>NC_057345.1:166307565-167557565 GCF_016509475.1 Prionailurus bengalensis | reverse complement strand
TAATTTTTTGAGGTACCTCCACACTGTTTTCCAGAGCAGTTGCCCTGGTTTGCATTCCCACCAACAGTGCAGGAGGGTTCCCCTTTCTCCACATCCTCATCAGCCTCTGTTGTCTCCTGAGTTGTTCATTTTAGCCACTCTGACTGGTGTGAGGTGGTATCTCAGTGTGGTTTTGATTTGTACTGCCCTGATGATGAGCGATGTTGAGAATCTTTGCATGTGTCTGTTGGCCATCTGAATGTCTCCTTTGGAAAAGTTAGACCTATGCATTTTAAATGACATGCCTCTTTGCTTTCAGCACCACCAAGATTCGTGAAGAAGCTCAGTGATGTTTCTACCATCGTTGGTGAAGAAGTTCAGCTGCAGACTACTATCGAAGGCGCTGAGCCAATTTCAGTGGTGTGGTTCAAAGATAAAGGGGAAATTGTTAGAGAAAGTGACAACATATGGGTTTCTTATTCAGAAAACGTTGCAACCCTACAGTTTGCAAGAGCAGAAACAGCCAATGCTGGGAAGTACACCTGTCAGATCAAAAACGATGCTGGAATGCAAGAGTGCTTTGCCACACTCTCTGTTCTTGGTTAGTACAAATAGAACATTGTCATGAATACAAAACACAGCCTTACTGGTATCCATGTTTTCTGTAGTTTTTCAGCTTGATTTAAAATTTTTTTTTTCAATGTTTTTATTATTTATTTTTGGGACAGAGAGAGACAGAGCATAAATGGGGGAGGGGCAGAGAGAGAGGGAGACACAGAATCGGAAACAGGCTCCAGGCTCTGAGCCATCAGCCCAGAGCCCGACGCGGGGCTCGAACTCACGGACCGCGAGATCGTGACCTGGCTGAAGTTGGACGCTTAACCGACTGAGCCACCCAGGCGCCCCTCAGCTTGATTTTAAAATCTGAGTGTAATCTGTATCTCATTCCAGAACCTGCAGCAATTGTGGAAAAGCCGGAATCCATAAGAGTTACCACAGGAGATACCTGTACCTTGGAGTGCACGGTCACTGGCACGCCTGAACTCAGTACTAAGTGGTTTAAGGATGGAAAACAACTGACAAGTGACAGCAAATACAAAATAAGCTTCTTCAACAAAGTATCTGGCCTTAAGATCATTAATGTGGCACCTAGTGACAGTGGCGTATACAGTTTCGAGGTGCAAAACCCCGTTGGCAAAGACAGCTGTACAGCCTCAGTTCAAGTTTCAGGTTGGTTGGTTAGCCTTTTGCCTCAGTGTTATTTTAGTATAGCTCCTGATTTACATATACACGTATGGGAAGCTCCATCTTCTATAGTGTGACCGTGAGTCTTACATCTTCTCCATCAGCAAAATCAGAAGTAACGTACCCATAGAGTTAGAAGAAAACCACATGGAGAAATTTCCACAATTCAGAGTGATTAGAGTTAAACTGAATCCCTGGAGAAGGACAAAGTTTTTCTTTAACTATCACTTATGATGGAATAATTCACCACACAACAGTTCACAGTGATGAGAGACCAAGATCCTTAACACATCAATCAGTACATCTCACGTTGATTCGTGAGGCTTTTGACTGTGTGAACCCATAGGGAACTCTTTGATACCTTCGCAAAAAAGTCAAGTGGATCTAGGGATATTCCATCAAAAATACAATAATTCTCTTTTCAAATCATGTTCTAACTGATGTCCCTTGTTCGTTTGATTTTTACCACATTCAGACCGAATTGTTCCTCCTGCATTCACGAGAAAATTGAAAGAGACGAATGGTCTGTCTGGTTCCTCAGTTGTAATGGAGTGCAAAGTCTATGGATCACCTCCGATCTCTGTGTCCTGGTTCCATGAAGGAAATGAGATCAGCAGTGGAAGGAAATACCAGTCCACACTGACAGATAACACTTGTGCTTTAACTGTGAACATGCTGGAAGAATCAGATGCCGGCAACTACACATGTGTAGCTACTAATGTGGCTGGTTCTGACGAATGCAGTGCTCCTTTGACTGTGAGAGGTCAGTTAAAAAGACAGCAAAACAGGGGCACCTGGGTGGCTCAGTTGGTTAAGTGTCTAACCCTTGATCTCAGCTCACATCGTGATTTTGCAGTTTGTGCGTTCTAGCCCCACGTTGGGCTCTGCACTGACAGCGTGAAGCCTGCTGGGGATTCTCTCTTTTCCCCCCCTTCTCTCTCTGCCCCTCCCCCACTCATGCTTTCTCTCTCAAAATAAATAAATTTTAAAAATACAGCCAAATAGAGCTGTATTTCATAGTTTGTTAAATTTAGTAAGTATTTTTATCATCACAGTGGAAAAATATTAAATTGTTTTTGGTATGTGTTTGTGTGTGTTTGTGTAGAACCACCATCTTTTGTTCAGAAACCTGAGGCCATGGATGTTTTAACTGGAGCCAACGTAACTTTCACAAGCATCGTAAAAGGAACACCTCCTTTCAGTGTCAGCTGGTTCAAGGGTAGCACTGAACTAGTACCAGGGGACAGATGTAATGTGTCTCTGGAGGACTCAGTTGCTGAACTGGAGCTGTTTGATGTAGATACAACACAAAGTGGAGAATACACCTGCATAGTTAGTAATGAAGCTGGCAGAACTTCTTGTACAACTCATCTCTATGTAAAAGGTTTGTTGGGCTGCTATTTTGCATTTTTACAATTAGCATACACAAAGTAACAGTTAGGTCTATATCTGAATGTATATGGGTTGATTTCATATCATCGATCTGTTTTCTATAGCCCCAGCCAAATTTGTGAAGAGGCTCAATGATTACAGCATAGAGAAAGGAAAACCCCTGATTCTAGAGGGCACGTATACTGGAACTCCTCCTATTTCCGTTACATGGAAGAAAAATGGCATAAACATAACTCCTTCTCAGAGGTGTCATATAACCACAACCGAAAAGTCTGCAATCCTGGAAATCCCAAGTAGCATGGTAGAGGACGCAGGACAATACAATTGCTACATCGAAAATGCTTCTGGAAAAGATTCCTGTTCCGCACAAATACTGATACTAGGTTTGTTATCCCACATTCATATCTTCATATATAAATAATCATCTGGCATGTCTCTTGGTGACTATTTATCTCTCCTGCCTGCAGAACCACCATATTTTGTCAAGCAGTTGGAGCCTGTTAAGGTGACTGTTGGAGATTCTGCCTCTTTACAATGCCAAGTTGCTGGGACCCCTGAAATTGGGGTGTCTTGGTACAAAGGAGATACAAAATTAAGACCTACTGCCACCTACAAAATGCATTTTAGGAACAACGTTGCTACACTGGTTTTCAACCAGGTTGACAGTAGTGACAGTGGAGAATATATCTGCAGAGCTGAAAACAGTGTGGGAGAAGTTTCTTCATCAACTTTCCTTACTGTTCAAGGTGATTGCAATATTTTAGAAGTGAATGAATTTGTGTTGCTTTTGAATAAGATTTAAAATACCTGGTGAAGGACTTCCTTCTGCCCAATGCAAAATGTTCCGCTTGAGAAATTATATCTACAGTTAGTGGCTTACCTTTGTCTATAGGTGGGAGTGAGAAGAGGCCTAAGTGTTTGGTTGGAAGGATCATGGAATCAATTGTCTCTATAATTAAATCTTTAAGAAAAATGAGTGGCCATATTTTTAAAATTTCACCTCATGAGTATCCCATTCAATAGGCAACAAAGCAGTCCTAACAATAGGAGAATCTGCTGTGTGCCTGGAGATGTACCTTAAGCCAATCAATTTCCCCTCAGGCTTACATATTTTTGTGCCTAGTATGCATTAGGGTGACCACAGAGTGAAAATTCTGCTCCGAAGGTTTATATGTTGCTCTTTGCGTCCAAGTTAATTCAAGAGCTGTTAATACCTCTTGATATTTTTGTAGACATACTATTATCTATATAACAATAATTGTGAAAAGAGTATTTGGCAAATTAAAAACATCCAGAAGTGTTCATTATTTTAATTCTGTTCCTACAGAGCAAAAACTTCCACCATCATTTTCTCGGCAATTGCGAGATGTCCAAGAAACAGTTGGACTTCCAGTTGTTTTTGAATGTACCATACATGGATCAGAACCTATCTCAGTGTCTTGGTATAAAGATGGCAAGCCATTGAAAGATGGCCCAAATGTACAAACATCGTTTTTAGATAATGTAGGCACTCTGAATATTTTTAAAACAGATCGGAGCCTTGCAGGCCAGTATTCTTGCACAGCTACAAATCCTATTGGGTCGGCTTCTTCCAGTGCCAGACTCATTCTCACAGGTTTGTGGATTCTTCGACTTCTTTCTATTTCTATAAATAAAATTTCTGTAATCAAAATTAAGGAGAAAACATCACAGTTTCTGTCAAGTGGAGTGGCTATAAAACCTTGCCTTTCTGCTCTGCTTTTAGAGGGGAAGAACCCACCCTTCTTTGACATTCCCGTCGCCCCTGTGGATGCTGTGGTCGGGGAAAGTGCGGACTTTGAGTGCCACGTGACTGGGACACAACCAATAAAAGTCACCTGGGCCAAAGATAACAGAGAGATACGCAGTGGCGGAAACTACCAGATTAGTTACCTGGAAAACAGCGCCCACCTGACAATCCTGAAAGTGGACAAGGGAGACTCCGGGCAGTATACCTGCTATGCTGTGAATGAAGTGGGAAAGGACTCCTGCACGGCTCAACTTAATATAAAAGGTATCATTTATTTCTCATGTGGTCCAACAAAAACATAATCATTTTCTGTTCTTTCCTAACAGTGAAGTTTCTATTAGGGCAGTGAAATTTAGGACAGTTTTAAACAGATGACATAAAAATGTTTAAGAAGAAATGTTTCTCTAGAGAACAAGTGATATTTCTAAATTCATATTTTTCTAAAACTATATACATCCTACATAACCCTAATACCACCCTCCTCTTTTTATTTTTTACAATTATGTGGTTCTGGAGACAGTTGTAAGTTATTTTCATCATCTATCCCATAAATGAGAAAACAGTTTAGAATAAGTTTGTGGAGAGGGCTGAAATTTTAGGAACATACACTGATTTGGTGTATTTAGTTGGTCAGCATTAACTTTTAACGTAAAATATGATTCCTTTTTCCTGAAAAGCCTCATATCGATAACCTGCTCCTGGCTTCCATTTCATATATCATTGCAATTTCTTACAGAGCGGCTCATTCCACCAAGTTTCACTAAAAAACTCTCAGAGACAGTTGAAGAAACAGAAGGGAATTCTTTCAAGCTTGAGGGCCGTGTTGCTGGCTCCCAGCCTATAATGGTTGCATGGTACAAGAATAATATAGAGATACATCCAACTTCTAACTGTGAAATTACGTTCAAGAACAACATACTCCTGCTGCACGTCAAGAAGGCGGGCATGGGTGATGCTGGTTTGTACACATGCAAAGTGTCGAATGATGCAGGCTCTGCTCTGTGTACATCTTCAATTGTCATCAAAGGTTAGTTATCCTTGCACCCCCAAGCCTCTTGTGTTCTTCTTTATTGCCCATTAGATATTCCTGTGCATTTCTTCTGACATATGCATTTCTTCTTTACATCTGTTGACCAAGTAAGTTTTAACAGATATATGTACAGTTGACCCTTAACAAATGGAGGTTACGAGCCCTGACAAATCCCTGTATAATGTTCGACTTCTCCAAAACTTTACTAATAGGGGACTGTTGACTGGAAGCCTTACCGATAACATCAACAGTTGATTAACATAATTTTATGTTATTTATTATATGTTATATTCTTACAGTACAGTAAGCTAGAGAAGAGAAAAAAATCTGCTGGTAAGGAGACTCAGGCCATTCAAACCCATGTTGTTCAAAGGCCAACTATAAATATACATTATGTAATTGGCACACCATAATTCCACATATATTTACTTAAAATATATTACTATTTGTAATTTACGGCCAGCAAAGTAGGTGTCCTATGCTCAAGGGACTAAAATCTTAGCTTGTAGATCATATCCCACAATTCTCTCCAGAAGCTAGAATTAATTCCAAGTCTACTTGGAAATTCATGTGCAAGTGGTATATGGATTTTTATGAAGCATATTTGTTTCAAAAACTTCTTAAATTTTCATCATTGAAAATTGCATTAGCTTTGCTCATTTTTAGTTATATCACACTCTAAAACATGCTCTTTTCCATTGCTAAAGGATTATTGTTTGACATATATTGCCCAAAGCTTTTAGCCTGTAAATGAATATTAATCCCAGACAAAAGAGTAAAATTTGCTTGAAAAGGAAAAAAAAAAGATGACTTAAAAGATGCTGCATATCATTATGGAAGATGTATTTAAATATACAGTCATAGCTTGAGGCAAAGAAATAGAGTGTATCATTTAAGGAGGTCTTTTTTATCTGATCCTCTGACCATAATGGCTTCATCCAGATGAGTCTGATGTAGAATCATCAAAATCACTTTACAAGCCAACTTCCTAGAGTAGCTGGGAGTTTGATTACCAGCTCTGATGACATAGCATGCCATTTCAGGGTACGTGCACAAGTAATAGGTTAATATCACTAATAGGCTAATATCATTGAGTTGTCTTAACTTAAAATACACTCATTGAACAGAACTTAAGTGCATTTAGTTTTTTGTTTTTTTTTAATTTTTTTTTCAACGTTTATTTATTTTTGGGACAGAGAGAGACAGAGCATGAACGGGGGAGGGGCAGAGAGAGAGGGAGACACAGAATCGGAAACAGGCTCCAGGCTCTGAGCCATCAGCCCAGAGCCTGACGCGGGGCTCGAACTCACGGACCGCGAGATCGTGACCTGGCTGAAGTCGGACACTTAACCGACTGCGCCACCCAGGCGCCCCAAGTGCATTTAGTTTTAAAATATGTTTAATAAAACAAAAAAAATGTATCCTTAGCAGTGTCTTATATTTATGATTTGCATCCCTGGTGGTTATTAAGTAGATAAGTACTTTCTATAGAATTCAGAGGCTATTTCTTTGTAGAAATAAAAAATTTTTTACGTAGACGTCAGAAGTTTTAATCATTACAATCATGAATATTGCCTTATTTTAATATTTCTCAGAATCACTGAATAAAATCATTATATAACACTGAGTTGGACATGGCCTTCCTATCACGTTACTTGTGTATTCTTCATTGGTTTTCAGTTGACTGAGCTTCAGCTGCTGTTTCCTTTGGGCAAAGACTGGATTTTAAATGCTACTATAGCTGCATTTAACAACTAAAGATGAAAGTCACAGATAATCACGTATTACAATATGGGCTCATGGATTACTAAAATGTTGGCTTTCCTTCCAAGAGGACAGCAAGAACTGCTCCTCTAGATGAGGAGAATTCCCCAGTAGGCCCTTAGTCTTTAGGGTTTGGCAAAAATGCAGATATATGCAGGTTGGAGAGAATCAATTGTGTGCTATATGGCACAGAAGTTTATAGGAACTGCCAGTTGCAATGTTTGCAGTGCTTAATCAGGACACAGATGCTTAGGGGCGCCTGGGTGGCGCAGTCGGTTAAGCGTCCGACTTCAGCCAGGTCACCATCTCGCGGTCCGTGAGTTCGAGCCCCGCGTCAGGCTCTGGGCTGATGGCTCAGAGCCTGGAGCCTGTTTCCGATTCTGTGTCTCCCTCTCTCTCTGCCCCTCCCCCGTTCATGCTCTGTCTCTCTCTGTCCCAAAAATAAATGTTGAAAAAAATAAATAAATAAATAAATAAATAAATAAATAAATAAATGGACACAGATGCTTACATGATTTATGAGCAACACGGCATCTACTCTTTGCTTATTTTTAAACCTTTGTCTTTAAAAAAAATCTAACAAATGTAGCTATTCCCTTCAGAGAGTAATCAACCTTGATTCAGTTCTTGGTTCAGTTCTACTACCACAACCAGTATTGCCTGTTAGAGGCAAAACTTATCTCTTTTCTGGAATTCAATTTTTTTTGGCTTTTATGTTCCTTTTGTGTTTAAAAATAGTCCCTGGGATGCCTGGGTGGCTCAGTTGTATAAGCATCTTACTCTTGATTTCGGCTCTGGTCATGATCTCATGGTTTGTGAGTTCAAGCCCTTCATCAGGCTCTGCACTAAAAGGGTGGAGCCTGCTTGGGATTCTCTTTCTCCCTCTCTCTGCCTCTCCCCTCCCTCTCAAAAATATATAAATAAACATTTTTTTAAAATATCTTTTCAATTCCAGAACCTAAGAAAGTGCCTGTGTTTGATCAGCACCTTACTCCAGTAACAGCAAGTGAGGGAGAATTTGTGCAGCTCAGTTGCCATGTTCGTGGATCAGAGCCGATCAGGATCCAGTGGCTGAAGGCTGGAAGGGAAATAAAGCCTTCAGACAGATGCAGCTTCAGCTTTGCTAATGGCACCGCAGTACTGGAACTTAAGGACGTGACTAAAGCAGATTCAGGAGATTATGTGTGTAAAGCTTCAAATGTGGCTGGAAGTGACACTTCAAAATCAAAAGTGACCATTAAAGGTACAGATACCTCCGAAGTATTATTCAGACCAAGTCAATGACTGGTCACATTTATTTTCTTATTACAACTTAAATAAGAATGGAATCCAATTTTAGAAACATCAGTTCTTGCTCACTTGCAGTTATAGCCCCCTTATTATGACTGAAGTATTAGAGAATTCAATGAAAATTATTTCAACACAAATTGTCTGAAATTACCCCAAGTTCACCATCCTCTTTCTTGTACCTTTTTTACTGTATCCAAGAATGTATAATTAAGTTCCAAAAATTATGCTATAATAATGTAACATGAAGTAGTCTGATGTCATAGTCCTGGAGGAAATCTATATAATAAAGCCAAGCATAGAAATATAAAATTTGATACTGATATTATAATTGTCATTCAACCTGTATGTGAGAGATATAGTTATACTAGTTATAAATGCTTATAAAATTGCTGTATCTCCCATAACCCACTCTTATACTCTCATTAGAGTCCTAGAGTGAATGATATCTTTGACATGGCCAAATTCCTAAAGCTTATTTTACAACGGAATCATCTATTCCAGTTTTAATGTAATTGTAATAACAAAACATGTAAATATGTCTTTCAGACAAACCAGCTGCAGTCCCTGTGGCTAAGAAAGCAGCAGTAGATGGGAAACTCTTCTTCGTGTCAGAACCTCAGAGTATCAGAGTTGTAGAAAGTAAGTACTTCGTGAAAAGTGCATCGTTGTCTACCCTGTACATTTTGCCACCAATTTAAATCTCAAGAACTGATTTGGGAAAATTAAGGTCTTTATTCATTTGCTTTCATTCTTCCTTAGAAACCACTGCAACATTCATTGCAAAAGTTGGAGGTGATCCAATTCCAAATGTTAAATGGACAAAAGGGAAATGGAGACAACTGAACCAAGGGGGTCGCATTTTTATCCACCAGAAAGGCGATGAAGCAAAGTTGGAGATTAGAGACACCACAAAAACGGATTCTGGATTGTATAGATGTGTCGCATTTAATAAACATGGTGAAATTGAAAGTAATGTTAACCTACAGGTGGATGAAAGGAAGAAACAAGAGAAGATTGAAGGAGATCTTAGAGCAATGCTGAAAAAGTAAGTTCAATTAAAAAAAAACAAACATGCACAGTAAATTTCCATTCACAAAAGAGATCTCTCAAGAGGTACGGACCATTCCCTCCAAGATTCAGATCATGTAAGAACATAAGCACAGAGACATTCTCACAAAAACATATAAGCAAACATCCAGTATTTGGGCATAAGTTAGTGGCTCATTAAGATCAATTTCTGAATGATCATGAGAAAGTTCTGAGAATGAAGTGAAGTTTTATTAAAATTTTGAACAAAGGAAATGGTCTACAGAGAAGTGTGTATGCATCTAGATATGACATTTTTATTTCTACGTATTATTTCTCATGTTCTGAATTGTTTTCTAGAGCCAAAGTCAGATGTTTAACCAACTGAGCCACCCAGGTGCCCCTGAAAGACTAATATTTCTTGAATAAAGGAAATAGCACTATGTCTTTGTGAAGGGGAAAAGAACCTTACTGACATTTATAATCTTTAAATGATAGGCAATTCAAAATAAGTAGAAGACAGGTGATCTATGTGTATTTCTGATTTCATTTAGGACTCCAATCTTAAAGAAAGGACCTGGAGAAGAAGAGGAAATCGATATCATGGAACTTCTCAAAAATGTTGATCCTAAAGAATATGAAAAATATGCCCGGATGTATGGAATCACTGACTTCCGGGGTCTTCTTCAAGCATTTGAAATACTAAAGCAAAGTCAAGAAGAAGAGACCCATAGATTGGTATGCTCTTTTGTATATAGCATCATCTTAAAAATTTATATTTGGGGGGCGCCTGGGTGGCTCAGTCGTTTGAGCTTCCGACTTCGGCTCAGGTCATGATCTCGCGGCTGACGAGTTTGAGCCCCGCATGGGGCTCTGTGCTGACAACTCAGAGCCTGGAGCCTGCTTGGGATTCTGTGTGTGTGTGTGTGTGTCTCTCTCTGCCCCTCCCCCACTAATGCTCTGTCTCTCTCTGTCTCAAAAATAAACATGAAAAAATACAGATTTAAAAAATTATATTTGAAACATCTAATATATCCCCTTTGAATTTCCAGAGCCCTACAACTGTATAAGATCACTTAGTATAACCTAAACAGCATCAAGAGTGGAAGCTGAGTAGAATCATGTATCCTCGAATTCACATTTTTTCCATATGTAATACTTAAACTTTTTCCTCCTCAGGAAATTGAGGAAATAGAGAAGTCAGAGAAGGATGAAAAGGAATTTGAGGAACTTGTATCATTTATTCAGCAAAGGCTGTCACAGACAGAGGTAAAATGAGTTATGATGATAACACAGTGAACAGGTTATTATTCAGGATTATAAGGAAAGGAGTGACTAACATGTGTCAATTCTTTATTCTCCTAGCCTGTCACTCTGATCAAGGATATTGAGAATCAGACAGTTTTGAAAGATGATGATGCTGTGTTTGAAATTGACATTAAGATTAATTATCCAGAGATCAAGCTTTCATGGTACAAAGGGACTGAAAAACTGGAACCCAGTGATAAATTTGAAATAAGTATTGATGGTGATCGACATACACTCAGAGTCAAAAACTGTCAACTTAAAGATCAGGGCAATTACAGACTGGTGTGTGGTCCACACATTGCTAGTGCTAAACTAACTGTAATTGGTAAGTAAAAATCATCGTATTAAAAAAAAAAAAACTTGTGAGATTAGTTCACTATTGAGCACATCTGCATGTGGTATTGAACAAAATGTTTTTTGTATCATTCCAACAGAGCCTGCTTGGGAGCGGCATCTTCAGGATGTTACTTTGAAAGAAGGCCAGACGTGCACCATGACATGCCAGTTTTCTGTGCCAAACGTAAAATCTGAATGGTTCAGAAATGGCAGAATCCTTAAACCCCAGGGTAGACATAAGACAGAAGTGGAACACAAAGTGCATAAACTGACCATTGCTGATGTGCGAGCAGAAGACCAGGGCAAGTACACCTGCAAATATGAAGACCTCGAAACTTCAGCAGAGCTCAGAATTGAAGGTGGGTGAAAGACTATGGCTGGACTCTTCCAGCACAGGTCATTGGCAGCCATATGGGACCCCTGCTGCTTGCTGTCACCCTGCCATTGCGCATATTCCAAAGTGCTTGTGTTCTCATTTCCCAACACGTACTCACAGCATTCACTCACATCTCAAAATTCACATGAAACCAAAAAGGAAGTAGTCACACAAATGCCAATTCCTTTGCGTAGTTTTGGATCAAAGGCGGATACCAGTCTAAACTAAGACATGACTTTCTAACAGTTATTTAAATTCTAAATAATTCTGCAAAATTCAACAAGTCTTTATAATTTTACCAGCTTCCATAATTCTCACATCTGTGATTCTTATTCTAAGAAAGAAATCACAGACATGACCAGATTTCATAGCTGTATCTAAAAGATCTTGGCTATGAGTTGATGTTTTGTTTATAGAAATTAATTTGAATCTACCTTTTAGATAAAATTAACAACATATGGGGTGTGTGATTAGCAGCTATTTTTCAAAAATAATTATTTCATGTGAGGATTATATTCCAATCTTCTAAATCTCTGAAATAAAGTGAAATCTGAGGATTTAGGAGCAGCAGTATTCATTTCCCAATCCTTTGACTGTATGCATTATCCGAAGACACCCTGGGGTTCTATTGAGCAACATTTTGGCTATAATGATAGCATCTACGTCCAGTTGATGCCCACTTATAGTTGTTGAAATACAACTATATGACTTTTCAATTTCTCTGACTTGCTTTAAATGGGTATTAATGCCTGGTTGTATTTTAAAGCTCAAAAAATTTTCTTATTTTCAATTTAAAGGATCCAGTTGAAACCACTTATCATTTTTTAAATAATTGCATTCTTATATGATCCCTCAAAAAAAAAAAAGAAAAGAAAAGCTCACCAGAGTACTTATGATGTCGAAGATGTTCTTGATACTGTTATACTTGAGAATCAGACAGTTTTGAAAGATGATGATGCTGTGTTTGAAAGTCTGAATTCCAGACTTCCAAATAAAATTTTGCAGAAGGACCGCCTACTCCAGCCCATTCTCCTACTAACCATGCCTGCAATTCCCATGGATTGACTCCTTTGTGTATGTCCACAGGTGCTTACAAGCAGGTTTCTGAATCTTGTAAAATTTTAAAGTCCAGACTTCCTACTGAGTTTACATTATTTCACAAGGAAAGTTATAACATAGTAGATAATAAACAATTCTAGGTCCTGAATAGCAAGATTATTTTTACAGAAGATAGAATTTCAAAGGAGAATAAATTACAGAGTAAAGTTAAGTTTATGTTCCCTTTATTTTGAACCCAAACTTCACTAACATTTTAAAGTTTAATTTGACTTTTGGGTTATAAGCACCTTTGACTGTTGCCTTTGTGCAAATATTTTAAGGACTCTCAGGGATTTCTTTATACTTTCCTACACTGGTCTTGAAGGAATACACTTAAGTATTGGGATAATTTTTTGTTACTGATGCAGACAAGAGCTCTTTCTTTTTTGTTTTACATTTTCGGCCTTTGTTATATTCCAATTGGAGACAAAGATGGAGACTTTAACTGTCTGAGGAGAAAGGAAACTACAAAAACTTCCTCCCTGTACAATCTAACTTTGACTCCTCTTTGTGCAGCTGAACCAATTCAGTTTACGAAACGCATACAGAACATTGTGGTGAGTGAGCATCAGTCTGCCACCTTCGAATGTGAAGTGTCCTTTGATGATGCCATTGTAACATGGTATAAAGGACCAACAGAACTGACTGAGAGCCAGAAATACAACTTCAGGAATGATGGTCGCTGCCATTATATGACCATCCACAATGTGACCCCAGATGATGAAGGTAATTCAGTTCACAGGGTCCTTGTGAATATATCATTTAAATCTTGTCCGTTTTATATACTTGTACCCAAATTTACACTTACTTTCTGTAATTTTATATAGAATACTACTTAAGGAAAGAGAATTATATATAAATATACATAAATAAATTCAAATTAAATCCTGTATTTAAATAAAGAAGGGTAATTTACAAACACCAGAAAACAAAGTTTGATGATTCTTCTCCTTAGGTGTCTATTCGGTAATTGCTCGACTGGAACCAAGAGGTGAAGCCAGAAGCACAGCAGAACTGTACCTAACAACTAAAGGTCAGAAAACACCACATGAAAGTCACACTGCAATCTTTGAAACAAAGAAGCCTGCCCAGATGATTCTAAATACAAAAATGTCATTTTTTTTTTCTTTTGCAGAAATCAAACTTGAGATGAAGCCTCCTGGTAAGTTAAAAAAAAAAAAAGAAAGAAAAGAAAAGAAATCAACCCTTGTTCACCATATATTCAACATAATTTTGTAAATGATAGAAGCCAAACTGAAAAGTCTAAAAATATTTATTTTTTTAGTCCAATATTATTCAGTAAAATTATTTTCAGGAAATAAGATAAATGTTAGGCTTTGTGAGCTTGGGAAATTAGAGATAATAAGGTCTCATTTAGCTGGTATCTAGGATCATGCCAAAATTGTGTGGCCATAGAACAAAACCAGTTTTCACAGGGAATCAACCTGCCTATGTGGTTACTTACAAAAGAATTCTAATATCTCTCTATATTAGATTCTATATACAGGTGTCTGTAGATTAGATTCTGCTGTTGGAAATGCCTGACAAACACATCTTAGTTGTCTAATAAATATGTGTTGTTTCAATCCCTCGATGCTGATCATTAAATGTTCCTTTTCAGATATTCCTGACTCCAGGGTTCCAATCCCAACCATGCCTATCAGAGCAGTCCCTCCAGAAGGTAAGACCCAACACCACGACCCCTGGGCTTGCAGCAACAATTTTCTACCATTAGGAAATTAGCGATGCCAAACCACAGCAGAAAGCCAGAACACATCATATTCTTCACTGTATATTTAAAAATCAAAGCAGAAGAGTAGTAACAATTATAAATACATGCTATTTTTATTTTCTCTGGTTGATTAATTTATAGTATAACACCTTTGAGTACTGAAAGTAATGAATCAGACTTTTCATTATACTTCACACCAAATAAAAAACCAAACCATGATGATGGCATTTCTTTTCTTCAGAAATCCCTCCTACGGTTGTTCCTCCTATTCCTCTGTTGCTACCAACACCTGAAGAAAAGAAACCACCAGCAAAACGCATTGAAGGTATTTTATGTTATCTACCTAAATGTCAAAGTATATAGTTAATTATTGCAGACCTGGAAAATGTCGTCAAATGCAACATGTTGGCCCTCTAGTGGTCAACAGGTTGAATTGCCTTTCAAAATGTAAATTATTTACTTTCAATACTTTAAATATGTGTAAGACAGACATATGATTAAAACTATGAAAATAACCATCAAACCAAATGCAATGCTTGATATTAAAATATTTTATCTTAAAGGAATCACTTAAACATTAATGGCAAATTGATTTCATGTTTCTTATTATATATGTATATATATGTACAATATATTATATATAGTATATGTATATATATATATGTATATGTATATATACACGTGTATACATGTGTGTGTGTGTATATATATATATACATTATATATATTCCATTATATATATATATATATATATATATATATATATATATATATATAATGGAATTAATTTCTAGTGAAGTTCCTGAGGATAACCCATACTAGTTTATGGTCATGTTGCAAATTATAGTTTGTATTTTTTTCTCAATTACAATGTTAACGCCTTTTTAAAATTTGCTGTTTTGTTACAAAAATATGACTTAGAACATCTTTGATATATTCAATTTCTTTTTTCCTTAGCTAAGGAATGAGTTAACCGATAAAGAGCTCTTGAGTATGTCAGGGAATTTCCCTTTTCAAATACTTCAATAGACAAATTATGCTATTTGTCCCCCAAGCTATTCAACTAAATCAGTCAGCAGACTTCCTGGGACTTTCTAGAGTTCTGAAAGTTGAGAATTGCTGTCAGAATTCTCGCATCAGGAAAAAAATCTGCATGTCAAAACCAGATATTTCCATAGTCAGATTTTTGTGTAGCAGTTTCCAGCGTTTGGCATGCTAGTCCCCTAATATCTGCTACCATTGGTGTCAAGAGGTTGAGCTAGTTTTCAGCCAGCCTCAGGGAAACTATAGTAGACAAACAAAAAATGAAAAACTTCCAGTTTTGTGACGAATCCATCTCAATAACAAAAGCATTTTTATAACTTATATGAATAGTTAAGTATATTTCATCTACTTCTGAGAGCAAAGAAGAACAAGAATTAAAAATCATAAATTAAATTTCCATTTACATGTGTTGTCAGGAATAATAATCATAGCTAAATGAATGAGTCTTGGAATGATACTGTCAACATGGCTAAGTTTGACCACCCACTAAAATACGAGACCTTATTTTAAAAGTTAAAAACTGTGTTATTCATGAATATCAAAAGCTGTAATCAAGTTATGAGTAAGGGCCATGATCAAAGTATAATGTCAGCAACAACAAAGAATACTACTACAGTATCATAGATAGGACTTTTAATTTTACTAATTCACTTGTTCTTCTTTCTGACAAATTTAAAGTGCTCTTATCTAAGTGAAACAAAGTGAAAATGTGGACCTTTTCTATTTATGGTATCACAGGTTCATGGGCTCGGTGTTTTGAAAACTTGAACTGTAGACAGGCATAAAATCACCCTACATATTCTATCTCCATCCAAAAAACATTTTCTGCATTCTAGCACAAGACCTTTCTTAAACAAGGTATCTTGCAATAATGTTGCAAGATCTCATTACCATCAAAGCCTGGAAACATTTCACTTGTTTACCTCTGACATTCTTTTTTTTAGTGACCAAAAAAGCTGTGAAGAAAGATGCCAAAAAAGTTGTTGCAAAGCCCAAAGAAGAGGCACCTACAGGTATTATAATTAATTAATCAAAATTGAATGTTACTGCTTTTCTCCTGGTTAACAATTTTTAATGCCAAATAGTGGAGGCTGAGGAAGGTAAGAGTTTGAATTCACAAAATGGAACCTCTGCCTTCCCTCACTCACGCCCTCTTCTTGATTGAACTCAGTCCTTACTTTCTTTTCGTCAACTTTCTACTTTCTCCTTTTTTTCTTCCCCGTCCACCTGTGCCTGTGTCTGTCCATGGCACACAGCGGTAGCACCAGAGCTCTTGTTATCTCTGGATGGCACCTCCAGTCCCATGGCTGCTCTGGAGTAGGTTGTACCAATAGAAGGCCAAGGACTGGTGCTAATTTCAGTGGCTGTTCCAGCCCAACTCACAACCCTTCCTGGCTCATCTTGCTGCCAGTCCCTGAAGAAAAATAAAACACTTTTTGAAGGAGGATCAATTCAATTACTTCCATTTGTACCAAATCCTGGAAGTGTTTTAGGAGGGAGACTAGATAACTAAATTGAAGCAAATAGTTTTACCTATTTAACCAAGATTAGAGTAAGGAAGTCCTCCTGAAGGAAGGAGAGTCCAGGAGCACAAGGCACCATTCCCAGAGATGTTTCCCTGAGTGACCATTTGTGAAACATTATGGTATAAGAGGAAGCTCAAAAAGTGTGGATATTTTCTCAACTTCATTGTTAACTACTGAAAAAATGAAACACGCCTTATTTTCTGGCATTAGACTTATTGAATAGTCTCTTCATGTTTCATGTTCATTGAAATTGTTTTAAATCGACCTAAACTAGAATCAGAGTTCAGTCTTTCCCCATTTTTGTTAATATGGCATTGCCTAGCAATTCTGGTGGGCTAAATTTGGAAGTTATAAAGGCATTTAGTCTAGTAGTCACAGATAGTACAAATGACTAACAAAGCGCAGAGGATTGGTAAACATTAAATAATGCATGATCTAAAGATAAACGTATTTTCTATTCTTTTAAATTCCAGAGGTTGCCAAGAAGCCCCTGCCTCCTACTGCCTTAATTCCAGCAAAAGGTAAATGAAACGATATTGTTAAATATTTTTATTTACTCCTGAGATTTGCATCTCTGCTCTGGATTCTTTTTTTTTTTTTAATTTTTTTTTTCAACGTTTATTTATTTTTGGGACAGAGAGAGACAGAGCATGAACGGGGGAGGGGCAGAGAGAGAGGGAGACACAGAATTGGAAACGGGCTCCAGGCTCTGAGCCATCAGCCCAGAGCCCGGCGCGGGGCTCGAACTCGCGGACCGCAAGATCGTGACCTGGCTGAAGTCGGACGCTTAACCGACTGCGCCACCCAGGCGCCCCTGGATTCTTTTTTTAAATATGAGGCTTCTAGTTGATCATAAAGTTGTGGCATCTCCTCTGCCATATTCAAATTAGTACTAGAAATGACGATTTCCTATTGCTCCAGTCCCAGAAAGGGAATCAGAGGCGACGTTGATGCAGGCAGCCTCAGTGGAAACAGCAGTGGTGAGGGGTGGAAAGGGAGGCAGCATCCTTATTGTTTTAGTTGTAGTTAACACAAGTACTAAGGATCACGTAAACAATGTTAGCCTTCATTTTTTTTAAGCTGTTGTTATAAAAACAACTATTTGACTTGGTTACATAATTTTAAGTATCATCTTTACAAAACTGATAAGAGAGTCATATTCAACTATCAGAAATGTAGCTTTAAAATTAGAAATGTTTCTGAAAGAATAATTATAAACTTAAATAGAAGTTAACATTAAATATAAATTCCATTAAATGATCAAATGTTAAAATATCCTTGTGGGAAACCAGGGGCTTCGCAAACTGGAGGTCCTTTAGAACAATGGAGGGTGTGTCCATTTGATATTTACTGAATGCTGTTTTGTTCACACTGGAAAAATCCTCAAATTAAGAGTAGAGTGCATCTTGATACTCTTTATTGTGTTCCATAGTCAACAAAAATTTAAATGGATTCAACACACAGAAAATATGACAAATTATCGACATAACGCTGAGATCCAAACACTGATATTGTTTGACAACAGGCTTTGGTTTATGAAGTAATTGGATATGGATATAATTATGGATAATGGATATAATTAATATGCTAATATTGTCATTTGATGTATCATTCATTCATTCATTCATTCATTCATTCATTTTAGCTCCTGAAATTATCGATGTATCCTCCAAAGCGGAAGAAGTGAAGATAAAAACCATAACCAGAAAGAAAGAGGTTCAGAAAGAAAAAGAAGCTGTGTATGAGAAAAAGCGTGCCGTCTATGAGGAGAAGAGAGTTTTCATTGAATCTTTGGAAGAACCTTACGACGAACTAGAAGTGGAACCATACACAGAGCCATTTGAAGAACCTTATTATGAAGAACCAGATGAAGATTATGAGGAGACCAAGGTAGAAGCTAAAAGGGAGGTTCATGAGGAATGGGAAGAAGATTTCGAGGAAGGCCAGGAATACTATGAAAGGGAAGAAGGTTATGACGAAGGGGAGGAAGAGTGGGAAGAAACTTACCAAGAGAAAGAAGTAATTCAAGTGCAAAAGGAGGTTTACGAAGGTATGTATCAACTGGGCGCCTTTTGTTCTCCTTCTTCTCAGTTCCTCATATTTTCAATGTTGTTACCCTGATCTGTAATGGATATGAAATCAATGAAATGATCATTTAGGTCTTAAGGTTAGAAATTTTTAGAAACTTAATCTTTAAGTTTCTGTAATTATTTTCAGGCTTTGACATTATAAGCGGAAACATTCAGTCCTATTACTGAATTACGAGTGCTATTTTCTAATGCAGAAATTCAGGGTTTACTCCCACTACCTTGCTGCATCTCTGCTTGATCCTGCTTCGAAATCCAGCTGCAAGAGATCGTGTTTCCAATAACGATCCCAAACACAATACTTTCCATGATTATATATTCTGATTTCCTTTGCAATTGATACAAACTACTAGAACTCACCTATTTAAGCATCCCTTCTTATTCCTGTTTTTGTTAAAGAATCCCGTGAGAGAAAAGTTCCAGCAAAAGTGCCTGAAAAGAAAGCACCGCCTCCAAAAGGTATGTAATTGGAATTATTTAAGTAGATCAGAGCATCAACATCATTATCATGGCTTGTTTGGCAAAGATGTATAAACCACCAGTTCAATCCAATAGGCACAACTTCTTCTCTAAGCTTTATTGTATCAACGAATTTTTTTCCTAAGAATATCTAATTTATTTAATGCAAAATTTAAAAAGATAATAAAGAGATTATTATGATAAATATTTTTAAAAATAACCAAAATATTTGAAGTACAGGACCTTGTACTTAAAGTTCAGAGTACCAAACTTGTTTCTTTCTTTAAAATTATATACATATTATATATGCATGTAAACATATATACATACATATATGGATACATAGGGAGAAAGAGAGAATTTTAATAGAAATTCTAAAAGTACTGCAATTTCTTTAAAATGCTTGCAGTTATAAAGAAGCCAGTAGTTGAAAAAATTGAAAAGACTTCTCGAAGAATGGAGGAGGAGAAAGTTCAAATTACCAAAGGTATTATGATTTAAAACATTTCTAGTACCATGTACACACGTCGTCTGTTTACTGATGTATGTTCCCGTGTTAGTTATTTATATAATCATCTAAAGTATTTTTAAATTTTGTGCAAAGCCATATTCTTCACAATACAAATATATCTGTACATATTTTTTAAGTACCCGAAGTTTCAAAGAAGATTGTTCCACAAAAACCTTCTCGGACTCCAGTGCAGGAAGAAGTAATTGAAGTGAAAGGTATACATCTTTGTCTTTCCAGCTACAAGTTTTAAACATTTTTATTTATGTCTATGGATATGTGTACATATATTACTAAACAATTCACAAACCTGAAACTACCAACATGAAGACATGTTTATACAATATTTATTTTATGTCGAGTTGCACATAATGCATAACTTAAGGACATAATAACATTCCCTTTGTTTCTAATTTTGCTTTAAAATTACATAATTTTTTTTAATCTAAGGAAGGCTTTGTTTAATGAATAGTCTTCTAACTTTACTATGCAATGCATCCCATTGCATATAATATTCCCCATCCTCTTGTTCATGTGAAGAAACCGTAATGGATTTGGAAAAGCACCACATTATGTGTGAAGAAGTTGTGTCTATTTGATTCCCACTTAATAATGTTTGGTAAAGGCTGCATGGGTTGTTTGTCCTTATATATCAAAACATGATTTGTTTTCTTGTCAATACTGACTTTATTCTCAAGCTCTCATATTAACCCATTCGTTCTGTATCTAAAGACTTACACAGAGTATGTAATCTATGTATTTGATCTGGTATCTTGTCTTAGAAAAACAAATACTAAATGTAAAATGCTCTCTTTGAAGTCCCAGCTGTGCATACAAAGAAGATGGTTATTTCACAAGAAGAGATGTTCTTTGCTTCTCACACAGAGGAGGAAGTGTCAGTCACAGGTATAAGGCACATTTGAATTTGGGGGCTCAGATGGAAGGGCGTCAGATGAATTTTTATCCCTCTTCTTTTTACCTAACTTGTGATTCCATAGGCATCTCTGTCTCCTTGTAGCTCTCTGTCATCTTTTCATTGCACATTGTCTCTGTTTTAATTCGTATTTCAATATTCTTTGTAAATTATAATTACCTCCCACAATATGGCACACCAGTAATTAAAATGTACATTTTTTTAAAGTCCCTGAGGTACAAAGGAAAACTGTTACTGAAGAGAAAATTCATGTTGCTGTTTCCAAAAAGACTGAGCCTCCACCTAAAGGTATTAGTGATTCCTTCTAAGTTTAAAATCTTTTAAAATTTCCATAGCAGATCCAAGCATCCGGACATGTTAATATTGCATAATGGATTTGGTCACACGGTCAGCAGACCTATGGCCACTGTGTACAATGGACATTACAGGGGGATGGGAGACCATGAGGAGCACACAAGAGAGAGGAATGAGCATAAATGGAAACTCTGTTCTCTGCTTCAGAGACCTTACAATCTAGCGACCAGCTTTTTGGAAATAGAGATTTGATGTCCTGGAGCCAGCTCATGCCAACTCCCCCAGAGCTGATGGTTAAGTTTCAGGGATGCTGCGACCCAGTGTGCACTACCTCCATGACTGAAAGTTAAACTATATGAACTTACAATTAAACAAATTATATTAAAAACCATGATCATAGTTAAAACTCTCTGCTTCCACTTTTACTGCACTTTATTATTATTATCTCTGTCTCTGAGGTTGTTTCCATCTATTGTGCCTACGTAGTCAAAGTACTGGATTGCGGTGAGCAACTGCACATCTCTTCCCAACTCCATGACAATGTCACCATGCTCAGTAGCCAGGGAGGGAGTGTTTACACCATCACAGAAATTGGAAAATGGCAGCTGCTACAAATTAGGGCTCCCCTTCCCCCATACCCCCTCCCCAAATCGTTACATATTTAGGATACAAAAACTATTTAAGATAATCTAATGCAATCATTATAATGCAGTCACTTTGTACATGTAAAGTTTCTAAGACTGGCATCTGGGGCACTTTCTAGGAAAGTGGAGGCTCCTGCAGTCCAGTCGAAGGTGACTAACAGCCACATTTTCAGTTCCCTTCACACTCGTTTCTCACGTAGAAGTTTCTTGCATTCGTTTGTCATAAAAGAGAAATGTCTACACTTTATTTTAACACTACCTTGCAACCACATATACCTTGTTGTAAAAACACAAGATTTCTCAAAAATGGCACTCTTTTTTAAAGTCCCTGAGCCACCTAAGAAACCAGTCCCAGAAGAAGTGGTTGCTGTTCCCGTTCCTAAAAAGGTGGAGCCCCCACCAGCCAAAGGTAGAATAATATTTTGGGGAAAAAATTTCTCCATGTCTGTCGTTTTTTTTTTTTTTGTATCTTTTTCTATGGGATCTGTGTATTAACGAAACAGCATCTGTCAACCATTTGTAATGTATTTAGTTCTGTGTATGTTTATTTCATTAATTGTGGTAATGTATTATACAAGTATCAGTAACATTTAGACCATACTAACTGGGTCTTTGTTTCATGGAATGTATGTAGTGTCTCTATGGTACTGATTTATTTAGCATACATTTCTACCACAAGTAGAGCATGTTTAATTACTTCCTAAATTCTTACACTCTTACTGAGGATTTATGCTTTAGTATAATCTTAAATGTCTCAGAAGGAGACTCGAATTCTCAACATTGTTTCAACAATGGTATCTTTAAAGTTCCTGAAGTTCCCAAGAAACCTGTGCCAGAGGAGAAAAAGCCCGTTCCTGTACCCAAAAAGGAACCTGCTGCTCCCCCAAAAGGTACACCAGAACTGATCATGGGGCAACCCTTTGCCTCAAATGCCAGTCTTTTGTTTTATGTGGTCTTCAACCGCATGCTATGCTGTCTTAGTATTTTGTGTCTTTTAGATGCCCCTTGTGTTTTTCATTTGCTTACCACCTTCCAGGGCTGTACTCTTGGCATGCATTATTTATGACACTGAACATCCCAAAGACATCACCAAAGTGTTCTTAAAAGAAGTAACTATGTCAAACTGCTGTCTTAAATTTTTAATATCTTTCCTGTCTCAGAGAAAGAAGAAATTTTGTGAAACTTGTATTCAGCAGGCGTGTTTGGAAGAAAAACTCTTTCACCCCTTATATATGGGATGTTTTTCTTAATACAAAACACTTCCATGAGTTATAATGAGAGACAAAGAGTAGCAACCTTCTGACGGTGTTTGGCAGAACTGAATATTAACTAGACAAAGATTGTACAATGCTGCTAGTAACTGTCAGTCTTCTGAAAAGTCCATAGTGGTGAGTCTAGAATAGTGGGAAACATTGTTTTTCGACATGTACTTTCACCGTGTTTCCCGACTTTAATTGAATGTCAGTATTTGCCATAAATGTTACGATTATCTATTACCTAGTCAGAGGCCTTTTGGTCTAGGTATGTTTGGATTCGATGTGTTAATCCTTTACTTTGCTTTTGAATTTGGTTTGTTTTGTGGGGGTGGGTGGTGGTATAAGACAGACTTTATGGATGCAGTGAAACTACAGACTGCACACATCTGGTCTGTTACAGAGAGATTCAGCAAGAATTCAGTAGCATCCAATTTAGGCTTACTGAAATCATCATGTTCCCATTTTGCCTGACTTCCATTGTCCAGTTTCTTCCTGAATCAAATCTGTTTCTCCTCTTTCTCAAACTCTTGACTGTTTCAGAATTCTGGGTCTTTTTTTTTTTAATCGAATGATTTGTAAAATGATTTCTGATTATCTAATCATTAAAATATAATGAGTATATGAAGATAAAATATATTAAAAGATCATATTACTAAAACCAATACTCATACCAAAGCCACTTGATCACTCCTGAAGGAGACACAGAGACATGTCTCACCATTGAAATAAATACACATAGTAACATATATAGATATGCATAAACACCCATATATAGATAATATATACAGACAGAAATGTGTATCTGTATAATTACATCGAGATGTTACAAATGCAAGTAGAGAAGTGCAGGAGTTCACAAAAACTGCTATCCTGTTTGAAATGGAAACAATTATTGCTGGTAATGCATCCTGTTAAAATAAAATACATCTGCTGGTTAAAAATTCCACACCATCAACACTTAGATAAACTAAACTGTTGTTAACCTTTTTGGGTCAGAGATCCTTTTGAAAACAATGAAGCCTCTTAGAGAAAAGAATATATGCACATACCCACAAAATTTCACACACAGAGCTCCCAAAGCCATTGACACATGGATATCAGATGGAGAAGCCAATTTACTCTAGAATGAGTGTTTCCTGATTTTTCAACACACTACGGTTGCATCAAAAACAAACAAAATCAGAAGAGAGATGGGAAAAAAATGCTAACATGTAGATACAATTATTCTAAATATGTCTTAGTCTAAGATAGTCTTAGATAAATTAACTCCATTGTCATTATGGATTCCATTTCTCCATACAAAACATCACGACACTTTGCTATATTCTATATCTACACACTATATTGTTTGTGTAGTCACTGGTTTGTTTTATCAAAAGCATACCGATATGTAAATAAGTTATGTACATATCTTTTTGTGTATATAACTCACTTTTAATTGCTTGAATGCTTCTGTAACACTACTTGTGGCATTTATCACATCATGACCTTTGTAACATTATAGTCTAATTTTCTGTGTTATTTTGCCAATACATCGAAACTCTATAACATTAATTAACTACTAAAGATTTGTGTATGTGCCTATGTCCATTCATAAAAGGGGTATATGTCTGAACTAATGTTCTGTTTAAAAAACTTTAAGTCCCAGAGGTGCCAAAGAAACCGGTCCCTGAAGAAAAGATTCCTGTTCCTGTCGCAAAGAAAAAGGAAGTTCCACCAGCTAAAGGTACAGTGTCTTGCGTGGTAAAGGAGCCCTATTTTTATGTCTTGAGTACAAAACACTTTTGTGTTTCCTTATGTGTTCAGTTACTTTAATTCAAAATGAGTGTTTTATGGTGTGAGTAATAATTCAACAAAGTGCCTGTCCACCTGCCTACTCTTTTACAAAATAGCTGTAAATTAGCTACTTGGGAAAATATAAATTCATTTCTAAAAATTCATGTCTTTTCAAGTTCCTGAAGTACAGAAGAGGGTTGTCACAGAAGAAAAAATAACCATTGTTACTCAAAGAGAAGAATCTCCACCACCAGCAGGTACTTAATTCCATCTTCATAAATAACCTTGTCTTTCCTTGAGGCTTCTTTAATTGCATGTCTTCTTTCATGGGCATGCCAATTCTGTGTTGCTCATTTATTTTGCCGTTCTGGGAATTTTAAAATCAAATACTATTCTTTAAGTGCCAGAAATACCAAAGAAGAAAGTTCCTGAAGAAAAAAGACCCATTCCTCAAAAAGAGGAAGAAGTTCCACCACCAAAAGGTATCGCCTCTCTCTCTTTCCAAGAACCATCTTACATAATATTATGTGACAAGGCAAATGATAGTTTTGTTAGTTCTGTGATATTGAGTGCATTGTGGGTGTATATCTGTGTTTGGGGTTGGCCTTCGGTGAGATGACTCTGAGGTTCTAAAAGTACATGTTTCTAAAGTGCCAGCTCTACGTAAGAAACCCGTCCCTGAAGAAAAAGTTCCTGTGCCAGTTCCTGTCGCTAAGAAAGCTCCTCCTCCCCGAGGTAGGATTTGACAAAAATCTTTTAGCTTGTGAATTCTTCCTTTGTTCCATCACGTGTCTTTCTGCGTGACCCTCTGTCTCTCTTCTGATTGAATTGTTAAGTGTACATCCTTGTGATATGTTACGTAACTTGTTTTCCCATTGTGTTAGTGAGAACGGTATATTGTGTATTTATTACCCAAACTCCTAGGGAGAGAAAATTATTAAGATTCTTAAAATTTAAACTTCAACTTTAATGCTTTTTTAAAGCTGAAGTTTCTAAGAAAACTGTGGTAGAAGAAAAAAGATTTGCTGCCGAAGAAAAACTATCTGTTGCAGTTCCTCAAAGAGTGGAAGTCATGCGACATGAAGGTATATAATCAGAAGTGAGGGGGGAAATGGGTGTGTGTGTTTCCTCAATGTCCTTCTTTCCAGATGTGACTGTTTACCTTACAAGTTGTCCTTATCGGTGTCTACATGCCATAGCTTTCTGAGACTGAGTCTTTTGTGTCTGCATTGGTCCTAAATCATTCCAAGACAGTGAATGGGGTGCTGAAAATGTGATAATTGTCCAAAGTGGCCACACTTGGACATCATCTGAATGTTCTTCTCAGTCTTGGGCTGTACTGTTCTCTTATCTTAAATCAGCTCTCACTTCCATGTAATGAGGGAAGCACTATGAAGCCATGCCCTCAGCAGAGAGAAGGACCATTATCTATCTGTAGGGAACATATGGCTATTACCAGTATTTCAGGAGACTAAATTTAAATTAAATATTATCTTTTAAAATATCTGCAGAGGAGGAGTGGAGTTATTCAGCAGAAGAGGAAAGAGTGTCCGTTTCAGTTTATAGAGAAGAGGAAAGAGAGGAGGAGGAGGAGGAAGTGGAAGTTACAGAATATGAAGGTAAACAATGCCCTGATCCAGAGATGATCTGGAGTCTTGATGGGCTGTTTTCTTTCACAGATTGTTTCTCAGATTAATGAAAGTGACACAAATTCAGTGAGCATCTGTGGGCCTCATTAGATGTATCTGTTGATCAAAACGCAAGATTCAGGAGCAGGGCTTAGAGTAAACATCCAATGTATTTCTTGTCCATCCTCTCTTACTTGGCTATAGGTAAGGGGGAGAGAAAAGGCTTCATATTTATAGGTTACTCATGGTGCACGTATCGCCATACACATGTATCCTTTCAGTAGACAGGACTCGATTTCAGCACGGTGGGCTAGCATAAACTTCACCTGGTAGTCTAATGTCTAAAACATGGGTAACATAAAGCAGTGTTGATAGCACAACTCACAGTTTTTAAATGAATAAGAAATTGTGTTATTATATTCCAGAAGTCAAGGCCATGTTTGATAGTGAAGCACTGAACACATAGGCTTTTCTTATATTTCATGTGTGGAGAAAACAATGACGTAATATCTTTGATTGAATTAACTATTCAGATGTCCCCATACCTATAATGCTAGTTCTCTATTGCTTCATAAGGATTGAACAATAAGCTTTATTTCAGTCCTTTTCAATGAGTAAGATACCACTAGGTTTACTGTTAAAGTGCAGCACCCTGGCTGAAGCTATATATCTGAAAGAACTTCCTTGAGAAAGTTCCGACATAGCTCTGCTTTAAAGAAAAATCAGTAAGCTCTGTAACAAATTGACCCTTTTTCTAATAAAAAGATAAATAGAATTCTATATGTAGATGCCCTTGAGAGTGCATTTCTGGCTAATAAATGTGCCCCACTTCTTACATAAAATTCCCAGGGGCAATCATAACAGAATGGCTTGGAGCAGAGCAAGACGGGACATGAGTCCCAAGAGGAAGCCCACCGGTTCTGTTGTGCTTCCTGGGAAAGGCCATGGTGTTGGGTGTAAGTCAGGAATCTAATAGATCAAAGAGGGTCCCATCCCTTTTAGACATGTTTGGGAAACCAAACATAACATGTGTATAAAGAAAGCTCTCGGGGCGCCTGGGTGGCTGAGTCGGTTAAGCGGCTGACTTCGGCTCAGGTCATGATCTCGCGGTCCGTGAGTTCGGGCCCCACGTTGGGCTCTGTGCTGACAGCTCAGAGCCTGGAGCCTGTTTCAGATTCTGTGTCTCCCTCTCTCTGACCCTCCCCCATTCATGCTCTATCTCTGTCTCAAAAATAAATAAACGTTAAAAAAAAAAAGAAAGTTCTCACTGCATGAATCTGATTTCAACTTTTGACAGTACACATTATAAATCTCTTTCTGTATATGGACTCTAGTTAAAAAGAGAGATGTTCTATGATGTTCTTAAGTTTTCATTAAGCCTGGAAGATTTAGGGAGAGGATGGGTAGTCTGTTAAGTTGGCTTTTAGTGTAAAGAGATGTGTCTATAACTAGATTCTATTCTATAATTAATACTATACACATAGATTCAAAAATCATATCACCTGTCTCTTCTACCATACCTGTCCCCACAAAGATGGAAAAAAATACACCACCCAGTTTCCAAGTCCTCAGTAGGTTTTTCATATGTAATACAGGCTTTTTTATAAACCCATTTATGATTCCTCAAGTGTATGTTTCTGCCCTGAAGCCTTCAAACCTAGAGTGCTCTGTTATTTTTGAAACCTATCTTCAAATGCTTGTGTTCTTATTAATTTAGCCACTAGGATTGTTTTTTATGTCGTGTACTTGTCCTGTTCTTCCTGTGAATACAAGCATTATTATCTTTATGATACACTTGAAAATTAAATTATTGAAACTTATTTTTCACATGCTTCATTGAGGCACATGCTTTGACTAAAATGCACTTCTTTGGGTATCTTAAATGGGAACAATCGGGGGTCTGGCACGTGTTAAACTTTTTATTATTTTAATTGCTCTTTGAAGTAATAAATTACAGCTGAAGTTAAACTTGAAAAGCACTACAACTTTTCTTTAAAACTGATGTCTTTAAAGTGATGGAAGAGCCTGAGGAATATGTCGTGGAAGAAAAGATGCACATTATTTCTAAGAGAGTGGAGGCCGAACCTGCCGAAGGTACACCGACTCTTGTGTTAATTTGAGCCCCACGTGTGTTTGGCTTGTCCCATTCTTTATGTCCTCTTGTGGTTAGTTTATCACTTGCATTGCAAGTATTGATAGCCATCACGTCTAGGTAAAAAGATTCCATATATTTTTATCGAAAAGAAATCTGGGGGCACCTGGGTGGCTCAGTCACTTAAGCACCTGACTGTTGGTTTCAGCTCAGGTCATGATCTCATGGTTTGTGAGACTGAGCCCCACATTGGGCTCTGCACTGACAGCACAGAGTCTGCTCGGATTCTCTGTCTCCCTCTCTCTTTGCACCTCCCCATTTGTGTGCTCTCTCTCTTTCAAAAATAAATAAACAGTTTAAAAAAAAAGGAATCTGGGCATTTCTACACGTGTATTTTGTAATCTTTTCAAGTGCTTGAGAAGCATGAGAAGAAGATTGTGCTGAAACCGAAAATTCCTGCTAAGGTAGAGGAGCCTCCACCAGCTGAAGGTATAGTTCTCTCTCAAAGAATATGATACCCTTTGCTTTAATAGCTATAAAGCCTCTGAGGACTGCCTGAATGTTTTCCTCACACGTGTATCAACATCTTTGCTGATTCAGTCATTAATGTTTGTGTGTACGTATGGTCTTTACAAAAAGCGAAGCCCCACATGTCACTTTATCTGTAATGCAAACTGATGTTCTTAAACCTCATCTTTCTAAAGTTCCTGAGGCACCTAAGAAAACTGTGCCAGAAAAGAAAATCCCTGCTGCAGTTCCTAAAAAGGAAAAGGTGCCGCCAGCTAAAGGTATATTGGCTTTATTTTATTCTTTCTTGCACAATGTCTGTCTTTTTCATCGTAAACTGGTACGTTCTTCAGATTTGTGTAACACTAACAAGAAAACGTGTGCCTGTGTTTAAGATTTTCCACGTTGTGTGCTTGATTGTGTTGCTTGATATCTTTTAAGTGCCAGAAGAGCCAAAGAAGCCAGTTCCAGAAAAAAGGGTTCCTCCCAAAGTGGTTAAGAAAGAAGAACCTCCCCCAACCAAAGGTAAATGAAATTCTCCAGCACAAAAACAAGAACCGTGTCTTGTCTTTTCATCCTCTCGCTGCTGACCTTGGCTCACACCTTGTGTGGGGGGGTTACTGGTGTATGTCGGAGGCAGTGGTGTATTATTGCCTTATCTATGGGTGGAGTATTAACCTGTTGTGACGTTTATTGGTGTGTGTGTTGTGAATTGTCATAGTCTAAAATCACAGTACTTTCTGGCCAATACAAAAAAAAAAAAAATCCACGTTAAGTAAGTAATTTAACTCCCAAATCCTAAAATTATCTTTCAAGTGACTGAGAGGCACGTGGAAATTACTCAGGAAGAAAAAGTTCACGTTGCTGTGACTAAAAAAGAAGAGCCTCCAAGAGCAAGAGGTACATGAGACCTTTCAATACACAGAATATTGTATTTAATCTATTCTCTTTACCAAATGCACTGGGTATATGGGTGTTGTTCGTTGTTCTTGTTGCTCTAGTTGTTTTGTATGTTTGAAATAACGCAAATGTCAAGTCTTTTATGTTTGAGTTACTATTCTCTGACTGACTTTTGGAGGTTTGAATGAGGGAAACAAGTCTTTAAAGTGAAATCTGTCTTTAAAGTGCCCGCGGAGCCCAAGAGAGCTGTTCCAGAAGAAAAAATTCCAAAACTCAAACCTAAAAGAGAGGAGGAACCACCAGCAAAAGGTACACCAACTTTTTTCAAAACTCGAAAGAAGCATGCAGGTACTGAAATTAACCTAGAGGAATTGGGATCTTTAGAGAAAACAATCTGAATACTTTATTATAAAGTAAGTCGTATGCACACGCTATATCCTGTCACTTCAAAACTCAACATTTCTGATACCAGAAAATACTCTCTTCCTTCTTTTCCGCAAAAGTGCAAAGCTCCCCCAAACGTGTACTTTCCCTCAAAATGGACTCGTCTTCTAATATGTTATTGTCTGTATACTAAACTCATCTGCCGAAATGATTGTGTTCTGTGGCAGTCTTTGACAAAACTTCAAATTTTTTAAAGCCTGGATTTTCTACATGGTGCCAGTGGAGCTTATTGAGAACACTTTAGAATTCAGGCGGGGGCGCCTGGGTGGCGCAGTCGGTTAAGTGTCTGACTTCAGCCCAGGTCACGATCTCACAGTCCGTGAGTTCGAGCCCCGCATCGGGCTCTGGGCTGATGGCTCAGAGCCTGGAGCCTGCTTCGGATTCTGTGTCTCCCTCTCTCTCTGCCCCTCCCCCGTTCATGCTCTGTCTCTCTCTGTCTCAAAAATAAATAAACATTAAAAAATTTAAAAAAAAAAAGAATTCAGGCGAAGACACTACTTATGTGACTCAAGCTTCTGCCTAATGCTTGTTCGCTAGTCATTGTTTATGCTGGCTGGGTGTCTTTTTGAAGTCTCTTATAAACACTCCCTGACCTTCTTAAAGGCATTCAATATCTTTGAAACATTAAGCAGGTTAGGAAAAAGTATTCCTTTGTATCATAGACCATGTTTATTTCCCACTCTATTGATTTTTTCTTGCCATGTGAATGAGAAATAATGACGAGCATGATGATGGTTGTCTTTGTCTGTGATGGTTCATACACAGTAGCTCTTAACATGTACATATTCAAAATCCTGTAATTCACTTTTAATAATTACTCTTTTTAAAGTCACTGAAATCAGAAAAAGAGCTGTTAAAGAAGAAAAGGTATCCGTTGAAGTTCCAAAAAGAGAAGCTCCTCCCGTGAAAGGTATGTTGAGCTTTGACTAAATAAAAAACTATACAGCTTTTTGCCTGCTACTTCCTAATTTGACTCCCACCTTTACTGGCTTATGTTGACTTATGGCAGGACATCTAACATTTGTAATCATAGAGAGAAAAATGTACATTCTTTAATACCTTGAGGAAGAAAGGACAGTCAGGGTCTCCCATAACCAGTGCATGAATCCATCACATAAGAATGAAATCAAAGTGCATCGTCACTATCACTCCTAAATGGGCTTGAAGTAAAATGCTGCCTGTTGTCAATATTATTCTAGAAGTAACTGTAACTGAAGAGAAAGAATGGTCTTACACTCAAGAAGAAGAAACCGTTTCGGTAGAACGGGAAGAGGAATATGAAGAATATGAGGAATATGATTATAAAGAATTTGAGGAGTATGAGCCAACAGAAGAATATGACCAATATGAAGAATATGAGGAACGTGAATTTGAGCATTATGAAGAGTATAAAGAGCATGAAGAATATGTCACAGGTATGAGCAAAACTGCACACCTGACACCACATTAAATACTTTCAGATTCCATTAGAACGGGATAGAAGTTTGGATGCCCAAAGACATTTGCAAAGAATTTTACTTCATTTGACAAATTCAGGACTTTTTGGTTCTTCGGTAACTTTTAGAAAAAAATCTCCATAAATCTTAAGGTTACTATTCAACTTTGGTTCTGAGACTAACCTATTTCCCCCTCAGTTTTGCTTAGACACAAAATAGCAAATGTCCCTAAGTTTCTTTCTCAAAAGGGTTAAGAGTTTATCTGCAAGGGCCCATGATCATTGTAATACATGATCAGAAATTTCTGAATATCTTATTCTAAAATGTGTTATTATCGAGTGCAATAGTCTTTTGAAAAATGTATTTTCCATGAGTCAAAAATATTTGTAAAAAAAATGTTTTCCATTTGATGTAAAACTCAAAAGATGGGTTCGCATCATCAAAACTTGACAAGTGAAATAAGTCATACAGAGAAAGACAGGTACCATATGTTTTCACTCTTAGGTGGATCCTGAGAAACTTAAGACCATGGGGGGGGGAGGGGGGAAGGAAAAAAAAGTTAGAGAGGGAGGGAGCCAAACCATAAGAGACTCTTAAAAACTGAGAACAAACTGAGGGTTGATGGGGGGTGGGTGATGGGTATTGAGGAGGGCACCTGTTGGGATAAGCACTGGGTGTTGTATGGAAACCAATTTGACAATAAATTTCATATTAAAAAAAAAACTTGACAAAACTGCTTCAGAAGTAAAGACAGAGGAGGCTCACACAAGCAGTTATGTTATATCTAATGAAGATCAGATTTGTTGAGTATAACTTCAGCTGCAATTTCTTTATTTTACTCAAAGAATTAAGTTCCTACTGGAATGTTGAAATGAATCAATATTATTATTTCATGTACCCAATCTCTGATACTTCGTAGCTTAACTTTGAGAACATTCTATGTGGTTGTACAGATAGCATTAAAAGCCAACATTATTTAGAAAGAAGTCTTAACCATGATTTTTTTCTACCTGAAGTGAAATGAAAATGTTAATATGTAAGAGAAAGTTACAGTGGCCTAAGAGCCAGGAGGAAAGGGCACTGTAAGCTGGTTTAGGGCTTTGAGGCCTTAATCTCCTTGAACCTGTGATTCTCATTCAGCTCTAGAGGCTATGGCTACACTGTAAATAAAAGATATATTACTTTAATTCTTTGAGTCCATTTAGGCAGTAGCATGTTTTATTTATGTTCCAAAGTCTAACATTAAATACCCTGTGTGTACTTTTAAAGAACCCGAGAAGCCTCTCCCAGTAAAGCCTGTCCAAGAAGAACCAGTTCCCAAAAAGCCAAAGGCCCCACCAACCAAAGGTACAGTGAGAAAAAATATTATCAGTTCTAAGAGACCCATGTTTCCTACATGTCTGTCATGCTATACACACTTGTTGAAGTGGCAACGTACAAATTGTGTGTGTGTATGGGGGGGCGGTATTATGTTGTACATTGTGTTTCTTTTTGTTCTTACTACTCTTGAGAAATCTGGTTTTTAAATCTGTTAATATTGATATTTTAAAGTGCCGAAGAAACCTGTCCCTGAAGAAAAAGTACCAGTGCCCATTCCCAAGAAACTCAAACCTCCACCACCCAAAGGTACTTTGCAGAGTGATAACTACAAGAAACATCTTTGTTACCTATGTTCTATAAATGTGTCTTACTACCTTGTCTGCTGTTTTTTGTTTTTACTGAATGTGTTGTGGCCCTGATTCTTACATTTCACAGTTTTTGTGTATTTTTTATTTATATGGTATTTGTGTGGTTGGTTTTAATGTTCTTCAATAATTAATGTCTTCGAAGTGCCTGAAGAACCAAAGAAACTTGTTGAGGAAAAAATACACATTTCAGTTACCAAACGTGAAAAAGAGCAGGTGGCTGAGCCAGCTGTTAAAGGTATAATGATTTCCTTCCAAAATTGTGATCTTTTATAATGTCTCTTTTAAAATTAAGGTAGCTATGTTTTGCTTCATTTTGTTTTTGTATGTCTTTTATCATCGGGATTTATTAGATAGAAAAATCTGTCAACATAGGATAAGTAGATAATGTTGCCTATAAAACAAAAAGTTGTTTGGAAATGTATCCTTAGCCTATGATACAACAGCTGTGGCTACAATATATTTAAAATAGAATACTTGGATTTAAAATTGGTAACCATTTGACACATTCCTAACTTATCTAAATTGATATAATGATATAACAGTGTTGACCACGGTTTAATACCTGTTTATTCATTCTAAACTTATTTTAAAGGCTTAAAAACAAAAAATCTAACTCAGTGCCTAGTCCTTTTTTTTTTTTTCTAAGTATGAAGTAATTTCTCTGCACTTTCAGAAAGCATACTTACCCAGAGGCAAATTTAGCTTTTCAGTAAAGGATGTTTCCTACAAGCAGAGATACCTGAACACTAAACATAATTTCACATCTGGGTTCTGCTACGTCAAACTTACTTGAGTATTTTTGTCCGTTTTTATCCCAGTGAGGTTCAGAAGCATTTCCATGGAACATATAAAGCTTCTTAAAAATGAACAGTTTTATATCTATCACATGAAAGACTTGTAAAATTATTCTGTCTGCTTAAAGTCTGACAAAGCAAGCATTGGCTAGGTAGCCTGTTTCTGACAATAAATCTCCTTAAATTTCAAGTGCCCTTGAAGCCCAAGAAAGTTGTCACAGAAGAAAAAGTACTTGTTGCTAAAAAAGAAGTAACAGCACCTGTTAGAGGTACCTAATATTCTTTTTAATGTGTTGTCTTCTTTGTTGTAAAAGTCATGTTCAGTTCTACATGTGAAACTCTTCTCTGGGAAAGATAAAGCCTGATCTTTCTTCTGTTACAAATGGCTATGTTCCTATGTGTCTTAATTTCCTTGAGTAATTGGTAAATGTCAAACCTAAAGATAATATCTTTAAAGTGCCAGAAGTACCCAAAAGACGAGAACCAGAAGAGATTGCCTTTGAAGAGGAAGTTGTCACCCAAGTAGAGGAATATTATGAAGAGGAAGAAGAGTACCTTCATGAAGAAGAGGAACTCATAACTGAAGAAGAAGTGGTACCAGTGATACCGGTCAAAGGTAGATTATGTCTCTTGACAAAGGGATACACAGCAGCATCTCTAGAGTTTAGGTGTCTCATTTGGTCAGACTCTGGGGCTTATTAGCACCGATGACCAATTCTGCTTATTTTAGAAACAGACACTTATGCCGAAGTATGATTTCTGCAGTTACTTTTCACATTTTATATCTTGTATGCAACATTCCCAAAATTCTTAATAATATCTTTAAAGAGCCCGAGATACCCAAGAAACCTGTTCCAGAAGAGAAGAAACCTGTTCCTGTTCCCAAAAAGAAGGAAGCCCCACCAGCAAAAGGTATACCACCATTCATAACATGACCATAGAAAAGCCTTAATCTCCATATGAATATCTTCTGAGTTCACAACTTTGTGTGTGTTGTTCTCTGTTGTTAGAAATGTTAATTGTGCTTTATACAGATGTGTTGTTACTAGTAGTTAGAACTTACCAATAAACAATATCTTTAAAGTGCCTGAGATTCCTAAGAAGCCAGAGGAGAAGGTTCCTGTGCCCATTCCTAAAAAAGAGAAGCCTCCACCAGCTAAAGGTACATCTCTTTATAATCCATCAGTGGGATAATGTAATAATTTATTCACGTAGTATAACTTGACAAAACTTCTTTCCCCATGACAATATTAACAAGACAAGGGCCTCCCAACTGGTCATAAAAGCAGTTTACCATGTATTCATCTCTAAATTTTGCCATCAAAGCATGCTGATGCTAAATGCTTGGCTCTTTGTCTTTAGTGGAAAGTTCTTACTGTAAGGTAAATTCTTATAATACCAAAATGGACAAGATCACCCTTTACCAGGCATTGTGTGTTGTCTTTATCACCAGTCTGTGTTTTCTCAGTGTTCTCTATTTAAATTTTGTTTCTCTCCTTGCCTTTATTTTGTGGCTGTTAGTATTTTCATTCTTAAAGTAAAATTATATGATGCTTCAGTTAAGTCCTAAAATTGTTGGGTCCTTATCGATGGGTGAAGAATTTGACACTAATCCTACTTGATATCTTTAAAGTTCCTGAAGTACCCAAGAAACCTGTACCAGAGGAGAAAGTACCAGTACCAGCTCCTAAAAAGGTGGAAGCTCCACCTGCCAAAGGTACATGAACTTGCAAAATGTTTTTATTTCACATTTGCATATAAGGAAAAATTAACCAGTTCAATTCTATGCTCTTTGGGGATGCAACTGTTTAATATTCCTTCATGGAAAAGAAAAAATTTTATTTTAAAGATAAAATGCTCTTGAAATGCCTTGGTTATAATTTTATTAATCTTTTTTGAGACTATGCTTAAACTCAAAATTTTATGTCATGTAACATTTTTCTCTAAATAATTTCTTTAAAGTGCCAGAAGTGCCCAAGAAGCCTGTGCCTGAGAAGAAGGTGCCAGTTCCTGTACCTAAGAAAGTAGAAGCTCCACCCGCAAAAGGTACATCACTTCATCATTTAAGTGTGGGTTTCAGTTATGTATATTCACATACACCTTCCCCCATAATATTGCATGTTTTAACACCTTGTTGATTAGAAATGTAAAAGTCAGGTATTTGTGATTATTTTCATATTCGTTGCTCCAAAACATAAAAGAACACATTCTTAAAGACAAATAATATTTTTAAAGTGCCAGAGGTGCCCAAGAAGCTCATCCCAGAAGAAAAGAAACCAACACCTGTTCCGAAAAAAGTGGAAGCTCCACCACCCAAAGGTACATTAGTTTCTTACAGAAACAGGGCAAAAAGGAAAACTAACTGGTATTATACTGCCTCACTAATTACAATTAATGCTTAAGGACATTGAATTTGAGACAATCGATGCTCTATGATAACAGAATATTTGCTTTTCATGTTATCCCATTGTTATGAATAGTGTACGTAAAAGTGACACTTGTACGATTGAATAAATATCTTTAAAGTGATATCCAAGAAACGCGAGCCAGTTCCAGTTCCTGTAGCTCTACCTCGGGAAGAAGAAGTCCCATTCGAAGAAGAAATTGCTCCTGAAGAGGAAGTTCTACCTGAGGAAGAGGAAGTTCTACCTGAGGAAGAGGAGTTTCTACCTGAGGAAGAAGAAGTCGCTCCTGAAGAAGAAATTGCTCCTGAAGAAGAAGAAGTTCCTCCTGAGGAGGAAGAATTCATACCTGAGGAAGAAGTTGTACCTGAAGAAGAGGAAGTTCTTCCAGAAATTAAACCTAAGGTGCCAGTACCTGCACGAGGTATAGCAACTCTTCTTGGAGTCATCAAGGCCTCTTTTGTGTTGCATTCTGCCTTTCCATCTTTCGTATTCATCTCCAGTCTTATCTATACTACTTCATTCTTTATGTTTTCTACCATCTGAATCTTAGAAAGCGTTCCAGACGTGTGTGCCTTTATTGTTGTGTCTGTCATGTGTGTCTATCGTAAATGATCTGAATGTCTTTTCGGATTTCATGACATGCAATGTTATTTAGTCGTTTGTGGTCTTATTCTCATTTGTCTTTTTGTTATATATATAGTACTGTGCCTGTGATTTTTAATGTCTTAAATGAATGTTTTTAAGTGCCTGAAGTGCCAAAGAAACCTGTACCAGAGAAGAAAGTCCCTGTTCCTGCTCCTAAAAAAATGGAACCTCCACCACCCAAAGGTATACTTCCCCTAAGTGAATGCACATTCTTCATCCATAAACATTTTCATCCAGACAAATTGTGGTGGAATTGGGTTTAGGAAAAATTATATTTATAGAATAGAGTGGCACATTTTTATTTCTAAAAATGTTCAAGAACACTGATATCCACTTTTCACTGGATGCAAAACAGTATTCAAGAACAAAGTTAAAAGAAACTATTGTCCCAGTACTGCCACAGAAGTTCTACCCAGTTGCCTATAATTTTATTAAACATCATAATTTTCTTTCTTTTTAATTTTTTTAATGTTTATTTTTGAGAGAGAGAGAGAGAATGAGAATGAGCAGGGGAGGGGAGAGTGAGAGGGAGACGTGGAATCTGAAGCAGGCTCCAGACTCTGAGCTCACAGCACAGAGCCCTACGTGGGGCTCAAACTCACGAGCCGTGAGATCATGACCTGGGCCAAAGTCAGACGCAAAACTGACTGAGCTACCCAGGCGCCCCAAAGATCATAATTTTCATATAGATATTCTGCCAAGCTAAATATGATGAATACATTTTCCTAAGTTTCATCCTTCAGCCATTTATATGAAGTGCCTTTGTAACACCAGGATGAAGATAAAAAAGGATTGAAGTATTTCTCAAAATACTATGGAATAGCTTATGTCTTGTGTTTCATATATATAAATGGTAGCCCAGCAGGTTTTGACTTTAGCCTTGGGGTTGTTGCTTGCTGTATTATTCTGAGCAAGCCTTTTAACCAATCTGAGCCTCGGGTATCTCTCCTTTAAAATGGGGAGACTGGTATCAGTTCTAGCGGGCTCAGATATTATTGTGAGGATAAAATAAAGTAAGGTATGTGAAAGTGCTCTATCACTGAATGAATTATCCAGGTCAGACCATAGTACAGGACAAAGTCCATATAGTTATACCTTAAAGCTCAGTATTTTCTGCAAAAGGTCATGGCATCACTACTTAAAATAAGCATAACCTCTCCACCAGGTTAAATATCATATAAGCAGTGAAATGGTAAAGCTGGTCCTTTATCAAAATTTTTTAATGTTTTAATTTAGTTTTTAGAGAGAGAGAGTGCGAGTGGGGTAGGGGCAGATATAGAGAAGGAGACACAGAATCTGAAGCAGGCTCCGGGCTCTGACCTGTCAGCACAGAGCCCGATGCGGGGCTCGAACTCACAAACGGCAAGATCATGACCTGAGCTGAAGTCCGATGCTAAACTGACTGAGCCACCCAGATACCCCATGCTGGTTCTTTATTAGATTTCAAGAATTCAGAAATACTTTATAGGTAATGATTCAATAAATTACTAGTGAAATTTAGATGGATGAAATGACAGCATCTGTCCTCTGATATTCAAATAGGTTGCTGATCCCTTGTTTAACATTGGGCTCCTGATCTACCCTATATCTCTACCCTGAGCAACTGTTGCATGTGTTCTTTCTGTGTGTGGACTTCTTGTGTTCTCTCTTTTTTGTCCCTCACAATAAATTCTTATCATTAAATGATGTCTTTAAAGTGCCTGAGGTTAAGAAGAAAGTGCCAGAGAAGAAAATGATCATTCCTAAGAAAAAGGAGGCTCCCCCCGCCACAGGTACTGCTACTCCCAAGCAAATTAGACACTGCCACTTCTTTCTATCCGTAAAAGTCCCAGTGTTCTGTTTCAATATCTGTTACTATAAGTTGTATTATTGCTGTGTCTGGTGTCTCTGTGTTTGTGTATCTTAAATTATAAAATCAAATAATATCTTTAAAGTGCCTGTGGTGCCTAAGAAACCTGAACCAGAAAAGAAGGTGCCTCCTCCTGGTCTTAAGAAAGCAGTGGCTCCTCCTGCCAAAGGTACATCTCCCCAAAACAGGAATGTGTTTGTTGTACTGATGTTGAACTGTGATGCTGTCCACATAGGATGTTCAACATAAACGTTTGCTTTGTGTGGTGTGTCATTTGCATTCCCCATTTGTGACTCTGTTGCAACCATGTTTGTGCTATGTCATTTTTCCCTGCTTTGTGTTTGTGTATTTTACGTTGATTCTCTGCATATGTTACTTCTCAAAAATAAAAACACTATCTTTAAAGGGCCTGAAGTAACTAAGAAGCCAGTCCATGAAGTACCTATTGCTCTTTCTAAAAGAGTAGAGGCTCCAGCAATAAACAGTAGAATATCTCTTTAATGGGCTCTTAGTCTTAAATCACAAACCTCTTTATTTTTGTTTGAATAGCTGATTATGTGAAATCTCAATGTTTCATCTTGTGCATGTGTATTTTGATATTTACTACCTTGTGTTGAAAAATGGGAAACTTGGTCTTTATGCACTCTTCTTTGGTTCTTGCATTCTAAATTCCTAAAACAATCAATATCTTTTAAGTTCCTGATGTACCTAAGAAAGTGGAAGAAAGACAAATCATTCTCCTTGAAGAAGAGGAAGTTCCACCGATTGAAGGTAGATGACTTTCTAAGAAAATAGATATTCCAAGTCATCATTGTCTTATCATTGTTTAATATTTGAAGGAGACAAATGTACATTTCACTTCAGAAAATAAACATATTCAGGCTCTAAAAAATTATTATTTACCTAATAAAAATTGGTCAGGCAAATGAAAATCAACTGACTCTCCTTTCTCACACGCTTAGCCTATTTGTTTGTTTATTTATTTGTTTTCTTTTAATGACACTCTTTGAAAGGAAACTGTATTTTCCATGGGGAATTTTTCATCAAATGATGTGGTTGGCAATAGCAGAATATACCCACCCAAAAGAAATTCCCAGTTAAGCCTGAGTAGTTGGTACAGAAAATCTGACTTATACCGCTAAGTGAATGTTTGCCTTCAAACAAGTCCATCTCCATTAAAAATAATGATAATAATTCTAACTAAATTCTCTTTGATATCCTTTCCAAATATGAAATTCTTGAAAGGGCCTAATGTATTTGAAGACCCCCATAGATTTTTTTCAAGGACTAGTGAGTTCTCACGCACTGGAAAAAGATTGAGTTATGAATTACCTATGTTTATGACGACCTCTGTTTTCAGATAGATCATTTTAGTTTAATATTCAAAAAGAATTATTATTTACAAAGTAATAATCTTTTTAAAGTGTATGAGGAACTGGAAGAGCCTATTCCGGAAGAAGAGATCCCAGAAGAACCACCTAGCATAGAAGAGGTTGAGGAGGTGACACCACCTAGAGGTACAGCTTCTCTTGGGAGTTGGACATTTAAAATCTATGGTGTTCCAAATCTTTCCCAGGATATGTCTAAATCTAATATTCCTCAATATACTTTTCTCACATCTTATCAATGATAAACTGAAGATCAATAATTAATAGCATCGAAAGTGTCCCTTCCCCTCCCCCAACTTTTCTACTGCATCAACGATACGATTCTTGGGTTATTAGCCCTTCAATTTTTTCTGGCAAGGCCCTGTCGTAAGATTTTCTCCTAGTTTCTAGTTTTGGGGCTTTTATTCAATATGAAAGTGGAGGGAAATCTATTTCTGTGTTGTTTATAGAATAATTCTTAGCCTATTATTCCTGTAAACTATGACAAGCTTTTTCATTAACTGATATTATGTTTGCTAATAGGATTAAGAAATAATAGCCTTCTCACCTTTAGAGTCTCTATTCCATATATATAATTACCATTTAGGTTGCTAATATCTTTTAAAAATGAGTCAATGCTTTTTTTGCTATTTTTTGCATATATGGATGTTGTTCCATTCATTGCGTGTCATTTTTCAAAATGTCTATCTAATACCTTTCAAGTGCCTGAAGTGGTTAAGAAAGCAGTACCTGAAGCACCTACTCCTGTTCCTAAAAAAGTGGAGCCAGCCAAAGGTATAGCAAATCTCAATTAATAACATCTTTAAATTCCAATTAATGTTCTTTTAAAAAACAAATTTCTTTTCTGACTGCTTTCTTTAAATAGCAAACTTATGAAATTGATTAAGGATCAATAAAACTGTAACCCACTCCATATCTTTAGCCTTTTTGGAATGTTAATGGATGGTTATGTGTGTATATATTATTCCAGAAGTTTCTCAGTGTAACTGAGAATTTTAATGTTAATTAGTACATTTCTTTGTACTTTTATACATAACAATAGGTTCTTCTTCCCCACATTCCATTCATAAATCTTATTCCATTACATAGAGTTTTCTCATGTTACTATAAGTATGTATACAATCTTATTTTATAGGGGAAAAAAATCTGTCCTAATGCTTGGATAATATATTTTAAAGAGCCTTATGTCCTTTCTAATATTTTGCCTAAGCACTCAAGTTTACTGCAAAATGTCTACTTCTCATTGCTTCCTAATAAAGTTAATGCTTCAGGAGTGCTCTTAGTCGATGAGCTTACACTGTCCCTATCACAGTAGGCATCGCCAGCAGATGTAATAGTATCAGCAGAAAGGGCGCCTGTGTCAAGGCTTAAGTACTCTATTATGGTAATCACTTCAAAAAAGTCTCTGTCAAATTAAAAATTGTAGAAGTCGGGGCGCCTGGGTGGCGCAGTCGGTTAAGCGTCCGACTTCAGCCAGGTCACGATCTCGCGGTCCGCGAGTTCGAGCCCCGCGTCAGGCTCTGGGCTGATGGCTCAGAGCCTGGAGCCTGTTTCCGATTCTGTGTCTCCCTCTTTCTCTGCCCCTCCCCGGTTCATGCTCTGTCTCTCTCTGTCCCAAAAATAAATAAACGTTGAAAAAAAAAATTTTTTTTTTAAAAATTGTAGAAGTCTTTGTCACATTAAAAATAGGCCCAATATTGGTAACCCCTGCTATTAAAAAATAAATAAATAAATAAATAAATAAATAAATAAATAAATAAATAAACAAACAAACAAACAAACCAGCACAGGTTCTTGTGGACACGTCCTCTAAGGTTTGGTTAGCACAAATAAGGGATTTGGAAAGATAACTTTATTGCCTATAAAACTGGTGGCCAGTAGTACGGAGTGTCTTCTTAAACTTCGATTATTAAAGATGTTGTTTTTGCTGTTTTTATTTCTTGTTTATTATTGAGTATTGTCAGCTAACCGAAATGCCTAATACCTTTAAAGTGCCAAAGAAGGTTCCTGAGGAGAAAGTACCTGTTCCTGTTCAGAAAAAAGAGCCACCTCCAGCCAAAGGTACATATTCTCTTATAAACCTAAACTTTCTGTTAATATATTCTCATTAAGATTTTTATGTATGGGGTGCCTGGCTGTTTCAATCCACTCTTGATCTTGGGGGTCATGAGTTCAAGCCCCACGCTGGGCATGAAACCTACTTAAAAAGAATAGATTTTTTTTTAATTCAAAAAAAGATTCTTATGTATTATGTCTCTGTGTCTTGACTGTTTTGATGTCTTTTGTCTATGAAAATTTGCTCTTAACAGTCCTAAATATTAAAACTATATCTTTAAAGTGCCTGAAGTACAAAAGAAAGTCCCAGAAAAGAAAATTGCAGAAAAGAGAGTCCCTGTGCCTAAAAAAGAAGCTATTCCCCCAGCTAAAGGTATTTTCGGAAAGATCTTTGATCTTCACTTACTGTTGCATGAAAGCTTTTTTTTTTTTATTTCAGTTGTTTTTATTCTGTATTTTGAATTTACATTTTCATTTCTCTTGTGTTTTTTTAAAAAAAAGACAAACTTCTTAAACTAGATGCTCTTTCAGGGAGGACTGTCCTTGAAGAAAAAATATCAGTTGCCTTCCACAAAGAGGAAGTAGTAAAAGAAAGAACAGAATTAGAAGTAGTGGAGACACCAGTAGAATATCTTGAGGAAGAAGAGTTCCATGAAGTTCAAGAATATTTTGAAGAAGAAGAATTCCATGAAGTAGAAGAATTCATTAAAGTAGAACAACCCAGAATTGAAGAAGTACACAAAGCTGAAGAGGTCCATAGAGTAATAGAAGTTTTAGAGGCTGAAGAAGTGGAAGTATATGAAAAACCCAAAGCTCCACCTAAAGGTATAGGAGAATTCTGTAGATACTACAAATTGTTATATCTTGCTCTAACTCACTTTTTTTTTAAGTGCATTTCATGTTCAGTTTGGAACACTAGAAACCCACTTACTTTCCAAGTTAAAATCATTGAATGCTTTAAGCATGAGCTTCAACTATTTGATACAAAGATTAATATGGAGTAGAGATTAACCACACAGAATATAATTTAGCAGGCAAAATAATAGTATTTGATATCTACTTATCTAAGGAGCTCACTATATGAATTTGTAGATTCTTTTTTGAATCTAGATAAGAATGACTGTTGCAAACAAAATTATTTGTTTGTACAAAATTCTTACAAACATAAGAATGATTGTTACAGGTACCAAAATATCTGACCAAGGTTATCAGTTGAGTGAAAAAGAAGCTCCTCAGTTCACTGAAGAATTTACATGTGAGGCAATACAACCATTGCTTTGTTATCATGAGTCAACTGTTCACAAACTGATCACTGCTTATCAAAAGCTTCTGCCATTTTATGATATTTTCATTAGAGAAATAACATTAAGGAAGTAAATGAAACATTGGTAACACCACCCATTCTTGTATTTTTTGAGGAGAAACCATGATACAAATAAATTCTCTTCAATACCACTCCAGATCTTGAATGAATTAATATATGTGTAATGTGAAGGAATATGTGTATGGTGTGCATGTGTGCTTTGTATACATAGAAAATCTACAATATAGATGAAATCTAGCAAAGTCACATCTCTTTTAGAGGTGTGATGCAAATTCAAAAAAAAAATAGATAAAGCATTTATGAGCCCTCATTGGACTAACTTTATTAGTAGCACTCCCTAATACTTTAAGAACTCATTCTAAATCAAAACACTAATATCTTTGAAGGGCCTGAGATATCTGAGAAAATCGTTCCTCCAAAAAAACCACCCACTAAAGTTGTTCCTCGAAAAGAGCCACCAGCTAAAGGTATTTCATTGGTGAAAAACTACTTACCTAATTATATGTACAGTAGCACCTTGATTGCATTATAAGTTTGTGTTCTTGATGTTTTTCTTCTGTGTTTTGTGTTTTTGGAATTTCTAAGACAAACTATTATCTTTAAAATGGTTGAGGGTCCAAAGGAAGTTCTACCAAAAGAGAAAGCCACTGTGGTTATACCTAAAAAAACAAAGCAAATATCCTTATCAACCAGATAGTAAACCCAGGTTTCCTTCTTTGGTACTATTGAATTGTATATTCACTAATATGCCTTTTGATAAATCCATGTTTTCCTATTAATCACTAGTTTTAATAACTTAGTAATAATAAATACATAGTGAGCGTGTGTTTAATGTCCCTGCTTTGTTCATTCTTGTAAACCTCTTGAGTTTTACAACAGAAATTTAAAAAAACACCTGATAAATAATATATATTTCTATCTTTAAAGTCCCTGAATCATTTAAGAACATTATCATTTAAGAGAAAGTATCGATTATTCCATCAAGACAAGCAGAAGTAGCACCAGCTGACAGTGTCTTGTTAATTTTTCTTGTCAAATTCTTAATGGATTCTAACATGGGAAATTCTTCTGGATCTCTGTTGTCATGTTTGTTATCAAAATTCAACTCATTTTAAGTACAGTAATGTATGTGATAAAGTGAAACTGTTTTATATTGTGACTATGTCATGTTTTGTGTTTATGTTTTTCTTATGTTCTGCTTGTTACAAATCTTTATGAATGTTTAAAAGTAAAAGAAACTATTACTGCTATCTTTAAAGTACCTGAAGTGCCCAAGAAAATTGTGGTGGAAGAAAAAGTACATGTTCCTGAAGAGCCCAAATTTCCACCAGCTAAAGGTACCTGCCTTTGCTGATTTCACCACTAATATAAAACCCCCTTTTATTCACTTACTGTGGAGCAGAGAGAAAGAGAGATCATTCTCCCCTCAATGCCACAATATAGCTGAATTATGTAAACTGCAGTTTATGTTCTAAAACATAGTCTTCCCTTTGTGATGACCTTCTGGAAACGAAGGCATATGCCTAAACATTGTTACTGTTTTTGTTTGATCTTCTTCTTAAGTGATAATTAAGTGATATTGACCCCCTCAACTTCTTTTCAAAAATAATTTATTTTGGAACTATTGTCAGGAAGCTCTGGAAACAAACATTCCAAATAACAACAGAAAATGATGCTATACCCCAAGGGCAAAGTATTTTTAATATGACAAATCAAGAACTCATCAACAAGGCAATCTAGAGAGATGCACTGTGTATTTAGTTGGCTTACGATTTTGGAATTCTTGGTGTTCTTGTTAGATCCCCCTCTTTATCTTGATATTTTAGACCCAATTATGATATTTTTAAAAATAAAATAAACAAATATCTTTAAAGCACCTGAAGTACCCAAGAAAATTGTTCCAGAAGAAAAGGTTCATGAAGCTGTTCCTAGAAAGCCTGAAGTTCCACCAGCTAAAGGTATACACTGATACTAATCACAACATGAAATGATTCTTTGTTTAGTTATTCATAGTTTAAAATGAATGTGTGTGATGTTAAATTCTTGTATTTGGCTTCTTTATATTCTTTGCATATTTTTTATTTATCACAATTAATATACTAATATCTTTAAAGTTCCTGAGGTGCCTAAGAAAAGTATTCACGAAGAAAAATCAGCTACAGTTCTTTCTGAAGACACAACGATGTACAGTGAGTGTAGAAAAATCGGTGCTTCTCTTTGGTTTCAGTTGTGTTTGTCTTCACAGCTTTTAAAAATAAATATACTAATACCTTATAAAAGCCTAACATGCCAAAAAATATTTGGCCAAAATTAAATCATTTGAAAGTTTACTTGCTCGGACAAGGTATATCCCCTCACCAGTTAAAAAAAAAATAGTCCTTTACCTGTAACGTTGCCCAATTTTAGAAAAGCCATTTGCCTTGTTGTATTTGTCACTGTCTTGTCTCGTTCTGCTCTGTGTACAAATATCTTCAGCTCAAAAGCATTTTATTTTCTCAGGCCATGAAGTAACTTACTTTAACTTCATAATAATATTTTAATTGGACTTTATAGATTCAAAATGCCCCATTATTATTTTTCTACTCTTCCAAGCCATCATTAGAAATATTTTGGCAATACTGCTCCAATCAAACCATAGATTTATAAGGCCATTACAACATCAAAAGAATTCTCAAGCCATTTTTTTGGTCTTATGCAAAATTATGATTAAATAATTTGAGGAGTAAAATATGAATAATAAAATACTCTGAATAGAATACTATTCAATAATCTGAATAGTAAAATTGCTAGGAGTCAAGATACTCTTCCATTTATTTCAATCCAAAAAAATGCCAATAGTTCTGATATTCTTTCATTTAGTTTAATCTAAAAATTCCCTGCTTAAACCCATTTTTTTTTGGTCTTTAATACTAGGTTGGGATAAAAATATATGATGACTCCCTTCTTTGAATACCTTTTCTATGCTTGAGTTTCATTATTGTCATCAGCCAGTCTTCCTTTCTAAAAGCTGGAGAAATCTTTTATTTTCTTCATTTGCCTTATTTCCAAAGATTTAATTATTTTTCTTTTTCTTTTATGCTTCCAATACCTAAGTGGTTATTAAACTATACAGCCATAAGCCAGATGTGGTTTGAGATTATAGCCAACTAGGTTTCTGGAAAAGGAAAGGATTTATATGAATTTCCAGTAGCCCAAATATAACATAAGAGAATTCTTAACGTGCAACTCAGTATCAACCCTGTTCTTTATGAACAAAACCAAGAGCAACAGGACAGTTTTACCAATAACTTTCTGCAAAGTAGAATTATATAGCCCCTGACCAGGGAATTCCTCAATTTTATCATCATCATAAATGAGGGTTCCATATGATAAAACTGGAAATTAGCCAATGTGTTATTGTCATTAGTTTGTGTCTATGTACTACTGGTAACTTGGGTGATGAGCGTGTATTATGTATTATGTTTTCTTAATACTGTTTGTAATTGACTTGAAATTCCCTTAATTGTATAAATACTAATATCTTTAAAGTTTATGAAGTGTCTGAAGAATCCACCTCAGAAGAAAAAGTACTTGTGACTCGTCCTCAAAAGACAAAAACCAAAATAGCAAAAGGTATATAACACCAATGATCTGGTCTGAAGAAAATTTATTTTTTAGCTCGTTTTAAAAGCTGAATCTTTTCCTTCACTGTTTATAAATATAACTATACTCATATCTTTTAAGTGCCTGAGCCACCCAAGAAAGTTGTTCCAGAGGACAAAATATATGTGACTATTCCTAAAAAGAGAGAAACACCAGCAACTAAAGGTACATTTCAACAACCTCAAACTTGGATGAATAACTTTGGATTCAAGACTCAAAAATTGTGTGTTACATAATTTACTGTTTTTACAACTTCTAAGTGTAAACCTACTAATATCTTTAAAGAGCCTGATACAACCAGAGAAGTTTTTCTGGAGGTGGAGTTACCTGAGGCTGTTCCCCAAATTCCAGAGCATCCTCCAACTCAAGGTATAATTCTTAGTTATGAAAATCTAAATAAGAAAATCTTTCTTCTTCAGTCTGAAAGATATGTTTAGTGTTTTGTGTAGGTTCTCAGAACCTCTAACGCTAAAATACTAATATCTTTAGGGCATCCAATGTACCCAAGACAAGGAACTTTATATGACTTGCCTCCCCCGCCGCCCAAAAGAGTCCCACTCATACAATGTACAAGGATAAACAATTAGAACAAAAATTAAATTTCTAACTTAAAGTTATAATATCTGTTAACACATGTAACTTTCTTAATATGTTGTGTCTTCATGTCTTTGCCTTTTTCTCAACTAAAAAATACTAATATCTTTAAAGAGTTGGAAGTCTCCAAGGAAGGTCTTCCAGAGCGGCAAGCTCCTGTTGGTAAAAGAAGAAAAACACCACCACCAAAAGGTACAAGCCAGAAAAAAAGTCAACTTTCATATCTCATGATTGTAGTTGTACTTAACCCATGCAAATATACTTATATCTTGAAAGCTCCAAATGCTACCATTTCAGAGAAGTGGGAGCCCCCAAAGCAGAAGCTCGACTGGGTATACACATGTTCCCAGGAGTTATTCAAGAGAAAATAGAGGAGGAAAGATCTTTAACTTATCTAAATGGAAGATACGTGGGTTATAAAGTTTAACCTCTGAGGCCTTCAGGGAGTATATGAATACATATAATGTTATATGAGACCCAGATAGATTCTTCAATAGGATTACTAATACTATTATTGTTTCCCCAAAAAGAAAAAAATCAGAATAGCTAGAAAAAATCTACACAAGACCACTTAAAATATTTATATCCCTGAAACTAGATTGAATTGGTTTAGCTCCCCCTTTAAAGCAGATATCAGTGCCATCAAATGACAGAGGTGTATGGCTGTAGACTATAAATCAGCAATTCAACTCTCCATGGGGTTGAAATCACAGAATATAACTGCTTAATAGAGTTGCTTTTCTATTAAGATAAAAACTTACTACTAAAAATAGGCATATTAATTTGAAATAATTATTTTCCCATAAGACTTAAATACAGAAATATTTTTGGAAAACCATGACTTAAAGACAATAATATATGAAGTTCAATGACTTTGAGCAGCAGTTCTTTCTGTAATACCCTCTCCACTTGAGAGCCTTCTAAAACCAAGGCAGTTAAAACTAGTTAAAGTTGGAATTCTGTACTGAATACTTAGTTGCTCCTCTCATTGTCTTTTATTTTTAAAGAGTTCTACATTTTTCCATTTTGAGTGTTTTAAATAAATAAAAATATGAGAAAGTTTTAAGACATCCAGCATAACAGTTTCTTTACAATATCCATGATATTCCGTACTTTAAAGAATATCTGAACACTTTGACCTGATTTTTTCAGTCTAGATCTTTAGGTCATTTTCCTGTCTCCCATGCCTGAAAAACAAACACCTTTCTAAAGTGCCTAAAGTAGGGGTACAAAATGAGGCCAATCCAGATAAGAAAGAAACTGTTTTGTTCTCCTCAAATTAATATATAAATGTACATCATTAGTTATACAAAATCAATTTTTCTCACTTGAAGCTAATTTTCCATGATCTAATTTTCTATACATCTACCATTCCAAGAAATTAAATTACTAACATTGACAGTACCTGAGGTGACCAAGAAAACAGTTCCTAATAAGTATGTATTCTTACCATCGTTTAAAAAATCCAATGTGGGGAGCAAGGAGGGCCCCCAGTCTGGGGTGTTCCTGTAGGTTGAGTTAGGAATAAAACTCTTCATCACTCTAAAGTATGATGCATTAATATCTTTAAAGTGGCTGAATCACTTCAAGAAGCTGTCCCTGTAAAGAAAACACCCAAGGCTGCTCCCCCTGAAATTGAAACACCTTCCAGTAAAGGTATCATTCATTCTATCATTCCTGCCTTCATTCATTTCATAAATGTCAATGGTGTATATGGTGGTAGGGAGCTAGGAAATAATGAACAAAGACAATTAAGACTTGATTCCTTTCTTCAAAACTTTATACCTCATCCACCTTTTAAAAGAAGCACCCATGTAACCAGAAATATCACTTTGGTTCAGTTCATGTCTAATGTCAGTTAACTAGTGTCTTCACTGATCCCTTAACCTCTAAGTATGATACTAATATCTTCAAAGCACCAGAAGCTATGGAAGAAGGTGCTCCTGAGATGCAAGTATCTGAAGATGTTCCTAAAGAGCCAGAATCTCTGCCTGTAAAAGGTATGTGATACCTGTGAACAGATTCTGAAGAAGAGATGATATGTCCTCAGCTCCTAAAACCATGTTTTTCTAATGTCCTTTGTAACACATAAACATAAAAATACAAATATCTTTCAAGCATTTGAAGCTGCGCCCAAAGTTCCCTCTCAGAAACAAATATTTGCAGGTGTTCCCTATTAAAACAGAAACCTCTTCTACTAGGAGTATTCATTCAACAAATACTTAGTGAGGAGGGTCCACAGTGTCACAGGAACTATGCCAGGTGCTAGGGAAGGCCTCTTCTCAAGAATGGACAGGGAAAGAAGAGACTTCTAGAAAACTACATTTGCTAACTTATTGTGGTTACTATTTTCACTAACAATTTTAAATCTTTAAATGTGAAATACTAATATCTTTAAAGTGCCTGAAGCTCCTCAAGAAGCTGTTCCTGAAAAGAGAGTCCCTTCCAAAAAAAGAGAACCTCCTTCAGTTAAAGGTACAAATTACCATGCCCTCAAGCTGAAGAAGAAATAGCTCTTGTAGTCTTGAAAATATTTTGCTGTTCCTAGTGATCTTCATAACACTAAATATTAAAATACTAATTTCTTAAAGTACGGGAAGCTCCCCAAGAAATTGTCCCTGAAGAGAAAACATATGTGGTTCCTCACAAAAAGCCTGAAGTTCTTCGTGATGAAGGTATATGTTGCTAGAAGCTTAGAATTTTGGGAAAATGTCTTTTCCTGTGTAAATGTGTTTCCTGTTTGTCCTGATTCTTATAACTCCTAAATGTAAAAATATTAATATCTTTAAAGTGCCAGAGGCTCCCAAAGAAGTTGTCCCAGAAAAGAAAGTGTATCCTCCCCAAAAGCCTGAAGTCGTACCTGTCAAAGGTACATTCTAAACCACTCTCTAAGGTGGGGTAGGGAGGGCAATGGAAAGAACCACCTTACTGGACTTGAAAGTTCTTGTCTATGTTGATTCTTGTGACTCACATGTAAATTTACTAATATCTTCAAAGTACCAGAGGCTCCCAAAGAAGTTGTCCCTGAAAAGAAAATGGCTGTGGCGACTCCTAAAAAGCCCAAAGTCCCATCTGTTAAAGGTAGTTGTCACGAACGTTAGGTTTAAAAAGATACAACTCTTCTGTTTTTGGAAATATTTTGTTCTAGCGGTCTCACAATGCTTACATGTAATTTTACTAATATCTTTTAAGTGCCCGAAGTTCCTCAAGAAATTGTCCCTGAAAAGGAAGCACCAGTGGTGCCTCCTAAAAAGCCCGAAGTCCCACCTGTCCAAGGTATTTGTCACTGGCCTTAGGCTTGTAAAGACATCACTCTTCTGCTCTTGAAAATATTTTGTTCCATTGGTCTTCATAACTCCTAAGTGAAATTTTGCTAATATCTTTTAAGTGCCCGAGGCTCCCAAAGAAGTTGTCCCTGAAAAGAAAGTGGTTGTGGCGCCTAAAAAGCCCGAAGTCCCACCACCTGTTAAAGGTACTTGTCACCGATCTTAGGCTTATAAAGACATATCACTCTTTTGCTCTTGAAAATATCTTGTTCCAATGGTCTTCACAACAACTGATTGTAATTTTGCTAATATTTTTTAAGTGCCCGAGGCTCCCAAAGAAGTTGTTCCTGAAAAGAAAGTGGCTGTAGCACCTCCTAAAAAGCCTGAAGTCCCACCAGCCAAAGGTAGTCACCCCCATGTCACTGTATTTGATACTGTCCATTTTTTTCTCTACTCTGTCTAATCATGAAAATACTAATATCTTTAAAGTACCCGAGGTGCCAAAGGCAGCTGTTCCAGAAAAGAAGGTGCCTGAAGTTATTCCTCCCAAACCAGAAAGTCCACCCCCTGCAGGTAATGTCAAAGCTATACATACTAGGAAAAGAAAACAACTATAATTCTAGCTAGAAAATTATATATGTAAATACCGCAGCATAAAGGTGATATAATTCTAAGGAAAATAAAGTCAGGAGTTAACCAAAATATCTTAGTGTATAATTACATGGTACAGTCACCAATTTTTTTCATCTTTTCTAAACACAAATTACCAATATCTTTGAAGTGCCTGAGGTGCCGCCAAAGAAAGTCATCCCTGAGAAGAAAGTACCTGTGGCTCCTCCTAAAAAGCCAGAAGCTCCACCTGCTAAAGGTATTTATCCTTCCATGTTGTTGGTCACCTGTTCCAGGGGGCTGGGAAAAGTGTGTATAGACATGTCTGCCAGTCCATGAATTGTCTTTTCTTGGATAAATGTGTTGTCGGTATTCCACTTTTATAATCTCTTACTAAAAGATACTAATATCTTCAAAGCTCTCGAAGCTCCTAAAGAAGTTTTACCTGAAAAGAAAATATCTGTGGTTGTACCCAAAAAACCAGAAGCCCCACCTGCTAAAGGTATTTATTCCCACTGCCCTGTTAAGAAGAAAAACTATTGTCTTGTACTCTTCACAATCATTGTAATATAGGCCTTCATCATTCATAAATTCTAAACATTCTAATATCTTTTAAGTTCCTGAAGTTGCTCAAGAAGTTGTCCCAGAAAAGATAATTCCCAGGGCACCACCCAAAAAACCAGACGCCCCACCTGTCACAGGTACATATTAGCCCTGACTTTATTTGGAAGAAGAAATATCTCTTCTATTCTTGAGAATAATTTTAGCCTATAGCTCATCATTAACTACTCGTTTAATACTACTAATATCTTTCAAGTGCCTGAAGTTCCTCAAGAAGTTGTTCCAGAACAGAAATTCCCCAGAGTACCACCCAAAAAACCAGAAGCCCCACCGGTTTCAGGTATTTTTCACTCCTATCCTTATCTACAGAAGAAATACCTGTCCTACTCTTGGAAATATTTTTAGTCCACTGTCTTCATTAATCTAAATGTAAAACTACTAATATCTTTTAAGTGCCTGAAGGTCTTCAAGAAGTTGTCCCTGAAAAGAAAGCACCAGTGGTGCCTCCTAAAAAGCTGGAAGTTGCACCTGTTCCAGGTACTTGTCACTCACCTTAGACTTCAGAAGATATAACCCTTCTGCTTTTGAAAATATTTTGTTTTAGCAGTCTCATAACTCCTAAGGGTAATTTTTACTAATATCTCTTAAGTGCCCGAGGCTCCCAGAGAAGTTGTCCCTGAAAAGAAAGTGGCTGTGACGCCTCCTAAAAAGCCCGAAATCCCACCTGTTAAAGGTATTTGTCACCAACCTTAGGCTTAAAAAGACCAACTCTTCCGCTCTTAAAAATACCTTATTCCAGTGGTCTTCATAACTCCTAATTGTAATTTTACTAATATCTTCTAAGTGCCTGAAGTTCCTCAAGAAATTGTTCCTGAAAAGAAAGCACCAGTAGTGCCTCCTAAAAAGGCTGAAGTCCCACCACCTGTTAAAGGTACTTGTCACCAACCTTAGGCTTATAAAGACACCACTCTTCTGCTCTTGAAAATATCTTGTTCCAATGGTCTTCACAAACAACTAAATGTAATTTTACTAATATCTTTTAAGTGCCTGAAGTTCCTCAGGAAATTGTCCCTGAAAAGAAAGCACCAGTGGTGCCTCCTAAAAAGCCTGAAGTCCCACCACCTGTTAAAGGTATTTGTCATCGACCTTAGGCATCACTCTTCTGCTCTTGAAAATACCTTGTTCCAATGGTCTTCATAACAACTAAATGTAATTTTGCTAATATCTATTAAGTGCCTGAGGCTCCCAAAGAAGTTGTCCCTGAAAAGAAAGTGGTTGTGGCGCCTCCTAAAAAGCCCGAAGTCCCACCACCCGTTAAAGGTACTTGTCACCAACCTTGGGCTTATAAAGACCCCACTCTTCTGCTCTTGAAAATATCTTGTTCCAATGGTCTTCATAACAACTAAATGTAATTTTGCTAATATCTTTTAAGTGCCTGAGGCTCCCAAAGAAGTTGTCCCTGAAAAGAAAGTGGTTGTGGCGCCTCCTGAAAAGCCGGAAGTCCCACCACCTGTTAAAGGTACTTGTCATCAACCTTGGACTTATAAAGACCCCACTCTTCTGCTCTTGAAAATATCTTGTTCCATTGGTCTTCATAACTCCTAAGTGAAATTTTGCTAATATCTTTTAAGTGCCCGAGGCTCCCAAAGAAGTTGTCCCTGAAAAGAAAGTGGTTGTGGCGCCTCCTAAAAAGCCTGAAGTCCCACCACCTGTTAAAGGTACTTGTCACTGATCTTAGGCTTATAAAGACACCACTCTTCTGCTCTTGAAAATATCTTGTTCCAATGGTCTTCATAACAACTAAATGTAATTTTGCTAATATCTTTTAAGTGCCCGAGGCTCCCAAAGAAGTTGTCCCTGAAAAGAAAGTGGTTGTGGCGCCTCCTAAAAAGCCCGAAGTCCCACCACCCGTTAAAGGTACTTGTCACCAACCTTGGGCTTATAAAGACCCCACTCTTCTGCTCTTGAAAATATCTTGTTCCAATGGTCTTCATAACAACTAAATGTAATTTTGCTAATATCTTTTAAGTGCCCGAGGCTCCCAAAGAAGTTGTCCCTGAAAAGAAAGTGGTTGTGGCGCCTCCTAAAAAGCCCGAAGTCCCACCACCCGTTAAAGGTACTTGTCACCAACCTTGGGCTTATAAAGACCCCACTCTTCTGCTCTTGAAAATATCTTGTTCCATTGGTCTTCATAACAACTAAATGTAATTTTGCTAATATCTTTTAAGTGCCCGAGGCTCCCAAAGAAGTTGTCCCTGAAAAGAAAGTGGTTGTGGCGCCTCCTAAAAAGCCCGAAGTCCCACCACCCGTTAAAGGTACTTGTCACCAACCTTGGGCTTATAAAGACCCCACTCTTCTGCTCTTGAAAATATCTTGTTCCAATGGTCTTCATAACAACTAAATGTAATTTTGCTAATATCTTTTAAGTGCCTGAGGCTCCCAAAGAAGTTGTCCCTGAAAAGAAAGTGGCTGTAGCACCTCCTAAAAAGCCTGAAGTCCCACCAGCCAAAGGTAGTCACCCCCATGCCACTGTGTTTGATACTGTCCACTTGTCTCTACCCTGTCTAATCATGAAAATACTAATATCTTTAAAGTACCCGAGGTGCCGAAGGCAGCTGTTCCGGAAAAGAAGGTGCCTGAAGTTATTCCTCCAAAACCAGAAAGTCCTCCTCCTGCAGGTAATAATGAAACTGTCAAAACCTATATATATAAATATATACACACATGTATATGTGTGTTGTGTATATATGTATATATGTATTTTTTTAAAGAACACTGTTTTCTTAGTGTTGTAAAAATCTTTTTGTAAAACAATTCATATGCTTTAGTCAATTCTTGCATTAAAATGAGCTTGTGTCTTTAAAGTGTACGAGGAGCCTGAGGAAATTGCCCTGGAAGAGCCTCCAGCTGAAGTTGTGGAAGAGCCAGAGCCTGCCGCTCCCCCAAAAGGTACTTGGCCAGCTAGGTTCCCTCAGCCAATTTTCCACCCCTTTCGCCCTGAAGATGCTGGACATTTTGAGCTTTTGTCTCATTTCTCATCTATCTTCACTGAGTCTAAAAAATAAATTCTAATATCTTTAGTGACAGTGCCACCCAAGAAACCTGTCCCAGAAAAGAAACCACCTGCTGTCGTTGCCAAAAAACCCGAACCACCACCAGTGAAAGGTATTTCTCATTGCCACTAACCTCCTACAGAAAAATGTCTGTCTTTAAAGTGTTGGGTTCCACTGCTATACTTAATGGTTTCCATATGTCATTGAAACTATGAGCTAAAAATGACTAATATCTTTTAAAGTGCCCAAGGTACCCAAGGAAGTTGTTCCTGAAAAGAAGGTGCCTCTAGTGGTTCCCAAAAAACCAGAAGTCCCACCTGCCAAAGGTACATGTCTACCATTTGATGGAGGATAAAATCCTCGAACTCTTAAAAAGTATTTTGTTCTATGTAAATGTGATGAATGTTTACTAGTGACTCTTCCTAATGTTAAAATACTAATATCTTTAAAGTGCCCGAAGTTCCAAAAGAAGTTGTTCCAGAAAAGAAAGTTGCTGTTCCCAAGAAGCCGGAAGTCCCACCACCCAAAGGTACATGTCACTAATGAGACTCTGCAGAAAACACTCGCTCTTTGTTTTAAAAGTCACTTATTATAGTAAACCCTGTTGTTTGTCAAACCTAATATTCATAATTACAAACCTGCTGTTCTGGGTTTTTAGGGTTTAAATGTTCTTAAATAACACCATTGTTTAAAAAAAAAGAATTGACGCATCTATTCTAAGCATTGGAAGAGTTTTTGTTAATCTTAATAGGCCACTCTTTTCCTCCCTGCTGTGTGTGGATCTCAGAACAAATTACTGGCCTTGTAAATTTTGTTCTTGGATTTGTCTCTAGGTTATTTGACCTAGATATGAACTAGAGGTGGTATAAATTCCATGTACTGTACTTCTCAACTACCTAAAAGTAAAATTAACTAATATCTTTAAAGTGCCAGAGGTACCAAAGAAACCTGTCTTAGAAGAGGAACCAGCCATTCCTGTTCCCGAGAGAGTAGAGTCTCCTCCTCCAGAAGGTACACGTAAGACCATTAATGAGCTTGCCACTCATGACAATTGCTAATTTAAGCCTTGTTCCTTTTTTTCTAATCTAGTATCTCTTGGTCATTTTCTATCCTTTAGTTATTTGTCTTAATTATTCTTAATTAGCTCTGATTTGGGTTATCAATCAGAAACATCTACATAGGGCATCATAGGCATCATAAGCTATATGAAAATTTCTCTCATACGCACAGAAAGGAGGACAGAACTGATGACTATAAATGACATTAAATACCAAAAGGGCTTTTTCAAACATTCAGATAATAGAAACAGAAGTCAGTGCAAATGAGATAGATTTCATCTTCACAAAAATAAGAGAAGATATTAATTGAAACATGGAAAGAAATCAAGGTTACTAGTTCTTATGTTCAGTGTTTTGTGCATTTTAGAATATTGTTCCACGCGTGGAATTAAAATTAACTATATTTTTTAAGTCTATGAAGAACCTGAGGAAATTGCTCCTGAAGAGGAAGAGCCAGTTCCTGTTGTAGAAGAGGAAGAGCCAGTTCCTGTTGTGGAAGAGGAGGAACTAGTTCCTGTTGTGGAAGAGGAGGAACCAGAAGCACCACCACCAACAGGTACAAGGCAGGATCCTGTACTGTCTAAGAAAATACATCCTTTGATTTTTATATCGATTGTATATCTTCTTTAAGATAAAATTCCAGTCTTCTATCTTCTTATTTGAAATTTGACTTCATTGGCAAAACCGGAAGCCATTTGCGCTCCAAAAGCTATAGAATTTTACAATATGCCTACCAAAGGAATAGGTGTGATCTTCTTCATTCATTCATTAACGTTAAGCCTTTCGTTGTAATCATTTGACTCTAAAAGAAATTATTATCCTTCAAGTGCCTGAAGAACCAAAGAAGGTTGTTCCAGAGAAGAAAGTTCCTGTTATCAAGAAACCAGAAGCTCCACCTCCTAAAGGTACTTATAGTAAAAGAAATCAATATTTGCTTCTTTTCTGTGTGCTGTCTAAATGTGACACTCTTTCTTTATTACGTATTGTGTTGTATTCTGTGTGTAACTGTTATCTAAATGTTGGTGTGTTGGACAGACTCATCAAATTAATGTGTACATATTGCATCTTGAAATTTTATATATTAAATGCTACTAATATCTTTAAAGTACCTGAGATGGCAAAGAAAGTTGTCCCAGTGAAGAAAGTTCCAACTGTTAAGAAGCCAGAAATACCAGCAGCTAAAGGTATTCATGTCATCATTGATATTATTTTTATAAAGTAATTTGATATCTGTCCTTGTTGCATAACTAAGGACAAGAATGTCCTGATTTTGTTTTCAGTAATTTTAATGTCGTTCCATTAATTATAGATTCTTTATTCTTAACATATAAAATGTTTTCAAAAGTCTTTTTACAAATAAAACTAATATCTTCAAAGTGCCTGAAGTGCCCAAGAAACTTGTTCCAGTAAAGAAGGAACCTGTACCTGTTACCAAAAAACCAGAAGTCCTGCCAGAAAAAGGTACCTACTGTGAAGAAACAATATCTATTTCTCTGAATCACATCTGAGCATTTTAGTAATAGTGCCCAGAGCAAAACATACCGACGTTTTTGCAAAACCACTTTTCCCAGGTAAAAAGGGGAAAGTAATGAGGGCAAAGAGAAAAAATGAGACAGATAAGCAGGAAAACAAACATAAGGAGATTCAGTGGTGCTATGACGTGGTCCATGTGGTAGAAAAAGACCTCCTCCGATTGAAGGTGTAGAACAGCTCAATCGAGCATATTTTGTTGAATGTCTTATAACTAACAAAACAGTGTCCCAGAAAAAAAGAAAATAAGATCTGATCCTGTCTTCAAGCACCTTAACTGCAGTGAGAAGAAAGCACAGCAATAACACCTATCGAGACAGGAAGTGACCACAACTACAGAGTATAAGGGGTTACAGAAGCACAGAGCGAGGGAGATCAACTTCAGGCAGAGAGGCATCAGGGAAAGCTGTATGAAAGAAATAGCATTTTATGTTTTGATGGATTTTTACATTGTAGTCATTGAGAAAATGGTTTTCTAAGCAAAGGGAAGATTTCAAAAAATATTTTTAACGTTTATTTATTTTTGAGATGGGACAGGAGGGGCAGAGAGAGAGAGCGGGGGGTGGGGTGGGGAGAGACACAGAATCCAAAACAGGCTCCAGGCTCTGAGCTGTCAGCACAGAGCCTGCAGCAGGGCTCCAACCCATGAACCGTGAGATCATGACCTGAGCCAAAGTCAGATGCTTAACCGACTAAGCCACCCAGGCACCCCTAGGCAAAGGGAAGATTTTATCAAAAGGCACAGAGGTAGAAGAGTCTAGGAAGTTCAAGGGCTGTCAAATAAATTTGTGCAATTTGAGGATGGATTGGTTGTCGTGTATCTTGAAAGACAGGCTGGATATAAAGCTGAGAGTCATATTTTGGAGTTCTTTGAATGTCCCTATGAGATGTGTCCTCTATTCTGCAGGCAACAGGAAGCTTCAAAGGCTTTGAAGCAGGTGTACCAATTAGTAAGAGCTGGGCTTCAGAAAAATAACTGGCAGTAATTCCAGCTACTGGAAGACAGTGATAATAGTAAAGAGCCACTGCAGTTCATTAAGGTCATTAAGAGTTGGACAAGATTGGTGGTGGTAGAAATGGAACAAGAGTGAGAGAAATGGGAGATCTAACTGGTGTCTATTATCAAAATAATTAGGGAAATAGAGGAACCCAAGATGATTGTAAGGATTGTAGCTAGATATCCATGAGGTTCATTGGGTCCCTAACTAATATTAGAAGATAATGAATATATTTTTCACTTTTCAAATACTGAAGGTGGAAATATGCATTTGGAGCTTAGGAAAGAGAGCTGGAGATGTAGATCTAGAAATGAGAGGCACAAGAGTTGCGGGTATAGGAGTGACTGCTTAAAGAATGTAGAGCTGATTTGTAAAGGCTTCAGAGTTAGACCAGTGGAGAACACTGACACTTAAGGGTACACAGAGGAAGAGAAGTAAATGAAGAAGGCTGAGAAGACTCGTGTATAAAATTGGAATGTCCAGAAAAGCCATATTCCCCCACAGTGTCTTATAAGATAAAGTGCTTTCCCCTGTATTCTTTGCCTGCTGTTTGCAGAATCTTGCACATCTTCTAAATTCTTAATAGTAAAAAAAAAAAATCAATGTCTTTAAAGTGCCTCAAGTGCCCAAGGAAATAGTCCCAGAGAAGAAAGTGTCCATTCCTATTCCTGAAGAGCCAGAAGCTCCACCTGTCCAAGGTACATGGCTGCTCTATAAATCTTGGAAAGATGACAATTGTCTTCATCTTGCTTTGGTTGTAGATGGGTCTTATGTATTTATCTGTTGTCTGTCTTATGTCCTGAAGTTTATATCTTGGGGTCATCTGAAGAATATGTTATTGAGTCTAACTAAGATGATATGTTGTAACTTAGCAGTTACAGGATTCTCTTGTGAATTGAGTCTAAAATATAACACTGTGTTTTTTAAGTTGAAGTGTCTCCTGAGGAAATAATATATGAAGAAAAAGCATCCATAACCATTGGTAGAAAAGTGACTCCCCCTGTTGAAGGTATATATATATGTGTGTGTGTGTGTGTGTGTGTGTGTGTGTGTGTGTGTGTGTGTGTGTGTGTGTATACACACACACACACAGTATTCATAGGGTGACATTCTTTCTTAAAATTATATACAGAAGCATTCCAGCATATGTTTGCTTCATTTTTCAAATAGTTATACTTCTTTTGAATATAATCTTGAATTTGCTTATTCTTGACAGTAATTGTAAATTCCCAAAGATAGTTTACAAAGCAAAACTGGAATAATTGCATTGGATTCTCAAACAACAACCCCATATCAAATTTTAAGTCATCTCATTTGCTATCAACATACAACAAATAAAGTAGTTAATAGAATGTTTTAGTGTAATAGAAACCTTAACTCTTTTTCTATATAAGTGAATCTGTACGAATTGTATATTTTTGTTTTTGTGACTAAAATCTTTGCAACTGTGTGAAATTTGTATGAGTCTCTGTGAAGAACTTTACAACCTCATATCTTCTGTCAACATTCTTTAAAGAACGTGAAATTCAAAAGTATATTGAGCCTGAAGAACCTGAACCTGAACCACAGCCAGAAGAAATACCGATACAAGGTATTCAATTACTTGGATTATCTTCATCATCATAGACTTCATCTTCATATACATATGTATGTTTTATGTTTGTCTGTAAGTCTCTTTGCATCTGTAAGATACTCTTTTTTAAGTGTGCATTTCATTCATATGTATCCTTGTCATTTGTACTGTTGATCTCATGTCAGTGTGGCATATACGGATACTTCCTTTGTTTTTATTGGTGCCTTTGCTGTATTTCTCATCATCTGTGTACAATGTTGATGTTTTTGTGTTTTATGTGGGATACTGTTTTATGTTTTATGTTGGACACTAATAAGAACTTAAAAAGAAAACCTTTTATTTCATATATGTTTAAATTTCTACTGAATATACTATCTACACACCTGCTAATTAACATATACATGTACTAACACTCCTGAAATACTCTTTCAAGAACCTGAACCGGAAAAGAAGGTTATTGAGAAACCAAAACTCAAACCAAAGCCTGCAGTACCTCCTCCTGCTCCACCTAAGGAAGATATGAAGGAGAAAATATTCCAACTTAAAGGTATAAAACGCCACACCAAAATTTTATTAACCTGCTTCAAACTTCTATTCAGTCATCAGAAATGGTGCTTGCAAGAAATGTATTACTTTTAAAAGTGTGTGCTTGCAAACACAATCAGGCTGTGGGAATTGCATAGAGACCTGTGTTTTCTGCTGCCTTTGGGTGCTTTGCTGACAGAAAGTGTATCATGGTTAGCTTCATCCTGGCGATCTGGATGCAGGCGCTGTCCAACTAACTTTCTTACGGAGAAAGGATTTCCTCGTTTCAAAGTGTGATTGCCATGCATATCTTTGAGATCTTGTGCATTTGGGATGTATAAGAAAACTTTGCATGAAATTTTTAACGTTGCAGTAACAAATTTAAAACTCTGTTCTTAAAGAATTTCACGCGCTTTAAAACATACTCTAAATAATATATTTATGGCATTGATAGCTGATATGTGCTCATATACCATCAAAGGAAAGCATATGAATGATAGAAAGTCACTGCTCCCTTACTTTTTTTTTCTTTCACAACTTAATAAAAGCCAGATTGTGTTCTGTAGTGGTCCTCCGTGTAGCCAGAAAGAGCGATTATGAATACATTTGATATCCAGCATCTCTTCTCATTGTTAAGTTTCCCTTCATTCTTTTTGCATTTAGATATTTCTTTGAACTGATGCAATATTACTTAATTTTTAAAATAACATCTTGAAACACTGAAGTAAACTGGCAAAAGCATATTATTCTTTTAATTGTAATACAGTGTTGTCTTATTTGTAGTGTCATGAGATTTCTCAACCTAAAATAATCTACATATAATCTTAGATAAGCACTTTTCCCATACTCACCTACACGTGTACAAAGCCAGGATATTCCAGAGTAATACTGCTTATAATGATTCTTGTCCCTCTTCACTCCTCCTGACCAGTAGGGGTAACTTCTGGTATTTTAAGTCAGACATAGAAAATGGGCGCCTTTTAAGACTACCCATCTGTTGATTCATAGTCCATGAAGACGCATACTTAATACACTTCCCTTAATATAAATTTATACTCAAAGGAATATTTCTTTCTCTTGCAAAGAACAAAAATTATCTTCTTTCTCCACCAGACTTATACTTACAACCCAAGGTCAGAGTAAATAGGCAATGTTTTCATGGTTTAAGCGCGTCTTGTGTGTTCTTTGGTGGCTGCTGTTGGCTGTTATTAATGCTATTTCGTTGTCAGAAAAGCTTGGTTTTGACTCTTAGAGCACATATTTAAAAATTTGCTTCAGATTAGTCTAAATATACAAATAATAAAATTAAGATCATATTCTTTAAAGCTGTTCCAAAGAAGAAAGTTCCTGAAAAACCTGAAGTTCCAGAAAAAGTGGAGCTTAAACCTCTGAAAGGTATTTCACAGTCTGGGAAATGCATTTATATGCATTATCCCTTCATCTGACTTTTGGCTCTTTCTGTCTTCTAGAATGTTCTTTCTTTCTTTCTTTCTTTCTTTCTTTCTTTCTTTCTTTCTTTTTCTTCTTTCTTATAAGTAATCAGAGTAATCTCATTTATTTCTTGTATTTTTGTAGCTTTTATGGTCCTGGCTCATGAGTGTTGCTTCCTCTGTCTCCCATCAAATTCATACATTTGTGGATAGATATTGTTTATCTTTGTCTCATCTACATATGTCTTCTTGCATTTTCCTAAACTTAAAAATATCACATTTTACTGACTAGCTGAAATTAGTATCAGGACCCATATTAGGTTAAAATGCAGGGAGTTAATATTAGAAAACTTTGGAATTTCACCTGAACAACAGTATTTTAGCCAGTGTTATAAGCACTAAAAATAAGTCACGCTCTCCTTCTGTATTACTGAGATGATTCATAGAGATTTCCTCAGGCCTTTCCTGTCACTCTCTTGTCACTGACTCCAAGACATTCTTTCAGGTGTACAGATCTCACATTTTAGGGAACATTCTTCATTGCTGCAGGTCATTTTTCAAAATTTATTTCTCTTGACACAGTATTTTCCCTATCTAAACTTAGACCCTAAAGGAAAATAAATGGATCATAAATTTTAGAAAATTTTCTGTTACAAATAAAATTATTAACTTTTCTAGTAAGTATAATGGGTAATAGTGTTCTATTTAAGTAATCAACGTGTCCAGACCCAGAAACTGAATCTGTTGTTGATTCACTCTGTAATGTTAGAGAAGTCACCCCTCTAAATACACATTTCCTGATTTACAAAACGGGGATTACAAAATAATGTGATAATGGCTGTTAACTAGTGACAAGGAAAAGCCACTCAAACATTCAAATGACATGTACTTACATATAATAGCTTTAAAAATAATAGCTGCAATGGTGTGTTCTGTACCTGAAAGGAAATAATATGGAAAAACAAATGCAAAGATGTATTTCCACTATGTCCATCGTGTGAGTAAAGGATATATGCCATCCTTATGTTCATTAGATGTGTGGTTGTCTCTCCAGGTTTGATCAATAAAAATGGTTATACATTGAGAATATTAGTAATCCTAAAATAGTATTGAAAGTCAGCACAATTTATCATGGTTAAAAAAGTTTAATGTTTAAGTGTGAAATTTTACTTAACATACTTGACAGAAAAAAATCATTTAAAATGAAATGCTTACATATTTACCTTTTGTATATTTAAATTTTCAAATGCAAAGTTATCTTCACATTAAAAAAATAAAACTATTTAGTGAATTGCAAATATCTTGTTTAAAGGCACCAAATAGGAAATTTTATAGAAATATCGAAAATTCAGATTTCACATGACTAAATAAATATGGTGTTAAGTGATACAAAATAATGTATTAAATTGATTTTCATTGACATTAGTAGAGACGTAAGGTGGTTCAATAAGCATCCAGTGTTTCTCTTTTTTCCACTCAAATCTTTGAGGGGGCTAGAGGAGGAGGAGGAGAAACATTATATATGCTGTACATATCTTCGACTGTGCCCAACAGTCACTGAAGATGCAAAATAGAATGAACTTAGACTTGGGTCCCTTTTTAGTCTAAAGACCATTTTTTTATTCATTAAAAAGAACTCCAACACCAGCTCTCAAATTCTATAGTTTTATAGTATTATTTCAAAAAGGAGATCTTGAGAAATGATATTTCTCTTCTGTTAAGAAAATGAGAATGGCCCTTTCCCAATATCAAAGTCATCAGCCAGATCCCGTGGCTTTCTTCTCTTACCAGTGGAGAAGATTGAATATTGACACTAACACTTACCAGTATCATTTTAATGTAATTAATGGTTCGTGAGACACCAATATAGATTTGAACAATCTATAATTGTAGATTGGGGCAAAGATGCTGTCAGGAAACCTATATGTGATCAAAGACCCATAAAGTCAATATACAATGACGTCTTCTACCCTCATTTAAGATGAATATATTTGCTTGTAATAAATGCAGTGGAATTTGTCACAAGGCTATGTAGATGTTTGCAGAGGAAATAACTTGAAGTGTATTATTTACTTTTAAATTCTGTGATATTTATAGGCAGCAAATGTTATTACTTATGCACTGCAGTTAACTAGTTTTGAAAGAGACCTTTTTCTTGTTGAAATTTACTTTTTATATGAATTCACTTCAAAATTTGAAATCATATTCTTTTAAGTGCCTGGAGTTGAAAAGAAAGTTCGCAAATTACTTCCTGAACCTAAGCCTCAACCAAAGGAAGAAGTTGTTCTCAAAAGCGGTATAGTATTTTTCAACTGTTTTTTTTAGCTTTACGTTGACCAGAAACAGACTTGAAAGCTTACAAAATGTTTCTGTCTCTTGGTCAGATTACCTATTCAGATACCTATTTATCACAATTCATTTATAGTTGCATTGAAAATTAGGAAGGTTATCATTTCCATATCTTTTTTAAAAGAAGACAGAAATTTTGTAAGCACTCACAGTGTTTTGAAATTTACATGAATAGACATAACCAAATTGATAATGCTCTAAGCTAATAATAATGACCACAGCTGTCATGTTTGTAATCACATGATGTAGTAAAATACACTAAGCCTATTAAGTACCCCAAATTACAGAGGAACTATGTAAGCCTAAATTCAGTATTCAGCTTTGAAGTGTAACACAGGACCATCACAACTAATAAGTAACATTTTTAAAAAACTGAACATTTCTTTCTACTAATAAACTATTAAAGAATTGAAAGTAGGATTTTCAGATGAAGAAGTTGTAACATTTTCTTCATGCAGAATTACAGATATCTAGGCCACAGTTCTTTGGCTATCTCCACTTAAGTAAACTTTATACTTATTTAAACACTCCTCGTTATATTAGAATGTTGAATTATGATTCGAATTTGTTGCTATTTAAACTTATTCATTTTGTGATTTGGTCATTTTTGTAATGGAGTTGTCTCCAAACAACAGATTGGCTATGTACATGGATATAAAGTGACTCTGAGTGTTATTCTAATTAATATAGCAACCTTTGATTTTTTTTTTCTTAAAAACAAGCACTTCTAGCATAAATGTTAATTGCCTAGTGCACCAGGTGGCATGCTTTTCATTTTCCTTGCTTTGTGCACTATTTGCATTTGTCTAGCTCAACATCTTCATTAGTTTGTCTTGGTTTACATATAAGCCTTTTTGTCTTTTAAGTTCTAAGAAAGAGGCCTGAAGAAGAAGAACCTAAAGTAGAACCTAAAAAACTAGAAAAAGTTAAAAAACCAGGTAGGAATCTCAGTAACAATTCTCTTTTAACAAAAGGGACATTTAACAAAAGGTTTATCTTGTAAACATTATCGGAGTTAAATATAAACACAGCTTCATATTTCATCTGTGAAATAGTCTGTGCTTTCCATTGTCTGCTTTCTGTTTAAATATCGTTATAGTTATTTCAAATCCATTCATGTATGTCCCTGTACTTCATTGTTGTTAGTACTTTGCCACTGGTCCTTCTGGTAGAAGTGATTGTGAAATAATCAAAATGGCTACAAAATAACTTAATGGGAGGGTGTCAGCAAATGTGGCACAGAATTTGGGGGCTTTTAAGTGGGTTGATTTTTATCATTAGTCTATTTTCAAAGGATGTATTTATTGGGAACTGTTATGGAAGTGATTTAGACAGGGGAAGCTGATGGAGTTAGGACCCAAGTGGATGGAATAAGAGAAAGGCAAATAAACTGAGGCAGAGTCAAGAAGAGAAAATAGAAATTAGTTGATACAGTATAAGGTTTTGTTAAAAGCCATTAATGGAGCTTTTGAAAGATAGTTTGATCTGATTATTTCAGGTCAATTGATTTCTAACTATTCAAATAACACTAGAAAATAATCTTACTATCTTAAAGTACCAGAGCCACCACCTCCAAAAGCTGTTGAAGAGGCTGAAGTACCTCCAGCTGTTACAAAAAGGGAAAGGAAAGTTCCTGAACCAGTAAAAGGTACAAACTTATTGGCACTTTCTTAGTCTCTAAAAATGCAAATATGCATCATTTAAAATACCATTACACTGGCATTAAGATTGGAACACATGACCTTAATCTGCTCATCACATATGGCTTTAATTTTCTATACCATTTCACTTTTATGTGAACTTGGCTAATGACCACCCATTTATCAAATAAATAAGTTTTAAGCGCTAGGAAAGAAATGGGTAATTTGATGAATAACAACATTAGAACCAATCAGATGCTCTACTATTATTTTCCAAATATTTTGTTTCAAATGCAAAATAAACTTAGATCAAATACTTGATTTAGTGACTATATGTGTATAAATTCTAGTATATCCCAAGATCTATTAAGTCTGTCCAATTTTGGTCTGAATTTGTGAAAAACTTCCAGAATACTGCGATAACCTGCTTACTATTGTGAATTATTTTAGTGCCTGAAATTAAGCCAGCAATACCTCTCCCTGGACCTGAACCAAAACCAAAGCCTGAACCAGGTAAGCAAACTTATCCTCAGTGCCAACAACATATTCCTTCAGGCTTCATTACAAATAACATGTCAAATAACAAAATTCACCCAAGCAAATGTGAAGATCTAATAGGCTACATGATTCATGAATGGGGCAACACCCGGTCTAGCAAATAGAGGCACCTGAGTTGTACAAAATGGGAGGTTTTTATATGCAGAGGGTGGAGGCAAACAGTTATGAGCTCAAAAAAGGATTGTTCCCAAGGAGATTGTCTGCCAGGGGGGAAAAAGCAGGGTTTTTTTTTATCATGGATATTATGTCTTTCTTTCTTTGGGGGTTAGAGAGGACCTAGGTGGCCCACTCTTTGGCGCTGATGGGAGGAAAAATTTCCTCACTTACCAGTGAAGGCCACATTTCTGGAGGGAGGTTGAAACTGCAATTAGACCAAGTATAAAGTTCCATTTTGAGAACTTGGTCAAATGACACCATTTTGGACCTGCGATTTTCTTTTCTTTTCTTTTTTTTTAAGCAAATATGTAGTTAATTAAAAAAGGGAGTAAATGTCCACATGCATCAAAAGATTTCCAATGTCCCAATATATCTTTAGACATTATTTATTTTATTCAATATACTCAAGTATATTGGAATATATTGAATATATTATACTATATAAAGATTATGTTATAGTTAGAACATATTATTCTCTGAAAAACTAGTGATTTAAAAATTTTAAAATTATATCAGAAAAGGCAAATAGGCCACTAAATGAGATTTTAGGAAGAGACAAATGGATACATTAACGCAATGGACATCTCTCTACAGAAGTGAAAATAATCAAACCGCCTCCTGTGGAGCCCGCACCAACTCCCATTGCTGCCCCAGTGACCGTACCAGTAGTTGGGAAGAAAGCAGGTATTTGTTCTATAGTTTTCTTTTTGCTTGTTTGTTTTAATGGCTTAATAAAAGTATTCATACTTCATTAAAATTCAAGCCCTCTTGTTGAAATGTAGGCATCATCAAGGTGGGGGAGCAGGGATGTGTATAAATTCTTGATTAAATTTTTATCATCTTATGTCCTTTACCAAACTAATCTGTCACCCATGGGTACATACTGTGTTTTGATTGAAATATACATTCCTTCAAAGCATCATTGCTTTATATGCTTTTAAAATTAAGAAATGAATATGTTCAAGGCTGATGAAAACAAAGGAGACAGACAGACTCTCTAAGGACATACATCTAGGTAGCCTGTGGATATTCAAATTTCCCCCACATGACCTGTAGGAAACATTTCTCCTTCTTTAAAAAAACTGCATATTAAGATAATGAGAAAGTTCAGGAAATGGATAGTGTTGATGATTGCACAACACTGTGAATATACTTAATGCAACTGAATTGTATACCTGTTACAGTGGTTAAAATGGTAAACTTTATGTTGGTGTATTTTACCACAACAAAAAAGGAGAGACCAAAACAAGACAATGTAGTTCAGCCTTTAAATCTATATAAGACTTTAGGTCAATAGTAATTTTCTTAGATGTACTAACTCTGTGGCATTAACTATCTCAGGTACAAACTTAAGTTACTTATAAATTGTACATAAGCTATTAGTAGTTTGTCACTTGATGATAATCTCAAAACCAAAAATGATTTGATATGTATTGATCATTGATAAATATGTGTCCTATTTGATCCTTGGCTAGTTATTTAACCTGTTTAAATTTTAAATTTCCTAGTCTGTAAAATCAGATTCATAATTATATCTGCCTCATAGGATCATTGTAAGGACTAAATATATGTAAAATAGTACAGTGCCACCTGGCATATAGTAAAGCACAATAAATTTTTCATTATGTTTAATGACATGAGACAATATACTGTATTCTTTGGGTTGTAGTTTAACTTTAATATTTATTTATGTTAATATATTTGTCACTGATATTTATGATTTAGGCATTATTCTGTTAAATTTTTATAATTGCAATGTGATACCTTTCATTAGCTCAGGAAAGGATCCTAACTGCCAGTGAGCTAATTAAATGTGCATAAAAATGAAGCTTTTCTCACACTCCCAGGGGCTGAAACTAGAGAGTTGGTTCTATAGTTTATATTTTGCCACATTAATAATTTCATTGAACTCTAAATAGAGGAACTGTCTTACTTCTGCCTTAGTTCATTGTCTGATTAAAGGAACTCTTCAAAGCAATCCGTATGTGTGTAACACATAGACCCTCCTCTTTCCTCAGTCTTTACTGGATTTGTCTGCCCAGTTAAAAAAACAAAAACAAAAAATAGACTTGGGGTGCCTGGGTGACTTGGTTAAGCAGCTGACTTCAGCTCAGGTCATGATCTCACAGTCTGTGAGTTTAAGCCCCCCATGGGGCTCTGTGCTCACAGCTCAGTATCTGGAGCCTACTTCCGATTCTGTGTGTCTCTCTCTCTCTGCCCCTCCCGTGCTTGCTCTCTGTCTCTCTCGAAAATAATAAACATTAAAAAAATAGGCTTTTGGTCATTTCCGGACCATTTCCCTTTTGCCTACATTGATTCCTTGTTGACAAAAACTTCTTTCCTCGATTCACTTACCCAACACATACATAATCATATCAAATACTTTGCATAGCTACGCAAGAGTAAAACTTCCTCATAAGGCAATAGTAAGCCTTCTCCCAGAAATGGGAGAAGAATAAAATCACTTGCTGAAAGCGATTTTTAAATCCTAAATATGTTGGTAATTTGGCTTGGTCACATCATTGACCAGAATGATACTGATCAAAATATGCCTTCTTGGAAGTAGCAAAGTATTGTCCATCGAGGTCATATAAATAAAGTCAATTTCTCTTCATGCATTAATATTTATAATAAAGGACATGATTCACCCCGCATGGTTTCTATGACACATAAAATAGATCTGAAAATTGTTTAAATGCTGAATTTTCTTTGTATCTCAGAAGCCAAAGCACCTAAAGAGGAAGCTGCCAAGCCGAAAGGTCCCATCAAAGGTAAGAGTCATTTCCCTGCACCTCAATTGTAACCTTTCACTCTGGGAAACTTTACATTCAAGAGGGAAAAAAAGTGCTGCTATAAACATTGGGGTCTGGGGGCGGGTGGGGGAGAGGGAAAATGGGTGATGGGCATTGAGGAGGGCACTTGTTGGGATGAGCACTGGGTGTTGTATATAAGCCAATTTGGCAATAAATTATATTTAAAAAAAATTAAATGCCAAAAGAAAAAAAACTACAGAAAAAAAAGAGGAAAAAAGTTTTATAATTTATAACAATTTTCATTATTCCCAATTGATTCTGCTAAAATAAATGTCTTCTGATAGTTCAAGTACTATAACTCTAATATTATTCAAGTGGGTATTATATATAACCAATTATATTTTAGCATAATGAACCCCATACATTCTTAGGTTCATTCTTCATATGCTTGATATTTATACATGACAGATAAAATAATTAGACATCAATTGGGACATTTTATATTTGGTTTAAAACTTGAGAAACCGAAGAGCATTTATTATTCATGGCTTCCTTATACCATCTCATTTTCCTATCTGAAAGAAGGCAGTATAAATTCAATTGACCTTTCAGTTGCTTAGTCTTTAGTTTTCTGTTCTTGTCTTCAAGTTGCTCTACCAGTGGTATTACCCAGCGGACAGCTAGGTATGCCCTTCTGACCCTAATGAAAATGCCAAATCAACTTTTAACTTTATTTTGAATCAGGTGTAGCCAAAAAGACTCCTTCACCAATAGAAGTTGAAAGGAAAAAGTTAAGACCAGGAAGTGGTGGGGAGAAACCTCCTGATGAAGCCCCATTCACGTACCAGCTAAAGGCTGTGCCACTGAAGTTCGTGAAAGAAATCAAAGACATCGTCTTGACTGAAGCAGAGTCAGTTGGGTCTTCTGCAATCTTTGAGTGTTTAGTCTCCCCCTCCACTGCAATTACAAGCTGGATGAAAGATGGTAGCAATATCCGTGAGAGCCCAAAGCACAGATTCATCGCAGATGGTAAAGACAGAAAGCTGCATATTATGGATGTCCAGCTTTCTGATGCCGGCGAATACACCTGTGTGTTACGTTTGGGAAATAAGGAGAAGACCTCCACGGCTAAGCTTGTTGTAGAAGGTAATTTCCAGTCTTCTAAATATGGTCCCTATTACATTTTAATACAACAAACCTCAGTAGCCATTTTTATTGTAACTTTGGACAACACCAAAAAGAGTTGTTTTTTTTTAATATCATTGAAAATATTGTATATAATTGGAAAGTCTTTGCAGATTTTTAATACTGAAATTCTCCACAGAACTTCCCGTGCGTTTTGTAAAGACACTTGAAGAGGAGGTCACGGTGGTAAAAGGACAGCCACTGTACTTGAGCTGTGAGTTAAACAAAGAGCGTGATGTGGTCTGGAGGAAGGATGGGAAGATTGTGGTGGAGAAACCTGGCAAAATTGTGCCCGGCATCATTGGCTTGATGAGAGCCCTGACCATCAATGATGCAGATGACCATGATGCTGGAACATACACAGTTACTGTGGAAAATGCCAACAACCTGGAATGTTCATCCTGTGTCAAAGTAGTAGGTTAGTACTTTGCCAGAAAATTTTGTTCTGCTTATTATACTTATTAGTACTGCTCATTATGTTAACAAAATGGAAGAGAGAACTTTATTTCCAAACCTTGTACCTTACCTAAGAGGGGGAATAGCCACACATCATAACAAATTAATTATTTCCAATTTTGAGAATGTTTTTTTTTCTATTTCTAAAATTTACTAAGCAAGTTATTTATATTATATGAGTGTTTTTCTGACCTCATTTTCATGCAGAAGTCATTAGAGACTGGCTGGTGAAACCTATCCGAGATCAGCATGTGAAACCCAAGGGGACAGCCGTTTTTGCCTGTGTAATAGCAAAAGATACTCCAAACATTAAGTGGTTCAAGGGATATGATGAAATCCCCTTGGAACCAAATGATAAGACTGAGGTAGTAAAAGAAGGAAATAAGCTATTCCTCAAAGTCAAGAATGCTACACCAGAAGACATTGATGAATATGCAGTGGAAATTGAAGGGAAGAGATACCCTGCAAAGCTGACACTTGGAGGTATAACACTCTTTACTTTTATTCTAAAAGATAAGTTTTGTGTGTAAATAAGGCAAAACAACACATACATACATACATACATACATACATACATACATACATACATACATAAATAAATACGTAAAAAGGGAAAAGAAGAAAGAAACCAAAGCATTGTCAGATTGTTGAAAGCATTATGATTTTTCATCCCTGACCAATACAGAGCGTGAAGTTGAATTGCTTAAACCAATAGAGGATGTTACCATTTACGAGAAAGAAAGTGCAAGCTTTGATGCAGAAATCTCAGAGGCAGACATTCCTGGACAATGGAAACTGAAGGGAGAACTTCTGCGGCCCTCACCTGTGAGTCATTTCTGGTTTTAAATTGTCAGTCACATAAAATGTCCACATTGTATATTCAGATTTAACATTCAGATTTGGTTCAATAATGATGGAGTTATTTCAGGGTTCTAAAGTCTCAAAGGTGGGGGGGGAGAACTTTGATGCACTATTTGTGGACAGCTCAGGCAATTTTTTAATATTTTATGTCAAGATTTTTTCCTTATTTTTTAAGTTTGCTTATTTATTTTGAGAGAAGACATGAAGGGGGGAGGGGTAGAGGGCGAGGGAAAGAGAGAGAATCCCAGGCAGGCTCCACACTGTCAGTGCAAAGACCGATGTGGGGCTCAAACTCACAAACCGTGAGATCTTGACCTGAGCTGCAATCAAGAGGTGGCTGCTTAACTGACTGAACTACCCAGGTGTCCCTTATTTACTTTTATTAGTAATTTTTATGATATCTTTAGACATCTGTATCTGAAACATTTCTCCTTGAGGGAAATTATCTCATCCAAATGCTAACTAAGACCATTGTTTTTCAGACCTGTGAAATCAAAGCAGAAGGTGGAAAACGGTTCTTAACTTTGCACAAAGTCAAACTGGACCAAGCTGGGGAAGTCCTTTACCAGGCACTTAATGCGTTTACAACTGCCATTCTGACAGTAAAAGGTATGGCCTTATAGAGTGCATGAGGTGGGCTCAACTTCATTACACAGCCCTGGGCATTCTGAAAAAAACCTCATTCTTAATGTTTGATTTTCAGAAATCGAACTTGACTTTGCTGTGCCCCTGAAGGATGTCACTGTTCCAGAAAAACGACAGGCTCGATTTGAATGTGTTCTCACTCGAGAGGCGAATGTTATATGGTCTAAAGGACCTGATATAATCAAGGCATCTGACAAGTTTGATATCATTGCTGATGGAAAGAAACACATTCTTGTTATCAATGATTCTCAATTCAGTGACGAAGGGGTCTATACTGCTGAGGTGGAGGGCAAGAAGAGCTCAGCACGATTATTTGTTACAGGTAAGAGCTGATGAGATGAGATCTGGCTAGACTATCCCACATTTAAACACACAGACATATGACTTTAAAGATAGAATGCTGTGTGTGCCGTTCCCAGCCTGTCAACAACCAGTGTTATGGCTGGACCACCCCTTGTGGTTCTTGTTATGATTGCAAGATGCACTCAGCAGTACCCATCAGGAAACATTAAAAGAGACAAGGTTTATTACTCACAGGACCTGGAAATTACATAGCACAATGGGCCACAGTGCCAGAAGTGTGTGTGTGTGTGTGTGTGTGTGTGTGTGTGTGTGTGTGTGTGTGTGTGTGTGTGTGTTTTGGAAGAGGGAGTGAGGGGTAGAGAGTGGACCTGGGGGTTCCACTTTTATTGAGGTTGAGGGTCTGTGGTTTTATGGGCTCACTCTTTATTGGTAAATTTAAAACATAAGAGCAGGAATTTAAAGTGAGGGAAAAAAGGAGCACCTGCGTGGCTCAATTGGTTAAGCGTCTGACTTTGGCTCAGGTCATGATCTCACAGTCTGTGGTTTCGAGCCCCGCATGGGGCTCTGTGCTGACAGCTCAGAGCCTGGAGCCTGCTTCAGATTCTGTGTCTCCTTCTCTTTCTCTGTCCCTCTCACTTGTGCTCTCTCTCTCCCTCTCTCTCAAAAAATGAATAAACATTAAAAAAAATTTTTTAAGTGAGGGAAGAGAAAAAACATGCAGCCCAAACTGGCTGTTTGGTCAGTTATCAAAATCAACCAAGGTCCCAAAAACAGAGGAGGCTGTGGGGCGTGCTGGGGAGGGACCCAGTCTAGCTCCTTATCCAGCCCTGTGGCTGGCAAGGTGTTTTTCAGGATAGCCATCTCTGAGGTAGATGCTTGGCAATCAAAGCTTAAGTCAGGTACTTGCATCACAAAAAGAAAAGCCAACTGTCAAGGTTTATGCTGCAAATACCAAGTTCTAATAACAATAAGTGCCAAGTGGCACCACAACTTTACTGTCAAATTGCCACCAAAAAAAGCCCCTCAATTTTTATTTTAATGAAGGATGACTCCATTTGAAAGGACGAATAAATAAATGCTATGTGAAATGGTTCCTTTTGACCTTGGCAGATTAGAGTGGAATATTTCTGAAGGTAAATTGTATGTCTAAGCACATTCTCCACGCTTCCACTGCAGGTATAAGGTTGAAATTCATATCGCCTCTTGAAGACCAAACGGTGAAAGAAGGCGAAACAGCAACTTTTGTTTGTGAACTTTCACATGAAAAGATGCATGTTGTCTGGTTCAAAAATGATGCCAAACTCCACACAAGCAGGACTGTACTCATCTCATCTGAGGGCAAGACCCACAAGCTGGAAATGAGAGAGGTGACTCTGGACGATATATCCCAGATAAAAGCTCAAGTGAAGGACCTGAGCTCCACTGCAAACCTGAAGGTCTTAGGTAAATATGACCAATGATAACTAGATAGCTGCTTTGGGGACAGTGAGAGTGGGCGGTCCTTACATATTTTGCAACTTGTAATTCTCATAAACTCGAATTCTCACATGCTTCTGACAATCTGCTGAACGACTTTCGCAGAGGCCGATCCCTACTTCACCGTGAAATTACACGACAAAACTGGAGTTGAGAAGGATGAGATTATTCTCAAGTGTGAGGTGAGCAAAGACGTACCAGTGAAATGGTTCAAAGATGGCGAAGAGATTGTAGCTTCACCGAAACACTCTATCAAGACGGATGGCCTGCGCCGCATCTTAAAAATCAAAAAAGCAGAACTTAAAGATAAAGGCGAATATATGTGTGACTGTGGCACCGACCAGACAAAAGCCAATGTTACTGTTGAGGGTGAGTCGCTCAAAAATTTTAAACTCATGCTATCTGAACATGAAGTTTATTTGTTCAGTCATCCTAACAAATTTCTGTGGAATTTCAGCTCGACTAATAAAAGTGGAAAAACCTCTGTATGGAGTGGAATTGTTTGTTGGTGAAACAGCTCGCTTTGAAATTGAACTTTCGGAACCAGATGTTCATGGCCAGTGGAAGTTGAAAGGAGAGCCTTTAACTGCTTCCCCTGTAAGTCAAGATTATCTGACCACACACGCAGGGCGTGCTTGGTGGTTTGGGGTGAAAAAAAAGATATACTTCTGGTTTACAATGTCTTGATGATTGGTAAGGATAACCAGTTACGAAAATGATGTTCTTCTTGCTCCTTCCTTTTGCCTTTCACTCCGAACAGGACTGTGAAATCATTGAAGATGGGAAGAAGCATATTCTGGTCCTTTATAACTGCCAACTGGATATGACAGGGGAGGTGTCTTTCCAGGCTGCCAATGCTAAATCTGCAGCCAATCTGAAAGTGAAAGGTAGGCTCTGCCTGTCAGCCGCCCTTTTGTTATTTTCTTTGCAAGACTTCGAGACCCTGACTTGATCAGGGGTCATGAATGGAAACCTAAACTGGCTTCATCCACATCACCCTCTTCTTGCAGAACTGCCACTCATCTTCATCACCCCTCTCAGTGACGTTAAAGTCTTTGAGAAAGATGAGGCTAAGTTTGAGTGTGAAGTATCCAGGGAGCCCAAAACATTCCGTTGGCTGAAAGGAACCCAGGAAATCACAGGTGATGACAAATTTGAGCTTATAAAGGATGGCACCAGACATTCATTGGTGATCAAGTCAGCTGCTTTTGAAGATGAAGCAAAATACATGTTTGAAGCCGAAGATAAACACACAAGTGGCAAACTGATCATTGAAGGTAAATATTCTTTTATTAAATAGACCATATTTATTTATTTATTTATTTATTTATTTATTTAGCTTTTATTTTTATTGTTCCTCATTAAGGGCTGGAATTAATGAGTTTTTTTTTTCTTGATAGGAATCCGACTCAAATTCCTCACCCCACTCAAGGATGTAACAGCCAAAGAGAGGGAAACTGCTGTGTTCACTGTGCACCTGTCCCACGATAACATCCGAGTTAAGTGGTTCAAAAATGACCAGCGCCTGCATACCAGCAGATCCGTCTGGATGGACGATGAAGGGAAAACTCATTCCATCACATTCAGAGACCTCTCTATTGACGATACCTCGCAAATTAAAGTCGAAGCTATGGGGCTAAGTTCAGAAGCTAAACTCACTGTGCTTGGTAGGTGTTTTCTATTTAACTTTATTACATTAAATTCAACAGAAATTTATGGAGTATCTATCATATAAAACAGTCTTCTGAGTGTTATATTGCATGAAAGCAGTGCTGTCCTTAAGAAACTATCACAAACATTATCAAGCCTCTTTCTAAAATATTTTTACCTAAAAATATGAGGACTTTCAAGTAATATAGATTTGGGCTCATGAAATAACCAATTGAAATCAGAAATAAAACTGCTAATTATTGAGCCCTATCATCTTTAAAATAGGAATAGAAGTACTTCCCATCTCCTTACTTCATCAAAATTATTTCAGAAGGGTATCTTCCAACTTCTAATAAGAGAGGAAACACAGCACTAACATTAAAAAAAATCATGGTTTTTCTTGGCCCCTTAATATCAAGCAGATTACATATGAGGTCTAACATGCAGAAACTATTAAAGGTGAACTATTGATTAATAAGAAAAACTGATAACATGAATCCGAAAGCTTAAAGGTAAACTAGAGGTAATAGATTTGCTAAGGAATTAGAAATTTAGCCGAGCAATGAAGGAACACATAATCATATTTGAAGCTAAATTTCGTAGTATCTTTCAAACCACTATTAATAATATACTTTAAAATATAGATGGATTAGATCTTGACAGATCACATGCATTGATTCCCTTTCTAACCTTTAGAGAACTTCTAAACATAAGCATGTCAAATAAGCAGAAGCTGGGTACAGTTTTAAACTATGCCCAGAACTGTGAGCTGCTTCTTAAACTTTCCAAGGGACCGCATTTCTTCAGTGGTTAATGGAATGTTTTCACTTATACTTTACTTGCAGAGGGAGATCCGTACTTTACCGGAAAGCTTCAAGACTACACTGCTGTAGAGAAAGATGAAGTGGTTCTACAGTGTGAAATCAGCAAAGCAGATGCACCAGTGACATGGTTTAAGGATGGCAAAGAAATAAAACCATCTAAAAATGCTATTATCAAGGCAGATGGCAAGAAGCGCATATTAATCCTAAAGAAAGCCTTGAAATCAGATATTGGACAGTATACCTGTGACTGTGGGACAGATAAGACCTCAGGAAAGCTCAACATTGAAGGTAAGGAATTTCCATGAGTTTGACTCTTGAAGCTGATTGGGGTTATTTCTGCCCGAGGCTAATGACGCATGCTGACCCTTCACTTTTCTAGATCGGGAGATCAAAATGGTGCGACCCCTGCACAGCGTAGAGGTGATGGAGACTGAGACGGCCCGCTTTGAAACTGAAATCTCTGAAGAGGACATCCATGCCAACTGGAAACTCAAGGGAGAGGCACTACTCCAAACACCTGTAAGGCTATTTCTGAACTTGTCAACACCTAGAGGAGCTGTGTGAAATAAAAAAGGACAGGCAACAAGTCAGAATGCATGCAGGGCTTTTAAAACATGCTATCAGGTTCTCTATCAGACCTAAAGAGAGAGATTAGGATCTACAGATCTACAGATCCACACAAATCGTGCATTCTTTTTGATCCAGCGTAGTGGTATAGGCTGTAGATATTCTGTGATGCTGCTAGTTGGTTCAGAATTCTACAGATAAAAGAAAGTTCACTTTCTTGATATTTCCTGTAAGCTTTTTTTCATGAAAAAGAGCTCAAATTACATCAAGTCTTGTCACTAGTTATTTGTAACATTCCTTAAGCTCTGATAGTCTCAGAAAAAATACCAAAGCTTATTTCCTGTGAGACCTTTTTTCTCTTTTGACACAGGATTGTGAGATCAAGGAAGAAGGCAAAGTGCACTTCCTTATTTTGCACAACTGCCGTCTGGACCAGACAGGCGGGGTGGATTTCCAAGCTGCCAATGCTAAATCTAGCGCCCATCTCCGAGTGAAACGTAAGTAATAGGTGTTTCTGCTGAAAAGGAAGGATGTACTTTTGCAGAAAATGAATGTGCATGCAATTAATTGGAATTATTTAATTAATTAGAAAACATTGTTAAGGTACAGACACTGGCTTTCTTGACATCCTAACACACACATGGTTCCATTTCCAAAGTTTTGGACATTTCATTGACCTTGCTGGCCATTAGAACAAAATAAAAATAAGCGAGTCAGATTCTCTTACTGTGTAATCCTTCCATTCAAAGTCGCAATGCATGCAATAAGAATCTAACTCAGAACTCTTGAAGACCACATACCCCCATGGCTGTTACAACTGCAGCACTACAGAAAAACTTGGCTGTGTGGGCATCTCAGACTGAAGAAGGGAGGCAGGGTGCTTGGGCTAACATTTTTGGAAGGTGCAAAGTGTTTGATGGATATGGACAGGCTATGTGATTGAGGGCCCCTCGTCCTCTCCCAATCACAGTCTTAGTTATTTTGGAAGTCACATACCACATGTAGCAAGAGGAACTTGATGCCTGGCAGAGAGACAGATGCAGCGCAGATTTCTTGCTGACCTTGGATATCAGAACGAAAGGGCCCCTACAAATACCCACTGTCCGGCCACCAGCTCTCCCCTTCTCAGCACTGAGGGGCCACGTTCACATGCGAGTTAAAATAGTGGCCAGTCCCACGGCTCTTTCCTTCTTGAAGAAAGCAACCATGGAGATGAATAACTAAGTGTATTTATGCTTTTGGAATTACAAAATGAGTGATCCTGAGCTGTTTCCTTCTTCTCGCCAAGCACGAGTAATTGGTCTTCTGAGACCTCTGAAGGATGTCACAGTGACCGCAGGGGAAACAGCCACCTTTGACTGTGAGCTCTCTTATGAGGATATCCCAGTGGAATGGTATCTCAAAGGGAAGAAACTCGAGCCCAGCGATCAGGTAAAAGGCGGGCGCCTTGCCATGTCCTGCTCTTCTCTTTCTCTCATGTTCTCCAACTTCACTCGGATGTTCCTTGTTCTTTGCTCTTATGTCCCTTTCTCTTCCTTTCTCTTTCTCTTACCTACCCTAGCCTGATTTCTGCTTAAATTGAAAAGCAGATTCTTCACATCATTGTTGGATTTAATCTGTTGGTATTTTTATTGAAATGGAAATAAAAGTTTTAAGTACAATAAGGTTTTAGTTTTTTGAGGAGAAGGCAAATGCTCATTAGCTATTAGTACTAGTTTGTTTGATTAACTGGAAGACAAGAGAGATCAAAAAGGCCTTTTGATTGGATGCCTTGCAACAACAGCCCACATTAAGTTTTGTGACTAATTCTCTCTGTGTTCTCTAGTGCTCTGCATATAAGGGGATTAAGAGGAGAAGATGGAAATTCCATTTCAGGCAGTTGATCAAGTGGTTGAGATAACTTCTGGGTAGATTTGCTCTTCAAGCATTTCTCCAAGCTATTTTTAACCCTCAAGTGTTCTGAGCTGTGCAAATTCTGGAATGCCAAGTGGACTATTTACAGTGCAGCTGACAGTTGTGACAAGAAAGAGGGCTCAGAGGTTATCCACATATGTGAGCAAATACACATTAAGTTTTAGGAAATAACCAACTCTCAATGTTAGCACTTCTATGTCCCAAATTTTCACTGTAAGTAAAAACTGAGGTGACTGTTCAGATAGACCTAAACTGAGCTATATATTCTGCCCCCCAAAACAGTGTGTTTATGTTATCCTGATAATTCTTCATTAATTTTGAGTTCTTAGAATAAAACTTTTAGAAAATGTCCAAAATGGGTTAGAAATAAAGCACAGGGAAGTACATTGTTCTATGACATCTTTTTTCAATATTTAAAAAATAATATCGAATGTGACAGCAAGGCTTCAATACAAATCAAACTTCAAAGGTGTGAAGGCAAATAATTCAAAAAGGATTCAGTTTAACAAAGAGTCACAAGGTTGACTGAAGTAATAAGAAGGCAAATGCATTTGAATAACAGTAAATAGTAAAATAGTAAAAATAGTAAATAAATAGTAAAACAAAAAATCATGTATTCTATCAAAGTCATTAAAGGCGAATTCAGTTAACAGTCATTGGGGAGACAAAGTCTGCTTGTTACACAGACAGTAATGATTAGTCGGTCTCCTTTTTTTGCTGAGGACAGAAAAAACAGCTGTACGTTCAAATGACCGTATGAGAATTAAGTTATATATGAGGAAACTTTCCCTACAGTGAGGTCTTCTAAATACTGAACTGGGTGAAGGAGTCATGTCCACCTTCAAGTTTGCTCTTTTTTTTTTTTTTTGAAATGTACATTTGTCCTAATACGTATAGTCTCATTGCTTTCATGTCCAAATGCAGAGAATTGGTTGCCTTTTCAAGATCCTTTCTATATCCGTAAACTCATGATTTGAATATAGGAACACTGCTTAAGGACAAATGATACTATACTTTTGCTACTAAGTATTTTTTGGTCAAATTAAGAGCTTTGTTTTATTAAAAGATCAGTTCGCATTAGTTCTAATGTAAAAGCTCTACTATTTTATTTTGAAATGTAGATTCCTAAAAAATTTATCCACATTTCTTTTATTAAAAAAAGATTTTATATAGTATATATATATACACATACATACATGTATATAGTCACTAAACTTTTTTCTGGGAATAAAAGAGATCACCTTACTATAATTCTCTAGGGCTTCTTTGTGTCTCTCTTGGCATAGGAATTTTAATCCTTTATTTTAGCCACCCAAAATACTTCAGCTGTTTATGAACTTGCTCTTAAATTACTTACATGTCTCTTTATAAAAAAAAAATTTTTTTAACGTTTATTTATTTTTTGAGAGAGAGAGACAGAGTGTGAACAGGGGAGGGGCAGAGAGAGAGAGGGAGACGCAGAATCCGAAGCAGGCTCCAGGCTTTGAGCTGTCAGCACAGAGCCTGATGTGGGAATTGAACTCACAAGCAGCGAGTCAGACGCTTAACTGAGCCACCCAGCTGCCCCTTATATGTCTCTTTTTTAAAAGAACTTAAATATAAACTGTGAAGTCATAAAGTCATTTTATTACATTTTGCAGATTTTGTTTCAATTTAATTCAGGCCTTTCATTTTCAGTTTGCAAAATGTTTAGCCTCCAAAACTACACAAACCAAATACAGGTGATTGAAATAGAAAATAAAAAAAAAAAAAAATTTAGGGGCGCCTGGGTGGCTTAGTCGGTTAAGTGTCCATCTCTTGATATTGGATCAGATCATGATCTCCTGGTCATGAGACTGAGCCCTGCGTTGGGCTCTGTGCTGAGTGTAGAGCCTGCTTGGTATTCTCTCTCCCTCTGCCCCTCCCCTGCTCACTTGCTCACTCTCTCTCTCAAAATAAATCACTTAAAAAAAAAAAAAGAAAGAAAACATTTTATAGAAAAAACAGTTGTGTTTCCTGCCCCACCTTGGCCATTAGTGCAGGAAGGCACTACTAGTCCTAACTGGGCCTTTGATAATTATATATTTAAACTTTAACAGCGTGGTCAGAGTGATAATGCCTATTACAGCAATATGCACCTACTAAAGGTTAACAATATTGTAAAAGGATAATCTCTAATATTATCCATGGAAACATAAACCACCACAAAATCATCAGCTTAGTTTTTCCTTTTTTAACATAATCAAAGTACACTGTATATGAGTTACTTATTGAGAACTACTGTGTTCTGAGACAAGTTCTTGGTAACAGAGTATTCTAAAGTATCCTCAGAGGAATTTAAATGATAAAATAATGTGTAAACAGAGAAGCTATATCTGTGGATGGGTTGGGATCTGAAATACTTTAAAAGAATAGCCCTAACACACAGTACAAAATTTATATTCAAATTTATATTGAAAAATCATTACAAAAACAATTTTTTTCCCATTCAAGCACCATGTTGAATAAGTAGCTATGTTATTAAGACATATCTTAATTACCTTCTCCTATCTGTTTGTTTTCCCTTATTATGTCTTTGACCTGTTCTCAATTATTAAGGTAGTTATATTAATAGCCATGCCCAGCTCTTAATTAAGAAAAATCTTCACATGAAACTTTATTCCTGACTCTTTCATTCACACCAGCATAATAAATAGTTTCACTGGTAAAAAATGTTTACATTATTTGTAACTCTAAATGAACTCTTAAGTGGTACAGAATGAATCCCAATGACAGGGCACAGCATCTCACAGACTTTCATAGAAGAAACTCTGATTGTCGTATTATGATTACTGTCAGGATGGCCCTGTCTGTAGCCTGATTTCCAATTGTATAAGCCACATTTATGGGACCTAATGGCAGTCCATATCAAGGTGGTGTATTCTTTTTGGACAATTCGTTTTCCTACAGACTTCTTCCTCAAACCATCGAAGGTTGCATTTACAACAAGAATTTATCATCCAAATATTAACAGCAATGGCAGCATTTGTCTTGATAGTCTAAGATCACAGGATTGTGAATTAATTTTTTCCTTTCCTTTAATTATTTAGCTTCTCTAAGTTCATATATATATATATATACACATATATATATATACATATATATATAAAGGCTCAGCGGTATAAATAGAAAATTTCCTAGGCATTTCAACATAAAAGGCCACCTAGTAATTATGTAAGGCAACTATGAAAGCCTAAAACTTCCTTAAAAGATTCCAAAATACTGGTTAAAATCATTTTCAAGGGCATATGTGCTGTATATATGATTATAAAACAACTTGGAAAGCACTATTCTAAACTGTTGACTAAGTGAATTAAATATATATATATATATATATATATAGAGAGAGAGAGAGAGAGAGAGAGAGAATATTGCTATTTCATATAATCTTAAACTGCACTTTTTTCAAAAAAAAAATAGGTGGTCCCACGTTCAGAAGGAAGAATTCATACACTTACTCTGAGGGATGTAAAGTTAGAAGATGCTGGAGAAGTCCAACTGAGAGCAAAAGATTTCAAAACTCATGCCAACCTCTTTGTGAAAGGTAATTACAAGGTTTATTTTCAAAAACGTGGTATAATGTGGAGGTTCATAAATAATGTCAACTCTCAATTTTCTTTTTATGATTAGTTCCATAGATCATTAAAATCCACCAAATATCCAAATTTTATTTTTTGGCCAAACAAATTAGGTCACAGACTGTAAAAGAAAAAAAAAAGTCAAAATGGACTAGAATGTGTTTTACTTCCCCCAACTGTTTATGTTGCATTCAATAAATGGCTAGAGGAAGAATTATTATCAAACTAGGTATCTATCACTTCATTAATCAAGATTTGGCTATTATTTCCTTGATGTTTCATACTTTTTAAAACAACACCTTTCCTCTGCATGTACAAATAATGGTGAAACATCATTATTAGAGGAAACCATCCAAGTGGAATCAAAACTTGCAAATGAAATTGAAAAACAGGAAAAGCTCTGGAGATATCAGAAGAAAGTTGAGGAGGTGCTCAAACTCTTGGAGAAGGAAAGGAGAAATACCTTGGCTAATTAGTGTGATTCTTTCAGAACCCCCCGTTGAGTTCACTAAGCCTCTTGAGGACCAGACGGTCGAAGAAGAAGCCACTGCAGTATTGGAATGTGAAGTATCCAGAGAAAATGCTAAGGTGAAATGGTTCAAAAATGGGACAGAAATCCTCAAAAGCAAGAAGTATGAAATTGTTGCTGATGGCAGGGTCAGAAAACTTATTATACATGGCTGTACCCCAGAAGATATTAAAACATACACTTGTGATGCTAAGGATTTTAAGACTTCCTGTAACCTGAATGTCGTGCGTAAGTATTCTTCTGACATGGGACTTTTCATTTGCAACTCTTTGATAACAACAAAAAACCCAGCACTTTTTGCATGCCCTTCTTGGCCTAACTGCATTTCTTGGTAACTTATGGTATCGATACTGACCTAACATGATCTTTATGTGTTTAAAAAAAAAAAAAAAAGGAAAAAAAAGTTCTATTACATCTGGTCTGATAAGGACATATCAATCACTTTCACTATGTTTCTGACCAGGGGGTAAGGCTACTGTAGGAATATTCTGAAACAGATAAGGACAAATTGAATGAAAGAGACAAGAAAGGAGTCATGATTAAAAAAAAAAGGGAAAGAGAAGAAAGAAAGAAAGAAAGAAAGAAAGAAAGAAAGAAAGAAAGAAAGAAAGAAAGAAAGAAAGAGAAAGAAAAGAAAGAAAAGAAAAGAAAGGAAAGCAATTTCTACTTGGAAAGAATGAATTCTCAGATGTCAGGAACAACTAGAAAATGATACGAAATTTCAGTTTGAGTAGGAACACGCTAAGGTCTGCTGTAATATGACATAGCCCACTCACATAATACTATCTCTGAAAATAAGAAAGGATAATAAGAAGGAGCAAAGCCTGGATTCTTGGAGTCCTGTGAATGAAGAGGAATCTAATGGTGGTTAACATTACTTCTTCCTCTGGTGAAAAATACAACATCTCTTTTCCAAATGTCACATGCTAGTTCATTTTCTTCATTCATTCATTTGTCTGGTGATAACATTTTCAATGTATATTTTTGTGCAATTGCTGTTGTTTGGTTTAGTTGCTTCTCATCTGTCAATAGCTACAAAATAGTGGCTTTGATTGTGCTTCCATGTATCTTGTACTGTTTTATTCTTTCCACTTTGTGGTTGTTCTGCTTTAGCTTATGACAGAGTAGTTTCTTGGGTCTCCTTCTTACCTTTGTCATCTGTTTTGTCACCACTCCAAGAAAGCTCAGCCACACTGAGCATGTCTTCAAACCTATTGGCCAGCATTTGTGTCCCAGAATTTCACTGATCAAGAACAATCATCCTTGGGAGGACTCACAAGGAGCCCTAAAAGAAGGAGGGGCAAAGGGCAGCTCTCTGATCCTATACATTTGCTGAATTAATTCTGGAGATAAATGAAACAAGAGATGTGAAAAACCAAATTACCCTCCCATACAAAACACATTGCTTTGTTGCACTAATAGATTTCATGCCTGTCTTATGTGTGAACATCTTTGAAGATGAAAGAAAAAAAAAAAAGCTAAGTGTGTGTGACTTCAATTGCCTCTTATCCATAGACAAGACTAGTAATAGCACTTCAAGCTGCATTATCATTGAATTCTGCTAATTTCTTAAAGATTATGTTGCCTGCCTTAAATAAAATAATGTTTCTTTGCTACCAGTGTTTCCTTGGACAATATCAACTTTCAACTCTGGAAGAATATCAGTGGGAATTTTTCTTTCAGTTATTCAGAAGAACTGAGTTCATTATTGATTGATAGATAACAGATATAGATATATAATGAGTTGAACATATAGCATGCAATATAATCTCATGAAAACTACAGAGATATGTAAACAATAAAAGCAAAGTATCATACCTGAATGGCAGCTCCAAGTGCTTTCAAAATCTGTTGTAACCTATTAAGATGGAAAGGTCCTGCAAAAGACTAACTTTATCTTAATATACACCACAGTAATGTTAGAGTAAATTCTAGAAGTCTCATTTTGAATTCTGATGACCTTCTCTTACAGCTCCTCATGTGGAATTCTTAAGACCACTCACTGATCTTCAAGTTAAAGAAAAAGAAATGGCTCGGTTTGAGTGTGAAATTTCCCGAGAAAATGCTAAGGTCTGTGATTGTATGGTTGCTATCTTGTATTGTCATATGCCTTTACTTTTAGTCTAGCCAAAATGGGAAAAAAAAAAGAGTGAATCAAACTTACCTCTGATAATCACTTTACTTTTAAATTAAAGATTGTCACTTTGGTATGAAATACAAACTTAATTGTTTTCTTTTTAGTATTATTCATTTACTATTACTTGACAAACAATGGACTCACAATCAGGAGACTCAGATATTATTGGTTTGGGCCATATGGAATTGCTATTTTCTTAGGCTAAGAATAAATATCTGCAATTTCATGCCTCATTTACTACTGTTGTCTCAGTTCACACATCCTGAAAACAAAGAGTTAGTCTGCATGATGTCTAAAACCCTCTATGACTCTCAACTTACATGATCCTATTATCTTTAATAACTGATAATAGTTCACTTAACAATAACTGAAGAAATTTCTTCTTGTCGTTTTGGGTTTAGGTTGTATTTGTATTTACTACTTTGGTTCTTCTTTACACCATAGTTTTGTTGTTTTCAAAAAAACTCAGAATCCTAGTTCCTCTTAAGGACACATATGTGAAGGAACCAAAAAAAAAAAACAAACCCTGAGAAAAGTATCTATTTATCTTAAATACAGGTTCACTGGTTTAAAGATGGTGCTGAAATTAAAAAGGGCAAAAAATATGACATCATATCTAAGGGAGCAGTGCGCATTCTTGTCATCAACAAATGTCTACTGAATGATGAGGCAGAATATTCCTGTGAAGTAAGGACAGCAAGAACTTCTGGCATGCTGACCGTACTAGGTAAGAATAAAGTCTTTCTTTGGAGAGGTATATGTTTTAAGAAAAAAAAAATTCGGTTTAACTCAATGTTCTTGTTATTCTTGCAGAAGAAGAAGCTGTCTTTACAAAAAATCTTAGCAATGTTGAAGTTAGTGAAACAGACACTATAAAACTGGTTTGTGAAGTCTCCAAGCCTGGAGCAGAAGTGATTTGGTACAAAGGGGATGAAGAGATCATTGAAACAGGAAGATATGAAATACTTACGGATGGACGAAAGAGAATCCTGATCATTCAGAACGCTCACCTTGAGGATGCTGGCAACTACAACTGCCGACTCCCAAGTTCTCGAACTGATGGCAAAGTCAAAGTACATGGTATGAAAATCACAATAAATAATATTCTAAGAATTCATACTTGATGTATTTAAGGTGCAAATGCTGAAGTTTTTAATACCTCACAACTGCTTCTCTCCAGAACTTGCTGCTGAATTTATCTCAAAGCCTCAAAATCTTGAAATACTTGAAGGAGAAAAGGCCGAATTTGTCTGCTCTATATCAAAGGAAAGCTTTGAAGTCCAGTGGAAGAGGGATGATAAGACACTTGAATCTGGAGACAAATATGACATTATTGCTGATGGCAAAAAGAGGATCCTAGTTGTGAAAGATGCCACATTACAAGACATGGGCACTTATGTAGTCATGGTTGGGGCCGCCAGAGCAGCAGCTCACTTGACAGTAATTGGTAAGTTTGTTTTGTTCCTTGGGTTTACTTGTGTTTGTCTCTACCACCTTGGTCCTTCTTCATACTATGAGAATTGTTGGTTGCTTTCAGAAAAACTCAGGATCGTAGTTCCTCTTAAGGACACCCGTGTAAAGGAACAACAGGAAGTCATCTTCAACTGTGAAGTCAATACAGAAGGTGCCAAAGCCAAATGGTTCAGAAATGAAGAGGCCATCTTTGATAGTTCAAAATACATTATTCTCCAAAAAGACCTGGTTTACACACTCCGAATTAGAGACGCACGATTAGATGACCAAGCCAACTATAGTGTGTCTCTGACCAATCACAGAGGTGAAAATGTTAAGAGTGCAGCTAATCTGATAGTAGAAGGTAAGTCACTTATGTGGCATTAAGGAGTTTTTAAGTCAATGTCTATTATGAAAATAGTTAAAATCAACATTATTCTTCTCCTTTATAACAGAGGAAGACCTTAGGATTATTGAGCCTCTTAAAGATATTGAAACAATGGAGAAGAAATCTGTCACATTCTGGTGCAAGGTGAATCGTCTCAACGTAACACTGAAGTGGACCAAAAATGGAGAAGAGGTGGCTTTCGACAACCGTGTTTTATACAGAATTGATAAATATAAACACTCTCTAATCATTAAAGACTGTGGCTTCCCAGATGAGGGTGAATACATTGTTACTGCTGGACAAGATAAATCTGTTGCTGAGCTTCTGATCATAGAAGCCCCGACAGAATTTGTAGAACACTTAGAAGACCAGACAGTCACTGAGTTTGATGATGCAGTCTTCTCCTGCCAGCTGTCCAGAGAGAAAGCAAATGTGAAATGGTACAGAAATGGGAGAGAAATCAAAGAAGGCAAAAAGTAAGTGGAAGCTTCTTAATCTCTATTTCTGTAACTATTACACATTTGACAATTTAGTGATCATTATGCAAGCTAACCAATAATTCAATCTCTTCTCTTAGATACAAATTTGAAAAAGATGGAAGTATACACCGACTCATTATCAAAGATTGCAGGCTGGATGATGAATGTGAATATGCTTGTGGAGTGGAAGACAGAAAATCTCGAGCTAGACTTTTTGTGGAAGGTACACACTGAGTGAAAGGACAATTTTAATATTAGCACCAGTTTTTAAAGGTTGTGAACCCAAATATGAACATGTTTGTATTCATTTTAACATTTTTTTCAGAAATCCCTGTTGAGATCATCAGGCCTCCCCAAGATATTCTTGAAGCCCCTGGTGCTGATGTTGTCTTTTTGGCTGAGCTCAACAAAGATAAGGTGGAAGTCCAGTGGCTAAGAAATAACATGGTTGTTGTTCAGGGTGACAAACATCAGATGATGAGTGAAGGAAAGATACACAGGTTACAGATTTGTAATATTCAACCTCGTGACCAGGGTGAATACAGATTTATTGCCAAAGACAAAGAAGCCAGAGCTAAGCTTGAACTGGCAGGTAAATGCCTTTCTTTTATTTTCAAATATCCTCACAATATCACAGATGCATTGTAAGTTTCAGATTTTGCAATTAATGAGGTAATGCCTGTGAAAGCCTTTAATTTCTGTTAGGCTCCACCCACATATGACTATTCTAATTTCTCTTACCACAAGGGTGTCCTGAGTAAGAGGTAATTGATAGCATTTTTCTTTACTTGCCAGAACCTTGAACAGTTCCTGGCACATGGTGGCTGTTCATTAGTACCTAGAATTGACATAGTACCTTGAAAGTCATCCCCAAAAACCTAGACTTAGGGCAAACTCAGGTTTCTTCTATTTTCCAAACCCCATGGAGCCTCTTAGGTCTGTTCTCATCCTGATTCAAGCTTCCAAGGCATCCTTATTGGTTGACATTATGAAAAAGCCATTAGTGTTCCTCTTGTACCTAGGTAGTTTGTCTGGTTTATCCCTAAGTATGACATGCCCACTTCACAAAAACAAACATGTTTTGTACTATGTTTAGTTCTCCATTATTAATTTTGGCAAAGAATGGAGATTTTATGGATGATATAAAAATCATCCTTAATCCTCTGTTCTCAAGTCTGACAATTTGCAAAATAAGCCATGAGAACTCTAAGTCAGTCAGTGTTCTGTGCTAGAAAGTTACTGTGATATATTTCCAAGGTTGTATCACTGATATTTGCTAACAAATGCATAGTAAAGAAGCTATGGTGTAACTGGACTACAACATATAAGTCAAAAGCATTCACGTGTTATTTTTCTCACCAGCTGCACCTAAAATCAAGACAGGCGATCAAGATCTTGTGGTTGATGTTGGCCAGCCTCTGACAATGGTGGTGCCCTATGATGCCTACCCTAAAGCAGAAGCCGAGTGGTTTAAAGAAAATGAAGCTCTGTCTTCAAAAACTGTTGATACTACAGCTGAACAAACTTCTTTCAGAATTTTAGAAGCTAAGAAAGGAGACAAAGGAAGGTATAAAATTGTGCTTCAGAACAAACATGGAAAAGCAGAAGCATTCATCAATTTAAAAGTTATTGGTAAGCCCTTGAATCACTTGGGACTTGATTGGCAAAGCACAATTAAAAGCATGACAACACACTAAAAAAAATTGTATATGTGCATTTCAGATGTTCCAGGGCCAGTTCGCAACTTAGAAGTGACAGAAACATTTGATGGTGAAGTAAGCCTTGGTTGGGAAGAACCATTAACTGATGGCGGAAGCAAAATCATAGGTTATGTTGTGGAAAGACGTGACATCAAAAGAAAGACCTGGGTTCTGGCCACTGACCGTGCAGATAGTTGTGAGTTCACTGTCACTGGACTACAGAAAGGCGGAGTTGAGTACCTGTTCCGTGTCAGTGCAAGAAACAGAGTTGGCACTGGTGAACCAGTAGAAACTGACAATCCTGTAGAAGCAAGGAGTAAATATGGTAAGAAGTTTTTAAGTAAATTGCAAACTAGCTTATCTTTGCTTTTATCTCTGATTTAACCCGAAACCTATGTTTTCTTCTTTGATGAAATCCAGATGTTCCAGGCCCTCCTTTGAATGTAACCATCACTGACATAAATAGATTTGGGGTTTCACTGACATGGGAACCGCCAGAGTATGATGGAGGAGCTGTGATCACAAACTACGTTATTGAATTGAGAGACAAGACTTCTATCAGATGGGACACTGCCATGACAGTAAGAGCTGAAGATCTATCTGCAACTGTCACTGATGTGGTAGAAGGACAGGAGTATAGTTTCCGGGTCAGAGCCCAAAACCGCATTGGAGTTGGAAAACCAAGTGCAGCCACACCTTTTGTCAAAGTTGCTGATCCAATTGGTAAGCTCATCAAAACAAGGAAATAATTACTTCATGAAATCCATAAATTAAGTCTATTAATTAAAATAAATTGGAGTTAATGAAAGGATAGAAAGATGTGAGCAAAATCATAGAAATCCAGGCTGTGCCTACTTTTACTCAGTGAATTCAGTAAACCTGCTATTTTAATGCAGATGGTAGCAATGATTACACATTATCTTAATAAACTGTTACTGAATTCAATGGTATGTTCCAACTCTTTCTTCCATTCCAGAGAGACCAAGTCCTCCTGTGAACCTAAAATCCTCAGATCAGACTCAGTCATCAGTTCAGCTCACATGGGAACCTCCTCTGAAAGATGGAGGAAGTCCAATATTGGGTTATATAATTGAGCGATGTGAAGAAGGAAAAGATAATTGGATTCGTTGCAATATGAAACTTGTCCCTGAACTGACTTACAAGGTAGGGAGCTTATATCTAAAAAAAATATTCAGTGTATGATCATGGACTTAAATGTGTGTGTGTGTGTGTGTGTGTGTGTATTTTTCTTACAACTATTGATTCATACTTTAGGTTACTGGATTACAAAAAGGAAATAAATATTTATATCGAGTATCTGCAGAAAATGAAGCTGGTGTTTCAGATCCATCTGAAATTCTTGGTCCTCTAACTGCTGATGATGCATTTGGTAAGTGGATATTTTATTTTTAGATTTAATAGCTTAATATAGCTTAATAGCCTTAAATATAGTGCTGGAGACTCATTAATTTTTCTTTTTGGTAGCTGAACCAACAATGGACTTAAGTGCATTTAAAGATGGTCTAGAAGTTATTGTCCCGAATCCTATCAAGATCCTGGTTCCAAGTACAGGCTATCCAAGGCCAACTGCAACCTGGTCTTTTGGAGATAAAGTACTAGAAGCAGGGGACCGTGTGAAAATGAAAACCTTATCTGCCTATGCTGAACTTGTCATTTCTCCAAGTGAACGTCCAGACAAGGGCATTTATACACTGAAATTAGAAAATCCCGTAAAAGCAATTTCTGGGGAAATTGACGTCAATGTGATTGGTAAGGAACTAAACTTTTGTTACATATGGTGATTTGACAGTATTAACAAATATTGGTTCAATCTATTATCGATATTGATTTTGGACTACCTTTTTTTCAGCTCGCCCAAGTGCACCCAAAGAACTGAAATTTGGTGAGATAACCAAGGACTCAGTACATTTGACTTGGGAACCACCAGATGATGATGGAGGGAGTCCATTAACTGGATATGTTGTTGAAAAGCGAGAAGTCAGCCGGAAAACATGGACTAAAGTGAGTTTTGAGCAGCAATGCAACTCACAGAAAAAAGAGTGGGGTGAATCCCAGAATGCTGGGATGCCATGCACAGTTTACATGGTTTAAATTTACCTTGCTGAAAAAGACCCAAAAACTTCTCTTAAATGCCTTGATGCTAATGCTTCTTGAGGTAGTTCAACCAAGATTTGGTATAACTACCTTATTTTGTGCCTTACCAAATTTCTACTGTTTGCTAAAAAATAAAATTACCTATTCACTTGGTACCTGATGAGTATCCAGTGTGCCCTATGAAATGATCAGCCATTCTAAGGACACTAAGTATTTAACTCCCTGGTCATCAAACTTCTCACTCCACTAGATTATCTTAGTTGGCCCAATCTACCATTTGTTTTCTCTTCAGTTTATTACTGTTATTTATTCATTTCTCATTATTGTTTTTTACCTCGATTTAAAAGCATATTTCTAATAACCAAGCTGGTGGAAAGAACCAATACCTTATTTGACACCTTTTTAATGTGTATAAGTTATGAAAGTCTCACCTTAATATAAGGTTCAAATATTGTGTGTCTTACTCTGCAAATTTTTCCCTAGTGTAAAATTAATAACCCTTACCATTAAAAAATTTTTCCATTTGTATCACTGCTTGTCGTAAAAATCTTTGACTCAGGCTTTTGAGAAACGAGTAATTATATTTCTTTGTCCCAGGTTATGGACTTTGTGCCTGACCTAGAATTCACAGTTCCTGATCTTGTTCAAGGGAAAGAATATTTATTTAAAGTCTGTGCTCGTAACAAGTGTGGCCCAGGAGAACCTGCTTATGTTGATGAACCTGTAAATATGTCAGCTCCTGCAAGTGAGTACATTCTTGATGGTTGCTTATGGAGCCTCTTGTTACCTTTTTTGCTTTGAGACCAGGAGTCGAATTTATGGGGGAAAGGCAGGGGCAGGCAATATGGAGATTTCATAGATGGCCTATCTAACACTGACTCTCTTTAAAATGTTTATAGCGGTACCTGACCCACCAGAGAACGTTAAATGGAGAGATAGAACAGCCAACAGCATCTTCCTAACATGGGATCCACCTAAATATGATGGTGGTTCACGCATCAAAGGATATATAGTTGAAAAATGTCCACGTGGTTCGGATCGATGGGTTGCCTGTGGGGAACCAGTTGCAGACACAAAGTAGGGTTTTTGTTTGTTTTTAATATAATCTGTTGTCAAATTGGCTTACATACAACACCCAGTGCTCATTCCAACAAGTGCAGAGAGTAGATTTTTATAATTATTTGACACAAGAGTAAATGTTTCATCTTACTAAAATTAGTGTTTTTCTTTTAGAAAATCTATTAGTTTTTTTCATTGGTAATTCCTCTGGTGTGCTTGTCCAACTTTAAAGAGTGCTACTGAACTTATCCCCTATCCAAGGTGTTCATTAGTTATAATACTGAAGCAATCCAGAATTAATTTAAGGAATAAATAGTGTTATACCAAGAAAAGGTATGAATTTTAGAAAGATCATATAAAACAGGTTGTGTGCATTATAGTAAAATATACCATTTTATTTTCTGATAGAATGGAAGTAACAGGTCTTGAAGAAGGCAAATGGTATGCCTACCGCGTGAAGGCCCTGAACAGGCAAGGTGCTAGCAAACCAAGCAAACCCACAGATGAAATCCAGGCTGTGGATACACAGGGTATTTATTTTTGGTTTTTGTATTATTAACCAGGCCTCTGCTTTTAATTTTTTTTGAGCTTGCTAACATTATAAATCATCTTTTCCAATTTCAGAGGCTCCAGAAATTTTCCTTGATGTGAAGCTCCTTGCTGGTCTCACTGTAAAAGCAGGAACTAAAATTGAACTTCCTGCCACTGTAACTGGAAAACCTGAACCTAAAATAACTTGGACAAAAGCCGATATGCTTCTGAAGCAGGACAAAAGAATCACCATTGAAAATGTTCCTAAAAAATCCACAGTGACCATCATTGATAGTAAGAGAAGTGACACTGGCACATACATCATCGAGGCTGTCAACGTCTGTGGTCGGGCAACTGCTGTGGTAGAAGTGAACGTCTTAGGTAAGAGAGGCCATCATTTAAAAAATGGGCAGACTCATTTCAGTTACTTTTAAAAATAAAACAAGATTTTTTAAATGATTTTTTTCCTGAGTGTATAATGTCATCCACAGACAAACCTGGACCACCAGCTGCTTTTGACATCACAGAAGTGACCAATGAGTCATGTCTTCTAACATGGAACCCCCCACGAGATGATGGTGGATCTAAAATCACAAACTATGTTGTGGAGAGAAGAGCAACTGACAGTGAAGTGTGGCACAAGCTCTCATCAACTGTCAAGGATACAAACTACAAGGCAACCAAATTAACACCCAATAAAGAATACATCTTCAGAGTTGCTGCAGAAAACATGTATGGTGTTGGTGAACCAGTTCAGGCTACTCCAGTAACAGCTAAATATCCATTTGGTAAGTTTCTCTTTTATAAGTTGGCCAAAAATTTTTAAAAAGATACTTGTGTCAAACTTGGATTTGGGTGTCATATTTATATATAGGGCATATAACACATCATTATCCTACCTATAGATCCACCTGGACCTCCAACTCGCCTAGAACCTTCTGATATCACTAAGGATGCAGTTACTCTCACATGGTGTGAGCCAGACGATGATGGAGGAAGCCCAATCACTGGATACTGGGTTGAAAGATTAGATCCTGATACTGATAAATGGGTTAGATGCAATAAAATGCCAGTAAAGGACACAACATATAGGTATGTCCAATATCTCCATCAAGGTGTTAAGACAGCAGTATACACAATTTTTAATTCTCAAGCATTCATTTTGATTACAAATTCTTATATATTAACCATAACATTTTAAATTATTTTTACTTATATTTTGTATTACCACATGATCTAAGAAATGATATAAATTCCATTCAAGGGCACATTCTTAATTTCCTACTATAAAATATTAACTTCCTGTGAGTTTCAAAGTGTTTGGTCTTCCAGTATATTATGGTCATGATTTTTTATAGCTATTAGAATTACATTAGTACATTCAATCAAATCTAAAGTTAAAAGGCAATTTTAAAATTATATTGAAATATTTTCAGTTAAATTTCCAAATCAGTTTTTCACAATTTAAATAAATTAGTTCCTTCCATGTAAAATACATAGAGGCTTCTGCTTATCATGGTATTCAACTCATACTTTGTCCCTAATTCAGAGTGAAAGGTCTCACCAATAAGAAAAAATACAGATTCCGTGTGTTGGCTGAAAATCTTGCCGGACCTGGAAAACCAAGCAGATCAACTGAACCAATCTTAATAAAGGATCCAATAGGTATTGTTTATATTTTTTTATGTGGTTATTTTGAAGCTTATATTAACTCCTTTTTTGACAAACCTAAATCATGGTTTCATTTCATTGGTTTGCAGATCCTCCATGGCCTCCTGGAAAACCAACTGTGAAAGATGTAGGCAAAACATCATTGATGTTGAATTGGACAAAGCCAGAACATGATGGAGGGGCAAAGATTGAGTCTTATGTCATTGAAATGCTAAAGACTGGAACAGAGGACTGGGTCCGAGTGGCTGAAGGTGTTCCCACCACTCAGCATTTTCTCAAGGGTCTCATGGAAGGGCAGGAATACTCATTCCGAGTTAGAGCTGTGAACAAGGCTGGGGAAAGTGAGCCCAGCGAACCCAGTGACCCTGTGCTCTGCAGGGAAAAGCTATGTAAGTCACTCTTGATGTTTAGTGTATATAAATTCCTCTAACGTAGGTCTGAGAACTACAGTATGAGAAAATATGAAAAACTCATAACTAGATTGCGTCATCATTGCTATGTGACTTCCTAGTGACTGCTAGAGAATTCAGTGAAGACTGAGTATTGGACAATAAAAAAATTGAATTTTTCTTTTTTTCTTCTTTAGATCCTCCATCACCACCTCGCTGGCTTGAAGTTATTAATATCACAAAAAATACAGCAGACCTCAAGTGGACAGTTCCTGAGAAAGACGGAGGGTCCCCCATCACCAACTATATCGTGGAAAAGAGAGATGTGAGGCGAAAAGGCTGGCAAACAGTGGACACAACTGTCAAGGACACCAAGTGCACAGTAACCCCACTGACAGAGGGCTCTTTATATGTGTTCCGAGTTGCTGCAGAAAATGCCATAGGACAAAGTGACTACTGTGAAGTTGAGGACTCTGTCCTGGCCAAAGACACCTTTAGTATGCTAACTTAATATTTGTGACACTGTTCGTACTGGATTATCATTTTTCCCTCTGGTTTTTCTAACTATTGAATGTTTTGCTTCCAGCCACCCCTGGACCACCCTATGCTCTGACAGTGGTTGATGTAACCAAGCGACATGTTGACCTGAAGTGGGAACCACCTAAAAATGATGGTGGAAGACCAATACAAAGGTAGAATTTTAATTAATTTACAAAGGATAATTTATACTCAGCTGAAAATTCTTAACTGTATTTTCTCTATTAATACTAATGAACTGCTTTATTTCAATAGATATATCATTGAGAAGAAAGAAAAGTTAGGTACCCGTTGGGTGAAAGCTGGAAAGACCTCAGGACCTGACTGTAACTTCAGAGTAACTGATGTCATTGAAGGAACAGAGGTCCAGTTTCAGGTTCGGGCAGAAAATGAAGCTGGAGTTGGTCACCCAAGCGAACCCACAGAAATCCTGTCAATTGAAGATCCAACAAGTAAGTAGTGTCAATTAAACAAAGGATATCATCTAGAGCTTGATGATGAGATTGTGGATGTGAATGTTACACTCTTTTTTCAGGTCCTCCTTCACCTCCCCTTGATTTGCATGTGACTGATGCTGGGAGAAAGCACATCGCCATTGCCTGGAAGCCTCCAGAGAAAAATGGTGGAAGTCCTATTATAGGATATCATGTTGAAATGTGTCCAGTAGGCACTGAGAAATGGATGCGAGTTAATTCTCGCCCAATTAAAGACTTGAAATTCAAAGTTGAAGAAGGTGTTGTTCCTGACAAGGAGTATGTTCTGAGAGTGAGAGCTGTCAATGCTGTTGGTGTCAGTGAGCCATCTGAAATCTCTGAAAATGTGGTTGCCAAAGACCCAGACTGTAAGGACACAGTTTCTTTCAATTAATAAAACAGACTTTGCTTATCATACATTGCATTTTGACATATCTTTTTTTTCCTTTTTGGATATCTTACAGGCAAGCCAACAATTGATATGGAGACTCATGACATTGTTGTTATTGAAGGTGAAAAGTTAAGAATTCCTGTTCCCTTCAGAGCTGTCCCAGTTCCAACTGTTAGTTGGCATAAAGATGGCAAAGAAGTTAAAGCAAGTGACAGATTAACAATGAAGAATGATCATATCTCTGCACACCTTGAAGTTCCCAAGAGTGTCCATGCAGATGCTGGAGTTTATACCATTACGCTAGAGAATAAGCTTGGCTCAGCAACTGCCTCAATCAATGTCAAAGTCATAGGTAATCAGTCTTTGATGAAATACAAGATATTATTCTTCACACATTGGGAAAATTAGTTAACTTTGTACTGTTAGTATAAAGGGCTTCATGAGTTGGCTATTTGTAAACTAAATTGCTTCTCATATGGAAAGAAATCATCTGGAAGACAAGTAATTATAGAAATGAAATTGCTAGTTAAACTCTGATTAAACTAATTTACCTCTGTTGTAATTATTGGCATGTGAAGTACTAAATAAAAGATATAGCATACCCAAAGAATGTTTAAATTGCCAATATTCATTTATTAATTGTATTTGCATTTTTCTATAGTGTACTCACCAGGATTAGTAATACTTTCTGCCCCCTCCCACACAGATGATATTTAAAAATTCGGTGGGGGTGATTTTTACTTAGAACAAAAACTCTGAGGAGTTACATATGTTTAGTAATTGGGGCCAATGACGCTAAATAGCCTTCAGCATAAGGCGGCAGAGGGGCATTCCAGCGCATCAAAGATTATCCCACCCAACAGGTGGATAGTCTCAGAGAAAGAAAGAGTGTACTTTTAACATGCTGAATTTTCAGATTACAATAATAATTATCACTTTATTTCTGATAGGCCTACCTGGACCATGCAAAGATATTAAAGCAAGTGATGTGACCAAGAGTTCTTGTAAATTAACCTGGGAACCTCCAGAATATGATGGTGGAAGCCCAATCCTTCATTATGTCCTGGAACGCAGAGAGGCTGGGAGAAGGACATACATACCAGTCATGTCTGGTGAGAACAAGCTGTCTTGGACTGTAAAAGATCTCATACCAAATGGTGAATACTTCTTCCGTGTTAAAGCTGTCAACAAGATTGGTGGAGGCGAATATATTGAACTGAAAAATCCGGTCATTGCTCAAGATCCAAAGCGTAAGTTGGGGCATGGATGTAATATAGCTAGGAATTAATATGCAATTTTTTACTTAAAAAAAGATGGGTTTGTGCATGGGTACATATTAACCATTTTTTTCCTTATTGTTCAGAACCCCCTGATCCACCTGTAGATGTTGAGGTCCATAATCCTACAGCTAAAGCAATGACTATTACATGGAAGCCACCTTTGTATGATGGAGGGAGCAAAATAATGGGTTACATCATAGAGAAGATTGCTAAGGGTGAAGACAAATGGAAGAGATGCAATGAACACCTAGTACCAGTCCTGACCTATACAGCAAAAGGACTCGAAGAGGGAAAGGAATACCAGTTCAGAGTGCGAGCAGAAAATGCTGCTGGTATTAGTGAACCTTCTCGAGCCACTCCTCCAACCAAAGCTGTAGATCCTATTGGTAAGTTTTGTTTAATGGGGTTGCTGTTTGCCCATGGCACAATCAAGGAGAATAATGTTCTGTCAATGTTTTGATCAGAATTGAGAACAATTATTGTTTTTAATCATTACAGATGCTCCAAAAGTCATTATGAGAACAAGCCTAGAAGTGAAACGAGGTGATGAAATAGAACTTGATGCAACTATTTCTGGGTCACCTTACCCGACTATTACGTGGCTAAAGGATGAAAAAGTTATTACACCAGAAGAAATTAAAAAGCGAGTAGCACCCACAATTAGAAGGAGGAAGGGTGAAGTTCAAGAAGAAGAACCATTTGTCCTGCCTCTAACACAACGTTTGAGTATCGACAACAGTAAAAAGGGAGAATCTCAGCTACGTGTCCGAGATTCTCTCCGACCTGACCATGGCCTGTATATGATCAAAGTTGAAAATGACCATGGTATCGCAAAAGCTCCTTGTACTGTCTGTGTGCTAGGTACGTAGGTAAAACTACACTTCTCAATGGAAGAAAGTCTATATGAAGAGTTTCAGTAAAACTTAAAAAAGGGGTTTTGGCAGGGGAGGTGGGGAAGGGGGATAAAAGAAGTAGGAAATAGCTTCAGCAAGTTATCCTCAGTCCCATTTTTCCTGCTGGCTATGTAAACAAAATCAACCCACCTTGGTATTTGTTAGCCATACAAAGACAGATGTAGGAAAAGCAGAAATTTATGTTAAAGGGGCATGCTAACATTTACATTTTCCTTTGCAACCATTTCTACACAAAATTTTAATCACTGCTATCTTTTGAAATATTAGATACGCCAGGGCCACCAATCAACTTTGTATTTGAAGATATTAGAAAGAACTCCGTCGTCTGTAAATGGGAACCACCCCTTGATGATGGTGGCAGTGAAATTATAAACTACACTTTGGAAAAGAAAGACAAGACAAAACCTGACTCAGAATGGATTATTGTCACTTCAACACTTAGACACTGCAAATATTCAGTGACAAAACTGATTGAAGGGAAAGAGTATCTCTTTCGTGTAAGAGCTGAAAATAGGTTTGGGCCTGGACCGCCATGTGTTTCAAAGCCATTTATAGCTAAAGATCCATTTGGTAAGGTTCTTTTAGCATCTACATTTTGCCTTTTATCATATGCAAGGGTATATTCATTATCATAGCTTATAAACTTGAATTTTTAGGTCATACTAGAGAATTAATTCAAATATGCCATTTTTTTTTATCAGAACCACCTGATGCACCCGATAAGCCCATTGTAGAAGACATTACAAGCAACAGTATGCTAGTGAAATGGAATGAACCAAAAGATAATGGAAGCCCCATCTTGGGTTACTGGCTTGAAAAACGTGAGGTTAATAGTACACATTGGTCTCGTGTCAACAGAAATCTTCTGAATTCTTTGAAGACCAATGTAGAAGGCCTATTAGAAGGACTCACCTATGTCTTCAGAGTATGTGCTGAAAACGCAGCTGGACCTGGAAAGTTCAGTCCGCCTTCAGACCCCAAAACAGCACGTGATCCAATCTGTAAGTAATTTCTTATGAAGAGAGTGGGGTACAGCATGGTGACTATAATTAAGTCACTTCATCCAGTTAATTAATTACTATATTATATACCTGAAAGTTGTTAAGAGAGTAGATCTTGAATGTTATCAGTACCAAAAAAAAAAATAATTAATTATGTAAGGGGAGAGAGGTGTTAACTAACATTGTGGTAACCATTTTGTAATATATGCATGTATCAGATCATATTGTACACCTTAAATTTACAAAAAAACAAGCAAAATATTAAATACCTACAGACATATATTAAGGTTGCAATGTAAAATTTTAAACATCTTGTACATATAGGTTAAAAGTTTCACAAAGCAATACTTACCCCATATTACATGCAATGCGCTATGAAAAAAAGTGGGATAGAGTAAGCTACTGTGCATTTTAAAATCTTCTGGGAGTTTTGATTTGTGTATCTACATTCATTCTAGCTCCACCTGGGCCACCTGTCCCAAGAGTCACCGACACAAGCTCTACAACTATTGAACTAGAATGGGAACCCCCAGCTTTCAATGGCGGTGGGGAAATTGTTGGCTACTTTGTTGATAAGCAGCTGGTTGGAACAAATGAATGGTCACGTTGCACGGAGAAGATGATCAAGGTCCGTCAGTACACAGTCAAAGAAATCCGAGAGGGTGCCGATTATAAACTTCGAGTGAGTGCCGTCAATGCTGCAGGTGAAGGACCACCAGGAGAAACGGGACCGGTTACTGTGGCTGAACCACAAGGTAACTTAAAAGTTGCATGGATCCATGCAATAAGATTATGGACATTTTTCCACCATAGGATTTTTTTTTCATCTTTCTTGGACTAACGTATTACTGTTCTCTTTAAACAGAGCCTCCAACTGTGGAACTAGATGTTTCTGTCAAGGCTGGCATACAAATAATGGCTGGGAAGACCCTTAGAATTCCAGCTGTGGTAACTGGTCGTCCAGTGCCTACCAAAGTATGGACCATAGAAGAAGGGGAGCTGGATAAAGACCGTGTTGTAATAGAGAATGTTGGAACCAAATCGGAACTAATTATCAAGAATGCATTGAGAAAAGATCATGGCAGATATGTGATTACAGCTACCAATAGCTGTGGTTCCAAATTTGCAGCAGCCAGGGTAGAAGTTTTTGGTAAGGAATGTTACATGGATTTTCATAGGGTTTTTCTAAATGATACAATTTATTGCACTGATTTTTACGTTTGTTTGTTTTAATTTTTCAGATGTTCCTGGACCGGTTCTTGACTTAAAACCTGTTGTGACAAATAGAAAGATGTGTTTGCTTAATTGGTCTGACCCAGCAGATGATGGAGGAAGTGAAATCACAGGATTCATTATTGAAAGAAAAGATGCTAAGATGCATACCTGGAGACAACCAATAGAGACTGAGAGATCTAAATGTGACATCACAGGTCTCCTTGAGGGACAAGAATATATGTTCCGTGTGATTGCCAAGAACAAGTTTGGCTGTGGCCCTCCTGTTGAAATAGGACCAATTCTTGCAGTTGATCCACTAGGTAAAAGAGGTTTTCATTGTGTTTATAAAGTAAATACTGTTTGCTTCTAGTTATGTCATTTATTTATTGAGCCCTATGACTTCAAACTCCCAAGAGTCTCATGATCTGTAGCAAGAGAGTGATAAGAAAGGTGAATCAAAAAACTGGCAACTTTAAGAATATCATACTTGCTATAATATCAATGTAATTTTGCACAAAACCATGTATGGTTTCATGTACTGAAAAAACCTGAATCTACCAGAGCTTAACAACAACCTACAAACAGGTAGAAATACTACATCTTGGCAATAGAATACTCTGGAGTAATTAATTTAATGCTTTAGTAGTTAAAGGGAGTTCACTGTTTTTGAAGGATTACAGGATATACAACAGCCTTATGATAAATGCCTTAGTCTTCCTTTAGCCCTCAAGTAGTCTCCACACTGGAAGGTTTTGGATGCTCAGAGTCAGAGAAAGCCACCAGAGAATAGAAAACCAACCAAAGGAAATCTCCTTAAGCAGTATGAGCAAATGTGAAACTAAAATTGCACGCACTTGGTAATGCATACTGACATCCCATTACATCCTCCCCATAACAGCTCATCTCAAAAATGTCTGCTCTAGCTCAAGTTGTGCCACAAGTATCAAAACAGAGCTGAGCTTCCACTGCAAAGCTCTGCTTCCAGTTACAGTGACAGTTCAACAGGAGACTAGTTTTACCATGCAAAGTTATGCTTTGTTTTGTCCTTTGGGCCACGAATCTACAGAAGCATCACATAAATTCTCTTTCCACTCCATTTTAAACCCACACTTGAGGCAACATGGTTCTAAGTGTGTTCAGCAGACACATGCACTGTCCTTTAATAAAGGAAACACTTTGCTCCCAGCTGGTCATTCAGAGCAAAACTTCACAGACCTTCTCTCCTACTTCATTAGGACTAGAAGCTTTCCCAGTGACAGAGGTAAAATATCTAAAATGCTAAAAATAACAAAAGTCTACATTCCCTTTGATTTATTTTTAATCAATAATTTTTACTCTAAGAAAAATTCTGCCTGTATAAATGCCTATAATTCTGGTAACTGATATGTTTTTGGAAGGATTTTAAAGATGGATGTAAGGTTATGCCAAACAGAAACTTATTTCTCACATAATTAAAGTGAAATACTATTTCCTATATGAATATTTATTTCATGCTTGTCATTTCAACTTGCCTCTGGTTAAAGGTCCTCCAACATCTCCCGAGAGGCTCACATACACAGAAAGGACAAAATCCACTATCACCCTTGACTGGAAAGAGCCCCGCAATAATGGCGGCAGCCCCATCCAAGGTTATATCATTGAAAAACGGCGTCACGACAAACCTGACTTTGAAAGAGTTAACAAGAGACTCTGCCCAACCACATCTTTCCTGGTTGAAAATCTTGATGAACACCAAATGTATGAATTCCGTGTCAAAGCTGTCAATGAAATTGGCGAAAGTGAACCATCTCTGCCTCTTAATGTGGTCATACAGGATGACGAAGGTGTGGAATCTGTGCATGATTTTAGTGCATTTTACAGTGCGGCCTTTATCTTCATAAGTTGAGCAAATATACTTAGGACTATGCATTTTTTTTCTTTCCTTTCTCTTTACAGTGCCTCCAACTATTAAGTTGCGCTTGTCTGTTCGAGGAGACACTATCAAAGTTAAGGCAGGAGAGCCTGTTAACATCCCTGCAGATGTGACAGGCCTTCCAATGCCTAAGATTGAGTGGTCCAAGAACGAAACTGTGATTGAAAAACCCACTGATGCACTTAAGATAACCAAGGAAGAAGTATCCCGAAGTGAGGCAAAGACGGAGCTTAGCATTCCCAAAGCAGTCCGGGAAGACAAAGGCACTTACACAATTACTGCTTCCAATCGCCTGGGTTCAGTGTTCCGAAATGTTCATGTGGAAGTATATGGTAAGGGACCCGTTTTCTTCTATCAAGATGAAATCCAGTACCTTTTTAAGAATGGCCTTCTCATTCTCCTGTGTTGGTTCCTTCCCAGATCGTCCATCACCACCAAGAAATCTTGCTGTTACTGACATTAAAGCTGAATCTTGCTACTTGACATGGGATGCCCCTCTAGATAATGGGGGCAGTGAAATTACCCATTATATCATTGACAAACGTGATGCAAGCAGGAAGAAAAGTGAATGGGAGGAAGTCACCAACACTGCTGTAGAGAAGAGATATGGGGTAAACTATTCTAAATATTTACTTATACACATTAAAAGGACATGACTTTGAATTAACACCATTAGGGCATAACCTGGGAATTTAATGATTAAACTCAAAACCACACACAAAAAGATTTAGCACAGTTTTTAGCACCATGTACATAAGGCCACTTAGTAAATACTATTTGTATATAAATTCTTTTTTACTTGAGAGATCCAGTATTAGGTACAATAAATTCACATATTCTCATTTTAAAATGCTTTCTCCACATTTGAGCCTATTTATTTTTTAACTATATATTTATTTGCTTTTATAGATTTCTTTTTATAGTCTTCCCTACCAAAATAACTTGAATTTTAAAATAAGTGAAAATCAACATAAGTATGTTGTTAAGAAATCACTATTCATTTGATTTCTAGGTCTGGAAACTTATCCCCAATGGTCAGTATGAGTTCCGAGTTAGGGCAGTGAATAAATATGGAATCAGTGATGAGTGCAAATCAGATAAAGTAGTCATTCAAGATCCCTTTCGCCCTCCTGGACCTCCGGGAAAACCAAAAGTTTTGGAGCGCACCAAAGGGTCGATGCTAGTAAGCTGGACTCCTCCTCTGGACAATGGCGGGTCTCCAATTACTGGCTACTGGCTGGAGAAGAGAGAAGAGGGAGGTGCCTACTGGTCACGTGTTAGCCGAGCACCAATTACCAAAGTGGGATTGAAAGGCGTGGAATTTAACGTTCCGCGTTTGATTGAAGGTGTTAAATACCAGTTCCGAGCAATGGCAATAAATGCGGCAGGAGTTGGCCCTCCCAGTGAACCATCAGATCCAGCTGTTGCAGGAGACCCTATATGTAAGTATGCTTCCATTTCCAGAATTTACAAAGGGCAAAGCCACTAAATGGATAATTCTCTCTTAAATTGCCTGAGTTTTTCTATAACAAATTTTTTTATTTATTAAAGTAAAAAGTTTCATAGAGTATCAGAAGCATAGATGTATGTATATACATATACACACTACATATACATATACACACTACACATATCTATACATATGCATACATACACACATGTATACACATACGTAAAATCATATAGTTTTTAAATTCTTGGTTTAAACCTAGTATTTTATGAGGAATCACAATAATAGAGACCCTGGACTATAAGCTCCTCTCTGCTCTCCTACCTTAAATAAACGCCTAACCCCTAATTAGATACTAGGGACATTATCTCCCTCCCCGTTTAGACCCTCTAGGTGGAGTTCAACAAAAGGCAAATGTTAACTTTTCAATAATATTTATTGAACAAAGATAGGAGATTCTCAAGCACAGTCTGTGAAGTGAAATTAAAAAAAAATTCTTCTGAAAGATCTATTAGCAGATAAGTTCAAAAATTAAAATAGCATGGCCTTAATGGTTAATTATATTTGCTATATATCTGAATAGATTATCTGCAGAAAAAGAATTCAGCTATTTGTTAAGACTTAAAATACTCTAAGTTCTATATGGAGTACATCTATAAAATGAAGCAGTCATTCATTCAGCAAGCTATATTGAACATGTGCTATGTGCAAGGAACTGTGCTAGGCACTAGAGAGGAAGAGGTAGGGTTAAAAAGAACAGAGTAAAAGACTTTCTATAATTGTAAAGCACCATCAGAAGTGTATTGTTATGTAATTATTACATACATTGGCCCTGTCCTAAAAGGCATTATGATTAATTTGTGTTCAAAGGTTTCCCAACTAATGACAAAATTATTTTTTAAATATTAAGGTAAATTAAAGATGAACATAGGGGAATGGAAGGAAAAATAAGATAAAAAACAGAGAGGGAGGCAAACCATAAGAGACTCTTAAATACAGAGAACAAACTGAGGGTTGCTGGAAGGGAGGCAGGTGGGGAGATGGGCTAAATGGGTGATGGGCATTAACAAGGGCACATGTTGAGATGAGCACTGGGTGTTACATGTAAGTTATGAATCAGTAAATTCTACTCCTGAAATTATTACACTATGTTTACTAACTTGGATTTAAATTTATAAATAATCTGACATATTTTTTCTAAAAAAATAAATAAGTTTTTAGTAGATTCAAAGGGATTTTAAAACGAAAATAGCTTTTCACCAATTGTGTGTAAATAGAATATAAATCTATCTAGAGATAGTGAGTAGTCTTTCTAATTCCAGTGAGTTGCCTGCTTTCTTTTGTTTTCACATCAATGCTAAATGAAAAAAGACTATTTCTTATGTTCTCTTCTCTAGAAGGTAATTTATTCTTTTGGCATTCCTATTTTAGTATTTAGTAGATTAAATCTTGCATCCTATTGGCTTCAAAACTTGACACATATTTTTTTCTTTATTAGATCCACCTGGCCCACCTTCTTGCCCAGAAGTCAAAGATAAAACAAAGTCTAGCATCTCGCTAGGATGGAAACCTCCAGCCAAAGATGGTGGCAGTCCAATCAAAGGCTACATTGTAGAAATGCAAGAAGAAGGTAGTACTGACTGGAAAAGAGTAAATGAGCCAGACAAACTGCTAACTACCTGTGAATGTGTGGTACCAAATCTGAAAGAACTCAGGAAGTACAGATTCAGAGTGAAAGCTGTCAACGAAGCTGGTGAATCTGAACCAAGTGATACAACTGGAGAGATCCCTGCCACTGATATTCTAGGTACTAGCCCTTTATTACATTCATGTCTTCATCTTTTGATCTCATGAAATTAATTTCCTGAAGATATGTCAATTACATTTTTTGAAAAAGTAAACTAAATCCTATTATATTATTCATGGTACTATAGAGGCACCAGAAGTTTTCATTGATATTGGAGCACAAGACTGTCTGATTTGTCCAGCTGGCTCACAAATTAGGATTCCTGCTGTCATCAAGGGACGCCCGACACCCAAATCATCTTGGGAATTTGATGGAAAGGCAAAGAAGGCAGTGAAGGTAAGAAAAATATAATTTTCTGTGTCTTCCGGTGAATCACTCTAAGGAATATTTATACTACAACTATCTTCTTTTCTAATAGGAGGGAGTTCATGATGTACCCGAGGATGCACAGGTAAAAAGAAAAAATTGAAAGGATTCAGAACATGGTTGGCTGCAATAATGCTTTTACTTCATCCAATGTATGACTACTGTTTTCTTTCTATAGCTGGAGACGGCTGAAAACTCATCAGTAATTATTATTCCGGAGTGCAAGCGATCTCATTCAGGCAAATACAGCATCACAGCCAAGAATAAAGCAGGACAAAAGACAGCAAATTGTAGAGTTAAAGTCATGGGTAAGAAAGACTTTAAAAGGGATCATAGAATAAGAACAAATTATTTTAAACAAAGTGACATTGTTTATATTGTGATTTGCATCCAACAGATGTACCAGGGCCACCCAAAGATCTGAAAGTCAGTGACATCACAAGGGGTAGTTGCAAACTCACATGGAAGATGCCAGATGATGATGGAGGAGACAGGATCAAAGGCTATGTTATAGAGAAGAGGACTATTGATGGAAAAGTCTGGACTAAAGTCAATCCAAACTGTGGAAGCACCTCATTTGTAGTTCCTGATCTTATTTCTGAACAGCAATATTTCTTCCGTGTGCGGGCAGAAAACCGTTTCGGTATTGGTCCACCTGTGGAAACCATTCAGAGGACCACTGCCAGAGATCCAATATGTAAGTTTTTAACCGAAGATTAAAGTAGTTTCTCAAGTTTGAAATATATCATTATAAACAATGCTTAATACTTCTTTTAACTATTTTTAAAGATCCTCCTGATCCCCCTATTAAACTCAAGATTGGCCTCATAACAAAGAACACGGTACACCTATCATGGAAACCCCCAAAGAATGATGGAGGCTCCCCTGTCACCCACTATATTGTTGAGTGCCTTGCATGGGATCCTACTGGGACAAAGAAAGAAGCATGGAAGCAGTGCAACAAACGCGATGTGGAAGAACTGGAATTTACTGTTGAAGACCTCATAGAGGGTGGAAAATATGAATTCAGAGTCAAGGCTGTCAATGCTGCAGGAGTCAGCAAACCTTCAGCCACTGTTGGCCCTGTGACTGTCGAAGATCAGACATGTAAGTACCAATGTATTAACAGAAAATGTCCTCTTTATGAATCCTTCCTAGAAATTTAATATTTGTCCAAAAAAAAAGAAATATCTGTACATCAGGAAGCTACCATGAATTGAGTGTGAACATGGGCACATTAATCACTCATTCCCTCAACTTCTACAGAATTATCAAATTTCCTTACATTACCTTTCCCTTATTTAAAGGAGATGACGTTTAGATTTCCTTACTATAATTTTCTGCATGATCCTCAAGAGGGGAAGAAACTAAGCAGTTATTTGCTCAGTGAGTGCTAAGACCCATTTATATTCATAATCAAGTTTCTTTTTCTCTATTTAAGAAAAAGATATATATAAATAGACAAATTTTATAGACAAATATGGTAGAAATTCTTCCTCTGTTACCATCACTACTGCTGTGTGTTCAGTTTTTTCTTCTAAGTTGGGGGGGGGGGGCACGTGTAGTCACTACCCTCTTTACATTTTCTTCTACTGGATTCCTGGAAAATGGAAAATTGCTTTGCATCTACTAGCAGTTATCTTTCTTAAAAAGGGAATTCATCTTAGAATAAAAATAGTCCTGTCATAACTCTGCTTATTAAAGGGAATATGCATGCATATTAAAGGGAGTATCATGATAGAACTCCCAAGACTAAGCTACTACAATCTTCACTTCTCTCTGCCCCTTTTCAGTATCTACATGTATAATAACATTAGGTAAGAGAGAGCCAATAGCCAATACATAGCTACATGTAGATCCAATAAAGGATGATGACTACATTACCTGCCCTCCGAAGTCATATAATTAGTTGAAGTCAAATCTGTTCTTCATATTGTGCTATGAAGTCTGCCTATAGTACATACAAATAGTTTTATAGGCACTGTAAATTCTACTTCTGGTCCCTAATGACCACCTTTTTTTTTTTTCTTTTAAATCATCTAGGCCCACCATCAATTGATCTAAAAGAATTCATGGAGGTTGAAGAAGGAACAGATGTTAACATTGTAGCCAAAATTAAAGGTGTGCCATTCCCGACACTAACCTGGTTTAAAGCTCCTCCAAGGAAGCCTGATAAGAAAGAACCTGTTCTCTATGACACCCATGTCAACAAACTGGTAGTGGATGATACTTGCACCTTAGTTATTCCACAGTCTCGAAGGAGTGACACTGGCTTATATACCATCACAGCTGTGAATAATCTGGGAACAGCATCAAAGGAGATGAGACTGAATGTGCTTGGTAATGTTTTCCTGGCTTTACTAAAACTATGTTTTTCTGTTCCTAAATATACTATTTGGCTTTAAAATCATTCTTCTAATATTTTTTTTCCTTTTTTAAACCATTTTAGGTCGTCCTGGCCCTCCAGTGGGACCAATAAAGTTTGAATCTATTTCAGCAGATCAAATGACATTATCTTGGCTTCCACCTTTGGATGATGGGGGGTCTAAGATTACAAACTATGTAATTGAGAAGAGAGAAGCTAACAGGAAGACATGGGTGCATGTCTCCAGTGAACCTAAAGAGTGCATGTACACAATTCCCAAATTGCTAGAAGGCCACGAATATGTATTCCGAATCATGGCCCAGAATAAATTTGGCATTGGGGAGCCTCTTGACAGTGAACCTGAAACAGCAAGAAACCTCTTCTGTAAGTAGAACATATTTGATATACAAAATCACTCTTACCTGTTGTTTTTCATGGTTTCTTATAGATCAATGTGATTTTTGTTCTTAGCTGTCCCTGGAGCACCGGATAAACCAACAGTTAGCAGCGTGACTCGCAACTCCATGACTGTCAATTGGGAAGAGCCAGAGTATGATGGAGGCTCTCCTGTGACAGGATATTGGCTAGAAATGAAAGACACCACTTCAAAGAGATGGAAGAGAGTTAACCGAGATCCTATCAAAGCCATGACTTTGGGTGTTTCTTATAAAGTAACTGGTCTTATTGAAGGTTCTGATTATCAATTCCGCGTGTATGCAATCAATGCTGCCGGTGTGGGTCCACCAAGTCTGCCATCAGACCCAGTGACTGCCAGAGATCCAATTGGTAAGCCTTGAAACCATTCCTCCCCCCACCCCCTCACAGTGCCATGGAAAAGGCAAGAATACTGATGTATACTGGTTCTTTCCAGCCCCTCCTGGTCCTCCACTTCCCAAAGTCACAGACTGGACTAAATCCTCTGTCGATTTGGAGTGGTCTCCTCCACTAAAAGATGGTGGGTCTAAAGTAACTGGATACATTGTTGAATATAAAGAAGAAGGAAAAGAAGAATGGGAGCAGGTACTTAACACTTGAAATTATGGAAACATAAATAAACTGAAAATGTAGCAGTTATCCTCAATCCCATTAATCCCATTGTGTTTTTTATTAAGAAACCAGAGAAATAACAATTATAAAATAACATAATTACAAATAATCCAAACATCTGTTATGTCAAAAATCTGATCAAAGGTTAAGTTATATTATCATTAATTTCTCTTTTGGCTATAAATTCTAAAAAGGTGGAAAAAATTAAGAGTACATTTTTCAATCATTTGGCATAATATTAAAACACAATTCCTGGAAAGACATTTCAGTCAGCATTTACCTATAATATCTGATCCCCAATACATAAACTAGCAACAATTTTCCCAGACTAGTTAAATATGCTGTTGGCTGTGCTTTAGAAAGCCATTAAAATAAGAAGCTACAAAGAACTGAACGCTTGTGATCCTTCCCCAGGGTAAAGACAAAGAAGTGAGAGGAACAAAGCTTGTTGTGACAGGGTTAAAAGAAGGAGCTTTCTACAAATTCAGAGTTAGAGCAGTCAACATTGCCGGCATTGGAGAACCTGGAGAAGTCACAGATATCATCGAAATGAAGGACAGAATTGGTACTTATTCATACTTCTATTATTTTATCAATATTTGTGTTTTGTATTGGAAATGAAAACCACATTTGTAATTTTCAATTGTGTTCCAGTGTTACCTGACCTTCAGCTAGATGCCAGTGTCAGAGACAGAATTGTGGTCCATGCTGGAGGGGTGATCCGGATCATCGCATATGTGTCTGGAAAACCTCCTCCAACTGTCACCTGGAACATGAATGAAAGAGCATTACCTCAAGAAGCTACCATTGAGACCACAGCCATCAGCTCATCCATGGTCATCAAGAATTGCCAGAGGAGTCACCAAGGTGTCTATTCTCTTCTTGCCAAAAATGCAGGTGGAGAAAGAAAGAAGACCATTATCGTTGATGTATTAGGTAAATACTTTGAATTCATCCATGCAGTTTTTAAAAATAACATCTTTACTTCAACTACAATAAGGCTATGTAATAATAAAACTGTTACATATACTTTGGAAACTTAAAAAATTACCAATAATTCCATTGACCGCTATTTGCATTTTTTAAAATTACTTTTTTAACGTTTATTTATTTTTGAGAGATGGAGAGACCGAGCATGAACGGGGGAGGGGCACAGAGAGAGAGAGAGAGAGAGAGAGAGAGAGAGAGAGTGTCAGAATCCGAAGCAGGCTCCGGGCTCTGAACTGTTAGCACAGAGCCCAATGCAGGGCTCAAACCCAAGAACTATGAGATCATGACCTGAGCTGAAGTCGGACGCTCACCCGACTGAGCCACCCAAGTGCCCTGACCACTATTAGCATTTAAAAAAATTTCCTCTTTGCTTTTTTATCCTATACATATTTTATATTGTTATACTTCTATAAACAGTTTAAAAAGTTATGTTTTTATATTATATAAAAACAAAGTTTTTTATAACAAAGTTTTGTATTTTGCCTTGTTATGTAACATGCCACCATAAGCATTTATGTTTTATATAGTTTTCACGAAAGAAACTTTCCTGCCAGTGTACATGAATATCTAAAAAACTAAGATTGATCAATTTCTTATCATGAGAGTGTATCCTTATTTGCTAATTATCTTAATAAGGCAAACATCTCTGTGAAAGGTTTCATATTCTAATTGAAAAGCATCATTTTTGGTTATCAATATTGCACTTCTAGTCACTAAATATAGAGGTGAATTCTACAAGGCTTTTTCATGCCTCTTGTTGACTGCTTTATTGTAGTGATTTGCTCAGAAAGCAAAGTTCTCCCACTCAGATTTCTCTCTCAGCATGTCTCTAACACAACCATACCCCAAACAGTGAGTTTTTATGTGAGAATAACTGGTTCTCTGTTGAACATAATTAATGTTATGTAAACATGTTACATTTTCTTTAATGATAATGGCATAAGGAAAAAGATCTCATTGACCAATAGTCCTATAAGCTTTTGGGTTAGTTTCAAGCTCCTAGACACCTTTTACTTTAACTTGAGAAGTGGTACATTTTCAGATTAAATTCTAACCCTCTCAAAGGTCATTCTGAGATTTGGGGACTCCCATGCTGCTTTCCGATTTTTTAGTCATCTAGAAAAAGTTCTCTTTCCCTTTCCCCTCTGGAGAGTAAACTAGACACAAAAAGTAGCCAGCCATGACACCCCTTACCCCTCTCCTGTCTCCTTCTGTGCATTCTCCTTCCAGCAGCTCTTCCTATCTGACTTACAAATTAAATAAATATATATATATATATATATATATATATATATATATATATACTTAAATACATATTTAAATATACATATTTATATTACACACATTACTATTCCTTCAGCTCCTGCTAAAACAGTGGCAAACAGTAACTGTTACCTATTTCATTTTAAAATATGGCTGAATATAGATATCATGGGGAGGAAAAAAAATCAATAGACAAAAATCTCATTTTCTTCATAAGAAAATGTCTTAGTGTCTCCTTTTTAAAAACAGAGGGTGACAAATATTGAGCCCTGTAGTTCATTGAAGGTTCATTAGAAATCTCTTCCTCTTATTTCCAGATGTGCCAGGTCCTGTTGGAGAACCATTCCGGTCTGACAACCTCACCAATGACTCCTGCAAGCTGACATGGTTTTCTCCGGAAGATGATGGAGGCTGTCCAATCACCAATTACGTCATTGAAAAGCGTGAATCTGACCGCAGAGCATGGACCCCAGTGACGTATACAGTCACCCGGCAAAATGCTACCGTCCAGGGTCTCATTCAGGGCAAAGCCTACTTTTTCCGAGTTGCGGCTGAAAATAGTGTTGGCATAGGCCCATTTACAGAGACACCAACTGCACTTGTCATCAGAGATCCAATCAGTACGTACATCTTAATTTCATTCTCAATCACTTCTTCACTCATTTAATAAAAGAGTGCGGTGACAAAATATGTATATAAGTGCCAACCATTTTGTTCCTTTGATGAGACTCGTCAGGCAAATGCTCAGTATCTGATGTTGGTAGTATTTGAATGTGATTTTGAAAGATTGTGGGAATATATATGATTCTTCAAATCCTTCCATGTATACTACACTAATTTTTTTTTAATTTTTTTTCAACGTTTATTTATTTTTGGGACAGAGAGAGACAGAGCATGAACGGGGGAGGGGCAGAGAGAGAGGGAGACACAGAATCGGAAACAGGCTCCAGGCTCCGAGCCATCAGCCCAGAGCCTGATGCGGGGCTCGAACTCACGGACCGCGAGATCGCGACCTGGCTGAAGTCGGACGCTTAACCGACTGTGCCACCCAGGCGCCCCACACTAATTTTTTTTAATTTCCCCCTTAATGGCGTAAATATATTTTCCTAACTCAGAAACTACTAACTCTGGAGAACCTTCTTAAATTATTTGGCCTCAGTGAACCTCTATTTCCTCATCTATCAGAGGAAATTAGACCATATGGTGTTCTTTTTAACTCTAATGTTAAAAATGAGAGTTTCTCATCTCAGAAGATGAGATGTCTTCTTGTTACTTATCAAAGCAGATAATTTAATATTTAAATGCAATTCTCAAAAAGTATCATCTACTATATTCTACTACATTTTAACGTGGCATTTTTTTCACCATAATTCCATATTTTACTTACAGCTGTACCAGAGCGTCCTGAAGACCTGGAAGTCAAAGAAGTTACTAAAGATTCTGTTACTTTGACTTGGAATCCTCCTAAGTATGATGGTGGATCAGAAATTATTAACTATGTCCTAGAAAGCCGTCTCATTGGAACTGAGAAGTTCCACTCAGTTACAAAGGACAACTTGCTTAGCAGAAAATACACCGTTAAAGGCTTAAAAGAAGGTGATACCTATGAGTACCGCGTCAGTGCTGTCAATATTGTTGGACAAGGCAAACCATCATTTTGTACCAAGCCAATCACTTGCAAGGATGACCTGGGTATGTGTTCTAATTCAATTTATACCTTGAAAACTTGGACATTTACAGATTTACCATAAGAGATCAGTAAAACTGACTTGCATTTCTAATTAAAATTTTAGCTCCTCCGACACTTGACCTTGACTTCAGAGATAAACTCACAATTCGGGTTGGTGAAGCTTTTGCCCTCACTGGCCGTTACTCAGGCAAACCAAAGCCTAAGGTTACTTGGTTCAAAGATGAAGCTGATGTACTAGAAGATGATCGTACTCACATAAAGACCACTCCGACAACACTTGCCCTAGAGAAGATCAAGGCCAAACGATCAGATTCTGGCAAATACTGTGTGGTTGTGGAGAACAGTACAGGTTCTAGGAAAGGTTTCTGTCAAGTCAATGTTGTTGGTAAGTATAATTTCACAAGAAGAATAGATATTCTGTCCTTTCCAAAGCAGAAGTGGAAATAACATTTTGTGTTCTGTGTTTGTGTGTTTCTGCAGACCGTCCTGGACCACCAGTAGGACCGGTTATTTTTGATGAGGTGACCAAAGAGTACATGGTTATCTCTTGGAAGCCACCTTTAGATGATGGAGGCAGTGAAATTACCAATTATATTATTGAGAAAAAGGAAGTGGGAAAAGATATTTGGATGCCTGTTACATCTGCAAGTGCTAAAACAACATGCAAAGTTTCTAAACTTCTTGAAGGAAAAGATTACATTTTCCGGATATATGCTGAAAATCTGTATGGAATAAGTGATCCTCTGGTATCTGATTCAATGAAAGCCAAAGATCGTTTCAGTATGCATTACACTTCTTTTTGGTGACTCAATGTTTGATATTGTTAATAGGAAAAATTAAATTTCTAACACACTCTAATGTTTATTGTAGGGGTTCCTGATGCACCTGACCAGCCAATTGTTACAGAAGTTACCAAAAATTCTGCATTGGTAACCTGGAACAAGCCAAATGATGGAGGAAAGCCCATCACAAACTACATCCTGGAAAAGAGGGAAACTATGTCTAAACGATGGGCTAGAGTTACCAAAGAGCCCATCCATCCATACACTAAATTCAGGGTTCCTGATCTTCTAGAAGGGTGTCAATATGAATTCCGGGTTTCTGCAGAAAACGAAATTGGCATTGGAGAGCCAAGCCCACCATCCAAACCATTCTTTGCTAAAGATCCAATTGGTATAGTATTAAAGCATTCATTCAGTTGTCATATTATCCAACTTCGTTTTCAGCTATATTCTAACTCCTTTTTTTTTCTTTTATTATGTAGCTAAACCAAGTCCACCTATTAATCCTGAAGCAATTGATACAACATGTAATTCAGTTGACCTAACGTGGCAGCCACCACGTCATGATGGTGGGAGCAAGATTCTGGGTTACATTGTTGAGTACCAGAAAGTTGGAGATGAAGAGTGGAAGAGAGCCAACCACACTCCTGAGTCATGTCCTGAAACTAAATATAAAGTCACTGGTCTTCGGGATGGTCAAACCTATAAGTTCAGAGTATTAGCAGTCAATGAAGCTGGTGAATCAGATCCAGCTTATGTTCCCGAGCCAGTGCTAGTAAAAGACAGACTTGGTGAGTAAAACCTTCTCAGCTGTAATAGCAAAGAAGATAGGTATCTCATTGTATATGCTTCATTGTAAAATACATCAACAAACCTTAAAGTGCTATTCATTTTATCCTAGAACCCCCTGAATTGATTCTTGATGCCAACATGGCAAGAGAACAATACATAAAGGTTGGTGATACTCTAAGACTTAGTGCTGTCATCAAAGGAGTGCCATTCCCAAAAGTAACTTGGAAAAAAGGAGACAGAGAAGCTCCAACTAAAGCAAGAATTGATGTTACTCCAGTTGGTAGCAAGCTTGAAATTCGTAATGCTGCCCATGAAGATGGTGGAATTTATTCTTTAACAGTGGAGAATCCAGCTGGTTCGAAAACTGTCTCGGTAAAAGTACTCGTATTAGGTAAGAATTTTCATAGTTATATCTTTAATGTGATAACATATTAAAAATAAATTTTAATATATTTTGAGCCTTTATCTGGATTAAGTCACTAATATAACTTCATTACTTAACACTTTCAGATAAGCCGGGGCCACCTAGAGATCTGGAAGTCAGTGAAATTAGGAAAGATTCTTGTTACCTTACTTGGAAGGAACCACTAGATGACGGTGGTTCTGTTATTACAAATTATGTGGTTGAGAGGAGAGATGTTGCCAGTGCCCAGTGGTCACCTCTTTCAACTACATCAAAGAAAAAGAGTCACTTGGCTAAACATCTTAACGAAGGCAATCAGTATCTTTTCCGAGTAGCTGCTGAGAACCAGTATGGACGTGGTCCTTTTGTAGAAACACCTAAACCCATCAAGGCTCTGGATCCTTTACGTAAGTTGCTTTCTCTGGATACAAAAGTTTTGTCTGCCTATCCTTTGAGAATATTATTCATTCATCATAACTTCCTCTTTTGAAAAGATCCCCCAGGGCCACCCAAAGACCTGCACCATGTAGATGTTGACAAGACTGAAGTCTCCCTTGTTTGGAATAAGCCAGATCGTGATGGTGGCTCTCCAATCACTGGATATTTGGTGGAATATCAAGAAGAGGGCACCGAAGACTGGATTAAGTTCAAGACTGTGAAAAACTTAGAGTGTGTTGTTACTGGACTACAACAAGGGAAGACCTATAGATTCCGTGTAAAGGCTGAAAATATTGTGGGTCTTAGTCTCCCTGACACAACTATCCCAATAGAATGTCAAGAAAAACTAGGTAATTTTTGGACTGGCATTATTATTTTTTTAATTCATACTGTGACTATTCATGTTGTGAAAATCAAAATCTAATTTTCTCATGTTTACTTTTCAGTACCTCCATCTGTGGAGCTGGATGTGAAGTTAATTGAAGGTCTCGTGGTAAAAGCTGGAACTACAGTCAGATTCCCTGCTATTATAAGAGGTGTACCCATTCCCACTGCAAAGTGGACAACGGACGGGAGTGAGATTAAAACAGATGAACACTACACAGTTGAAACTGACAGCTTCTCGTCAGTACTTACCATTAAGAACTGCTTAAGGAGAGACACTGGGGAATATCAAATCACAGTTTCCAATGCAGCTGGCAGCAAAACAGTAGCTGCACATCTTACTGTTCTTGATGTGCCTGGTCCACCAACAGGTCCTATTAATATTCTGGATGTTACTCCTGAACATATGACTATCTCATGGCAGCCACCTAAGGATGATGGAGGAAGCCCCGTGATAAATTATATTGTTGAGAAACAAGATACAAGGAAAGACACATGGGGTGTTGTTTCATCAGGAAGCAGTAAGACAAAGCTGAAAATCCCACATCTGCAAAAGGGCTGTGAATATATTTTCCGAGTCAGAGCAGAGAATAAGATGGGTGTTGGTCCTCCCCTTGACTCCACACCTACTGTTGCTAAACATAAGTTTAGTCCTCCATCTCCTCCTGGTAAACCAGTGGTTACTGACATTACTGAAAGTGGTGCAATGGTGTCTTGGACTCTGCCAAAATCTGACGGTGGCAGTCCAATAACCGGTTACTATGTGGAACGTCGAGAAATAACTGGCAAATGGGTGAGAGTCAACAAAACACCTATAGCTGACCTGAAGTTTAGAGTGTCTGGACTCTATGAGGGAAATACCTATGAGTTTAGAGTTTTTGCTGAAAATCTTGCAGGACTAAGCAATCCGTCCCCAAGTTCTGACCCAATAAAAGCTTGCCGGCCCATCAAACCACCTGGACCACCTATTAATCCTAAACTGAAAGACAAGACCAAAGAAACAGCTGAGTTGGTGTGGACAAAGCCCCTCAGTGATGGTGGTAGTCCCATTCTAGGCTATGTAGTAGAATGTCAGAAAGCTGGTACAACACAGTGGACCAGGATTAATAAAGATGAGCTCATTAGGCAATGTGCCTTTAGGGTACCTGGACTAATTGAAGGAAATGAGTACAGATTCCGTATAAAGGCAGCTAATATTGTGGGAGAGGGAGAGCCAAGAGAACTAGCAGAATCTGTGATTGCAAAAGACATCCTTAATCCTCCAGAAGTAGAACTTGATGTTACCTGTCGTGATATTATTACCGTTAGAGTGGGCCAAACTATTCGCATTCTTGCTCGAGTCAGAGGCAGACCTGATCCAGACATAACTTGGTCCAAGGAAGGCAAAGTATTGGTCCGAGAAAAGCGGGTTGACATAATTCACGATCTACCTCGTGTTGAGTTACAAATTAAAGAAGCTGTTAGAGCTGATCATGGCAAGTATATCATCTCAGCTAAGAATAGCAGCGGGCATGCCCAAGGTTCTGCCATCGTTAATGTTCTTGACAGACCTGGGCCTTGCCAGAATTTAAAGGTTAGCAATGTAAGCAAAGAGAACTGTACACTTTCTTGGGAAAACCCACTAGATAATGGTGGCTCAGAAATAACAAATTTCATAGTGGAATATCGGAAACCAAACCAGAAAGGCTGGTCAATTGTTGCTTCAGATGTCACTAAGCGATTAATTAAGGCCAACCTTTTAGCAAACAATGAATACTATTTCCGAGTTTGTGCAGAGAATAAAGTAGGTGTTGGACCAACCATTGAAACCAAAACTCCAATTCTGGCTATTAACCCTATTGATAGACCAGGTGAGCCTGAAAACCTTCACATTGCAGATAAAGGAAAGACATTTGTCTATCTCAAGTGGCGGCGGCCTGATTATGATGGTGGCAGCCCGAATCTATCCTATCATGTTGAGAGGAGGCTGAAGGGCTCTGATGACTGGGAAAGAGTGCATAAAGGAAGCATTAAAGAAACCCAATACATGGTTGATAAATGTGTTGAGAACCAGATTTATGAGTTCAGAGTACAAACAAAGAATGAAGGTGGAGAAAGTGACTGGGTAAAGACAGAGGAAGTTGTTGTGAAGGAAGACTTACAGAAACCAGTGCTTGATCTGAAATTGAGTGGTGTGCTAACAGTCAAAGCAGGGGAAACCATTAGACTTGAAGCAGGTGTGAGAGGCAAACCATTCCCAGAAGTTTTATGGACCAAGGACAAAGATGCTACAGACTTAACAAGATCACCAAGGGTCAAAATTGATACAAGTGCCGATTCATCCAAATTTTCTCTTTCTAAAGCAAGGCGAAGTGATGGTGGGAAATACGTAGTTACAGCAACTAACACAGCTGGCAGTTTTGTGGCCTATGCCACCGTCAATGTTTTAGATAAGCCTGGTCCTGTAAGAAATCTGAAAATTGCTGATGTGTCCAGTGATCGGTGTACTATTCACTGGGATCCACCAGAGGATGATGGTGGCTGTGAAATCCAAAATTACATTCTAGAAAAATGCGAGAGCAAGCGAATGGTTTGGTCTACCTATTCTGCTAATGTCTTAACACCCGGTATGACAGTAACACGTCTCATAGAAGGAAATGAATATATTTTCAGAGTCCGTGCAGAAAATAAAATAGGCACAGGGCCTCCAACAGAAAGTAAACCAGTCATTGCAAAAACCAAATATGATAGACCTGGTCGCCCAGATCCCCCAGAAGTCACCAAAGTAAGCAAAGAAGAGATGACTGTGGTCTGGAATCCACCTGAATACGATGGTGGAAAATCCATCACAGGATACTTTTTGGAGAAAAAGGAAAGACATTCAGCACGATGGGTCCCTGTTAACAAGAGTGCAATCCCCGAAAGACGTCTCAAAGTACAGAATCTCCTCCCAGGACATGAATATCAATTCCGTGTCAAGGCAGAAAATGAAATTGGAATTGGAGAACCAAGCTTGCCCTCAAGGCCAGTGGTGGCAAAAGACCCCATAGGTATGATGTTCTTGCTTTTTCTGATATTACACAAATTTTTTTTAATGTTCATAATTTTTGAGAGGGGGTGGATGGTGGAGGAGAGAGAGAGTGTGTATGCAGGTGGGGTAGGGGCGGAGAGAGAGAGGGAGACAGAGGATCCAAAGCAGGCTCTGTGCTGACAGCAGAGAGCCCGATGTGGGGCTCAAACTCAGGAACCACAAGATCATGACCTGAGCTGAATCAGACGCTTAATCAGCTGAGCCACCCAGGTGCCCCTATGCCAGTTCTTAATCTCAAGCACAGAGCTGTTAGATAAATAAATTAAATCCATGACATCCAAACTTCATTTTAGCCAGTATTTTTCCAAATCACCTAACATGTACAAACAATGGTAGATTCTAATTTTATGAAGGAAAAAGAGGACTCCATGTCTCCTTCATCTTTGACGAACTGAGAATGGACTGTAGAAAATGACACATTAGAGCGGTATCACTCGTAGTCATTAACAATGTGTGAATTCATTGTTATGCAATTTATTTTCAGAGCCACCTGGTCCACCAACCAACCTCAAAGTGGTTGATACAACAAGAAACTCCATAACTCTTGGGTGGGGAAAGCCAGTATATGATGGTGGCGCACCGATAATTGGATATGTTGTGGAAATGAGACCAAAAAGAGAAGACATGTCACCTGACGAAGGCTGGAAAAGGTGCAATGCTGCGGCACAACTTGTTCGCAGGGAGTTCACTGTCACCAGCTTGGATGAAAACCAGGAATATGAGTTCAGGGTGTGCGCCCAAAACCAAGCTGGCATTGGGCGCCCTGCAGAACTGAAGGATGCTATTAAACCTAAAGAAATCCTGGGTGAGGCCCTATTTTATCATGTGACTCATCCTTTCTGCGCTTCTCACATAATTTCCCCACATTCTGAAAAGTCAGCTAATGGCTTTCATGTCATTTGCAGAACCTCCGGAGATTGATTTGGATGCCAGCATGAGAAAACTGGTCACAGTGAGAGCAGGGTGCCCTATTCGACTCTTTGCCATAGTGAGAGGACGACCAGCCCCTAAAGTCACTTGGCGGAGAGTGGGTATTGATAACGTGGTCAGAAAAGGACAAGTCGATCTGGTTGACACTATGGCTTTCCTTGTCATTCCCAATTCTACCCGTGATGACTCGGGAAAATATTCCTTGACGCTTGTGAACCCAGCAGGAGAAAAGGCCGTGTTTGTGAATGTCAGAGTATTAGGTGGGTTACTGACAAGCTCCTTCTTCCCTTTCAGAGTAAGTAGAAGCCTGAGGAGACACAGTGTATCTGAATTTGTGGTTTGTTACAGATACTCCTGGACCTGTGTCTGATTTAAAAGTTTCAGATGTCACGAAAACATCATGCCACATTTCCTGGGCCCCTCCTGAGAATGATGGTGGGAGCCAAGTGACACATTATATTGTGGAGAAACGTGAGGCAGATAGAAAGACGTGGTCAACAGTCACCCCAGAAGTTAAGAAAACAAGCTTCCAAGTCACCAATCTTGTCCCTGGCAATGAGTACTTCTTCAGAGTAACTGCTGTCAATGAGTACGGCCCCGGTGTGCCTGCAGACGTCCCCAAACCAGTGCTAGCATCAGATCCTCTAAGTAAGTAATTTCTTTTTGCCTCCTTTTAGCTCTGGTCTCCTACTTTAGCAAGGTTGAGGTCCCAAACACTGAAAGGGCTTTCATTTGTAGAAACTCAAACAGTACAAACAACTATCTAATTCATTAAAGACATTTTTAATCTGCCCCATCTTATAGTATTCACTTTCAACATACTGAGCTATAGTTCCCGTATGCTGCAAAGCAAGTGGCATACTCAAACATGTATAGGTGGTAACACGGGGATTTGATTAGGCTACCTGGACAGTTTTTCTAAATCGCACTTCTCTTCCAGGTGAGCCTGATCCCCCAAGGAAACTAGAAGTTACTGAAATGACGAAGAACAGTGCTACATTAGCCTGGCTACCTCCCCTGCGTGATGGAGGTGCTAAAATTGATGGCTACATCATTAGTTACAGGGAAGAGGAGCAGCCTGCAGATCGCTGGACAGAGTACTCAGTGGTAAAAGATCTCAGCCTTGTTGTCACTGGCCTAAAGGAAGGAAAGAAGTATAAATTTAGAGTAGTGGCCAGAAATGCTGTTGGAGTCAGTTTGCCAAGAGAAGCTGAAGGAGTATATGAGGCCAAAGAACAGCTGTGTAAGTAGTCATTGTCTCATTTCATCATGTGACAAAAGTTGATTAGAATTTCCTTTGGACATCCAGACTTGTCCCTAATATTTTCTCGTCGATTCAATCTTATTCTTTTAAAAAAAATATTAGCTGTAATGCAGACATCAATTTGAACCCATTAATGGGTTCAAATACTAGTGTGGTCGCCCCACCAGAGGAAATTTAATCTCCCTGCAAGGTTAATGAATTTTTCTTCTACTTTTAGTGCCTCCAAAGATCCTTATGCCAGAGCAAATTACTATTAAAGCTGGGAAGAAACTCCGAGTTGAAGCCCATGTGTATGGAAAGCCTCATCCGATCTGTAAGTGGAAAAAAGGAGAAGATGAAGTCGTCACATCCAGCCACCTGGCAGTGCATAAAGCGGACAGTTCTTCCATCCTGATCATAAAAGATGTTACTAGGAAAGACAGTGGCTACTACAGCCTCACTGCAGAAAACAGTTCTGGGACAGACACTCAAAAAATCAAAGTTATCGTCATGGGTACGTCAAGCATTAGACAAATGGCTATCTGAATATGAAAATCGGCAACATTTTTTTCCTATCAAGTCCCTGTTCTTATACATTTCTTTCCTCTTGGTCTATGCAGATGCTCCGGGGCCCCCTCAGCCTCCGTTTGACATTACTGACATAGACGCTGATGCTTGCTCCCTCTCATGGCACATCCCTCTGGAGGATGGAGGCAGTAACATCACCAATTACATAGTGGAGAAATGTGATGTGAGCCGAGGTGATTGGGTGACAGCTCTAGCTTCGGTGACAAAAACTTCCTGCAGAGTTGGAAAACTGATCCCAGGCCAGGAGTATATTTTCCGGGTCCGTGCAGAAAATCGATTTGGCATTTCAGAGCCTCTGCCATCTCCAAAGATGCTGGCTAAGTTCCCATTTGGTATGTTTCTTTCAGGAAGAAAAAAATTGTTTTCTTTCTAGTCTCTTACCTAATATAAAAACTGACATTTCCCTTGTCTTCATCTCCAGATGTTCCTAGTGAACCAAAGAATGCACGAGTCACTAAAGTCAACAAAGACTGCATATTTGTGGCATGGGACAGACCAGACAGTGATGGAGGAAGTCCCATTACTGGTTATCTGATTGAGCGCAAAGAAAGAAACAGTTTGCTCTGGGTAAAAGCTAATGATACGCCTGTCCGGTCAACTGAATATCCTTGTGCTGGCCTTGTAGAAGGTCTTGAGTATTCATTCAGAATCTATGCACTAAACAAAGCTGGATCCAGTCCACCCAGCAAACCAACAGAATATGTAACTGCAAGAATGCCAGTTGGTGAGTAATTTTTTGTTAGTATTATGGGAATATATTTAAACTTGGAGTCTCTGAAGATTACTACTTCTATTCAGAAATATTCTCAACATTTCTGGGTGATAATGAGAAATACAGAAGTTTACAACTTCTGCAATTACGATAAACGCTGAGAATACCTCTTTTGGTTTTAGATCCTCCTGGAAAGCCTGAAGTTATTGATGTTTCCAAGAGTACTGTGTCCCTCATCTGGGCTCGTCCAAAGCATGATGGAGGCAGCAAAATTATTGGCTATTTTGTAGAAGCTTGCAAACTGCCTGGCGATAAGTGGGTACGGTGCAATACTACACCACACCAGATTCCCCAGGAAGAGTACACAGCCACTGGCTTAGAAGAGAATGCTCAGTATCAGTTTAGAGCAATTGCCAAGACCGCAGTGAACATTAGCCAGCCCTCTGAACCTTCTGATCCAGTGACCATCCAGGCAGAAAATGGTAAGATTCTGTTCAGTATTATATACGCAAAGGTGGAAAGTACTCGTAATGTATATTTCTCCTAATAAAAAACTAAATCTACATCATGAGGGAAAAAAACCCAAGTAAAATGATAGGTACTTTGTATACAGACAACTAAAAATTATGATTATGGAGAATCTTCATAGCATGTTAAACTCAAAAACCAGATACAAGGGGTGCCTGTGTGGCTCAGTCTGTTGAGCTTCCAATTTCGGCTCAGGTCATGATCTCGCAGTTTGTGGGTTCGAGCCCTGCATCGGGCTCTGTGCAGACAGCTTGGAGCCTGCTTCAGATTTCTGTGTCTCCCTCTCCCTCTGCCCCTCCCTGGCTTACACTCTGTCTCTGTCTCCCTCTCAAAAATAAACAAACATTAAAAAAAAATACAAAATTGTAAAGACCATATCATTTCAACCATCATAGGCACACAGGGACAAGGAAATGTCACCAAATGATAACAGTGAAAATTGAAAGATTTTGAAACCATGGAAGATACTCACTTATCTCTCTATATTTTCAGCATTATCAAACTTCTACATTAAACCTCTATTCTTCTATAATGAATATTACTTCTAAAAACCTCATCTTGAAAGAGACCGAGCATATGAATTTTCTACTTGTATTAATAAAAATGATATAATATACCTTTTCTTATATTAAATCCTTATCTTATTTCTTTCCAGTTCCTCCCAGGATAGACCTGAGCGTGGCTATGAAATCTTTGCTTACCGTGAAAGCCGGAACTAATGTTTGCCTGGATGCTACTGTTTTTGGTAAACCAATGCCAACAGTGTCTTGGAAGAAGGAAGGCACACTGCTGAAACCAGCAGAAGGCATAAAGATGGCCATGAAGCGGAACCACTGCACACTGGAGCTGTTCAGTGTGAACCGAAAAGACTCAGGAGACTATACCATTACTGCCGAAAATTCAAGTGGTTCCAAATCAGCCACCATTAAGCTTCAAGTGTTAGGTACCTAAGCGCTTATTTAGAATCTCATATTTTACTTTGATTAATGTGATATCATAGAATTTACAAAATAATATGTGAGAAAAGATACATATCCTGATGTATCTTTTATAACCAGAGAATTAGTCTCATCACAGGGCAATGGCATTTAGAGCTGAAAAGAGCATTAGAAGTCATATATTCCAGTTACGTATTTTACACATAAGGAAATTAAGATTTTGAAAAATTATGGACCTTCCAAGGTCATACAGGAAGTTAATGACAATATAAAGACCATCCAATCTCCAATCCAGGTCTCCAGACCTCCAATCTACTCATTCCCCATTTTACATGTTAGTGTAAAAGTAAGTGTTAGTAAGACTTCACTTGTCTTTCTTGTTCTTTCAGATAAGCCAGGTCCTCCAGCATCTGTTAAAATCAACAAAATGTATTCAGATCGCGCAATGCTTTCTTGGGAACCGCCTCTTGAAGATGGAGGCTCAGAAATCACCAACTATATTGTTGACAAACGTGAAACGAGCAGACCCAACTGGGCACAGGTCTCTGCCACAGTGCCCATCACTAGCTGCAGCGTGGAGAAACTTATAGAGGGCCATGAGTATCAGTTCCGAATTTGTGCAGAGAATAAATATGGAGTGGGCGATCCAATCTTCACTGAACCAGCAATTGCCAAAAACCCATACAGTAAGAACATTTTCTTTTAGTTTTTCATTTTACTTTTTAAACATTTACCTTTTAGACTGCCATATTAACTTTTCAATCAATCTCTGCAGATCCACCCGGGCACTGTGATCCTCCTGTTATTAGCAACATAACCAAAGATCACATGACAGTAAGCTGGAAACCACCAGCAGATGATGGTGGCTCACCCATCACTGGCTATTTGCTTGAAAAGAGAGAAACCCAGGCAGTTAACTGGACTAAGGTCAACAGAAAACCTGTAATAGAAAGAACAATAAAAGCAACAGGTCTCCAAGAAGGCACTGAATACGAGTTCCGAGTTACAGCTATAAATAAGGCTGGACCAGGCAAACCCAGTGATGCATCCAAAGCTGCTTATGCCCAGGACCCTCTGTGTAAGTTCTCATGAAAGAGTTCTGTATCTTAGGTTATAATCAGCACTGAACAACCAGGCATGAGGTTTTAATGAACATTTTCTATTATTTATCCTCAGATCCTCCTGGTCCACCAGCTTTTCCTAAAGTATATGATACAACCCGTAGCTCTGTGAGTCTATCTTGGGGCAAGCCAGCCTATGACGGTGGTAGCCCTATCATTGGTTACCTTGTTGAAGTAAAACGAGCTGACTCTGATAACTGGGTGAGGTGCAATTTACCACAGAAGCTACAGAAAACCCGCTTTGAGGTTACCGGCCTAATGGAGAACACAGAATATCAGTTCCGTGTGTATGCTGTTAATAAGATTGGATACAGTGACCCCAGTGATGTGCCAGACAAACACTGTCCCAAGGACATCTTAAGTAAGTATTACCGGGAGAAATACATAGAGTTTTTCTCATCAGTCATATTATAAAATGCAGTACAGAACTCCCTTATGTAGATTTGTTTTTAGAAGCATTTGAGTTGATATCTTTAGGACTACATCGTAGGAGAGGTGTGTTGGTACTTTATGGTATCATATACAGATCAAATGGAATGCAAGCTCATCTGTGGTTTTGAAAATCTTTTCATATTTATGTGAGAATTAATGTCTTGAAAAGAATATGGAATACAGGAATTTTATTCTGAAAATAGATTTTTTTAAATAAGTAGTGAGCTATTTATCATTCTAAAAGTTTTTTCTCTTCTAATCCACCTGTCTTCATAAGTATGTAATCATAGCCTCTCCATCCTAATTTTCCTTCTTACCATTTCTTCTATTCACTTATTCCCCATAACCACTTCTCCCTTTATTTTAAATTACTTGGTATTATACTTCACCCCCAATGTACTTTTCTTCCCATGATGAAATACAGAGTATACAGCAGAGAGCCTTCACTGAATATAGATGAGAAAAAACAAGAATGGAAGAGAGCCAATAATCAATTATCTACATTTAATATAGAGAGAGTCTGAGAATATGGAAGGTTCATGAGAAGAGAAAGTACAGGTTCTCCAGGAAAAACTTGATTTAGCCTACAGGATATTAGAATATAGAAAGATCAACAATAACTATAGAGTACTGAAATAGTTGATAAAAGTTTTGAGGATTTTTTAAAGACCAAGAAATCAGGGGCGCCTGGGTGGCTCAGTCAGTTAAGCGTCCGACTTTGGCTCAGGTCATGATCTCACGGTCCGTGAGTTCAAGCCCTGTGTCGGGCTCTGTGCTAACAGCTCAGAGCCTAGAGCCTTCTTCAGATTCTGTGTCTCCCTCTCTCTCTCTACCCCTCCCCCATTCGTGCTCTGTCTCTGTCTCAAAAATAAATAAACATTAAAAAAAAAAAGACCAAGAAATCAGTTGTGAGAAAGAAACATATTTTAGGAATGATAAGTCTAGTCCTTAGAAATACGTTTGACCATTAAATTATTAACTTTAAACAGTTCCACCTGAGGGAGAACTTGATGCGGATTTGAGAAAAACACTCATATTACGTGCTGGAGTTACAATGAGACTGTATGTACCAGTAAAAGGACGTCCACCTCCAAAGATAACTTGGTCTAAACCAAACGTCAATCTAAGAGAAAGGATTGGACTTGATATAAAGTCAACGGACTTTGACACTTTCTTGCGCTGTGAAAATGTGAACAAATATGATGCAGGAAAATATATCTTGACTCTGGAGAACAGCTGTGGTAAAAAGGAGTATACCATTGTAGTGAAAGTGCTTGGTAAGTCTGTTTGAAAAAAAAATCATACGCTAAAAATGTAGCTTATGTATTTTTTACATATTCCTTTCTTATATACCCACTTTTTATCCAGATACTCCTGGGCCACCTGTCAATGTGACTGTTAAGGAAATATCCAAAGATTCTGCCTATGTTACTTGGGATCCTCCCATTGTTGATGGTGGAAGTCCCATCATAAACTATGTGGTAGAAAAACGTGACGCGGAGAGGAAGTCCTGGTCAACAGTGACAACTGAGTGCTCAAAAACAAGCTTCAGAGTATCTAACTTGGAAGAAGGAAAATCCTACTTCTTCAGGGTGTTTGCTGAAAATGAGTATGGCATCGGTGATCCTGGTGAAACACGTGATGCCGTCAAAGCTTCCCGTAAGCATATGAGCGACTTCCCCATCATTTTGAGTGACCTCTTACCGTAGTTATCTGGGGCTTAGACTTATCATGTTTTCTTTGCTTTAGAAACCCCTGGACCAGTTGTGGACCTGAAAGTGAGGTCTGTAACTAAGTCATCTTGTAGCATAGGCTGGAAAAAGCCTCACAGTGATGGTGGAAGTCGAATTATCGGATATGTAGTGGATTTCCTGACTGAAGATAATAAGTGGCAACGTGTTATGAAATCATTAAGCTTACAATATTCTGCAAAAGATCTGAGTGAAGGGAAGGAATATACCTTCAGAGTGAGTGCTGAGAACGAAAATGGAGAAGGAACCCCAAGTGAAATCAGTGCTGTGGCAAAGGATGATGTTTGTAAGCCATGCATCTTCATTTTCCCTTTATTGTCATCAAATGTGCATGCTTGAGCCCTACTCACTGGCTTATATAAACACCCTTTACAAATTATAATGATCTGAAAAAATTAATTGCCTGGTCTGAAAAATAACAATAATTTATCTCTGCTGTTTTACAGTGGCTCCGGACCTTGACTTAAAGGATATACCTGACTTGTGCTACTTGGCAAAAGAAAACAGCAACTTCCGTCTTAAGATCCCCATAAAAGGCAAGCCGGTTCCATCTGTATCCTGGAAGAAAGGGGAAGATCCTCTAGCAACTGACACAAGAGTCAGTGTTGAGTCATCTGCCGTTAACACAACTCTTGTGGTATATGATTGCCAAAAATCTGATGCTGGAAAATATACAATCACACTAAAGAATGTTGCTGGCACCAAGGAAGGAACTCTCTCTATAAAAGTTGTTGGCAAGCCTGGCATCCCCACCGGGCCAATCAAATTTGATGAAGTCACAGCAGAAGCCATGACCTTAAAGTGGGGTCCTCCAAAAGATGACGGAGGTTCTGAAATCACCAACTATATCCTAGAGAAGAGAGATTCTGTAAACAACAAGTGGGTGACATGTGCCTCAGCTGTTCAGAAAACTACCTTTAGAGTAACCAGACTTCATGAGGGCATGGAATACACCTTCAGGGTCAGTGCCGAAAATAAATATGGTGTAGGAGAAGGCCTGAAATCAGAGCCAATTGTTGCTAAACATCCATTTGGTAAGTGTCTCAGAGTCAGAAAACACAAAGCAAAACATGTTTTTGAGGAAGTTCCGTATTGTAAATCTTGCATTATCTACTTTTTCCTAGATGTGCCTGATGCTCCCCCACCTCCCAATATTGTAGACGTCAGACATGATTCAGTATCTCTAACTTGGACTGACCCCAGGAAAACTGGTGGCTCTCCAATTACAGGTATTTAATTTGCTCTTATCCCACAGCTTGTACATTAATGTTGCTTCCACATCTTCCTCCCTGAAAACAAGCTGAATGTGTGTTCCTTATTTATAGCACTACCTGCGTATATAATAATGTTTTTCCTTTCAGTATATTATACATTCATACATTAAGCATTAATTAAGCTAATACTTGATTTCAATGAAAATCTCCTAATAGTTAACAAGAAAAGGCTTTCTTAGTGACATCTATTTTTGTAAGTTAGGATTTTTCAACAGAAGATGCAATAAATACACAGATTCTAAGAGAGAATAGCCCTATGCCCTAGGGTAATAAAATTGTAGATACTAGCAAGAATGACTATTTACTCCATATTATGTCCACAAATTAACCATTTGGGCAAAAACATATATTTAAAACACAGGTGACATTCGTATTTTCTACCTGAATTGACAAATTCACTTGGTCTTTTTTGTAGGATATCATATTGAGTTCAAGGAAAGGAACAGCCTTTTGTGGAAGAGAGCTAACAAGACTCCCATTAGGATGAGAGACTTCAAAGTGACTGGATTAACTGAAGGTCTTGAATATGAATTCCGAGTTATGGCAATCAACTTAGCGGGAGTAGGCAAGCCAAGCCTGCCATCAGAGCCAGTTGTGGCACTTGATCCAATTGGTAAGTCACTATACAAAGAAAAGTCTGTGTGTATTTTCTGCATGAAAACAAAACAAACAAAAAAACATCGGTATTTGACTGACTCTTTTGCTTTGTTTTAGATCCTCCTGGCAAACCTGAGGTTATTAATGTAACAAGGAATTCTGTGACCCTCATCTGGACTGAACCCAAATATGATGGTGGTCATAAGTTGACTGGCTATATAGTGGAGAAGCGGGATCTACCTTCCAAATCTTGGACAAAAGCCAACCATGTTAATGTCCCAGATTGTGCCTTTACCGTAACTGACCTTGTTGAAGGTGGGAAATATGAATTCAGAGTTAGAGCGAAGAATACAGCAGGTGCTATCAGTGCCCCATCAGAAAGTACAGGAACCATTATTTGCAAGGATGAATATGGTAGGTGTATTTTACCTTTTATACATATAAAAAATGGCAAATCAAGCTGCCTGCCTTTTTTGATTAAAATGTATTTTTTTTCTTTGCAGAGGCACCAACCATCGTCCTTGATCCCACAATAAAAGATGGGCTAACAATTAAAGCAGGAGACACCATTGTTTTGAGTGCCATTAGCATTCTTGGCAAACCCCTTCCAAAGTCAAGTTGGTCTAGGGCCGGAAAAGACATTAGACCATCAGATATCGTTCAGATATCTTCGACTCCAACATCTTCCATGCTTACTATCAAGTACGCCACTAGAAAAGATGCTGGTGAATATACCATTACTGCTACCAATCCTTTTGGCACAAAGGAAGAACATGTGAAGGTAACAGTCCTCGATGTACCTGGCCCCCCAGGTCCCATTGAAATCAGTAATGTTTCTGCTGAAAAAGCAACACTTACGTGGACACCTCCATTGGAAGATGGTGGCTCACCGATTAAGTCCTATGTTCTTGAAAAGAGAGAGACCAGCCGACTTTTGTGGACAGTGGTTGCTGAAGATATTCAGTCTTGCAGGCATGTGGCAACCAAACTTATCCAAGGAAATGAGTACCTCTTCCGGGTCTCAGCTGTAAACCAGTATGGGAAAGGAGAACCTGTACAGTCTGAACCTGTCAAAATGGTAGACAGATTTGGTATGTAGAGTGTATAAGACAACTGACCTGTTCACATTTGTAGCACAGTTTGTGAAATCATGGATTTCTCATAAATTTACTTCCTTTTCAGGTCCCCCTGGCCCTCCTGGAAAACCAGAGGTTTCAAATGTCACTAAAAACACTGCCACTGTCAGCTGGAAAAGACCAGCTGATGATGGTGGTAGTGAAATCACAGGATATCACATTGAAAGGAGAGAAAAGAAAGGCTTGCGATGGGTGAGAGCAACAAAGATGCCAGTTTCAGATCTCAGATGCAAAGTAACAGGACTGCAAGAAGGAAATACCTACGAATTCCGTGTCAGTGCAGAAAACAAAGCAGGAATTGGTCCACCTAGTGATGCTTCAAATCCTGTTCTAATGAAAGATGTAGCATGTTAGTATTTATTTTTTTCAACATCACTCATGTGGGAGTACCAATATTTCACAGAAGTTATCCAAAAGCTAAACTCTTAATATACATTTTTGTGTCTTTGTTTCTATTTCAGATCCCCCAGGCCCACCTTCAAATCCACACATCACTGATACTACCAAGAAATCTGCTTCTTTGGCCTGGGGCAAGCCTCATTATGATGGAGGACTTGAAATCACTGGTTATGTTGTAGAGCATCAAAAAGTAGGAGATGAGGCCTGGATAAAAGACACAACAGGAACTGCTCTCCGAATCACTCAATTTGTTGTCTCTGATCTTCAGACTAAAGAAAAATACAATTTTAGAATCAGAGCCATCAATGATGCAGGTATTGGGGAGCCAGCAGTGATTCCAGATGTTGAAATTGTAGAACGGGAAATGGCTCCTGATTTTGAACTAGATGCTGAGCTTCGAAGAACACTTGTTGTTAGAGCAGGACTCAGCATTAGAATATTCGTCCCAATTAAAGGTCGTCCTGCTCCTGAAGTGACATGGACCAAAGACGGTATCAACCTTAAAAACCGAGCTAACATTGAGAACACGGAATCATTTACTCTTTTGATTATACCAGAATGTAACAGATACGACACTGGTAAATTTGTCATGACCATTGAAAACCCTGCTGGGAAGAAAAGTGGCTTCGTTAATGTCAGAGTCTTGGATACCCCAGGACCTGTCCTTAACCTAAGGCCTACGGACATCACAAAGGACAGTGTCACCCTCCACTGGGACCTCCCTCTGATAGATGGGGGCTCACGTATAACAAACTATATTGTGGAAAAACGAGAAGCAACACGGAAATCTTACTCCACAGCCACCACTAAGTGCCATAAATGCACATATAAAGTTACTGGCTTGACTGAAGGATGTGAATACTTCTTCAGAGTGATGGCAGAAAATGAATATGGAATTGGTGAGCCAGCAGAAACAACAGAACCTGTAAAAGCCTCCGAAGCACCATCACCACCTGACAGTCTTAACATTATGGACATAACTAAGAGCACAGTCAGCCTAGCATGGCCTAAACCAAAGCATGACGGTGGCAGTAAGATCACTGGCTATGTGATTGAAGCCCAGAGAAAAGGCTCTGACCAATGGACCCATATCACAACTGTGAAAGGGTTAGAATGTGTTGTGAAGAATCTAACCGAAGGGGAAGAATACACCTTCCAAGTGATGGCAGTGAACAGTGCAGGAAGAAGTGCGCCTAGAGAAAGCAGACCTGTCATTGTTAAGGAGCAGACATCGCTTCCAGAATTGGACCTCCGTGGCATTTATCAGAAATTAGTCATTGCCAGAGCCGGTGACAACATCAAAGTTGAAATTCCAGTGCTTGGTCGACCAAAGCCCACAGTTACGTGGAAAAAAGGAGACCATATTCTTAAACAGACACAGAGAGTTAATGTTGAAAATACAGCAACTTCAACCATCTTAAATATCAATGAGTGTGTAAGAAGTGACAGTGGGCCCTATCCATTAACAGCAAGAAACATTGTAGGAGAGGTTGGTGATACCATCACCATTCAAGTCCATGATATCCCAGGGCCACCTACTGGACCAATCAAATTTGATGAAGTTTCATCTGATTTTGTAACCTTCTCTTGGGACCCACCTGAGAACGATGGAGGTGTACCAATAAGCAACTATATTGTAGAAATGCGACAGACTGACAGTACTACGTGGGTTGAGTTAGCCACCACCGTTATACGCACTACCTATAAAGCCACTCGCCTTACTACTGGAGTGGAATATCAATTCCGGGTAAAAGCTCAAAATAGATATGGGGTTGGACCACCAATCACCTCAGCATCTGTAGTTGCCAGCTATCCATTTAAGGTTCCTGGGCCTCCTGGGACCCCTCAGGTGACGGCGGTTACCAAGGATTCAATAACAATTAGCTGGCATGAACCTCTTACTGATGGTGGAAGCCCTATTTTAGGATATCACATTGAAAGAAAAGAACGAAACGGTATTCTCTGGCAGACTGTGAGCAAAGCATTAGTACCAGGCAACATTTTCAAATCAAGTGGACTTACAGATGGTATTGCTTATGAATTCCGAGTGATCGCAGAAAACATGGCAGGCAAAAGCAAGCCAAGCAAGCCATCTGAACCCATGCTTGCTTTAGATCCCATTGACCCACCTGGGAAACCAGTTCCTCTAAATATTACTAGACACACAGTGACACTTAAATGGGCTAAGCCTGAATATACTGGAGGCTTTAAAATTACTAGTTATATAGTTGAAAAGAGAGACCTTCCCAATGGACGGTGGCTGAAAGCCAACTTCAGCAACATTTTGGAGAATGAATTTACAGTCAGCGGCCTAACAGAAGATGCTGCCTATGAATTCCGTGTCATTGCTAAAAATGCTGCTGGTGCTATTAGTCCACCATCTGAGCCATCAGATGCTATCACGTGCAGGGATGATGTGGAAGCACCAAGGATAATGGTGGATGTTAAATTTAAAGACACAGTTATATTAAAAGCAGGTGAAACATTCAAGCTAGAAGCTGATGTCTCAGGTCGCCCACCTCCAACAATGGAATGGACCAAAGATGGAAAGGAGCTTGAAGGCACAGCAAAGTTAGAAATAAGAATTGCGGATTTCTCAACTAATCTGGTAAACAAGGATTCATCAAGAAGAGACAGTGGTGCCTATACCCTTACAGCAACTAATCCTGGTGGTTTTGCTAAGCATATTTTCAATGTCAAAGTTCTTGATAGACCAGGCCCACCTGAAAGACCTTTAACTGTATCCGAAGTGACATCAGAAAAATGTGTGTTGTCATGGCTGCCTCCACTGGATGATGGAGGTGCCAAAATTGATCATTACATAGTTCAGAAACGTGAAACCAGCAGATTGGCATGGACAAATGTAGCCTCCGAAGTCCAAGTGACCAAACTAAAGGTCACTAAACTTTTGAAAGGCAATGAATACATATTCCGCGTCATGGCTGTAAATAAATATGGAGTAGGAGAACCACTGGAATCAGAGCCTGTGCTTGCAGTAAACCCTTATGGACCCCCTGATCCACCCAAAAACCCTGAAGTTACAGCTATTACTAAAGATTCAATGGTTGTCTGCTGGGGACATCCTGACTCTGATGGTGGAAGTGAAATCATCAATTATATTGTAGAACGACATGATAAAGCTGGGCAACGCTGGGTTAAATGCAACAAAAAAACTCTTACAGATTTAAGATATAAAGTGTCTGGACTGACAGAAGGACACGAATATGAATTCAGGATCATGGCTGAAAATGCTGCTGGAATTAGTGCACCAAGTCCTGCCAGTCCATTTTATAAAGCTTGTGATGCTGTGTTTAAGCCCGGCCCACCAGGTAACCCACGTGTTCTAGATACAAGCAGATCATCCATTTCAATTGCTTGGAATAAACCAATCTACGATGGTGGCTCAGAAATCACTGGGTATATTGTTGAGATTGCCCTGCCAGAGGAAGATGAATGGCAGATTGTCACTCCACCAGCTGGGCTCAAGGCAACTTCTTACACCATCACCAACCTCAAAGAGAATCAGGAATATAAAATCCGAATCTATGCCATGAATTCTGAAGGAATGGGAGAACCTGCACTTGTTCCTGGAACTCCAAAGGCTGAAGATAGGATGCTACCTCCAGAGATTGAGCTGGATGCTGACCTGCGCAAAGTTGTTACGATAAGGGCTTGTTGTACCCTGAGACTTTTTGTTCCAATCAAAGGAAGGCCTGCACCTGAGGTGAAGTGGACCCGGGAACATGGAGAATCTTTAGATAAAGCTAGCATTGAATCCACAAGCTCTTACACCCTGCTCATTGTTGGAAATGTAAACAGATTTGACAGTGGCAAATACATACTAACTATAGAAAACAGCTCAGGCAGCAAGTCTGCATTTGTCAATGTTAGAGTACTAGATACACCAGGCCCTCCACAGGATCTTAAGGTAAAGGAGGTCACTAAGACATCTGTCACATTGACATGGGAGCCTCCCCTCCTTGATGGTGGTTCAAAAATAAAGAACTATATTGTTGAAAAGAGGGAATCAACAAGAAAAGCATATTCAACTGTTGCAACAAATTGCCACAAGACTTCCTGGAAGGTAGACCAGCTTCAAGAAGGGTGTAGTTACTATTTCAGGGTTCTTGCTGAAAATGAATATGGCATCGGGCTGCCTGCTGAAACTGCAGAATCTGTGAAAGCATCAGAACGACCCCTTCCTCCAGGAAAAATAACTTTGATGGATGTCACCAGAAATAGCGTGTCACTCTCTTGGGAAAAACCAGAGCATGATGGAGGCAGCCGAATTCTAGGCTACATTGTTGAGATGCAGAGCAAAGGTAGTGACAAATGGGCCACATGTGCCACAGTCAAAGTCACCGAAGCCACTATAACTGGATTAATTCAGGGTGAAGAATACTCTTTCCGTGTTTCAGCTCAGAATGAAAAGGGTATCAGTGATCCTAGACAACTGAGTGTGCCAGTGATTGCCAAAGATCTTGTCATCCCACCGGCCTTCAAACTCCTGTTCAATACTTTCACTGTACTGGCAGGTGAAGACCTAAAAGTTGATGTTCCATTCATTGGACGCCCTACACCTGCTGTTACGTGGCACAAAGATGATGTACCACTGAAGCAGACAACTAGAGTAAATGCAGAGAGCACGGAAAATAATTCACTACTGACAATAAAGGAAGCCTGCCGAGAAGATGTTGGACATTACACAGTTAAATTGACAAACTCGGCTGGTGAAGCTACTGAAACCCTTAATATTATTGTTCTTGACAAACCAGGGCCTCCAACTGGACCAGTTAAAATGGATGAAGTGACAGCTGATAGTATTACTCTTTCCTGGGGCCCACCTAAGTATGATGGTGGGAGTTCTATCAATAATTACATTGTAGAAAAACGGGACACTTCCACAACCACCTGGCAAATTGTGTCAGCTACTGTTGCAAGGACAACAATAAAGGCTTGCAGATTAAAGACTGGATGTGAATATCAGTTTAGGATTGCAGCTGAAAACAGATATGGAAAGAGTACCTACCTCAATTCAGAGCCTGTTGTAGCCCAGTATCCATTCAAAGTTCCTGGTCCACCAGGCACACCATTTGTAACACTCTCCTCCAAGGACAGCATGGAAGTACAATGGAATGAGCCAGTCAGTGATGGAGGTAGCAAAGTCATCGGCTATCATCTAGAACGCAAGGAAAGAAATAGTATCCTCTGGGTGAAGTTGAATAAAACACCTATTCCTCAAACCAAGTTTAAAACAACTGGCCTCGATGAAGGCATTGAATATGAATTTAGAGTCTCCGCAGAGAACATCGTGGGCATCGGCAAGCCAAGCAAGGTGTCAGAATGCTATGTAGCTCGTGACCCATGCGACCCACCAGGACGGCCAGAGGCAATTATTGTCACGCGAAATTCTGTGACTCTCCAGTGGAAGAAACCCACTTATGATGGTGGAAGCAAGATCACTGGTTATATTGTTGAGAAGAAGGAATTGCCTGAGGGTCGTTGGATGAAGGCCAGTTTTACAAATGTCATTGACACTCAGTTTGAAGTAACCGGCCTAGTTGAAGATCACAGATATGAGTTCCGGGTCATAGCTCGAAATGCTGCAGGAGTGCTCAGTGAGCCTTCAGAGAGCACAGGAGCAATAACAGCAAGGGATGAGGTAGAGCCACCACGGATAAGTATGGATCCAAAATACAAAGACACGATTGTGGTTCATGCTGGCGAGTCATTCAGGGTTGATGCAGATATTTATGGCAAACCGATACCAACCATTCAGTGGGTAAAAGGCGATCAGGAGCTTTCAGATACAGCCCGATTAGAAATAAAGAGCACGGACTTTGCCACCAGTCTCAGCGTAAAGGACGCAGTACGCGTTGACAGTGGAAATTATATACTAAAGGCCAAAAATGTCGCAGGGGAGAGATCAGTTACTGTAAACGTCAAAGTTCTTGATAGACCAGGGCCACCTGAAGGACCTGTTGTTGTATCAGGAGTGACAGCAGAAAAATGCACACTAGCTTGGAAACCCCCGCTACAGGATGGTGGGAGTGACATCATAAATTATATTGTGGAAAGGAGAGAAACCAGCCGCTTAGTTTGGACCCTGGTTGATGCCAATGTGCAAACTCTCAGCCATAAGGTTACTAAGCTTCTTGAAGGCAACGAATATGTTTTCCGTATAATGGCTGTAAACAAATACGGTGTTGGTGAACCTCTTGAATCTGAACCAGTAATTGCCAAGAATCCGTTTGTAGTGCCAGACGCGCCAAAGGCCCCAGAAATCACAACAGTGACCAAGGACTCAATGACTGTTGTATGGGAAAGACCAGCATCTGATGGTGGCAGTGAGATTCTTGGATATGTTCTTGAAAAACGGGATAAGGAGGGCATTAGATGGACAAGGTGCCACAAACGCCTGATTGGAGAATTGCGCCTGAGAGTAACTGGACTCATAGAAAATCACGATTATGAATTCAGAGTCTCAGCTGAGAATGCTGCTGGACTTAGTGAGCCAAGCCCACCTTCTGCTTACCAAAAGGCTTGTGATCCTATTTATAAACCAGGACCTCCAAACAATCCCAAAGTTGTGGATGTTACCAGATCTTCTGTCTTCCTTTCTTGGAGCAAACCAATATATGATGGTGGCTGTGAAATCCAAGGATACATTGTTGAAAAATGTGATGTGAGTGTTGGTGAATGGACAATGTGCACTCCACCAACTGGAATCAATAAAACAAATATAGAAGTAGAAAAGCTGTTGGAAAAGCATGAATACAACTTCCGTATCTGTGCTATTAATAAAGCTGGAGTTGGAGAACATGCTGATGTCCCTGGACCTGTTATAGTTGAAGAAAAATTGGAAGCCCCAGACATTGAGCTTGACCTAGAACTAAGGAAAATTATAAATATAAGGGCAGGTGGCTCCTTAAGGCTATTTGTTCCTATTAAAGGTCGTCCCACACCAGAAGTTAAATGGGGGAAGATGGATGGTGAAATCCGAGATGCAGCTATAATTGATGTCACTAGCAGTTTCACCTCTCTTGTTCTTGACAACGTCAACCGATACGATAGTGGAAAATATACTCTCACGTTAGAAAACAGCAGTGGAACAAAGTCTGCCTTTGTTACTGTGAGAGTCCTGGATACACCAAGTCCACCTGTTAATCTGAAAGTCACAGAAATCACTAAAGACTCAGTATCTATTACCTGGGAACCTCCTCTTTTGGATGGAGGATCCAAAATTAAAAATTACATTGTTGAGAAACGTGAAGCCACAAGAAAATCATATGCTGCAGTTGTAACAAATTGCCATAAGAATTCTTGGAAGATTGATCAACTCCAAGAAGGATGCAGTTACTACTTTAGAGTCACAGCTGAGAACGAGTATGGTATTGGCCTTCCTGCCCACACTACTGATCCAATTAAGGTTGCAGAAGTCCCACAACCTCCAGGAAAAATAACTGTGGATGATGTCACCAGAAACAGTGTTTCTTTGAGTTGGACAAAGCCTGAACATGATGGTGGCAGCAAAATCATTCAGTATATTGTGGAAATGCAAGCTAAACACAGTGAGAAATGGTCAGAGTGTGCTCGTGTCAAGTCCCTTGAAGCAGTAATTACTAACCTAACTCAGGGAGAAGAATATCTCTTTAGAGTCGTTGCTGTAAATGAAAAGGGAAGAAGTGATCCTAGGTCCCTTGCAGTTCCAATAGTTGCCAAAGATCTGGTCATTGAGCCAGATGTAAGACCTGCATTCAACAATTACAGTGTACAGGTTGGCCAAGACTTGAAAATAGAAGTGCCAATTGCTGGACGTCCTAAGCCAACCATTACCTGGACTAAAGATGATCTTCCACTGAAGCAGACTACAAGAGTCAATGTCACGGACTCACCTGACCTCACTATACTCAGTATTAAAGAAACTCATAAGGATGATGGTGGACATTATGGAATCACAGTTGCTAATGTTGTGGGTCAGAAAACAGCATCCATTGAAATTACAACTCTAGATAAACCTGATCCTCCAAAAGGACCTGTTAAATTTGATGAAGTCGGTGCTGAAAGTATTACACTATCTTGGAATCCCCCAGTATATACAGGGGGCTGCCAGATCACCAACTACATTGTTCAGAAAAGAGATACAACCACCACAGTATGGGATACAGTTTCTGCTACTGTTGCCAGAACCACACTCAAAGTGACCAAACTGAAAACTGGTACAGAATACCAATTCAGAATCTTTGCTGAAAACAGATATGGACAAAGCTTTGCCTTGGAGTCTGATCCAATTGTAGCTCAATATCCCTACAAAGAACCAGGCCCCCCGGGCACACCATTTGCCACAGCCATTTCCAAAGACTCCATGGTCATTCAGTGGCATGAACCAATCAATAATGGTGGGAGCCCAGTCATAGGTTACCACCTTGAGAGAAAGGAAAGAAATAGTATTTTATGGACAAAAGTCAACAAAACTATTATTCATGACACCCAGTTTAAAGCACTCAATCTGGAAGAAGGCATTGAATATGAATTCAGAGTTTATGCTGAAAATATTGTTGGAGTAGGCAAAGCAAGCAAGAATTCTGAATGCTATGTAGCCAGAGATCCCTGTGACCCACCAGGAACCCCAGAAGCAATAATGGTTAAAAGAAATGAAATCACTTTACAATGGACCAAACCTGCATATGATGGTGGAAGTATGATTACAGGTTACATTGTAGAGAAACGTGATTTGCCGGAGGGTCGCTGGATGAAAGCCAGCTTCACAAATGTCATTGAAACTCAATTTACTGTGTCAGGTCTTACTGAAGATCAAAGATATGAGTTCAGAGTTATTGCAAAGAATGCCGCTGGGGCAATAAGTAAACCTTCTGACAGTACTGGACCAATAACTGCCAAGGATGAGGTTGAACTCCCAAGAATTTCAATGGATCCAAAATTCAGAGACACGATTGTGGTAAATGCTGGAGAAACATTCAGGCTTGAGGCTGACGTCCATGGAAAGCCCCTACCTACCATTGAGTGGTTACGAGGAGATAAGGAAGTTGAAGAATCTGCCAGATGTGAAATAAAGAACACAGATTTCAAGGCTTTACTTATTATAAAGGATGCCATTAGAATTGATGGTGGACAGTATATTTTAAGAGCTTCCAATGTTGCAGGTTCTAAGTCATTCCCAGTAAATGTGAAAGTATTAGATAGACCAGGACCTCCAGAAGGACCAGTCCAGGTTACTGGGGTCACTTCTGAAAAATGCTCTTTAACATGGTCTCCACCACTTCAAGATGGTGGCAGTGACATTTCTCACTATGTTGTTGAAAAGAGAGAAACAAGTCGACTTGCCTGGACTGTTGTTGCTTCGGAAGTTGTGACCAATTCTCTGAAAGTTACCAAACTCCTAGAAGGGAATGAATATGTTTTCCGTATAATGGCTGTCAACAAATACGGTGTTGGAGAGCCTTTGGAATCTGCACCAGTACTAATGAAAAATCCATTTGTGCTTCCTGGACCACCGAAAAGCTTGGAAGTCACAAACATTGCCAAGGATTCCATGACCGTCTGTTGGAACCGTCCAGATAGTGATGGTGGAAGTGAGATTATTGGTTACATTGTAGAGAAAAGAGACAGAAGTGGCATTAGGTGGATAAAATGTAACAAACGCCGCATTACAGATTTGCGTCTAAGAGTAACGGGATTAACAGAAGATCATGAGTACGAATTCAGAGTCTCTGCAGAAAACGCTGCTGGAGTTGGAGAACCAAGTCCAGCTACAGTTTATTACAAGGCTTGCGATCCTGTGTTCAAACCTGGCCCACCCACAAATGCACACATTGTAGACACCACTAAAAATTCAATTACACTTGCCTGGGGTAAGCCCATCTATGATGGTGGCAGTGAGATCCTAGGATATGTAGTAGAAATCTGTAAAGCAGATGAAGAAGAATGGCAAATAGTTACTCCACAGACTGGCCTGAGAGTCACTCGATTTGAAATTGCAAAACTCATTGAGCACCAAGAGTATAAAATACGCGTCTGTGCCCTCAATAAAGTTGGTTTAGGTGAGGCCACATCAGTTCCTGGTACTGTGAAGCCAGAAGATAAACTTGAAGCACCTGAACTTGACCTTGACTCTGAATTAAGGAAAGGAATCGTTGTAAGAGCTGGTGGATCTGCCAGAATTCACATTCCATTCAAAGGTCGCCCAACACCCGAAATCACCTGGTCTCGAGAGGAAGGTGAATTCACAGATAAGGTCCAAATTGAAAAGGGAGTAAACTATACCCAACTATCAATAGATAACTGTGATAGAAATGATGCTGGAAAATACATTCTCAAGCTGGAAAACAGCAGCGGATCTAAATCTGCTTTTGTAACTGTGAAAGTTCTTGACACCCCAGGACCACCACAGAATTTGACAGTCAAAGAAGTGAAAAAAGATTCTGTCCTTCTGGTATGGGAACCACCCGTCATTGATGGGGTTCAAAGGTCAAGAACTATGTTATTGACAAACGTGAGTCAACCAGAAAAGCCTATGCTAATGTGAGTAATAAATGTGGTAAAACAAGCTTTAAAGTTGAGAATCTTACAGAAGGAGCCATTTATTACTTTAGAGTTATGGCTGAAAATGAATTTGGAGTTGGTGTTCCAGTGGAAACTGTTGATGCTGTGAAAGCTGCTGAACCTCCTTCCCCACCAGGAAAAGTTACACTCACTGATGTGTCCCAGACCAGTGCCTCGTTGATGTGGGAGAAACCTGAACATGACGGTGGTAGCAGAGTCTTGGGGTATGTTGTTGAAATGCAGCCTAAAGGAACAGAAAAATGGAGTGTTGTGGCTGAATCCAAAGTCTGTAACGCAGTTGTTACTAGTTTGAGCTCTGGACAAGAATATCAGTTCCGTGTCAAGGCTTACAACGAGAAAGGAAAAAGCGATCCAAGAGTTCTTGGTGTTCCTGTGATAGCCAAGGACTTGACTATACAGCCTAGTTTTAAGTTACCATTTAACACATACAGTGTCCAAGCTGGGGAAGATCTTAAAATTGAAATTCCAGTTATCGGCCGACCAAGACCTACAATTTCATGGGTCAAAGATGGTGAACCTCTAAAACAGACAACAAGAGTAAATGTTGAGGAAACAGCTACTTCAACTATTTTGCACATTAAAGAGAGTAACAAAGATGACTTTGGAAAATATACTATAACAGCAACAAATAGTGCAGGTACAGCGACAGAAAATCTCAGCATTATTGTTTTGGAAAAGCCTGGACCTCCAGTTGGGCCAGTTAGGTTTGATGAAGTTAGTGCAGACTTTGTGGTCATATCTTGGGAACCTCCAGCCTATACTGGTGGCTGCCAAATAAGCAACTACATTGTAGAGAAGCGAGATACAACTACCACCACTTGGCATATAGTATCAGCAACAGTTGCAAGAACAACGATAAAAGTAACCAAACTGAAAACAGGCACTGAATACCAGTTTAGAATTTTTGCAGAAAACAGGTATGGAAAAAGTGCCCCTCTGGATTCTAAACCGGTTATTGTACAATATCCATTTAAAGAACCTGGACCACCTGGAACTCCTTTTGTGACATCAATTTCAAGAGATCAAATGGTTGTGCAGTGGCATGAGCCAGTTAATGATGGAGGTAGCAAAGTTATTGGCTACCATCTTGAACAGAAAGAAAAGAACAGCATTTTATGGGTCAAATTAAATAAGACTCTCATTCAAGACACCAAATTCAAAACAACTGGGCTTGATGAAGGCCTTGAGTATGAGTTCAGAGTTTCTGCTGAAAATATTGTTGGCATTGGCAAGCCTAGCAAAGTGTCAGAATGCTTTGTCGCTCGTGATCCATGTGACCCACCTGGTCGCCCTGAAGCCATTGTTATTACAAGAAACAATGTCACACTGAAATGGAAGAAACCTGCCTATGATGGTGGTAGCAAAATAACAGGTTATATTGTAGAGAAGAAAGATCTACCTGATGGCCGCTGGATGAAAGCCAGCTTTACCAATGTATTAGAAACTGAATTTACAGTGAGTGGACTTGTAGAAGACCAAAGATATGAATTTAGAGTAATTGCAAGAAATGCAGCTGGCAACTTAAGTGAACCCTCTGAAAGCACTGGTGCCATCACTGCAAGAGATGAAATTGATGCACCAAATGCCTCGATGGATCCAAAATATAAAGATGTAATCGTTGTTCATGCAGGAGAGACTTTTGTCCTTGAAGCTGATATCCGCGGCAAACCTATACCTGATATTGTTTGGTCAAAAGATGGAAGAGAGCTTGAAGAAACAGCTGCTAGGATGGAAATTAAGTCTACTATTCAGAGAACCACTCTTGTTGTCAAAGACTGCATACGTACTGATGGAGGACAATATATTCTGAAACTCAGCAATGTTGGTGGTACAAAGTCTATCCCAATTACCGTAAAGGTACTTGACAGGCCAGGGCCCCCTGAAGGACCTCTGAAAGTTTCTGGAGTTACTGCTGAGAAATGTTACCTGGCATGGAACCCACCTTTACAAGATGGTGGTGCTAGTATTTCACATTACATCATTGAAAAGAGAGAAACAAGCAGACTCTCCTGGACCCAGGTTTCAACTGAGGTACAGGCCCTTAACTACAAAGTCACTAAACTTCTTCCTGGTAATGAGTACATTTTCCGTGTCATGGCTGTGAATAAATATGGAATTGGAGAGCCTTTGGAATCTGAGCCTGTCATAGCCTGTAATCCTTATAAACCACCAGGTCCTCCTTCACCACCTGAAGCCTCAGCAATCACCAAAGACTCTATGGTAGTAACATGGGCACGCCCAGTGGATGACGGAGGTGCTGAAATTGAGGGCTACATTCTTGAAAAACGAGATAAGGAAGGTATTAGATGGACCAAGTGCAACAAGAAAACACTAACAGATCTCCGACTCAGAGTAACTGGCCTTACCGAAGGTCATTCCTATGAGTTCAGAGTTGCTGCTGAAAATGCAGCTGGTGTGGGTGAACCTAGTGAGCCATCTGTTTTCTATCGTGCATGTGATGCTTTGTATCCACCAGGTCCACCAAGTAATCCAAAAGTAACAGATACTTCCAGATCTTCTGTCTCCCTGGCATGGAATAAGCCAATTTATGATGGTGGCGCACCTGTCAAGGGCTATGTTGTTGAGGTCAAAGAAGATGCGGCTGATGAATGGACAATTTGCACTCCACCAACAGGATTACAAGGAAAGCAGTTCACAGTGACCAAGCTTAAAGAAAATACTGAATATAACTTCCGTATTTGTGCCATCAATTCTGAAGGTGTAGGTGAACCTGCAACTATACCTGGCTCAGTTGTTGCTAAAGAGAAGCTAGAGCCACCAGAAATAGAACTTGATGCTGATCTCAGAAAGGTGGTCATTCTGCGTGCAAGTACTACTTTACGCTTATTTGTCACAATCAAAGGTCGACCAGAGCCTGAAGTTAAATGGGAAAAGGCCGAAGGCGTTCTCACTGAGAGGGCCCAGATTGAGGTGACCAGCTCGTACACAATGTTGGTAATTGATAACGTTACCAGATTTGATAGCGGTCGGTATAATCTGACACTAGAAAATAACAGTGGCTCCAAAACAGCTTTTGTTAACGTCAGAGTTCTTGACTCACCCAGTGCCCCTGTGAATTTGAATGTAAGAGAGGTAAAGAAAGACTCGGTGACGTTGTCTTGGGAACCACCACTTATTGATGGTGGGGCTAAGATTACAAACTACATTGTTGAAAAACGGGAAACTACAAGAAAAGCATATGCTACTGTTACAAACAATTGCACTAAGAATTCTTTTAAAATTGAAAATCTACAAGAAGGATGTTCTTACTACTTCCGAGTCTTGGCTTCCAATGAATACGGGATTGGTTTGCCAGCTGAAACAGCTGAACCTGTTAAAGTTTCTGAACCACCCCTCCCACCTGGAAGAGTAACTCTTGTCGATGTGACTCGTAACACAGCTACAATTAAGTGGGAGAAACCAGAAAGTGATGGTGGCAGCAAAATTACTGGTTATGTAGTTGAAATGCAGACTAAAGGGAGTGAAAAATGGAGCACCTGCACACAAGTCAAGACTCTAGAAGCAACTATATCTGGGCTAACTGCTGGAGAAGAGTATACCTTCAGGGTAGCTGCAGTTAATGAAAAGGGACGAAGTGATCCAAGACAACTTGGAGTGCCAGTAATTGCAAGGGATATTGAAATAAAGCCCTCAGTTGAGCTTCCTTTCAATACTTTCAATGTAAAGGCTAGAGACCAACTTAAGATTGATGTTCCATTTAAAGGAAGACCTCAAGCTACTGTAAGCTGGAAAAAAGATGGTCAGATTCTTAAAGAAACCACAAGGGTCAATGTTTCTTCTTCAAAGACTGTAACATCACTATCTATTAAGGAAGCTTCAAGGGAAGATGTTGGAACTTATGAATTATGTGTTTCAAACAGTGCTGGATCCATAACAGTTCCTATTACTGTAATTGTCCTTGACAGACCAGGACCTCCAGGACCTGTACATATTGATGAAGTTAGCTGTGACAATGTAACAATTTCTTGGACTCCTCCAGACTATGACGGTGGCTGCCAAATTAGCAATTACATCGTTGAAAAGAGAGAAACCACTTCTACAACATGGCACACAGTCTCACAAGCAGTTGCAAGAACATCCATTAAAATAGTTCGTCTGACAACGGGAAGTGAGTATCAGTTCCGTGTTTGTGCAGAAAACCGCTATGGCAAGAGTTCCTACAGTGAATCTTCACCTGTTGTTGCAGAGTATCCATTCAGCCCCCCAGGTCCTCCTGGTACTCCTAAAGTTGTACATGCCACAAAATCTACCATGGTTGTAACCTGGCAAGTGCCAGTAAATGATGGAGGAAGTCAAGTAATTGGCTATCACCTTGAATATAAAGAGAGAAGCAGTATTCTTTGGTCAAAAGCAAATAAAATCCTCATCACTGATACTCAAATGAAAGTCTCTGGCCTTGATGAAGGACTGATGTATGAGTATCGTGTATATGCTGAGAATATTGCTGGAATTGGTAAATGCAGTAAGTCTTGTGAGCCAGTCCCTGCAAGAGATCCTTGTGACCCTCCTGGACAACCTGAAGTCACAAATATCACAAGAAAATCAGTGTCACTTAAATGGTCTAAACCACATTATGATGGTGGAGCTAAGATCACAGGATACATTGTCGAACGTAGAGAACTACCTGATGGCCGGTGGCTGAAGTGCAATTTTACTAACATACAAGAAACATACTTTGAAGTAACTGAACTTACTGAAGATCAGCGTTATGAATTCCGGGTTTTTGCAAAGAATGCTGCTGACTCCATTAGTGAACCATCTGAATCCACTGGACCTATTACAGTTAAAGACGATGTTGAGGCTCCAAAAATTATGATGGATGTCAAGTTCCGAGATGTTATTGTTGTCAAAGCTGGAGAGGTCCTTAAGATACATGCAGACATTGCAGGGCGACCTCTGCCAGTAATTTCCTGGGCCAAGGATGGTGTAGAAATTGAAGAAAGAGCAAGAACAGAAATTGTCTCAACGGACTATGATACTCTGTTAACAGTGAAAGACTGTGTCAGACGAGACACTGGGCAGTATGTACTAACACTAAAGAATGTTGCAGGAACTCGGTCTATGGCAATTAATTGCAAGGTACTTGATAAGCCTGGCCCACCAGCAGGACCACTTGAAATAACTGGCCTCACAGCTGAGAAATGCTCTCTTTCCTGGGGACCGCCCCAAGAAAATGGTGGCGCAGACATCGACTATTACATTGTAGAAAAACGTGAAACGAGCCGCCTCGCATGGACAATATGTGAAGGAGAATTAAGGACAACATCCTGTAAAGTAACCAAGTTACTCAAAGGCAATGAATACATCTTTAGAGTAACAGGCGTTAATAAATATGGTGTTGGTGAGTCCCTAGAGAGTGTGGCAGTAAAGGCACTAGATCCATTTACAGTTCCAAGTCCACCCACATCTTTGGAAATTACGTCTGTGACCAAAGAGTTCATGACACTTTGCTGGTCAAGACCTGAGAGTGATGGAGGCAGTGAAATCTCTGGATATATAATTGAAAGGCGAGAGAAAAACAGCCTACGATGGGTGCGTGTAAACAAAAAACCAGTTTATGATCTGAGAGTGAAATCAACTGGACTTCGGGAAGGATGTGAATATGAGTACCGGGTTTATGCAGAAAATGCTGCTGGCCTGAGCCTTCCAAGTGAACCCTCTCCCTTAATTCGGGCAGAAGATCCAGTGTTCTTACCATCTCCTCCATCCAAACCCAGAATTGTGGACTCAGGCAAGACAAATATAACTATTAGCTGGGTTAAGCCCTTGTTTGATGGTGGGGCCCCAGTAACTGGATACACTGTAGAATACAAAAAATCTGATGAGACTGAATGGGAAACTGCCATTCAGAACTTAAGAGGCACAGAATATACCATAGGTGGACTAACAACAGGAGCTGAATATGTTTTCAGAGTAAGATCTATCAATAAGGTTGGTGCTAGTGATCCCAGTGATAGCTCTGATCCCCAAATAGCAAAAGAAAGAGAAGAAGAACCTGTATTTGAACTTGACAGTGAAATGAAGAAGACCTTGATTGTCAAGGCTGGTTCCTCATTTACCATGACTGTACCTTTCCGAGGAAGGCCAGTACCTAGTGTCTCGTGGAGTAAGCCAGACACTGACCTCCGCACTAGAGCTTATATTGATTCCACAGACTCTCGCACATCACTTACTATTGAAAATGCCAACAGAAGTGATTCTGGAAAATACACGTTAACAATTCAGAATATTTTGAACGCTGCTTCACTGACTTTAGTTGTCAAAGTTTTAGATTCTCCTGGTCCTCCGGCCAATATTACTGTACATGATATAACCAAAGAGTCTGCAGTGTTATCCTGGGATGTTCCAGAAAACGATGGTGGAGCACCAGTGAAGAATTACCACATAGAAAAACGTGAGGCCAGTAAGAAAGCATGGGTCTCTGTGACCAACAACTGTAACCGCCTCTCCTACAAAGTTACCAACTTACAAGAAGGGGCAATTTACTACTTCCGAGTCTCTGGAGAAAATGAGTTTGGTGTTGGTGTACCAGCAGAAACAAAAGAAGGAGTAAAAATAACAGGTATGTTTTAAGAACAAAGAACATCTTATATCTATATTAATTTTCCTAGAACATGATGAATCATTCTAATTAGTCTCAATTTTAAAGGCTTTTAGTTCACACCTCAACAATTCATACTATAGCACAGCATGAAATCTCTAATACAAAAAGTTTTTTTTGTTGATAAATTGCAGAAACTTACATAGCTGGAATTGGAAAATATATATTGAATTTAAGTATAACTGAATTTGACTGCACATATATAGTATGTGTGTGCCTAAATCTTACAAGATTTTTCATCTTATTCCTCACTTTTATACCCATGATAAATTTGGGATGCATTTTACCATTTAATCTAGTCATTTGACACTTAATTTGAATTTGACTCCAATGACATATCCTGACATGTAATGACCAAAGCTTGGGGAAGTTTTGCTTGGCCCAGAAGCTAAACTGGTCATATGAAAAGAGAGACTCAAATCAAAGATTAAGTATGTAGCCTTCATTTAAAATTTTTCTTTGACAATGCAGAAAGAACACATATAAGGGGAGGAATGTTGTAATAATCCCTTTATTTTGATGTTTTACTTTCTTAGAAAAACCAAGCCCACCTGAAAAACTTGGAGTAACAGGTGTATCCAAAGATAGTGTTTCCCTGACCTGGTTGAAGCCAGAACACGACGGTGGAAGCAGAATTGTACACTATGTCGTTGAAGCGCTAGAAAAGGGACAGAAAAATTGGGTTAAATGCGCAGTGGTGAAATCAACCCATCATGTTGTTTCTGGTCTGAGGGAGAATTCTGAATACTTTTTCCGGGTGTTTGCTGAAAATCAAGCTGGTCTGAGTGACCCCAGAGAGCTTCTGCTTCCTGTTCTTATTAAGGAACAACTGGGTATGTCTAATTTTATGTAAAAGCAAAATTTGAAATGGTTTATATTAATTTTTAGAAACTCTTTTTCACCTTCATCTGACATATTCTTATCTTTCAGAACCACCTGAAATTGATATGAAGAATTTCCCAAGTCATACTGTATATGTTAGAGCTGGTTCAAACCTTAAAGTCGACATTCCTATTTCTGGAAAACCACTGCCCAAAGTGACCTTATCAAGAGATGGTGTCCCCCTGAAAGCAACCATGAGGTTTAACACTGAAATTACTGCTGAGAACCTGACCATCAATCTCAAAGAAAGCGTTACTGCTGATGCTGGAAGATACGAGATCACTGCCGCCAATGCCAGCGGAACAACAAAAGCTTTCATTAACATCATTGTGTTGGATAGGCCTGGTCCCCCTACTGGCCCTGTTGTTATTAGCAATATAACAGAAGAAAGCGTGACTCTCAAATGGGAGCCACCTAAGTATGATGGTGGAAGTCAAGTTACCAACTACATTGTACTCAAGAGAGAGACAAGTACTGCAGTATGGACTGAAGTGTCTGCAACGGTTGCAAGGACCATGATTAAAGTCATGAAACTGACCACAGGAGAAGAATACCAATTCCGCGTCAAGGCAGAAAATCGCTTTGGCATCAGTGATCACATAGATTCAGCTTGTGTGATTGTCAAATTACCATACAGTAAGTTGTTGAACTTTTCAAAGATCCCAGGTTTTCATTTACATAAGTGTTTTAAATATCTGTACTAACCTAAGGGATTCCTGTCTTTTGTAGCAACACCTGGACCACCATCTACACCATGGGTCACTAATGTTACTCGGGAAAGCATCACCGTGGGCTGGCATGAACCAGTGTCCAATGGAGGCAGTGCAGTTATAGGCTACCACCTGGAAATGAAAGACAGAAACAGTATTTTGTGGCAGAAAGCCAACAAATTGGTCATCCGCACAACTCACTTCAAAGTCACAACGATCAGTGCTGGACTTATTTATGAATTTAGGGTATATGCAGAAAATGCTGCTGGTGTTGGAAAACCCAGCCATCCTTCTGAACCAGTCCTAGCCATTGATGCCTGTGGTATGTATTTTTCATAAGAAGGACAATTCTGACTACTTAAAAATGAAAATCTTATTTCTGAAAAGCAAAATAATGTTGACATAAGTTCCACTGATTTGCTTTCTCTTATTTCCTTAGAACCCCCAAGAAATGTCCGTATCACTGATATTTCCAAAAACTCTGTCCACCTTTCATGGCAACAACCAGCTTTCGATGGAGGAAGCAAGATTACAGGCTATATTGTTGAGAGACGAGACCTTCCAGATGGCAGATGGACCAAGGCCAGCTTCACCAATGTTATCGAGACTCAATTCACTGTCTCTGGCTTGACTCAGAATTCCCAGTATGAATTCCGGGTCTTTGCTAGGAATGCCGTTGGTTCTGTCAGCAATCCATCTGAGGTTGTAGGCCCCATTACGTGCATTGATTCTTATGGTAAGCATTTTTAGAACTTTTAATCCCAATAGCATTTTAACCCAATATCTTTCCTTGCTTTTTCTGGTTCTAATCTATAGAATAACTTTGACTATGCACCTTAATTAGATATTTGAAGAAATTATATGAACTAGCTGAGAATCTCAGGAAAATTCCTTAATCTCTCCTGGTCTCTTGACCTAACTGTAAAATGTGAGATTTGGACTACAGGATATCTAAAGTCCTTTGCAACTTCAACATTTTAGAATTCTTTGATTGTATTTATGAGTTGGCACTTTCCCTTTTTTTCTATTTTAAAACAAAACCATGGTTGAGTGCTCAGATAATTTTCATCTTACATAAATGAAAGACTAAACAGAGGCATTAATGATAGTATTAACAGCAGCTAACATATACTGGGTGCTTTCATGAATTCTCTCCCCTAATTCTAACAGCCCTAACATTATCCCATTTTACAGAAGAGAAACTGAGGTTTAGAGTGCTTATATGTAACTTCCCCAACATCAAGCAGCTCATCAGTGTAGAGTGGGAATTCAAAGAGACAGACTCCAGAACTCTGTCTACATTGCTGTCATTACAAAATACACACACTTGACCATTATAGAAGATAAAGAACAGATTCAACTCAACAGTGGTTTCAAAATTAAAATTTCATGAGGGTTATGTACCCTATGATACTCTTTTTAAAAGTTCCGTGTGTTCAAGGAGTCTCTATGGTGTCTCGGCATAAGTATCCACGCCTGTCCTCATGCTGAGAACCTCAAGGCTGCTCTTTATGAATCAGGCTTTGTGAACACTGTTGTGAGACTGTGAAGCAAGTCAAATTTATTCTCAAATTTAGTTTCTCAAAAGTCCTAAGCTTCTAACCAGCCTGGCAGAAAATCTGTCCAGTGAAATACTCTGTGAGTAATGAATTCAGACTTCAAGAGTCAGACATGAACAATCCACACTTGGATATCAGTGAACTGGGAAGAGAAAATAACAAGAATAGGAGATAGAGGAAAAGAAAGGAGAATCTGAAGTGAAAGAAAATGGATAATACAACTTCTATAGGGATGTTCTCACTACCATATCCCATTTTATCCTTAGAATTAAATACCTGATAGACTTTAAAATACATTTCAAAGGCATTGAAGTCCTTGTGCAATTAGTGTGTCATTGGAGGGCAGAGCTTCCTTACAACCTTTCTTCCTCATCTGGGATAGAACTATGGCTTGTAAAGTTTTACTGTTTAAAATAATAGGTAAATATGGGGTGCCTGGGTGGCTCAGTTGGTTAAGCACCCGACTTCGGCTCAGGTCATGATCTCACAGTCTGTGAGTTCGAGCCTCACGTCGGGCTCTGTGCTGACAGCTTGGAGACTGGAGCCTGCTTCCGATTCTGTGTCTCCCTCTCTTTCTGCCCCTCCCCTGCTCATGCTCTGTCCACCTCAAAAATAAAACATTAAAACATTATTAAAACATTATTTAAAAATAAAACAAAAACATTAAAAACAAAAAATTTAAAATAATAGGTAAATAAAATTAGAACTACCATATAAAAAAAAAAGTACTATATTACTTAATAAAGGCCAATGGCCGTACTTTGAAGTTGCAATTATTTTTTCCATCCTTGTGATCCTTTAAATATTTCTCATCTCTTTCTCTTGCAGGTGGACCTGTAATTGATTTGCCTCTAGAATATACAGAAGTTGTCAAATATAGAGCAGGTACATCTGTGAAGCTCAGAGCTGGCATTTCTGGGAAACCTGAGCCTACAATTGAGTGGTACAAAGATGATAAAGAGTTACAAACCAATGCACTGGTGTGTGTTGAAAATACCACTGACCTTGCATCTATACTCATAAAAGATGCAAATCGCCTTAATAGTGGAATCTATGAATTAAAACTAAGGAATGCCATGGGCTCAGCCTCAGCCACCATCAGAGTACAGATCCTTGGTAGGTGCTGATTATAGGACAACATCATATTTTATTATCTAAAACTTAGCAATTTTAAATGAGTAGTCTTCTAAAAAGTATTGACATATTGTTTCATTCTTTCATTAACAGACAAACCAGGACCTCCAGGTGGACCAATTGAATTCAAGACGGTCACTGCTGAAAAGATAACTCTTCTCTGGCGCCCGCCAGCAGATGATGGCGGTGCAAAAATCACTCACTACATCGTGGAAAAACGTGAGACAAGCCGCGTTGTGTGGTCTATGGTGTCCGAAAATTTGGAAGAGTGCATCATTACAACCACCAAAATTATCAAAGGAAATGAATACATCTTCCGGGTTCGAGCCGTGAACAAATATGGAATTGGCGATCCACTGGAATCTGATCCAGTGGTAGCAAAGAATGCATTTGGTGAGACATAATTTCATTAGGAAACTGAAATCAAATGCTTGAATATTTTACAAATAAACTATTCTGCTAGTTTGTGAATATGTTTTCTTAGAATGATTTTGATTTTCTTTTATCTCACATCTCCCCTCATTATCATCCTTTTCAAAAGGTGGAAAGTATAATAAGTAAAACTACTATTCTTGAAAATGAATTTATCAGTGGTGTTGATCCTTCAAACTCCTTTTCCTTTTCTTTTTAAATAGTTACTCCTGGACCTCCAGGCGTACCAGAGGTGACACAGATTACCAAGAATTCAATGACTGTTGTCTGGAGCAGGCCAATTGCTGATGGTGGTAGTGAAGTGAGTGGCTATTTCCTTGAGAAAAGAGACAAGAAAAGCCTAGGATGGTTTAAAGTCCTAAAGGAGACTATCCGTGACACCAGAGAGAAAGTGACGGGACTCACAGAAAACAATGACTACCAATACCGAGTTTGTGCTGTAAATGCTGCTGGTCAGGGTCCATTTTCTGAACCATCTGACTTCTACAAAGCTGCTGATCCTATTGGTAAGTGCTCATAAATGCCGCATCTTCGCTGTGTCTCTTTGAGGTCACTAAAATGTACATGATTGTGTAATATGGTATTATGAATGGTCATTCCAGACCCTCCAGGCCCACCAGCTAAGATAAGAATTGCAGATTCAACCAAATCGTCCATCACTCTTGGCTGGAGTAAACCTGTCTACGATGGAGGCAGTGCTGTTACCGGATATGTTGTTGCGATGAGACAAGGAGAGGAAGAGGAATGGACTGTTGTCTCTACCAAGGGAGAGGTCAGAACTACAGAATATGTGGTATCTAACCTGAAACCTGGAGTCAACTACTACTTCCAGGTATCTGCTATAAACTGTGCTGGACAAGGAGAACCTATAGAAATGACTGAACCTGTTCAAGCTAAAGATATACTTGGTATGTACCTACTGGTATGGTTGTGTGTTTATTTTTATTAGAGTGCTGATAAGAAATCATTCATTTTCTTGCTTTAAAATTCAAAACATATGTCCATTTTGTTTCTACAGAGGAACCAGAGATCGACCTAGATGTGGCTCTCAGAACCTCTGTTATAGCTAAAGCCGGTGAAGATGTACATGTGTTGATTCCCTTTAAAGGCAGACCTCCACCTACTGTCACGTGGAGAAAAGATGAGAAGAATCTGGGCAGTGATGCCAGATACAACATTCAAAACACTGATTCATCTTCATTACTAATTATTCCTCAAGTCACTCGCAACGATACAGGAAAATATATTCTTACAATTGAAAATGGTGTTGGTCAACCAAAGTCTTCGACTGTGAGTGTTAAAGTGCTTGATACACCAGCTGCCTGCCAGAAACTACAGGTTAAACATGTTTCTCGAGGCACAGTCACTTTGTTCTGGGATCCTCCTCTCATTGATGGAGGATCTCCCATAATTAATTATATCATTGAAAAGAGAGATGCCACCAAGAGAACATGGTCTTCAGTGTCACACAAATGTTCTAGTACATCCTTTAAGATAACAGATTTGTCAGAGAAAACTCCATTCTTCTTCAGAGTTCTTGCAGAAAATGAAATTGGAATTGGGGAACCCTGTGACACTACAGAGCCGGTGAAGGCTGCTGAAGTACCAGCTCCTATACGTGATCTCTCAATGAAAGACTCCACAAAGACATCTGTTACCCTGCATTGGACCAAGCCTGACTTTGATGGTGGTAGTGTCATCACAGAATATGTTGTGGAAAGAAAAGGTAAAGGTGAACAAATATGGTCACATGCTGGTATAAGTAAGACCTGTGAAATTGAAGTTGGCCAACTTAAGGAACATTCAGTGCTGGAATTCAGAGTGTCTGCCAAAAATGAGAAAGGACTGAGTGATTCTGTCACTATTGGGCCAATTACAGTGAAAGAACTTATAATTACACCTGAAGTTGACCTGTCAGAAATCCCTGGGGCACAAGTCGCTGTGAGAATTGGGCATAATGTGCACCTGGAATTACCTTATAAAGGAAAACCCAAACCATCCATCAGTTGGCTGAAAGATGGTTTGCCATTGAAAGAAAGCGAGTATGTTCGTTACAGTAAAACCGAAAACAAAATTACTTTGAATATTAAGCATGTCAAGAAGGAGAATGGAGGGAAATACACCATTATTCTTGATAATGCAGTTTGTAGAAACTCATTTCCCATTACAATCATCACACTTGGCCCACCATCAAAGCCCAAAGGGCCCATTCGATTTGATGAAATCAAGGCTGACAGTGTCATCATGTCATGGGACGTGCCTGAAGATGACGGAGGAGGAGAAATCACTTGTTACAGCATTGAGAAGCGGGAAGCTTCACAAACTAATTGGAAGATGGTTTGTTCAAGTGTTGCCAGGACAACTTTCAAAGTTCCTAATCTAATCAAAGATGCTGAATACCAGTTTAGAGTTAGGGCAGAAAACAGATATGGAGTCAGCCAGCCACTTGTCTCAAACATTATTGTGGCAAAACACCAGTTCAGGATTCCTGGCCCCCCAGGAAAGCCAGTTATATACAATGTGACTTCTGATGGCATGTCACTAACTTGGGATGCTCCAGCTTACGATGGTGGTTCAGCAGTTACTGGATTCCATGTTGAAAAGAAAGAAAGAAACAGCATCCTCTGGCAAAGAGTTAATACAACACCTATATCTGGAAGAGAATATAGAGCTACTGGACTAATGGAAGGCCTAGATTACCAGTTCCGTGTATATGCTGAAAATTCTGCTGGCCTAAGCTCGCCCAGTGACCCAAGCAAATTTACATTAGCTGTTTCCCCAGTAGGTAAGTAACTGAATATTATTCAAGCATATTTAATTCAGCAAGTGAATATGTCACTAACAAATAAATCACACACTGCTTTTCTTTCACGTATCACCTTCCCACATATCTTCTGATCACTAGAGTGCTGGTCAAATAAAGCAAAAGAAATGATTTTAAGTCAGTCTAATAAAATAATTTAAAGTTCTTTTTAAAGACCCATGCTACAAAAAATTGAAATTAAAATGAGTTTGAGGGATTTATTCACTTTACTTTTCTCCCATTGCTAATGAAGAATTGGTTACAGAAATGATGCATTTAATTTCCATATAATTTTTTAGACCCACCTGGCACTCCTGACTATATTGATGTTACCCGGGAAACCATCACACTTAAGTGGAATCCACCATTGCGTGATGGAGGCAGTAAGATTGTGGCCTACAGCATTGAGAAACGGCAAGAGAGCGATCGTTGGGTCAGATGCAACTTTACTGACGTCAGTGAATGTCAGTACACAGTCACAGGACTTAGTCCTGGGGATCGATATGAGTTCAGAATAATTGCAAGAAATGCTGTTGGAACCATAAGTCCGCCCTCACAGTCTTCTGGCATTATCATGACAAGAGATGAAAATGGTAAGCATTTACAACTGATTTCCAAATATGATTAAAAGCATTCACACTTTTTAAAGATACTTTTGGACCCTGGTCTGTAAAAGGGGGAGCAGGAATCTCATTTCATGCAGATTACCCAGGGTTGTTAAGTGGATGGATTAGATTTTCTACCTTTCAGATGAAGAGAAGGAAAAACAACATTGGTATCAATTCTTTTTACCATGACTATGGTTTTGCTTCATTCCCATATAAATAGCATGCAAGTGGGAATGAATTCTTAGTTTTGATTTCAGTCATTTATAATAAAGAAAAACACTCTCAAGAATAACTGTCAAGCTTTACGAAGTTACTAAAATACAATATACACCCAGCAGTACAATCAGCATTTTGCTTGAGTGCAGCTGATGACCTCTTATAGGAACTTGTTTGACTATACAGCAGCATTAGGAAGTAAGCAATCTACAAATGTTTCTTCTCCTTTTATAAGTGGCAATGCAAATTAATAACATGACAGACATAAAAAGGAGATAACCTAATAGCATGCAGATGTTCAACCCCGTAATCTAAATTCTCAATTATCAATCCTACTTTCATAATAGCCCTTGGTAACACAGGATAAACATTACCTTCTATGCTTTAGGATGGTGCTAATGAAAAACACATTTATGTTTTTATTAAGCCAAACTAACACATATCATTTCTTTTTTTTTTTTTTTTTTTTTTTTTTTTTTTTTTTTTTTTTGTAGTTCCACCAACTGTAGAGTTTGGCCCTGAGTACTTTGATGGCATCATTATTAAGTCTGGAGAGAGCCTTAGAATTAAAGCTTTGGTGCAGGGACGTCCAGTACCTCGAGTAACTTGGTTCAGAGATGGAGTAGAAATTGAAAAGAAGATGAATATGGAAATAACTGATGTCCTTGGATCCACCAGCCTTTTTGTTAGAGATGCTACCCGGGACCACAGTGGTGTATATAGTGTGGAAGCCAAAAACGCATCGGGCTCCACAAAAGCAGAAATTAAAGTTAAAGTACAAGGTACTTCTGAAATAGCTTCTTAATCTTGCCATTTACAAGTCTTGGGGTAGAGACATGCCTGGTTGCATTTTAATAGAGAAGGATAAATTAACTCTGGAAACTTTTTCTTACAGATACACCAGGAAAAGTAGTTGGGCCAATAAGATTCACCAATATTACTGGCGAGAAGATGACTCTGTGGTGGGATGCTCCTCTCAATGATGGCTGTGCTCCCATCACTCACTACATCATTGAAAAACGGGAAACCAGCAGACTTGCTTGGGCACTAATTGAAGATAATTGTCAAGCCCACAGCTATACTGCCACTAAACTAATAAGTGGCAATGAATACCAATTCCGTGTTTCTGCAGTCAACAAGTTTGGTGTTGGGAGGCCACTTGATTCTGACCCAGTGGTTGCTCAAATACAATACAGTAAGTGTCTGTTTTCACTAAGTGGTATAATGTCAAAAGATTAACTTCCAACCAAACATGTCTAATTTGTTTTCATTTCACAGCTATTCCCGATGCTCCTGGCACTCCAGAACCTAGTAATGTAACAGGCAATAGCATTACGCTGACATGGACAAGGCCAGAATCAGATGGTGGCAACGAAATTCAACATTATATCCTCGAAAGGAGAGAAAAGAAGAGCACACGATGGGTGAAAGTGATCAGCAAACGACCAATCTCTGAGACAAGATACAAAGTCACTGGTCTGATAGAGGGCAATGAGTATGAGTTCCATGTCATGGCTGAAAATGCTGCAGGAATAGGACCTGCAAGCGGTATCTCAAGACTAATCAAATGTAGAGAGCCAGTCAGCCCACCAAGTGCTCCCACTGTGGTCAAAGTGACAGATACATCCAAGACAACTGTGAGCTTAGAATGGTCTAGGCCAGTGTTTGATGGAGGCATGGAAATAATTGGATATATTATTGAAATGTGCAAAGCTGACTTGGGAGACTGGCACAAGGTAAATGCAGAGGCATGTGTGAAAACAAGATATACAGTCACTGATCTACAAGCAGGTGAAGAATACAAATTCCGGGTTAGTGCTGTCAATGGTGCCGGAAAAGGAGACAGCAGTGAAGCGACCGGTGCAATTAAAGCAGTTGACCGATTAACAGCTCCTGAGTTAGATATCGATGCGAACTTCAAGCAGACTCATGTCGTTAGAGCTGGGGCCAGTATTCGCCTCTTCATTGCCTACCAGGGTAGACCTACTCCTACAGCTGTATGGAGCAAACCTGACTCTAACCTCAGCATTCGGGCTGATATCCATACAACAGACTCCTTCAGCACCCTCACCGTGGAAAACTGCAACAGAAATGATGCAGGGAAATATACCCTCACTGTAGAAAACAATAGTGGTAGCAAGTCAATCACATTCACTGTAAAGGTGCTAGACTCTCCAGGTCCACCTGGCCCAATCACTTTCAAGGATGTGAACCGCAGATCTGTTACACTGATGTGGGATGCTCCTATCCTTGATGGTGGTGCCCGAATCCATCATTATGTGGTAGAAAAACGAGAAGCAAGTCGTCGTAGCTGGCAGGTTATCAGTGAAAAATGCACTCGTCAGATCTTCAAGGTCAGTGACCTAGCAGAAGGTGTTCCGTACTATTTCCGTGTTTCTGCAGAAAATGAGTATGGTGTAGGTGAACCCTATGAAATGCCAGAACCAATCGTAGCCACAGAACAGCCTGCTCCACCTAAGAGACTTGATATCATTGACACAAGTAAATCCTCTGCAGTCTTAGCTTGGCTTAAACCTGACCATGATGGAGGCAGCCGGATCACTGGCTACCTCCTTGAAATGAGACAAAAGGGATCTGACTTCTGGGTTGAGGCTGGTCACACCAAACAGCTGACTTACACAGTGGAGCGCCTTGTTGAGAACACTGAATATGAATTCCGTGTGAAGGCCAAAAATGACGCTGGCTACAGTGAACCCAGAGAAGCCTTCTCTTCTGTCATCATCAAGGAGCCTCAAATTGAGCCCACTGCTGATCTCACTGGAATTACTAATCAGCTCATAACTTGCAAAGCAGGAAGCACATTTACCATTGATGTCCCAATCACTGGTCGTCCTGCTCCTAAAGTAACATGGAAGCTTGAAGAAATGAGACTTAAGGACACAGATCGAGTGAGCATCACAACAACAAAGGACAGAACCACCCTGTCTGTAAAGGACAGCATGAGAGGTGACTCTGGAAGATACTTCTTGACCCTGGAAAATACAGCTGGTGTTAAAACATTTACCATCACAGTTGTGGTCATTGGAAGGCCAGGTCCAGTAACTGGCCCCATTGAGGTCTCATCTGTCTCAGCTGAGTCATGTGTCCTATCATGGGCTGAACCTAAAGATGACGGAGGCACTGACATTACTAATTACATAGTTGAAAAGCGTGAATCAGGTACAACAGCCTGGCAGCTTGTCAATTCCAGTGTCAAGCGCACTCAGATTAAAGTCACTCATCTCACAAAATACATGGAATATACTTTCCGTGTCAGTTCAGAGAACAGATTTGGTGTCAGCAAGCCTCTGGAATCAGCACCAATAGTTGCTGAGCATCCATTCGGTAAGAAAAATAAGAATATTTTGAAGTCCATTATTAAATATTTCCCTTGAATTTTATAAAACTGTATTCATATTTGATACCTTTATTTATATTTAGTCCCACCAAGTGCTCCTACAAGACCTGAAGTCTACTATGTGTCTGCCAATGCCATGTCTATTCGTTGGGAAGAACCCTACCATGATGGTGGCAGTAAAGTCATTGGCTACTGGGTTGAGAAGAAAGAACGTAACACCATTCTTTGGGTGAAAGAAAACAAAGTGCCATGCTTAGAGTGTAACTACAAAGTGACTGGTTTGGTAGAAGGACTAGAATATCAGTTCCGAACATATGCACTCAATGCTGCAGGTGTTAGCAAAGCCAGTGAGGCTTCAAGACCTATGATGGCTCAAAACCCAGTTGGTATGTATCAATATTTAAAGGGTACATTCATTTATTATCATCATTACTGGTACTAAAATTCAGAATTGTATTTTTTAACTTCATTTTTGCATCCCTTCCAGATGCACCAGGAAGACCAGAGGTGACAGATGTTACAAGATCAACAGTGTCCCTGATTTGGTCTGCCCCAGTATATGATGGAGGCAGCAAGGTTGTGGGCTACATCATTGAGCGTAAGCCAGTCAGTGAGGTTGGAGATGGTCGCTGGCTAAAGTGCAACTATACCATCGTATCTGACAATTTCTTCACTGTGACTGCTCTCAGTGAAGGAGACACTTATGAATTCCGTGTGTTGGCTAAGAATGCAGCGGGAGTAATTAGCAAAGGATCAGAATCTACAGGCCCTGTCACTTGCCGAGATGAATATGGTAAAAAAAAAAAAAAAAAAAAAAAAAAATTTTTTTTTCAATGTTCATGTTCTCCTTTTAAATTATCACAATTTATGTGAAAATAAACTGTCCTATATTTATTCACATCTATTTTTGCCCATGACAGCTCCACCCAAAGCTGAACTGGATGCCAGATTACAAGGTGATCTGGTTACCATAAGAGCAGGCTCAGATCTTGTCCTTGATGCTGCAGTTGGTGGCAAACCTGAACCCAAAATTATCTGGACCAAAGGAGACAAGGAACTAGATCTCTGTGAGAAAGTCTCTCTGCAGTATACAGGCAAACGAGCAACTGCTGTGATCAAGTTCTGTGACAGAAGTGACAGTGGAAAATACACTTTAACAGTGAAGAATGCCAGTGGGACCAAGGCTGTGTCTGTCATGGTCAAAGTCCTTGGTAAGCATGTCAAATGTTCTTTTATTTTTTATAGCATTTTTAAGTGTGGGTAGAAAAAAAGATCTTAATCGTTGCTTGCCATTACACTTGTTTCAGATTCCCCTGGCCCATGTGGAAATCTCACTGTCAGCAGAGTAACAGAGGAAAAGTGCACTTTAGCCTGGAGCCTTCCTCAGGAAGATGGAGGAGCAGAAATAACTCACTACATCGTGGAAAGACGTGAGACCAGTAGGCTCAACTGGGTGATTGTTGAAGCCGAATGCCCAACACTATCCCATGTGGTTACCAGACTCATCAAGAACAATGAATACATATTCCGAGTGCGGGCAGTAAACAAATACGGCCCTGGTGTGCCTGTTGAATCAGGGCCAATTGTAGCCAGAAACTCATTCAGTGAGTATTAACACTTTTAAACAACTTGGTAGTTAAATATAATGGGACCGGGGGAGAGGAGGACAATCATATCAACAGTGATTTTGTCTAATTCTGACCATCCTTATTTTCATAAAAATATAAACAGCTATTCCATCACAACCTGGCATACCTGAAGAAGTTGGGGCTGGCAAAGAGCATATCATCATTCAGTGGACGAAACCTGAATCTGATGGTGGCAATGAGATCAGCAACTACCTAGTAGACAAACGTGAGAAAAAGAGCTTGCGCTGGACACGTGTCAACAAAGACTATGTGATATATGATACCAGGCTGAAGGTTACTGGCCTCATGGAAGGTTGTGATTACCAGTTCCGGGTGACCGCAGTGAATGCCGCTGGTAACAGTGAACCCAGTGAAGCTTCCAACTTTATCTCATGCAGAGAACCATCATGTGAGTTCTAAGAATCGCACATTAACCTAATGCCCATCAAAACCATGTTACAAATAATTTTCCAACATACCATTTCCAAGACCTTCTTGAATTTATGAATGATCTAGAAAAGCATATGCTTTTTAGAGAGATCTTAAGTATAGCCAAGTCAGAACATTTTAACTACTACTTTCATTGATAAGTTAGCAGTTACATTGTTGAAAATTATTGCAATATTTTCTAGTCTATGTAAAAAATAAATTATTTTACTACTAATACAAAAGAGATATATTTTATAAATATTCCTAAGAATGGAAAAAATGTGGTATAGTGATAACTACTAAAAAGAAAAAAAAAGTCTCTTTTTTTTTATTTTTTTTTCAACGTTTATTTATTTTTGGGACAGAGAGAGACAGAGCATGAACGGGGGAGGGGCAGAGAGAGAGGGAGACACAGAATCGGAAACAGGCTCCAGGCTCCGAGCCATCAGCCCAGAGCCCGACGCGGGGCTCGAACTCACGGACCGCGAGATCGTGACCTGGCTGAAGTCGGACGCTTAACCGACTGCGCCACCCAGGTGCCCCCCAAAAAAAGTCTGTCTTAAGAAGAGCATAAAGTTTAGTATTTTAATAAGTACCTAACTGGGGCGCCTGGGTGGCGCAGTCGGTTAAGCGTCCGACTTCAGCCAGGTCACGATCTCGCGGTCCGTGAGTTCGAGCCCCACGTCGGGCTCTGGGCTGATGGCTCGGAGCCTGGAGCCTGTTTCCGATTCTGTGTCTCCCTCTCTCTCTGCCCCTCCCCCGTTCATGCTCTGTCTCTCTCTGTCCCAAAAATAAATAAACGTTGAAAAAAAAAAATAATAAGTACCTAACAAAATTATTGTCACAAGACCTTCAAAAATGAGGGACAAATCCTTGAATAGAGTTTGAGCTCAATGACTAAAGAGTAAACCACTGTGGCTGAATAGGGGAAGTAGAAGAAACCAATTCCTGTACTCACTAGAAACATAGAGGTAACAAGTGATATTAACACTGTGAAAGCTGAGCAACTAAGGAAAAGTCCCTGAGAACAGGTATGTTAAGCAATGAGCTGAACTAGAAGAACCCAGAATAGCTAGCCAAAGTAGCAAGAAGAAAACCATCTAGCTTTCTAAGAAAGTGTAATTTTTTAAATTCAATAATGATGAAGATGATGATATAGCATACAGTGCTGCCCTATATTAGCAGAAGAGCTAAATTACATAGATTATCTTGGTGAGTGCTAACAAAGAACAATAATGCCTTACACTTCTGGGGATAGAAGAATCAGAAGAAAGATCAGTTAACCACATACTTGTGGGTTAAGATGCAAAGATTATAAGTTAACTTGTGTTTCTTATGGCCCGTAAGGATACATCTTCAATGAATCCCACTTTTTAAATTTTTAATCCTTTACTAAATAAAGGCCTTTGGAAATACTGAATTTAATAAATTATAGGGTTTTTTTCTTAAACCTTAATTACAACATTAAAAGACCTTTTGAAATACTGGTGGGGCAGGGGGAGAATAATGCACTTGTGAGTCTCGAAAACCAAAAATACAAACCTCAAAACTTCCTTATTTGTATCATGTCTGAATCCCCCTTTTTAAATTCCATAGATACCCCTGGACCACCTTCTGCTCCAAGAGTTGTGGATACCACCAAGTACAGCATTAGTTTGGCATGGACCAAGCCCATGTATGATGGTGGCACTGACATCACGGGATATGTTCTTGAAATGCAAGAGAAAGACACCGATCAGTGGTACCGAGTGCATACCAATGCCACAATAAGAAATACTGAATTCACCGTGCCAGACCTTAAAATGGGCCAGAAATACTCCTTCAGGGTTGCTGCTGTGAATGTGAAGGGTATGAGTGAATACAGCGAGTCAACTGCTGAAATTGAGCCTGTGGAGAGACTAGGTATTTGTAATATAAGCTTTTAGGTGAATTATTTTCTCATCATACCTGTTCATGAATTAATTAAATTTTGACATTTACTTTCCAGAAATACCAGACCTAGAACTCGCAGATGATTTAAAGAAGACCGTGACCATCAGAGCTGGGGCCTCATTGCGCCTGATGGTGTCTGTATCTGGAAGACCACCTCCTGTCATTACATGGAGCAAGAAGGGCATTGACCTTGTAAACCGGGCAATTATTGACACCACTGACAGCTACTCTTTACTTATTGTGGACAAAGTTAACCGGTACGATGCTGGAAAATACACCATTGAAGCTGAAAATCAATCTGGCAAGAAATCAGCAACAGTCCTTGTTAAAGTATATGGTAAGTATTTGTCTTAAAAATGACTATGCCAGGAGTAGATTTCTTACAAAAAAAAAAAAAAATTACACTTTGTCCTATGATTGATCACCTTTCTAGAGAGAAACTATGTTGAATACATTTTCCCATAAAAAAAAAAAAAACTATCAACCAATCAGCAAATAAGTATGAATCTTGCATTCTATTTTTTTTTTTTTTTTTAGATACTCCTGGTCCCTGTCCTTCAGTGAGAGTTAAGGAAGTATCAAGAGATTCTGTGACCATTACCTGGGAAATTCCCACAATTGATGGTGGAGCTCCTGTCAACAATTACATTATTGAGAAGCGTGAAGCTGCCATGAGAGCATTCAAAACAGTAACTACCAAATGTAGCAAGACACTTTATCGAATTTCCGGACTTGTAGAAGGAACCATGTACTATTTCAGAGTGCTGCCAGAAAATATTTATGGCATTGGGGAACCTTGTGAAACATCTGATGCAGTTCTGGTCTCAGAAGTACCTCTGGTGCCTACAAAGCTAGAAGTGGTCGATGTCACCAAATCAACTGTTACTCTTGCCTGGGAAAAACCACTCTACGATGGTGGTAGCCGACTCACTGGATATGTTCTTGAGGCCTGCAAAGCTGGCACTGAGAGATGGATGAAGGTTGTCACCTTAAAACCCACAGTCCTAGAGCACACTGTTATTTCCTTAAACGAAGGCGAACAGTACCTATTTAGAGTAAGGGCACAAAATGAGAAAGGTGTGTCAGAACCAAGAGAGATCGTGACAGCCGTAACTGTACAAGACCTCAGAGGTATGTATCAAATTGCCAAAAAACATCAATAATAGTAGGTAAAATAAAAATTCTGAATTCGTGATACTTCGTCATTAGAAATAATGCTTAAGAATAAATGCCTACTTTCTTTCCTCACAGTATTGCCAACAATCGATCTTTCTACAATGCCTCAAAAGACCATCCATGTCCCAGCTGGCAGACCAGTAGAACTGGTGATACCTATTGCTGGTCGCCCACCTCCTGCTGCTTCCTGGTTCTTTGCTGGTTCTAAACTAAGAGAATCAGAGCGTGTCACGGTTGAAACTCATACTAAAGTAGCTAAATTAACCATTCGTGAAACCACTATCAGAGATACTGGAGAATATACACTTGAATTAAAGAATGTAACTGGAACTACTTCAGAGACCATTAAAGTTATCATTCTTGGTAAGGACGTGTGACAAAGACACACACAAGTTGTTGATGTTCAGTCACCCAATTTTGATTTGAAGTGAAAACTAACTTCCTGGATTTCTTTCTCTTTCATAGACAAGCCTGGTCCACCAACTGGGCCTATTAAGATTGATGAAATTGATGCTACTTCAATTACCATTTCCTGGCAACCACCTGAATTGGATGGTGGTGCTCCACTGAGTGGTTATGTGGTAGAACAACGTGATGCCCATCGTCCAGGATGGCTGCCAGTGTCTGAATCAGTGACTAGACCGACATTTAAGTTTACCAGACTCATTGAAGGAAATGAGTATGTGTTCCGTGTGGCTGCAACAAACCGCTTTGGGATTGGCTCTTACTTACAGTCTGAGGTCATAGAATGTCGCAGCAGCATCAGTAAGTCCTTGGACCTTTAAGTCTCCCATTCTCCCCACCTTATTCTGAATGTTAACAGAAAGGAATTTGTTTTTACTATGCCCTAAGCAAAAATAGATCACAGAATTAACCCCAGGGTCTTTCTAAGGTTTCTGAATTTTCTTGGAAGTTTTCAACATGGTTAGTTTTTTTTGTTTGTTTGTTTTTTTGTTTTGTTTTGTTTTGTTTTAATGAAAGAGAAGAGGAAGGCAAAAAGGGAGGAGGGAGGGAGGCAAGAGGGACTAGCTAGGTCACAGAAAAAAATACAGAATGTGTGCTTAATAAATGTTTATAAAATAGAAGAAAGTGAGGAACCTCAAGAAAAGTACAAAAATGAAAACGTTAGAAAAAGGGTCACAAGCCTTATATACTACTTAAAAAGCTAAGACACACAGAAATGTAGGCGTCTTTATTTTAATTTATTCCCATTGCCATAATGTGTTTACCTCTGTCTTGCTGCAGGTATTCCTGGACCTCCAGAAACATTACAGATATTTGATGTCTCCCGTGATGGCATGACACTGACTTGGTATCCACCAGAAAATGATGGTGGCTCCCAAGTGACTGGATATATTATAGAGCGCAAAGAAGTGAGAGCAGATCGATGGGTCCGTGTAAATAAAGTACCAGTGACTATGACACGGTACCGTTCCACTGGCCTTATTGAAGGCTTAGAATACGAACACCGTGTCACAGCCATTAATGTGAGAGGGACCGGAAAACCAAGTCGTCCTTCCAAACCCATCGTTGCCATGGATCCAATTGGTAAATACATTTTGTATTAAGTCAATGTATCGAGGTATAATTTAATGTAGTAAAATTTACCCTTCTGAAATATGTAATTCTAAGTTTTGAAAAGGTCCTGTTATATAACCACCACTACAATAAAAATACAGAATACTTTCATCAGCCCAAAAAGTTCATTTGTCACCAATCCCCTCCCCGCTCCAGCCCCTAGCAACTTTTGGCAAGTAATTTTTTATTCTCCTCTTGAGTCTATTCCCTACTCTTTAAAAAAAAAGGGGGGGGACTTAAAATATATGCCCTATATCAGTGTTAAATGTTTAGAACAATATCTCTGAAAGCACTTTAAAAGCTGATAATGAACGTAAGATGGCAGTAATCATAAATAAAGCACATTTAAGACAAAGGAAAAAGAGTTTTGAGTATTTTTAACTGATAATAATGAATAAAATTTTAACAACAGTGTATTCTAATGCCAACAGTTCATGTTTACACAACTGAATGTTAGGTGGCACAGTTGATTTTCAGCTTTGCAGCAACTTTAACAATATGTTGTTGTCTTATTCCCAGCTCCTCCAGGAAAGCCGCAAAACCCAAGAGTTACTGATACAACAAGGACATCAGTCTCCCTGGCCTGGAGTGTTCCAGAAGATGAAGGAGGATCTAAAGTCACAGGCTATTTGATTGAAATGCAAAAAGTAGATCAACACGAATGGACCAAATGTAACACCACTCCAACCAAGATTCGGGAGTATACTCTAACACACCTACCTCAGGGCGCTGAATACAGATTCCGGGTCCTAGCCTGTAACGCTGGTGGACCTGGGGAGCCTGCTGAGGTACCAGGAACAGTCAAAGTCACTGAAATGCTCGGTAAGACATACGATCATTTACTTCCTGCTATGATTGTCTTAAGATTTGTTTCTTACCATCCACCCCACAAAAATGCTAATTGTAACTGGATCTTTTTTCCTAGAATATCCTGATTATGAACTTGATGAAAGATACCAAGAAGGTATCTTTGTAAGACAAGGTGGAGTCATCAGACTTACCATACCAATCAAAGGAAAACCATTCCCAATATGTAAATGGACCAAGGAAGGCCAAGATATTAGTAAACGTGCCATGATTGCAACCTCTGAAACACACACTGAGCTTGTAATCAAAGAAGCAGACAGGGATGATTCTGGCACTTATGACCTGGTTCTGGAAAACAAGTGTGGCAAGAAGGCTGTTTACATCAAAGTCAGGGTGATAGGAAATCCCAACACTCCTGAAGGGCCACTTGAATATGACGACATACAAGCTCGCTCTGTAAGGGTCAGTTGGAGACCCCCTGCCGATGATGGCGGTGCCGACATCTTAGGCTATATTCTTGAGAGACGAGAAGTGTCTAAAGCCGCCTGGTATACCATTGATTCCAGAGTCCGAGGTACATCTCTGGTTGTAAAAGGCCTCAAAGAGAATGTGGAATACCATTTCCGTGTTTCAGCTGAAAACCAGTTTGGCATAAGCAAACCTTTGAAGTCTGAGGAACCAGTCATACCAAAAACACCACTGAGTAAGTACTCTTCCAACCACAACACTGTAAAAATTCTTTCAGTACTCTTTTGTTTTGTAAGCCATCAGCTTACAAGATATGGGGTTGTACTCTTAACACGTTTCCTACTTTATATCCAGATCCTCCAGAGCCTCCAAGCAATCCTCCAGAAGTACTTGATGTGACCAAGAGTTCTGTCAGCTTGTCCTGGTCCCGGCCCAAAGACGATGGTGGTTCTCGAGTCACAGGCTACTACATTGAACGCAAGGAGACATCAACTGACAAGTGGGTCAGACACAACAAGACTCAGATAACGACCACAATGTACACTGTCACTGGGCTTGTTCCTGATGCTGAATATCAGTTCCGCATCATTGCACAGAATGATGTTGGCCTAAGTGAGACCAGCCCTGCTTCTGAACCAGTTGTTTGCAAAGATCCATTTGGTAAGGAGAGAGTTTCTAAAGGGTTTCAAATCATAGAGGCAAGCCATCTTGGTCTTTCTCTTTTATTTCAGCAATAAAGCTGATTCCCTTTTCAATTGTTTTAAAATATTTCAGATAAGCCAAGCCAACCTGGAGAACTTGAGATTCTTTCAATATCCAAAGACAGCGTCACTCTACAGTGGGAGAAACCTGAATGTGATGGTGGCAAAGAAATCCTTGGATACTGGGTTGAATATAGGCAGTCTGGAGACAGTGCCTGGAAGAAGAGCAATAAGGACCGCATCAAGGACAGGCAATTCACAATAGGGGGTCTGCTAGAATCTACTGAATATGAATTCAGAGTTTTTGCTGAGAATGAGACTGGGCTTAGCAGACCTCGAAGAACTGCTATGTCTGTAAAGACTAAACTAACATGTAAGTTGGCATTAGTTCTCTGCTCATGACCTACAAACTAAGTAACATGTTAAGGCTAATTCTTTCCCTATATTAAGTAGATATCTAGAAAACTTTATTGGAGGCCAAGTGTTTGGGCATAATCACTCACTTTGGCATATACACACACATGGAATAGCCAATACATTCTACAGGAAGTCATTCCAAGCACATAACTTCAGTAGATATTAGGTGCAGAACCTAAACAAGGGCCAAGATACTAAAGATTTATAGACATAATTCATACTTCTCCAAGCCCCTATACATTGTTTTTTAGTGAGAGTGAGAGTGAGAACAAGAGTGGGACAGGGGCAGAGAGAGGGAGAGAGGGAATCCCAAGCCGGCTCCATGCTCAGCGTGGAGCCCAATGTGGGGCTTAATCCCACAACATTGGGATCATGACCTGAGTTGATATCAAGAGTCGGATGCTTAACTGACTGAGCCACCCAGGCATCCCACTCCTATACATTGTTGATGTCTCCCAATGTAAAGGGAAATGTCACTCTACATAATAATGTAATGGTGTGCTCACTGAATCCCTGTTTTCCATAGGACCCCAGGAAAAGCACTATGAAATTTTTAAGAATTAGACTCACATATAAACCATGGTATCTAATAAAGTGTTAGTCAAAAGGATAAATTCATTCCTGATATACAAGGACAGAGGATTACAGATTTGGTAGTAATATTAATACATTAATATTATCTTTCATATCCTTCAGCTGGAGAGGCTCCAGGAGTGCGCAAAGAAATGAAGGATGTTACCACCAAGTTGGGCGAAGCTGCTCAACTCTCATGCCAGATTGTTGGAAGGCCTCTTCCTGATATTAAATGGTACCGGTTTGGTAAGGAGCTGGTACAGAGCCGGAAGTACAAAATGTCTTCAGACGGACGCACACATACTTTAACAGTAATGACAGAGGAACAAGAAGATGAAGGTGTTTATACCTGCATAGCTACAAATGAGGTTGGAGAGGTAGAAACCAGTAGTAAGCTTCTCCTACAAGCAACACCGCAGTTCCATCCTGGTTACCCACTGAAAGAGAAGTATTATGGTGCTGTGGGTTCGACACTTCGACTTCACGTTATGTACATTGGTCGTCCAGTACCTGCCATCACTTGGTTCTATGGCCAGAAACTTTTGCAAAACTCAGAAAACATTACTATTGAAAACACTGAGCACTATACTCATCTTGTCATGAAGAATGTCCAACGTAAGACTCATGCTGGGAAATATAAAGTTCAGCTCAGCAATGTTTTTGGAACAGTTGATGCCATCCTTGATGTAGAAATACAAGGTATTTCATTTTAGTTTAGTTTTTTTTTTTTTTTTTAATTTTTGAAGAAAAAATAGATCTCAGGAGACACACTACAAAAACAACAACAACAACAACAACAAAAAAAACCCACTACAATTGTGTTTTCTCCCAACAGATAAACCCGACAAACCTACAGGACCAATTGTGATAGAAGCTCTATTGAAGAACTCTGCAGTGATCAGCTGGAAACCGCCTGCAGATGATGGAGGCTCCTGGATCACCAACTATGTGGTGGAGAAATGTGAGGCCAGGGAAGGGGCTGAATGGCAATTGGTGTCTTCAGCCATCTCAGTGACAACCTGTAGAATTGTAAACCTCACAGAAAATGCTGGCTATTACTTCCGAGTTTCGGCTCAGAACACTTTTGGCATCAGTGACCCTCTAGAGGTTGCCTCAGTTGTGATCATTAAGAGTCCTTTCGGTAAGTACAACCTCTTGTACAACCTCTACAATCTTCATATGGCAAAATTCCATCTTTACGTAAAACTCTTGTTAATAGAAATAACTTTTGAAAGGAAACAGTCAAGACTCAGGCAAAGTACAAGCACCTTTTATCCCATTTAAATTGAATTTTTGCACATCTTGAAGGGCAAAAACAAACCCCATCTTCTTATTTAAAAAGGAACTTTGTGTTTTGATAAGTTTCTTAGTATAAAGTAACCCATTTCGTTTTTCTGGAATAGCTATTCTTAGAACTTTGGAGTTCATAAAATTTTATTTTTGAAAACTAAGTTTTTAATAGAGCTGCTTGTTTCACCTCATGACTAAAATCCTTTTTGTTTCTTTGAAACAGAAAAGCCAAGTGCTCCTGGCAAACCAACTATTACTGCTCTCACAAAAGATTCTTGTGTTGTGGCTTGGAAGCCACCTGCCAGTGATGGAGGTGCAAAGATTAGAAATTACTACCTTGAGAAACGTGAGAAGAAGCAGAATAAATGGATTGCTGTGACAACAGAAGAAATTCGAGAAACTGTCTTTTCAGTGCAAAACCTTATTGAAGGTCTTGAATATGAGTTCCGTGTGAAATGTGAAAACCTAGGTGGGGAAAGTGAATGGAGTGAAATATCAGAACCTGCCATTCCTAAATCTGATGTCCCAATTCAGGCGCCACACTTTAAAGAGGAACTGAGAAATCTAAATGTCAGATATCAGAGCAATGCTACCCTGGTCTGCAAAGTGACTGGTCACCCAAAACCTATTGTGAAATGGTACAGACAAGGCAAAGAAATCATTGCAGATGGATTAAAGTATAGAATTCAAGAGTTTAAGGGTGGTTACCACCAGCTCATCATTGCAAGTGTCACAGATGATGATGCCACAGTTTATCAAGTCAGAGCTACCAACCAAGGGGGATCTGTGTCTGGCACGGCTTCCTTGGAAGTGGAAGGTAAATACTACAAATCTATAAACATCAGTTTGGTGCTAGATGACATATTAATTAGGGTTCGTGGGGGGGTGTTTGTTGCACTTAAATAGTGTTGGGTATTGCTAAATTATATTCTTTCTTCTTTTATTCTGATACAGTTCCAGCTAAGATACACTTGCCTAAAACGCTTGAAGGCATGGGAGCAGTTCACGCTCTCCGAGGTGAGGTGGTCAGCATCAAGATCCCTTTCAGTGGCAAACCAGATCCTGTGATCACCTGGCAGAAAGGACAAGATCTGATCGACAATAATGGACACTACCAAGTTATTGTCACAAGATCTTTCACATCACTTGTTTTCCCCAATGGAGTAGAGAGAAAAGATGCTGGTTTCTATGTGGTCTGTGCTAAGAACAGATTTGGAATTGATCAGAAGACTGTTGAACTGGATGTGGCGGATGTTCCTGACCCACCCAGAGGAGTCAAAGTTAGTGATGTCTCACGAGATTCTGTCAACTTAACATGGACTGAGCCGGCTTCTGATGGTGGCAGCAAAATCACCAACTACATTGTCGAAAAATGTGCCACTACTGCAGAAAGATGGATCCGTGTAGGACAGGCCCGAGAAACACGTTACACCGTGGTCAACTTATTTGGAAAAACAAGCTACCAGTTCCGTGTGATAGCTGAAAACAAATTTGGCCTGAGTAAGCCTTCTGAGCCTTCAGAGCCAACCATAACCAAAGAAGACAAGACCAGAGCTATGAACTATGATGAAGAGGTAGACGAAACCAGGGAAGTTTCCATGACTAAAGCATCTCACTCTTCAACTAAGGAACTCTATGAGAAATATATGATTGCTGAAGATCTTGGGCGTGGTCAATTTGGAATTGTCCACCGTTGTGTTGAAACATCCTCAAAGAAGACTTACATGGCCAAATTTGTTAAAGTCAAAGGGACTGACCAGGTTTTGGTAAAGAAGGAAATTTCCATTCTAAACATTGCTAGACACAGAAACATCTTATACCTCCACGAATCATTTGAGAGCATGGAAGAATTAGTTATGATCTTTGAGTTCATATCAGGACTTGACATATTTGAACGCATTAACACAAGCGCTTTTGAACTTAACGAAAGAGAGATTGTAAGTTATGTTCGCCAGGTCTGTGAAGCACTTGAGTTCTTACATAGTCATAATATTGGACACTTTGACATTAGACCAGAAAATATCATTTACCAAACAAGAAGGAGCTCCGTCATTAAAATCATAGAATTTGGTCAAGCCCGTCAGCTGAAGCCAGGGGACAACTTCAGGCTTCTGTTCACTGCCCCAGAATACTATGCACCTGAAGTCCACCAGCATGATGTTGTCAGCACTGCCACAGACATGTGGTCACTTGGCACGCTCGTGTATGTGCTGTTAAGTGGTATTAATCCATTCCTGGCAGAAACTAACCAACAGATAATTGAGAACATCATGAATGCCGAATATACTTTTGATGAAGAAGCATTCAAAGAGATTAGCCTCGAAGCCATGGATTTTGTTGACCGGCTGTTAGTGAAAGAGAGAAAATCTCGCATGACAGCATCTGAGGCACTCCAGCATCCATGGCTGAAGCAGAAGATAGAAAGAGTCAGTACTAAAGTCATCAGAACATTAAAACACCGGCGTTACTACCACACTCTGATCAAGAAAGACCTCAACATGGTTGTGTCAGCAGCCCGAATCTCTTGCGGCGGTGCAATTCGATCTCAGAGGGGAGTCAGTGTTGCTAAAGTTAAAGTAGCATCCATTGAAATTGGCCCTGTTTCTGGACAGATAATGCATGCAGTTGGTGAAGAAGGAGGATATGCCAAATACGTATGCAAAATTGAAAATTATGATCAGTCTACCCAAGTGACTTGGTACTTTGGAGTCAGACAGCTGGAGAACAGTGAGAAATATGAAATCACCTATGCAGATGGAGTAGCCACCATGTACATCAAAGACATTACCAGATTTGATGATGGTACCTACAGATGCAAAGTAGTCAATGACTATGGTGAAGACAGTTCTTATGCAGAGCTATTTGTTAAAGGTGTGAGAGAAACTTATGACTATTACTGCCGTAGAACCATGAAGAAAATTAAGCGCAGAACTGACACAATGAGACTTCTGGAAAGGCCACCAGAATTTACCTTGCCTCTCTATAACAAGACAGCTTATGTGGGTGAAAATGTCCGGTTTGGAGTAACTATAACTGTCCACCCCGAGCCTCGTGTAACATGGTATAAGTCAGGTCAGAAAATCAAACCAGGTGATGATGATGCAAAGTACACCTTTGAGTCTGACAAGGGTCTTTACCAGTTAACAATCAGCAGTGTAACTATGGATGATGATGCTGAATATACTGTTGTGGCAAGGAACAAATATGGTGAGGACAGCTGTAAGGCAAAGCTGACTGTAACCCCACACCCACCGCCAACAGATACAACCTTAAGACCCATGTTCAAACGGCTGCTGGCAAACGCAGAGTGCCAAGAAGGCCAAAGTGTCTGCTTTGAGATCAGAGTGTCTGGCATCCCCCCACCAACATTAAAATGGGAGAAAGATGGTCAGCCACTGTCCCTTGGGCCTAACATTGAAATTCTCCATGAAGGCTTGGATTATTATGCTTTGCACATCAGGGACACTTTGCCTGAAGACACGGGTTATTATAGGGTCACAGCCACAAACACAGCTGGATCTACCAGCTGCCAGGCTCACCTACAAGTGGAACGCCTAAGGTATGTCAAACAAGAATTCAAGAGTAAGGAGGAGCGTGAACGACATGTACAAAAGCAAATTGACAAGACACTAAGAATGGCGGAAATCCTTTCTGGCACTGAAAAGGTGCCACTGACCCAGGTGGCCCAAGAGGCTCTGAGAGAAGCTGCCATCCTTTACAAACCAGCTGTAAGCACCAAGACCGTAAAAGGGGAATTCCGACTTGAGACGGAAGAAAAGAAGGAAGAGCGAAAACTCCGTATGCCTTATGAAGTACCAGAGCCACGCAAATACAAACAGACTCTAATAGAAGAAGACCAACGCATTAAGCAATTTGTGCCTATGTCTGACATGAAATGGTACAAAAAGATACGTGATCAATATGAAATGCCTGGGAAAATTGACAGAGTTGTACAGAAAAGACCCAAGCGCATCCGCCTTTCCAGATGGGAACAGTTCTATGTGATGCCTCTTCCACGCATTACAGATCAATACAGACCTAGATGGCGTATTCCCAAACTGTCCCAAGATGATCTTGAAATGGTGAGACCAGCACGCCGCCGCACACCTTCTCCTGATTATGACTTTTATTACAGACCTAGAAGACGTTCTCTTGGAGACATGTCAGATGAAGAACTTCTCCTGCCCATTGATGACTACTTGGCAATGAAAAGGACAGAGGAAGAGAGGCTGCGTCTTGAAGAAGAGCTTGAATTAGGCTTCTCAGCCTCACCACCAAGCCGAAGCCCTCCACGTTTTGAGCTTTCTAGCCTGCGTTACTCTTCACCACAAGCTCATGTCAAGGTGGAGGAAACAAAAAAAGACTTCAGATATTCAACCTATCACATCCCCATGAAGGAGGAGACTAGCACAAGTTATGCAGAACTGCGGGAACGGCACGCCCGGGCCTCCTACAGACAGCCGAAACAACGGCAAAGGATCATGGCCGAGAAAGAAGATGAAGAGTTGCTTCGCCCAGTTACTACCACTCAGCGACTGTCGGAATACAAAAGTGAGCTTGAACACATGTCAAAGGAGGAAAAGTCTAGAAAGAAATCCAGGCGACAGAGAGAAGTGACAGAAATAACAGAAATTGAGGAAGAATATGAAATCTCAAAACATGCTCAAAGAGAGTCCTCCTCATCTGTGTCTAGACTACTGAGGCGGCGGCGTTCCCTGTCTCCAACCTACATTGAGTTAATGAGGCCAGTGTCTGAGCTGATCCGGCCACGTCGACATCCAGAGGAGGAATATGAAGAGGACACAGAAAGAAGGTCTCCTACTCCAGAGAGAACTCGCCCACGTTCCCCCAGCCCTGTGTCCAGTGAGAGATCACTCTCAAGATTTGAGAGGTCTGCAAGATTTGATATCTTTTCCAGGTACGAGTCCATGAAAGCTGCTTTAAAGACTCAGAAGACATCAGAAAGGATGTATGAAGTTTTGAGTCAGCAGCCTTTTACCCTGGACCATGCGCCTCGAATCACACTGAGAATGCGCTCCCACAGGGTACCATATGGCCAAAATACACGTTTTATCTTAAACGTTCAGTCTAAGCCAACTGCCGAGGTTAAATGGTACCATAATGGCGTTGAACTCCAAGAAAGCAGTAAGATTCGTTACACCAACATGAGCGGGGTCCTGACCCTGGAAATTCTGGACTGTCACACCGAGGACAGTGGAACATACCGTGCTGTGTGCACCAACTACAAAGGTGAGGCTTCAGACTACGCGACCTTGGATGTAACAGGCGGGGATTACACCACCTATGCTTCCCGACGCAGAGACGAAGAGGTCCCCCGGTCTGTCTTCCCTGAGCTAACAAGAACAGAGGAGTATGCGGTTTCATCATTTAAGAAAACATCTGAGATGGAAGCTTCTTCTTCGGTCAGGGAAGTGAAGTCACAGATGACAGAGACAAGGGAAAGTCTCTTAGCATATGAACACCACGCCTCTGCAGAAATGAAAAGCGCTGCAGTAGAAGAAAAGTCGCTGGAAGAAAAATCCACACACAGAAAGATCAAGACGACTCTGGCCGCAAGAATTCTAACAAAGCCAAGGTCCATAACCGTGTATGAAGGCGAGTCCGCAAGGTTTTCTTGCGACACAGATGGTGAGCCAGTACCCACTGTGATCTGGCTGCGTGGAGGACAAGTGATAAGTACCTCTGCCCGCCACCAAGTGACCACCACAAAGTACAAATCGACCTTTGAGATCTCTTCAGTCCAGGCTTCTGATGAGGGCAACTACAGCGTGGTGGTAGAAAACAGTGAAGGGAAGCAAGAAGCACAGTTTACTCTGACTGTTCAAAAGGCCAGGGCTACTGAAAAGGCTGTGACATCACCACCGAGAGTCAAATCCCCAGAGCCTCGAGTGAAATCTCCAGAAACCAGTAAGGCTCCAAAACGAGTGAAATCCCCAGAACCAGTTACTTCTCACCCAAAATCCGTATCACCCACAGAGACAAAACCCACACCGACAGAGAAAGCTCAGCAGCTCCGAGTCTCCATCCCACCCAAGATAACTCAGTCCCTGAAGGCTGAAGCTTCTAAAGATATTGCAAAGCTGACCTGTGCAGTCGAAAGTAGTGCATTATGTGCAAAAGAGATCACCTGGTATAAAGATGGCAAGAAACTGAAGGAAAATGGGCATTTCCAGTTTCATTATTCAGCAGATGGTACCTATGAGCTCAAGATCCATAACCTCACGGAATCGGATTGTGGAGAATACATTTGCGAAATATCTAGTGAAGGTGGAACTTCCAAAACTAACTTCCAGTTTACAGGACAAGCCTTTAAGAGTATCCATGAGCAGGTGTCAAGCACATCAGAAACTAAGAAAGCAGTTCAGAAAACTGCTGAGTCTACAGAAACCAAGAAAACGGAAGCAAAAGCTCCTGAACCAATTTCCTCCAAACCAGTAATTGTTACTGGGCTGCAGGATACAACTGCTTCTTCAGACAGCATTGCTAAATTTTCAGTTAAAGCTACTGGAGAACCACGGCCGACAGTCATCTGGACAAAGGATGGAAAGGTAACCATTTCTTAATTATCTCCTGATGGTATCTCCTAAAAATCTAACTTCTTCCCTCATCTCCATCTCCCCAAAATGTTTAAACTTAACTCACTTTTTAACACTCAAATAACTTGCATTCTACAGGCTCTTACACAAGGAAGTAAATATAAACTCTCTGAAGACAAAGGAGTTTTCTTCTTAGAAGTTCATAAGACTGATACTTCTGACAGCGGGCTTTATACTTGCACCATAACAAATTCAGCTGGATCTGTGTCCTCTAGCTGTAAATTAACTATAAAAGGTAGGTTGGCTTTTGTTCGTACCAATATTTTTCAGAAAAACGATATTAAGGAAACTTTCTAAACATTCTCCCTTACATGCACATGCACACGCACACACACACAAATATTAAAGTAAAACTGTTTTCATTTTTTAAGGTTTAATGTTTATTTATTTATTTTGAGAGCAAGAAAGTGAGAGAGAGCATGAGCAGGGGAGGGGCAGAGAGGGAGAGAGAGAATCCCAAGCAGACCGTACTCTGTCAGGGAAGAGCCAGATGTGGGGCTTCTTCTCACTTACTGTGATCATGACCTGAGTCAAAATCAAGAGTTGGACAGTTAACTGACTGAGGTACCCAGTAAAACTGTTTTCCAAATTCCAGAATACCATTTGTACGCAAATACACGTATTTAAAGAAAGCCTAATAGTAGCATAAAAAGCACATATCAGGTACCTAATTATATGTGGTATTATTTAAGATTCCAAAGAGGCAGCCACTGCTCCCAAGAATATTTAGGAATAAAGTCAGATGAATATACAAAATGGTACTGCTTCCATAAACTTTCACTCTTGCTAATTTTCCAAAGCAGTGCAGTTTGTAAAAGAGCTATATTACTTTTCCCAGTTAAAATTAAGTTGCTTTCAAGGGCACCTGGGTGGCTCAGTTGGTTAAGCATCCGACTTTGGCTCAGGTCATGATTTCATGGTTCGTGAGTTCGAGCCCCACATGGGGCTCTGTGCTGACTGCTAGGAGCCTGAAGCCTGCTTCAGATTCTGTGTCTCCCTCTGTCTCTGCCCCTCCCCTGCTCACACTGTCTCTGTCTCCCTCTCAAAACTAAATAAAAATTAAAAAAAAAAAATTAGGTTGCTTTCCTTCAATCTTCTAAAACGTAATTCAATTTTTTTATTAATCAAAATTTCCTAAATCCACACCTATCCTAAATAATTTGACTATTCTTTTGAGACTTTTCCCTTAAGTCATAAGAACTATCTTCAATTTAGTTTAAAGAATCATTACACTGATCTCAAAAATCATGCATGACAACTTTTTTTGTGTGTATATTATTTATTCACTTGCAGAACTACAAAAGAGTAAAGGGTGGGACCTCTTTCCAATTAAGTTTGTCTAACAACTAACAGAGGTTTCTTTTTTAGCTGTAAAAGACACTGAGGCACAGAAAGTATCTACACAAAAGACCTCTGAAGTTTTATCACAAAAGAAGGCGGTTGTCCAAGAGGAAATTTCCCAAAAAGCCCTCATTTCTGAAGAAATGAAAATGTCAGAAGTGAAATCTCAGGAAAAGTTAGCCATCAAGGAGGAAGCTTCAAAAGTTCAGATTTCTGAAAAAGTCAAGAAATCAGAAGCAACCTCTCTGGAGAAATCCATTGTCCATGAGGAAATCACTAAAACATCACAGGCATCGGAAGAAATCAGAACACATGCCGAGATTAAAGCATTTTCTACTCAGATGAGCATAACTGATGGTCAGAAAGTGACCTTAAAAGCCAACATTGCTGGTGCCACTGATGTGAAATGGGTACTGAATGGAGTAGAGCTCACTAACTCTGAAGAGTACAGATACCGTGTCTCAGGCAGTGATCAGACCCTAACCATCAAGCGGGCCGGTCACAAAGATGAAGGGATCCTCACCTGCATTGGCAAAACCAGCCAAGGGATCATCAAGTGTCAGTATGACTTGGCCCTGAGCAAAGAACTCTCAGATGCTCCAGCCTTCATCTCACAGCCCAGATCTCAAAATATTAATGAAGGACAAAATGTTCTCTTTTCTTGTGAAATCAGTGGTGAGCCATCCCCTGAAATCGAATGGTTTAAAAACAACTTGCCAGTAAGTTTAATTATGAATATGTCATTGAAGAAAATTTAAAATGGCACATCTATTCCTGAAGAGCTCAAAGAAACATTTCTTTTTTTCCCCCCTTACATTTTAGATTTCTGTTTCTTCAAATATCAGTGTAAGTCGCTCCAGAAATGTATATTCTCTTGAAATCCGAAATGCGTCAGTAAGCGACAGTGGAAAGTACACAGTTAAGGCCAAAAATTTCCATGGCCAGTGTTCAGCTACTGCTTCCTTAACGGTCCTTCGTAAGTAGATCTTTCCCTTTTCTTTTTTTTTTTTTTTTTACTTGCTTAAGGCCTTTATATATTTTTTGTTTTTTTGCCTTTGTCTTCCGAGCACAACCAACTCCGATGAGCCTTATTAAATTCCGTGAGTAAGAGGCACAGGTCTCCCCTCATCCTTACAAAGTTTCTTGACAGCTAAACAGATATGTGGATAAATTAACTTTCAAAGCCAAGCTACCAAGTGCCCTGTTACATTTGTTTCCAGAATGCACAAAATCTATATTATTTTCTATATGACTAATCATTTTTCTCCCAGTTATTCTAGCACCTGCATGTAATACAATGATAGAAATATAAAAGATACGTTTCTTGGAGACATTGAGCTAGCTCTTGACAAATGTATGTATTTGCTTATGCTTCCACAGCAAATTGTTTGGGTTACGTTACTGTGTGTGTGTGTGTGTGTGTGTGTGTAAGTTTTCCATTTCTGCAAGTCAATGTCAGATGTCACCAATTAACCAGATGTCATCAATGTTCACTGTGTATCTGCTATGCTCCACAGCTCTAGTTGAAGAACCTCCCAGAGAGGTAGTATTGAGGACAAGTGGTGACACGAGCTTGCAAGGAAGCTTCTCGTCTCAGTCAGTCCAAATGTCTGCCTCTAAGCAGGAGGCCTCCTTCAGCAGTTTCAGCAGCAGCAGTGCTAGCAGCATGACTGAAATGAAATTTGCAAGCATGTCTGCCCAAAGCATGTCCTCCATGCAAGAGTCCTTTGTAGAAATGAGTTCCAGCAGTTTTATGGGAAAATCTAGTATGACACAACTGGAAAGCTCAACTAGTAGAATGCTTAAAGCAGGCATAAGAGGTGAGCAATGAAATTACTGGTAGAGGTAGATAAGCCTAGTAGCACGGTATAGCCTTTAGTTCATACAATTTAGTAGAAAGTAAATCATTGTGTTTTCAGTTCCTAAAACATTTTTGTTGTTGTTCCATAAAGGAATTCCACCTAAAATTGAAGCTCTGCCCTCTGACATCAGCATTGATGAGGGCAAAGTTTTAACAGTAGCCTGTGCTTTTACGGGTGAGCCTATCCCGGAAATAACATGGTCCCGTGGTGGAAGAAAAATTCAACATCAAGAACAACACGGGAGATTCCACATTGAAAACACAGATGACCTGACGACTCTCATCATCATGGATGTACAGAAACAAGATGGTGGACTTTATACCCTTAGTCTAGGGAATGAATTTGGATCTGACTCTGCCACTGTGAATATAAACATTCGATCTATTTAAGAGAGCCCGTGCTCTCATACTCCTACTCATTCTTAACCTTTCACACATGATTCACATGGACTAATCTTTCTGATCTGTAAATATTAAAGAAGAAAAAGTAGTTGTGTATCAACCTAAATGAGTCAAAGTTCAAAATTATACATTTCAATCTTTTCATAATTGTTGACCTAAGAATATACATTTTCTAGTGACATGTACATACTGTATATAGCCGGATTGACGGTTATAAAGTTTTGTACCATTTATTTTATGACATTTTACAATGTAACTTTTGAAACTAACTGTTGGCAGGAGAAAGTTTCTTATGGAACGAATACCCTGCTCAACACTTAATCAATCTTTGTGCCTCAACATAACGTTGATGTCTAAGTATGCCTCAGTGGGTTGAGAAATTCCCCACTGAAGATGTCCTATCCACCTAAAAGATGATGCCATGTGTGTAACCTGACATGTGCACCAATACCTACTGAATCAGGAATGTAAGGCATTGGTGATGTTTGCATTTACCCTCCTGTAAGCAACACTTGAACGTCTTACATTTTCTGATGTTGTCACACTCAAAATTATGACTTAGATATTACCAGAGCAGAGTGTAACGGCCAACACTTTGTTCGCTCATTTTGCACTGTCTCTGACCATAGAGAATGCGGGGATAGCTTGGAAAAGTAACATCGCCTGGCCATCCCTTCATTTCACCAAGCTATTCAAGTATTCCTTTGCCAGAGCAGTGCAACTCTTGGAGGTTCTGGGGTGCAGCCAATGCCTTCGTGTGGTAGCTCTAAATTTAAATTGAAACCTGAGAAACTGGGGCAACTAAGCAATGAGCCACAGCAAAAAAAAAAAAAAAAAAAAAAAAAAAAAAAAAAAAAAAAAGAACAACAACAAAATAAAGCTGTCGTTAAAGTAAAAACAACTGCAAGATTACTAACTGCCCAGAATGTCAATTTGATGTAGTTCCTTTCATGCAGGTATAAATTCGATTATTAGTTACAATTGTTGGACCTCCTTGAGAAATAGTAACAAAATAAAGCAAGCTATCTGCACCTCAAAATGTGTGGTTGGTTGTTTTGTGGGAAATCCTAGGGTTGGGGAGTATGACTGAACAAATCACAGAAATGATCACAGATCAGGCAAAGTGGCCCATGACGATAGGGTTCAAAATGGCCCATAACGATAGGTTCCTTAAAGCAAATATTTGAATTATTGTGTTGGACATAGTCAACATTTTTTAAAGCATAGATTTGATTCTCATGGATAAATTCATCCTCAAAAGTCAATAAACAAAAAAAACCAAAATAACAGCTTACATCTTTTAAACTTATCAAGAAAAATATTTTTATGGGAACTCATTCAACTAAATCCATCAAAAATACCAAACATCTACAATTCACACTATTTTGTGCTAGACACCATAGGGAACGATGCAAAACTGAGCAAGATAATACAGACCCTATCCCTCAAAGGAAGGCAGTCAAGAGAAAATGATAACTTCAGGGAAAATGATGTTGTGCAACTGAATCCATATCCCCTACTGCAACTCCAAGTTGAGACAGAATAAAGGTTCTCAAAACTAAAAAACACATGTTCAATGGTACACTCCTACCATGCTTTTTTAAACAATTATTCTATACTTAATAAAATACCTAGTGCCAGAAAAATCTGTATTTATCCACTTTAATCATAATTGTAAACCAATAAAGATGATTACTGGCCTAATGAATTACCTCTTAAATGTAAGTACAATTGCCTTCTAAATGTCAATACAAGTGGCCAAAGCTTAAGTACATATACTGTCAACTTCTATTCTCTAAAACAAAATTGGGGTATTTAATTTATTCAGCCAGTATTCTGTCTTAAGTCAGATTCCCTAGAAACAGAGCCCAAGACAGGGATTCCTACAGAAGCAGTTGATCTCATCTCAGAAAAAAAGGGAGTGAGGGAAGCAGAACAGAGGAAGAAGGTTAAGCTAGACTCTCAGTGGGGACATCAGCCCTATCCCACAAGGGAACATAAATTGTACCACAGTTGGTTCCATCTTGGAACAAGGGGGCTGACCTTTTGTACCCCCTTACCAGCCAGCAGCTACAGGCTGTGAGTTTGGGGGGTTGGAAGGTGGGGAGGGAAATAATCTCCCAGGTAAGGAGGGGTACCTGTTGACCAGGGCAGTCTCTGCAGACTAGGGTAGCTAAACAGCCAACACTCAAGAAACCCAGTGGGGTACACGTACCCTGGGGGATCTGGGTAGCACCAACAGCATCCACTATGTCAGGTAACCATTTTAAATGCCTATTCTTACCTTAAAATAAGAGGCAGAACTTACTGGTGGTTCCTGAGGATGATTCCCAGCCCCAACATGCTAATATCCTCACATGTACTACAGTCCATGCTCAGGAGAACTCTTCATGCTGCAAAGATTTCATACTTCCTGTAGTTGCAGCTCGAAGGCTTGGCAGGCACTGAGGGAGGGGAGAGGGGAGGAGCACCGGTTTATCTAGCTAGCCAAGAACACCTGCGCCAGAGGCAAGGTCTGACCTCTATGCCTTAGCAGAAGCAGCAGCCTAGGCAGGCAACATGGGGCAGCCACGTGAACTTATTACCTGTTTTCAATAGTAGCTGATTATATAGAGGAGCCATGTAGAGGTAAGGAGAGAGGTAAATCACAAACAGCAGGTAAAATAACATATTCAAATGATGGTCTCTATGGAGACTGATTCAAGAATGTTTTATGATAGTGCTCCAAAAAAAGAGAAAGTAATTTGTATTTGTTTACTCTGCCCCAAATATAACTTTGAAAAATTCAAACAGAAAAAGTTTAGTTTCCTTGTAAAAGGAGGAAAGAGTGCTAAACAGAATTTTTAAAAACAGATTGGCCCATCAATTTTTAGTCTAAGGTTATAAAAAGCGAAGGCTTAAAGCTTAATTTTATGCCTTTTGGTATCTCTGGGTCAATATTTCCCCAACTCTCTTCTCAGGATGTTGGTAGATGTTTTGAAAAAAAGTGTTTCACAGCCAAATAAACTTAGGACATGGATAATTGTACTTTTTTATGCAGGACTTCTCAGAGTCTTTGATGAGCTAAATGTGTTTGTGATTCTCCAGAACAGTGCTTCCTAAACTTAATTGATGGAACAGTTTTCACGGGTGCTGCACTTGATGCAGGCTGAGCCAGGCTATGGCAGGTTGAAACATGGAAGGTGTAAACAGGACTACATCCTCGTAGGAGGAATTGGATATCATCTAAGAAATGAAATTTAGTGGCTATGGTTAATATATATATTATATATATACATATATAATATATATGTATATATGTATATATAATATATATACATTATATATTATATATACATATATATATGTGTGTGTGTGTGTATATATATATATATCTCCAGGGGCACCTGGGTGGCTCAGTTGGTTAAGCATCCAACTTCAGCCTAGGTCATCATCTCGCCGTTCTGGAGTTCGAGCCCTGTGTCAGGCTCTATGCTGACCGCTTAGAGCCTAGAGCCTGTTTCAGAATCTGTGTCTCCCTCTCTCTCTCTCTCTGACCCTCCCCCCACTCATGCTCTGTCTCTCTCTCTCAAAAATAAACATTAAAAAAAAAAAGTGCTCAAAACCACACCGCTGGGGCATCTGATCCAGTCAGAGAAATGCAGAACAATCAGGTTAGAGGAAGTTCCCTGTCAAAGCTTCAACCTAAAGTGTGGGCAGAATAAGGAAAAGCAGGGTGGGGCTTTCCAAGCAGAGGACCTTTGCACCTGCAGAGGCTTTCAAAAAAGTAGAAAAAATGATTAGTAAGGCTGGTACAATAGCTTCTGAAGGGCTGGGGGCAAGAGGAAAGGCAGCACTGCAAAAAGCCTCAGAAACATTATACAGTTTGGGCTTTTCCCTAAGAGGTTAAGGAGGAGCATGAAAGATTCAAGCAAAGTACTTACTTGATCAAATTTTAGATTTACAAGTCTTTAGCTATTCTTAGAAAGCTATGATGTTTGCTTGCCATTCTACATCAATGAGCTTATTTCTACCTGGAAAGGAAGGAGGACTTCACAGGAAGACCTTGACCTAACACCAAATTTCTAGCCCATAGTGGTCCTGTAAATTATTAAAATTAAATTATTATTAAGGCTCCAGGGCTTTATAACCATTCATGGAAAGGTCTTTCTTAAGGTTGTCTGGGGTCTTAAGAATACAGTAATAAAGCCAGGCTTGTAGACTCTCTGGGCACATAAGAGGTGTGGGAGAGAGGGAACTTGTGGAGAAGAGAGGGCACCTTAGTGCCCACGGCCTTCCCAGTGACAATGACTGCTGCCGTGGAACTGGCAGTGGAGAGGTAGGACAGTCCAGCCCAGCAAGCTGAGCTCCCCTGAGGATGCCGTGTTGAGAATGTGGCTCATGGGGATGACTCCCACTCACTCCTACTACATTTTAAGAAAAGGTAAGAAGCAAGTAAGAGGAGACAGCAGACATACCAGTGCTTTCAAATCTGTCAGGAATCCTGTGGAAAAGGCAGCATGTCCTCAAAGTCAGGACTCCGAACCGGAAATTCATGCTTATCCCGTATCTTTAGGGGTCCATAAGCATACCGAGATTATGCCTATGTGTATCTTTTAGGGACATGACTCCTACTTTTCATTTCATTTTTAACGTTTATTTTTTTTGGGACAGAGAGAGACAGAGCATGAACGGGGGAGGGGCAGAGAGAGAGGGAGGCACAGAATCGGAAACAGGCTCCAGGCTCTGAGCCATCAGCCCAGAGCCCGACGCGGGGCTCGAACTCACGGACCACGAGATCATGACCTGGCTGAAGTCGGACGCTTAACCGACTGCGCCACCCAGGCGCCCCTCATTTCATTTTTAAAGATGTCAGTGATTCAAAAAGTTTAAGAAATACTGCCCTACATGTTTCAAAGGGAACAGGCAGATAGATGCCAAGGCATCTTCTATCTGAGAAATACTCATAGCTCCCCATAGAAAGAGGCAGTGATAAGCCCCATTTTGGAAAACCTTTCCAGAGCTCTGCTGCTCAGGATGCCAAATGCTTCTTGCGAAGGATGTAATAGGTACAAATATCCTGACTTATAGGGGGAGTTTCTAGGGATATTGAGGGGACCCTCTCTGACACCAGTCTCAGACTTCGAGAGGAACAGGAAGACAGAATTCTTCCCTGCAGTTCTAACACATGAACAAAATCAGCTCTTTGTTGACAGCTGCCAGTTCTAAGGGCACTGTAGTCAGGTGAGGCCCACGGGTACTCCTCCTCCCCCAATCTGCTGAGAACCTCACCACCATCTATAGGAGAGGCTGGGTACCTCCTCTACCCTTATGTCCCTGCTTAGAACAACTCAAAGAAGATGCAGAGAAGGGACATCACCAGGTCCAGGAGGCCAAGACCAGATGGGAGGCTGACGCCCTAATAAATGGAAGGACCACAATTAAGGGGCCCCTAATGGAGATATTCACCAGAAAGAAAGCTGCAAGGAGAGAATACTGAGACCCAGGGTCTTTGAATAACGTGCCCAAAGTCACATAGTAGCAGAGCTGAAACTAAAACCCAGGTCCCCACTTAGTGTGGTCTTGCCACCCTTTCACAACACCAAAATTCAAACCTGCTGGAGAGCGAGAGGGCAAGAGGAAGGGCCTCTTTAGAGAGAAGAGGATTCTATTCTACTTTCAGGGTCATTATGGTTCCAGGGTAGGGCAGACAGCAAAATCCCCTCAGGTCACTCCCCATAAAGAGGCTTCTCAGTTCCAGTGTAGTCAACTCCTCTTCTCAGAAAGCTTAGAGCCCTTCACTGCCATCTGCAATTCCAAACCTGGAAATAGGGTGCTTATCTAACCCAACATATCACGTGAACAGACAGGGATGGGAGAGCCAAAGCTCTCTGTAAACCATGTTATGGGCTCTGAAGAAATAATAGAAAAGAACCTTTCCAACTTTAGAGGAAGGAGGTAATCTGCCTTGTTCTCAGTGCATGTTTAGACACAGGGAAGCCAGCTGAGAGTTCCTGGAATGTTTAAGGTAGGGGACCGCAGCCATGATAAGGGAGGTTTCTGAGAGCTGGGTGCTGGACAGACACTCCAGAGCATTTGGAGGATTTGATTTTCTTCATTTCCATTTGAGACTGGGATGAGTAAATTTCTTACTTAAAAGGAACTTTCTCTTGCAGAGAAGAATTATCAAAATAAAGATGTGTATGAAGAAGTATTCTTGCAAGGACTATAACTTCTTTTTTTCCTTAATACGTAAGAAAGCTGTATGCAGGGAGTGAAAGGGCACACATGGCCTTCAGCCCAGTGACCATTCTTTCAGTGTCTTTTTCTTCCCCATTTTGGGGAGAGTGCAGTTTGGTGCTGATGGTCATAGTGGGCGTCATTTCCTTTACATGTGCTCCAGATCAGAAAAATCATCTCTAGCTTGTAACCTGCTGATGTGAGCACACAGCACTAGTTTCATTTTCCAACCCTGTATGAAAATATCACAACTTACCTAGGACAGACAACCAGAGACAGAAGCTGAAGGCAGGATGTATCAAGAGCTACATTTACCCTAATATCACCTCCAAAATACCTGAGAATAACCTGGGGATCAGTAGACCTGAGGTAGGGGCCTGACATTCTGCATTTCCAACAAGCTTCCAAGTGAAGCCAATGCTGCTGATCATCAGGCCATGCTACTAAGGACCTGAAAAATGTTTGGACTTTCTGGCTGTTAGATGATGGCCCCAAACTTGAATGCTATATAATATACCTCCTAAATACAACAATCAGGAGTGAGAGCTTCCACCTAGCTCAGTGGTTCTCAGCCTTGGATACTCATTGGAATTGTGGGGGAGCTTTAAAAAATATCAAGAACTGGGTCCACCCCTACCAAATCTGCTGTAATTGGTCTGGGCCAACCATAAGGAAGTTTGAATGCTCCTGGGGATTTCTAATGTACAGCCAAGGTGGAGAACCCCTGATCTAGCCAAACAAGGTGATCCACTTAATGTTTTCATTTAAAGGTCAACTATTACTTCTCCTACAATTTGTTCTCACATCACACCACTAATTTTAATTTAGCCAATCAGATTTTACATTTAAGTGTGCAGCAAACCAACTGTCACATTATTTTAAAAGCAAAGAGTTACCCTTCCTTAAACTTTCAAAACATGCTGCCCTTAAATTTTCTTAGTGACATGGCAAATTTATTAAAGCTTCCCCCACGCTGTTAACATGGTTCTGTTTATTGATTTATAAAATTGCTACAATACTTTAAACAAGCAGCATTTTCATAACAAAAATAGAGAGTACACCTTTTGGCATTGGGAAGAGAAAAAAAAAAACGAAGTATACATATATTTTAAAATCAAGTTTATTTTTCCCCTGGGAACAAAAATCCTATTCTGAAAATGTTTCAATATTAAAGTGCTTAGTTATATCAATCTAAAGCCATGTTTGCTATTAGGTTATTAAGTTTTTTTAGAGACTAGCTTTTCTATCACTTTCAGTATTTCCAATTTATTTAACTTCTAAAGTTACAAATTGTTCATTAAGTACCCACAAACTTGTTGCAAAAACCATTATGTGTATTAGTTATGACTAACCCAAAATAAAAACATTTCAAAAGCAAAAAAATCAGGTGCTTATGTTTTTAATAATATTTATATACATAAAGAAACAGCTGTTTTAAAACGACCGTGATATTTTCCAATGCTTGCTTATTTGCATTTAGGTAAAATAATAGTTGGTGTGCAAATGTGAATAATAAATACTATTCAACTAGTTAACTAAAAGAAGTGAAAATTTAGGACAGCCAATTAAATTTAAGATAGTCAATTTATCTAAACTATTAAAAATAAAGCAGTGAGTTTTCAGTGCACTCAAGAATTATACAGCAAATAAGAATGCTAACAAAATGGCACTTAGCAGTCAATGAATATTGACTGAACAAATTTTTTAAGTTGGATAAATATATAAGCTATCCTAATTTTTTTAATGTTCATTCATTTATTTTGAGAGAGAGAGACAGAGGGTGAGTAGGGGAGGGGCAGAAACAAGAGAGAGAGAGAGAGAGAGAGAGAGAGAGAGAGAGAGAGAGGAGAGAGAGAGAGAGGGAATTCCAAGCAGGCTCAGTAGCTGTCAGCTCAGAGCCTGATGCTGGGCTAGAGCTCATGAACCTGAGATCATGACCTGAGCTGAAACCAAGAGTCAGCCACTTAAGCAACTGAGCCACCCAGGTGCCCCTAAGCTATCTTAAATTTAAATTCCCTCTTGAACTCTCCACTCTTCCCAAGTGATTCTTTTGTTTTCTAAAACAGTTTCACCAAATATGGAAATATTGGGGAGGCTATTATAAGAGACTCTACATTATTAATTAAACACGGAGAAAAAGTTACAAATATTAAGTCATTATGTGTAAACACCTGAAACTAACATAATGTTATATGTCAATTTTATCTCAATTTTCTATTTTGTTTGAGCCATTAAAAAATGGACAAAAAGATAAAGTGAATAAGAATTTTAAAAAAGGAAAGGTAGGATGAGCAAAGTTCCTGTGACTTTCTCTTTGGCTAGATTAATATTGGAAAGCTCTTAGAAATTTACTTTTAACATTCAACCATGATTTTTATAACATAACATACAACCATGAATTCTTCAGAGCTGGCAGAAAGGAAAGGTTGAAATAACATACAGAATTTTGAAAACCAGAGGCAAAAATCACACAGTGAGTCTTTCCTATTCTCTTGGTCAAGCTAGTAATGAATCTGAACTATTAAAAACCTCATCTAAAACTATATCTACTCCCTCACTCCCTTCATTCTCCTCCAGAAGAAAGAAAGGCACCTGCAGGAGTTGAGTCTGAGAGATGCAGATACAGATACAAACATTATGGTAAAGGAAGCCATGTGTCCCCCAAAAACATACTGTTATGAGGTCAAAAAATGGTAGGTCACCGGTACATTTTGCTAGGCTTCATGACTCAAGCCATATTCAAGGACACTGTGTGGCCAACGTGGCCTGATTCATAAAAGCAAGAAAGAAAAAGTTTCAATCTGCACATCTGCCCCACCCCCTGCACCAAAACCATGGCCTCTATTTTAAAAATGCAGCAAGGAGAAAGGACAACTCATCTAAGGAGGGTTGCTACTTAGGTATAACTGCAGATGAACTAAAAAACGGTCTCTCAAGAGATGACCAAGGGCAATGAAACACAAAAGGTGACTTCTATAAAACACTGGTATGCTATCGAATTTCACTTGCTAAACTCATACTTTTTAAAGTTTTTTAAAAGTATGGCACTATTTGGGGTCTTTTTTCCTGAGCACCAATGTCAAGGTTGCAAAGGTCTTCGAACTCACAAAAGCAATGTTAGTAAGTGAATGGTACGTATTACTTATGCACACATATATACTTGGCCTGAATAGGCGATGGCTAGTTTTGTTTGCCTTGAAAATATATACATATGGTTAAGTTCATCCTAGTATAATAGTGTAAACTTAAAACAAGGAATCAATTATGAGTTGTTCAACTTTGAGTTCTTAAAAAAATGTAATGTAGCAAAGTTATGCAAAGTCAGACCACAATCATTTCCCTGTATTCTGGATGACCCTTGCCACCATTCCCCACACCTTACCACCAAACCCATGACGGGCATCATTAATCAAGTAGGTGGGTTATTCTCTGCTGATCCTAGCCTCAAACTCAGAATCCCTGGAAGCTACAGCTAACTGATCAGAGTTGGCACAGAAGGAAAAAAAAAAAAGGCAGTATGCCATCCATGGTCACAATACTAAACCACAGGTATTTATTGCCACACATTTCTCTCTGGCCAACCATTGCAAAACAAGAAAACAAACAAACAAAAAATAAGCCAAACAGCAATTGTATATATTACTTGTACTGTAAAGCCTCACCAAAATTAGACATCGTAGCAAGGGACTCTAGACAGTCTTCTGGGCGTGCTGGAACACTTGCATAACTTAGCAAGTCCCAGCAACCACAAATACCACAGAAAAGGGCACAGTCTAGAAATTTCCTATTTAACTCAACTACAGTCTGATTCTGGTGTAAGACTTCAAAGACATTTATTGTATGCTCATCTACCATATAAATTTGTCAAATAAAGTTTTAATCACATGGCCATGTATACATTCCAAGACAGAAATCTGGATGCTTAATGCTTACTGCCTCTAGGCCACACTTTTGATTGCTGCCAAACAACAATACAACTCTATTTTGACTGAGTCATAGTAATTTCTCCAGCAAACATGTTCTATCTTTTGTAGGTAAACTTGTAAAATCAATTGTGAAAACAAATGTAAAGCTGTATGTATGTATCTGAAAACAAAATGATTCCAGGTCTCATGGTCCACAACCAAGAAACTATATGTAAAGACATACATGCAAACACATTCATGTATGCACGATTAAAGAAAAGCACTAGAAAGCCTAGGACTGCCTTTCAAAAGAAAATGGCCTCATTCTAGCTATCTGAAAGAAAGAAAGAAAGAAAGAAAGAAAGAAAGAAAGGCAGTCAATTCACAGTCCCTTGCAAAGGAGGAGTAAAAAGAAAATAAAAGAGCCAAAATAAATGTCAGTCAGGTCAACAGCAGAGGTCAAAATTATTCTGCTGTCACACACAGAAAGTACCTGTGAAGATATATAGAGTTACCTCCTTCTGTGTCACCAGCTGCACCATACAGATGTGCCACCTTGCTGTCAATGAGCTAATCTGAGTGACTGCGTATACACCCACATTAAAATGCCTAGGAAACCATCAAAATCCTAGAGGAAAAAGCAGGAAAAAACCTCTCTGACCTCAGCCGCAGCAATTTCTTACTTGACACATCCCCAAAGGCAAGGGAATTAAAAGCAAAAATGAACTACTGGGACCTCATGAAGATAAAAAGCTTCTGCACTGCAAGGAAACAATCAACAAAACTAAAAGGCAACCAATGGAATGGGAAAGGTTACTTGCAAATGATATATCCGACAAAGGGGTAGTATCCAAAATCTATAAAGAGCTTACCAAACTCCACACCCAAAAAACAAATAATCCAGTGAAGAAATGGGCAGTAAACATGAATAGACACTTCTCTAAAGAAGACATCCAGATGACCAACAGGCACATGAAAAGATGCTCAACATCGCTCCTCATCAGGGAAATATAAATCAAAACCACACTGAGATATCACCTCACGCCAGTCAGAGTGGCCAAAATGAACAAATCAGGAGACTATAGATGCTGGCGAGGAGTGGAGAAACGGGAACCCTCTTGAACTGTTGGTGGGAATGCAAACTGGTGCAGCCGCTCTGGAAAACAGTGTGGAGGTTCCTCAAAAACTTAAAAATAGATCTACCCTATGACCCAGCAATAGCACTGCTAGGAATTTACCCAAGGGATACAGGAGTGCTGATACATAGGGGCACTTGTACCCCAATGTTTATAGCAGCACTCTCAACAATAGCCAAATTATGGAAAGAGCCTAGATGTCCATCAACTGATGAATGGATAAAGAAATTGTGGTTTATATACACAATGGAGTACTACAGGGCAATGAGAAAGAACGAAATATGGCCCTTTGTAGCAACGCGGATGGAACTGGAGAGTGTGATGCTAAGTGAAATAAGTCATAGAAAGAAAGACAGATACCGTATGTTTTCACTCTTATGTGGATCCTGAGAAACTTAACAGAAGACCATGGGGGAGGGGAAGGAAAAAAAAAAAAAGGTTAGAGAAGGAGGGAGCCAAAACATAAGAGACTCTTAAAAACTGAAAAAAAACTGAGGGTTGATGGGGGTGGGGGGGAAGGGGAGGGGATGGGTATTGAGGTATTGAGGAGGGCACCTGTTGAATGAGCACTGGGTGTTGTATAGAAACCAATTTGACAATAAATTTCATATTTAAAAAAATGCATAGGAAAGGTCTGTAAGGATACCCACCAGAAAAGAGTGGTTATCTCAGGGGGAGTGGGGGTGTCAAGGTGAACTTTCGCTTTATTCATAGCCTAAATGATTATTTAATAAGAGAGAATATACTCAGGTACTGCTTTAAAAAAAAATAAAAGAAAGGGTGGGAAATAACCCAGCTCTCTGAATTTGAAGTCTAGAGTCTTGAGAGAAGATGGCGGGACTGAGTGAGGCTGACAAGTTTCCCTAGAACGCCTCCTTTTCGTTGCACATAACTCATTAGTCTTTATTCCCAAACTGCTACATCTCATCCAAAATGACAACTTCTCTCTGCTAATGCCGAGAGCAGATGGGAAAGAAAAGAGTGTGGGGGGATAGCTCCATGTGGCTATGGCTCCCTTCGTGACACTGTTCTCTCTCCTTTGTTGCTAACTGTCCCCGTGCTACCAAACCTGGTAATATACTTTATACTGAAAGCTCAGTGGGTAAAACAGTCTTTGTGACAAATTTTCAAAAGCACAAAGAGTATCAACAGCATCCTCCTCTCACTTGGACAATATGAAACTAAGGAGGAATTCATTATAGTCAGACATTTTATTCATCATTGATATTCTGAATACATCACCCATATGAACTATCCTTCACTGATGTCAAAGGAATTTCTGAATTTGCTAATATCCCTGTACATTGATTCGTTTATCTATCACAGTTAATAAAAACCTAATATATCCTGCTGTGAATTCTGTGTGTGGCTATTTATTCAGCAACTAACTGTAGCCCAAAAGCATATAAACTAAAATACTAAATAAAATAAACAGATTAGGGGTGCCTGAGTGGCTCAGTTGGTTAAGCGTCCAACTTCGGCTCAGGTCATGATCTCACAGTTTGTGAGTTCGAGCCCCACATCAGGCTCTGTGCTAACAGCTCAGAGCCTGGAGCCTGCTTCAGATTCTGTGTCTCCCTTTCTCTCTCTGCCTCTCCCCTGCTCGTACTCTGTCTCTCTCTTTCTCAAAAATAAACATTAAAAAAAATTTTTAATAAACAGATTAATTTAAACACTTAGTATTTCAGGATATAGTAACAAAATATTCATCATGCTGATCAGTCATGTATGAGTTAATCCTGGTTCTGCATATTTTGGATGTTTTTGTATGCCTGCACTTTAATATCTTTGTTACAAGGCTATAATGTGGTAAAGCAACTGGCCCATAGTGTTACAAATGTTTTATTATCACAGAGATCAACAAAATACTCTTTTGGGGAAAGCACATTATGAGAAAAGAAAAATTCTATCCTATGAAAATATACAAGATTAGTTACTGCATTTGGAGAAAAGACAGCATAAGGGCTCCAAAGCTGTAGACATTAAATCTTCAGAGATGAAATATCAAAGCAAATAGTAAGGGCACACAATAATATTCCCATCGGGAAAGAGGAAAATGCCCACATCAAGCTAATAGCAGGCACGGTTTTAACCCTGGCCATGTCTCCCTGTTTATTCTATACTAGCAAAGTCAACCTGATAATTTGCAAAGAAGTTTATTCACACTAAGTAACTGGCTATTTCTTTTGTAGAAAAATTTCTCATCTCGGGGTGCCTGGTTGGCTCAGTTGGTAGAGCGAGCAACTCTTGATCTCAAGGTTGTAAGTTCAAGACCCACGTTGGATGTCGAGATTACTTAAAACTAAAATCTTTAAAAAAAGAAAACGAAAAATTTCTCACCTCTAATAGTATTAATATTTACAGCCATTTGTCACAACCATGGGACTCTACTTCAGTGAGAGAGAATGCAAATCTCCTTATAAATAAAAAAACTTCCCCAAAGTATGCAGCTCTCTACCCATAAAAAGAGGAGTGTGAGCACCTAATGCCACTTCACTTCTAAGAATTAGAATTCAGCATTATCATACACTCAATCTAGATACAAAGAAGATACTTTAAATAACTGAGCAAATGCAGACATTTTGATTTATAACTTCACAACATTTTCTGAAAACTATACAACCACTGACCAGGTCATAGATCCAGTGACTGGAGTCCACTGTTTGTCCATTTCTATACTCTACATACTCAAAGAGTATACATTTACTGGCTGTAGGAAAGGCATAATAAACATCACCTCCATAAATTTATTTTCTATACTTCACATTTAGATGATCAAAACACAATACCAATAAAGCTTAAAAACACATCAAAATTGTTATTATATGCTTTTAAAATCTTATGCAGTAATCACTACTGATTGGATTTTTTAAGGCTTTCATGTATCTTAGAAAGATTACATCTAACCCCTGAACATTCCATGTGAAGTCTAGTTAAATGAGGGTCAATATTACCAAACACTAGATTTTTCCATATGTCAATAATTCTTCCTGTGATGAAAACATTTTAATCTAGATCTAATGGATTACTGAAATAAGGGTGATAGTAGTAAAAATAATAATGGTAGCAATAATATTAATAATAGCTAACACTGATTTAACACATACCAAGTGTCAGGCACTGTTCTAATTGCTTCAGATGTATTGATTCTTCTAATCCTCACAACAACCCTATAAGGTAGGTAGTACAGTAGAATCATATTAGTTAAAAGTCATTAGAAAGTGGAAACAATAAATTACAGAATAATACACACAGAGTTTTATTTTCTACACACTATCAGAATTGAAATCTAGACTTCCAGTTAAATACAGTAGACTGACCACTTATATTTGTTTTCTCTACCTCCAAACCCCACCAAAAAGAGATCAAAGGAATATAAATGGTATTAATCCATAAAGACAAAGAAAACAGGCTATACAGCCATGAGATTTTAATAAAGTTCATAAAAATAGAAAACAAGAGGAGGTGTGATAACTAATCTAGCAGAATGGAGGAAGTTAAAGCCTTAGTCCCCAGAAGAGAGAAGCCAACAAATACATTCTACCTAGCACCTAATAAGTTCAGGACTTGGAAATACCAGGTGTTATAGAAAAAGGGAGTGAAGTATACAGCTGAATATAGGACTAGAAATCTGTATAAAAAGCAACTGGATCCCACGTCTTCTTCCCACTTTCCACAGCCAGACAACCCACCCAACCTCTATGCACAGAAGAAACTGAATGAGAGGGTCACCATCCACAGAAGGCTGGAGTGGGGTGGGTCAGGACATAGGGATGCTGAAAGTAGGAGATTAAGGAAAAGCCACCATATAAACTCTGGGGTCCTCAGCCCTCTTTTTCTACCCTACCAAAACTTAGGAGTCCTTTCTAGAGAAACCAAATGGCTCCAAAGAAAAGATCCCCACTGAAATGAAACGGTATCATAAAAAAGGAACAGAGAGAAAAAAAAAAATCTTAGAAATTAAAATACATAGCTAAAAAAAAAAAAAATCAATGGAAGAGCTGGATGATAACAAAAAGAACAAATATAATACAACTCAATGAACAACCGGAGAGGAAAAATTTTTTTAATTAGAGGATCAATCTGGGAGTTCCACCATTCAAATAATAGAAATTCTAGAAAGACAGGATGGAGAAAGTGGAGGAGAGAAAACTGTCAAAAAGATAACACAGAAATATTCCCAGAAATGAAACAGACAAGTCTACAAATTGAAAGACTCCACCAAGTTGAGTACCCATTGGCATGAATAAAGACCCACACAACATCATGAAATGTCAGGGGTAAAGAGGAGCCTCTAAAAGCTTCCAGAGTGTAAAAGAACAGGTCTGTATGAAAGAATAGTTTCAGAATTCTCACAGAAATAATGAATGCAATAAGACAATGGAGCACTGCTTTTAAAATTCTGAGAAAAATTATTTTCGACATATACTCCAAACTACCAACCATTCAAGAGTAGAGACATTTTCAGACCTGTAAAGCCTCAAAGTCTTTAGCTTGCCATACTTTTTCCTAGGAAGTTTTCAGTAGTGAATACACGTTGGCAAAAAAAGGGGCAGTGAATCAAGAAATAGGAAGTCATAGGATCCAATAAACGGGAAATCCAACATAAAACTAAAAAACAAAGTAGGTCCCAGAATGACCGCTGAGCCATGCACAGGCCTAGAAAACAACAGTCCAGATGGCAGAAGATGAAGGATTGTGGAAGAAAGGTCCCCGAAGCTCAAAAAAAAAAAAAAAAAAAAAAAGGAATTTGATAGATTGATTATATGATGTTTTGGAGCATTTAACCCTTTGAATAATCTTTGCAATTGAATATAAAAAACTAAGCAAATTTTAAAATCAGGTAATTATTAATTCAGGGAAAAATAAGGTTATAGTTGAGAGGAAATAATGATAGTTCACCACGGGGTTCCTTAGTGACCAACATTTAGAGTAGTTCCCTAGCTTATCCCTGGGGGATATGTTCCAAGACCCCCAGTGGATACCTGAAACTACAGATAGTACTGAACACTTTATATACTAGGCTTTCCCTATGCATACGTACCTATGATAAAGTGTCACTTATAAGTTAGATGCAGTAACAGATTAACAACAATAACTAATAATAAAATAACATAATTATAATATACTGTAATAAAAGTTGTATGAATGTGGTCCCTTTCTCTAATATCTCACTGTACTGTACTCACCCTTCTTCTTGTGATGACATGAGATGATAAAATGCCTACATGATGAGACAAAGTGTGGTGAATGAAACAGGCGCTGAGATGAAGTATTATGCTACTACTGACCTGATGATATGAGGATGATCATCTGCTTCCAGACCGGGACTGATTGCAGGTAACTGAAACCAAGAAAGCAAAACCACAGAAAGCAAAGCAGCAGATTTGGCGGGGGGGCGGTAATTGACTGTATAGCTATTGATTTTACAAAAACCTATGGCTAACTTGTAGTGGGAGAGATGGGAAAGAAATATGGGAGAGGTAGGGATATAAGAAAAGTAAATCCTGGGGCGCCTGGGTGGCACAGTCAGTTAAGCAACTGACTTCGGATCAGTTCATGATTTCACGGTTCATGGGTTCAAGCCCCATGTTAGGCTCTGTGCTGACAGCTCGGAGCCTGAAGCCTGCTTCAGATTCTGTGTCTCCCTCTCTCTCTTTTCCTCCCCTGCTCGTTCTCTGTGTCTCTCAAAAATAAATAAACGTTAAAAAAATTATTTTTTAAATAAAAAAAAAGAAAAATCCTGCCTAACATGAAAGGAACTCAAGAAAGCATTTCTGAAATTGATAAATCAAGAAAAAGTAACACAATATCTTTTCAAATAGGAACAAACCACTAGGAGTTGAAAGTGCTCATCTCTGGACACTCAGCTAGGGAGAGGGAGGACTTTTTTTTTTTTTTTTTTTATAAGCCTTCTAGTTCTACTTGGTTTTTTTTTTTTTTTTTCAACGTTTATTTATTTTTGGGACAGAGAGAGAGCATGAACGGGGGAGGGGCAAAGAGAGAGGGAGACACAGAATCAGAAACAGGCTCCAGGCTCTGAGCCATCAGCCCAGAGCCTGACGCGGGGCTCGAACTCACAGACCGCGAGATCGTGACCTGGCTGAAGTCAGCCGCTTAACCGACTGCGCCACCCAGGCGCCCCTCTACTTGGTTTTTTAAACTATGTACATGAATTACTTTAATAAAAAGAAAACTAAAGTTTTTCTAAAATTTTTTTAATTTACAAATTCAGTATGAATTCAAAGAAAGGAGAACCGGTGACCTGGAAAAACATGAAAAGGAAACCCTATCTACCAGCTACAACTTCCTTGCCCCACCTGGGCTACTAAAAGACCTCCTGGAAGGAGTTCCTGCAGTCTAACCAGGCTTTCTTTCAGGCCAGAACACTCCCTCTGTACCAAGTGGCAATAGCAAGGCTCAAAGGACAGGCATTGAGACACTTCATTTAATAAAAGAAGTGAAGAATTGGTACAGTCCAAATTAATGATATAATAATGTATGTGGAATTAGTGTTAACAGCAGTATAATATTAATATATTACAAAGATATATTTCCTGAGATCTTAATGGTGATTTCTAAATACTAAATGTAATAATACACAGTGAAAAACTACAACTCAGGGTTAAAGGTTCCATGGTGACTATCAAATGAAGATACTTTATCTCCTGCTTTAGAATTTAAGTTCAAGTGACAACATCCATTTCTCAACTTGTCCTGATCAAAGGTAATACAATAAATTCAATGTAATGTAAGAGAATTCAAAAATAGTCCAATTATAAAACAATTCTCATCAAAGTCACTTTAACCATGGAGGCCTGGATTCCCACACAACGGAAATCAGGCACTTGAAAAGAAAAGCAAGCACTGGCTTTGGTTAGAAGATCAATGACATACCAACAGTCTCCAAATTCTCGATAACCCCAAGGCCTAGCTAGACAAAGCAAAAAAGGACCAACCACTACCTATACATTAGAGAAAGTTATGACAAGCTAAAATTCTTACAGGATTGTTCTTATTTGGTTTATCTTTTTCTTAAAATTCAGAAAAGTCAGGCACACTTGAACATACACAGGGCTCCTCAAAATGCAAGGTTCACTGAAGCTTTATCGATTGCTTCATGCTATCAATTCACTAATCAAAACCTAGACATAATTCAAGATACATTTATACTCCTCCCAAAAAATGATTTCACAAATGTGTTTGTGAAAAAGCAGGTCCCAGTAACAATAAAAGCCATACTTAGGAATATGGCACACCTGTTCAAAGCACCTGTTTCAAGGGGGAAAAAATGATACAAACCAGAAATGATAGCATTTTATTTTAAAAAATATTTACAGAAAACTGTTCAGGAACTCATCTTTTTGGATAAAGCAATAAAAAAATGGATTTGTTTCCTATGAGTTCAAAAGCTTGTTATAGTATTTTCATTATAAACCTACTGGTTCAAAAAAAGTACCTACCTGAAAAACTCCCTATCAGTAGCACCTTGACTTTCATTATCTAGTCACTATGCAAATTCTTACTACCACAAAAAAAAGGAAAAAGTCTGATTACTCACTCAACATGAAACTTACTACATTATTAAACTTTTCTCCAATTCGACATATGAAGTACAACATACGAATGGAAAAATTCCACTTAATCTAGCCTAATGACCTGTGTGCTACTTAAAGTCACAAATACTTTTAAGCAGCATACAGTTTATCTAAATGCATATTAATGTATTTAGATTGTGTCCATTTTAAACTTACAATTACAGATTTATTTTAGTGAAGTAAATACCAAATATTAACTGTTTAAAAAAACTTCCCACATAAACCTACAAGAGAAATTTAAAGTGGAACAGGCCACACTATTCTAAGCTCATAGGCAACAAAACTAAAAATATGACTCATTTGTGTATTCACTAGGCGGTCCAAATATACAAACAAAATCAAAGCAATGAAGAATACTAATAGCACTTGATAAAGATCAGACAGAATATCAACAATGTAAAAAATACAATGTATTATATGATACGTTTGAATGCAAAAACCATATATTTATTAAACATGTGATTAACTTAAAAACACCAAACCAGTTTGTTTTAAAGTGCTCCTCATCCAAGACCTTGGACAAAACCATCACTCCAAAGTGAATTTTTTTAAAAAAACAGTTTACAAGGCAAACACTGACAATAGGTATGGACAGGCACTACCAAAAAATGCTATTTGTTCTTTAATTAAATAATGCCATTCTCAAGTGATGTAGAGTGGTCACTTTGACAGAATTCCTTTTTTGTATAAATAGTCATAAATAAAAAATGTCTCTAGATAGTCTAAAGAGCTGCAAACATTAATACCTTACAACAGCAGCTTAATGTCTATTTTAGGAAAAAAGCACTAAAATCCTCTTCCATTGAAGGGCGTTTATTTCTCTGGTGTAAGTGAGCAAGGTCACTACAACATTAACCTCTTTTCTAGAACAATGTAAATAACAAATGTATACACATCTTAAATTTGGTAGGTCATAAAAGTCAGGATGCAATCATTTTTTGATGCAACAGAAAAATAAATAAATAAAAGTTAAATACTTTAACCCAACATTTGGTACTGACAAATCAGTAGTGTCAACTTCACATATGAAGGACAGCACAGTCTGGTTTTTAAAAAATCCTCAATGTGTTACGGTATTTGGGCTAAAAATATTTGGAATATTAAATGTCTCCTTTTGCTTAAAAGAATACAATAGAATCACCATCAAGCTGCTATCGTAACTCATTTTTAGCTGGGGTAAAGTGACCATTTGGTCCATGGCACAAGTTACATATATCACACGTCTGTCAAACTGAAACCTTATGTTTATAAGATTTCATGTTTATAAGCTACAATACACCCTGACTAAGCTGTCAGTCCCTCACAGTTTTTTAGAAAAATATCTACATTTGTCCTTATGGATGTCAAAATGTTACACCATCATTTGTTTAAAAAAAAAAAAAAAAAAGATGCACATTCATACTGTGAAGTTATTAGGAAAATACTCTTGCAAATAAACTATATAAAGATAAAATACACTTCAAAGGTATGTGGGTTGTTCTTTTGTTTGTTTGTTTTACAGTATTCTATAAAGTGCAGAGAAATCCTAAGGGAAAAACTACTCCCTAGAACATAGTTTAATTACAGCAGCTTTTGCATAGCAATACTTAGAGGAAGTTGGACACTTCCATTTCCTCAGGAAGAGAAGGATGGAAGAGGATCTTCCGATTCAGATTTTTTTTTGGCCATAAGTCTGCTTTCCTCAGGAATGGTTGCTGATGCCAAATCTCCATTAAGTGTATTTCTTGAACAGTGAACAGGTCCTATTCAGAGATAAATTAAAAGGTTAAACAGCCTATCAATATAACTCCAGTTCTTTATGAAAAAAACAATTTTAAATTTCCTACTCAGGGACATGAAATTCCTTCAGCTTCCTACTAATTTTTTGGTTGACTGTTGAATAGAGAAAAATCTAACTTTCCCACTATTGGCAGTCATAAGGAGAAGCTTCGGAGTTAACAAAATAACTTATGAAGCTATCTGGAGCAGAGACGGTTTTGTTCACTGCTAGAACCACTGTTGGCATGTAACGGGCAGTCAATAAACATGTGCTGAACTGAATGTAGTCTTTCTTAGCTAACCATTGCTTTTCAGGCCTGATTTGTTTTAATGCTGTCCGTATCCTCCTTGTGTTCTAGGGTTAAAAAAAAAAAAAAAAAAAAAAGACCCAAAAAGGTTACATGCCTAGCCCAAGATTACCCAACTGGTAACAGAACTAGGACTAATTCAGGTTTGCTCTTTTTACCACAAGACTTTCTGAGCAGAGCTGACAAGGTATTTCACACTGAAAGGTCCCATATCTCCACTTGGAATGCAGCTGACAGAACTATCATTGCAGTTCTGACTGAATACAGTTACACGCACTGGCATGGCCTGTTGCAAAACAATTGCACTTTTATATGTACATATTTATTTGAATTTACCATAAACATTTATTACTTCTATAATTTTTAAAAATCCAGTTAATGAATAATAGAAGCAGTTTTATCTCTCAAGGAAAAGAATATCTGGGGATAAAGGCTTCGGACTAAGACCACCCAACTGTAAAACATGTACTTTGTAAAGAAGAACAGTAATTCAGTCTCTGCTCTGTCAACTAACTGAGACACTAAACTTTAGGATAAATAGAAGGAAACCTAAGGATAAAACTTCTGACCTAGGCTACACTTCCCAATTTAAAAAAAGGTCTAGAGAACTGAGACACATGTATGTATATAAATATGTATGCATGTGTGTATGTTTGTGCAGATATGTGTGACTACTTTTGTTACACTCCTTAGCAGCTAACTAGGGGAATGCTACATGGAATAAGGCATGCATACTCAGAACTTATAAAAATTGTTTTCAAAAATTCAAAACCAGGGGTGCCCGGCTGACTCAGTCGGTAGGGCATGCGACTCTTGATCTCAGGGTCATGAGTTCAAGTCCCACATTGGGCATGCAGCCTACTTAAAAAAAAAAAAAAAAAAAAAATTAAGGTGCGCCTGGCTGGCTCAGTCTGTTAAGCATCCACCTCGATTTTTGGCTCAGGTCATAATCTCACAATTATGAGACTGAGCCCTGCTTCAGGCTCTGCACTTAGCATGGTGCTTGCTTGGGATTGTCTCTCTCCCTCTCCTTCTGCCCCTCCCCCACAAGCTTGCTCTCTGTCTCTCATAAATAAATAAACTTAAAAAAAAATTCAAAACCAGCGTGCTTAAAAAGAGAGCAAAGAAAAATGGCTAGCTTTAAAAAAATTATTTTCACTGTCACAAATGAAAATGACCCCCATAAAGTAAAAAAGAGCTGCATCCAGAGAAAAGTACAAGGCAGCATATAGAGCTCTTTCATGGGCTCTAGATTAAAAGGGTCATGTATACAAGGCAGAAAGAACAAGGTATATCAGAATATACATTACCTGCCCCAGTAATTTTTCTTCCCACACCTAACCCCTAACCCTCTTCCTCTTATCTCTTTCAAGTTGTACTAAATTGGCCCAGGAAAGTTACTTTCTCCCTTCCCCTTCCCACCCTCACCCATTTTCCTTCCTTCATTTCTTTTACCCATTTCCTCAACTTGAGTTAAAAATGGCAATGAGTGTAGAGTAGTCCTCTATGTCAATAAATAGTTCTGTGAAGAAAATGGACTTAAAAAAAAAAAGATGCCATCAACTCCTAAAAATCTGAAAATGGGCAGTAGGCCCTCTCCAACCTCCACCATTTTCGTGAACTCTACATTCTCCTCTAATTAAACCTGTTTAACCTTCTGGTTCAGTGAAACAATTCTATCCTAATCAACGTGAATTAGCTGAGCTCTTCTACACAACCTAAAGAATCTAAACACCACTTATCACACCATTTCCACAAGGGAAATAAAATCTGTTCCCAACAACAGACTTACAAACTCCTGGAACACAACCTGCCCCCCAAATAGGAACTCTATGTAATTTCCATCACACATGCTTCATGGGCAATAGTAAAGACCCTGAAAAGCAAAAGTATATTAATAGAGCTGTAATAATAAGACTCTATTTGTGTTCACTGGAAATCATGGTCACTACTGTCTAACTAGATATTCTGACACATTTTCAAAGCTTCTTCTTGGAAGAGAAAAATAAATTTTAACCTAAATCATAAAACCTTGCCTAAAGTATTCAATCACAGGATGCTGCTCTTTAAAGAAAAAAGGAGAAAAGGGCATAGGAATAAATGCTACCATAATTCGCCACCACCACCAGAAAAAATTATTTTCCTTGGCCATTTCAAATTATTTAAGTAATAATACCGATTTTTTTTTCTCTGCACTCAGACTTGCCTTTATTTTCCCCTAGAATCCCAACCACAATTGATGCTTTGTTCTAAAACACTTTTTTAATGTAAATATAGTGGGAGTAGAACATTACTAAGAGATTACTAAAATATAGTGGGAAGAAAACAGTTTGATGTTATACATATTAATCTAAGATATGGCATTTACACAGTTACTCAGCACTTCTTAGTTAATAATAAAGGTGTCTGTAGGAGGATATTATGAGCTTCTGTTGATTGTGTGCTATTTGCCTGGCTCTGAATTAAGGAATTAATCCAAAGGGAAAAGACAGTGTTCACTGTCAGTGTCCTTCATTGACTACAACACACATAGAGTCCCACCACAATTTGGGGGAATAAGCCAAAGAAAGAGAGAGGGCCCATTTAACTTACTGTCTGGGTCTTCAAGAGGAGTATCATTACAAGAGTCTGTATCTGAGTAGGTTCTTCGGCGTCGCTGGGAGAGTCGGTGAAGTGTAGATATTGGTTCTTTTACAGAGTGGCTATTCCTGCAAATTAAATAAAAAGCATTGCATCATAAGGCCTTAAACAAATGATAACACCCTGAACTTACCTGGAGTTTTACATGACTTATTCAAATGAAAGAGAACTATTTTTATGCCCAAAGTTCTATTATAGCAACATTTGACTCCTTCAAAGGTCACACCACAGGCAAGTCAAATCATTCACAATCCAGCCGGTAACCTGAAGATTATGGCCTCTGAGCCAAATTAAATGGAAAGGGGGAACCATGAAGCAACTTCTTTTATAGAGAAGGGTCCACCACGACATTAGATATACCAGATGGTTAACAAATGTTTGAAAACTAGAAGTTATGACCTACACAAGTGCATGAATCTAGTGTCAATCCATATCATCAAAAACAGCAGAATGAAGGGGGTGGGCAAGTAGGTTAGGAACATGCTAGAGGTCAACTCACTGACAGCAGCAAGAACAAATAAATGTGGCAAATGGAGGCCATAAAAACGATTTTAAAAAACAGTCTAGAAAATCAGAAAAGTAGACAAGTCAATCTAAAATATTTAATATAGAAATAAACCACCACCACTCAACAGCACCTTGGCTACCACTGTATAAAAACCCAACATTACTGTTCTTAATGATAATCTTGATTCATTACGAAAAAAATTTTTTTAACTCTAATTATATTTTATCTAATTAGGTAGAAAAGATAAAATACAGTTCAGAAAAATTTCTATCGTAAAAATGAAAGTTTATAAAAGGAATCAAGCTTCTATTTTTCTGGAAAATTCAGCTAGTGAAACTCTTTATTCCCTGACAGGACTGGATACATATATTCATCACTGGACTCTGTGCACATAATAGTCCAATCACAGATTACATAATCATGGAGGTGGGGGGGGTGCAGTGACAAAACAACAGTAAGGGCTCAGTTAACAGTTATTTTAAGATTTTTGTTTGTTTGTTTTTTGTTTTTTGAGAGAGCATGAGCATAAGGGTCAGAGAGGGAGGAAAAGAAAGAATATCCCAAGCAGGCTCTACACTATCAGTGCAGAGCCTGACATGGGTCTTAAACTTATGAGTGTGAGATCATGACCTGAGCAGAAACCAAAAGTCAGATGCTTAACCAACTGGGGCCACCTAGGTGCCGCACTTACTCTTTTTTTTTTTAATTTTTTTTTAATGTTTATTTATTTTTGAGAGAGACAGAACGAGAGAGAGAGAGAGAGAATGAGGGAGGGGCAGAGAGAGAGGGAGACACAGAATCTGAAGCAAGCTCCAGGCTCCAAGCTGTCAGCACAGAGACCAACACGGGGCTGGACCCCACGAACTGCAAGATCATGATGTGATTCAAAGTCGGGACACTTAACTGACTGAGCCACCCAGGTGCCCCGGCAGTTATTCTTAACATAGAGAAATAAAGCTAATGTCACTACAATTTCATCATTTTCCGAAGAACCAAATATGACAACTAGGGCAACTTGAAAGACTATTATCTACTAAGATAATGAACATTTTAATAACCTGGGATATTGGCGAGATCTATCTAGAAGGCAAATGTCTTAATGTGTTCATATGCATATATACTTTAAAATATCTGGGGCGCCTGGGTGGCGCAGTCGGTTAAGCGTCCGACTTCAGCCAGGTCACGATCTCGCGGTGCGTGAGTTCGAGCCCCGCGTCGGGCTCTGGGCTGATGGCTCAGAGCCTGGAGCCTGTTTCCGATTCTGTGTCTCCCTCTCTCTCTGCCCCTCCCCCGTTCATGTTCTGCCTCTCTCTGTCCCAAAAATAAATAAAAAAAAAAAAAAGTTGAAAAAAAAAATATCAATTGGTTTTTCTCTCTTTTCAGTAAGATCTTTAATTCTTAAACAACAGATCAGCATGAATATGTGACTATAAAAAGCTGTAGTAAAGTGAGTCTAAGCTCACCTCAAAACTGGATTTTTTTTACCATCATTTGATATAATTTCAAACATCTAAAAAAGGTACAATAGTCGGCAAGGTGCTTACCTTGCTGGTTAATTCATCCACTCATTTTTATCTTCACTGACTACCTATTAGGACCAGGCCCTAAACTAGTAACTAAGAGATATAATGCTGAGCAAATCAGAACCAAGCTCTGCTCAAAAAGAGTTTCCATTCCACACTACTTTACGTTAAAGGCCCAAAGAATTTCCCTAAGTAGGTAAATTTCTGAGAGTACTTGGTTAAAAGAAAAGATTATTTTACCTCTCTGAACTGCAAGAACCAGGGTGGCTGACAGAACGCTTCATCTAGAAATTTAAAATAAAATAAGCATAATTAGTATGTGAAGTAGAATAATACAGCTCTTATTATCATTATCATAATTAACACAAATTTACTCCGAAAAAAAGATGACTAGCCAAGATATTTATTTTTTACAGACTCAAGCAACACTATTAGCACAATGTCAAGCTTTGTCCCTAATAACCATTAATTGGAATCTTTCTCAACACCTATCAAAAACATGCTAGATTCTTTTCTCAATACTAAAAAGCAAATTTTACATCATATACATAACATATATATCATATATATGTGTGCATATGTGAGTGCATGTATATAAAAATATTTTAAAAATATATAACTAATCCAAAAAAATCATACTATTTAAAGCAGTATCTAGCAAGCCAGAAAGTATTCTAATAAATATCTTCCTCTCTCTTTTTCTTAAAGGCCAGGAAAAGAGGCTGGTAGCAAAGCTTCTCTTTGTAATTCATTATTCAGGTAGCTGTTATACAGATGTTCTAAAGTGTGGTTTTTGTGGAAGACAGCATTAATAATCTGAGTCTTTTAAGAACTCAGAAGAACCCTAAGTCTCAAGTCTCTAAAACATACATTTTAAAAGTTAAAAAACCTGAATGAGCAGAGTGTTAATAAATATGACAAATACTAAACACAATTTAAAAGATCCAATGACTCCACCAAAAAAATAGAAAGAGACCACCAATTAAAACAGATTATTTCAATGTTTAGCAAGGTAGCAGAAAAGCACAGTTTATACTACAGGTTGCTTTTATATTTATATGCAGGGGCTCAAGGGTCTTACCAGTCCAAGTCTAAAGTCTGTTATGTAAATAAATGGCTGCTGTATTTGTAACGTAAGCCAACAATAGCTCTGAGAAATCCCAGCTGAAATGATGACAGATATGATCAACCCATTTTGTAGCCCAGAACATCTAATATGATTGACATTAAGATACAAATGGACATTCCGACTTCAGCCAGGTCACGATCTCGCGGTCCGGGAGTTTGAGCCCCGCGTCAGGCTCTGGGCTGATGGCTCAGAGCCTGGAGCCTGTTTCAGATTCTGTGTCTCCCTCTCTCTCTGCCCCTCCCCCGTTCATGCTCTGTCTCTCTCTGTCCCAAAAATAAATAAACGTTGAAAAAAAAATTAAAAAAAAAAAAAAAAAAAGATACAAATGGACATTAACATCTCCTTTAACAGAAGTCACTCCCTTCGGGATTACTAATCCAATGATATCGCCACTACAATTATCACTCAGTCTGGATTCAAAATGATGATTTTCTGAACTTCCATTATGACCTGAAATAAGACTGAATGCAAATTTATTCTAAGAGGGACACAGTGATATTAGCTACATAAAGTAGTTTAACAATGAGTTTAAATAGTTTTAGAATTCTCAAATCTTTCAGGTTTCTTTCCCATTTACTCATATTATTAAAAATATATATATTTTCCCACAAAGACTGACCTTTCTTTCCATCTGTGTCTCCAGAACTAATTCTCATAAGCCACAACTTTTGCCTTATGTATGAAGTAAAATGGCAAAGCAAGGAAAAATAAACAGCCTCTAGCCAGTATTTTTTAGATTAACCTATTGGATTTCCTGTAACATTGCTACTGATAAAAAGTTTTGGTTTAATAGAAACAGTTATGGGGCGCCTGGGTGGCGCAGTCGGTTAAGTGTCCGACTTCAACCAGGTCATGATCTCGTGGTCCGTGAGTTCGAGCCCCGCGTCAGGCTCTGGGCTGATGGCTCAGAGCCTGGAGCCTGTTTCCGATTCTGTGTCTCCCTCTCTCTCTGCCCCTCCCCCGTTCATGCTCTGTCTCTCTCTGTCCCAAAAATAAATAAACATTGAAAAAAAAAAATTAAAAAAAAAAATTAAAAAAAAAAAAAAAAGAAACAGTTATCATTGCTTCTTATGCATAAAATACACATATGACCTCTCTGGACTATGGAGCATTTATAACAGAAGGCATTTTCCTCAGAAATTCAGTACAAAAACAGGCAGTTTTGAGGTGGCTTTATTGCATTTGATTCTATAAGGTCAAACATAGTAGTATTTGTAGTGAAGTCTGTATTTGACACCTTATATATCAACTTCAGGAACACAGTGTTATATATACACCCACCTCAAAAGACCTTTTCTTGTTATTCAACCATACAGGTTATCTCACAGTTCATAACGTATCTACAGTTGTGTTATAAGGCAATATTGTCAAAATGTTCTACTGAACACCACAGTCTTGTGAGCTGTTATTTAAAAATACACAGGAAGGGTTCACTTGTCAAATAAATTTCAGAAACAATGCACACCACCTCTCCTTCTCTGAGATTCATAATACACATTATCATTAAAGAGATTCTAAGATGTCCAGTGACAGACCCATTTAGAACTTCCCAAACTAATCTGCCCATAAAACTCATTTTCACAGTATACCTGTCTCAGAGGACATTATTAGCCCATCATACATTGATTAGAAAATGATGATCTAGGGGTGCCTGGGTGGCTCAGTCGGTTGAGCATCCGACTTCGGCTCAGGTCATGATTTCACAGCTTGTGAGTTCGAGCTCCACACCAGGCTCTGTGCTGACAGCTCAGAGCCTGGAGCCTGCTTTGGATTCTGTGCCTCCTTCTCTCTCTGCCCCGAACCCACTCGCATTCTTTCTCTGTCTCTCTCAAAAATAAATAAACATTAAAAAAAAAAATTAAAAAAAAAAAGAAAATGATGATCTAAATAAACGTAGGTAATAATCTTTACTAAATCTCATATAACTAAATTGGCTGGCGTGGTTAAGAGAACCTCGGAATGAGTTGTACCCAATTCCTTCTTCTAACAAATATGCCTTCAGGTAATTGCTAAAGTAGTAGCCAAGTGGCATTGTTCCTTCTATAAAAGGGCTCCCGAAAACACTTGGATGAAAGAAATGTAAAGTCTCATCAGACTCTGTCTCACCTATGAGTTCCCTACAGCTTGCCTGGGCAAGTTTATTAACTTGGAAAGGACAAGGAGTTCACCACCCCTGGCAAAGGGTAATCGTTCAGAGCGATCACAAGGAAAGAAACTGACATGAAGCACCTGCATTACACAGATCAGCTCCTTTGCAATGACCTGCTGATGGAGAAGACCTTTTATTTTATAGATGAAGAAAATGAGATCCAGAGAAATTAAGTAACTTGCCTACTCAGAGGGCTCAAGTCCCAATATGGACTATAAAATACTATTTTCCCTGTAACATGTTCTTTCAAACCCCTGTCAAACTCCTTTAAAGATCTGCTTAATTTTATTCCTTTGTGAGTAAAACATCACCCCATTGTGATGTTTTTACCGAGTAGAGCACTGTCCCCAACCTTTTCTGTGTCACAACACCCACAGAGCATTATAATATATTTCTGGCACTCTGAGGTAAATGGCACAGTCCCTCCAAGGGAAGAGGACAGGACCTTGACACATGCTGAGCCCACAGAGCTAAGAGGCTCCAATACAGAATATTCTATCTGTTGACCATTTCCCTCCCACTGCCAGTTTCCATCCTTAAAAACAAAAACAAAACCAAAAATGCAACATCACTGGAAGAAAAACAAGTTCCAACCATTTGAACAGGAGAAGGCGACACAGGGGAAACCAAGGGATCCGGATGGGACAGCTGAAACATCTCAGGTTTAAACTTGGCATTCGCTATCTTCACACATTCCTCAAGCGTTGTGATGAATGTATTACATGTGGCACTAAGCAGAGAAGAGGCTTCATTCATGTTCTGTAAAATTACACACTGAGTTGAACAGATTCAACCACAATTATATGGAATCATGCAGCACATTATAATCACGTAACTAAACATTACCTACAACAGACACCTTACTAGGTTACGTGCAAATCTATTTAAAATATACTACCTTAGAAAATTAAAGCAATGTATGAATAAGAAATGTCTATCAGGCAAACAGTGTATGAAATTAGATTCCATGAAAAAATAAATTTTGCATTTAAACCAAATATCATATTGAAAAACTATATCCAAAAATTTCTTAGATAAACCTAACCTAAACAGTAATTTTCTAAGTATCAAAATTCTGAAGGTGGTCACAGCAGAACACCCTGAGCGTTACTAAGTGGCAAGCACAATTCATATCTACTCCAAACCCATTAACCTACTTCTTCCATGGTAGAATAAAAACTCCATTTTTTTTTTTTTTTTTTTTTTTTTTTAATGACAGCAATGTGTCCTGACCCTGGGGGATGAATACAGACTGGTGGAAGCCACTCATGGCTATTCTATGACCCTCTGTCAAATATTGAGATTTCTTAATTTCCACTGACCCAGACAAAAAAAGATGAGAAGTCTGCTAAGGAGTTTCTGGGACTTTTGTTCCCAGATAAAAGCCCAGGACAGTAAGTTATGAAAGTCTCTTTCCACCCTGGTTACCCCACTGCCTCCTGCCTCTGTATGACCTTGGCCTTGCACATAAGGGGGCAAATCCAACACACCAAGAATGGCAGAGTGGAAGGCTGGAGCAAGACCAGGTCCTTGATATTGTCACTGAGCCACTGGAGCAAATGTGAGGGCACCCACCTCCAGAGAGCTTGTGGTGAAACAGTGAGTGCCCTGAGGGTCTAATGTACCTACAACTAAATATGACCTCACATAAGATTGTTCCCCACCAGGAGAAGGCCACAGAAGTAGGCCCGTTTCTTGTCCCGTTTCTCCTAAGTTAGGTAAAAGGTGACTGGGAACCATGCTGGCTTTTCACTCAGAGAACAGTAGGGCTCGCTGGTCCTCCTTTATCAGAAAGTGTGAACCTATTTCATAGCCAGGTCCCACAAATTCGAAATTTGATTACTGCATTACTGTTCTGAGAAGGACTTTTTTAAAAAGTTATTTGACAAAGCTAAGTTATTAACTCTGAGTCATAGAAACTGGGACCTCGTCACAGAAAGAAAGAGAAGAGCGGCTGTCCAATGATTCATACAGCTAGCCCAGAGAACAAAGCCTGGAATGCTTCTTCCCCACCCCAACCTCCAAATTATCAGATTGGCTGATTCCCTTGATTAAATAAGCCTTGATTCCCTGGGGCAGTGTGCTGCTTCCTGCTTTACTCTGGTTGCACAGATACAATCTAGAAGATCCTAGAGATTTCCAGAGTCTGGAGTAGGGATTGCCCGGAAGAGCTAAAAATAGCTCATTTTGAAAATGCTTCTCTGCCACCTTATGAGAAGAACCTCACCCACCAGTGTATTACAAAGCATAATCAGACATGAAGGGATCATCTTTGTATACCTCTACACTGGGAGATGAATGATTCTCATCATGGTGAACAAATTCTTGGATAGTATGAACTTGCTGCATTAGGAGGTCACAGTAGAGACGAAGTTCAGACATTTTGGTTTTCAGAGATTCACTGGTTTCACTTATCTCTGAAAGGAATATATATAAACATTCAGTCAGATTGTTTTCATATTCTTTCAGCAATAAAACAAAATGGAATCATTTAAAAGTAATGCAATAGATAATAAATACCTATATGAATAGATATAAATACCTATAGCTTAAGAGGTGTGGGCCCTTGGAAACAGATATAAGGATATTGAGGAAATACCCTCTCTTCAAATAATTGGGAAAAAAATGGAAGTCATATGTCTGACATGAAGCTTAGGTAGATTAATTTCCAGATGCAAGATGATGACCACTGGATGTTTTATACAGGACATTTCCATTCCATTGTTCATTCTTCATTTGAAAAGTGCTTTATATTTCTTCTTTTGTAAATTGTCTTTTCTGTCCTTTACATATTTTTCCAATTTTGATGTTCAGTTTTTCTCTTAATAATATATAAATTAATAATCTATAAAGGTTCTTACACACTAAAGATAGCAATCTTTCCCCTGTCCTATATACTGCAAGTATGTTTCCAGTTCTATCTGCTCTTTCAGCTTTCTTTATTGTACCTTTTAACGCAGAGAAGTTTTTAATTTTTATGTCATTAAAACTATTGTATTAAACATCTGCTTTCTTCTGTTCCTTTCATAACTTCATTTTCACATTATATTGTTTTCATAATTGTCTTATTAAGAGCTTACTTTCTTTTATTTAATACGTCCAGACACACTAAACATCCAGCCACACAATTCATTCTAAACTAGAAATATAAACAGCAGAAGTAAGGAAAAATACACGTAGCAGATCCTGGCATTTTTCCATATTCCCTGAGCCACTAGTCAGTGGCTAGTGATACTAGCCACAAAGCATCTCTGGCCACAGTGGACCAAACAAGCTCTATCTGCTTATTTGACCTAACCTAAATTAGGTTCTACTCAAATTTAAGTCCATTCCCTCTTTTCTTTCAATTATAGTGCAAAATATGTAATGAAATTTACTGTTTTAGCCATTTTTAAGTGTATAGTTCAGTGACATTAAGTATATTCACATTGTCCTACAATCACCACACCATCATCCATCTCCAGAACTCTCTCATCTTCCCCACCCTAGCCCCTTCAACCATTACTCTACTTTCTGTCTCTGTGACTCTGACTACTCTAGGTATGCTAGTAAGTACAATCATACAGTATTTATCCTTTTGTGACTGGCTTATTTCACTTATCTTTTAAGATTCACCCACATTGTAGCATGTGTCTCAATTCCCCTCCTTTTAAAGCCTGAATAATATTCCATTGTATGTATAATACTACATTTTGTTCACCTATTTCTTTGTCTATGTCCATTTGGGTTGTTTTTATCTTTTGGCTATTATGAATTTCCATTCCTTCTTATCCTACCTGTAGCCATACTCTATGCATGATGTTCTTTCATATGTTTTTCAAGGATTATAAATTCAATTCTGGACCTTCATTTTTCAATACCCATAATTCAGTCATTGTCACTAATCTAAATAACTTCTATCATTTTTTAATTATAAAAAGTAATATACACTCAATGAAAACTTTCAGAAAATCAAAAAATATATATAGAAAAGAAAAATCAAAACAACCGCAAACTCACTGCCAAGACATAAATTATTTTATTATTTTTTCACTGTATCTGCATACGGTTGAATTAATACCATAAATTATTTACTTTGCTTTTGATTTCTGTTTAATCCTTTGGAGTTGGCAATATATGAACATGGTAAAGTCAAAGGTACCAAAGGGTATATACAGTAAAAAGTGAGTCTCCTTCTCACAAATTACCTTTCCAAAGGTAACAACTTGACTGATTTCATAGATCTTTCCTAAGCTGGCCAATGAATGGATATGTAATTTTGAATCCTGCTTTTCTACAATTATCATTTAACACTGGACATTTTCTCACATTATTAAAATTCCTTGTAAACATTTTACTGGCTACATAGCAGCTTATTCCAGCCTAGAGGTAACTGAACCATTCCCCTAAATTTAAATTTTTGCATTGTTTACAAGTTTTTTTACTATGATGAATGTCATGCATGTAAATCTTCATCTACATTTCTGATATTTCTTGAGGCTAGATTCCTAAAAGTAGACAAGACAATTAACATTTATGTTTAAGAAAATATTCTCACCACCAAAGAAAAATTTATAGTTACCTTTTTCTTTTTTAGTCCTAGTATCAGTCAAACAAGCTTTGGAGCTCCCCAGAGCAACCAGCCACCTCTGTCTTTCAGCTGCATTCACTGCCTTCATGTAGAAATGCTGCTCTCCTGGAATGATTAATTCCATTCTTGTGTTGTCTGCTGAATGGACTATGATGATAAACACAGGAGATATACAGTCATGAACTTAAGTAATTTGGGGAGAATCAAACAATCACTCTTACGCAGTATTAGATGTTACAGACACCTACAACAACAAACTGAGATTCAAGATGCAGGCATTGACTTTCCCTAAAGGGTTATCTAGTGGCACCCTCAAAACCACCTTCTCACATCTACTCATGCTGGCAGAGGTGCTAAAGTGATGATGGCAAGAGGAAGAGAAAACAGCAATGAAAACTAAAAACTCCCTCTATTGGGGCTGCCTATACTATTTTAAATACACACGCACTGTCACACTTACCACACATTTTTTTACTGATTTCTTTGAAAACAGACTCTACGTCTTAGTATCCTCCAAGCCTAGGATAGTGCCTAGCATACAGAAGCAGCACGATAAATAAATGAATAAATGGTACCTATGGCCATCTTCCATTAGAACAGCAGCCCTCAACTAAGGGGCACATCACAATCAGTATTTTGGAGACCTTCTCCTCTTTCACACCCCCCTCCTCCTCCTCCTCCTCTCCTAAACCACCCCCCACCTTGATACTCTGACAAAAGAGAACTAACCAAGAATTATACTGAGCCAATCCTCAATCGTTGTTGTAAGAATAAATTTGTGTTACACTGTCCTTAACCAAGAAGTATTCACTCAGCTCAGAGAAGTGCTGGTAGAGGGGGAAGACACAAGGGGAGAAAGAAACGAGTCTTTGCTCTAACAGAGCTGACAATTTAACCAAGGAAACAAACTGACACAACAAAAATAATCAAAACACCTAAATGATGAACTCTTTGGTACAGTGACTTCATGTGTAATTAAGATGGGAGAAAGGTGAGAGGAGGTGGGAAATAAGGCTTCATGAAGAAGGATTTGACAATAGTAGGATTTAGTTAAGAGAAAAACTGCATTAAAAAAGGCCTAGATGAGGAAATAAACATAATATGTACTGAGGGTATCAGGAGTAAATAAAGCCTTGTGTTATATTACATGGTAATAATATTCACAAATGGACAAGCTGAGTTGAGCCAAATTATCAGGGGCTCTGCAAGTCTGGCAGAAGCCCTAATTTATATGATTAATTACCAAAAATATTGACCAGATGTACTATGGCAAATAAGTGCCACAAAAGCTTTGCTAGCTTATTATTCTATTTAGAAAGGCCATTCTTAGAGGTAGATAGTGAAATATACAAACATGCAACAATCAATGATGGGTGCAAAGATCCAAGCCAAGATAAAATTACTGAAATCCCAAGGCCCCAAGAGTAACTCTTTTTTTTGCTGCTTGTTAATACTAGTGAAAGTATCAATAACTACCTTAAAAGAAAACAAAGCTCTAATTACCAATGATGCTGCTACAAATGAAAATAAGATGACTCCTTTTTAAACATACCAAGATTGATGTATTAACCAAGAGTGTCCCCTACAAAGTAGTCACCTAAGACGACAAACTTAAGAACAAGACTCCCCAAACATCAAGTTCTCAAGATAAAATGGACAAGAACTCTATATGCAAAACTGTAAAAAATTACTGAAATTAAAAACCTAATTAAATATACAAATACACCATGTTAGTAGATCAGAAGACTCAACACTGTCAAGAATACTATTCTTCCCAAATTGATGTATAGATTCAATATAATTCCAATCATAATTCCAGCAGACAGTTGTGGAAATTTACAAGCAGATTCTAAAACGTGTTAAGGAAATGCAAAGAGGCAATAACGGCCAAGACAATCCTGAAAAAAAACAAAGTTAGAAGACTTAGACCATCAAATACTGAGAAGTATAAAGCTAAAGAAATTAAGACAGTGTGATAATGGCACAAGGATAGAGAAATAGTCCCATGAAACAAAAGACAGTCCAGAAAAGGACCCAATGTACATGGTCATTTGCTTTGTGACAAAGATGTTCCTACAGTGCAGTAGGTGAAAGGTTGATATTTTCAATAATTGATACTCAGTCAACTGAATATCCCTATGAGAAAAAAATGAATCTTAACCCCTGCTGATACCATATATAAAAATAAATTTTAAGTCAATCACAGACCTAATACAGACTTAAATATAAAAGGTAAAACAATAAGCCTTCAAGAAGATAAAAGATTTCCTAAGCGGGACATAAAAAGTTCTAATTAAAAATATTGAAAAACTGGACTTTATTGAAATTAATAACTTCTGCTTACCTAAAGATACCTTTAACAGAAAGAAAATGCAACCTACAAAGTGGAAGAAGATACAATACAAAGACTCATTTGGACTACATAAATATACACATATATACATATAAAATATATATATAATACATATATATATTATACATTATATTATATATAAATATACATACATACATAAATATACACATATATATAATATATATATAATACATATATATATATACACACACACACACACACACACACACACACATATATATTTGGAAAATATATATGTATCTCTAGTCTTTGGCCTAATTTCTAAATTGGGCTGTCATCTTTCATGTTGTGGGAAGTCCAAATATGTGTGTGTAAATGGAAAATATATATATACATATGTTTGGAATATATATATATATAGTGTACATATATATACATATATATATGTATACACACACACACACACACACACACACACACACACACATTTGGACTTCCCACAAACAACATGAAAGATGACAGCCCAATTTAGAAATTAGGCCAGAGACTAGAAAGGACACTTCAAAAGAAGAGGACATTCAAATGGCTAATTAATACCTGAAAAACTATTCATCATTAGTTATTGAAGAAATACAAGTTAAAACCACCATCAGATACCAACATATACACTAAAAATATTCACAGTTTTAAAACTGATAATGCAAGTTTTGGCAAGGATGCAAAGCAACTGCAACACTCATATTCTGCTAGTTCAAGAATAAACTGATACAACCACTTTGGTAAACAGTTTGGCATTACCTGTGACAAAGATTCTCTCCTTGATCAAACTTCAGTCAGGCTCCTCTGAGCCCTCTGCTTGACTATGCCCGACCTTGGGCTTCCTTCTCTGTCCTTGTAGAGTCCAATCTTAGTAAGAACTCTGCTAAGTCAGAGTTAGCCAGAATCCTCCACCTTCAATATATGATTACCCTCAATATCCAAAAAAATTCCTCTAGCCCCAACATCCCCCAGGTAATATCTGGCCTGCCTTCAGCAAGAATCTGTTTACCCAGAATGTCTCCTAATCCCTCATGTTTCCTCTTAGTAATTTTCCATCTACCAATCCCCCAACTCTACTGCTTGGCTGCAAATTCCCACTTTTCTTTATCATATTTGGAGTTGAGCCCAATCTCTCTCCCCTACTACAAAGCCCAATGCAGTAGTCCCTATACCTATCATGAGAGACTTGAATAAAGTCAGCCTTATTAGCAAGTGTCAAGAATAATTTTCTCCTTAATTCTGTTAAAGCTAAAAGTATGAGTATCGATGCCTCAGCAATTCCATTCCACTTCCAGATATATACTGAACAGAAATGCATATGTATGTTCAGCAAAAGAGATATAATAAGAATATTTATGGCAGCTTTACTTACTCATTATAATCCCAAATAGAAAAAAACAAACAAAAAAAATACACATCAATACTAGACTGAATAGGCAAGTTGTGGGATATTTATAACATCAGAAATACTACAGATCAGTAAGAATGATTGAACTACTATTACACAGAACAACATGGATGAATTTCACAATGTTGAGTGAAAGGAGCCAACACAAAAGAAAATACTGATTTATTCCATCTATAAAAATTCAAAAGTAGGCAATATTTATCTATGGTGATAAAAGTCAAATTAATGGTTACTTTTTCAAGGGATTAATGGCTGAGGCAACATGACAATATCCCTGTATCCGAAAGGCTGACAACATTCTAATTCTTCATCTGGTTGATAGTGACACAAGTGTGTGTACTTTGTAAACATTCTTCAAACTGAATATTTAAGATTTGCTCCCTTTTCTGTATTTTATTCTTGAATAGAATGATTACTTCAAACAAACAACAACAGTAAAAATGCTGCCACATCTTGAAACATTTTACAAGTGCCTTAGGATTCTGCCACTAACAGTCTTTTAAATATCCTCAAGGGTGGCAAATCTTTGAACTGTGTAGTTTGATTTCTGACTCTCACCAAATATCATTTGGAATCAAATCTGGGGAATAAAATGAGATAAAACCATCAATTTTCAAAAAAATAAAAACTCATACTTTGTGCTTTTCTTGTGTGATTTATAAACTGGTTTATAAGGCAATTCTAAAATAGGAGTTCTAAAGAGTTATGGGGGATGATGGTGCAATTAAAAATAAATATATAAAACTGAGTACCTGGAAAGCCAATACTTAATTGGTATACATTTCAGTACTTTTGTCTAAAATAAACAACAAAACTATGCCCCACATATTTCAGGGACGATGCAATAACAATACATTAGGCTGAAGTGTTTCTGTATCTTAGATAGCCATGACTTCCTTCCATTAGAACAGTACTAATTCTCAGCTAAAGGGGGCATGTTACAATCACATGGCAGCTATGTGCATTTTGGAGAAAGCTCCCTGGATGACACTTATCTACCCCAAGTTATAAATCACTGCTGTGGAAAGAACCCTAAACGAATGTGAAGAATTAGATGTGCAGCAAAGAAAAATTCTATTTTGTCTCCATAGCTAAATCGTACTAAGAACTACCACAAAACTACACCAAACTAGCAATCTGGCCCTGGAAAATATAAGATAATGCACTAGCTGCTGCTTTGCTTTAATCTAAATAAGAAAATGGACAGAGCATTAAGATTACTCTCAAGTGTTTGACAGCTGTGACCAAGCGCTCAACATGTCAAAGAAAGTACCCATCATGAAGGACAAGTATTCAAGATATAGAGGAGAAATGAAAAAGGCCTGTAGGTGCTTGATATTGGCTCCTCTAGTGCTTTAGTTTTTCCTTCAATTCTCTGAAGAACTTAGTACTTTTCATTATCATTTTGTCTGATCTCCCCTGCCTACCTCCACCCCACACAACCCAACCACATATACAAATGAATCAATGGTCCATGAAACCTTCTTTCATGAAAATTACAGCATGACCTATTGCTTTAGTTCTTCTCTTTTGAAAGAAAAGGAAAACATCTCTATCACCCAGAAGAGCTGATCTCCGATTCAGCAAAGAACCAGAGTTTTATGCCTTTGACTTCATGTTTTAGAAAAACTGACTCATTTAGCAAAACCCTGCAGAGCCTGCCTGATCATCTTTTGTTGGAGAAGAAGAAGCTGGAGGCACTGTAAGAATGTCCTGAAGGAAAGGGACAGAGCAGCAAGGAAGTGAGAGCAAGGAACAGAAAGCTGCTGGGACTGCTCGTCTCTCCAGAAGGACATCATATGGGCACCAGGCCAGGGAGAAGACTGTTTTGTCTGGCGCTAGATGTACTCATGACCCAGTATGGAATACACTGCAGGTGCATGACCTGTCCACGTGCCAAATACTATGTTGTATGTGCTCGCTGTTATCAGACAAACTGCAAAAAATAAAAGAGGCTCGAGACAGGGGACCAGTGCTTCGGCTCCTGGAGAGTCTTAGCCCCTTGCTTTCAATTCTCGTCACCGCACCTTTAGGACCCATCTCTCTACAATCTTCAACTTTTTTTTTTTTTTTCTCAAATAAGCTCCATGCCCAACGTGGGGCTTGAACTCATGATCCTGAGATCAAGAGTCTCATGTTCTACTGACTGAGCCAACCAGGCCCCGCACCTCATCACCTTTAAAGCTCAGCTTCCTATCTTTACAATACCTTATTTTATAATGAGTATAAAAGAGAACACTTGTGGACTCCATAAGGACGCTGAAGTAGCAACCACAAAAATTGTTTTTCAGGTCCAAATTAGAAAACTAACCCTAAGATTTTGAGTTTCAATAGAAGGAGGGGGAGAAAAAAAAAAAAAACAAAAAACCCAACTGTGCTTAACAATGTTAAGTGCCACTCTTACTTGCTAAGGAAATAAACAGCATTAGAAGATCCCTACCTGACTAGAAATGCTTTTTTTCCTCTTTTTGGATTGTAGTGAAGAATGCTTTCCTTACCTAACTTCAAATTTCTCTAATTCCATGCACTCACTTACCTTTAATTTCACAAACTGCCATCTTTATACTTCCTTTGCTCCCTTTGCAAACATCATCTTGTGAATCATAGTAGGACAGGATTCCATTATCTAAAACAAACCAACGTGGCTGCCAACCTGCAAAGATTATAAATAACAGATTAGTAAGAAATTACTTTAATCACAGAGAAAAGTATGATTTCAAAATTTGCCATCCATGTTTTCTTGGCTCTAAGGTGACATTCTAACAATGAAATTTCTAATGGCCAAGCCTTGCCGAAATTGTTCTTGCATCAATCCCACTTTGTTGGGAAAGATTTCTGGAGAAATCTATAGTTCAGCATAAATATAGGGGATAATACCTTTAATCTGGTTCACAACCTTCTCATTAACAACCCATGAGACTCATGCTCAATAATAACCTATACTGGATGCAACATGACTGCCCTTTTCCTGAAGGGAACAGAGTTGGGTTTTGATGTAATGTTAAAAGACATGGATTCTAGCCCCCGCTTTATTCTAACTCTTTAGTTAGATAAGCTGAAACCAATCTTTTCACTTTAATAAATATAAAAAATTCCCAGTCTCAAAAATGAGTGGATTGAAAAAGGTGACCTCTCAGGTGCCACTCAGCCCTCTAATTCTGCAATGCAACTTTCCCATCTCTTACAAGTTGCCTCGGCAAATTCCCTTGCACAAGTGGGTGCTGAATGAAGTGTAGTCTCTTCCACAGAAGATGCATACTATAGTGAGAGCCTGCATTGCCCCTAATACCTCTCTCCTTGTACTGCTGTCGCCCAACTCAGGCCGAAATGCTAGAAACTGCAATCATTCGTTTCATTTGTGTTTATTCAGTGACTAGATTACACAACTATCATAGACTTGGCTCTCAGGCAAAGATGAGGATGAGGTTGATGGCTTTCCTCAGAGTTCAACTGCCACCCTTGCAAGCCAAACTCAGTGTTCCCTAAAATCTTATCAAGCATGCTACTGATTTACAACAGTTCACTGATTAATAACACAGTGACCATGATCAGGGTGCCTCACTGAAGGCAGTGTGACTGTCCTTGTTCTTTCTGTAACTATTAAATCATAATTCAGTCTGGTCACATTAGATGTAGCCCACTATCTGCTTAATCAATTCGGTTTTTCAAGGGCCAAATAGTGCCAGAACAGTGGCAGATGGGAGAATCATTCTTACACGCTGATAAGGCCCAGGACTTATCTCCTCAAAGGCTTTTCCTGTAATACTTTTGAAATGACAGCACGGAGTCATCATAAAAAGGTTAAATTTCACAACAGGGAATGTCATAATACAGTTCAGAAAGACGAATACCCAAAATAATTAAAACAAGTTTTAAATACTTGGAAAATTCTTATTATGAAACACTATAGCCCCTAATGAGGCCTAGCAAATTGAAAGGTAAGTTCTTTTGGTACATGAACTTTATCTTGTTTGTCATTGCATTCCCAGCACCTAGAATGGTGCCTGGCACATAACAAGTGCTAAAACAAAATGTATTTCTCAAGTGATTAAATACCAGAAAAGTGAGATATTGCATGTTATCCATAACAGTAAAGATATGCAATATATCCACGAGAGTATTTTGTATATCAGCATGCATAGAAATGATGAAAACATTATCTTTCCAAACACTAATTCACCTTGGCAAACAAATTACAAGCAGGGTGGTAAGAGTACACTCCACGCCACCCGAGGTCCTATGTGCCTATAAGACAAATTGGGATTCTGTAAGCCTGTATTATTGTGATTCAGTATCTCTTTAAAACAAATAATGAGCAAAATGACTTATTTAGAATCTGTAGCAACTTAGGGGTGCCTGGGTGGCTCAGTCTGTCTGTTAAACCTCCAACTTTGGCTCAGGTCATAATCTCTCAGTATGTGAGTTCCAGCTCCGTGTCAGGCTCTGGGCTGACAGTTTGGAGCCTGGAGCCTGCTTCGGATTCTGTGTCCCCTTCTCTCTCTGCCCCTACCCCACTTGCACTCTCTCTCTCTCTCTCTCTCTCAAAAATAAATAAACATTAAAAAAAAATTGTTAAACAATTTGTAGCAACTTGAAAGGTGACCATGATTACATAGATTAAAATAATTAAGAAAGTTATCTCTACACACATTTTTGAAGAAATATTTAATTAAAACAATCTCTAACTGATTCACACATTTATATAACAGAGGGCTGTATCTGTGAAAAAGATAGGCATCGGCATTCTTTAAAAAAAAAACAACACTTTCTTTTTATCTCAAACTACCAAATGTTACTGAAATCCTTGTTCTCTACAAAGGATTCTCAAAGAACACTGTCATGAAACTGAAAGGTTCCTTCAAGATCATCCAGTACAAACAGCTGCTCATTCTTCTGACCTAAGATGAACTAAAATTAAAAATCAGGATGCACTAAAATTAAAAATCAGGATGCCACTGAGTCAAATTTAAATTTGAATTCTTCCAAACAAAAGATTTCATTGCAGGAAGCTCCTACAACACATACTAGCAGTTTACTTAAACGCTCTGCAAAGACTAAAAGCCTTAAGCGCACAAGTGGCTATAGTGCTCAGTGCCAGAGGAGATAAGAAAGATGGCCACCAAGACCACAGTATGCTCCAGGAATAAATTATGACTCATCTCAGTAATCACCAATTGCTCTATTGCAGGCATAAGTGGTTCCTCCCAAGACACTGTGGACACTATGCTTATGAATGTGTGCCATGAGATGATCATTTGCATATCAAAGCATAGAAACTACTGTCTTTAAAGTTAATACCATATCTCAACTAAACAGCATAACTGCTCTCACAACTGCCCAAACGAAATGCTTAAGAAAAAATATTTACCTCCTTTTTAAATGTTTCCTGCTAAAACATATCATTTATAGAAACAAACTGTTTGACATTTTAATGTGAGCAAAATAAAGCACGCATGCATACAAGTGTTAAAGCATTTGCTGCTATAAATTGGGCTTTAGCAGTCCAATTAATCAAAAAAAAAAAAAAAGGAGGGAAGGAAGGAAGGGGCAACTGTAGCTCAATGCTTATGCCTTAAAGAGTTTATGTGCAGATTTTGCACAAGGTCAGGTGGACACAAGTTGAGTGTACTATGCAGTTACAAAGGGGTTCAGTACTTTGAGCAGAGTAAATAAATGGGTAGCAAATCAAGATTTTCCTATTACACTGGAACAAGAAATGATTGTTATTTAATCTTATTTTAAACTCATTTCCTTTCGTCTAATGTGGTGAAATCATAGAATTCTGAAGTTGGAAGACCCCTTCAGGATAAACTAACTGCTCATCCTGGCCTTCCCAGACTGAGATCTTGAGAGAGTAACTGACTTGTCTTTACTGTTGGATGATGGCAGAGATGGGACTGCAACTCAGAATTAAGTCTCTCTTAATAAGCCAGGCTGTTGGTGTCATGGAAAAAGACCCTTCCCTGCTGGCCTCTCATTTCTACAGAAACACAAAGCTCTTCAGAGTCTTTCCTTTCAACACACTTCATGGGTGATGCTGACCTGCCTTTTCCACTTCTGTGTGTTGCACTGTCTTCCACTATTTCTCACACACTTACCTGAATTCCAAAATATAAAGATATCTCATTGCCAACCACCTTCTAAGAGAATGGTATCTGGGGACGATTTCCCAGAAAACCATGCTTTCTATGCTGAACAACTCAACAAGAGAACTTTTAAAGTAAACCGTGTTGCTAAGGAAATTAAAAAGAAATACAAAAAAGATTTCTTAAAATTAAATCTTGATCTTACAAGGTCCATTCTATTCCTATACCCTGACAACTCAGTTATTAGCAAAATGCCGAATTAAGTGTGAATAAGGATGGAGACAGCACCACGGGCAGAGTAACTGGGAACTGTCCCGGAAGCTACAGGAGGAAACAAGTATTATTACAGGGGCAAAGAAGTGGTCAAGCGCACTTCCCACCCTCAGGAAGGTGCGCAGTCTCGAACCGTCCCCTACAGACGCCAGATCTAACACGGGGCTCAGCTAGGGATTAGCCTCGGAAGCAGAAGGGGCCGGTTCCCTGCGAGGGTCACCGCAGGCCAGGCAGAGGGAGGGGCCCCTGAACGGTCTTTTCCGCAGCCTTCCCACCTAAACCCGCCCAAGCACCCGGCCTCTCCCGGCCGCCCTCGGAGCACGCGAGCCCTCTGACCTGTGAGATAGTTGGTCCACTTGTACAGAACCCCCTCCATGCTTCAGAGCCCGGCGCCGCGCATCCTCCTGGCCGGGCGCCGGCCGCGGTGCTGGGGTAGGCGCGGAGCTTGGGCAGCCCCTCCCGGCCCGCCCGGGCCCTCCCCGGGCAACCCCGCCGGCACCGAGCCGCCCTCAGCCTGCGCGCGCCGCCGGGACGTGGCGGCCCTTAGAGGCCGGGACGGCGGCCGCCGCGTGGAGCTCGAGGGCCGCGAGGCGCGGGCTCAGACATCCCCGGGCGAGCCGCGGCGGCGGCGGCGGCGGCAAGATCACGACCGCAACCGGCCTCCCGCTCGCGCTTCCACCACACGGCTGTTCCCTCCCGCGCCCCGGCGCTCCCTCCTCCTCGCCCGCCTTCCTTCCCCCCGGGCTCCCCGTTTGTTTTCATTGACCCCGACGTCGCTTTCACTTCCTGGATGAAAGGGGCCGGCTCGTCCCAAGAAACCCCTCCCCGGCGGCGGGGCTGGAAGAGCGGGCGCGGCCTGCAGCCCAGCCGCGGTGCCGGAGGCTGCGTGAGGGGGCCGGCGGGCGCGGCGCACCCTTGGCCTCCCAGCCTGGGCACCTGACTCCGCCTCATTCTTCCTCTGGCCCTCGGCCGGCGGTCCCGGGGCTCCCCACATACTCCCCCCACCCCAATCCCCGGAGAGGCTCGGACCGATCGTGCCCCGGGGCTAAAGCCTCCTAGGCCCGGCAGGCGGACTCCGCGGCGCGCGCAGCCCCCGGCCGACCCGAGGCCTCGCTGCAGGAGCACAAGTCCCTACGTCTCGTAGGCCTCTCGGGTTTTCCTCAGGTCCTTCCGGTGGTGGTGTTTCAGAATAAAAGATTACCCGTTTATGTTTCCCTCGTACCCTCCTCACATTCAGGGGGCCCAAGAAACTATCTCCTAGTTAGGCAGTGTGGCGCTGAAAATCCTCCGGCAAGGAACCGCGAGGGGTCCCAAGGGGAACTGTCACCACGCTGACAATTAACCTTAGCCACTACTTCATTTAGAATATAAAACATGGAACCGAACTTTGGAATTTATTTTATTCTAGAAATAAGGGCTTTCCCCTAGCTTTTATGATTTTTAAAAATCCTGTTTGGAAATGATCATCTTACATAATGACAATAATTCAGGTTTACTAAATGCTGGATCTTTAAGCAAAGCAAGCTCAGTGCTGCAGTTTTGCTTAGCATCACCAAATAGAGTAACACCTCTCTTTCCCGAACCGAATCCAGTCCTGTGCTGAAGCTTTTCTGATTTGGGTAAAAAGTCTTTGGGTATTCACTTGGAAATAAGGTGAGTTGTTGGATGGATGGATGGATGGATGGATGGATGTGTAATAAATCGAATATAGTTACATGTTAACGATAGACTCCAAGTGGTGGTTGGAAGGCCGCGGCGATGAGGTAATAAAATTCAATATTTCTGTATGTTTGAAAGTTTTTCATCCTAAAATGTTTGGGGGTGGGATGAAGGGTGGTTTTGTGTCAGACTTGGTCAAATCCCTGCTGCGTATTAGGTTTTTTGGGGAAAAGCCGAATACTCAACTTACTTCATTTTCTCATCTGTGTACCGTGGATGGTAAGAAAAGGGTCACCATCAAGAGTTTTCCTCAACTCCCCCGAGCCCTCACATGAACGGCGGCCCCCGAGCGGTGGGGGAAAGAAGCGCCAACTAGCAGCCCCGCCCAAACCTCGGGAGTTGACTCCTGGGAAACTCATCTAAAGGGGCGGGGAGCAGCGGGACCTTTCTTGACTCGCGACCAGGTGGCGGTCAGATTGTGTGAGGCTTAGCCTGGAACCTCTTAAGGCATGACTCCACCCCGAGAAGGTGCTTTCAAGGACACCGCAGAAGCAGACTGCCTCGCCAGATGCCCGCTGTTCCCTAGGGGTCTGAGGAGAAACCTTTTACTCCCAAAAATGACAGCCGTATTCTCTAGCTACAACAGCCCACTCCTAGGCTGTTTATTTCTTTTGCCGGTTTCATTTTAGGAAATGCGAGCATTACTACAGAACTCTGAGGAAACCGGCTGTAAAATTTGCATATTTAACGAGAAGCGGTGCAAGTGCTCACTACTGCTTCAACGACTGATGACAGCCATCTAAAACGCCGGGTACCAGAGGGACAGGACCTCGCTGGACGGAAGAAAATTCTGAGGCTAAGCGCGCAGCCCGGAGGGGGCGGGGCCATCGGCCGCCCCGCCCCCGGCCCTTTGTGACGTAGAACAATGCCTGCCACGAGTCGGAACTGGGCTGCCTTTGCCTCTGGAAGCAAGTGACACGCGTGAAGGAACGCAGTTGTCATCTGGGGCCAATTTCAGGAATCATGCAGTTTTTATTCAGGTTAATCGTTTTCTTTTATGTATGGGGCATTTTGGGGGCTCAGGGACAAAAGGAAGAGGAGAGCACAGAGGAAGTGAAAATAGAAGTTGTGCATCGTCCAGAAAACTGTTCCAAGACAAGCAAGAAGGGAGACCTGCTAAATGCCCATTACGACGGCTACTTGGCTAAAGATGGTTCGAAATTCTACTGCAGGTAGGAAATGCTGTGAACTACTCCCGCATCCAGTTGATACATGAAAACTAGCCTCCCTCTCTACCAACCAGAAGCCTAAGTGGTTGGTTGATTGGTTTGTTCTTGTAACAGTAAGGTTTGAGCCTTGTATTCCTGGGGCCGGGGGGGGGGGGGGGGGGGGGGGGGAGATTCCTACTGATATGCCTTAGTTCCCTATTGAACTATTACTTTTAAATTGATAATGTTGCCCCAAGAGATTATCGGAAATACAGTACCTCCAGGAATCGACCCCCGCCCCCACCCCTGGGATCTATAGAAGTCAGTTATGGAGCGGTCTGTAAGGATGTTCACTTTTTTTTTTTTTTCTCTCCGTATGTTGGAGTCTCCTTACAGAGTATTAGGTAGGGTAGTTTAAGTGATTTTAACTGGCCTTCAGAGGCACGACACTTACAGGCTGAGGGCCACTTTGCAACTGTATTAAAAAAACCACAACAATAACCTTCCCTGGTGTCTTCTGGGCCCTGTGTTCTCCCACCTCCTCCCTCATTCCACCACTGCCTACTCTGATTTAATTGATCATTTATTACTCAGAAGGAGAATGGCTTTTCTTCATCTGTGCTATTATCCTATGAAGATAGGGTTGGAGAAAGTTCTTAGTACTTAGAAGAAAATGGATTGGGGCACCTGGGTGGCTCAGTTGGTTAAGCATCCAACTTGGGCTCAGGTCATGATCTGGCAGTTCCTGAGTTCAAGCCCCGCGTCAGGCTCTGTGCTGATAGCTCAGAACCTGGAGCCTGCTTCAGATTCTGTGTCTCTGTCTTGCTGGCCTTCCTCTGCTCACACTCTGTGTATATCTCTCTCTCAAAAATAAAATAAATATTAGAAGAAAATAGATTAAGAAGTAAAGATACAAATTTTAATTTTTGTTCAAATGACTTTTTGAGGCTAAACCTGTACCGTCATTTTTAGAACAAACTCAGAAAGTTTAAATGAGTTATTTGGACAAGCCATGCAGCTAGTTAGTGGCCAGAGACCCATTAAAAAAGTAACTGTTGAATCGTTTCTGCAAAGATGGCAATAAAAAAGATGAGATGGTTCCTAATGACTAGCTTTGGGCAAATCATACTTCTTTCTGGCTATTATGAAAGAAGTTTGAGCCAAACACTCCACCAGGGGGTTCAGAATGAGTGTTAATATGGGAAAAGAGAGAGGCCTCCTATTTTAAATTATAACTAAGCGTCCAGATGTATTTTAAAGTTTGATTTCACTGATCTTAAAATCAGTTTACCTAAGTGTTGTTTTTTTTTTACTATAGCCGCACACAAAATGAAGGCCACCCCAAATGGTTTGTTCTTGGTGTTGGGCAAGTCATAAAAGGCCTAGACATTGCGATGATGGATATGTGCCCTGGAGAGAAGCGAAAAGTGATTATACCCCCTTCATTTGCATATGGAAAGGAAGGTTATGGTAAAGTATTTTAATATTTATATCTTTAAGTTCTATTTAAAAATAAATCACAGCTAAAAAATAAATAAATCATAGCTTTGGGTATATATATCCAAAAGAATTGAAAGCAGGGTCTAGAAGAGATATTTGTATACTCATGTTCATAGCAGCACCATTCACAGTAGCCAAAAAGTGGAAATAACCCATATCCATTGACAGATGAATGGATAAACAACATATATACACATGCAACGGAATATTATTCAGCCTTAAAAAGGTAGGAAATTCTGATACATGCTACAACATGGATGAACCTTGAGTACATTATACTAAGCCAATCACAAAAACAAATATTGTATGATTGCACTTATATGAGGTACATGGAATAGTCAAATTCAAAGAGGGAGCTGAGAAGAGGGTGGAATAGGGAGTTGTTGTTTAATGGATGTAAAGTTTCAGCTTTGCAAGATGAAATAGTTCTGCAGATTGGTTGCACAGCAATGTGAATGTATTTAACTGTACTGAACCTAAAATGGTTACAGTGGTAACTATTTGTTACATGTATATCCCACAATTAAAAACTTTTGAATCACTAAAACAAACAAAACATCACAGAGGAAATATTTACAGAACTGTTGGGTCCAATAAACTTTAGCTGTATCTAGTCCAGGCCAGCTTGGTCCCCACTTTTTACATAGAATGAAAATAAGACATTGTTGGGAGACAGATCTCTGGCGAGTTCTTTCCCTCACATAATGGCAGTACTCATAATGATCCTGTATATTCTATAGGCTCTGCCTTTGTCATTTTTATGTATTTTAGTATATGTTATTTTATTATTACATAAATGTCTATAGTATATGCCTTTGGTAAGCAGTACCAAAGTCAAATTTATAAAACTCAGGAAACTGAAACATATGATTTTAGAGTAAAAGGACAGTACTAGAACATAGAAAAAAAGAACATCTGAATATAACAACTGTCAGTCACTGGTACCCAAATTCAGGAGAAGCCTTGAAATGTAGAAGAAATGAACTGCTTGCTTCAATATCTTATTTGAAATCTCACAATTAAACCTGAGAACCTGGGTAGAGCTGGTAAATGGGGAAAATGTTTGCAACTATTATGAAGACTCTTACTAACGAATAATAAAAATGACCTAGCCCTAGAAATGGATAGGTTCATAAACAAGCAGCCCACTAACAAAAAAATACAAATAACCTGTAAATCTATGACAGTACTTAGTTTCATTAATAATTAAAGGGAAATTAAAACAAAGTGATTCACCATTTTCACTCATCAGATTATCAAAGGCATAAAAGTTGGCACAGGTATGGAAACACCAGCAGTCTCATGCCTTATCGCTGGGAATATAAATCATGTGACCTTGCTACCAATTTCTATCAAAATTTAAAAGCACATATCCTCTGACCCAATAGCTCCATTTATATAAATGTACACAAAGGTATATATAAAAAACCATTCATACAGACTTTTATTCGGTAGCAAAAGACTGGAAACTACCTGAGTGTCCATTAATAATGAATTATTTTAGTTAAATTATGGTATATCTATACAATGGATTATGATGCAGCCAGTAAAAAGAATGCAGTAGAGCCATATGTATTAGTATGTTAAAAATAAAATGGGATAGAATGTATTCATGCAACAAGTATTTCTTGAGCATCACCTGCCAGGGCCAGTTCTAGGTACTGAGCATAAGGCAACATACATAGAAGAAACAATTTCCTATCCTCAAAGAGCTAACATGTGAGGGGAGCGTTTTCACATATGCATCATGTATCTACACAGATTATATGTGGAAGGATACACCGTCATCTGACGACATTAAGTGTTCCTGAGAAGGAAACCTGAGGGTCAAGGGTGACGAGATTTCTTCTTACCCTGTAGTATGTTGTACTGTTTAAATCTTTTACCATGCATATGTATCAATTTTTCGAAAATTGAAAATCTTTTAAATTACTAAAATTAAAGGTGGAGCTAAATAAAGAGGGACAGTTGTTTTTTTTTTTTAATTTTTTTTTTAACGTTTATTTATTTTTGAGACAGAGAGAGACAGAGCATGAACGGGGGAGGGTCAGAGAGAGAGGGAGACACAGAATCTGAAACAGGCTCCGGGCTCTGAGCTGTCAGCACAGAGCCCGACGCGGGGCTCGAACTCACGGACCGTGAGATCATGACCTGAGCTGAAGTCGGCCGCTTAACCGACTGAGCCACCCAGGCACCCCAAGAGGGACAGTTTTTAAAAGGGGAAAATGGTCAGCTTGGCAGAGGCAGTTTTTACTTTGCATTCTCAGTTAGGTCCTTGCTCCCTGTTGCTGTGTAAAGACTAGGAAGACAGAATCATTCCTTCCTCAGGCTATTTAGAACACTTGCTAACCCCACCTACTTAAAATAGTTAGTATATAATGAAAGTCATTAAAGATTAGTTTTCTACGATGAGATATTGTCATTACTCCCAAATATTTCATTGAAATGACACAACCTCTTTGAGGCTGTTTGGTTACCTCATTAATAGTAGTAATTCCCTCACCTCTTTCCAGTAAGAGCAGGGGATCACTGCACCAAATTGGACTAGAAAGAGGTTAGTGGTGCAAGGCCGACCCAGACTTAAAACTCCTAGAGACAGTTCCATGTAACTCCAACTTCATTTTCGATGCTTTTGGCCAATCATTTGGTCCCATCAAAATAGCTCCCATGGAACCACAATTTATATATCCTGTTTTTAATCATAGAGGAATCTGGGAGAGGGAGAGAAAAAAAAAATTGGAGATAAATTAAATTGAATGCAATACTTGTCCAAAATTATTGTCATAGATCAAGGCCAATTCGAGGCAAAATGATATAGGCAGAGTATGCCTTTCAGACTGTTTAATCTCATTTTAACCACATCCTCATCAATAGATGCTCATCCATCCTATTGAGCCCCCTTACCCCTCAGCAAATGACCACTTAGGTTTCCTTTTCTGAAACTAATTTATGCTTAACTATGAATGACTACCCTGGCTGCCTAAGCTATGAATAAACCAGACCCCTGCTGTAGAGATACACAAGTTTAACTTTGAAGAAGTTAGTTCATATTTAATTTGAGGTTTCTCCAATACACATAAAAATGATGAATCTCATTAGTAACAACACCAACACTCTTGTTTTACACATAAGGCCCAGTTTGAGGCCCAACAAAAGTATGTTCTTTGGAGCATACTTAACTGCTGGTTACCTGCCTGATATGTAGGATTAGAGTACTTAAAAGATGTAGTGAAGATGTAAGTAACTGCTTAACAAACAACTTCTTGATCAAATAAGCTTTTTAAAATAAGTTATTACTCATTTTTAAGTTACTTGCATAAGTTATTTATGTTACTAACACCAGCTATAACTTTATTTTAGGTAATACTTGAAGAAGGCTTCCCTCTGCACGGTATCCTTGCTTCATGTCACAGAGCACCCTTGCATGTCTTGAAATGCATGTGACTTTTTAGTACTTTAATTAACAGTACATGTGGTATGTATAGATTCTTTACATTAACTCCTGTGTCTTTGATTTGCTTCTCTAAATACAAGTCATTCTATAGCAAACTTACCTTTTTCATTTTCTTTCTGCTCTAATTTCTTTGTAAGAGAAAACCTAATTGGCAATATTTGCTGCTTTTGCAGAACTATTCAGAAACTTCATACGTACGTGCGATATTTTTTCTTAAGTTGAATTTGTGTTTGAGGTTATCTTTAATTATTATGATTAGTTATTTTCCTGTCATAAGGAGATTGTAACTGGACAGAATAGGGATGGATTTTGTAAAACTGATCATTGAATTAATCTGTAGCTCTTTTACTCTAATGTCAGGTATGTGATATATTGCGTGGAACTTCATTAGTCACGTGATGATGCAGAGGTAGATTTTTCTGTCTTGGCTTTGAAGATGACTGATTCACTTCTTTCGGCGATAACTTTCAAGTTCTTTTCTCTTTGGGTTATATAAATACTTTAGCAAGAATTCTTCACTGTTTCATTAAAGAAATCACTATTTCCTTCAAAGAACAAATAGCCATTTTAAAAATAAACCAGAGGGATCATTCATTCAACAAATATTTGAGTGCCTATAATGGATGAGACCCTGGTAGACTCTGGAATATCCTGGTGACACAAGCTAACTGCTGCCTCTTAGCAAGTCATTTCAGTAGTAGGTTATTTTTATGAAACAGTCATCTGAAATAGCCCAAAGGTTGTTAAAATCATCTGTGACATCAGTTAATAGGTTAACTTTATTAAAGAGAACTACTCAACTTAATACTTAAAATTCTTTATTGTGATTAGAAATTGTTTCATAAAATTGTTACTGGATTATTCTGTCATTGCACTTATGTTTTGATGTCTGTAAAGGGGTGGAAAGATAAGTCTGTGGAAAAACGTTTTATTTATGCTTTCAAATGACTATACAATATCATTTTTTAAAAGATTACTGATTTACACTTTGAAATTTTTCTGCCCACTTGTTTCTTCTCTGCACCAGCTCCCTCCTGTATAATGATGGGGTAAATTAATAAAAATTACACAATCTATATTTTAATTTAACCAGGAAATAAGGGCCCATGAGGTCCTTAGAACTGATTTGGTTTAAAAACATGGAAAATACCTCCTTAAGAGTAAGCCAAGTAGGTAGTTTTTATAAATATGAAATAATATAATCATGATGTTATAATGGCTACTTGTGAATAAATATGTGAACTTTATCTTCATCAGTTAAACTGTTAAAAATTATACCTTTAGCAGAAGGCAAGATTCCACCTGATGCAACATTGATTTTTGAGATTGAACTTTATGCTGTGACCAAAGGACCACGAAGCATTGAAACATTTAAACAGATAGACATGGACAATGATAGGCAACTCTCTAAAACTGAGGTAATTCAAACTAAGTTCCACGTGTACAGTCTCGTTTTTTTAATCACAATTTAAAGACATCCATGTTACAGCTGTTATTTTTTAGCTCTACCAAGCATGGGCTGATTACATTGCTTTTAATAGAGCTGATTACTAAGGGGCCACTGGGTTGCTCAGTTGGTTAAGCGTCCAACTTTTGATTTCAGCTCAGGTCACGATCTCACAGTTCGTGGGTTTGAGCACCATGGGGCTCCGTGCTGACAGAGAGGAGCCTACTTGGGATTCTCTCTCTCCCTTTCTCTCTGTCCCTCCCCTGCTCTCTCTCTCTCAAAATAAATAAACTTTGAAACAAAATAGAGCTGGTTACTAAAAAATCTAAGCTCCAAGAAGAAAATGTGCTTTTTGAGTATAAAACTTGTAACTGAGTCATCCTGTTCAGCTGCCTTTCTCCCTGCCAGAGGGTCATTAAAATACCAAGCTAATTTCTACAGGGCATCCCCAGTTTCTAGACTACAGGAACAAATCTCATTCAAGCACCACCATAGGAATTTGGAACAGGGCAAATAATTTCTACCTCACAGGATTGTGGGGATTACATGAAATTCTGAAAAGGGCTAGCAAGCATCATCTTTATGACAACTTATGAGGTAGACACCTGTCATTATCTCTATTTAGAGAAGGGGGAAATGATGTTGAGGAACTGGCTAAGGTCACGCCACTGTAAGATTGCAGCTCAGCAGTCTGGCTCTACTTCTGTGCTCTTAACCATGGCCTAACCTGCCTCTTTCAGGGAATTTCCAGCACAGATGTTTCAGGGCTAGTGTTTGTACTCTTGAAGACTGGTGCCTTACCTAGTCTCACTGACTATACCCTTTTGCCTTAAATTCAGTAACCCAATTGTCTGCCCTCTTGTTTGAAAACAGTTTAACAGGCATGGCTCTACCACCTAAGTGATAAAAGGTACCTGAGTCATTGATTTCAGGAGACAAGTAAGCCCCCTTTCTCGGATTGTTTTTTTTTTTTCCTCTCCATCCCTAGTCCTTCCCCCACCCTGATGCTACTTCCTCCTCCAGGGTATTAGTAAGGACCTTTTCCTGAAGGTCCTTTGCTGCTCACCAGTGGAAGAGGAATATGTGAATGTGAACATACCCCATTCCTGAAGAAGGAGGACAATTAGAGGGCTGGAAAATTCATCCCAGTATGTGCTTTGCGTTGACTCCATATGACTTGTAGAGTGAACAGCAGCAGATGAATTCACATGGGACCCAAGAGCTCAGCCTATGCACACAGACCATTCATTATCAACTGCACCCAAAAAGGCATGTTCTGCGGTATGAACACTCCCTCAGGAGACCTTATGAGATCTTTAGTTTTTTCGGGAAAATAAAAGTAGAGAAAGTCCAAAAACAGTGACCTGCTTAGCTACCATCTGCCCAGATGTCTCTCAGGTATCGCCTGCATTATCACTAGATGGTCAGAGTGATTTTCACATGCTTGAATAACAATAGCTATCTTTTATTGACATCTATAAATATTACTCTAATCCTTACATCAATCCTACCATAAAGGTACTGTTTCCCTCGTTCTACAGATGACAGAATTGAGGTTCAAAGACGTTATCTGTTCAAGACCACACAACCAGTATATGACAAAACCAGGATTTGAAATATGAACTAAAAGAAACTTCCTCCCTTCATCATCAGATTGTGTCAATTATTTCCTTAGTATAAGGTGGGAGAGAAGGGGAATACACTACATTAAGGTTATGTTCTTACCCACTGCCATTTTGTACCTCTCCACTACAGTGTACTAGAAAAGTACATTTTGAGGGTCAGTATATTTACTTAGAAACTGAGGAAGATTTGAGGTTCTTTAAAATTCTTTTCACCTTCATAGGATTGCTGAGGCTCAACTGGAATAAAAATGTATCTCCCTCAATAGGACGTAAGTCCCATTTGAGAACAGTTTATATATACTTCATTAAGATCCATTGATCATTCTAAAATAAAGTCTACTCATGATGGATTGAGTTGGGATCTGTACTGCTAAATACCTCTCAGAGTTCAACTTTAGCTTTCAAAAATAGTCTTTCCTCTAAAATGCCCAGCCTTGGGATGCCTGGGTGGCTCAGTGGGTTAAATGCCTGACTTCAGCTCAGGTCATGATCTCATGGTTCATGAGTTCAAGCCCCTCATCGGGCTCTGTGCTGACAGCTTAGAGCCTGTAACCTGCTAAGGATTCTATGTCTCCCTCTGTCTCTGCCCCTCCCTTGCTCATGCTCTGTCTCTGTCTCAAAAATAAACATTAAATTTTTTTTTAAAGTGCCCAGCCTTGCTGAACATTATCTCCAGATTATTACACACTGCTTTCTATAGTTATTATATAAATTAGCACTTGCCAGTGGAAATATAATTTAGTCACATATATAATTTATTTTTTCTGAGTTTATTTTGAAAGACAGCTTGGGGTGGGGGGAGGTGGGCAGGGAGACAGTGAGAGAGGAAGAGAGAGAATCCCAAGCAGGCTCCACACCGTTAGTGCACAACCCAACATGGGGCTAGATCCCATGAACTGTGAGATCATGACCTTAACCGAGATTAAGAGTGGTATGCTTAACCGACTGAGCCACCTGTGTGCCACAAGTCATGTACATAATTTAAACACTTTTAGTAGCCACATCTTAAAAAACAAAAATAAACAGGTGAAATTAATTTTAACAGTATGTTTTGTCTAACTCAGTATATCTAAAATATTTCCACTTCAACATGAAATCAAAAATAATCAGTGAGATATTTTTTGTCTTCAAAATTTGTTGTGTATTTTACCCTTATAGTAGTAGCATATCTCAATTTGATCTAGCCACATTTCAAGTGCTTAGTAGTCACATGTGGCTAGTAGAAATGTCATATTATACAGAGAAAGAATACTTAAGAATACCTTTTCTTCAGGGGCACCTGGGTGGCTCAGTCGGTTGAGTGTTCAACTGTTGATTTCGGCTCAGGTCATGATCTCATGGTTCATGAGATCGAACCCCATGTCACCTCCGTGCTGTCAGTGTGGAGCCTGCTTGGGATATTCTCTCTCCCTCTCTCTCTGCCCCTCCCCTGCTCATGTGCTCTCTCTCTCTCTCTCTCTCTCTCAAAATAAACATAGGAAAGAAAAGAATATGTTATTTGACATTATTATATAGAGATTGTCATATGGATTTGAAGGAGAGTTATAGAAACATAGAAAAATTAAGAAAATTAAATTTTATTTCAAAAATTATGGTTGAGTTTTATTGATAATAGAATATATTCATTAATTTTAGAGATTATAAAAATGCCAATTTGGATTTTATTCACTAATAGAAATCCTTAAGGATGGTTTTCCTTTCATAATGTGGACAGTGTAGATTACTAGAAAACACTTAAGTTTCAACAAAATTCAATTCCGATGTTAATCTTTGAGTATGTACAACTAACATCTATAACCTCAGGGGAAGCTAATTTGAAGATGGTTCTTTTCAGAAAATTGCTTTAAAGGTTAAAAAATAAAACCTCAAATAGCTTTTAACAATTTTTTATCACTTATTATAAGTAGATTTCAGTTTCCTTACGTAAACATTTCCTTAAAGTTACTGGATATTTACTGTGGTACTTTTTTATTAAAGACATATTTTGGCCCTCTAGATAAATAATTACCTGAAAAGGGAATTTGAAAAAGATGAGAAGCCTCGTGACCAGTCATATCAGAATGCAGTTTTAGAAGATATTTTTAAGAAGAATGATCATGATGGTGATGGCTTCATTTCTTCCAAGGAATACAATGTATATCAACATGATGAACTATAGTGTATTTTATTTCTAAATTTTCTTAGCTACTTCCTGTACTTTATATATAAAAGAGTTACTTTTCTAGAACTTGTATTTTCTGTTTTCCCTCCATGAGAACATATTTTGATCCCCTCAATACATGTAATTTTGGCATAATAAATGTGTTATTTTGCAGATTTAACTTTCAGGAAAGATAATTGTGTTTCCGGTTGCTTTATCCTGTGAACACGAATAGTGGCACCATGAAATAGACCTCTTTGTTCCAGTAGGCAGTTCTCCCCCTTCAGGAGATAGGAGAACACCTATGTCAAAATCGATGAGGTTCTTCCCAGTTCTAACTTTAATAACATGTATACATATCCAATTTTTAAAATATTCAATAACGACCCAGGAATTAACATTTCACTTGCTGATACATTTCATAGCATTACAAATGAAAGGATAATATAAAAATGACAGGACTAGGGCGCCTGGGTGGCTCAGTAGGTTAAGCGACCGGCTTCGGCTCAGGGCATGATCTCGCTGTTTGTGAGTTCGAGCCCTGTGTTGGGCTCTGTGCTGACAGCTCAGAGCCTGCTGCAGATCCTGTCTCCCTCTCTCTCTGCCCCTCCCTGCTCGCACTCTCTCTCAAAAATAAACATTAAAAAAATTTTTTTAAATGACAGGACTGAACAAATCTTCCTTTGGTATGCATATAGGAAAATATTACTTGTACAATTCTGTCCCACAGAGAGCCTTAACACCGTCGCTGTATTGTTTGGTGCAAGCTCTGGCCTTGGGTCATTATTCCAGTGGGGAATGTTTAAAGATATTTGACCAGACCAAAGACTTTGTGTCTCTTATAGCAGACATAATAAAGTCTATACTGCTCTGAGTCTGTACTTCTTCAGACATCATTATAAATGTGTTATTTCCTCTGGCCTCCTGTAGGCCTTTAGATCTATCATCCCTAATGTTTTGTCTTGATAGTCTTAAATTGATGCCATGGCATCTAGTTTCCAGTTCCCTTTCTCTATGTGTCTCTATCCTATGTCAGTCACTTCATTTTACAATGTTCTTGTTATTGATCATGAATGAGCATTACAAACTCATATGCCATCAAATTTTTGAAAATGTGTAGAATTTATTTTACACATAAGGATACGTGAGGATATCAAATGAGGATACAAATGGGAACATACACTGCCATGGCAATTCCGTGTCACAGTCAAATCATGACATCCAATTTGCTGAGAACAGGAGGTAAGAGATGCTGTAGAAGATCACACTGGTGCCAAAGAAAGGGCACATTATTTATCGGAACATGTAAGGTTTTGCCTACTGCATATGTAGGAAGGTATGGTCAGGAAATAAATAGCTCTGCTCAAGACATGTGAGTTCAAAACAAAGCTTTTTCCATTTTCTGAAACTTGCCCTTTACAAACCATCGATACACTGCCAGAAATTCTATTACCTAAAAGTGTAGGGGTAACACAAAAACCACCAGATCAATGGATATCACAGATACATAGCACAGAGTTTGACACTTCATAAAACCAAAACCTTCATTATCTTCTTTTCCTCCCAGTTCTTCATGCCTGTACCCAGTTTTGTAAACTCTTTACTTGCTAATCGCGAATTCTTGTTCTTTGACTTCCCTCAGGAAAACCTCCATTGGAAACGACTCCCATTATCTATATCCATACAAAAAAAGTCACTAGAATATTTTGCCATCAGTATACTCGTATTTGCACTTGACTCACATATTCTGCTCAAAACAAAAATACTGTGGAAGGAAGATATACAAGGAAGTCATCCCTTTATACAAACTATTCACAATTCTATCCTGTCCCATTGTTTTCAAAGTGCTTTTAAACTTATGTTTTTAAAATTTATAGATGATATTAAATGAAGATTGATTCAAAAACCCTAGTCACATTTAAGTAAACAGTAACATTTTAATCATTCTATGTGCAGACAGGCATCAGATGTTTTATATTTCCATGATTGTTTTATGCTTTCACAGGCATATACGAGTAGATACCTAGTGTCACTACATTTTGAGTTCTAGAATCTTAATATCACTTTTGCAATTATTTTAATAAGGGTGTCGAGTAAATTAATAATTTAGGTTGTCTGTGTATGAAAAATTTCAGATGTCTTACAGAGTAGATGAAAATGAGCTCTCAGAACTAAATATGTTAAATATTTTAAACATTTTCAAAGGCGAAAGATAAAGGTGTCCTAGTTGCCTTAACTGTTTTTTTTTTCTAGCTGCCTTACCTTGACAGCAGTGAGTTTTTCTAAAGACAAAACTAGGGAGCATGTGTATGATACAGGACAGCAGCCCATTACCACTAACAGTCTCCCTGTTAACTGTGTACACAAAACCCCACACTGAGCTCAGTGTGCTTTTAATTTGATACCGCAATTAAATATTTAGGATTACATTAAATTATTAACACATTTTTCTCATTTTACCAGACCTAAGGCAGTGGGTAAGGCACCATAAAGTCACCACATTTAACCTCTTGTCATTCTTAAATGTTGACTTAAAAGCCAATTAAAACTAAAATTGATATTGAGAAAAATTGCTGTGTAAAGTTAAGATGATAGACTGAATTCCCAAGTATACTTCTAAAGTAACTGGCAGATTTTATGAAGGAATTGCTATTTTTTGAATATTTAAACCTTTTTCACATAAACAATATTAACCTTTATGGCAATTTATAAGATAGAAACTATTATCTTCCCTTTTATCGATGAAGAAAATGATGCCCAAACAGGTTAATTTCTCTTTCCTCTCCCTCTTTACTTTGCCACAATTCATCAAAGCAAACCTAGCAAATTTTGGAAAGGTGTGTGGCACAGGTGCACCTAAAACACTAGCAAGGTACGTTCATTATTTTTGTTTTATTTCATCCTCTTGTGCCAAACATCAAAACAAGGAACTGCATGAAGTCTCACATACTTCTGCCCATCGACGGAGCACTGAAAGCACCCATAAACCGTCTCCCTTTTGAAGTTCCCCATTCCACAGAGTATGCAAGGTCCTTTTGGAATGTTGTGATTAAGTAAGTTAACTCGGATATGAGTCCCTTCTTTGAGAGAAATATCAGTCATGCCGAGAGGTTTGTCATAGTAGTCAGAAAAAAGATCATCTAAGTAAAGCTGTGAACGAGAAATGGCATCCATCACTCTTCTATCTAAAAGCACAAAAAGAGAAATGTGTTACAGGTCAAATAAAAAATATATAACCAAAGTGCATTTATAAATATGTGAATCTAAACCATCAGTCATGAAATGATTTTACTTTTAGATTGTAATTCTTCCTTAGCAGACAGGAGTACTGAACAGATAAACTCAAGTGTTAATCTGAGAAGGAAAAAAAAAAATTGAAATACTTTTCAACGGACATACTTCTCTCAAATAGTATATTCCTCAATCTGTAGAGCAGCGCAAACGTTGCAGTTTCTTCCCTTTCAAAACCTCCTTTTGACACTGAAGTGACACAAAGGTCTGTAAGAAAATTTTTAGATGTTATTACTGGAACAACTCACATTTTATTGGGAGTTTTAGTTGTGGTTGATGAATTCTGGCACATGTCATTCACTGTATTTTTTAAGTTAAATTTTCTATATTTTTGGAAAAGCTAACATTCACCTGGTACAAAATCCAGAGAACAAAAGGGGGATACAGTGATGAGTTTCCATTTAGTCTGGATCCCAGCCTCAGTTTTCCACCTCAGAAGTAACCACTGTTAAATTTCTTGAGTATACTTCCACAAATACTCCATATATTTTACAAGCATAAAGGAATATACATGTATGTATGTATGCACATAAAATTGTTTAGGCTCAAATAGTTAAACACTACACACATTTATTTAAAATATCTCTTAGGATTCCATGTCAGGGTCCCTAGTGCTACGTCATTCTTCTTAATGGCTTCATAATGTTCTGTATTGTGGATATGCATCATTATTAAACTAGTTATTGATCGTAGATCTTAAGGGTATTTCCAATCTTTTGCTATTACAAATTGAATATCCTTATTATCACTTTGCATATGTATATCTGTAGGATAAATTCCTAGAAGTGTAGGATGTGCACATTTTACATTTTGATGGATATATCAGTTCTATCAGTTGACACTGCTCCTAACAATCACAATAACGGTAAAAACCTACATCTGAAGCGTCCCAAATAGGCTCTAAGTAGCATGTTTTGTCACATTTCTGGATTCCCTATTCCCTCTTCCCACAGAACTGCAAAAACAAAAACAGGTCTACAAATGTTTATAAATTACCATGGTTAGGGGGCTCCCTCGCCTAGTGCTTTGAGCTGGTTGGCCTCCTAATCTTAAAGACCTGTGAAATTTAGCGGTCTACAGTGAACTGCACTGAGGTATCATGTAAGGTATATAAAGTATTGTATAAAGTATATAAAGACAATTTTAAGGCAAGTATTTGTATTAAAGTTATTTTTTAGAGAGAGTCGGGGTGAAGCTGGTCTATGGTAGGTAAAACTGAAAAGAATTTGTCTTTGGGTACCCTAGTTTGGGCACTGACCCCTGCGGGCATCTTGCCTACCCACTCCTCTATTTGCCATCATCAAAAACTACCTATTAGAAGGTCATTTATTATCTCTCTATGTAACTCAAGGAATACTTTGCCAATGGCATTGCACTTGAGCTCTTATCTATAATTGCAAGTTGGGTGGGGGGTGTCTGCAGCTTTCACCAGGCAGAAAAGAGGTAGTGGGTGAATAAAGACAGAGGGTCTTTCCCAGCTACTTTACCCAAGCATATGATTGACAGTGTTGAGAGTATCATTCTTCTACAGTCACATAGAGAATGTATGTGTGTGTTTCCCATTAAATTCTTAAAAATATAATCATTTCAGCGTTTCGTGCAAATCATTCACTTACCAAAGGCACCATCCAAGTAAACGAAGAGTTCAAAAACACTGAAAGCTATGGTTGTGTGTGCTGGAAAAACAATAGCTTTGTCCCTTCCCTTGGGATTCTGTTCATCCATAAAATGAAACTATAGTAAATAAATAAATAACATTATTAAGGAGCATAACACATAAAGACAGCTTCTTGGAGAAAGAATACAGTTCATACAATCCTACCATTAAGACAAAAACTAATTACTTGGCAATCAAAAAGAATGACTCTTGCCATTTGCAACTATGTGGATAGAACTAGAGGGTATTATGCTAAGCGAAATTAGTCAAGAGAAAGACATGTATCATATGACTTCACTCATGAGGACTTTAAGGCACAAAACAGATGAACATAAGGGAACGGAAGCAAAAATAATATAAAAACAGGGAGGGGGACAGAACATAAGAGACTCTTAAATATGGAGAACAAACAGAGAGTTACTGGAGGGGTTGTGGGAGGGGGATGGGCTAAATGGGTAAAGGGCATTAAGGAATCTACTCCTGAAATCATTGTTGCGCTATATGCTATTTGGATGTAAATTCAAAAACAAATAATAAAATTAATAAAATAATTCAAACTTAAAAACAAATTATCCCATTGAATTTAACTGATTATACCAGAGGTCCAAGTGGTCCAATGGGGTCTCATGATCTAGGAAATACCACTCACCACTTTCTCACTAACACTGGCACTTAGTGCTACAACAATAATGCTCTCTAACATAGAAACCTTTTCTTTTCAACCACAAACCAACTGTTTAAGTGCTACAGTTGTTTTTAGCCTACCCTGTCTATTGTTCTAAAGCCCCCAGAGTTTTCAGCAGCTTTCCAAAGCAATCATCAACTTATTTTCCAAAGTTATCTCCAACAATTAAATGTTTCAGTTTGTGCCCCTGAAATGATCCAATGTTAAACAATTCAGTAGGCAGCTAAACATAGCCACTGAACAGAACCTTTATTTGCAAAGACCTTAAAAGTTTTTCACTGAACCCTAACAATTGGTTTTAATAAAACCAATCAAGTTATTATGTGTCATTATTATGTGAATGACAAAGACAAATAATACGGAGCTTTTTAAAAACTAAAAACAAGTTCCAAGAGGTTTTTTAAAAGTATTTAACATTGAATGAAGCATGTTTGGCCATTGACAATGTTATTTTAGAAAACTTAAAATAAAAATATAAAATCAACTTTTAAAAATTCAAGTATAAAGTACATCACTTAAAAATAAAATCAAGGGGCACCTGGATGGCTCAGTCGGTTGAGCATCTAACTTCAGCTCAGGTCATGATCTCATGGTTCATGGGTTCTAGCCCCACATCGAGCTCTCTGCTGTCAGCACAGAACCTGCTTCAGATCCTCTGTTCCCCTCTCTACCCCTCCCCTGCTCATGCTCTCTCTCTTCAAAAATAAACATTTTAAAAAATCATTAAAAAATCATAAAAAAATAAAATCAAGAATTCAACATAAGCATTCTTAAAACTTCATTTAAATAGCAATAGGAGAGACTTCCGTGTAAGTTATTTCATAAGGATTAGTGTTTGTTTGCATTATGTTCCACATTTAGAATCCAAATTTTCTTGGATTTTTTTAAAACTCTCAAACAAAACCATTACTGTGCAAAATCTTATATACACTTGCAGCTCTTTAATCTCAACATTTGACAAAATACACATGTCTCATTAGAAATTGAGTACTATGTAAAAATTCCCATTGCAGCTTTTTAGTAAGAGAAACTTAATGAGTGTGGTTTACCCGCATGGCTTCCCCACGAATTCCAGCATGCACAGACAGCGAGCACTGTCGTGTGGTTCGAATGCTTTCCATGACCACACACAATACTGCCTTTCTGCTGCTTTTTGTCTGACGTATCAAGCTGTGGTCAAAATTAATTTTTCTGAAAAAAAAAAAAAAAAAGATTCACAAGAACCTGTCACATCTAATTACATATCATCAAGTACATTTTTGCTGTCATGTGTTACTCATTCCCAGTCCACGTTAACCAAAAGTAAATCCAGGCAGGTCTAATACAAATTACAAAGCATGCTCAAAAGCCATTAATAATCTGCCTCTCCTTTCTGTTTTCTTAAAACATGCTTATTATAGGATTCTGTTGGAGGAGACCCCCTTAGTATATTTGTTGCATGCAGATTAGTACATTCTTTTCATCTGATAATTTGGCACCAAAGCAATTTTGGACCAATTTAGGACCAAAGCAATTCTGTGGAACAATCAAAAATTCTGTTTAAACCAAATGATTTTGGATATCCACCCTTATCTAAAGCCTGGATATATTGCTAATTTGTAGTATTTCAGTCAAATGAAAGAATTAAATTACATTAGACAATATACAGAACCTGAATGTTTTAAGCATTGTTTATAACGAGGTTTTCATTAAATATCATAATTATGTAAACACTCAAGTACATTAAGTATTATTCTACTGACCGTGTAGTAATTTCCTTGAGTAATGTCGATACTTCCACTTCATGTTTGGTCACCACACCAAATGAAGCTTTCACTGCAACAGAATCTGATCCAGTGACATTAATCCCAACATCATTCACAATATGGTTGCCTCGCCTTCCATAGAGTGAAACATCTGATTCATCTTCATAATTCAGTAACTGATAAGATGAAATACCTTTAAGAAAAGGAAATCAATATTTTTTAAATGTCCTGAATTCATTTAATATGTTATATGTAGTAATGCATTAATTTACTATGTAAGACCTCATCACACGTTGAGAAGAAGACACGTTACATGTTGAGAAAGGCAACGTGTCAAGCCAAGATTTAAAATAGCATTAATTTGACAACAAAAATAGAGTACTTAAAAGAGAACTCAAGTTCTTCGTTCCACCAACAGAACTCTATAAGCTTTAATATCCACAGAGTGGTTGAAAGAAAAACAAGTGTTTATAAGAAATACTTTGTCAAAATGTCAATTTGTTTCCTAATCTGTTTTAAGAAAACAGAAAGGAGAGGCAGATTGTTAATGGCTTTTGAGCATACTTTGTAATTTGTATTAGACCTGCCTGGATTTACTTTTAGTTAAGGTGGACTGGGAATGAGTAACACATGACAATAAGATACATTTCAGTTTACCAATTGCAATAACTGAGCCATAAGAAATAAATGTAAATTAGTTTCATCTCATGTGACCATGTAAATAGGCAAGTCATATCTCATTTTATAGATGAAATCTATAATCTATTTTGTCATACTCTAAGTTTATTTGGTCAAAACAATCTATAAGATAAGTGAAATAAAATTATACAATAAAAGATTTTACAAAATATGTTGGAAAATTATTCAACCAATAAGATTTGATACTATACAAATTTTAGATATTATTAATCTTATTACTACTATCATAAGTTGCTTTTATCAATGAAAATGTGTAAATATTACAAAATAAGTAGTACATACAACCTGTTTAGATTGTTGTAATATAGCCAATGAGCAGTCGCTCTGAAATAGACATTAAAACTTACCAGCCGAAATTTCTCTGTCTCCTAGAAGAATATCTTTCAGTGTAAAAGGTGTTGAAGTAAATTTATATCTGGGAAAGAAAAAGCATCGCTTCTTTTTTACCACCAGACTTAGAGGTTGGTATTTGTCAGCCTCACTGAGGCTTGGAACAGGAACTAATCTCCCTCCATCTCCAACTTGCTTGACAAAGCTCTTGGTAGCAGCAGCAAACATATTAATATGACATCAAAACGTCATCAACTGCAACCCTTAGATAACAAATCCATATTTTCAAAGAAAACCAGGCACAACCCTAAGCCTTCCTTGATTTTAAATATAATTAAACACATTAAAAATACAAAGCCTGGTTTCACCAAGTAGCTTACCAGTTACAGTTCACAACACTGCCTCCCCTGGTGTGCTCAGGTAATGAATTATAGATCAACCGCGTAAAATGATATACTGAAAGCAGTCAATTTGGAATTGCGGTCTATAAGCACTAAAATATACACAGAAAACTAATCATTTAAAAATACTACCAATGTCCTCGATGAGGGTTACTGTTGATAGTAGTTTGCCAGTTTTGAGGAAACATCTAGTCCTCTGGGAAAAAGGCAGTTGAGGCACTCACCTTAGCCCTGGACACCATTTTTAGTGGACCTAGTCCAAAGGGAATTCCTTCACAAGTTTGCCATGCCAATGTTGGCAATAGTAAGGTGCTATTTTGAATCCTTATGGTATACAGTTCACTCCTTTTCTTTCTTGTATGCTACAAAACCAAGTAATTAATATAAATTCATTGAATATAGGGAAGCAACCGTATGCAGACAACTAAGAAATAACAAATGAAAGTTTGTTATTTGTATATATGCATAAATATATGTACAAATATATATAATATATGCATAAATAACTAGAATTCTAACACGTATATAAATAACTAGAAACTACAACTTAGGAGTTTCTCACTCTGTAGCTGGCACATAGACAATTCTGAAATAGCACTGCGTTTATTTTGTTTCATCATCATTATCTGTTACTCAACCCTTAAAGAGAGCTGAATAAAGTTTGGGCTTAGGATATCATGGCGAAAAGTAAGTTTTAGGAACAAATCTGAGTGCTGAAATATTGTATTGCCCTAATTTTGTGGATGTTAATATATTTTGAAATAGTGGCTATGTATATATATATGGTAAGATACTCATTAAAACCTAACAGTAGTAGTAATCACTATACATACATATACAGAGGGGATAGTGGAAGACAGAATAGACTTAATTCAAACCTCAAATAATATAAATCAATTTGATTAGATCCTAAACACTTTTCATTTGCTTTCAAACATCCAGGGCTCACATGTAACCAAAAAACAAACAAAAAGCCACCAAAACCAAAAAGAAAAAGTTTTTAATAATGTCCCTTTGTGTGAAAAGCATAGTGCAATCTTCAACACAGAGAAAGCACAGGGAGTCATTTCCCAAGTGCCTAGCAAACCCCTAAGCGACACTTCCACCGTCGCTCTCTGATCTCCACCAAAGGCGGTGCATCCCAGGCAATCGCAATTAACGACTAGCAACACAGGTGTGCAGAAACAGCATTTAATTGGAGCCCACACAAAAGCCTTCGTTTACACCTAACGGGCCTTGCTCAAATTCGCCGGCCCCGCATTCCTCTCCAGACGAAAGCCTAGAGACAATGGAGACTACCCGGCGGGAGGGGGTCTCCAGGCATTCCTGAAAGCTCCTCCAGGCAGGCCTCGAATCGGGAGAGCCCACCGAAGCCCTCAGGGGCGGATAGACCGCGAATCGCAAGCTTAGGGGCCAGGCCCGGGGACGCTCCGTAGCAATTTTGCATTTAGAATTTTGAAATCTTTTTCATAAGGTGACGCAACCACAATTCTTAACTTCCCCCAGCCCCACCACCAAGAATGCTGAGCTCAGTCCTCACATAGTGTGAGGCTCGCCGACTGACAAGCCGCCTCTCCGGGCCGGAAACCGCCTGTTTAAGGACACAAAACTGCGGCCTCCTCAAGGCCATGGGGGGAGCGGAGAAACGAGCACCCGGGAGCCGCGGGACTACAGCAGGGTACCGTCGGGAGCGAGCGGGACCGAGAGACGGGCGGAGTCTGAAAGAAAAGGGGCGGGCCGGACGCCCAGGAGACCCGCGAACAGGCGGGCGGGGCCCACCTTAGAGTAAGACCTGCAGCCCAGACAGCGAGGGGGCGTGGCCGGCGCTGCTGCACCGAGGCTCCGCCTTCGCCCGTCCCCTTCGCAAGAGGGACGCAAGCCGGGAGGGAAGGGGGAGTCGGAGGAGGCGGCACCGCTGGAGCGCTCCTCTCGGGGACCGGCTGACCCGGGGAGCGAGGACGTCGCTCGGCACCGCTCTTCCGCCTGCCGCCAGACCGTCCTTTCTTCGCTATGTCCCAGAGCAGGCATCGCGCTGCGGCCCCGCCGCTGGAGCAGGAGGACAGCGGGACCTTCAGGTCAGCGCCCGAACGGTCGGGGCCGAGCCGGGCAGGGCCGGGAGTGGTGGGCACAAGAGGCGGGGCGGGAGAGCCCGCTTTCCAGCGGCATTCTGGGTAGAGCTCCCTCCCGGCGCTTTCGCCCGCGCGGCTGCGGGCGGACCCGCCGGCACTCGGCTCCGCCCTCCCGGCGGCGCGCGGGCCGGGGTCTGCGGCCTGGCCCCGCCCCGCTTGCGGTCTCGGTGCGCGCGCGGGGTGGGCGGAGATGGCCCGCGGCTGCCGCCCAGGAGGGGGTTTATGTGGGGTTGGTCCTGAGCGGTAACAGCACCCAAGACCCGAGCGAATCCTCCCCACCCGCTTTTAAGTTGTCTCCTTACAGCCCCTTTCACCCTGCCGGTTGCCCGCCGCAGCGGGGCTGGGAGACTGGTGCGCTTCGCCATCGCTGGTGCTGGCCGCAGGGGAGCTTTGGCGCCTTCCGCATCACTGTTGGTAGCAGTCAAATCTAGCCTCTGTATGCTTCTGCTTCCCTCTCCGCTTTGGCATGCAAGGCACACCTTTTCTGGTTTTTGCAGTTTGGGGAAGATGATTACAGCTAAGCCAGGGAAAACACCGATTCAAGTATTACACGAATACGGCATGAAGACCAAGAACATCCCGGTTTATGAATGTGAAAGATCCGATGTGCAAATACACGTACCCACTTTCACCTTCAGAGTAACCGTTGGTGACATAACCTGCACAGGTCTGTGTGCTCAGTTAACCCCGATGACCATGTGGGTTGGCCGGCAAGACTTGGTATTGCTTTTCAGTTCGGAAAAGTGCCCTTTTTAAACCAGGGACAGCTGTGAGGAGCAGGCTCTTGAAACTGAGACCTCTCATCTCAGGTCATGGGGACTTTCCAACTTCATCTGATTCTCTCCTTCATTTTCTCCTCTCCCGACACCAAGAGAAGCTTAGAAACATACCTTAGGATCCTCCTACGGTTCTTCCAAGAATTAGAAGCAGGAAAGGTTTTTGGAGCAACCATAGCTGGGTCAGTAGGTGCTGACAAGTTTCATAGTATCATAGATTATAGCAGATGCCAAGAGACCTGATCCCAAAATATTCTGAGCCTCTTCTCTTTGTCCATAGTGTCCATCTGGGACTTTAGGCCCGTTGTACCACACTTGATTCTGTATCCAAACAAAATGAGGAAGACAGAAGCCTCAAATACCGCATTTCATAGCACCTTCTAGTTCCTGACCCTGTACAGGTTTTAGTAAGATGTCATCTCCCTTTTTTTTCAGTTTTTTTCATGTTTATTTTATTTTTGAGAAAGAGAGCACGAGCAGGGGAGAGGCAGAGAGAGAGAGGAAGACACATAATCTGAAGTAGGCTCCAGGCTCCGAGCTGTCAGCACAGAGCCCGATGTGCCCCCAATGCAGGTCTCGAACCCAGGAACTATGAGATCACAACCTGAGCCAAAGTGGGAGGCTTAACTGACTGAGCCACCCAGGTGCCCCTCATTTCCCTTTTTATACATGAGGAAACAGATTCAGAGAGATTATCAGTAACATGCCCAAAGTCACATAGCAATGAAGTTTCAGAGTTCAGACTCCCCTTATTATGGTCTGTGAGCTTGAACAAATGATAACTGAAGTTGCCCATTTGTAAATGTAGGCATTCTATTTCTTATATATATTTAATTGCAAACACAAAAAATATTGAATACTAAATTTGGAAGAATGCTAACAAACAATTCCACAAGAAGGCTGGAGTTGCACCATCTGGTAAACGAAAGGCATCATTTGCTTAGGTCCCTGAAAATCTGGAATCCACTATTTTCCTTGAAACTGCTTTAAGAAAGTCTTGAGGCTTTTTTGTCTATATGAGACAGGTGGATTGTAAATGCCAGCTACAAGTTTACTCATTATGAACCATACAATCATCACATTACTCCTTTAGCAGATCTATTTTTAAATATTCAGTGAAAATTTAAGAAAAGAAATGGTCTTTTTCCCTTTAAGATTAACAGCCTATGGCCACCAACCATTCTGTGTAGGTCCCCTACTCTCCCCACACTGCCCTGTCTTCCTATGCAAGTTTATGTGCCTCCACAGCTTCAAATACTATCTAAAGGCTGATAATTCTGAAATCCGTCTTCAACCCAGCCCCAGTTACAGAAGAGTCTTCCAACCTGTGCTTGCTGGGCATCTTCACTTGGATGGCCCAGACTGAATCCATCTCTTTTCCTTTAGATCTATTCCACCTCTATTCCCTAGCTCAGTAAAGGCACCACCATCACCCATTCGCTCATAGTAGAGTGTTGGGTTTCATTTTCTTGACTCCTTCCCATCCCTCCGCCTCTTGGCCACTCTTCCACTAAGTCTTACTTCCTAAGCATCTCTGGTACCTGCCTCCTTCCCTTTTGTTTTCATTGCTGGTGTCTCGGCCGCTGTCTTTGCACACTCTCAGCTTCCAGTCTCAGGCTGTCCATTCCTCAAAGGACACTGGCATTCAAATCTTTTTGTGTCCTTCTTGCTGTTAAAATCCATTCGGTGGTTTGCCCATCATCCTCTGGATAGATACAGGTTTCTTAATAGGACTTAACAGCCTTGCTTCTCAAAATGTGTGATCAGCAGCAACATTAGTATCACCTGGGCACTTGAAGCAACTGCTCTAGAATATCAGGCCCCATGCCAGACCTGCTGGATCAGAGTCTGCATTTTAACAAAATTCCCAGGCAATTACTAGGGACATTAAAGTTTGAGAAGCACAGATTTCGGAGACTGTTCTTTGATCTCCCTTCCTACCCTCCAACTCTGTAGCCTTTCATCTCAAAACTCATCTCCTTAAGCATTCACCTACCAACTGATTGGAGCTCTTGAGAACACCATGCTCTGTGTTGCCTCTGAACCTTTGCAGGTGTTCTTTTCTCTGCCTAGAATACTCTTCCTAACCCCCAACTTTCTTCACATTACTAGCTTTTACTAATCTTTTATGTCCTCATTGAGTTCTCTCTTCCTGCATGAAAACTTTCTGAATCCTTCCCAAGTAGAGGAGCTACCCCTTTTGTGTGCTTCCCCTCCAGCCTGCACTTAGGCTTGTTGTAACACATACGACTGTATTTCAGATGCGTATTTACAGGCGAAATCCCATACTGGGCTGTGTGCTCTTTGAGGGCAGGGATTCTGTTTCATATTCCACCGTATCCCTCATAACTATGTTAGTAGATAAAGGCATATGGGTTGTATGTCCTCAGACATTTGAGAGTCACAGTTGAAATTCATTCCATATCCCTTTTCTTTCTTCCACAGTGAAGAAATGGACATCAGCACTTTGGTACCACTTTTGAAGGGCTCTCAACACCTAGTTTGAACTCAGAAGGAAATTAGTTGGATTTACTATTTAGCAGGTGTGATTTCTTACTGAAATTAGGCTTCAATTTCAGTGATTAGTCAGGCCTACCCCCTGCCACCCCATTGACTACTAAGAGATACAGATTATATCAAAGACACATAACATAAATTCTCATCTTACCTGTATAAACCTTCTCCCACTGTACCCAACATGTATCTAGGACTGCTTAGCCAGTCAGGGCTTTAATCCAGTATAGGATGGACGATTAGAATAAAATTGTGTACATTTTGCTGTCAAATAGGGTTGATATAAGTAGCTCTGCTCCTTTGAAGAAAACTTCTTGCTACAGAAGAATTTCCTCTCTCTCTAGGAATAAGGAAAAGTAAAATACTAAGTTGTATTTTTCATAAAGTGTGGCATGGCCTACTTCATTACCATTTTAAGTAATAAACATATACAGATTTTTTAATATAGGGATTCATAAAGTTAAATAGGTAAAATGTTTAAAATCATGGGTTTTTCATATATTAATTTCATATGGTGAATATTTTGTTACAGTATGTAGTATGTTTTTATTACCTGCGTGTATATATACAAAAACTGTGCTGACTTTGTTTTGCATTATGCAAACAGCTATGCAAGCCTCATATTTTTACAGCATATAAAAACATTTTTTTCTTAACCTTAATTCAGGTGAAGGTACAAGTAAGAAGCTGGCGAAACATAGAGCTGCAGAGGCTGCCATAAACATTTTGAAAGCCAATGCAAGTATTTGGTGAGCTAAATTTCTTTGTATTCTGCAGCTCAAAAATATCATGGCTGAGGTAAGATTAAAATTTTGAACATGGTCACAAAAGCAACAAAGTCAACAGCTGTTAGTATTTAGCTCTAAAATTCTATTTCCTTGTGAAAACCTGTCACCATTAAAGGCAACTTTATCCTTAAGAAATTCAGTCCAGCAATTAACTGTTAAATGAAAGCTCTGGTGAACTAGGCGTTTTCCCCCCTCACTGGGATGCGACAATACAAAACCCCAGTTTTTCTGGCAAGTATCTTACTGTATTAAGACTTTAATAACTTCTGTACTACAGAAAACAAGGAAGGAAGTGGAAAGAGATCAGTGGAAAATACTCTTAGGAATTCTAATTTAGAAGGAGACAAAGAGATTTCCTTTTATTATGGAATGTATAACAAATACAAGAAGATGTTAAGGGGGATGTTAATTCTTGACATGATTTTTCCAAAATGAATTTGTGTTATCACTTCAGGTGCTTTTGGAGAGTATTGGTCCCGGAGCATCTCATGTATCATTGGATGATGTCCTTTGGTTTCTGATGGACACGTCCTGGGGCATGCTGAGCCTTCAGATTCTCTTTACGTGCACTCAGTTATTCTTGGAGTTCAGTCTGGTTTATCTGCTCATAGTTGACAGCAGAGGCCCATGGGAATTTAGGATGAGTTTTTCTGCAGCCTCAAAACTTTTGCTTTAGCACGTACTTAAGTCCTCATGCAGTGCTCCTCCCATTTCTAAGCTCTTCCAAACCATTTGAGTAGTTTAGAATGAAGCATTGACAAACTTCAGATCTTACAAAATGATTCTTGATTCTTTGGGGTCATATGTTATAGTTGATTTATGCTGGCTTTCTAGACATGCCAAAGGGCATGGCAGGTATTGGATTCTCCCCTCGCTGGTGGTGACCATGCTATTTCTGTGCAGTCCAAAGGTCAACCCAAAGTGTTGAGTACATTTGTAGAAATGAGTGTACGTAGTGTCCTTTCTGCACATGGGCACTTCGCTTTGTCAGCAAAAAAGGCTAACAAACTTTACTATATATTTGTGCTTCTTGACAGATAAGATGGGAATTACTAAGCTGTAATCAGGGCTAAAGTGGCCTGATTTAATACAGAGACTTTCTCACTTCTCCATCACAATTATTTGGGTAGCTTCGGCGTGCAGCATTGTAAGTGAATATTCCTATCTCATCAGCCTATGTAAAGCTTGAAGTTCTGGCAGGTGGAAAGGAAACTTGAAGAAGTGCCAATAACTGAACCTTTTTTGTCACCAAAGAAATGACTCTTCAGCCTTGTAGGTGATAGTAACCTTGAATGCAGCTTTATTCAGTGTTACACACTCATCCCCCAACTAACTAGTAAATTTAAACTAGTTAGAAGAGATTGTTCTCTTTTTCCCTAATTACAATCCCCACACGCTGGAACCAGATTCATGCAGGCCATCTATTTTATGCAGGATATATGTAAGTCTTAGGAGGATCATTCTAGCATAGAGCAGATGATATATTAAACAAATCTTTCTTCCATAATTATATGAGGGGAAAAAACAACTTTATGACCTGTATCATTCACCTTACCAGGCTAAATTGCCTAATTGTTAGTCTTCCCTTTTTGTGGCTGTAACATTAGTATGCTTTATTTAAATACATTTTTATTGAACACATAATATACAAAGCACTACAAGGCTTATGAAGGTAAGTAATCCGTAGGCCCTACCATCAAGGATTTGACAGTCTGAACACAGGAGAGGTGTGGTGAGGGATGGACAAATTACATGTATTTGTAAGAGTATAATTTATGGTCATATAATTTGCCTAAGAAAGGGTCAACCCAAATGTCAACAGTTCTAAGGAGGGAGAGATTATGTTTCATTGGAGTAACAGGATAGGTTTCTTAGTGGAAGTGGCATTTGAGATATATCTTGGATAATAGATAAATCATGTTCTCATTCAGGTGGGAAAGAAAAGCATTCCATGAAGAAGCAAGAGCAAAGGCATAGAGGATTAAATAGGAAACGCTTGTCATTTATTTAATAGTTTGGGAAAAAGTATTTTGTTTTATAACACTTTAAAAAAATGTTTAGCTTTGCAGTTCCTGACCCCTTAATGCCCGACCCTTCTAAGCAACCAAAGAACCAGCTTAATCCTATTGGTTCATTACAGGTACGTTGCACAGTTTTTCCTTACTTAACATGTTGTCTATTGAAGAAAGATGTCATGTACTGATGATATCACAAGGGCTGAAATAAGGAATAAATATTTTAGAGATAAGATGGTATGATATTTTGTTTTCCCAGTTGTGATCATTAGATATTACAGCACTAACTTGAAATTATTTTCCTATTTATTTACGTTTTGGATTTTCTTCCATATACAGTATCTGCCTTTGGTTTGTGGAATTCTCATTTGAGATCAACAGGACCTCAGTGCACATGGGTAGAGTGTTTTATACTTTAAGAATATTTCTTGCCACTCTTGTGACAAACCTCTTTCTACTTCTGTTTAGAACAGAAGACTTTATAAAGAACCCAAATCGGGTAGCCTAACCCAAGAAAGGGGAAGTAGTTTATTTGCTTATTCTATAAAACAAACAAACAAACAAAAAACATCAGCTTTGAATTTCTGCATGCGGAATATCCTTCTTGCAGATTATCCATGTGCTCTGTTGGACAGCTCCCCTCCCTATTACCCAGCCAGTCCTTTGGTCCCTTTCTTGCTGTCTGAGTTTTTCCATAGTGTTCTCCCCTGATCTTTCCTCAGCTTTGTCCAAGTCTGTCTGTTTGCCGCCTCTGCTCATCTTGCTGTTGTTGCAGTGCAGTAGTTAGCTAGCTGTGGGCAGGAAGTCTATAACTAGGAAAGAGAGGCATTAGGAACTGAATGACAGTGAGACCTGTAGATGTCCTCACTGATGTTCCCCGAGAGGGCAATAGTAGCTCCTCTTTCTCTATGAGCTCTTTGATATTGGCTCTCTATGGCTTAATGGAAGAACACCATTCCTATCCTAGCGGTAAACTGCTTCAGTTTTAGTATTGTGGGCTTGCAAGATATAAAATGCTAGAGTATTTATGGGGAATGTAGGTTCTTCCCCCATTTTTTCATTGCAGAATATCATTATTCCTTTCAAACTTAGAAATGGGATCAAAATCATGAAAGAATATCATTTATGTGATTAAGCCATTGCATAGAAAAATTACTAAAGCCGCATCTCCACTTTCTAGGAATTGGCTATTCATCATGGCTGGAGACTTCCTGAATATACCCTTTCCCAAGAGGGAGGACCTGCTCACAAGAGAGAATATACCACAATTTGCAGGCTTGAGTCATTTATGGAAACTGGTAGTTACTTCTTTTTACTCTCTTAAAACTGAAGACATTTGAAATACTTTTACATGATGAATGACTATAGAAATTTCTGTTGTGATTTCCTTTCAAATATTTCTGTGGGGGAAAATTGATACACTCCTGTTCTACTGTCTCTTTCTGCAGTTGAACTTAAGTTAAATATTTGGCTTAAGAATTCTTATACTTCAGGGGCGCCTGGGTGGCTCAGTCGGTTAAGCATCCGATCATGATCAGCTCAGGTCATGATCTCGCAGTTTGTGAGTTCGAGCCCCGTGCTGGGCTCTGTGCTGACAGCTCAGAGCCTGGAGCCTGCTTCGGATTCTCTGTCTCCCTCTCTCTCTCTGCCCCTCCCCTGCTCACACTCTGTCTCTCTCTCCTTCAAAAATAAATAAACATTAAAAAAAATTTTTTTTAAGAATTCTTATACTTATTAATTTGATATTTTTCAGAATCATGGAAAATCATGTAATGGAAAGTAGCAAATAATTGACCCTTTACACAGTCTGCACTGATGTGTTAGTGACTTAAAAATCATTTTAGAAAAAAGCAATAGTGAACCTCTTAGGAGTTTCAACAACTATTGTAGAAGATTGGAGGACTAGAAGAAGATCACATTTGAAGACAAGATGATTAATAAGAAGCTAGGTGGCAAAAACTAGCGTGAGATAAAAATAAAGTAGAAATCATCCTTTTGAATGCTAGCAACTTCCATGTTGTAAAGGCCAGAAACTACAAGGAAAAAGTCTCTTAATAGAGCACTAGTGAGGGTTCCTATTTTCACTTCTGCAGCCTGTTTCTATCATTCTTAAAATGGCATGAAATGAAATTTTACCTTGGCTAGATAGTAGTTTCAAATAGTAAGCAACTGTTTGCCCTTGAGAGGCAGTGTGGACCAATGCAGAAAGCACTGAACCAGAAGTGGGAACTTCAGCTCCCGTGCTTGATGCAGTCCTTGGTGTGCAAAGGTAGGCCTATCACTAATCCCTCTGGGCCTCACGTTTAAATCTATAAAATAAAAAGATGGAAGTAGATGATACTTATGATGTCTTTCAACTGCAGTTATCTTCCCTAAGCCCTTTTTATTCATGTTTAAAAAATTCCACACAGTTGTCAGTGTATAGAAGGTTACAAGCAAGAAGTCGGCATCAAGAGATAAGAGTTACAATTCAAATGTACCTTGATAAATGTGAATGCTTGGTCACAGTTAAACCAAATGGGATTCATTGAAGCTAGGCATAGGGAAATAGAGCTGTTCCAAACACAAAGTATAACTTTTAAGGTAGTTAAAGTTTATTAAAGATAAACTGCCAAAGAAGTGCCTTCAGAAATGTAAGAATTAACAGTTGTATGAGGTACAACAAGCAAAGATGGCAGGTCAGCAAAAGAATAGTGTATAAAAATCATCAAAAACAATATTTTATGCATCTGATTATTCTCTGTGGACATTAATTTCTTTCCTAAACCTACTTTTTTTTTTTTTAATTATTTAGGAAAGGGGGCATCAAAAAAACAAGCCAAGAGAAACGCTGCTGAGAAGTTTCTTGCCAAATTCAGTAATATTTCTCCGGAGAACCACATTTCTTTAGTGAGTAATGATCAAGACACCTATGATGTCAATGTGATTAAGTAGCTCTTACTGTAGGAAACTTCCCTAGATTCCTTCTTGTATAGACACCTCAGAGTTGCAATTTTTAAAAATCTCCTCACTGTTCAGTTCTACACCACCCCAGTTTTAGCTGTCACGGGGTGACTAGGTAAGAGGGCTTGGGAGACACAATCAAATTAAAAATCATATGATGGATTCTAAAATGATAGGCCAGTAGTGCCATTTTTGCCTTCAAATTAATGCATTCCCATGCCTTTGTTCATGCATTCATTTATCCACTCAGCAAACATTTAGTGAGCTCATACTGTGTGCCAAACTTTGTGTCAAGTGCTGTGCATACTGTGAATAAGACAGTTTCTGCCCCTAGGGAATTTGTAGCCTACTGAAAGAGAAAAGAGCCCAACAAACTGGTCCATAGAGAGGGTGCTCGGGAACGTAGGAGAAGGATCCAGCCAAGACCAGGGGTTTCAGGAAGACTTCTTGCAGGAAGTAATATCTAAGTCAAGACCTTAGGATGAGAACAGGAGAAAAGAAACCCAAAAAGGAAAAAAAAAAAGGCACATACAGACACCTAGGAGTAATACATTATATGCCATCCGGGAACCCTACATAATTTGGTGTGGATAGAGCATAAATTTGGAGGAGGGTGTCTCAAACAGTCAGGCCAGAGAGGCAAAGAGGGATTAAATCTGGAAGGGACTATTATAGTAAAGAGATTAAATTTTATCCTGAGGGCAGAGCAAAATCATTAGGAATTTTAATCTGGGAAGGACAGGATTAGAAGTGGAATCACCGGCTGCACTGTGGTGAGTGACTAAGTCTTAGAGACGTGCTAGAATATTGTTACAGAAAACGAATGAGAAATGATGGTGGCATGGTAACTGATTGGATGTGGGGAGTAAGGAAAACGGGGGAAATAAACATTTTAGATTGGCAATTGAGTAGATGATGGCACCATTTAATAATATGGGGAACACAGAAGATGAGTGGGATTTAAGGGGGAGAAGATAGTAAGTTAAATGCAGAATGTATTGAATCTGAAATGTTTGTAGAATATGTTAAGTAAAGATAGTAGGCAGCTGGGCAAACAAATGTAAAGCTTAAGAGGTTAGGCTACACGTGACATATTACTTGCGATTCTGATAGAGATAGATACATCTTGTGGTACATTCATTATCTGAGTGTTTATGAGGTAGGGAATGAGAAGTGAAGATTATAGCAGTGCCAAGTTTATGATAAAATAAGGGCTCATTCTTAGAGAAAAAAGTCAAAGACATACACATTAATATGATTTTGGTTTTACCTTTTTAATAGAAAAACATAAAACATTGCATTCACTTCTTTTAAAATTGGATCAGAGATGACACCAGAATCACAAAGCACAGATTGGTTTATAGGTGAATTCTGTTAAATCTTCAAGGAAAAGGTAATTTCCAATGCTATTTAAACTCTTCCAGGCAATACGTCTATAACATAGGGGAAGCTTCTAAATTTATTTTTCAAAAACAACAATAACACTAACACCAAAACCTGACAATAGCAAATCCTGATGGAAAAAAATTATGGATTAATCTCCCTTATAGTGAAAAACCTTAGTAATATATTCAGTGGAACAATAAAAGAATAATATACCATAGAGAGGTTGGGTTTATTCAGGAATGCAAGGATATTTCAAGGTTAGTAAATCTGTTACTATAATTAATCACATTAATGGGTCAGAGAAAAACAATCTTCCCAATGGGTGCCAAAAAGATATTTGACAATCATTGAGAAACACTATTAACATATCCCTATTGTGATTCAAAATATACACCTCAAAAAAAAAATCAAAATCATAGTTATGTATTTACTTATTACATCCCTTCCCATTAATTTCATAAATATGACGATGATATCCACTAATGGCATTTTTTAAACCTTGTTATAGAGGTACCAATCAATATAATTAGACAAGAGAAAACAATAAGAGGTTGAAAATCAAAAAAAGGAGATATAAATGATCATTAACTGCAAATAATATGATTGTGTTCCTATAAAATCTGCTAGAATAAGAGAATTTATCAAGGTAATTGATCATAAAATTAATACATAAAATCAATAGCTTTTCATATTATTTACAGTTATGAAAGTAACCACCACAATAATTAAAGAGGATACTTAAAAATTGCTTCTGGAAAGGGGACCAAAGGTAGGGATGGAGCAAAGCTCAGGATTATTGCTTTTATAATTCTGTACTATTTGACTTTTTGTTGTGTGTGTGTATTACTTAACAAAAGTTATGGAGCTTGGTAACATTGATCATTTTATAGTAAAATAGAAATCTTTTTTAAAGTGTACTTGAAAAAAACCAACAGTTTACTTATAGATATTAAGAGGTAGAATAAAAGAGATCTTATTTTCAACAATAGAAAAGAGGATAATGTGCCAGGGAATGAACGTAAAATGAAATGTGCAGGACCCATGTGAAAAAAACTTTAAAACTTTACTGAAGGATTTAACAGAAATTGAATATATGTAAAGCTGTTTCTTTATTAACAATAGGAAGACTCAATATTGTTAATATAGTACTTAAGAAGGTAATGTAGTCTCAAAATCTACTGGAATTTGGGGCACCTGGGTGGCTCAGTTGGTTAAGCATCTGACTCTTGATTTGGGCTGAGGTCATGATCTCCCTGTTGATAAGATCAAGCCATCAGGCTCTGGGTTGACAGCATTGAGCCTTCTTGGGATTCTCTGTCTCTCCCTCTTTCTCTGCCCCTCCCCTGCTCATTCTCCTTCTCTGTCTCTCAAAATAAATAAACTTTAAAAACCAAGCAAACAAGCAAACAAAAAATCTACTGGAATTCACTTTGGATCTCAATACAGCTTTACTGCATTTATCTGGAAAAATGAACTCTCAAGAATAGCCAAGAAAACTGAAAAGAAAGAGTGCCGAAGGTGGGGTTATACCTTACCAGATATACTGTAAATCTATAGTGATAAAACACGTACCAGTACAGGAATAGACAAAGGATAAAATAGAGAACCCAAGTATAGACCATAATCATATAGGAGTATAGGATATGATAACAGTGAGATTTCAAATCAATGGGCAAGAGGATGGATTATTCAATAAATAATGTAGAAGTAACTTAACAGCCACATTTGCAGGGAGGAAGGGAGAGGAAGCTGTATATACCTGTGCATGTGTGACATATTTAGGTTGCTTCCTTATTTCTTATATCTAAATAAATTTCAGATGGATCAAAAATGTGAACATAAGAATTGACAGGCTCTGTGCTGACAGCTTAGAGCTGGAGCCTGCTTTGGATTCTGTATCTCCGTCTCTCTCTGCCCCTCCGCTGCTCGCACTCTCTCAAAACTAAACATTAAAAAAAAAAGTATGACCATGGGGTGCCTGTGTGGCTCAGTCAGTTAAGTGTCCGACTTTGGCTCAGGTCATGATCTCATGGTTCGTGGGTTCAGGCCCCGCATCGGGCTCTGTGCTGACAGCTCGGACCCTGGAGCCTGCTTCTGATTCTGTGTCTCTATCTCTCTCTGCTCCTCCCCTGCTCATGCTGTCTCTCTCTGTCTCTCAAAAATAAATAAATGTGTAAAAAAAAAAAAAAAATTAAAAAAACAAAAAAAGTGTGACCATAAGAATTGAAACCAAGTATGAGAAAACTTGGAAGAGCTTTCCTTTTTAAAATTCTTAGCATAGGGAAAAACATTTTAGTATAACTTATAAGCTATGAAGTAGTAGAAGATTTATAAATTTGACTACACAAAACCTATTATTATATGGCAGTAAAATCTGTAAATAAAACTAAGAATAAGAAAGAAGAAATTATTTGGAACACTGATCTATAAATGGACTGTTTTCTGTACCACATAAAAAGCTCTTACACATCAATAAAAAAGATAACCCTGTAGAAGAAATACAAATGGTTAAAAAAAAAAATGATCAGCTTCATGGACATTAAACTAGATAACTATTTTCACCTTTTAGATTGATGAAACCTACAAAGTTCGATAGCACCTGCTGTTGGCGAGGGTATCCGAAAACAAGCACCCTCCAAGAATGTTGATGGAGGTATAAATTGGTTTAGAAATCAGTCTGGAAGTATTTATCAAAATTAAAAGCATATATGTTCTGTGACTCAGTTCTACTTCTAGAAATTATCCTACAGGTAAAGACATCCAAGTGCAAAAGAGTTTTATTGTAACATTGTTAGTAAAAGCAAGAAATCAGAAATAACCTAAAACCCATAATTGAAGACTGGTAAGATAAATATAGTGCATATATGTGCATTGACATGAGAAAAATGAACAAGATGTAGAAGAGTAAGCTATCATTTTTGTTTGAAAAGAAGACTGTGTGTGCTTGAATTTAGAACAGTTATAGAAGGATATTGAAGAAATGTTTCAACATTAAGTACCTCTGGGGAGGGCAACATAAGTTTCCTGGGTAGAGATAGTAAGCAAAAGAGACTATTTTTCATTATATATTTGTTCCTATTGCAATTACTATATCAAAGAATGATACTTTTTAAAAACCAAATTTTAAATTTTCAACTAAGGAATATGAAATTCTATTTAAAGATCCTGAATAGCCAAAATAATGTTGAAAAAGAAAACCAAAGCTAGATGCATCACAGTCCCAGACTTCATGTTGTTTTAGAAAGCTGTAATCATCAAGATAGTATATTAATGGCATGATAACAGACCTACTGATCCATGGAACAGAATAGAGAACCCAGAAATGGACCCACAAATGTATGGCCAATTAATCTGCAACAAAGCAGGAAAGAATATCCAATGGAAAAAAGACAAGTCTCTTCAAATAGTGTCGGGAAAATTGGACAGCAACATGCAGAAGAATGAAGCTGGACTATGTTCTTATACCAAACACAAAAACAAACTCAAAATGGATGAAAGACCTACAGGATACCATCAAAATCCTAGAGAAAACAGGCAGCAACCTCTTCGACCTTGGCCACAGCAACTTCTTACTAGACATGTCCCTGGAGGCAAGGGAAACAAAAGCAAAAATGAACTATTGGGACCTCATCAACATAAAAAGCTTCTGCACAGTGAAGGAAACAACAAAACTAACAGGCAGCCTATGGAATGGGAGAAGATTTTTGCAAACAACAAATCAGATAAAGGGTTAGTATCCAAAATCTATAAAGAACTTATCAAACTCAACACCCAAAAAACTAATAATCCAGTGAAGAAATGGGCAGAAGACATGAATAGACACTTTTCTAAAGAAGACATCCAGATGGCCAACAGACACATGAAAAGATGTTCAACATCACTTATCATCAGGGAAATACCAATCAAAACCACATTGAGATACCACCTCACACCAGTCAGAGTGGCTAAAATTAACAACTCAGGCAACAACAGATGTTGGCAAGGATGTGGAGAAAGGGAAACACTTTTGCACTGCTGGTGGGAATACAATCTGGTGCAGCTGCTCTGGAAAACAGTGTGGAAGTTCTTCAAAAAATTAAAAGTAGAACTACCCTATGACCCAGCAATCGCACTACTAGGTATTTAGCCAAAGGATACAAAAATGCTGATTTGAAAGGTCACGTGTAGCCCAATGTTTATGGCAGCATTATCAGCAATAGCCAAACTATGGAAAGGGCCCAAATGTCCATTGACTGATGAATGGATAAAGAAGATGTGTGTGTGTGTGTGTGTGTGTGTGTGTGTGTGTGTGTACACAATTACAAAATTCAAAAACAATGAAGTCTCGCCAGTTGCAATATGGACGGAACTAGAATGTGTTAATACTAAGCAAAATATGTCAGAAAAAGACAACTATCCTATTTTTTCACTCGTGGAATTTGAGAAACAATAAGTGAACATAGGGGAAGGGAAGGAAAAATATAGAGAGAGGAAGAAGGCAAACCATAAGAGACAAAGTACACAGGGTTGCTGGAGAGGATATGGGTTGGGGGATAGTCTAAATGGGTGAGGACTATTAAGGAGGGTACTTGTTAGGATGAGCACTGGGTGGTATATGTAAATGATGAATCACTAAATTCTCCTGAAACCAGTACTACACTATGTATTAACTAGAATTTAAATTAAAACTTAAAATAATTACAATTTTATTAGTAAAAAAAAACCTCTATTTAATAAATTTTGTAGATTATTCAGTTCTATATACTGGCCATCCCTGTGATCTTTTTGAAAATTCTTTAACCTCTGTCAGGCTCACTAATAATTAAGACTAAGATTTTCTGTCCTGCAATTGTGCTGAATTCATGTATCAGTTCTAGCAGCTTTTTGGTGGAGTCTTTCAAGTTTTCCACATACAGTATCATGTCATCTGCGAAAAGTGAAAGTTTGACTTCTTCTTTGCCAATTTGGATGCCTTTTATTTCGTTTTGTTGTCTGGTTGCTGAAGCTAGGACTTCTAACACTATGTTAAACAACACTGGTGAGAGTAGACATCCCCATCATGTTCCTGATCTCAGGGGGAAAGCTCTCAGTTTTTCCCCATTAAGGATGATATTAGCTGTGGGCTTTTCATGTATGGCTTTTATGTTAAGGTATGTTCCTTCTATCCCAACTTTCTTGAGGGTTGCATTTCTATACACCACTAATGAAGCAACAGAAAGAGAAATCAAGAAATCGATCCCATTTACCATTGCACCAAGAACCATAAAATACCTAGGAATACACCTAACCAAAGATGTAAAAGATCTGTATGCTGAAAACAATAGAAAACTTATGAAGGAAATTGAAGAGGACACAAAGAAGTGGAAAAATATTCCATGCTCATGGATTGGAAGAACAAATATTGTTAAAATGTCAATACTAGCCAAAGCAATCTACACATTCAATGCAATCCCAATCAAAATAGCATCAGCATTCTTCTCAAAGCTAGAATAAACAATCCTAAAATTTGTACAGAACCACAAAAGACCCTGAATAGCTAAAGGAATGTTGAAAAGAAAACAAGTGGGAGGCATCACAATCCCAGACTTTAGCCTCTACTACAAAGTTGTAATCATCAAGACAGTATGGTAGTGGCACAAAAACAGACACATAGACCAGTGGAATAGAATAGAGAACCCAGAATTGGACCCACGGATGTATGGCCAACAAATCCTAGACAAAGCAAGAAAGAGTATCCAATGGAAAAAAGACAGTCTCTTTAGCAAATGGTGCTCAGAGAACTGGACAGCAACATGCAGAAGAATGAAACTGGGCCACATTCTTACACCATACACAAAAATAAACTCAAAATGGGTGAAAGACCTAAATATGAGACAGGAAGCCATCAAAACCCTAGAGAATAAAATAGGCAACAACCTCTTTGACCTCAGCTGCAGCAATTTCTTGCTCAACACGTCTCCAAAGGCAAGGGAATTAAAAGCAAAAATGAACTATTGGGACCTCATCAACATAAACTTCTGCACAGTGAAGGGAACAATCAACAAAGCTAGAAGGCAACCAACAGAATGGGAAAAGATATTTGCAAATGACATATTGGATAAAGGGTTAGTATCCAAAATCTATAAAGAACTTATCAAACTCAACACCCAAAAAACTAATAATCCAGTGAAGAAATGGGCAGAAGATGTGGATAGACACTTTTCCAAAAAAGACATCCAGATGGCCAACCGACATATGAAAAGATGCTCAACATCACTCATCATCAGGGAAATACCAATCAAAACTGCACTAGATACCACCTCACACCAGTCAGAGTGGCTAAAATTAACAACTCAGGCAAAAACAGATATTGGTGAAGATGTGGAGAAATGGGAACCCTCTTGCACTGTTGGTGGGAATGCAAACTGGGGCAGCTGCTCTGGAAAACAGAGTGGAGGTTTCTCAAAAAATTAAAAGTAGATCTACCCTATGACCCAGCAATGGTACTACTAGGAATTTATCCAAAGCATACAGGAGTGCTGATTCGTAAGGGCACATGTACCCCAATGTTTATAGCAGTGCTTTCAACAATAGCCAAATTATGGAAAGAGCCTAAATGTCTAACTGATGAAATGATAAGGTGTGATTATATATACAATGGAATACTACTTGGCAATAAGAAAGAATGAAATCCTGCCATTTGCAGCAACATGGATGGAACTGGAAGATATTATGGTAAGTGAAATAGAGAAAGATACATGTTTTCACTCATATAGAACTTGAGAAACAACGGAAGGCCATGGGGAAAGGGAAGGAGAAAAAAAATAGTTATAAACAGAGAGGAAGGGAGGCAAACCATAAGAGACTCTTAAATACAGAGAATAAACTGAGGGTTGATGGAGGGGATAGGAGAGAGGGGGAAATGGGTGATGGGCATTGAGGAAGGCACTTGTTAGGATGAGCACTGGGTGTTGTATGTAAACAGTGAATCCCAGGAATCTACCCCCAAAACCAAGAGCACACTGTATACACTGTATGTTAGCCAACTTGACAAGTTATATTAAAAAATAAAATTTTAAAAATAAATAAGACTAAGAATAGCTTGCCCTACTTTGTTTTTGGCGTACGATATGAAAGCAATTTGAGAAAAATAAACGAACATGGTAGAAAGGGATGGATATAAGGGAGAATAAAGAAAAGGGGAAAAAAGAAAACAAAAACCATAAAACCATAAACTCGGTTGGGATCTGGGAAAAGTCTGACAAGAACTTTTAGACGTCCTTCCTTTCATTTGAATGACTTGTTCTTCTCAAACCTAACTTGCACATCGCACCTTTTCTACAGTTTGTTTTCTGCTCTACAGCTGTTAGTTACAATGATTGGTTGGTATTTAATACAGGAAATCATGAAGATAAGAACATTGGTTTTTATTTTAATTTGTAAATTGCTCCATTAGGCAGATTCAGTTATTTGCAGGTTGGTTTATACTGCTCTTAAATTTCTTAAGACATCTTTTTTTAACATACATCTTAATGTGGCCATCAGAAAATTTGGCTGAAAGACCTTTGTCCTACACAAAAGTATTTTTAAATACTTCCAGTATATTATTGTATGTGTTTCTTTCTTCTGTAACATTGTGGTATTTGTTAAGAGTGTCCTTGTTGGTGTTGTGTACTTTAAATGGGAAGTTTAACCAAATGGTATCCATTTAAACACACTCTCTTGGTAGAGCATTAAATGTGCCTAATAAATACTTTTAATTATATCATAGCATTAGAGCCGAGAGTTAAAAGTCTTAATTTTCATCTGTTTTTCAGACAAATGTAGTAGGACATTCTTTAGGATGTACTTGGCATTCCTTGAGGAATTCTCCTGGTGAAAAGATCAACTTACTGAAAAGAAGCCTCCTCAGTATTCCAAATACAGATTACATCCAGCTGCTTAGTGAAATCGCCAAGGAACAAGGTTTTAATATAACATATTTGGATATAGGTATGATTTTTTTCCTTAGCTTACCTCAAAACCTGTTTCTTTTTAAAATGTATTTGAAAAACAAAACCTGTGTTATAATTTATTTCATTGACCAGGGATTATAAATATAAATATTATATATATATATGTATATATATATATGTGTGTGTATATATATATACACACACACACACATACACATACACACACATATATATACACATACATTTATAAATACATTTTATTTATAATAAATATATACTTTATACATATATATAATTAGAATAGTAATATTTATCATTGATCTGTCTGTCCCATTCTTATAAATAATGCTAATAGCTAACATCTATACAGTTGTAATAATAAAAACAGCTCATATTTATAGTTTTATTATAGGCCAGGCACTGTTGTGGGGATATTACATATTTCAACTTAACTGAATTCTCAAACTAATCCTGTGAAATAGGTCTATTATTTTTACATATAAGGAAAGAAAGTAAGGCACAGGAGATGTTCGGAAACTTGCCTGAGATGACAGCTAGTTAGTGGTAGAGTCAGATTAGGGGAGGAGTCCCTGCAGATACAGTGTCTATTTAACTAGCCCTGATGGAGAGCTTGACAAATAAAAAGGCACCCACATTTCTAGAACAAGTACCAAGGTTGTGGGGGCCAGACCCCTTCTCTCCACTTTGTCACCATATGCCCATTCAAGGAGATCAGTGGGGACAAGTACTTTATAACTCTGTTCCATCCCAGCTATTCTAGATTTCCTCGAGCTCTTAATCACTTAGATAGACAAACATGGACAAATTACATAGCAAGTCAGTTTGGATTTTAGTTAGCTTTATAAAGCCGGCCTGTGTTTGTGGCCTGTGTGCATGTGCGTTTGGTGTCTTAACATGTGTAATATGTGAAGAATTTGATATCCCTTATAGCATCCCCAGTGGGCTATGAGGACCTAGCTTGAAGGAGCTGTTAGCTGTGGTGTTTAGGTGCTTAAAGAACTTCTGATTGTCTGCTACTTCCCAACTGAATGATGGGTCAAATGCAGTATCTTAATATACTGAAAATGATGCAGAACCTGGGAATTTAGTACGGACACATTGTCAGAAAAGATGGCTGATGGGAGACGATTCATTCAATAAATATGTTGCAGGGAGTATGGCCGGAGTCACAAAAGATGAGTCCACAAAGTGCAGTTAAGTGAAGGTCCTCATACTTGAGTCAGAATGAAGACCCCCAGAATGAAGCTTCTTTTTATTAGGATAATTGCTAAAGACTACGTGCATAGAGTCAGCTAAGCAAGTGTGTTAATCAATCTAATGGCTTAGCTTTTCAAGGTTGAATTTCGAGTTAATTGGTTTCTACAACACTAGGAAGGGTCAGGTGTGAAGGAGGATCCGCCCTGGACAATGTTAATGGCTCTAGGCATTCCTTACATAGCAGCAGCAGTGGTCAGCTATGTAAACATGTCCTAAGGCCTTGCACCTTCTCCAGCCCTTCCCTTTTGAAGTCTTTTCCTTTGATGCTTCTCTCCTGCATCTCCCACAAACATATTTATAAGTATCTACACTTTGTTGAGTGTTTAAGATACAGAGATGAATAAGCCATGTTATGAATAGGACTATGGATGGTTTTGAATCTGGGAAAAGAAGGAAACTTAAGATGGCCTTTGAGATTATGAATTAATGATGCCTTTAAAACGAATCTTACCAATTTTAAGAACTAAGTAGTTCCTGTAAATATAGAACAGCAATCTAAAAACCACAGCTAATTTGGCCTTTTTTTTTAAATTTGGTTTATTTGTTTGAGAGAGAGACAGAGAGCAAGCTGGGGAGGGGCAGAGAGAGAGAGATAGGGAGACACCGAATCCGAAGCAGGCTTTAGGATCTGAGCTGTCAGCACAGAGCCTGACACAGGGCTCAAACTCATGAACTGTGAGATCATGACCTGAGCTGAAATTGGACACTCAACCAACTGAGCCACCCAGGCGCCCCTAATTTGGCCTAATGTCCATGCCATTTACCTTCCAAAGAACCTAAATGTTCTCCAAAAAAGATATGCAAAAGGCCAACAAGCATACAAAAAGATCTCACTATTGTTAGTCATCAGGGAAATGCAAATCAAAGCCACAGTGAGGTACTAATTCAGACCCACTGGGATGATGACTATGATGAAGAAAATAGAAGATAACAAATGTTGACAAAGATGTAGAGAAATTGTAGCATTCCTCACTGCTGGTGGGAATGGAAAATGGTTGAGCTGCAGTGGAAAACAGGAGTTTTGCTGCTCTTCGAATGAGTTACCATATGACCTAGCAATCCTGCTAGGTGTATACCCAAAAGAATTGTAAACTGGTATTCGAACAAATACTTGTACACACATGTTCATAGTAGTACTTTTCACAGTAGCCAAAAGGTGGAAACAGCCCAAATGTCCATAAGCAGATGAATGGATAAATCAGTCGTGGGATATACATGCAAATATTATTATTCAGCCATGAAAAGAAGTGAAGTTCTGCTACATGCTACAACATGGATGAACCTCGAAAACATACTAAGTGAAAGAAGCCAGACACAAAAGGGTCATGTTGCATGATACCATTTATATCAAATATCCAGGGTAGGTTAATCCAAGATGGTTGCCAGGAGCTTCAGGGGAGGGGAAACAGGGAGCAACTGCTTGATGTATCTGGTGTTTCTTCTGGGGGAAATGAAATGTTGTCAATGTTGTGTAACTAGTGAGAGGTGGTGGTTGCACAACATCGTGAACGTACTAAATGCTACTGAATAGTTTACTTTAAAATGGTTAACATTATGTTATGTGAATTTTACCTCAATTTAAAAGAAAACAAAAGAGCCTCAACGCCAGCACTAGAAAGCCTCTTCACACATGAAGTCATTCCACTGTATCTGGATGTTTCCTGTTATATGGACTCTAGCTGAAATAGCGTTTAATCATGACCACTTTTAACAAATTGTAACTCACCTGTTTCTACCTCTTTCCCTTGTGTCATCTAACCGTCTTTAGTGACAGTGATTGATCCGTTGATGAGAAGAACATTTGTTTCCTGAGTTTAGGTATTTTTAAAACACCCTAACTCATATGCAGTATGGAACTAGACTATCTGCATAGATGTATAACAAAAGAACATTGAAGGCAAGAGAGAAGTCTTGCTCTGAACCCTGTATTTCCTGGTTCAGATGTCTACTGAAAGTAACTCTAGACTTCATAGGGAAGAAGACAATCTCTCTAGTTCTCTAGCAAATGGTTTTTTCCTCTCTAAAAAAGTCACTGTGGTTCAGTTTGCAAACACTGTTCAACCAGACACATTAGAATTGCCTTGGGAGCTCTTAAGAGGAAATGCAAGAACCTGGCTACTCCAACCCCTAGTCCTGTGTGTCTGATTGAGCCTGCATTTCTTTTGAGCTCCATCAGGTGATTATGAAGCCCAATTGTGTTTGAGAGCTACTAGAGTTGATCAGTTGTGTTTTGGTGTCTGTTTGTATAAGGATAATAAAGATGTGGAGGAAGCAGAGTCCTATACCATAGGTCTATAAAGGAAGACAATAGTAAAAACTTGCTTTCACAGAGAATCTGCTTTCTATCCACTTGGTCTTAACTGTGCCGTTTGAATGTCATTGCAGAAGAGCTGAGTGCCAATGGACAGTATCAGTGTCTTGCTGAACTATCCACCAGTCCCATCACAGTCTGTCATGGCTCCGGGATCTCCTGTGGCAATGCCCAGAGTGATGCAGCTCACAATGCTTTACAGTATTTAAAGATAATAGCAGAAAGAAAGTAAGCCTGAAGCAACTTAGAAACCCCCCATAGCACATAAGAAGTCCCCCTTTCACCCCTTCCCAAGTAAAATGTTTACTATGTTTGAGTTTGTGTGTCATTTCTAAATCTCTTCATAGAGTCCATCAACACCCCAGATTTAATTATCTCCTGGTAGTTATTAAGCTCTTTTTAATGGCTTCAACTTTGTATTGGTATATTGTATTTATAAACTTTGTACCATAGGCAGAGTGTAGCACCCATTTTACAATGCCATGTACATAGAAGGAAGAAATTGCATGTTTGTTGTTGATGACCATGATGAAGATGATGAAGACTGAAACTACTGCTAGCAACAGTCTTTCTTACTGGTGCTTAACCTCTTCTTTGCGCAAGGCTTTGTAAAGGGAATTCGAAGGAAGCCCCTTAGAACTACAAGCGTTGAGGAGCGCACTATCAGGCCTCTGTTGAATGTGAGTGTTGAATTTCAGGGAACATGATTGGTCTGCTGTTCATTTGAATCCATGTAATAAAAAGCTGTTGTTATAACAGATTCCGTTCGTTTTATTAAAGTGTTACTGACCTGACTTTGGCCCCTTCTTTTTAGCCATTCTTGTGAGTGACATAATGTGGATATTCTGTTATTTAAGTATCTCTAGTGTACTTCTGAAGATCAAAGTTGAGGAAAAAACCTATGGCCTGAGCAAAAATTTACAAATGTATACGGATGAATCACTTCCATATTTTCTCTAAGCAACTGCAAGTTGGTCTTTTTCCTCAACATAACTGTTTGTAGATGAGTTAGCAGTTGAAAAAGCATTAGTAAGATTACCAAAAAAACCCAAAAACTTAAAATTGAATTATAACTCAATTCCATTGCAAGAATGTTTCAAACAAAGCAATGAATGATTGAAAGGTTAAGAGAGAAGCTTCATGAGCAAATTTGAATTTTGCCTTTTATGTTTCCATATATCATCATCTAACACCTCAAGTGGTCCATCTGCCAGCACCAGTGGATAGTGCTCCTTTTGTAGATTAGATGGAAGTCTCAGGCCTGTTTTCAGAGCTCAGGGAAAGCTTCAGAGCAAGAGAGCGCTGAATGATAAAGGTAGGTTTTGACAATCTCAAGTGATAATCTAGCAGGAAGTATGTAACAAGTATTTTTCTGTCTGGAAAAAAATCAGACCTAAGTGGAATCCTTTGAGAAGAACAAAACAATAAAGGAAAACCAATACATGTAACTTATTTAAAACTGTAAAGAACACTGTTTCATATTACAGCTATACATATCAGTTAAACCATGGAATTCTAAGGATCTGTTCTTGATGAAGTTAAGGAATACACAGTCTAGAAACAAATTTAGGCATAAACAGGAACTTGTGGGTCATTAAGTTTAGACTACTTTAGGTTTTTATGAATGCTCTGGAATATAGAAGGGGCACAATGAACTTTAGAGATGACAGACTTCTGCAGAGCAAAATGCTGACTTTGAAGAGGGTAAGTTGAGGAAAGATTTCATAAGGCATTGGAAAAAGAAAAGATCCTGGTGGGGGGGCGAGGGAGGGTGGAGAGGAGGACGGGAAGGACTATAATTTGGTTCTAAATAGTACTGATGAAATGATGAGGTCTGAGTATAAGGTGCCCAGAAATCCTACTCCTCCTGCTGACTGTTTTCTCTGCTGCTTTCTGGATCTGGAGGAAGCATGTGTTTTTAAAGATACTGTTCAAATGTCCCCTCTGTTGGGACTTTCTAGGGAGGGAGCTGCACCATCAGGTGATCTTTAATAACATTTTCACCATTTTCTTAAGGATCTTAACCCATATAATCAGTTTTACCTGTTAACCACATTAGGTGAATTTCCCAATAGGCTTTGAGCAGGCAACAATGCCATAGCCTCAGTTCTAACAAGGCATCGGTTCTAACATGATAGGCATCAAGTGATGAATAGAAGAGTGACGAAGGTAGCAATAGCCCAATATGATAATATGAGTTTAATAAATTATGAACACCAATGTGCCCAGCACTAAAACAGGCTTCTGGGACACAGTGTTGACCCACATTACATTATGTAATAAATACCCATTTGGGCTCACTGATAGCAAGGGACATGATAGGACCCCAATTAATGGAGGGTACATAACTGTTAGTACATAACTGTTAGAAACCTGATGGCTGCAATTATGATAAGTGGCCAGTCCAGCATGCCAGCCTGAAAGATATGGAGAGGGTCTATAGAACATGGTAACACAGATGGTCAGTTAGCAAGGGTACTGCTCTATCTGTACAGTCAAATCAAGATGGATGATCAGTAGGCTGATGGCAAACACCTCAATAAAAATGATCCCTCATCCAGTTTCCAGACCCAAGCCAGTTGTTGGACCCAGACCCATTGACTGAAAGGAGAGAATCTGGGTGCCCAAGAGGGAGAACCCTGTAAAGGACCAATGACATAATTTGTGGAGCCCAATGCAAAATGAAAATCTGGGGCTCCCTGATAAAAAATTAAGAATTTTAAGACAAAGATTGCAGAGTATTAAACTAAGAGTGAGGCCTTTCTAAGCTTGAAGCCCTGTGTAACTACACAAGTTGCACATCCACGATGCCAGCCCTGGCTATCAGAACTTGGAAGTAACTTAGAAATTGAAGAGTCACTTCATTCAAGTCAGTCGCATCCCCTTCTTCTGGCAGGCTAAATCCAATGCCAGGCAAAGATCTGACCCTCTTACTCTAATTTGGGACAATTCTGAAGGGCCATTCAGCTTCGGAGATTCCCATGGGGTCAGTTGAGAACTTGGTTGAGATTATATCACAAACCAACTCCTCCTCTGCTCAATCCCCATTTCTTCCCATTCTTTCCACAGATGAGGATCCCAAAAACATTTGCTAAATAAACCTCCTGCTCCAATCCCACTGTCTCCTTCTCCGTCTGCTCCATCGGGAGCCCAACCAAAGATATAGACTATAGCTTAGTGAGAAAAGATATTAATAGAAAAAATCAGATTAATCATGTAATATATAAATCATACAAAATTACAACTCTGGAATACTCCGGTTTCTCTTTAGATATATCTTTTGCCTTTTATAATTCTAGAGAAAGGATTGGTTATAAATTTGTAGGTAGTTTTTTCTTTTAGTGGGCCTCTGTGGGTGATCTGTGTATGTGCTCCCATGGCAAGGCATATTTGCATTTGGAAAAAATTCCTCTTGATATCTAAAAGATATGTAAGAAATGAAATATAAATTACCCTAACGTGAGGACAAAGCCCACCATGAGTAAGCCTACATCCAGAATAACAGTGTACTTCAAGGGCTGAAGAACAGTTAAAAATCATGAAAGCCCCATATTGTAATATGAGTTCTAAAAAGTATAGATTCACAGCCTGACAACTTCTGAGTATTAGAACAAAGAAAAGCTTTTATTAGATTGAGAGAACAATGAATTTATTTGGACACATTAAAGTACAGCTTTACCTGAAAAATTGCAAACTTGTGGAGATTATTGAAGATGTGGTCCACTCTGAACATTTTACTAGCTTGACAGCATATTCAGAATTATTCACAGATAGGAGATGATGATGGCTCTCTGCCCAGCAGTAAAGCTGACATCAAAAAAAGGAATTTTGGTCCAACTCATGGATATGTAGAACAGATTGGTGGTTGCCAGGGGTGGGGGGGCCGTGGGTGTGGGTGAAATGCATGAAGGGGGTCAGAAGTTACAAACTTCCAGTTATAAAATAAGTCATGGGAATGTAGCATACAACATGGTGACTGTAGTTAGGAATACTGAATTCTATATTTGAAATTGCTAAGAGAGGAGATCTTAAAAGTTTTCATCACAAGAAAAAAATTTATAATCATGTGTGATGATTATTAATCTTATTAACTAGACTTGTGATCATTTTACAATACATAAAATACCAAATTATTTGTTATACTTCTGAAATGAATATAATACTATATATCGATGATACTTCCAATTTTAAGAAGAGCAAAGGAAAAAAGGAAGGGAAGGTTTGGGCTTGTTGGAAGGTAACAGTAAAGCAAGCCTTGATTTAATGTATTTAATTTACCTTTTCCTGATTTTGTCATTTCCCTTTGTAAGTTTTTTAAGGTTAGGATTTATCAAAAGGGTCATTTACAAAGAACATGTGCAATGATCTGCCAGCTGCTACTCAGTTAATTTGAATATCACATCAATAGAATGGAATATATACATGTTTACTTGTGTGGCCTTTTTGGTCCGGGGCAAGATTGGAGTGGAAAGATGATCTGAATAAACTAGTTCTCCTTCCTGTGTTAATCAGAGTGAGTGCACCACTGCCATGTGTCTATTGCATTCTGTGCTAGTAGAGAGAACTGAAGTTTGAAAGAAATTAACAGATCTCAGTAAAAGGGCAGGGAGGCGCAGAAGACAGAGGCAAACTTTTCAAGCATATGGGCTAAAACCGAGGAAAGGCATGGGCTTAAAGAGGTCTCATTATCAATTTTTATAGAAGATGGAAAATTAGACTCATTTAGGTGGTAGATTAAGAATTAAGAATTAGAGGTGCCTGGGTGGTTCCATCAGTTGAGTGCCCAATTCTTGATTTCAGTTCAGGTCATGATCTCATGGTTCATGAGTTTGAGCCCCACATTGGTCCTTGCACTGAGCACAGAGCCTGCTTAAGATTCTCTGTCTCTCTGTCTCTCTGTCTCTCTCTGCCCCTCCCCCCCTAAAAAGAAACTTTAAAAAAAGAATTAAATATTAGATGGTAGATTAAGAGCAGGGTTTTATTACAAATATTTGCATTTGTGAACTTGTGCCCTCATTCTGCTGCAATCTGCTTTATGGCCAGATGGGGGTATTACTGCACAATAGCTACTGATTTGAAATTGATAGGAGTCCCCATCCATGCCTGATTGCTTGGATTATTTTATTTGTTTTGCTTTATATTTCTAATGAATAGAGGTAGAATTTAATGGCAAAAAAGCCGACTAAAGATTTAATATTTTGTGCATGCAAATAAGCAGGACTTAAGCAATAAAGGACTTCAGCAAATGCCCATTTTTCATTTGCTAATGGTAGGACGGTAGTAAAGATTAGTATTAATCAAGAATCCCAACTCATGTGGTGGTGCGAATGTCCTATTGACCATCTTCTGTTTTGAAGAGCTAGGATTGATACCAATTCATAATTTAGGGTCTTTAAGAATAATCAGCTACACTTTGTTAAGGACATACTATGCTCCTGACACTGAACCAAACAGCTTGCATGTATATAGAGGCCATTTTTCATTCAGTAACTAAATGAGGAGCTCTGAAGTCAGACTGCCCGGGTCTGAATTCCAGCTCTGATACTTAAACTGCTGTGTGATTTTGGATGCGTTGTTAAACCTTACCATTCTTCCATTTTCTCATCTCTAATATAAGAGTAATTGACTTCTGCTTCCAGCATGATGGCATAACAGATTCTAGGTTAGCCTTCCCACTGTAAGCAACTGCAAAACTGCACAGAAGACCCAAGGCTATTTTCAGACGCGGGATCACAGCATGGACTGTTAAGCTGAGAGAGGGGAAACACAGGACGGAAGCCCCCAGGTGCTCTAGTAGCTCTTTGCCTAGGGCACATTCCAGACTGCAGTGTGGAAAAGTAGAATCTGTGAGATATAAGAGATACTGCATTGGTGAGAATGTGTAGGGCCAGGTCCCAGAGGGAAGGGAGCTGTAGAAAGAAGCCTCCAAATCCTGCCCAGGGACCCAAACACTAAGGCATAAGTGTGCAGGGTAAGATTTCGTGAGGCCCAGCAGAGAACAGTGATTCCAGAGGTCCTCCAGTGCTGGGAGGTACAATCATCCGTGATCAACATTGTGTTGAATATGTGACACATATTCAGAATGTGTCACGATTTCCTGCTTTTGTGTGTGTGTGTGTGTGCCTCTTTCATAATTTTTTATCTATGGTATGCTGCTGCCAAAGAGAAACAAAGCTAGTTGTTAAACTGTTGTCTCAAACACTAGTTAGAGGCTGTAAGACAGATTTTATCCAGTACTACTGCAGTAGCAGGGAGACCCCAGTGTAACCTGAGCTCTGCTCCTCTGAAACAAAAGGCAGAAGGCCCTTTAAAGGCTGGACTGTGCTAAAGGCAAAACACAGAAGGAGGTCAAAGGGTGTAATTAAGCCATCTGTGTCTGCCAACATCAGCCCCTATCCTGTCACAGAGCCTGGGAGGCAGGGGCCATATCCTTCTTGATGATTACATTTCAAAGGAATGGCTCTCAGGTCCTTGAAAAAGACATCTCTGGGGGTTAGAAGATTCTTGTCCGTCTCAAAGGCACAGAGAAAGAATCAACCATTGTACATTTTCTAAAGTGGATGCTCTCAGAAATGGGAGGTCAGAGGCCTATCCCAGGTGTCAGCTGGAACAAACAGTAAATTCTTTTGGCAGCCTTGAGTTTTCCCAGACAGGGACTTGAGTCCTGTTGGGTTGTCCCAGGGACATGGCTAGAAGTCATGATGAAGTTGGGTCAAGTCTCTCAGTGAAGGGGGTTGGGTGGCTGGACGAAATTGTTCATGCCAACATTTTGCATTTCTCACAGGACATGGATGATTCTATGTTGAATCTGGATTTTGTTGTCTTCCTTTTGAGAGTCATGCCTTTTTTTTTTTTTTTTCCTGGAAGGCAGTTCATTTACTAATCAATCACCTTCATTCTTTTGAGGCTGTTTGTTAACATGAGTCTAAAATAGCCATTTTCTAAAGCCTAGAGTAACCCTACTCCTAAAGTACAGTCCCTCCAAGATGCCAACTAAATGCCTGGTGCTTTGTGGGGTCTCCCCATTCTGGCTGGTCCAAGTGCCTATGTCTCCCAACCCTGGAGAAACTTTGGAATCTCTATTCAGCTTACTGTTCCCCAACAGCTGTTCTCTGCTGGGCCTGGCAGAGTCTCACCTTGCACCCACACAGCGTGGTATTTGGCTAAATGTTTAACCCAAAATAAGGCAAAGAGGGACAGAGGACAAAAAACAGATGGAACAAACAAGAAACACAGAATAAAATTATAGAACTAAATCCAACCATATCAATTCTTACATTAAGTGTAAGTGACTTAACACTCCAATTAAAATTAAGAATAACAATGTACGTAGTATCTAACTTTCATGGCGTGAAGTTTAAAACTGTACATGATAGATAGAAAGTGGAAGAGCTGGTATTTGGACCAAGTATGTCTTATTTCTGAGCCAGCACTCTTAATTATTAACTTAAAGGTTATCAGGTGCAATCCCCATCTGATGTTTGGGTTCCACTTTACCACACCCCATCAAATCTCCCAGACTCCATTTGAACCCTCACAGAAATAACCCATTGAATGACCACAGTTTGGTAATACTTTGTATAGACAGAATAGAAAGAGAAGTCAGTCTTTCCTCCAACATCATTGAATGAAAGGGTTTTTTAAATGGTAAATCCTATCTCATAGTAAAGTAAAAATATCTGTATTTCAAGTCACTGATCATTCCTGTGCTCTATGAATCAGAAAACAAATCTCCTCTTTCCTCACGTCAGAACTTCAACTTTTTAAGGATAGTTATTATCAGTGCTTCACTATAAGGCAAGCTGAGGTAAGCCCTGCCAGAGAAGGTCAACACCAGTCAAGTTAGGTGAGGCAAGGTATTATGCCTAACTATATAAATCAACAACCACACAGGTACCTTTTTAAAGTATCTTCCCATTGAAGGATTGGTATTAGCCCTTTGTACAGTGTCCTAAAATCTGAAGGAAAACCCCTACTGATACTTCTTTATCGTGATCTGCTATTGTCAGGACAATATTGCTATTTTCTGCCTTTATTTCACAGTGAAGATATTCTTTCTGGAAAATTTCTCATAAGAAAACTGAAACTCAAGCTCCTGTCCACTCTTCAGCCACCACTGCACAATCCTGCCTCTTCGGCGTGCAACGTTCTTCTCCCTTTTTCAACAAAAGATGAAAATGATCACGAGGGCCTTGACTTGAGAGCAGGGTGTGATGTCCTGACAGGTCTCGCACAAAGCTCCCGACAGTCCAGCCCAGGGCTGTGTGGGGCAGACAGGGAGGGTCTGTGCGATGGTGTCCAGATCATCCCTACCAAGAGCTGCTTTAGGAAGAGGGGGTTGGGTGAGACATGCGCTAATGGGAATCCAGAGACAGTGGACCCTCCCACCACCACGTGACATCACCTGGAGGAATGCTGCTGGCGCACAGAACCGGGGCTGGCAGGGATCTGAAAGTCCACACTGTCCCCCCCCCAACACCAGCCCTAGGGAGGCGACCCCTGAGTACTGGCAGGCTCCATGGTGGGTCTGTCCAGATTGGGAGGCAGATCTCTGCTGGTGCTATGGGGTTGAGCCAGGATCCTGAGGCTTGCCCTGGGGAAATTGGGAGGGTGTATTTAGGATACAAGGGCCTGGAGGTGGAGGAGCTGAGAGCAGTAAGCTGCTTGGGAACTAATATACAGTAAAACCTTGAATTGTGAGTAACTTGTTCTGCAAGTGTTCAGCAAGATGAGCAAACATTTTTTTTTTTAATGTTTATTTATTTTTGAGAGAGAGCATGAGCGAGCGAATGGGGGAGGGGCAGAGAGAGAGAGAGGAAGACAGAGGATCTGAAGCAGGCTTCATGCTGACAGCGACCAGCCCAACATGGGGCTCAAACACACAAACCTTGAGATCATGACCTGAGCTGAAGTTGGACGCTCAGTCGACTGAGCCACCAAGGTGCCCCAAGACAAGCAAACATTTTAAATAAATTTTAACTTGATAAAGGAGCAATATCTTGCAATATGAGTAGTATGTGACACTGAATGTCACATGATCACAACTGAGCCAATGGTTCTCGAAATTCACTTTGATATATGAGTGCTTTGGATGACAAGCATGTTTCTGGAACGAATTATACTTGCAAACCAAGGTTTTACTGTACTTATCTTGATGTGGTTGGCATGCCTATTGAGAGGGAAGAGAGGATGAAAAAGAGATATATAGAGAAGTTGATGGGGGAAAGAATGGGTCTTAGTAATTAGGGGAAACCACCAGAAGAGTAGAAATAGAATCCATAACTTCATTCCAGCAGGATGAATTTCTCTGCATCCAGTGGAAGGCAGCAGGAAGGGAGGCATGAAACAATAAAGAATATCTGTATTGGTCTCTTCCCATGTCCTGTACACAGAGCTCTTAAAAACCTTGCCATTTCCGGCCATGGAAGGTGGCGGCATAGGAGGACGCTGGGCTCACAACGCGTCCTGCTGATCACTTAGATTCCACCTACACCTGCCTAAATAACCCAGAAAACCACCAGAGGATTAGCAGAACGAAGTCTCCGGAGCCAAGCGCAGACGAGAGGCCCACGGAAGAGGGTAGGAAGGACGGCGAGGCGGTGTGTGCTCCATGGACTGGCGGGAGGGAGCCGGGGCGGAGGGGCAGCCTGCCAGCCAAGCAGAGCCCCGGAGTCTGGCTGGCAAAAGCGGAGGGGTCGGACAGAGTGTGTTCCGACAGCAAGCAGGACTTAGCATCTGGGAGGTCACAAGTGAACAGCTCTGCTCGGAAAGCGGGAAGGCTGGAGGACAAAGGGAGGGAGAGTTGCTGAGCCCTGGGACGACAGAGCTCAGTTTGGCAGGGAACAAAGGTGCTCGCCAGCACCATCTCCCTCGCCCATCCCCGAGCCAAAATCCCAAAGGGAACCAGTTCCTGCCAGGGAACTTGCTCGCTCCATGCAAACACCCAACGCTGTGCTTCTGCGGAGCCACCCCTCCGGCAGTGGGTCTGACTCCCTCCCGCTGCCACAGGGCCCCTCCTGAAGTGGATCACCTAGGGAGAAGCGAGCTAAGCCTGCTCCTCCTGCCCCCGTGCACCTTGCCTACCCACCTTGCCTACCCCAGCTAATACACCAGATCCCCAGCACCACAAGCCTGGCAGTGTGCAAGTAGCCCAGACAGGCCATGCCACCCCATAGTGAATCCCGCCCCTAGGAGAGAAGGCACACACCAGTCTGACTGTGGCCCCAACAGTGGGCTGGGGGCAGACATCAGGTCTGACTGCGGCCCTGCCCATCAACTCCAGTTATATACCACAGCACAAGGGAAGTGCCCTGCAGGTCCGCACCACTCCAGGGACTATCCAAAATCACCAAACGGAAGAATTCCCTTCAAAAGAATCTCCAGGAAATAACAACAGCTAATGAACTGATCAAAAAGGATTTAAATGATATAACAGAAAGTGAATTTAGAATAATAGTCATAAAATTAATCGCTGGGCTTGAAAACAGTATAGAGGACAGCAGAGAATTTCTTGCTACAGAGATCAAGGGACTAAGGAACAGTCAAGAGGAGCTGAAAACCTCTTTAAATGAGATGCAAAATAAAATGGAAACGTCCACAGCTCAGATTGAAGAGGCAGAGGAGCAAATAGGTGAACTAGAAGACAAAATTATGGAAAAAGAGGAAGCTGAGAAAAAGAGAAATAAAAAATCCAGGAGTATGAGGGGAAAATTAGAGAACTAAGTGATACACTAAAAAGAAATAATATACACATAATTGGTATCCCAGAGGAGGAAGAGAGAGGGAAAGGTGCTGAAGGTGTACTTGAAGAAATCATAGCTGAGAACTTCCCTGAACTGGGGAAGGAAAAAGGCATTGAAATCCAAGAGGCACAGAGAACTCCCTTCAGACATAACTTGAATCGATCTTCTGCACGACATATCATAGTGAAACTGGCAAAATACAAGGATAAAGAGAAAATTCTGAAAGCAGCAAGGGGTAAACGTGCCCTCACATATAAAGGGAGACCTATAAGACTCGTGACTGATCTCTCTTTTGAAACTTGGCAGGCCAGAAAGGCATGGCAGGAGATCTTCAATGTGATGAACAGAAAAAATATGCAGCTGAGAATCCTTTATCCAGCAAGTCTGTCATTTAGAATAGGAGGAGAGATAAAGGTCTTCCCAAACAAACAAAAACTGAAGGAATTCGTCACCACTAAACCAGCCCTACAAGAGATCCTAAGGGGAATCCTGTGAGACAAAGTGCCAGAGACATCGCTACAAGCATAAAACATACAGACATCACAATGACTCTAAACCCGTATCTTTCTATAATAACACTGAATGTAAATGGACTAAATGCGCCAACCAAAAGACATAGGGTATCAGAATGGATAAAAAAAACAAGACCCATCTATTTGCTGTCTACAAGAGACTCATTTTAGACCTGAGGACAACTTTAGATTGAGAGTGAGGGGATGGAGAACTATTTATCATGCGACTGGAAGCCAAAAGAAAGCTGGAGTAGCCATACTTATATCAGACAAACTAGACTTTAAATTAAAGGTTGTAACAAGAGATGAGGAAGGGCATTATATAATAATTACAGGGTCTATCCATCAGGAAGAGCTAACAGTTATAAATGTCTATGCACCGAATACGGGAGCCCCCAAATATATAAAACAATTACTCACAAACATAAGCAACCTTATTGATAAGAATGTGGTCATTGCAGGGGACTTTAACACTCCACTTACAGAAATGGATAGATCATCTAGACACACGGTCAATAAAAAAACAAGAGCCCTGAATGATACATTGGATCAGATGGACTTGACAGATATATTTAGAACTCTGCATCCCAAAGCAACAGAATATACTTTCTTCTCGAGTGCACATGGAACATTCTCCAAGATAGATCACATACTGGGTCACAAAACAGCCCTTCATAAGTATACAAGAATTGAAATCATACCATGCATACTTTCAGAACACAATGCTATGAAGCTTGAAATCAACACAGGAAAAAGTCTGGAAAACCTCCAAAAGCATGGAGGTTAAAGAACACCCTACTAACAAATGAGTGGGTCAACCAGGCAATTAGAGAAGAAATTAAAAAATATATGGAAACAAACGAAAATGAAAACACAACAATCCAGACGCTTTGGGATGCAGCAAAGGCAGTCCTGAGAGGAAAATACATTGCAATCCAGGCCTATCTCAAGAAACAAGAAAAATCCCAAATACAAAATCTAACAGCACACCTAAAGGAAATAAAAGCAGAACAACAAAGGCAGCCTAAACCCAGCAGAAGAAGAGAAATAATAAAGGTCAGAGCAGAAATAAACAATATAGAATCTAAAAAAACTGTAGAGCAGATCAACAAAACCAAGAGTTGGTTTTTTGAAAAAATAAACAAAATTGACAAACCTCTAGCCAAGCTTCTCAAAAAGAAAAGGGAGATGACCCAAATAGATAAAATCGTGAATGAAAATGGAATTATTACAACCAATCCCTCAGAGATACAAACAATTATCAGGGAATACTATGAAAAATTATATGCCAACAAATTGGACAACCTGCAAGAAATGGACAAATTCCTAAACACCCACACTCTTCCAAAACTCCATCCGGAGGAAATAGAAAGCTTGAACAGACCCATAACCAGGGAAGAAATTGAATCGGTTATCAAAAATCTCCCAACAAATAAGAGTCCAGGACCAGATGGCTTCCCAGGGGAGTTCTACTAGACGTTTAAAGCAGAGATAATACCTATCCTTCTCAAGCTATTCCAAGAAATAGAAAGGGAAGGAAAACTTCCAGACTCATTCTATGAAGCCAGTATTACTTTGATTCCTAAACCAGACAGAGACCCAGTAAAAAAGAGAACTACAGGCCAATATCCCTGATGAATATGGATGCAAAAATTCTCAATAAGATACTAGCAAATCGAATTCAACGGCATATAAAAAGAATTATTCACCATGATCAAGTGGGATTCATTCCTGGGATGCAGGGCTGGTTCAACATTCGCAAATCAATCAACGGGATACATCACATTAATAAAAGAAAAGATAAGAACCATATGATCCTGTCAATCGATGCAGAAAAGGCCTTTGACAAAATTCAGCACCCCTTCTTAACAAAAACCCTTCAGAAAGTCGGGATAGAAGGAACATACTTAAACATCATAAAAACCATTTATGAAAAGCCCACAGCTAACATCATCCTCAATGGGGAAAACCTGAGAGCTTTTTCCCTGAGATCAGGAACATGACAGGGATGCCCACTCTCACCGCTGCTGTTTAACATAGTGTTGGAAGTTCTAGCATCAGCAATCAGACAACAAAAGGAAATCAAAGGCATCAAATTGGCAAAGATGATGTCAAGCTTTCACTTTTTGCAGATGACATGATACTATACATGGAAAATCCGATAGACTCCACCAAAAGTCTGCTAGAACTGATACATGAATTTAGCAAAGTTGCAGGATACAAAATCAATGTACAGAAATCAGTTGCATTCTTATACATTAACAATGAAGCAACAGAAAGACAAATAAATAAACTGATCCCATTCACAATTGCACCAAGAAGCATAAAATAACTAGGAATAAATCTAACCAAAGATGTAAAAGATCTGTATGCTGAAAACTACAGAAAGCTTATGAAGGTAATTGAAGAAGATATAAAGAAATGGAAAGACATTCCCTGCTCATGGATTGGAAGAATAAATATTGTCAAAATGTCAATACTACCCAAAGCTATCTACACATTCAATGCAATCCCAATCAAAATTGCACCAGCATTCTTCTCGAAACTAGAACAAGCAATCCTAAAATTCATATGGAACCACAAAAGGCCCCGAATAGCCAAAGTAATTTTGAAGAAGAAGACCAAAGCAGGAGGCATCACAATCCCAGACTTTAGCCTCTACTACAAAGCTGTCATCATCAAGACAGCATGGTATTGGCACAAAAACAGACACATAGACCAAAGGAATAGAATAGAAACCCCAGAACTAGGCCCACAAACGTATGGCCAACTCATCTTTGACAAAGCAGGAAAGAACATCCAATGGAAAAAAGACAGTCTCCTTAACAAATGGTGCTGGGAGAACTGGACAGCAACATGCAGAAGGTTGAAACTAGACCACTTTCTCACACCATTCACAAAAATAAACTCAAAATGGATAAAGGACCTGAATGTGAGACAGGAAACCATCAAAACCCTAGAGGAGAAAGCAGGAAAAGACCTCTCTGACCTCAGCCGTAGCAATCTCTTACTCGACACATCCTCAAAGGCAAGGGAATTAGAAGCAAAAATGAATTCCTAGGACCTTGTGAAGATAAAAAGCTTCTGCACAGCAAAGGAAACAACCAACAAAACTAAAAGGCAACCAATGGAATGGGAAAAGATATTTGCAAATGACATATTGGACAAAGGGCTAGTATCCAAAATCTATAAAGAGCTCACCAAACTCCACACCTGAAAAACAAATAACCCAGTGAAGAAATGGGCAGAAAACATGAATAGACACTTCTCTAAAGAAGACATCCGGATGGCCAACAGGCACATGAAAAGATGTTCAGCGTCGCTCCTTATCAGGGAAATACAAATCAAAACCACACTCAGATATCACCTCATGCCAGTCAGAGTCGCCAAAATGAACAAATCAGGAGACTATAGATGCTGGAGAGGATGTGGAGAAACGGGAACCCTCTTGCACTGTTGGTGGGAATGCAAATTGGTGCAGCCGCTCTGGAAAGCAGTGTGGAGGTTCCTCAGAAAGTTAAAAATAGACCTACCCTATGACCCAGCAATAGCACTGCTAGGAATTTACCCAAGGGATACAGGAGTACTGATGCATAGGGGCACATGTATCCCAATGTTTATAGCAGCACTCTCAACAATAGCCAAATTATGGAAAGAGCCTAAATGTCCATCAACTGATGAATGGATAAAGAAATTATGGTTTATATAACACAATGGAATACTACAGGGCAATGAGAAAGAACGAAATATGGCCCTTTGTAGCAACGTGGATGGAACTGGAGAGTGTGATGCTAAGTGAAATAAGCCATACAGAGAAAGACAGATACCATATGTTTTCACTCTTATGTGGATCCTGAGAAACTTAACAGAAACCCATGGGGGAGGGAAAGGAAAAAAAAAAAGAGGTTAGAGTGGGAGAGAGCCAAAGCATAAGAGACTCTTAAAAACTGAGAACAAACTGAGGGTTGATGGGGGGTGGGAGGGAGGGGAGGGTGGGTGGGTGATGGGTATTGAGGAGGGCACCTTTTGGGATGAGCACTGGGTGTTGTATGGAAACCATTTTGACAATAAATTTCATATATTGAAAAAAAAAAAAAAAAAAAACCTTGCCATTTCCTAAGTAATGAGAACACCGGGAACATCTCTTGTTCTAATTTTTGGTCTTTGACCCTACTTCCTGACACAGAGCTTTTGAAACCCTTGTGATTTCCTGGATGATAGGAGTGTCTTTTGTTTTAATGAGATATCTCTGGGTGGTCTACTGGATGAGGGCTGATCCCCAGAAAGACCAAGATGTGATTAGAAGCAGAATGCTCTAGAAAGGGGAGGGGCAGGAAATGAAGTTAATAACTGATCATACCTATGTGATGAAGCCTCCATAAAAATCCTGAATGTACAGGGTTTGGAGAACTTCCAGGTTGCTGAACACATCCATGTCCAAGAAAGGTGATGCACCCCAACTCCATTGGGATAGAAGCTCCTGTGCCTGGGACCCTCCCAGAACTTGCCCTATGTGATCTCTTCATCTGGCTATTAATCTGTATCCTTTATTATATTCTTTAATAAACCGGTAAACATGTTTCCTGAGTTCTGTGAGCTACGTTAGCAAATAATTGAATCCAAGGGGGAGGAGACCATGAGAACCTCTGATACGTAACCAAGTTGGATGGAAGTTGTGGATAACTGGAGGACTAATTATGATTGGCATCTAAAGTGAGAGGGCAGGGGCGCCTGGGTGGCGCAGTCGGTTGGGCGTCCGACTTCAGCCAGGTCACGATCTCGCGGTCCGTGAGTTCGAGCCCCGCGTCAGGCTCTGGGCTGATGGCTCAGAGCCTGGAGCCTGTTTCCGATTCTGTGTCTCCCTCTCTCTCTGCCCCTCCCCCGTTCATGCTCTGTCTCTCTCTGTCCCAAAAATAAATAAACGTTGAAAAAAAAATAAAAAAAAAGTGAGAGGGCAGTCTAATGAGACTAAGCCCTTAATCTGTGGGATCCGATGCTATCTCCATGTAGACAGTATCAGAATTAAGTTGTAGGGCACCCAACTGGTGTTGCAGATTGCTTGGTGTGGAGAAAAATCCCACACATTTGATGCCCAGAAGGGTCAGAAATGAAATGTTCTATGTGAAAGTAAAAGAAATACAGAAGACTGAACTAAGGGGGTAAATTTTAAAATTGTAGAGTAGGTGAAAAAAAATAAAGATAAGAAGCTAGAAATAAACTTTAACAGCTATTTAAAAAATTAAGTGGCTAAAACTCACAAAGACAGTTTAATTAAGAAACCAAGAAGAAATATGAATCTACAAAGATACATTTAAAATATTAGAATACAAAAAGATAGAATTTAATGATTTAAGAAGGCTATCCTAGATTTTATGCACAATAAGAAACTGAGAGAAGTTGTTTTAGTAACTGACACTATTTCATTCAAGGTGAAATGCATCAGAAAGGATAAAGAGAAGCAAACTATGCAAGTAAAAAGAGTAACTGATCAAGAAGATAAAATGATCATGAAATACATGTATAAACATATATAGAAATCAACAGCTGACAAGGCAATAGAGAGAAATAGATAAATTAATTCTATTTGTAGTATAGCCCCCTTCTCAGAAACTCAAATAGAAAAATCAATTCATAATTGATAATATTAATATAATCACAATGAACACAAACTAATAGAAATATCTAGACCTTTGCAGCCCAGAAAGGATATACATTTTTTATTACATGTGAGACATTCACAAAAATCTTCTATGACCTAGATTACACACACACACACACACACACACACACAAACCCACCTCAATAAATTCCAAAGAATCAACATCATGCAAATTATTCTCTCTGACCATAATGAAGTAGAATTAGAAATCAACATCAGGTTGAGAGACAAATCTCACAAGTCTGGAAATTTTTAGTTTTTTTCAAGTTTATTTATTTTTGAGAGAGAGAGAGAGAGAGAGAGAGAGAGAGAGAGACAGAGCATGAGCAGGGGAGGGGCAGAGAGAGAGGAAGACACAGAATCCAAGGCAGGTTCCAGGCTCTGAGCTGGCAGCACAGAGCCCAACGTGGGGCTTGAACCCATGAATCATGAGATCATGAGCTGAGCTGAAGTCAGATGCTCAACCGACTGAGCCACCGAGGCACCCCACGAGTCTGGAAATTTAAAAGTATAATATTCAGTTAAAGACAAAATTAGGAGAATAATCACAAAATATTTAGGACAGATGACATGAAAGTAACATATGTGAAAATTTGTGCAACACAACAAACAATACCTAAAGACCAATGTACAGCTCTAAGTATATTTTACTGAAGACATGAGACAGGGGCACCCGAGTGGCTCAGTTGGTTAGGTGTCCGACTTCAGCTCAGGTCATGATCTCATGGTTCGTGGGTTTGAGCCCCATATCGGGCTCTGTGCTGACAGCTCAGAGCCTGGAGCCCACTTCAGATTTTGTGTCTCCCTTGCTCTCTGCTTCTCCCCGGCTCACATTCTGTCTCTCTTTCTCAAAACTGAATAAACATTGGGGCGCCTGGGTGGCGCAGTCGGTTAAGCGTCCGACTTCAGCCAGGTCACGATCTCGCGGTCTGTGAGTTCGAGCCCCACGTCGGGCTCTGGGCTGATGGCTCGGAGCCTGTGTCTGATTCTGTGTCTCCCTCTCTCTCTGCCCCTCCCCCGTTCATGCTCTGTCTCTGTCCCAAAAATAAATAAACGTTGAAAAAAAAAAAAACTGAATAAACATTAAAAAAATTAAGAAAAAAGAAAATGCAAGAGAAATAAGCTAGGAAATAAGAGATTACAAAAGGCCAACACATTCAGCAAAGAAAACAAGGAGGGAAATAATAAGCATAAGGGCAAAAAAATCCATTAATAAAACCAAAAATATTGGGGATTATTAATGGAACCAAAGATAATCCTAATAGACCTCTGGCAGAATTTAAGAGAAAAGCCAACAAACCAACCCAGAGAGAGAAAATACATAGACACAAAATGAATAATAAAAAGGGAGAAGTAATTATAGACACAGAAAATGTTAAGAAATAATAAACCAACATTATGAATGATGGTGCAGCAATAACCTTCAAAACCTGGATGAAATTGACAAATATTCAAAACATAAAGTCTCAGAAATCTGAATAGATTAATAACCATTAAATAAATTGAATTGGGAATGAAAACTTCAACAAAACAAAACAAAAACCCAGGCCTGAACAGTTTTAGAGATGAGTTCAATCAAATTTTCAAAAAAGAAATAATTCCTATTTTATATGAATTATTCCAGAAAACAGCAGGAATGAAAACTGTGGGAACTACTATTAAATAACCTTGAAACCAAACCAAATAAGGACAGACTAAGTAAAGGTAGTAATAGACAATTTCTCTTATGAACCCACGGGGCTAAAGATATTCAGTGAAAGTCATTTATACTGCTATGTTGTTTCATCTTAACAGATTTTTAAAATGTAATATAAATATATGGGCGCTATACTGAAAACCCAGTGAAAACACAAACCAATCTGCCTTGTTTTCTATTTTATCTGCAGCACCTGTAACAGAACCCAAGTTTATATGCCCAACATGCTGTAAAACCAATCTCTGAGACATGGGGGATGCAGCAAGGAATGTGTTTATTTATGAAACGCAGCCTAACAAGTAGATGGGAGTGCAAGCCTCCTGGAAGAAGGAGAGTCAAGGAAATGCTGATTTTGCTCATCCTGGCTTCCTATCGGCCCACCATCCTGTCCTACCTTTCCAATGACTCCTTCAGGCAGCTTTGATAGGACTCCTTCATCCTGATGTAATAGCACCGCTTGAAAAGCACAAGCTTACTCTGGCCCTACCTTTATATCCATCTGTCCAGGTGTTTTAAAGGCAAAAGAGAAAAGGTCTGAGTAAGAAGTTGCAGCTGCACTTAGTATTCTTGTTAACCCTTTGGTTACCGGTTTCACACCTAGAACAGTTCCCGATGCTTTGTAAGCACACAATAAATACTGATAGAACGGAAAAGTGAATTCCTAAGGCTCACTTGTCTGTGTAGCACGAATTGATCTCATAGTCTTCAAACCTGTCTGTGGTAGGCAGGATAATCGCCACTCAAGGTTGTCGACAGGCGCAAAGGGGAATTAAGGTTGCGCATGGAATCAGCTGTTAGTCAGCTGATTTAAAAATAGGAAGATTATCCTGGATTATCTAGATGGGCCCGATGTAATCACAGGGGACTTAAAGAGGAAGGAGGCAGAAGAAAAAGAACTAGAGAGAGGTGGCGGCATAAAAAGGATTTGGCTTAATGTTGACGGCTGAAGATGGAAGAATGGGGCCATGAGCCAAGGAAAGAGGCCTGCCTCTAGAACCTGGAAATGGATCCTCCTCTAGAGGCTCCAGAAAGGAATGAACCCTGCTGACATGTTGTTCTTAGCACAGTGAGATCCTGTGGGACCTCTGATCTCCAAAGCTATAGGATAATAAACGTGTGTTGTTTTAAGCCATGAATTTTTGGTAATTTTTTTTTCTAGCAGCAATGGAAAACTAAAACCCTTTCCTAATTGCCATCACTTACACTTAAAATTTTAGTTTCCTTTTATATCTATGATTTTCCTTCTTTTTGCTGCAACCATATCCATACATATCATTTTAAAAATTCTGTTTTCCTTCACTACTGCCCACATTTGTTTTCTTGTTGAAATCTTTTCTGCTGTGGAACTTGGGCAATTGACTTAATTCTTTGAGCCTCTGTTTCTATAACTTCAGGTTAATGATACCTCCCGAGTATGTTGTTAGAACATTAGAGCTAATGTTTTAAAGTACCTGCTGCAGAGAAGATTTTTAACAATCATTAATATTATTCTATACATACTGAATGCTGTTATGGGGGAACATAGTTTGGAAGATGGAAAGATAAGGAAGCCTACTTCACATTATTGTGACAGGCCCTAAAATGGCTTTAGAAGAATTTCATAGTATTTAGTTTGAACACTTACACAAGAATTAGTTTTTATTCTGTGATCAGAGTACAGATATTATTGGGGTTTGTTTTGTTTTGTTTTGTTTTGTTTTGTTTTGATGTAGGCTACGTGTTTGGGCTACTATATCAAAGTACCATAGGCTGGGTGGCCTATAAAACAACAGATTTATTTTTCACAGTTCTAGAGGCTGGGAAGTCCAAGACCAAGATGCCAAGAGCCTGCTTCTTCATTGTGAAGTCACTAATCCCATTAGTGAGGGCTCCACGCTCCTGACCTAATCACCTCTCAGCGGCCCCCCCTCATATACCATCACTGGGGAATTGGTTTCAACGTATTAGGTAGAAGCTAGACACAGCAGTGGAAGGAATGCCCCAAGGCAGAGTTCCACGTCCTTGAAGGGGAACGATAGAGACATGAGCTGGAGGCCAGGACGGTTACAAGTAAGCTCCACTTTAAAAGTCAGGGTGCTCACTCTCTTGAACTTGTGGCTTCCAAGACCTTGGGCCTGACAGAGCAAGAGCTACAGGTGCAGTGCATGCCCTCTCCTCTTTCACCTCTGCCCCAGGGTAGCCCCTAGACTCTTTGTAATGCATATGCATTGGGGAGCCTAGGTGGCTCAGTTGGTGGCTCCGTTGGTGACTTTGGCTCAGGCCATGATCTCACCATCCCTGAGTTCAAGCCCTGCATCAGGCTCTGTGCCAACAGCTCAGAGCCTGGAGCCTGCTTTGGATTCTGTGTCTCCCTCTCTTTCTCTGCACCTCCCCTGCTCATGTTCTGTCTCTGTCTCTGTCTCTCTCTCAAAAATAAAATAGAAAACATTAAAAAAAATTTATAATGCATATGCATTGTGGATACACCCCACTCTCCACTCTGCCCCATGGAGAAAGGCTTCCATGACAGTTTGGTAAAAACTTTGTCAGGTCAACCCCTCATTCCCAACCTGTGGGAGGAGTTTCCCAAATGACTGGAAAACAGCCTCCATTAGAGACCACTCCACTGGATCTCACAGTTCCTCCCAGAGAGACCCAATTATATCCAATCCCCAAACAACCTAGGGGCAAGTTACACTTGGTTCGCTTATTCTGAGCTCAGATCCCCATGTAAATCCTCTCGTGGAGAATCCAAGGACCAGGACCTCCATTCACACAAAGCAGACTCACTGGTAACGAACATGATTTTTGGGTGAGGGGGAGGCACAAACATCCAGTCTATGGCGCTACAAGATCACACAAGATGGGTCATCAAGGGGCACCTGGGTGACTCAGTCAAGTGACTCTTGATTTTGACTTAAGTACTAATCTCACGGTTCCTGGGTTCAAGCCCCAAGTTGGGCTCCACACTAACAGTATGGAGCCTTCTTGGGATTCCATCTCTCTTCCTTTCCCTCTACCCCTCCCCTCCTCGTGCGTTCTCTCCTCTCAAAATACATAAATACACTTAAAAAAAAAAAAAAGATGTGTCATCTATTTGTCTTTGTTAGGCCCTGGTATTGGGCACTTTACGGGATGTTTTTTCTTGGTGAATAGGGAAGTATGTTTCTCCTTTTATAATCTTATGAAATAGGAGTGCCTGGGTGGCTCAGTCAGTTAAGTGTCTGATTTCAGTTTGGGTCATGATCTCACAGCTTGTGAGTTTGAGCCCCGTATCAGGCTCTGTGCTGACAGCTCGGAGCCTGGAGCCTGCTTCAGATTCTGTGTCTCCCTGTCTCTCTGCCCCCCTCTCAAAAATAAATAAACATTAAAAAAAATTTTTTTTAAAAGCTTATGAAACCACCGTGGTTACATGACCTTGAAAGAAGAGATCTTCCTTTAGTTTTCTTTCTAACTAGCCTTATGTGAGTTATTTTCAGAGCCAGGCAACAAAAATATTTCTTCTAGAGGCAGTCATTACAGTGGAAAATTTGAGATTTGAATCATAGGCGAAAGAACTAGATAAAGTTCTAGACATCACCTCCAAATTTGTCATTAAAAAAGTTGGGACTTCCTTAAGAGAGTTGGTATTTGAGGGGCACAGTAGATTAAGTGTCCAACTTTGGCTCAGGTCATGATTTTTGTGGTTCTTGGGTTCAAGCCCCACACTGGGCTCTGTGCTGATAGCTCAGAACCTGGAGCCTGCTTTGGATTCTGTGTCTCCCTCTCTCTCTGCCCCTCCCCAACTCACACTCTCTCTCAAAAATAAAATAAACGTTAAAATTTTTTTTTTTAAAAAGAGAAAATTGGTGGTTAAGACAGATTGCACCCATAACGTTTACACGTTTCTAGACTCCAGTTTGGGGGAAGGGAGACCAATCTTTTTTCAAGGGAAGGGATAAATCTTATGTCTGAGTTTGGAGGCAAAAACCTGCCACTACAAATTGGCCTTGGCTAGAAACAATGCTGTCGGTTGTGCCCTCACAGTGTGATATTGAGTGATATACAGGAAGAGAATCTGGGCTATACTTCATAGTTTACTGTCGGGTAAATGAGGCATTCGACATGCAGAATTATTGTTGGGAACTCTTCTCAGTAGGAAGCCATTACCAAGGCCCCAGTACCAAAGAGAAAGCATGTTGATTCTCTTTCCTTTGACAGCTAATAACTTGTAATAATCATTACATGGGCTACTTGGTCCTGCTGGGTCCCAGCTTGTGACCTTCTTTCTGATCAAAGTTACCCTCACGGGCAGGCTGTGGTTAAATAAACTCTTTAATCTCTGTCTCCGTGAAGTTCTGTTATGCTGGTCCAAGAGATTGAATTGGCAGTCTATAACTTCCTTCTTAAACACAAAAGTGCGATTTAAAAACAACTTTTTGCTTTGAAGTTTATTATAGATTCATGGGAAGTTGCAAAGACAATACAGAGAGGTTTCCTCTATTCACCGTGTGTCCCTAAAGGGTTACATCTTACATAATTATAGTACCATATGAAAACAAGGAAATTTAACAATGGTACAAGGTGTGTATACATTTATGTCATTTTATTAGTCAAATTAAAAAAAATTTTTTTTAACGTTTATTTATTTTTGAGAGACAGAGAGAGACAGAACATGAGCAGGGAAGGGGCAGAGGGAGAGGGAGACAAAGAATCTGAAACAGGCTCCAGGCTCTGAGCTGTCGGCACAGAGCCCGACGCAGGGCTCAAACTCATGGACTGTGAGATCATGACCTGAGCCAAAGTCGGACGCTTAACTGACTGAGCCACCCAGGGGTCCCTTATCATTTAAAATTTTTAAAATCGTGGTAAAATGTACATAACATAAAATTTACCATCGTAACGATTTTAGCTGTACAGTTCAGTAGTGTTAAGTGTATTCACATTGTTGTGCAACTAATTCCCAGAACTGCTTCATCTTGCAAACTGAAACCTTATACCCATTAGACACCAACTCCTCATTCCTCCCTCTCCTCAGCCCCTAGCACCCACCCTTGTAATTTTTGTTTCTATGAACTTCACAGGGGCCTCATATATGTAGAATACATTATTTGTCTTTTTGTGACTGTTTTAATTCACTTAGCATAATGTCCCCAAGTTTCATCCATGTTGTAGCGTATATCAGAATTTCTTTCCTTTTTAGGGCTGAATAACATTCCATTGTATGTATATGCAGCATTTTGTGGATCAACTCATTGATCAATGGACACTTGGGTTGCTTCTACCTTTTGGCTATTGTGAATAATGCTGCTATGAATATGGGCGCACAAATATCTCTTTGGGACCTTGATTTCAATTATTTTGGGTGTTGTTAGAGGCTGAATTGTGTCCCCCTCAAGTTCATATGTTGAAGTTCTAACCCCCAGTATCTCAGAATATGACTGTACTTGAAGAGAAGGCCTTTTAACAGGTGACTAAGAAAAATGAGGTCATTAGGGTGAGCCCTAATCCAATCTGACTGGATTCCTTTTATTTTTTCTTATTTAAAAAAAATTTTTTTTTTTCAACGTTTATTTATTTTTGGGACAGAGAGAGACAGAGCATGAACGGGCGAGGGGCAGAGAGAGAGGGAGACACAGAATAGGAAACAGGCTCCAGGCTCTGAGCCATCAGCCCAGAGCCCGACAGGGGGCTCGAACTCACAGACCGCGAGATCGTGACCTGGCTGAAGTCGGACGCTTAACCGACTGCGCCACCCAGGCGCCCCAGTGACTGGATTCCTTTTAGAAAGGAAATTTGGACACACTGAGAGACACCACAGGGGCATGAATATACAGAGAGACAAACATGTGAAGAAGCAGCAACAGGAGGACCATCTGTCGTCCAAGAAGAAAGGCCTCAGAAGAAACCAAACTCACCTCCACCTTGATCTTGGACTTCTAGCTTCCAGAACTGTAAGCAAATAAAATAAATTTCTGTTGTTTAAGACACCAGTCTGTGGTGTTTTGTTATGGCAGCCCCAGCAAACTTTTACAGGTATATACTCGGAAGTGGAATTGCTCAGTCATATGATGATTCCATTTTATATTTTTTAAGAGTCGGTCATACTCTTTTCTATATCAGCTGCACCATTTATATTCCTACCAACAATGTACAAGGTTTCCAATTTCTCCACATCCCTGTCAACATTTATTTTCTGTTTTTATTTTTATTTCTGCTAGAGTAGCCATCTTAATAGATATGATGAGGCATCCTATTGTGGTTTTGATTTGCATTTCCCTAATTAGTGATGTTGAGCATCTTTTCATGTGCTTGTTGGACATTTGTATACTTCTTTGGAAAAATGTCTATTCAAGTCCTTTGCCCATTTTAATCGGGTTGGTGTTTTTGTTGTTGTTGAGTTGTCGGTTCCTTCCTTGTTTTTTAAAAGTCCTTTTTTCAGACCTAAATCCTCAGAAAACCAAAGGCCATCAGGAAGAAAGGGTTTCAAGGAACCTAATTTTGGAAAGAGTGGGCAATACAGATACATAGGGTAACTATATAATTTATTGTCCAAACCAAGACATATTTGAAAAGGGGGTCCTAAAAGTTACAATTACATGTTTCATTGAAATTTTTATTTATTGACCAACAAATTCATTTTATTATATTGGTGGACCTATAAAATAGTTCTATTCAAAAAAAAATTTTTAAAAGTAATCTTACCAGCCCAAGAAAATCGTGTTTGATATTTTTGTGCATTTACTTCCAGAATGTCTCTGTTTAATTTTTAAAATCATATTTGTCATTAAATTCTACGTGCATAGTTTATGCAGTCTTTTTTTATTATAGAAAGTATTTTCTATGACATTAAAACTTGTAAAAATTTTTTAAATTTTCATTCAGAAAAAAATATTTTTAAAAATAAAAACCTAGAGGGGCTCCTGGGTGGCTCAGTCGGTTAAGCGTCCGACTTCGGCTCAGGTCACGATCTCGCGGTCCGTGAGTTCGAGCCCCGCGTCGGGCTCTGTGCTGACAGTGCAGAGCCTGGAGCCTGTTTCAGATTCTGTGTCGCCCTCTCTCTCTCTGACCCTCCCCCACTCATGCTCTGTCTCTCTCTGTCTCAAAAATAAATAAACGTTAAACAAAAATTAAAAATAAAACCTAGAAAAATTATAAACATTTTTTCTACAATAAAATATGTATCTAAATACTTTAAAATAAAACAATTTAAAAAAGTCTTCATATTTGTTATCTGCACATTAAAAAATCCATCAGAATAATTATTTTTGGCATATATTTGTGTACATTAATCAGTTTCTTAAACATCTCTCTTTCTAAAATTGTGTCACTGGCATTTTCTGAAGTGTGTATTTTTTAGTATGGTCTCATAATTTTTTTTCACTTAAAATTGCCTACAGTATTCTTTGAAGTTGCAGATTATTTATGATTATTAACATCTTCAATTGCTTCTCTTTGATAGACCATAATATGTATATTTTAAGTTTATTTATTTATTTGGAGAGAGAGAGAGAGCCCACATGAGTGGGGGAGGGGCAGAGAGAGTGAGAGAGAGAAGCCCCACAGAACTGCAGAGCCTGACGTGGGGCTCGAACCCACAAACTGTGAGATCATGATCTGAGCCGAAACCGAGAATCAGATGCTTAATGGACTGAGTCACCCAGGCGCCCCTTCAGATACAATGTTCTTAACAACTAACTTTCAAGTCTATGCTAATGCCTCTTCAGCAGACTTAAACCTTCTGGGGTTTTGTTTTGTTTTGTTTTTTAACATTCTGGTTTTCATGTTGAAAGACTGAATGTACAGACAATGGCCAGACCACATATGGCAATAGAGCTCTCACCCAGAACCTCTGCAGCCATTGGTTCAATCGGCCCAGAAGTGTCAGGACCTAGTCAATGGCTCCGGCTTCTGTATTTTTGTTTCAGTTTCCAACTCAGGACCAGAGAAAGCCAAACATGCTTCCCAAGAGAAACAAGCTCCGCTTCTAGTGAGCCTGCCTCCATCTTGCCCGTGCCAACATCTTTCCATCTAAGCATATCTGAGATTTCTTTCAATATAGCACTTTTCTACTCCCCTGTCTGCCTTTGAGTCAGTTCCTGCCAAACACAAGTGATGGTGGCTCTCTTGCTAAACCAAGCTCTGGATAAATAGCTTCTGTTCTCATTTGGATGGTCCTCATTTACTTCCACAATGTGGTTATTGATTTCATGATGGATGAAATCGCCCATGGTGGATGATAAATGTTGATAAACATTTTGTTCAAGTTATATATTTTTCATCAAATTTCTGGAGAAACAAAATTCTATTTCATGTTTTGACTCCTCACCAAGTCTCAGTGCCGAGCCCACATCGGGAGCCTGCTTGGGATTCTCTCTCTCTCTCCCTCTGCTTCTCTCCTCCGCTCATGCTCTCTCTCTCTCTAAAACAGAACAAGACAAAGTACAACACTGGTTTTCTAAGGCTCTTGCCTTGTTTAGATTTTTGCCAAGGGAAAAACGTAAGAGGAAAAACCCACTATGTTGAAACATCAGTACTTTTGTTTCACTAACAAGGTATCAAAACAAAACCCACTTGCACTGGCAGAATTGTTCAGATTTCTGCTGCTGGTGATAGACAACAGATGCCACTTGCTTGACATGAACCATTCCCGGCTGTGGCCTCAGCACAGAACACACATTCCCTGTCAATTCTTGTTTGTGTAAGAATGCCGTCAATAGAGTGTACAGGCATACACTTGTTCCCAGGGAGTTTCCATACTATCTTTATATTCTCAGTTACGACGGCTTTATTTAAAATTCGTACTGGCTCTTTTGTGATATTTTCCTTCTGCTCCCCAAGAGTGAGATTGATAGGGGGTGACCTTTTTATCTCAATTGGCTCATTAGGCAACAAGTTCATATGTCAATGAGAATAGAAAGCGAGTTTGTTTAGAGAGGAGGGCTGAGAGAAGCATTTTATAATTTACAATCTGGACTTCTCCAATTCACACGTTTTCTCCTTCCTTTCTTTTTTATTTTTTTTATGTTTGTTTATTTTTGAGATAAAGAGAAACAGAGCATGAGTGGGGGAGGGGCAGAGAGACAGGGAGACCCAGAATCCAAAGCAGGCTCCAGGTTCTGAACTGTCAGCCCAGGGGCCTATGTGGGGCTGGAACCCACCAACTGTGACATCACGACCTGAGCTGAAGTCAGACGCTTAACTGACCAAGCCACCCAGGTGCCCCAGTTCTTCTTTCAAGTTAAGTATGTTAGAGGAGTCTGGTTCTCATACTGCTTTAATCCAGGATTTAATTGGGATGGGAGTTGGTTATTCCAAAGTCAGATCCATTTAGTACCAATTGAAACAGCTGAAGTTGTCCAGCCATTGTGCTGACCTGAGTCTAAATTTAGAATGATACCTTTAGTCACCCACTCTTTTAAATTTTTTGTTTAATGCTTTTTTATTTTTGAGAGAGAGAGAGGGAGAGCATGAGCAGGGGAGGGGCAGAGAGACAGGGAGACACAGAGCCCGAAGCAGGCTCCAGGCTCCGAGCTGTCAACAGAGCCCTATGCAGGGCTCGAACCCACGCATCGCGAGATCATGACCTGAGCCAAAGTCAGATGCTGAACCGACTGAGCCACCCAGGCGCCCCCTTTAGTCACCCACTGTTATTAAAGTAGTAGCCAGATAAAGTACAGTATGATGGAGAACCCAAAGAAAAGGCTAGAGGCAGGCCATTATTAAGGAATGGTCCCATTTAAAATGTGGTTTGTTCCCACTTTCTTTAGAGGTGTATGCTTCACTGAATGAGTCTACCCAGGGATCGATGCTTACTGATGACCCCCATCCCAGATTGTTACCTATTCGATTTTCCCATTTAATGAGATTTAGTCACTTTTGTGGAAATGGAAAATCCTTTTCACAAAAAAGTTTTCAAACATACTTATTTGGTTTTAATGTAATGAAAAAAAATTTGAAGTTATTTTCTACAGATACTTTCATTTTCTTCTGCCTGCAATCTCCAAGGGGAGCTATATTCATCTATTCATTCAATAAATATTTCTTGGGGCCCCTGGTTGGCTCAGTTTGTTAAGCAGCCGATTTCAGCTCAGATCATGATGTCACAGTTTGTGAGTTCAAGCCCCGCGTCAGGCTCTGTGCTGAAACCTCGGAGCCTGGGGCCTGCTTTGGATTCTGTGTCTCCTTCTCTCTCTCTGCTCTTCCCCAGCTTGTGCTCTCTCTCTCAAAAATAAAATAAACATTAAAAAATTAAAAAAAATATTTCTTGCATACCTACAACATGCCAAGCACTGGTTTAGGTGAAGATGATAGATTTGTGAATCATTTTAGATGTCTCAACTCTAGCAACTATTAAATTCTATGTTATTTAGCGAGAGGTTTTTTACTTCCTCTGCATTTGCATTTTGCAACTCACCTCCTCCTGCTAGGTCAATCCATTGTGGTAGGATGAATAATGGCCCTCCAAAGATGTCCTCGTCCTAATCCCTGGAATCTGTGAATGTTACTTCATGTGACAAAAGAGATTTTGCAGATCGATTACATTAGAAATCTTAAAATGGGGAGATTATCCTGGATTATCTGGGAGCGCCCTAAATGTAATCACAGTTTTCTAATAAAATCAAGGAGGGAGATTTGACTATGCAAGAGGAGAAGGCAGTGTGACTACAGAAGCAGAGAGTAGAGAGGTGTGGCCATGAGTCAAGGAATGCAGGCGGCCATCAGAAACTGGTAGAGGCAAGGGACGGATTTCTCCCCTGCAGCCTCCAAAAGAAACCCACTCTGCCAATACCTTGATTTTAGCCATGTAGGTCTCATTTTGGACTTCTGGCCCTCCAGAACTGTAAGGGAATGAATATCCATTGTTTTAAGCCACTAAGTTTATGGTAATTCATTAGAGCACCAATAGGAAATTCATTCAGCTACAGGCCTACGGTTTTGAGAATTCATAATTGTAACTTATAGAAGTAGAGTTTAGGATGTCTCTAAAATCATCAGTGTTGTCCATAAATTAGCAGCTTTGCAAATTTCCCCCACTGGCTAGAAAAAAGAAAAATTCTCTCTTATGGTTCCCCCAAATCTATTGAGAAGACAGTGTAATGTGAGATAGTACTTTGGAGATAGATAAGCTCTCCCAGAATTGTCAAATTTAAAGCATGGATAATAACACTCACATAGATTTGTTGTCAGGATTTGTCCCAGATGCTAACAAATTAAAAATAAAACGTCTAAATGAATAATCTAAGGGGTTCTAACAATGCTAGCTGTAGGCATTTTCATCAGTGTAGCGAGACTATTTGTGGAAAAACATCTTTTTCACTGAACAAAATAAGTTTAGAATGTTCCACTAAATATCATTAACTGTGTTTGGTAAGACTGTGAGGAATTTAGAAAATGAGTTTGAACTCTTGGGGCTGATCCTACAAACCTGAACATTACTGATCTAAAAAGCCATGCTGGGAGAGCTCCCAGCCCTGCTGTCCTCCCATGCATTCAGATGCCCTGTAGCCGCTTAGTTAGGTGATCATTTGTATTTATCCCAATTTGCATCTAAATTTTGTACCCAGGAAGCTAAAAGTAAACCAAGAAATCACTACCTACAAACCAGCAATAGTGTATGTAACTGGGACTATGTGTACTCAGAAGAGGTTAATTCTCTGGCATGATATCATAGTTGGACCAGGAAAGTGATGTTTATATAATCACAAACTATGCAACTAAAAGTCTCATCTACTGTGTCTCTTTGCTACTTATTTTCAATTTGCTTTCTTGTTGCTTTATTACATACAGCAAGAGGAGGGGCATTTCTTTGGGATCTTGAGTTCTTATTTTCTCAGTCTTTCTTTCCCTCTCTTTTCCTCCCTCCATCTCTCCAAGCTAAGAGCTTCTGGTATGTACGGAGAAAAGGACACAAGGAAGAAAGATTTCTTCGTGCATTCCTGCCAACCACATGGATGTTTCTCCGTATAATCCTAGGACCCCATCCCCTGGAAATGCCATGATGAGACCCTCACATCTCCGTGTTTGGACAGTGTCTGGATAAGGCACTACCCTGTGAACATTCCACAGTGAACTGGGCTATTGAAACCCCAGGGCCTATGTGCTTAACATATTCTAGCGGGATTGAAATAGGCAGGCTGCCAATATTTTTGAGAAACTGATTTAGGGATTCTAGTGACCAAAGGTTTGGTATATTGCTTTGACACTGCCTCTGAAAATATTTCTTCCTCCACCTCTTGATAAGAAATTAGAGACTTGGAGGTCAAGAATGATAAATCTTCTGCCTACAATGTGTATGAAGACTAAAAGCAAAATACACTGTCACTATTTGATTGGCAGGGCTTTCAACAGTGACAGAAAGCATTCCCTATGAACACTCTCCTTCTGAGGGAAGACAATTGGATGAGGAAAAGCTAATCCCTAGTGGCTTTCTCAAGAGCCCGGCAATGGAAAAAACGAATCTGTGAGATCTTGAGTTCCTTGCAACCTTTAAGAACCATATATAGTTTTACTTCTATAAGCAAGAAACAAAATAGAAACCTGAAACCAGCTCTCTAAATCTTCATATAAATAAGTTCAAAATTCAGGGAGAAATCCTTTGTTCCAGAATTTGATTTGAAAACAGTTTCTACATTGTTACCACATGAAAAAAGCTGGAAATGGAAGTCAGAGTAAGTATTCAATTTTCTTTATATCCAACTTGAAGTCTCCTCCTGGAGATACAGATATTTACACATTTTGTGAGAAGGTCATTAGAATGTATTGCACACAAAACTCAAGTCTCTTTATGCAGTTTAAAATTTATTCAGTTTCCTGTGCTCTTACAAATGTAACATTCTGGTATACAACATTCATTGAAGAGGCACAATTCTTATTTTGAGGTGGCACAGATTAGACAATATTCTTCAGTGAGTAATTGTTCATTAGGAAATTGAACTACAAGCTATTCTTCTGTAGAAAGTTGCTTGAAAGTCTATCCCTCATATAAGATAAAATTTAATTTTTCTATCTCAAAACGACCGTATGCCAACTAACAATATGACTATGGCCTTTACACGTCCAATTATAAGCAGAGTAATTTCACAGTGGAGGTTTTTCAAGTGAAACATTTAAAAATATATTATTTTCAGGGAAGAAGCTGACATGGAGAAAGAATTTGCTGCTCTACATCGCTAGGAAAATCTGTCAGGTAATCAGGAGCGTGCTTTACCACAGAATTTCCTTGTGGCTTCCACCAGCCAGGAGCATACCATCAGCCTAATTTTAGAACTTCCCTTAGAGGCATAAGCCAGGTCTAAGAGGGAAATGGAAGGTGAGTAGGAGAGGTTGAGCCATGGCTTTGAAGGGTGAAGTTCTGGTTATCTGGGCTGGCTAGAATGCTTCAAGAATACCCTTTGATGGTCTCTGGTTTAACATAGTCTCATCTTTCAGGTTTCAGGGTTCTGTCCTCCCTCCCCCCCACTTCCATATCACAGCACTGGCCTTGGGACAGAAGTCATCAAAGTGACAAAAAGCCACACATGACAGAGTGAGTCACAAGTCACCAAGCTCTAGTTGGTTTTCATTCCTTCAACTAGATTTTCTTATTGCATCCCAAACGTCACTATGAGACAACAAACAAGATCCTGAGATTGGAGCAGGGACCAGGGAGTGGGGGGTTAGGCCAGCCCATGCTCATGGAGCTTTCCCATCTGCCTCAGAATTCCCTGGGGGCCAAAGGTGGTTGGTGAAATACAGATTCTTGGTCCATACTCTAGCTCTTTGGACTCAGAATCTTCAGAGGGAAGCTCAGAAATCTGTGTGTAAACATCCAAGGCGATAACTTGGCCTCCGGGGATCCATCCACACACCCCCAAGGAGCATGACCCTTGCGTCACTTAGGGAGCCTAATTTTCTTTCTCAGATTCCATTTCTCTTTTATTCATTCTTGACTCCTCATTAGCACTTAATGTCAAGCATGCTGTATTTGATAGTCTCTGGAAAAGTTTTCTATTTTTGAGCAACAGGCTTTGAGGGGCAGGAAATCGGGAATAAGCTTTCAACTTGCAGGGCTGTCAATGGCAGGAAGCTCCCTGGACTTCAGCTACTTCATTTCCATGTCTTTTTCAGAGTTTAACAACCTTATCTCCAGATGGGGAGTGTGTGCATTAGAAAGGATGGAAAGGCAGCCTTCTTGAACACTGGAGCTTTCAAATGTTTGCGACTCAAAAGTGGGGCTAAGGTGGCAAATAATAAATGAATCAGCAAAGGCTACTTCCTTCATCATCATTATCAAGATGCCATCATTTCAAGAGCAGTCATTCTAGATTCCCATGTCTTTGTTGGGGAGTCGTTCCTTACAAACAAGAGGAAAATGCTTCCCACAGTACTGCCAACAACTTCGGTGTTACCATTATTTTGGCCCCCTCTCTGAAGATGGAAATGAATTTAGTAACTTACATTGCTATTTTGAAATGAAAGATAGTTAATTGTCTTCCCTTTAAAATCTAGAATTTCTACTGGGCTACTGACCTAGAACTTAAGATCTTTTGTAATGTGTTACTGTTTGATGTTGGATCCTGGGGTAGTGGCATGGGAGGAGTTTGGAGGCACACATCTCCCCATGTGCACCACAGCCTTCTAGAAAAGTCTCAGATGCAATAAATACAAGAAAATATCCGGGTTTTAAGAAGTAATGGAAGCAGAACAATGATTTCCTTGGAGTGGTGGATGAAGAGGAGCAGGAGAGGGATTATCAAGGGGCAGCGCAAAGGTTTGATGGTGATGGATCTCATTGTCATGATCACGGTGAAGGTGTGACGTGTACATATACATCAAATGTATCAAATGACTAGTTCATGTATGTAAAGTTTATGTCAGTGACACCTCAATAAGCTTGAAATGATTGAAGGAAGTTTCCAGCAACCACACCATTTCTCAAAGGACTAACTAGATGAGGATAACTAGAGGGTGTGGGGAAGTTGGTGCCTAAAATAAAATGGTTTTAGGGGCGCCTGGTGGCTCAGTCAGTTAAGCGGCCGACTTCGGTCCGTGAGTTCGAGCCCCGTGTCAGGCTCTGTGCTGACAGCTCAGAGCCTGGAGCCTGTTTCAGATTCTGTGACTCCCTCTCTCTCTGCCCCTCCCCCGTTCATGCTCTGTCTCTGTCTCAAAAGAAAAAAAAAAAAACACGTTAAAAAAAAAAAGGTTTTAGCATTCTTCTCTAACAGTATTAAGTTGTTGCTTATCTTATTGAACTTAAAGGAAGAAGAAACAGGTGAACTCAAATAGAATTATGCCTCATTTTCTGAAAACTCAACATTCCTCTCATCACAATAGCCCTAGTTTATATTTAGAAAGAGAGTATAATAGAAAAAAATTGCAGAAAATAAAGACATTCTTGTTTTATGGTTTTTTTCCCCTATCAATCTGAAGATGCCAAGGAAACTAATACTATGTAATTACGGGGCAATTTTTAATCCACAAACATTCAATAGTGTTCCACAGAGGCTAAATACAGGGGTTTCAGGATTGATATATTACCCTGCAATTGTGCATACATATTGCATATTTTCCCCACACTCAGTTGACACAGTGCAAAAGAATAGACATGTATATCCCTGTCCCTCACTATGTCAGGACGAGAAGGAAGAAAAAAAATGAGAGTGGTTTTGGGAAACAGAAAGATGCATGTAACAGACAGGTAACTACCATCTGCAAGTTGCCTTAATCATGGGGGTTTGTTTGCTTCAAATGTTGGGCGTGCTATTTCATCCCAATGATTTTTAAAGAACTCCTTTTTAGATCTCATTTGGAAGGAATTAAAACTAACCCCTTAAACAATTTACCATTTTCTCTAATAGCAAAGGCTGCAAGAAAGGTCTTACGATTCAGTCACATAGGTATGTTCTCACATGAGTATGCAAGGTATGTTCTCAGTTATGTATTAAAGCTAAACAAAGTCAGGTTTAACAGAATGATTCATGCAATGTACAATTTAAATGTATCAACTTTACAAAATAAATTCAGTTAAAACTTATAGGATTTAATCCTGTTTTGATAAGCAGTATTTCTACATGACTGGGAAGTCGTGAAAACAACCCCCAACAAAACTTAGCTTAATCTTAGCTCCAATTACATTTTTTCCATCTTCCCCCCAAAAGAACATTTCTAGAGCACAAAATAGATTCATAATTGTTTAATTAGATACATTATATATATATATATCCTGAACAGAATGTCTCCCATAGAAATAAACTAGTATTTTGTACACAAACTCTATTTACTGTGCCACATTCATTATATAACAACTTGAGCCAAGTGCAAACATTTATTACACTCTCTGGTGTGTGAGGAGCTCTACTCCCACAAACACTTCATTATCTAGGATGATAGGGAACAAGATTAGACAAGATGGATAATTAATTTCTGTAATAACAAATTTTTACATTAGATTAGTATTATAAAGTCATCTCCAGCCACAGCTGTAACCAGAACTAAGCAAACCGTTGATCAGTTTCTTCTTTAACCCCTGCCCTCCAAGTGCTCTTTGGGGCAGGAGCTAATGATTGATTAGTGGGACTGCTGAAAGGCACGGGGACCAGAATAATGAAGAGGAACAAAAGGTTTGGAAAATCAACAACCAGGCATCCTGTGTATTGATGACCCCTTGGTACCTCTTACTCAGAAAATAGATTTGGTAGTTTTTATGTCACATATGAATTAATAGGTAATATTAAAAGGTATCTTAAGTGAGTTTTATTTTTACAACTGCCTGGAAATTATGCGGTATTTTTAAGTAACCCATGAAAAACAATGACTTAATTAAAAAAAAAAACAATAACAGCAAAATCTGAGAGTAAATTTGCACCCTGGGTGGCAGCATATGGGAGCAAAATAATTAGTTTCTAGTCGGCCTCTGAGTGCTGGCGTGTGCCATTGATCTGTTCAGTCAAGCCGCATCCACAGGACCATCATCACTTATTATTGCTTTCCTTAATGACCAGCTCAAAAAGATGAAGAAGCTTATGAATAAATCGCAGGGGAGGTATAAAGATATATTAAGTCTTCCTCTATTTTAGATTGTTTTAGGGAAAAACAAATAAGAAAAGTACCCTTGAAACACAAAAGGCTTATATAAAATTCTAAGAAATAAGTCAGGTTACATCAGGAATGATCTAATATTTATTCTCTCCTTTTGCATTTTAAACTAGTCTCAAAAGCCCCAAATTATGCAGATGAAAATTCCAGACTGAATGTATCTCACAATTCTAAAACCACAGTATTAGTAAAAAGTAAAAAAAAAAAAAAAAAAAAAAAGTGGGGGCGGAGGGAGTGAGGCCATTACATCAGCATGAACATTTAATAGGGAGATTTGTGAATGAGGCATTACAGGAATATTAACTGAAATTGAATTGATCACTTGAATTGGGAGTTTAAGGATATCTGAATCTCCAAAGAGATTCTCAATGCAAGGTGTTATTATACATTGTAGTGCTTTTCAGGTTAGCTCTGATGAACATTTACCTATCTGATTTGTAGCCTGAACTTATTATCTAGTGAAGGTCCTCTCTGGTGGTTCTTCTTCTCAGTTACAGCCTGAATGCTAGGTTACAGCAGTCACTTCCCTGGTGGGTCCTGAGTCCTCTTGCAGCTGCGTGAACGGATACATCCACAGTCACACCTCATCTTCCTACTTCTCTACTTGCAGTGTATTTGCTTTGCAGAATTCTCTTCTTATTTTTAGCCTAAATATTTTGAGACTATTCAGGAAAGTGCTAGTAAGTACAGACCAGAACCACTTTAAATGGTATTTAAAGCTTTACCAACTGTGGGTGAACAGACTCCTATGGGAAAGACAACCGAATTCTAATTACGTTTTAATTAAAATGAAAGGCATGTAGCTCGGGATGTTGATAAAAAGACGTCAAGATGAATGCGTAGCAAAAGAATCAATAACAAGGGAACAATTTTACTATCTCGACGCAAGCCACCTATAGATTTAAAATGGGAATGAAAGGCATTGAGAATCCTAGGGAGGGTGTTGCTTCAGTGGGATGCATACATCTGGTGATGGATTAGGGAGTTTACTTGAGAAGGAAATTACACTTTTTAGGTTTATTTATTTTTTGAGAGAGAGAGAGAGCGCGCATGCGCACAAGTTGGGGAGGGGCAGAGAAAGGGAAATAGAAACTGAAGCAGGCTCCAGGTTCTGAGCTGTCAGCATAGAGCCCTACATGGGGTTCGAACTCATGGACCGCGAGATCATGACCTGAGCCGAAGTATGACCTGGCTCATAACCAGCTGAGCCACCCAGGCGCCCTTGAGAAGGAAATTTCACTTAAAACCATAGGGTACACAGGATACAGGCACTCAGATGGAAGGAGGGATTTCAGAACTAAAACACGGCTCCACCTAGTGGAGACTCCAGAGTGTTTCCTTCTGCTCTCCGTGGCAGTTCTGGTTTGAGAGTGGATTATGGAGAATGCTCTGCTGAGGAGAAAGAACACTACAATCAATACCTCATAACAAAATGTAAAATGTCAATAACCTTGTTATCAGAGTTTAAAGTAACACTTAAAATCCGATGGTAAGACTCTAAGAATAAAATATATGTAATTTTATAATTCTCTAGGAAGATCTCTAAAGAGATTTTTTTTTTAAACATACAGGCATTTATATAGTCATCTACGTGCAGAAACTCAGGAACACTGATGCAAGTTTCTTACAAAAGCCTCTGAATACTGGAAAAAACCCAAATCCTGAAGTATGCAAAGCGAATTTCTGCCCCTCCCTCCTCCCTCCCCCGCCCTCTTGTTGGGATGGATAAACTCTTGAGCTTGTTTTCTATCTCTGCCAAAGGCAAGATAGATGCCTAATATGTCATTATGTATTACACAGAATCACTGGATGAAAATATAAAGTATGATTTTGCATAGAACTCATTGAAACAATGCAACTAAGCCCCTAGTATTCTTGCTTCTGTTCCCAGCAGGTTTCCACTCGGTGCCAATGGGCTGGGCACAAGCCCGACATGGGGGTTACATTGTGCTCCACTCAGAAACAGTTTATGTTTACAGTAACTCCTAAGCCCACACAAAATTCCACATGCTTTTTGTTATTTCCTTCTAGGGTTTTAACACTGATGCCAAGTGTTCAAATCAAATACAGATATTGCCAAATAACAGGGCACACTGTGAGGTTAGGTCGAAGAGGGTTTATTATCGGGTGGCAGGACAGGAACTTGACGAGCAATGTGAATACAGAGATCTACTGAGCACACCTTTTCCTTCTTGCCCTTCGGATATATGATACAGTAGCCGACAGATCAAAGTAAAGCATGTGTCGTTTACTTTGCAAAAATCCACGTGTTAGTCTCCTAATTGTTCTGATCCCAGAAAGTGAATCATGCCATGATTCAAAAGAGCTGTCCTTCACATAAACCTAGGAGCACACATTTAAAAAATGATTTATTGTACATCTTTGCATTTCTTAAGGCATGAACAATGGCGTACAGATGGAACAGGTTCTGAGAAGTATCACATCTTTTTTGACAAGGTCAGCACAAGTACACCACATCAAATAGACACACTCGAAGTCTGAGCTGACCAGCTGCCATGGCCCGGGAGCTTCTCTGAGGACGGGATGGTGCTTCCAGACAAAGGACCAAATGCGTGGTTTAGACGTCACGTTGCTTTTAACTCTCTGGATCAGCTTTAAGCACCAGTTACAGTTTGTTTTCTTCACAGACACTTCAGACTTTGGATTTTATATTCTGCTCCTTTTTTCTGCTTTTCAAGGAGGGCGTGGATGTTTTTTAAGGGATATGGTTGCAGCAAAACAGAAAGGATCCAAAAGTGGTTAGGGGCCTTGTCTAATGCACTTCTGAAAGTCCATTATAAAGATGAATAGAAAAGCAAATGGTCGGTTTTCAGTCGACCCAGAAACCACGCGGAGCTCTAGGAAACATAATTGTGCATAGTTATTTATTCATTCAGAGCGTGATATGTTGGCTAGCTCTACATTCCCAGTTTACCAAAGAACAGGACTGTCTACTTTGCTAAACCCAGGGTCCTTTCGCAGCTCCCAGTAGGTATCATTAGAAACCCAGGCTTCTCTTTGATTGGCATCAATAACTTTTCTGTGGAAATACAAAAACCAACATTAGACTCCAATCACATCAAGATGACCTGGTAATTGGACCCTCTCCCGTAGATGAGATGTGTATGTATAAGTGGTACTTTGTGATCCAGTTAGTTTCCTATCTGCTTATTGATGGCTTGACTATTTTTGACCAAAAAGAAACTCATTTATATTTGTTCCTCTTGTTTGGTTGAAATGGAAGTGGATGGGGTCCTGGGGAGAGGGGTTAAGGGCACGAATAAATCACTTCCAGGCAAGGCTAGAAAGTGAACAGTGCCCAAAAAAGCACATGCAGGTACTGTACTAAGAGCTTCAGGTCCCACACAAGAACAGTCTGTGCTTCACTTGTGGGGAAAATTATACAACCACAGTAGCTCCGTGAGCCTCTGCAAGGCTCACGCCCAGAGTGCACCTTCGACACGTAAAGGGCACGGCTGCATTCCTCCCCAGAACAGTCACAAGATGGTGCCTTGAAAGCATATGAGCTTATTCTGGGCTGATAACGGCCTGGCTCTGGAGGACCACAGACGGATTTGGAAAATATAGCTTACTCTGTGTGATGTCTACATGATCCTGCAAATAATCCTGTAATAATCACCCATGAACACACCATAGAAAGGCCAAATCTGAATGACATAAGCCCCGTATGATAGAAATAAAATGAAATACTAATGAAGCCAGGATGCCCTTGAGGGCAGTGGGGGTCCCATCGTGGCCCTGAGTGAGGGGGTGGGAAGCAAGGTTCCACCATTCCAAATGGTGTAGTTGAAGGACAAACAACATTTTTGTACAAGACTCTCAACCTTTTTGCTGCCCACGAAAAGAAAAGAGCTGTTGAGGAGAATTTATTTTTATGGTTCCAAACTGTTCACAAGTGCAAAATCTGGCTCAACATTTTCACTACCGAAACCAAAGTGACCAAAATCAGTTTAATCTGAAGTTCCCTGGACATTAAACTATCTCTCACTTTCTTTTTTTCACCTGGAGTTTCTCACTGCTTGTGGCAATCCTTTGCAAAGTGTGCACCTGTTGGGGAATGAACCGACTTACTTAAAAAATTTTGGTATATGTTCAAGGTTGTTTTCTTCCATGTAGCGCCTGCGTGATCTCTGCAGCTCCTCTACTCTTTGCTTCTCTGCTGCCGCAGCTTCTAAATTTCCTTCTTCCAAAAACCTAAGCAGAACACAGTTATCTCTTTAATATTTTATCCTCTTTTCTGAGAAAAAAAAAAGTGTCATTTTGTATAAGATTACCTTCTGGCTGCTGAGGATATCACATGGTGAACAGTCATACTCTGGTAATGTCCCCTGGCTCCTGCCCCAGGCCACACTACCTCTGTCTGACCGCCCACCAATTAACATTACTTGTTGTGGATGCCAACTGAATTATCGCATACGGCAATGTAAAGCTAGGAGTGAAAGGTGAGTAGTTTGGCCTTGAAGACTTTTCTGTGCTCTCTCAGGCTTAGGACAACATGAAGTACCAGATGTACTCTTTCTCCATATTATCCAAAAAACACGTGCTAAAGCCCACAGGAAGGATGGTAGCTGGCTGCTCTCCATCTACTTTTAGAGCAGAGTGAGAGGGAAGGAGTGTCCCTGTCTTATTGATGAGAGTAAAACTGATGAAAAAAGAAAAGATAATAGTAGAGGAAATTACAAAAGGCCACAGAAAGGAAAGGAGTCATAAGTGAGGGAATATTGGACTAGAATCGAAAAGAAAAAGCAGACCCAATGGCAATTTACAAAACCTGTATTTAAATTTCAAAATGAAGCAAACTTCAATATGATGCACACGGAAAGTGTGTTGATGAGTGTGAATGTCAAACAGTGAGACTTCATGTTCTAGAGAGGGGGGCGGAATAGAAGAGAATTGAATAGTAGGACATTCAATACTGGGTACTGTATTTTGAGTACATCTCATACCCTGTGGGGTCAAAACCATGCTGGGTAAACACGAGGCTTTGACTCAAAGCATTTCTGTAGCTTATCTTCTTATTCCTCAGGTGAAAACATACTCCATGTTAAAGAGTAGTAGAAACAAAGGTAAAAACACTGGAGGAGGTTTTAGTGGAGACAGAGTTCGTGAATTTGCATACTTTTGGTGTCTTGGGGGCTGGGGGCGGAAACCTTTTGTTAAAAACTGTGTTATCTTCTTTGGGAACCTTTTTGTTGTGCTAAGTATCTGTTATGATCACCCATGAATATCATGCTAGCTAGGGTAGAAGACTCAACTCTTGCAGGGCGATGAGGGAATGAGTGAATGATTCAATTAATAAAAGATAGTGGTGAAAATAAGCCTTGATGACATCTATAGTGCCACCGTGCCATGATCTAGTGTCCATTTCAAATATCAATGCCATGCTCACCTCTGATCTGGCCGGAATCGGGCGTCTGTTGGTGGAAGGAGATCTTTCAGCACAGGATCTAACTCATTGAGCTCAATAGCAAACCTTGTGAAACCATAGTAGAGTTCATAGTTGGTTGGCATGGAACCTGGAACGGTGCCAATAAACCACTGTGAGTGGCAAAGAGGAAGAAGCTTGCAGAAGCTGACTTCTTAACCCAGGTGCTTAATTAATACCCACACTAATACTAAATTTATAGTCATAAATATCAGATTAAGATTTTTCTTAAGTGCATTAACCTGGCTCTATTTTGCTAGATAGGAAACATTTTGTTAATTATCAGAACTGGTAGATTCATATATTTAATAAAATACAGTCTTTAACATAAAACTATGTACATATAATAGTCTTCACTAGCTAAACTATGCCATGATTTCTCCCCCAAATATTCAATTGGGTAACTAAATGCCAGGGTGATTAACTATGAACATTAAGACTTCATGAGAAACACTTGACAATTTACTTCCTTTTGGAAAAAGAAAAAGGCACAGGTCTACGTTAATATTTATTGGCACTTTTTAACTAAACTCAAAGTCAGGATCTTTGTCTGCTTTGCTCATTGATGTATTCCAAGCCCTTAGAGTAAAGTTTGATGCATAGTCACTACTCAATAAATAGCAGCTGATTGAATGAACTGACCACTCTACTAACAGGAAATTTAAATACTCATTGGGGCTTCTTAGAAAACCAACAACTAATTTTAAAGTTAGGAGTAACTGACAAAATTCCAGTGAAAATAAATGTCAGGTGGACACTTATTCCATTTACACTTGATATTCAAGTATTGCTAGTGTATTACCAGAACTCTCTTGATGTCTTTTTGTTAAATGTCAACATAATGCAGCTTTTTGCTGCTCAAGTGAGATCACTTACTCTGGTTAAGTTATTGAATTTGTGGATTATAGATGTTTGCAGGCTTTCCCTTGTTTTATTAGAACAGAGAATAAATAAGGATTTTAGTTTGTACAGTTCAATTATCTGAATTCTTTAATAAATACACCTAGCTTTTGAATGTGGGCATTACATTTAAAATGGCTTTACATGAAGCCTAATCTCTGACCACACGTCTGATTTGGCTTAAATTTTATAATTCCTTATTATCAAATGTTGGGATTTACCTAATTTATATGTTAGGTAAAAATATATAACTATACTTGTCTTAAGCATCTACGGTTTTCTTTACGGTTTGTTTGTTTATGTTTTTAGAGAGCGATCGAGCATGGGGGAGGGGCAGAGACAGAGAGAGGGAAAAAGAGAATCCCAGGCAGGCTCTGAGCTGTCAGTGCAGAGCCTGACACAGGGCTCGATCCCACATATGGTGAGATCATGACCTGAGCCGAATCCAAGAGCCAGACGCTTAACTGACTGAGCCACCCAGGCCCACCAAGAATCTATGTTTTTAATCTCACTATTAAAGAAAACAAACATGAGGGGAACTTCATGAGATATGACATTCCCAAGGTGCCCTCCTAAGGCAAGACACCCATACCCCTCTCACCTGGTCTCCAGATGCACTTGGCAGAAGGGGCCACGCCACAGAAGAGCCCTTCATGCCACTTCCCAAATAGCCGGTGCACCACCTTCCCCTCCTGATCCATTACAACCCCCTGGACTTCATTCACATTAGAATTCCAATAATTCACCTGGAAAAACCAAACTCAATTAAAACATCCAATCTCTTTAATAACACCAATCCCTATAATTTCCATAAGGAAAATTTTCTTAACTTTGAAGTTACTCATTCAAATCACTTCCAGAAATCTACCTCAAAATGTTTTATATGAAAGTTTGGCTTTCTAAGTGTTAGTTGGCTTAACTTTATTTTTTTAAATTTTTTAAATGAAATTTGAGTAATCAGTTTTTACCTGTATGGCTAGTACATTATCTTGATTACTTCCAAGCTATGGGGATAGTCTTTTTTTTTAGTTTTTATGAACTTTATGGACTTGCCACTCACCATTGAGATTATAATCGATCTCAAATTAGTTGTATGTGGTGTGATGTGGGGATATGAGTTTATTATTATTTTCTAATTTTTAATTATGTTTTTAATTAAATTCCAGTTAGCTAACCTATATGTAATATTCGTTTCAGGTGTACAATTTAGTGATTCAACATATACAACACCTAGCCCTCATCACAAGTGCCCTCTTTAATACCCATCACCTGTTTCTTCCATCCACCCCCTACCCATCTTTTTTTTTTTTTTAATACATATACAGTTTATTGTCAAGTTAGCTAACATCAGTGTATATGGTGTGCTCTTGGTTTTGGGGGTAGATTCCCATGATTCATCCCTTACAACACCCAGGGCTCATCCCAACAAGTGCCCTCCTCAATGCCCATCACCCATTTTCCCCTGTCCCTCACCGCCCCCTATAAACCCTCAGTTTGTTCTATTTAAGAGTCTCTTATGATTTGCTTCCCTCCCTCTCTGTTTGAAACTATTTTTTCCCCTTTACTTCCCCCATGATCTTCTGTTATGTTTCTCAAGTTCCACATATGAGTGAAAACATATGGTATCTGTCTTTCTCTGACTGACTTATTTCACCTAGCATAATCCTCCCCAGTTCCACCCACGTTGTTGCAAAAGGCAGGATTTCATTCTTTAAAGAAAGGGATAATCTCTATGCTAGGGCAGAAAAGACTCTGTTTCTATCCTAATAACCTAAAATTAATTTACAGGTTAGTAATTTCTACCTTAGATCCTCCTATCTCAAATTTTTCCTTTGCTCATGGATTTTAATGAGTTTCAATGGGCGATGCTGCAGAAGTCATTTGTGAAATAATCTTTATAGTGTGCACAAATAGCTAAATTTCATCAGGAAAACCCTGGTCTGGCCTTCTTCCAGCCATACTTCTCCCCGGGAGACTAGAAGTCTGTGGGAATTTACCCATCTGGATCCCATGGCCCCCTTCTAGATCAGGTGCTAGAATTCCCCCTCCCAACAACTCTAAGCTTATTCCACAGTCCGCACTGGCCTTTCCTTTGGATTCATCCATCCAAAGGGCAGACCATCCACCACCAGTGTGTGAATTTAGGCCTGAGGGGTGGCCAGTGGTGTTTGAGGCGAGTGTGGACAGAGCTCAGACATGCAGCTGGACTGCCTTCACATGTGTGGGCAAGGCCCCTGTGGGGCAGGACAGAGCCAGCTGCAGGAGGGGGGAAAGTGGGAAGGCCATCCATCGGGTCTGGTTCTCCTGTGCTGCCAGGTTTCCAGCTCACAGTTCTAAAGGGTCCAATCTGGCCTTGGGGGTTTTGTTATAAAAGGCGTATTTGTCAAGGTCAAAGAACAGAATGTAAGCTATTTGACAGACTGTAGGTTTGGTCTACAAATTTTAAATATTTACACATATGGAATTGGGGCCCCCATTTGTACTCTTGCTCTGAGCTCTGGAAATATTAGGGGCAGGCCTAAATCGAAGCTTCTTGTGGCCCACAAAACTAACTGCATACATTTACTGTCGCCACCCAACCAGAGCCAACTAATGATCCTGGCTTTTCAGTTCTGAGCCACCTAATGAGTAGCTTTTTTTCCAAGGAAAAAAGGAAAACACAAAAAACATCTTGAGTAAAAATAAAGACCTTCAATTAATAATATGACCTTCCAAATGGCTTCAAAGGATTTTACTAAGAGAACATTTTTGAGTGTTAAGACTTGAATATGTTACCCGCTTTTGCCTCGACAGAATGAGATCAGGAGTAGAACAGATAAAGGGGCTGGTGGGATCTCTGTACCATGATGAGTTCTGTAGCATGCCTAATAAGAGGGCAATACTGTGTGTTCCTCTTAGGACCACAGACACTAAGGGAAAATGATATTGTGTAAGCATTTCTATCCCAGGAATCTTTTCCTGTTAATAAAGGTGATGTTTTTTCTTGAATGTATTTGGATTATAATAGTGGCAGAGTTGGATAAGCTTGTGGTGACTGGAAGCTATCATCCACACGCATCCTCAGAAAATGACAAATGCATTATAATTAGCTCCCTAAAATAAGATCACTTGACTGTGTTGCAATCAAGCAGGAATAGAAATAGAAACCAGAGGACTCGCTATAGGCAAGAAGTGTTTTCTGGAATTTTACCTAATGGGTGCTGACTGGCTGCTTAAAAAGAAAATTCTTTGGAAAGGGTATTTCTTCTGTCTTGAGATGGTGCCTTTTTTGACCTCCACACAGTCAGAAGTCTAGATGCCTTGTGTAACTCTACCAGTAGGTTCTGCTTTCTTATCTAAAATGCCCATAAGGATCAATGGTACAGGAGAGATTCACTTGCTGCTGTTTAAGGTAACTGTTTTATTTCTCCTTTACAAAGCACTTTATATTGTTTGTTTTTTTCTTGACTGTTGTGTGATATTATTTACCTTAACAAATGTGAGTTTGCAAATGCAAACACTGCTTTTGGTATTTCTAATGGTTACTTCTCCATAATGCTCTATCCACCTCCTCCCACTGAGAATATTATGTATACATGTGGTGACTTTATTCCATACATAGCAATCTCCATACCTAGGGAAGAATACAACATTGATTAAAAACAATAAAGGTTACAAATATTTATGAGTGTTTCTACTACTGAGAATATTCTTTGGCCAAAGCTCTCTCTTCCTTCCTTTTCCCTCTCATTTCTTTGTTGAACATTTCTATGTAGTCAAGGATATTTATGATATGACTTATTCACTTAAGGAACATTTCAGTGCTTCCTGTAGGCCAGGTGCTAAAGCTACCAAGTTGAATAGGACCTGTGTCTTGCTCTCTTGGAGCCAACAGTATGGTAGAGGTAGATGGACATGGAAACAAATACTTACAATAAAATATGATGAGGAAGTAGCATGAGAACAGAGAAAGGAGAGTCCTTATATCTGCCTGGAACGTGCGGTAAGTATCAAGGAAGATTTGTTAGAGAAGGCTGGGTTCAGTCTAAGCTTAGAGGGTGGAAAGGAGGGTGCTGCAGGCTGGGAAAGGCACTGACAAAGCCACAGAGATCAGAATAGCATGGTGCATCTGGGGGCCTGCCAGTGGTGTACCACACATGAGCGGGTATGGTGGGTGGCAAGACTGGCAAGGTGGATGGGGTGGAGCAGGGAAAGCCTTCAGTGATGTCCCAGTGAGTCTGGCTGGATTCACAGTGCAGGTAATGAGCCACTGTGGAAGGATCTTAAGGAGGAGATAGGCATGGTAGGATGGGATTTTAAGTAAGATTATCCTCAGCACATTGTTTCATACTCTGAGTTAAGACCAAAGATGTGAATAATTCTTTGAGAAAAGGCTAATGATCACAGCACGTACCTAATGCAAATTCTGGGACAGAGTTTCTGCCAAGGAATGAGATGACATAGCTTCAGATTGCCTTTAAGTTTACACATTATCTATATTTTCTTCTTTAATTTTTTTAACGTTTATTTATTATTTTGAGAGAGAGAGAGAGACAGAGAGCGAGCAGGGGAGGGGCAGAGAGAGAAGGGGACACAGAATTCAAAGCAGGTTCCAGGCTCTGAGCTGTCAGCACAGAGCCCGAGGTAGGGCTCAAACCCACAAACCACGAGATCATGACCTGAGCCGAAGTCGGATGCTCAACCAACTGAGCCACCCAGGCTAATAAAATTTATCTATTTTTCAAAATAAAATAAAACACTTCTAAGTTTCTAAGAAGACTTATGAGTTGGTATCATGTAGACCCTATATACACCATGGTGTATACAGAGGGAAAACTCTTCTCATGAATTTGCAAATAAAGTCTATTTTGTGGTTCTGGGAATTCTTCCCGTTCCCCACCTTCTTTCATATCCCATCCACCAGCAAATTCTGTCACTAAATAAGCAAAAAACAAAACAAAACAAAACACCACCAACCAAATGAAGAAAGAAACAAAACAACAATCAAGCTTTTGGCCTCAATGAAAACTTCAATTAATTTAAAAAATTTATAGGCTATATCCTCTAGAAAAATACCATAAAAGAATTCCATCACTCTTCCTCAATAACTTAGACATTAGAAATAGTCCCTGGATCTAAGGTGAATTCAAAAGTGAAAACATATATTATATAGAAAAAAAGTGGCTAAAAAGAACCTCTGATGTAAAATGCAAACTAACATGGTGACTGGGACAGGTAGGTGGCTGGTATTGACTTGATGAACAGAGGATGAGCAGAGAGAAGTAGGGAGCTTTGATACAGATGCTAAAGTCCTCATTTGCTTTTGGTGGGGGGATCCATTCTCAAAACTTTGGAGATGTTAACAGAAGCTTTGGGCATACATAGAAATGGACTGTTGGCACCTTCTAGAGTTTCAAAGGCCCATTTCTGATTTAGAAAAGCAGGTAAGAGACCAAAAGGAAGATGAGAGCAACCTACCTGGGAAGCATGACGTTCAGTGTTCCAACAGGCAGAATTTCCATCGACTTCCCCCAGAACTTGTTTTTCCATCTGATATCTAAACAACACAGGCAGAGGAGAGGAAATATATATTCCATATGTAATCATTTATTCTATAAAAACCTAACATGTGTATCACAGTCTATGTTCCACAAAGAACTTTTGCAATCACAATTGATTCTACATTGTGATTTAACATATCAAGTACCTGGGGATGGCCCACGGTGAAAAGATTAACTGTGAACCAAAAAACTCTACTGTCTATGTTTCTCCATGACACATGTTCCTTATCTGTTTCAACTAATACAAGTGGGAAAAACTCAGAACAGTATGTGTATACACATGTGTATATGAATATTCATGTACACATATACACATAGACTCTACTGTGCTTTAATGTCTAGATAAATGTTGTTGTAAGTTTTAACTAAATGGTGGAAATAGTTAACATACATGTTAAAAATAAGATGTACAATAAAAATAATTGCAGTATGGCAATACCATGGATTTATTTACATATTGATTTGAAAAGTTATATGATTTGGGAAAATAGTAAAAAAAGAAAATCTCTAATAGAGAAAGTAAGATTTATGAGAAAATGAAATTAACCTAAGGAACATGTTCCTATGCTGGTTGTTAAGATATGGCCCAGGGCTCATATGATGTTTATCTCACATGATGGCTTTATGTGTTACTGGGGGACACTCAGGTTTGCCTGTGCATTTGTAATAACCACTTGGCCCCATTTTGATGGACTGTAAGTAAGGGAGCTTAGTGTGGTTTCCACAAAATTTCTGACTCTTTGTTATGACCAAGAAATGACTTATTTTCTCATTTTGCAATCAAATACAGTCATAGTACTCTATCATTTTGTGTGTTTCCGGGTTGAGAAAGTGCATACGAGAAGAGGCATTCTGTGAGCAATGACGCTCCCTTCCAAACATGAAGGAACAATTTATACTTAATGGTTAAACGTACATATGCAGTTGACCCTTGAGCAACATGGGTTTGAAATGCATGGGTCCACTCATAGGCAGATTTTCTTTGATCAATAGGGTACAGTACTATAAATATATTTTCTCTTCCTTATGATTTTCTTAATAACAATTTCTTTTCTCTAGCTTACTTTACTATAAGAACATAGTACATAATACATATAACATACAAAATATGTGTTCATTGACTGCTTATGCTATTGTTAAGGCTTCTGGTCAATGGTAGCCTGTTAGTAGTCAAGTTTTTGGAGGAGTCAAAGGTAACACGAAATTTAGACTGTGGGGGTCAGCACCCTAACCCCAGGGTTTTCAAGGGTCAACTGTATATAGTTTTCTTTCTAAGGGGGTTTTGAAGGGTACCTGGGGGGCTCAGTCGGTTAAGTGTCCGACTCTTGATTTCGGCTCAGGTCATGATCTAGTGGTTTGTGAGTTTGAACCCTGCATTGGGCTCTGAGCTTACAGTGCAGAGCCTGCTTGGGGTTCTCCCTCTCTCGCTCTCTCTGCTCACGCACATGCACTCTCTCTCTCTCTCTCTCTCTCAAAATAAATAAAAAATAAATAAACTTTAAAAATAAAAAGGGGTTTTGAAACTTGTAATTTCAGGTAAGTTTGTAACATTGTGATTAAACATTCTGGTTAAGTAGAGACTTCAATTCAAATCCCTGAGCCTCAGTGAGTTAAAGACCACAAATCAGCACAATGTTTACATATCTAAATAGACTGTGGCCATAGATGATGTGCCACAGAAACTTCTTTCACAATTAAGATCTTGAACACACTCAAAAAACAAGAAGGCAGCAGTTAGAACCTCCATATTATAGAGGGCAGATAATGAGGCATAATGAGGTAGAGTGATAGCCCTGAGCTGGCACAGTGGGCATGGAGCTCTGCTGTCCTTAGGGCTTTGTTGCCTACATATACAATTTCATCTCCCAGATGGTTTCATATTTAAAGCCAGGAAATCTAATTTCTCAAACTCAACTCCACACCAATTACTAACATTCTCCGAGTTCCAAAGGCAGAAATCTAACCTGAGCATAATGTACATTTAGAAAGCAGAAACTGTTTCATTGGATTTTGAAGTTATAATTGAAATACAAACCTTGCCAAAACACAAAATTCTTGGATTCACAGTGACAGGCAGAAATGGGTGGATGGTGGCTAACCTGGTAATTAAAAACAAAAAAGAAGGCAATGTCATCAGTGTTAAAACTTCTATAAGTGATTAAGTTTTTTGCAACATATACAGGCTACCCCCAAATAAAAAACTAATCAACTCATCCATCTCTGTTACTGAATTGTTCTCAAAATGTGTAAGTAAAATACTGGATTGGTCACTTTAAGACTTCATGCTTATATAAACACTCTCTAGAGAAGTTACATACATTAAAAGATAAGCAAAGTGAGTTTTCTGGAAGCTGGTATCATACCCCACTGAAAGCCGTGGTTTATCAAAAAAGCTGTTTTCATCGTCAAACTGTCTTCCTATAGTTTCTGCACAAAAACCTCACTGAGTCCAGTTGGGCTTACCTGTTCTGAGAAAAATCGGAATCCCTTGTCCTCTCTAATGCATTCGTAAGTCTCCCCGAGGACAGGGTTGAATGGCTTACTTCCTGCTCTGAAATAGGTGGAGCAATATCCTGAAACTGCAAATGCAGCAATAAGAACCTGTTAAAACATTTAAGAAAGGAAAATAATATAGGAGAGACTACTTCCAGGTCTGTTCGTCCCTCATTCCTCTAGATTTTACACCCCCCTGTCAATGGGGGCTGATTTGGCAGCATTTTAATTCTCTATTATTTGCACAGGCTCTTCATAAACTCATGGGTAAAAAAGGAGTGAAAATGAGGCTCAACTTGGGTGGGAAACAGCAGGCAACTGAGGCCAAGTATTCTTCATTCACCTGTCACCCAGTTTTTGGAGTGTCACAGAGTTCAATGGTTCTGACACCTAGTTTATAGGTTATGTCATTTGCATAGCTTAGTGCCATGTGCAAGAGGCTCGTGGCTGCTGGTGCTTTCTTTCCAGAGGGCAGTCAGGTTTTCCACAGTCATGTGGAGTAGAGGCCAGGGCAGAGCACAAATAGGAGGCTATTTTTTCTGACCCAAGTTCTTGAACAGATGGGCTCTCTTGGCTTTCAGGAAAAGCTAATAAAGCAAGGCCGTGTAACGCTTCAGACCTAAAAGGAGTGTGATACCTTTACCTCCTAACTTCAGAAACACTCATGACAAAGATAAGTCACCAAGCATATATCTTCTATAGAGGTATCTGGAACTTTACGGCCCTGCCCAATTTATGCGAACTGCTTGGTGAGAGTGTTACGCAAAACCCAAAGATTCCATCCTAATGAATACTGCCTTAGTCCACATCTAGGGTTGACGAATCCTTAAAAAGCGCTGTTCTATTATTTATTACCATGCGCTCATAGGGGTCATCAGTTTCTGAAGCCTTGTCCAGAAGCTCACTGTATTCGATCTCCTCACAGAGATGCTGCAGCGTGTTGAGTGGCTCATTCAGCTCCACAGGCATGGAGACTTTAGACAAGTCTTTACCAATGTTGTTCCTCAAGATATTCCACAGGTTAATGTTACTGGTGTCAGGACAGGGAGCTGGCAGGCATGTTCGACGTCCATTTCGGAAGGCCCCTCCTGTAAGCTCCCCATTCAAGACTGGAAGAGAGAGAAAGACAAGAATCATAATAAAAGATACTTCGCTTTTTTGATTTCATCACATCTAGGAAGGAAATAACTCTTTCAAATAATTATGATTGTGATACATTTCTTACACCTTCACTATACTCTCTCAAGAGTGAATGGAATTATTTCAACACAGGGATGCTAATAAATGCACAAAATGTCAACGTATAGTTTTTTTTTTTAAACAAGGTATTAAATAAACTCAAATAATAGTCCAGAAAAGATAAGTCAAATTTTTAAAAAGTACATAGAGTTAATAAGAAAGACTCGAACTTTTGGTTTAAACAAGAAGTAAAATTTTTTCATCTACCTAACAGATTTTTCAACCATTTACCTCAGCAGATTGTACAAACATAAAATGTACTGAAGAAACAATTAGTAAGGAGAGAAAATGATTATTCACTGAATCACCAGGGTTCTAACTTGGCAAGAAGACAGAACAACCTGGAAGCTCAAAGGATGCCTACTTTGCCGAGAAATGTTGTCTGCAACACTGGTGTTGTCTTCAGATATATTATCACTCACATCACTGATGTAAGACTCATCATCTGAAGCCTAAAAAGGGAAAGCACACAGAAAGGATCAGAATTCTTGTTTCATCTCAAAAGGTCAAAAAATCAAATGATTAAGAACAAACTGTTGTCCAAATAAATAGCCTGGGTCACAGGGAGAAATGGGCTTGGCCCACATGCAATGAACACTTGAGCGAGAGTGTGTGCCATCAGCCGGAATATAGCACTGCTCGAAAGCAGCCTTTGTTTTTTATTAAAAAAATTTTTTTTAATGTTTATTTATTTATTTTGAGAGAGAGAGACAGAAAGAGAGAGAGAAAGAGCAGGGGAGGGGCAGATAGAGAATTCCAAGCAGGCTTCCACACTGTCAGTGTGGAGCCTGATGTGGCACTTGAACCCACAAGACGTGAGCTGAGTAGAAACCAAGAGTCACTTAACCAACTGAGCTACCCAGGTGCCCCCAAAGCAGCCTTTGTCTTTAAGTAGCTCCCTGCCTTAGTTAGGGTGAGAGGCTGCGGGAGCCCAGTACATAATCAGGCGTATTTCAGCATAATACAATAAGAACATGCAAAAAAATAGGAGGGCTTCTACTCCTCCCTAGAGGGGTCAGGAGAGGCTGCTCAGGGGAAATAAAATTGGCACTGGGTGTTGGAGAGGTATTTAGAAAGGGAAGAAGCACAGGAGGAAGGGAGAATGTACACAGGTAAGGAACACGAGGGAAACATTCCATTCTAGGAATGCTCAGGAGTTGAGGGGCTGTGACAGAGGGTGGGATGAACAGGAGGAGGGTCCCACTGTGAAGGGCGTTTCATGACAACATAAAGGGATCCATAAAATCCCACAGAGTTATTACATGCAAGGGGATGACTGAGTCACTGTTAGTTTTCAGGAAGACACCTGGCTGCTTTGCCTTTGGGAGCTCAGCTAAGAGGATACTACATAGATCTGCGTAGGAGATAACTGACAGCTTAGGTTCAGACGGCCACAGTGAAGATCTGGAAGTAAAGCTGCTTGAGAGCCACATTTGATGACAATGGACAAAATTTGGCAGATTATTTAGGAGTGAGAGAGGAAGATCCAGGGATGGGGGAAATCAAGAATTACGCCCCTCTGTATAAGAGAAAAACATGTCATAAAATGAAACCAAAATTTGCATGGGGATAAAGTTAAAGGGCAACATATGTACTAATACGGGGAGCTAGAAATGGATCAGGTAAGAAAACAGAGCAGGACAATAGAGCCACTCAGAAATGGGAATAACCAACGTGTCTACTGTAGGCAAGAAAGCTGTTGGGGCGCCTGGGTGGCTAGGTCAGTTAAGCGTCCGACTTCAGCTCAGGTCACGATCTCATGGTCCGTGAGTTCAAGCCCCCCATCGGGCTCTGTGCTGACAGCTCAGAGCCTGGAGCCTGCTTCTGATTCTGTGTCTCCCTCTCTCTCTGACTCTCCCCCGTTCAAGCTCTGTCTCTGTCTCAAAAATAAATAAACGTTAAAAAAAAAAATTAAAAAAAAAAAAAAGAAAGCTGTTGATACACATACTTACTGTCTTGAAAATGGATATAACGCTACATTTTTTTCTGCATATATAACAAAACATTTTTATTGTAAAAATTAGAAATTATGTGAGGGTAAACAGATTATATAAAAATGAACCATAATTCCATCACCTAGTGGAAACCGCTTCTAACATCTGGATATTACCCCCAATTTCGAAATGCCTATAAAAACATGTTGATACATTTATCTTTAGATACTGAACAAGGGGGTCAGTTTATATACTGTGTTATGGTGTTCTGAATATATTTCCATTATAATAAATACACCTCTCATCTTTATTTGGAAAGTCAATGTAATTCATTATACAGGTATAACACAAGGAACTCAGCCAACCTTTAAATGGTTTCCAAATTTTGGCGCAGCTGGGTGGCCCAGTCCATTGGGTCTGACTCTTGGTTTCCACTCAGGTCATGATCTCACGGTTGTGGGTTTGAGCCCCCTGTCAGGCTCTGCACTGGCAGTGTGGAGCCTGCTTGGGATTTTCTCTCTCCCTGTCTCTCTGCCCCTCCTGCAATCCTGCTGTCTCTGACTCTCTCAAAATGAATATACTTTAAAAAAAAAATGGCTTCCAACTTTTTATCATTACTGACAATACTTGGATGCACATCGTTGTAAGTAAGTATATTTCTGTGATTCTGTCTGGCAATTTCATTAACATTTATTCCTAGCTGTGAAACTGCTGGATCAAATGGGTCACATTTAGGCTTTAGACACATGTTACCAAGTTGCTCTCTGGAAAGATGGTAGTAATTTGTTCTCACTAGCAGCAGACGAAAACATCCATCTCTTTACACCCACTTAAACACTATCCCTTTTTAGTATCTATTTACCTTATGTAGAAAAATTTCTTTTTAAATTCTGCATTTTATCTTTTTTTAAATTTGCATTCTTTTTTTTCCTTAAAATTTTTTTTTAATTTTAAAAATTTACATCCAAGTTAGTTAGCATATAGTGCAATAACGATTTCAGAGATAGAATCCAGTGATTCATCCCCTACCTATAACACCCAGTGCTCATCCCAGCAAGTGTCCTCCTTAACCCTTGCCCATTTAGCCCATCCCCCCCACCCACAACCCCTCCAGCAACCCTCAGTTTGTTCTCTGTATTTAACAGTCTCTTATATTTTGTCCCCCTCCCTATTTTTATATTATTTTTGCTTCCCTTCCCTTATGTTCATCTGTTTTGTATCTTAAATTCCACATATGAGTGAAGTCATGATATTTGTCTTTCTCTGACTAATTTTGCTTAGCACAATACACTTTAGTTCCAACCATGTTATTGCAAATGGCAAGATTTCATTCTTTTTGATTGTCCAGTAATACCCCATTGTGTGTGTGTGTATGTATATATGTGTATGTGTGTGTGTGTGTGTGTGTGTGTGTGTATACACACACACACACACACACATACACATATATACATACACACACATATTTTTTTTTACTTTAATTTTTTAATTTATATCCAAATTAGTGTATAGTGCAACAATGATTTCAGGAGTAGATTCCTTAATGCCCCTTACCCATTTAGCCCATCCCCCCTCCCACACGCCCTCCAGTAACCTGTTTGTTCTCCATATTTATGAGTCTCTTATGCTTTATCCCCTCCCTGTTTTTGTATTATTTTTGCTTCCCTTCCCTTATATTCAGCTGTTTTGTCTCTTAAAGTCCTCATATGAGTGAAGTCATATGATATTTGTCTTTCTCTGACTAATTTCACTTAGCCTAATAACCTCCAGTTCCATCCACATAGTTGCAAATGGCAAGATTTCATTCTTTTTGATTGCCGAGTAATACTCCATTGTATGTATATGTGTGTGTGTGTGTGTGTGTGTGTGTGTGTGTGTGTGTGTGTATATATATATATATATCTCACATCCTCTTTATCCATTCATCCATAAATGGACATTTGGGCTCTTTCCATACTTCAGCTATTGTTGATAGTGCTGCTATAAACATTGGGGTGCATGTGTCCCTTCAAAACAGCACACCTGTATCCCTTGGATAAATACCTAGTAGTGCGATTGCTGGGTCGTAGGGTAGTTCTATTTTTAATCTGTAAACTTGTTTTCTTTCACACATTTTTTAGTTTGTCATATAGAGTGCATTTGGCAAGTTTGAAATTTATTTTTTAATGTGGTTTTAGCTTTTTTCTTGCCATGTAAAAGTTTTAAATTTGTAGATAATAAAATCAATCAGTCTTTGCCTTTAAGGTTTCAGGCTTTCTTGCTGATGTTTTAAAAATTAAAGTTGAGGAGGATTAATATATTTATGGAGAACAATGATAGAACTACTGTATATATAAATGAAGAATGATGGTTTTGCTTTGCACACTGAGCAAGTCTATAAAGATGGCAAATTAAAAGTAAAGTCTTTTCCTGATTCACATTTTCCCACTGCAACTGGTTTCCAGTTCTTATTGACTGTAAAAGAGCTGATGGTTAAATCATCATGGCACATGAAAGCCACCTTCCTAAGCTTGATAGAAAAAAAAAAAAAGAGTAAATCAAAGTCTTCCACATGATTTCTCTTTAAAAAGCTAATCACACCTAATTATGTTAGAGGAGACAAATGCCTTCTTAAGCCAAATTCGTGTTGCATGCTTATGTACTGTTTGAACATTTGTTAAGATAACATTCATGTTTATCCTACAAAAAGCTATAAACAGCCCATTTCTCTTGAATTTCTAATCCCTCCCAGGCTAATCCATGATAAAAATGGTCCAATACCCATTTCCTTCTAGAATGAATGTTCCATGTAGAATGTAAAACAATTCTACAATGACAGTGGGCCCTGAGTAAGACCTACATTCTCATATGTGTGAGGAATAGCTAAGGCTGGGCAGTCTGGCTGTGGTCCATGTACATTATCTTGTATATAAAGTTAAGGCTCTGCAGTATTATAATAAAACAATCAATATACATTCATTTTCTTCCCAATGGTCAAGAAGTCCTGGGGACAAATATTTCTCTTTAAGAGTTTAGGGATTCAAAAGAATTCAGGAAATATATACATTTTTTTCTATACGTGACCAGGCATATAGTATTGTGGAAACAAGTTAATAGTAGAGGAAAGGATGTAGATCATTCTGGGAGCAAGAAGAGCATTTTTTTTCTAAGGAGCTGAACATTCGTTAAATGAAGTGCATTGGTAGGTATCACACAAAGCAGATTTTTTTCCCACTCATGGAAAATGTTAATGTAAGACAGCTGATGCCCAGATGTTTCTCAGATTAATCATGTGTTGAAGTGCTATAAGCATTCCTTCATTCAGTTAGCAAATATTTGGCCCCTGAAAGGCCCCAGAAGAATAGAAATTACAAAAGGCTGCAGCTGAGAAGAGAGAGCAGATTATAAAGTCTTTGTGTGATAACTAAGGAGTTTAGATAGTTATGTTAAGGACCCTGGAGAATAGGGACATGATCAGATTTCCATTTCAGAAAGATTAATCAGGCTGTCCAGTGGAAAATGGATTAGAGGGGCAAGAAAGAAGGCAGGAGAAGCAGTAATGGGGATTGATCAGGTAATCCAGTGGGGAGATGATGGAGGGTTGAATCGGAGTAGTGGCAGTGAAGCTGTAGGAAAATGTATGGATTTGGTAGTATTTAGGCGACAGATGTTACAGAGCCAAGGAGGAAATCAATGTGGTGAGTCCTAGTAGGGCAGATGGGGTGAAGGCCAATACCCAGGTATTTGATGTGAACACTTGGGTAGAAGAGCACTTAGATAAGCAGTATGAGAAGTACGGGCAGGATTCTCCCCACTTGGGATATGTGTGTGTGTGTAAGGGGTTTGTTGATTACTCCATTTTTGGACATGCTGAGAGGTTGTGTGGCACACCCAGGTGACAATGTCTCACAGGCAGCTGGTTATGTGGATCCTGAGTTGACTCTTTCTCTCTCTTCAGACCTGTTCTCTCTCTGAGCTTTATTTATTTATTTATTTTTGTTTTTTAAATGTTTTTGAGACAGAGAGCGAGAAAGAGAGAGAGAGAAAGAGAGAGAGAGAGAGAACAAATGCATATGAGAGCAGGGGAGGGGCAGAGGGAGAGGGGCAGAGAATCCCAAGAAGGCTCCATGCTTAGCACGGAGCCCAATGCAGGGCTCAAACTCATGAACCGTGAGATCATGACCTGAGACAAAATCAAAAGTTGGATGCTTAACTGACTCACACAGGCACCCCTCTCTTTGAGCTTTAGATTTGAATACCCAAATGCTGGCCAGATAACTCCACTGAGAGGTCTGATAAATACATAATGCCTCAAAGCAAATGCATCATCTCTGTGTGCCCCCATCCTTCCCTCTGCCACTAGGTTCACTCTTCCCCCAGAGCCGGTACCACCATGCTGCTTTGGCTTGTGACATAAATAACCTGCTTCACGTCCTCTTCATTTCTGTATTGTCAGTGTCTGTGATAAGTGGCACTTGGGCACCCAGTCAGTGTGCCTCCAAGAACTTGAAAATAGGGAAATTAGGTTGCTTACAGAGGGATAAGCTACAAAGTCATCGGATGATGGGTCAGAGCTCAGATAACATGGAGCCAAGTTTGACTGTAACCTGACTGATGACGGATGAAGGGTGGTCAGCCACGGGAGGTCAGAAAAGAGAGACTCAGAAAAGAAAATGCTGGTAGCATGCCTCCAGCATGGTGGTCCCTGGGGGGTGTGGAGATGCGCAAATACCCCGTCCATGTGGCAGAGTAGCCCGATAACCGAGACAAAGCTGTGCGGGAGGCTATTACATTGCAGCCCTCCCAGCCTTTGGTTCCTTCAAATCACTTTTCCTGCTCTGGTTCCTTGCTCACCAAGCAATGTGCTGACTAGAGTTAGGCTTCCCATGTGGGTTGGCCTTAGGGAAAGAGATATAAATCAGCAAGCATGATTATTCTGCCCATCTGATAGCATCTGATCAATTATCATTACAAATAATTAAACTAGTACTCTGGCTTGTACATGGGAGTCCCTGTGAATTGTTAACATATGACTAGCAATCTGAGAGGCAGGTGCATGGCTTGGTGTGGTAACAAATTCAGTACCCGATACAAGAATTCTATTTTACCTCTCCCCCACTATAAAAGTGAGATGTGTTCATTATTTCTTTCTCTTCTCCACTTATTTTTGTTTCTAAAATTGCTCATAATTTCAAACATCCAAAAACAACTACAACTAATTGTCAGGATGTTTCCTTCCAATCTATTTTCTATGCATATGGAAATAACATTTATCAACTATTTGTTATTTAGCAACTATTTCACTTCCTTTTTGTAAAAATGCAGTACCAAATCTGCAACCTCAAATGACAAAAGTTTTAATCAACTGTGTGGGAAAGAGCTTTGGCTGCTTCTCCCATGCCAAAAGAAAGATTCAAAGGAAGGAAGGAAGGAAGGAAGGAAGGAAGGAAGGAAGGAAGGAAGGAAGGAAGGAAGGAAGGAAGGAAAAGAAAAGAAAGACAAAAGAAAGAAAGACAAAAGAAAGAGAGACAAAAAGAAAATTCAAAGTATGCTTAACTAAATTTCTAAATTTCAGTTAAAGGATCAATTTCTGCAACATGATTAAGGAAAACTCTGTTTCCAAGACTTAGGAGCATGAAGAACAATCCAAAAAACCTTTATGGGTACAAACTTCCAATTATAAAATAAGTAAGTCCTGGGGATGTAACGTACAGCATGTCAACTATAGTTAATAACACTGTGCTGCATATCTGATTGTTGCTAAGAGAGTGGAATTTACAAGTTCTCATCACAAGAAAAAAAAATTCTGTAACTATGCATGGTGACAGATGTTAACTAGACGGACTGGGGTGAGCATTTTGCAATACATACAAAAATCGATTCTTATGTTGTACACCTGAAACTAAATAAGGCTGTATGTAAATTATACCTCAGTAAAAAACAAAACAACAAAAAAGTTTTTATGTTAGCCAGTGGTAACCTCCAAAACCCGTAATTACCCAACTATATATTCTAGACATTATCCTTCTTTTTTTTTTTAATTTTTTTTAACATTTATTCATTTTTGCGAGACAGAGAGAGACAGAGCATGAGTGGGGGAGGGGCAGAGAGAGAGGGAGTCACAGAATCTGAAACAGGCTCCAAGCTCTGAGCTGTCAGCATACAGCCCGACGTGGGGCTTGAATTCACGGACAGTGAGATCATGACCTGAGCTGAAGTCGGATGCTTAACCGACTGAGCCACCCAAGTGCCCCTATCCTTCTTTTTAAAATATAACTTATTATCAAGTTAGCTAACAAATAGTGTATACAGTGTGCTCTTGGCTTCAAGGGTAGATTCCCATGATTCATCACTTACATGCAACACTCAGTGTTCCTCCCAACCAAGTGCCCTCCTCAAAGCCCACCCATTTTTCCCTCCCTCCTGCTCACCCCCCATTAACCCTCAGTTTGTTCTCTGTATTTAAGAGTCTCTTATGGTTTGCCTCCCTCTCTGTTTGAAATTATTTTTTTCCCTTTCCCTTCTCCCATGGTCTTCTGTTAAGTTTCTCAAATTCCACATATGAATAAAAATATATGATATCTGTCTTGCTCTGACTTATTTAACTTAGCATAATACCCTCCAGTTTCATCCATGTTGTTGCAAATGGCAAGATTTTATTCTTTCTCATTGCCAAGTAGTATTCCATTGTATATATAAACCACATCTTTACCCATTCATCAGTTGATGGACATGTGGACTCTTTCCATAACTGGGCTATTGTTGTAGTGTGCTGCCATAAACATTGGGTTACATGTGCCCCTATGAATCAGCACTCTTGTATCCTTTGGATAAATTCCTAGTAGTGCAATTGCTGGGTCATAAGGTAATTCTATTTTTAATTTTTTGAGGAACCTCCACACTGTTTTCCAGAGTGGCTGCACCAGTTTGCATCCCCACCAACAGTGCAAGAGGGTTCCCATTTCTCCACATCCTCGCCAACATCTGTTGTTGTCTGAGTTGTTAATTTTAGTCACTCTGACAGGTGTGAGGTGGTATCTCAGTGTGGTTTTGATTTGTATTGCCCTGATGATGAGCGATATTGAGCATCTTTTCATGTTAGACATTCTCCTTCTAAAGAAGCTCAAATCTGGGATGTCTGGGTGGCTCAGTCAGTTAAGCGTCCGACTTCAGCTCAGGTCATGATCTCGCAGTTTCTGAGTTTGAGCCCCATGTCAGGCTCTGTGCTGACAGCTCAGAGCCTGCAGCCTGCTTTGGATTCTGTGTCTCCCTCTTTCTCTGCCCCTCCCCTGCTCATGCTCTGTCTCTCTCTCTGTCTCTCAATAATAACTAAACATTAAAATAATAATAATAATAAAGAAGCTCAAATTCATGTCTCTGGCAAAGATGTGTGTGTGTGTGTATGTGTGCGCACACACATGCATGCACACACACAAGTATATAAATGGTGATATTCAAATTCTCTCATTCTTTCTACATTTATTTTATTTTATTTTTTTTTAATTTTTTTTTCAACGTTTATTTATTTTGGGGACAGAGAGAGACAGAGCATGAACGGGGGAGGGGCAGAGAGAGAGGGAGACACAGAATTGGAAACAGGCTCCAGGCTCTGAGCCATCAGCCCAGAGCCCGATGCGGGGCTCGAACTCACGGACCGTGAGATCATGACCTGGCTGAAGTCGGTCGCTTAACCGACTGCGCCACCCAGGCGCCCCCTTTTTTTTTTTTTTTTTTTTTTAATTTTTCATTCTTTCTACATTTAACTAGTTTCCTTCTACAAAAACAATTGCCATCAACTATTTGCTTACCCCAAAATATAAATTGTACAGGAGCATCTGAATAAATGCTAGATTCTTTCCTTTTATTCATCCAATTTAGTAAGTAATAAGTTAGCACCCAAAAGTATTAAGTAAATGGGAACCAATGTAGTTTACATGTTTTGGCTTTCCTACAATTTGAGAATCTTATTATGATGTAAAAAAAAAAAAAAAAAGTCCCATAGTCTTACTTTCTTTAACCCAAACTCATTATCAGAAGCAGTTGGAGTTGACACATCAAAAAACCTTACCTCATTCTCTGACGAACTTGCAGAGAGCAGCACCTCCTGGGCATCAAAGAACTCGGAGACAGACTCTGACATGGACAGGCGGCTTTCGTTGGCTACCTGCTGCGACAGGGGGAGACTGACATGGATTTGTTCACCAGCCTACAGAGGAGAGAAGCACTTGCTGTCATTGTTTTTCCCTTGAAAGAAAAGCTATTTGTTGAAATTAGACCATCATATGCCAGGCCAGATTTCTAGAGAAATTCACACCATATGTTAAAAGAGTGGTGACCACAAGTAATTTTCACTTGCAACTCAGTAATGACCATTGCATAAGTTTCCTTCTAATATGTCTAAAGAATCTGAAAGGCATAGTTGAAAGGTGTTGGTACTGTGACTCGATTTCAGATCTATGCTCAATGGATATTAAGTGGAGTTTAACAGCTTGAACCCCTATCAATACCCCGATTTGATTGTGCAGACAGGTTCATTCTCATATACTTAGATCTGTTGTTACTAGCCATATTCTAACCAGTATACTAAATCTCAAGACATATTTGTAGAAGCCTCTAGATATGCTAAGAAACAATCTATAAAACTAATTTTTGATACAGAATATATAAGTCATTTTCCAATTTGATCATGGATTTTGACCAATGAGATAAGAGGACAAGAGTATTAAACCTACGTCAAATTATATTTTTATTCAGTAAGTCAAACTGTGTGTGCGCGCGTGTGTGCGTGTAAAATAGTACACATTTCAGGTTGGAAAGATTCAAACTAAGACTAAGATTCAAACTAAGATTTAACAATTTTTGAATGATCAAGTTTTGGAAAGAATTTTGGATTCTGAGCAGGTGAGTAAGCGTGAGTATCACCAGATATCATGTGATATCAGCATGAAGGTGAGTGGACATAGGGTGGGAAATTTAAGTCAAAAAGAAGTTGTCTTGAGGTGTCTGGGTGTCTCAGTTGGGTAAGCATCCAACTATTGGTTTCAGTTCAGGTCACGATCTCTCAGTTCATGAGATCGAGTCCCATGTTGGGCTCTGTGCTGACAGCATGGAGCTGACTTGGGATTCTCTCTGTATGTGTCTCTGCTCCTCCCCCCACTAACTCTCACTCTTTCTCTCTCCCTCTCAAAATACAAAAATAAACATTAAAAACAGAGAAGCTGCCTTGGGATGGCATATCCCAAGCAATTAGATGATAGAATCCTGGCACCTATAGATGTTTAGTAAAATGTGCTTCTGTAAATATGACCTTCACATTAGTTAAAACCCTTACCTTGTTACATATATTACTGTATATAAGGCTCTAATATTACTGTTGAAAAGTATAAAGTCTCATGGTTATAAAATCATAATTTTATAAAGGGTTATAAACAGAATTATATACTAAGTCTAGCCCAAATACTGAATGTTTTTCTATCCTTTTACTAATACCTCAAAAATTCTACTGAAAAATGGAATAATAATAGCACCCACCTCAGAGGTCATTGGGAGTGTCAAATGAAATAACACACGTTAAGTTGTTAGCACAATGCCTACCGCACAGTAAGCATTCATTCACTTGACCTCTGTTAGCAACTAATTATTAATTATCATCATCACTTTTAGTAACTGCAATAGCATCATTAGTATTATTTTAGCAAGGTTAGGTGATTTCTTTCCTAAGATGGGGCTTTCAAAATAAACCTTAAGAAAACTTGCATTTAGCACCCTCTCAGCTAAAAATGTTTTTTCCCCAACATTTCATGGGTCATTTGATGATAATGAACATTTCAAATGGAGACTGCGACAGACACAGGAAATTCACAAGCTGGAGTAGATATACAAACTAAATATTCAGTAGCATCAGATGAACATAGATATAAATAAAAAATAGACACTGATCACCAAGAAGAAATGATATTGAGCTTATGGACATCCCTCACTCTAAAGAACACTGAACTGTCAACAACACAAATACTTATGCAGAGAATCTTCTTAACATTGTAAGAACTGTAAAAAAGAACCCCCCACCCCCAAATATACAGTAGAATTAGATGTCATAAAATAAGTACTCGACATCTATTAAAAATGAGTCTTACCTCATCAGGGCTAGGAATAATATTTACACTGACAACCTGATCACAAATAATAGATTCTGAATGTATTCTGTTCAACCGACTTCTTAGTTCAGCATTCTGGTTGAGTGCCTTAAAATAACAAAAATTGCACATGTAATTTCAAGTTAATAAGCAAGCATAAAGCAGAACAAGCACACAAATACACATTAGACAACAAAGTCTAGGATGTTCTTAGCTATAATTTGTGGAGTCATCATAGGCCAGATCCTATTGTTAAGAAGGAAATGAATGGCTCAGAATTAAGGTATTTTTTTTTTTTTTTTGGTAAAATAATACTGCTGCTTAGTAGGTTAGTGGGTTAAAGAGTTCACAGATTTCATAAAAAAAAAAAAAATGATTCATGGAATTATCTCCCCTTTGGAGTCAGGCCCATTACATCCAAACCCAATCTACCACCACATATATATTATGTTTTACAGCCTGGGATAAAAACTATGGATTCTTTCCATTTTTTTTTTTTTGTTCTAGTTTCTAAAATTTGGAACTTGTCTCAGAGCCAGATAGTTACCCTAAAAATTATTTGGAAATGGAAGGAACAATGACCTGGCTTTAATTTATAGAATTATATTTTATTCCAGTGAAAAAAATACTTGTATTTTCATTTCCTAGGAGCACATGCATATGGCAGTATGGAAGAACTAACTCATGTACAGACCCAAAGGTGCCTTCATTGAGCAGTGTAGACCTTGACAAGCATAATAAAGAACACATCACCGGAAGGAAACAAACTCCAAGTTATCAGCATCACACGACTTTCAACATACCCAGAGTCTGCATCAGTAAAACACTACCTGGCACAACAATTTAGTACGTGTGGCAGGAAGAGAATAGCTTTACATAAGCATGGTCTCCCTACAGGTGCCCTGTGGACAAAGGTACTGTCATCACATCAATGCATGGGAACATGTTCTATATACATAAGACAGATGTAGCTAACTGGAATTACATCAAGGATCAGGGCATGGGAGAACAAAGCCCGGCGAAATGCTGGCCAGTTCCTTTGCTTCGCATTAAAATCAGCAATTAGAAGATGGAGGTGGATGCCTTACGAGGTGGAAGATAAATGTCAGACTTGTGAAGGCATCTTCCCCAGGGAACAGACTACTGCTTTCTTCATATGGAGTGTATGGATGTAGCAAACCAACACATATACAAACATAACATAATTCTAACTCTGTATCCATTAAAACAACCAGGATAAATTACAAAGTGGCTGAACTTGACTTGCATTGAGTGATACACAGTCTCTGCCCATGGAGCATAGAACAGCCTTTCCTCTCTCCCTTCAACTTGACTTTGGCTTTTTGAGGAGAAAATTGTTCACTTACAGCTTTTGGCTTTTGTTTAAAGTCTTTATAACCAGCTTGTAAAATATGTGTAAAATATAACACACCTGGCCTGGTGGGCTGCCAAGTATTGATGGATTAAAGGTGGGTACAGATCTTACAATTGTTACATTTACAGATGGAAGGAAATATGTGTCTAGTTCCTAAAACAGGGATGTGTTAGTTAGATAAAATGTGATCACTTTTATAGTAAATAAACTATGTACTTTAAAGGAAGAGTCCTAACTTCTTTACATTCTGCAAAAGTGCTCAGGATCATTTTTCCTAGAGCAAGGTCTCTGACACTTGGTATTTGAAAACAAAATAAAAAAACAAACCTCATTACTTCTATCCTTTGTGACCACTTCACCTATGCTTATTTGTTCTTTCATTATATCTTTGCCCACAAGTATATCGAAAGTTGTCTTGTTTACTGAAATATTTGGAATCAGATATATTTTACTGTCTTGTAAGTAGGAAGGCTTGTGATGGGCTCTTTGATGGTTTTAACTGCAGAATCATGGTCTTGACCTGATGGTTTCAGACAAATCTCTGCAGAGGGTTTCTCCAAAGTGACGGTACCTTTTGTTGTTGCTGGACAACACAACAGCACAAAATTCAATGGCAGGGGAAAATAACGGTTTTCCTCAGAGGAGGAGTTTTCAATACAGGCTTGCCATTTATAACACAACTTGCACTATTGTTTGCTCTGGATATTTTGTTAAATTCTCACTTAAGCTCTTATCTCATCCAATGTTCATTAAATGTAATTCTGCCTACAGGTGTGTGTGAAGGCACGCAAGGTAACTTGTAGCCACAATATCCATAGGGGGTGACCTAAAAGTTCAAAAGGAAAGTTTTTATTAATAATACATAGGCAGTGGTAGAAGCAGGTTGTTGTCATATAGCCCCGAAAGCATGAACATAAATACTCTTCCAACTCTGGCAGCCCCAGCGGCAGAAGGTGGAAGCAGGCAGACAGCTAGCTAAGCGTGAAACAGTCCATTTCTGCACATCTTCCCTGGGCAGCTCCTCCTTTTGCCTTGATCACACAGACTGTTTCTGAAGTTTGCTACAGCTGAGTGCCATGAGCTTTGGGGTGCAGTGCTCTCTGGCAGTGCTTAGGGCCACCCTGAAACTCAACTATTTTCTCCGTAATGGTATCATGGAAATCTTGGGAACACTGAGGAATATAGGTATTTTCAGTGAAATGACACTGTTAGTGATAACTACCATAGAAGAGCCCAGATGATGGCAGAAACAACGTTCAGAATGTACCCAAGGATCATGAACAGGGCAGAAGCAAGGAAAAAGGAGGTGGATCATCAGCTACTCATACCAGCCAACGAGCAAGAAAAGCTAAGGAGACTAGTTAGTGGTAACATTGCTCTCTCAGGGACACGTGGGACCAAAGGCCTACCAGGGAGGAAGCACCCCAAGGCATAGGAACTGTCCTTGGATTCTTCACCAGGCAGGTTGTATGCTTATTCTCACCACTTGTTTTGGTTACTGAGCTTGGACTACACAAAAACTCTCTATAAAGTATTCTCATTTCCCCAGACCTCATGTCCTTCATACGTTCAAGCTGAATATATCCAAAAAACACACCATTCCATCCCAATCTATAAAGGAAGTGACCATCTTGAAGTCCTGAGCCAGAATTGACGGAGTGTCCAAATCCCAACTGAGTTGACTATTAACTACCATTATCCCCTGGCAGACAGTGGGTAAGAATTACCTTTGACTGGGTGAGACTCTGGCATATACATTTTACTGAACAGAACTGTGAGTTCTGGGAAGGAAATATGGAAGCCTGATGGCTGGAGAAGGATATGAAACATATGGCAAGATGGAATCATCAGGGACTTAAATCCTTTGGATAAAAGCAGAACTAGTTCAAAAGGAGTGAGAAAATCGGTACAGGAACTGTCAAAGCTAGAGCTATCAAGAACCAAATCCTGGGAATCTCTTTAAAATTACCTTGTGTTTTTAATTTTAGTACATGCTATTACAGTATATTTGGAAAATGCAAAAAGTAAAAAATATATGTATTTAAATTCATACCTTATTGCCCAATCAACCAACTGTTGGTAGCTCGGTATATTTCTTTCCAGCTTTTTCCCAAACATTTTCCACATTATTTAATGGTTGCATACTTTACGTCTGTGCCTGCCACTCATTCTTTGCATATAAACATTTATTTTATGTTGCAAACTCTTCACAAATATGACTTTAATGGTTGTGATCATTTTCTATTATTAGATAACTTATGGTATTACTGATTTTTACTAGAATAAGTAATGCTGCCCTGAATGTTTATATGCATAATGGTTTTCTACATTCAGCATTACTTCCTCAGCCACAGGCCAAAGGGTCAAAGATAAAATCGTTTTAAGGCTTTAAGAAATATTACCAAATTATGTCCAAAATTATATCAATTTACATTTACTGGATAGCTAAAAAGAGATATAAACAATTCTATGAAGAGTATCTTCACGTACAAATTTTGCCAAGTCTCAGGGAACTCGAACTCAGGAATACTCTTGGAAGTTTTATCTCAATAAATACCCCAGAATATTTATTTTGTGTATGTGAAATGTTGTAGACAGGAAGGATGGTAAATACTACAATTGGGATTTTAATCATATACTATGTGCCTTAAGCCAATTTTTTGCTTACCTGTCCATACGTACCATGTTTGATTGATTCTAAGATGCACATTTCCCCCTACATTTAACAACTCAGAAGCACTGTCAATTTAATTGACCGAAGTTTTTGTTTTTCTTTTTTAGTAATGCACATAATGATGGTGCATCTAACAATCTGTGGCATATTGACTTAATGAAATATGGTGATTCTAGCTGGAGTACAAGGGTCATATTCTGCCGCTCACATTTGAATGGACCCAACACCCACTACGTTTGACATAAGCTGTGCATAGATTCTGGGGCCAGAGATCAAACTAGTAACAGTGTCAAAGTGTAATGTATTAAGGATAGACTGAAGTGAAGTCAAATATTTTATTATTATAGTAAACCTGGGGTACTGAAGTTACTTTAGTCCTATATACTGTTTGATTTTGTTGTTCGGGATACTACATTAAATAGAACGATAGTGAAATTATAGCTGTGTGAAATAGTCATTTATAAAGGGAGAGAGACCATATATAATGCCCTGTCCTACAGGCTCAAATCCAACATCTGTGCTGCTTCTCAGGTATAAAAGTTACTTTTAAAGTTTCATGGAGGTAAAATAACAGAATTATGTATGCCTTTGTGTACTCATAGATCAGGGAAGAAATACCACTTTGGAAGAGGAATTCATTATACTGTTCAGCCTTGCAAATTATTACATGCCTAAGGCAGGTAACAATTTATGCTGAGCAGGTAGTAAAGAATGCTAATTTCATGTATTTTATATGCTATGTGCCTTCTAAAAAGATGATGGAATTTGCCAGGTTGATATACTTAAAAACTTTATTGAAAAGCAGCATTTTGAAATTTTTACATATATCACACAGGACTTATGACAAATAAAAAATATACTTTAAAAATGTTAGACTATTTAAGAAGTTATTTAAACAGTCTCTCTCTCCTTCCCTCCCTATGGAGAGACTTAACTGGTCATAAAAAAATATCTAGGGGTTTAACTGATGACACTTGAATATGGATCAAAGCTGTCTTCAGGTCATCTAAAATGACACTATAATGTGAAGTTATGCTAACATAAGGACATACTCAGAACACTTGTCTCAATGTATGCTACTTAGTATCTTGTTCAATTCTGAATGCCATGTTAAAAGAGGGGCAGTGAAAACAGAGTTGGTCAACCAGGATGGCCCCATCAGTTCACTGTTCCCCCCCATCTTCATCCTCTGCTTCCTTCCCTTCATGACATGAGCAAGTTGCCACAACTACCAAAGTTCAAGGATGACTTTCAGTCCATATATTGTTTACTGCTAAATCAGATTCTTAAAGCCCTTTACCTCTGATCTCAATGGTCAACACCATCTAAATTCTTTGGTTGCTTCCCCTGAGTCTCCATCAGAGGATCCTCTTTTTTTTTTTTTTTTTTAATGTCCTTTAACTATTAATGTTCTATATGGCAGTACCACTGACCCTCTTTTGTTCTGATTTATCAGTATCTGCAACTTCACCGATGTACCAGGGTATCCACACCCTTCTTTCTAGACCCGATCTTTCTCCTGAGCTCTACATCTATATATCTGATTGTCTGATGGATGGCCCACAGACACCTCAGTCTCCACAAAATGCACTATTTATGCCTGAAAAATCAGTTTCTCTTGTATTCTCAATCTCAGGGAAAAGAACAGTCACTACTCTGTTACACAAGAAGTCTTGATTCTGTCTCCTTGTCTCTCTCTAACATGCAGCTGATAACCAGCCATGCTGATTCTACCCCCTCCCCCCCTTCCCCCCTCCCTCCCCCCCCACCCTCCCCAGTCTTTGAAACTCATCCCCTCCTTCTACCAACCTGGTACTTCAAATACCTTAAGACTGTCCAACTGGCTTTGCCCTAATTCCATCCATCCTCCATACTGTACCAGAGTAATCTTTCTAATATACAGATATACACACTATTATTTTCAATTTCTGGCATTATCACTCACTAGTTAAAATTCTCTAAGGCCTCCCTAGCAGTGATGAGATAAATCTAAACTCCTCTGTGTGGTCCTCGATGAGCTGGTTCCCACCCACTTACTTAGCTATTTCTAGATTAATTCGTCCTTGTGCAACCCATGCTTCAGCCACTATGAATTAACTCCCGTTCTGCAGATACCTCTCCACTGGTCTAGCCATGGATAGTGATTCCCTAGAAAAGAGTGAACTGTCAGTAAGCTAAAATGCCTAAGCAAAAGCTGTGGTTGGTTCCAAAAGACAGTCCATCCAGCCTTAGGGGAGATGAGTACAGATGGCCAGCGAGGGTACAGCTGGCCCAATGGGAGGGTACGGACAGACACAAGAATGTGAACGCAGTCAAAATGCTATGATGGCACACAACTGGAAACACTGAATTCTCTAGAGAATAGGGTATAACAAACTATCTTTATAGTACCAGATTATTTTTACATTTTGTGAGGATAAAATTGAGTGTTCTGGTTAAAAAAATGTATACATAAAATATATATAGAATAAATAAATAAATATATAACAGCCCCCACTCCCCCCAAAAAAAACCCACAGCAAAAACCCCACAACAACCCAACAAAAATCTTTTAGCTTTTGGGGCGCCTGGGTGGCGCAGTCGGTTAAGCCTCCGACTTCAGCCAGGTCACGATCTCGCAGTCCGTGAGTTCGAGCCCCGCGTCAGGCTCTGGGCTGATGGCTTAGAGACTGGAGCCTGTTTCCCATTCTGTGTCTCCCTCTCTCTCTGCCCCTCCCCCGTTCATGCTCTCTCTCTCTCTCTCTCTGTCCCAAAAATTAAAAAATAAACGTTGAGAAAAAAAAATTAAAAAAAAAAAATCTTTTAGCTTTAAGTTTAGAGGCAAGTAAATTATGTTTTGATAAGAGAAGGAAATATAAAATTAATGTAACTCTGCTTTATTTTGCTTTTATCATGTTAGCATCAGGTCTTTCCTTGTGAACTGTTGCTGTCTATTTAGGTCCCATTCAAGGCTCAGTTCCTTCTGATCTGTGGCTCTGCTTAGAAGTCAGGGATCTCCCGTTCTTCTGAACAACCAGAGCTCTGGAAATCTGCACCACCCATACGCTGCTCTGAAAGGACTATCACATGGTCCATTTAACTGTTTCCTTAGTAAATACTGCTTATCTCACTAACCAGATCATAAGCTTCCTGGGAACACAGCCAGGGCTACTTTCATTTTGGTGTTCCATACCTTGCACTATACCTAATATACAATCAATTAAATGAAATATAACAAATAAATGAACAAATGAATCACTTTAGAAATTTCTCTTTATCATCATTTCTAACTTCATCTGATGCCCCAAAACATATTTCTATTTCTCATTATCTGGTTTGCCAACAAAAAAAGCAAGCAAGCAAGAAACAAATACATTTTGAAACAATCAACAAAACTAAAAGGCAAAGGCAACCTATGGAATGGGAGAAGATAATTGCAAATGGCATATCTGATAAAGGGTTAGTATCCAAAACACATAAAGAACTGATACACCTAACTCAGCACCCAAAAAACAAACAATCCAATTAAAAATGGGCAGAAGACATGAATAGACATTTCTCCAAAGAAGACATACAGACAGCCAACAGACACATGAAAAGATGCTTTATCATCACTTATTATCAAGGAAATGCAAATAAAAACTACAATGAGATATCACACCCATCAGAGGGGCTAAAATAAAAACACAAGGAAAAACAAACAGGTGTTGGTGAGGATGTGGTGAAACAGGATGCCTCTTACACTGTTGGTGGGAATGCATACTGGTGCAGCCACTGTGGAAAAGAGTATGGAGGTTCCTCAAAAAGTTAAACATAGAACTACCTTACGACCCAGCAGTCATATACTGGGTATTTACCCAAAGAATACAAGAACACTAACTCAAAGGAATATATGCACACCTGTGTTTATAGCAGCATTATTTACAACAGCCAAGATATGGAAGCAACGCAAGTGTCCATCAACTGATAGACAAAAAGATGTGGCATACACACACACACACACACACACACACACACACACACAATGGAATGTTATTCAGCCATAAAAAGAATGAAATCTTGGCATTTACAACAACATGAATGGAACTACAGAGTATAATGTTACACGAAATAAGTCAGTCAGAGAAAGACAAATACCATACAATTTCACTCATATGTGGGATTTAAGAAACAAAACAAACAAGGAAGAAACTAAGAGAGAGAGAGAGAGAAACTAAGGAACAGACTCTTAACTATAGAGAACAAACTGTTGGTTACCAGAGGGGTGATGAATAGGGCAGGGGGGTGGAAGTGTGAAATAGGTGATGGGGATTAAGCAGTGCACTTGTGGTAAGCACCAGGTAATTACAATTAAAAATTTTTTAAAAATGTGCAAAGAAAGAAAAAATACGTTTTCTTGTTTTTCTTAGCATAAGCTTGTACCACTAAGCCTCTATCGTTTAATACATCTAAAGGAAACATTGCAACATTTAGGGGGATAAAAGTATATTTTACATGTTTACAGGATGACATTTGTACATTTATCTAACCAGGAGCTTGATCTTTCTGATTCGTAATACTTTAAAATAATGATTCAGAAGATCAATTAACACAGACCGAGGATTCAACACATACATGACATAAGGAGCCCAAGGCAAACCATTAAAATATGCTTATGAAGAAACCCCTTCGCAGACTGGCACAACAGTTGCTGCTTTGAATGCTTGAATGCTCATGCTCCTGAGTCCCCCAGTTTTGCACGGGAAGCAGAATATGCACCTCAACTGACAGTGTTTTACGGGTAACAAAAGTGTGGCCCAGGTAACAATACACAGTAGCATGAAACTTAACACTGAAAGTTAGCTGACGGTTCAGGTACATAAAACATGGTGAGACAGTTCAAGTCTACTTTCAGGGACGGAGGGAAACTATTCAAGCGGGAGCTGATCCACATGGAAAACCACTTACCCAGGATTTGCTTGCTCCTTCACTCTGATCCAAGGCACCAGGAAGTGAACAATATTTTATATAAACACTGAGTTCTCACACAAAAATCACATAACAACATTGAGATCTCAAAGGATGTTTTAAAAGTGCAGTTATAGACTGAACGAAGAAATTATTTCAGAGGAATTGCTCAGTGTAAAAAAGCGTTACGTACAGTTTTAAAGGATTTTTATCAGAAATACCAACTTAGATATATATAAGGATTTGATTAGTATTAATCAATATAATATATATTGAATAATATATAATGAATATATTAAATAATATATTTTATAATGCACAATATGTCTTGAAATATAGGAGTCTAGCTTCAGGGAGTATAAGTTAGATAGGAAGAAAATCCTAAAAGTATAAATCAGAAAAGAAAACAAAAGGTAATAATAATCAGTAATTTTCAACAGATTAAGATGCAGTGTAAGTGAGAAAAAATAGTAAGTGTGGAAGATTTAGTAGATTCTGTTCTATTGAACACTGGATGGAATATATTCTAGAACATACTTTAAAAAGAGTAAGCCAAGTATAAATGCATGATTCTTCTTTTAAAACCAGGGACTGCCTTATCAATGGCCACTGAGAAGCATCAAAAAGTATTCAATCAGTTGAAATAGCAATTATATGTTTACAAGCAAGTTTGGTTGATTTTTTCTCTTACCTTGACTTTTTTTGCAAGAAAAGTTTAATTTAAGCTTTAATTTAAAATTTTAATCAGGCAACTGCAACGTCTTAGGGGATTTTCAATTGAACATGCCATCCATGATGGACCACCTCCACCCTTATCCTTGCCTTACAGGGTGGGGAATGTGTCAAGACGGTGAAACAAACACCCTCGTTTACCTGAGACAGTGACTGCCGGAGCCGTGCCACTTGCGTGCTGTGGCCTTTATTATGATCCTGTTCCGAAACTATTTGCTTAAGCTTCTCCTTCTCTATAGCTATGCTATTAAATGCAGACTTCAAAAGAGAATGCACTGGAATGGGGGAAAAAGTGAGAAACAAAGATCAAATGCATCCAGAAAGAATATACAAAATGATACATTTCTTAGCACTTTAACTCATGTATAGACATTGTCTGGAAAGATGACATTACAGTCTAATACAAGTTAGCCTTACAATGGAATCTTTCAAAATATCAATACACAAAAAAAAATACAGTAATGGTAATTAATCAGGGTGGAAACTCTAGCATTTCCTACCAGAAAAGACTTAGAAACAGGATATAAAATAAATTGATATTAATTCTTAAATATCGATATTTAAAAAATTATTCTATAATTCCTATGAAGAAAAAGGAATAAGTTTTACTCTGCACTGGCTGATAAGAATATTAACAGTTCTGTGTACAATGAATTCTCGTGCAAATCATTTAGAACTATCCAGTAATTATTTCCGAAAGCAGGTACTCAAAAAGAACATTTTATAAATCCTGCGAAAATAAAACAGGGTGATTTAGAAGTCCTGACTAGTTCCCTTCGAGGTAGGAAATGATTTGGACTTGAAAATAATACTTAAATTACTCTCTCAGCCAGGAATACCTTGATGAGAAGTGCTTTCAAAGAGTAAAACTTCCAGTTTTAAAAGAAATAAGTTCTGGAAATACACCAGTTTGGTGATATTTGATAATATTGTATTCATACCTCAAAGTTAAGAGAGTAGATCTTAAATGTTTTCCCACTAAAAAGAAATGGTAATTATGTGACATGATGGAGGTGTTAGCTGATGCTATAGTGGTAATCATTTTGTAATATACAAGTGTATCAAATCAATAGGTATACCTTAAACTTATGAAATATTATATGTCAAACATATCAGTACAGCTACCAAAAAAAAAACACCCAAAATACATGTAATAATAAAAACAACTCCTCCCCCCCCATTTCTGTACATCTAATAACCTACATTTGTAAAATCTGAGGCTGTCGTTAATTCCGAAATACAAGAAGGCTGAATTTCCAACTCCTATCTTTAGAATAACAGTTTCTATAATATGCAGTCTTCTAAAATAGGAATTTCCTTGTTTAAGAATGGTTGTTTTTAAAAGAAGTGGAAATTCTTAGCAAAAAACACTGGCCTGAATTAAGAGGGCAAAACAGTGGGATCACAAGGGACTCAAAATCTATTGATTTATGTGCCATATTCTAGTCATCATCAATTTAAAGTTACTAACTTGATAGCTGGCATACATTAACCCCACTGGCAGTTCTATAAGCAGACTCTCATGCACTTCAAAATCCATAATTCTTTCTAAAGAGTTCAACCAGTAGTCATAGAAAAGCCCTTTTTTCTAGCATAGTTAGAAAAAAATATGTTGTTTCAACAGGGGCTTTAAAATCCTGTTGAAACTTGGATTTCCTGAAAACCTCAGGACTGCAACTGAATACACAAAACTTTCCTGGGGCTATCTTCAAATTTATTCATCTCCTTTTAGAGGCTGTGCTATACACACTTAATTCACACATTTGTTATCTCATTCTACCTGCTCCTACAGCCACCTCCTGCCCCTGCTGTTAGAAGTAAAAGGTACTGGCTTTACTGGCCATAATCCTATGCTGTTACATACAGAAAATAATATTGACATAATTAGCATCTGGCTCAGAAGTGTAATAAAAACGTACTAGCAAATAGGGCACCTATGTGGCTCAGTTGGTTAAGCATCCAACTCAGTTTTGGCTCAGGTCATAATCTTGAGGCTCATGAGTTCAAGCCCTGCCTTGGGGTCCATGTTTACAGTGTGGAGCCTGCTTGGGATTCTCTCTTTCTCTCCCTCTTTCTCTGCCCCTCCCCTACTCAACTGTCTCTCTCAAAATAAATAAACTTAAAAAAAAATAGCAGGAGTAAAATAGCAGGTGAAAGAGAGTTGGCCTTACAGAATTGCAATTGGGAAATCTACAGAAAAAAAGTGGAGAGATGATTTAGTTTAACTGTTTCCGGATTATAGAACTGAAGAAATATCTCATAGTACATCTTTGCTGATAGTTTCACAGTATAAAATTTTGTGGACTTCAACATTCCTAGAGATGCCCTCAGTGCATGCCCCTTCTTTTCCTGAGCTACCAGGCTCTTGGGCATTATTGCGCCCTTGAGATGTTCTATTTAGCACACATTTTCAAAATATTTTAGCACCTATTACCAATAGCCCCAGGGTAAATAAATGTCATTAATTTATAGTAAGATGTTAGTGACTGAAAACAACATAATGTATATCTTTCTCTAAGAGATTATGCATTTTATTTTTTTTAAGTTTTATTTATTTATTTTGAGAGAGAGAGAGCATAGGCAGGAGAGGCGGTGGGGGGGGGAGGGGAGAGAATGAATCCCAAGAAGGCTCTAGACCATCAGTGCAGAGCCTGACATGGGGCTCAAACCCATGAACTGTGAGATCTGACCTGAGTTGCAACCCGGAGTCAGATGCTTAACTGATTGAGCCACCCAGGCACCCTGAGATTATGCATTTTAAAAGACAACGCCTGGGAAGGCACTATCTTAGATCAAAAAATGAATTTCAGTGACTGAAACTTAAATACTGTAGCAAAAGCGAGGGTGGTAATTTGGAACCCAGGCTCTTGGTAAACACAGATAGGACTGCTCAATCCACCTACAAGCTACTGCCCTGACTCTTATTTATTACACCCTGCTCTCTATGGCTGATGGCAATAACTGAACCTATGCAACGCACCTTATTGAAAATTTAATATTAAAAAAAGTGACTCTAAGGTGGGGTCAGCTTCCCCTCCCCTCCAATCTGAACTGGCCTGTGAGGCTCTGAGCAGTAGAGTGCAGTGGAAGTGACTGTCCCAATCCCAGAGTTGGCCTTGAACAGGACTGGTAGCTTCTATCCCCATCTATTCTATCCCCTTGGAGTCCTGAGCCGCCATGGAGAGAAAGAGGAACACAGTTATGTGCAACCTTGCAACCACCCCTCCAACATGCCAGGAACACAGGGGAAGCCACCTTGGATCTTTTCAGCCCAATCCAGACTCCAGCCAAATACCACTGAGCCCAGGCAATGCCATATGGCACAAAAGAACTGCCTACCCGAGCCCTGCCTGAACTATAGACTGTAAGGTACAATCCATGAGTGTTATTTAATAAAGGAAAAGAAAGATTCCAACAGAGCTCCTTGCTAAGTGAGGATAACCCACAAGTAGGTATGAAATGATAACTAAAAGACACCGAAAAAAAGATGCTGAGTAGTAGCGTCCTGGTGGCCTACCTAGAAAAACTTGCTGTCTTTCCTCCTTTTTCTCCCCACTCATGACACTTTTCTTTGTTCAGTCAAAACTGTAAACCTATGATGCGTGTACTCCCAAGAGGCAGGCATGATACCCCACTGCATTCTTTATATAGAACTCCAATCAGTATATGCACTATTTAATCTTTCTACCATGACCACCTAGGCAAGGATGAGAGAGTAAATGGTAATCTCTCACCAAAGAAGAGAGCTTCTATAAAGGGCACGTTATGTTTGTTGTTACCTTTCTGTGCAATTAGACAAAATTCTTCTTGAAGCTTTGTATAATCCGTTGAGCTTTCCAGAGGGTCTGTGAGGTGACTAGGGGGAGTCTGAAACTCGATATCTGCACACAGGTTGGGGTTGGAGGAATGCAAGCGAACTGGCGACATGGTAGCACTGAAAGGGACCTGAGAGGGCAAGACACCAGTTAGAAAAGAGCAACCGTACATGTTCCACATTCTGTTACACAGGAAAGATCTCTTCCCTTCTTCAAAATACTAGATTCCTCTCCAACGATACACGCAGAGACACTCAGGACTCATTTAATTTGCAGGTGGCTGCGGTGGGAAAGAGCCTCACTCCCCATGGTTGAGGTGGTACTGCCCGTGGACTCACTGGCCTCTCCCTGTTACAGGGAGAGAGGGCTACAGAATGACAGGAAGGACAGGCATCGATACAGTTGTGTCTAAAAAATTGCTGGCAGGAAACAGTAGCCTGAACTCTCTTACAAGGTCTGGGTACTCGTGTCACAGGGCTTTTTATGCTCACTTGTTTCTGGGCCCGGAACAGGAGCTTACAGAACAGGTAAAAATTCAAGAGGCACCTAGACAGAAAGATTTACTTGCTCCATGGCCATCAGACAAAACATAAATAAGTTTAACAGTAAATACAATAATGGCTTAAAGGGACACAAATAAATTTGAAATTGATTTATTAAAATATGTTCGTAAGTGAAATATATATTATATATAAAATATATTTGTAAGTGAAATTGATTTATTACAAATATATTTGTAAGTGAAATAAATTACTGTAGTTTCCCTTTGTCACATACAACACTGTTACACATATGAATGTGGCTTACGAACTGGCCAATATTGAAAAACATTAAGTAAAAAAAGTCATATTACTATAGATTTTCCCAAATGGCTAGAGGTACTTTCTTGCTCATGCTGATCTGGGCTAGTCTTCTGATGGGTGGGGGCAAAGCACCTTTCCCTCTCCTTCTGGAAGGTTATACCTGACTATTACAAATGCCATAGGCCAAACATTCTTAGAAAATGAGAATACCAATTCCTACCGTAAATCAGATCACCAGTAATCTCCCCTAATTCTTACTGCACAGATGTTCATTCAGATGTCTTCAAGAATCATTGTTTAGACTCCTCCAAGAGCTGAATTTTATATAAATTAAGGGGTAGTTCACACCTTCTAGCTAACAGGAAATATGCTTGTCTGATGTATATGTATATCAGAGCCACTTCCTTTTTTCCACATTTTGATTTAGCTTTAAAGTTCTTGACAGAAAATGAGAGACAGTGGGGGAGGGGTAGGGAGGGAGGGAGAGATGGAGAGCGTGAGACAGAAAAAAAGGAGGAGAGGACGGGAAAAGGAGCATGTGCATGTGTACTGAGGATACAGAAGATAAATGGAAGACAAGGAGCAAACCAAAAAACCTAGGCTGAACGGCAGTCTGTGGCCCGGTGTGAGGGCAGCTGGGACTGGAGGGGGTCCTTTGCATGTAGCTTTGCCATGGCAGTGGCAAGGAGTTATTATCTCAAAGGATATCCAAAACTTACTGGGGAAGGAAGTGGGCATGAAGCTTTCTCCCTAAACTCAGCCAAGCTAAGCACGTTCATATATGATATCCAAAGCATCTGGTACCTGGAATTACCAAGTAGCTCTACTTTGTCCTTCATGGGGACCTTGGTTACACTGGGTTGGGACACATCTACAACTGGTTTATCTAGGCAGGATCAGAATTCCTGTTATTCCTGAGAAGAGACATAAAAGTGGCAGAGAAGCCATTTGAGAAAATGGAATCCTTGGGTTCCATAATGTGCTAGAAACCTGTGCAGGTAACTCTGTGATAATGACTGAGGTCTTTTGGGGATGTCTCTAAAGGATGTAGAAGAATATTCGAAGACAGATGAAGGGCATTTCTGACCTTAACTGTGAGGATGCTAAATCCAGAAAGAGCAGTAAGCCCATAGCCCTCTGGGAGGGACACAGAGAATCCATGGGAAGGCTGGTGGAGATCAGGAAGTCATGGGGAGAAACTGTGACTTGAGCAAATGGGTAGACCGGGGAGTGTTCAGATTTAAGGAGATGGTTTCCGGACACAAAGATCTAGAAGAGCGCTTAAGAAAAAGAAATGGTGGTGTTTGGTGATGGAGAATGAAACGCATTGAGGATCATAGAAAAGGGTTCTGTTTGCATCCAGGTGCCCTCAACACTCCAAGGACTGGCATGAAGTAGGAGGGGAGGCAGGGAGGCCAGTGGAGGCCACAATGCAATAAAGGCCCAGACATTCCAGTAAGGGCTCAGACTTGTCCCTGAGATAATGGCCTGTCTATTAAAAGTTAGAATAATATGCTGAGAAGAAAAACACATTACACATTTATTTTCTTGAACATAATGGAAGTTTAAATTGGTAACTTAGGCAGTCAAAATGAAACAAACAGAAAACCTAAAAAGCAAACAGTAAAAATGATCTTGTATATAGCCCCCAGGGAAAAGCACTCAAAATGCTCCATTCCAACTGCAATCAGACAGTTCCCTGGGAAACTGAACCTAATTTTTATATACTTCTGGCTGAAAATGTTTATATTGGTACTCTTTTTGTTAAAAGTAGTATATGGAATGGACATTTTAACTGAAGCATTCATGACGTGAAATTGAGAATACAAATGGAGATGTATTAATCTAACTCTAACTGAATGCCTCTTCAGCCCCTTCAGTTTTGTGTTCATCAATTTGAGTATTATGGGATTCAGAAACTGAAGTGGTAGCTAGGTCTTCTGTCAGTGATGGCTGGGATGGGAGCTGTCGACAGGTCTCATGGTCTGTGCCCTAGAATCCTCAGTGCTGGCTGCGGACTTTACACCCTGCTCAGGAAAGAAGTCCAAGCCTTCCCTGAGATCCTGTGCTGGGGAAGAAGCCTGATCCTGGAACATTCTGGTACCAGCTAACTGCAGTTTGGAATGGGGGTGTTAGGAGGTACTTTGAACACCTGTCTGTAAAGAAGTTAAAAGAGAAATGACCGATAGCGGAACGACAGCAATGGTAAACATGACTGAGGAAAGGAAGACACAAAAGCAGGTCTAAGATCCTAAGCATATACAACTGATGGAGCAAATGTGGAAAGTGTCCTGCTGTCCTTCCTCTGCCTCACACGTACAGGGAGCCTCGGGTGGAGAACCGATCGCATTGGGGGCCCTCGGTGTTCTTCTGAGGGGAGGGGCCGGTGTGTCTCTTTTCCCAAACTCCTGTTCTATTGGGTCTGGCTGATGTGATAAGTGAACCATTTCAAGTTCCAGTGTTAGGAACCGACAAGAATACATCTCTGAAACATCTCCTTTGGGTATACTTTTCTTTGGGAGCAATCTCAGCGGCCCCACACACTTGAATGGGTCTCTTTCTCTCTGAGGGAGAGTAAGTAGCTAGGAGTCATTTGGAAGAATTCTAGGTAAAATAGGACACGCTCAAAATGTATAGGATGAGTTAGTGCTGGGGAGAGGGAAGACAGGGAATTCGGAAGAACACTAAGAGTCACCAGCATCGGATCACTTGATATATAAATGAGGGGGCCAAGGGAGCAAGCTGAAGTTCCCGCTAGATGGTGTTATACTTTGCTATGGAGTCAAAGCTATAAATCCTACAAGGTTTAGAGTAACTATTTCCTCCCTTTATTTCTGAATAATTACTAAATGTCGCCAGCTTTTGTCATTTGATGCTTGGAATTATTGGAAGTTATTCTTAACTTCTGTGGTCACTGCTACCCTGAGAGGTGGGTGTTAATACTCTCTGCTTTTAAAAGCTTTTTCTTTTCTGTTTCCCATTCTATTTAAATAGGTTCTAATCCCAGTTTTCTTATACTCACTATATATATATATATATATATATATATATATATATATATATATATCTGCAGTTAGAAAGATGAACACAGTAGAAACACAATCACTTCCCTGCATGCATTCTTGAAGGACATTATTTAAGGAACCACAGGTATTTTCACAAGAGGACTGACCTTTCCTTTCCATACTGAGGTACTGTTCTCTCTTTGAAAATCATCTGGATTTCTGAATTTTATAAATGAAAGATTAAGAACTACTTACCTAATTTTACATTTTTCTATTGTAATAATCTGTTATGGTGTCACATATTATGCATACATGCATAAGATACAGATTAATCATATATCAGTTTCACTGATTTGTTTAAATGTTCACAAAACTGAGTTTAAGAATCGATTCCCTGATAAACTCCAAGCCACTGGTTCATTTCATAATCAAAAGCAATTCTATCTGTCAAAAGATCCAGCTAAGCACCCAGATATAAGGCAGGAGTCAGTTATTAATCAAAAATAGAAACCCAACAATCCTTGCATGAGTATCCAGTCTCTTACAATGCAACCAAAACCTTTTCATGTTTTTCAGCAATTCTAGCCTTCAAGTATATTCCACCATCAGCAAGGGCAAGACTATTGTTAATTCAGAAAATATTACCTAATAGCCAGAAAAACCTAACATCCACGATTGCTATGAACTCAGTATTCTGTATTTTAAAAAGTTGACAGGATGTCAGGAGTAAGCAAATATTATGATCTGCTTTTATCCAGCAAAGGGTTCTTGTATTTACATAGTCTATTTTCTATTCAGAATGCACCATTCACTATTCTAAACAGCTTCTACTCAATTTAAAATTTTGGTTATTTGCCTTATCTGTTTCAATACTTACTCTATCCTCCTAATACCCATCGTATTTTCTCTTAAAACCAAAACAAACCAACCTGTCTCTATATATGTACATTAAGCACTATTTAACTTTGTAGTTTTCTCCTTTCCACACTGTATTTTCTGATTTTCAGCTCAATAATCTTTCCAGAAAACAATTTTCCCTCGCTAGGTGTAATTTGGGTAGCCATTTAGAAATGACATCAAAATTCACCTTTTCTTACCCTCTCTTTTCTTTATTCTCACATCCTTTTCAAATAGTCACAATGCTACAAAAAAAAGCACAATTTATGTCTGTAGTAACATGACTTTTCTTAGAAAAACAGAAATCAGTTAGCAGGGGTTCTGATATCAGTATGACCAAAAAATAAAAAATAAAAAAATATATAAATAAGTAGATAGATAGATAACAATATCATTTTAGGAAATTCTGTATCAGTAACAGGTTACTCAGTTTTGCAACCTCGAATTTACATGGTTTCTTACACGGACAGTTGAAGAACTGGATCAGGGAGTAGTTTTCCATCGCAAACACGAATACCCATGTGCAACACCTGCCATGCAGAGACAGCCAGAGAGCATGCAAAAGCTAGGCCAGCACGGGAGTGGGTTACAGTTGATGCGGCTACACAGAAGGGGCACCACTGGGACAGGGAAGGTGACGCTTGGGCAGTTTCTCATTCTTATTAAATGTCCACTTGAGATTGAAATCCACTCACTGTTGTAGCCACTGCTGCCGCTAGCCTCTGCCGGCGCCGAGTGGTGCTGAACTGGCCCTTCGCAGATGGCCCTTCCTGACAGTGAATGAGAGAAGAGGAGGGAGGAGAGGCCACGCGGGGAGGCGGGGGGCGGGGAGGAGGACACGGGGAGCGGGGAGGGGAAGACACGGTGGCGGGGGAGGAGAGGACAGGATACAGGAGGGTGAGAGATAATCGGACAAGGGAAAGGGAGAGTTTTTAAGTGGAGTTGACTTGTCCTAAATCGTAGCCCTGACAAGTGCTCGAAGGGGCATTCGTAATGCTGTGAGAAAAGTTTTTTGTTGTTTTTTTTTTTAATTTATTCATTTTTGAGAGACAGAGAGAGACAGAGCGCAAATGGAGGAGGGGCAGAGAGAGAGAGAGGGAGACAGAATCTGAAGCAGGCTCCAGGCTCCAAGCTAGAGCCCGACGCGGGGCTCGAGCTCACAAACCGCGAGATCATGACCTGAGCCGAAGTTGGACGCTCAACGGACTGAGCCACCCAGGCTCCCCAAAGTTCGTTGTTTTCATTGCAGAACCCCTCAACGTTTAAGTCTAGTTGCTGAATATAACCCCACCCCAAAGGGATATGGGAAATTATGAAGTGATGAACAGCTTGTGATTTTACGGTAAAATAAATGCGCATATTGTTTTACCCATGCAATGTCACGTTGTATGAAACCAACGGCATTTCCAATCAATGGAAGCAAAGATGAACCTAAGTTCAGGAAAAATGATTAAATAAATAATGTGCAAAGGCCAAAACCAACAAGTTGTAATGGGAGTCTCCCATCAGCCAGGCAGAATTTTTTTTTGTTCCTTACTGGGAGGAAAAGTACACAAGCAAGGGTACCAGGAATCTTCAGCTTCCCATTTATTCCCCTACTAGAAAGCTCACTGGGATTCAACATTAGGAATGGTGTTGGGATTTTCAGGTTGGAGAATTTTTCAAGGAGGAAGCCAGTCCCCACAGCATAGAGAAAAAACAAACAAACAACACAACACAACACTCAACGTCCTCAGTGTGTTGGCACAGTGCTTACAAAAATCAACTATGGAAACCGGAAAGCATGGGTTTCATTTAGTGATGTGCATCTATGCATAAACTAGTAGAAGAATACCGGAGCTTTCTTCTCTGTCTCTTTTTGGTGGCCAGGATTATAGGAGAATGATATTTCCTTCTAACCACTCAAGTCTGCATCCATCTGACAGACCCTCACTCTTCGTGATTGTGAGCAGTCATTTCAATTCCAGTGACCCGAGAGGGACTTAATACCACCTAACAGTGCAGATTAAGGAAAAGCAGTATGACTGCTTAAGCCTTTTTGGAACAACAGAAAAACATTTTAAATTTTTATCTCTCTAATCCTCTTCGAAGTTTCCACGTGACATTCCCATTTCTCTTCCACGTTCATAAATCTTCTGCATGCATTACGTGTATGTTTATTGGATACACATATGCCTGTATAATGTGCTTTCCACAAAAAGTTTTCTACACAGAACCCCTTCATCTTTCATGTAGTAAGTAAAAGGAGGAAGAACTCATTTTTACCCTTCAGTATAATTTGAGCACCTGTGAGGTCTAGGACAGCTACACATGAATGACAACAGATCCTTTATCTGCTACTCTCCATGCTTCCTGCTAGTCCTCATTCTCTCCAACAACTAGGGATCTGGTATTAATTTGTGCGATTAGTCATGCAGGAAACCCAGCAGCTCTCAGGTCTGTGGCAACCCTTCACAAACCAGTCCCTTCTCGCCCTCCTCTACCTCATTGAAAACAGCCAAACTGTTACGGTGTGATGGTTATAATGAGATTTTTATTAGAACCCGAAACCTGAAGTTTGGGAGAAAGTCCTTTTTCTAAAAGGTAATCTCCACAGAGCCTTCCAGAAAAAATGCCTTCGATGAATCACATGAAGGATTTCTGAGGCTAGCTTCTCAACAGCTTCTAGTAGAAATACGGCCATGCAGATCCAACATTTAACCTTCATATTCAGATCAATAGCACAACCTAACCTATGTGAAGAATAAGATCCCGAACATACAGTGTAACACGTTCTTCACTGCTACTTTCCCGAGGTCAGTTTTCTAAATGACCTGTCTTATAATCATTTCAAAACAACAACTACTGCAGAATGCTGAATACAAAGGTCAGTGCGACAGTACCGATAACAACAGCAGCAGTGACAACAAGCACCATTACCACCACCAGGCCGTCGAGGTTCCTCCACAAAGGGCTGGTGCACCACAAGTTACAAACAACAGAGGGGTTGAAAAACGAGCCACTCCCTACAAAGCCTCTCACATTGGCTGCCACCACGACACAGAGAAAGTGGTTCAAGAAGGGAGATGACGGTGGGCTCAAAATAAACACTTGCCCTCAGCTCCTGTGATCAAGGAGGGAACAACCTGTGTACTAGGGTGGGAGAAGGTGGTAGGTATGTTTCATCCACTAAATAAAGATAAATGCTATGTCTTTCTGTAAGCAAAACAATGACGAGTAAAGACATTTACATTGGTCATAGGCATCCCCGGCTAATTTTATGGTTTCCTAGCCAAGTGTGTATGTTGGAGAAACTTCCAAGTAACTTCCTGTTAATAAAGAATGAGCACCCAGGGGCGCCTGGGTGGCTCAGTTGGTTGAGCATCCGACTTTGGCTCAGGTCACGGTCTCGCAGTTCGTGGGGTTGAGCCCCGCGTCAGGCTCTGTGCTAACAAACGGCTCAGAGCCTGGAGCCTGCTTCGGATTCTGTATCTCTCTCTCTCTCTCTCCCTCCTCCCCTGCTCATGCTCTGCCTCTCTCTGTCTCTCAAAAATAAATAAATGTGAAAAATAATTAAAAAAAAAATAATGAGCACCCTAAGGGCGGCTAGAAGGCCTGCTGGTTTGGGTAAGCAGCACAGGTGCAGGGACAGTCCCAAATTCTGCAGCATTCACTCTACAATACGTTTTGTTTTACCAATCTAACTGAGCGCAGGGTTTCTCTGGGAGTAATAAATAGCTCACTGCCACCTCCAGGCCTAGTGATTTCCACTTGGAGTCAGAACTGAATCTTCTACTTTTGAAAGTTTAACGTTTTCTTTGAGTGTGGGAATGAAGTGGTTTCAGTTTCCCTCAAAAATAATTGAACTGGAATCACAAGGGCCATTTTGTTACTCTTTGGCAAAACAGAAACAAAGCATAAATAAACATTTAAAAGCAAACTACCCCAATATGCGGCGGAAGTACGAATGAAGAATATTTTCCTGTTTTTTGACCAATTACTTCCGATGACTCAAAAACATCTTCATAAACTCTCCTCATACAGAAAAGCACAGTCTGTGACTAGAAGGGCTATTCAGAGTTGCATTCTGTTTCCTCCAGGAAAAACCGAGAGATATAGGGACCACAGTGAGCCTCACGGCCATGGGAGGACAGCCACAGGCATCCCGCTCAGACTCTCTGAGGACCAGCCAGCCTCTTCAAGGCAATGGCTGTGAACAGCAATGTGTTCAATGGCATACCTCATAAAAACGAGATTGAAACAACATCTGTCTACAAATGTATATGTTCATATGATGCGGCCTTCTTCAATTATTTTTATAATGGTTCTTTCTTTCTTGGCTATGAGAACCATAGATAACATGTTTTAAAAAGCCCCACAAAACTAGACAATCACGTGCTCAAAGCAAATGAAACTGCCAAAAGCAATTTGAGGTAAATTTTTGGTGAAGTCATCTGGCACATATGTCTTCTACAGTATTAACGTTCTGAACAGAAAACACACAAAAACATACTGAATAAAGGAACACAATAAATTGTGTTCCTAGAATGTGGACAGTCTAACTAAAAAAACCATGAATCTTTAGTGCTTGTGAAAATTTATTTTCAAATATATCCTATTAGCAAGCAAAGCACCAAAGAGTTTGTTACTTACACACAACACAAAGAATATCAATATGGTCAGAATTAAAGAATTATTATTCACTCAGAAGACACTGAAGATTTCTGGAAAGCAGTTCCTTTTACCTTTTATTAGAATATTTGTGGGGGATGGGAGGGAGGGGAGGGTGGGTGATGGGTATTGAGGAGGGCACCTTTTGGGATGAGCACTGGGTGTTGTATGGAAACCAATTTGACAATAAATTTCATATATTGAAAAAAAAAAAGAATATTTAGAATACACCAAAAATTGATTTATGGTGTAATAAAAAGAAAAGCAAAATCCTAAGTCTGATTTTGATTGTTGGGGCAAGAGTTTTTTAGATAATATATAGTTAGGATCAGAATAGTAAACATTCTGGTGTAAAGATCTGAAAATAATATGATTATGACACAAGAGGTTTTAGGCATTTACCATATTTCATATCACTTCGATGCAATAACATAAGATGTTCTTTCTTGAAAAACTTTAAACTACTCATTCAAATAAATAACTTATTTACAATAAATTTCAAGTAAATTTATCATGAGTCATTAAGACTTTCATGATTCAGATTTTAAAAGTGATTGTTGATCGTCAAATAATACCTCTGTTTGACAAATCATAGAATTTTAGAGTTGAAAAGGAATTCAGAGATAATTAAGTTAACTCCATCACCTTCCCCGGGAGCAAATGGAAACCTAGAAAATTTAATAGAAATGCACGAGATTACACTGCCAGGAAATCACAGTGATTACACTAGAGCCTGAGTTTGTTGACTTCCAATCTTTTGCAGACCTCATCCTTTTTCATTGATACATAAAATTTTGGATAAAGCTAATACATAAAAGGCTCTTTTAAGATCAAGTGTATATAAATGAGTGCTCATTACAACACACTGGATTTTTAGCCTAGATTTTTAAGGTAATTTTTTGTTAAATTACATTTTAATGATTCAAAGGCCATAAGTGAGAAGGAAAATGGCATTTTGTAGTCCTATTAAATCATTTTAACCTTTCTTTTAAATTATTTTTACTTATTCCAGAGTAAGATGAATAGATTTCTCGCTATTTTAGATAGTATAACTCAGTCTGTAAAGCCCTGGCTTTAAAGTATTTCAGCTGCTTTAAACTTCTTAACTTCTATGAATTGATATATAAAGACTAACACCTTAAAATCATATAAAAATATGAATGAAGGAAAAGTCTGTACCTGCAGTTGTATTTTTGTATCTTTGCTGACACTTTTTGTTCTCCATCGTCTTGTGACCCGCTTGTCTTTCTTTGAAATATCTACACAGTTAGCCTACATTACACAAATAGTTAAAAAGCAACAAAGTATTATTAAGTTCACACAGATGATACAGATATAGACAAAGAGAGCATAGCATGTTAGTAAAGAATCCTTGTTAGCCACCCTAAAGCAAACCAGCCAGGAGAGAAAGTCCTATCTGACGCACAGTGGGCATAAAAAGCAGAGATAAGAACTTGATCATAAAATATATCTGTCTGCTATACAAAAGGAAAACGGGATTACAGATCTTTAGCATTTTTTTCCTACATAAAAAAAATGGCAGTAATTCTGAGACTAAGTTGTATCTTCAAAGCTATCATTTCTAATGTGACACAAACATAGAAGAATAATTCACATATTTATTTCTTCTATGAGTTTGTACTTAGATATAAAATATACATTAAGATGTCAAAATAGATATCTTAACACAATGACACCATGAATTCAAAAATATTAGAATAACTCCAGAATATAGATTAATTTGTACTGTATTAGTCATTTCCTTTTAAATGTTACCTTATATATTCGTAGAACAATCCAGTAAAAATTCTGTGTTAATGACTTAAAGTCCTTTTGGTAATGTTTACCTGCATGTCAGTAAAGTTAGGTGCTGACTGGGTTCTCTGAAGTATTTCCAAATTTTGCAGGAGTTTGCTAAGTTCCACAAGGTTTGACTGGCAGTGTGCAAGGTCTAAGAAAAATCAGAAATAAAAATATGTTAGAACTGGGCAGGGAGGGGCAGGGATGGCAATAAAAGACAGTCAATCCAAATTATGGAAAGTATGATTAGGTAGAACCATGTTCATATAATGATGATACTGGCAAATGAAACAAAACAGACCCTTCTCCAGATTAGCACCTTAAAAGCATTGAGGATTAAATGAAGTCAATGCCTACTTACGAGTTAACAGCTAGCCACGACAATCTCAGTGAAGTTGTGTGTGTTCACTTTCCTGTTCAGGTGGCCCTTGTTACATAGGAAGCACACTCAAGGGAACTTCAGCAGTTGTATGTATGGTTTTAGTCTTAGGAACCTGTCTACTTACTCCTAACATAGTTTACAAGGTGGCTACCTGGAATTTGGATGGAGTCAAAGTCAAGTTCAGGAAAATAAGATGGAATACAAAGTCAGATAGACATATTTTTCTGTGGTTTAGATCACTAACAATGTTGCAATGAATGATTTCATTAAAACCTCTGAGGGATGTTATACTAAACACAACCAAAGATTCTCGAAGTGTGTTCCCTGGCCCAGCAGCATGAGAATCACCTGGGCATGAAGCTTATTGAATGTTTAATGAAGAAATGGCTTTTAATTTTATTTTTAATTTTTGGCTATATTTGAACAAGAGAGAATTTTAAAGATTTGCATAATAAAATATCACTCTTAAAAATTGAATTTTGGTACAAGAGTATTGAGTTATTAGTATTACTTACACAATTATCAATATTTAGAACATGCTGGTGGTTATGTGATTACTTTTGGACGTATACTGTTTATAAAGAGACCGCAACAGGACACATCTATAAATCTGTTATATTATAAAGTGGTTAGAGTATGTAGTCAGTCAAATTTTGGTGGGAAATTTCATTTATATTTTCTTTGTTTCTCATTAAGTCTCAAGGATCTGCATTTTTACAGATATAGTACAGGCAGCAAAATATTGCTGTTAAATATGGCTCAAGATGAGCTGGGCCAAATAACACAGGGAGTTGTGTTTGGGGGATTTTTGACTTTTTTGTTGCATATAAAAACAGAGGAGCTAGGGGCGCCTGGGTGGCTCAGTCGGTTAAGCAGCCGACTTGGGCTCAGGTCGTGATTGCGGTCCGTGAGTTCGAGCCCCACGTTGGGCTCTGTGCTGACAGCTCAGAGCCCGGAGCCTGTTTCAGATTCTGTGTCTCCCTCTCTCTGACCCTCCCCTGTTCATTCTCTGTCTCTCTCTGTCTCAAAAATAAATAAACGTTAAAAACAAAAAAACAAAAAACCAGAGGAGCTACTACTCCAAGGGTCTTTCTAGGACTCCCAATCACTGCACACTCTATGGAGAGCAGGGTAGCAGCAGTTATAGGGCCAGGCCACACCCTCTTCTTCACAGCATCTGCCTGAGCATGGAGCCCAGATGGGCTGCTCAAGGGCAATGGTTGTTCTTCAGAGAACCGTTGGCCATCAGTGCCTTTAAACTCCTTCAGAGAGGAGGTGTGTGGAGGACAGTACTGAAGAAGACAGCACCTGCCACCACCTTCAGGGGAGGCCGTGCCCTTGTGCTCCCATCCTCTTCCCTATGAAGAAAACAAGGGTCCACTGGTTCAGGAGGGTAGGAAATACAGAGCATGAAAGGAAAAGAAAGAGGGAAGAAAGTAGTGCAAATAAGGAAGGAGGGTTAGAGGGAAGAGGAGAAGGGAGATGGGCTAGAAAGGGCCTACATTTTAATTTGCATTTTATTTATATGTTTTTTAATGTTCATTTATTTATTTTGGGAGAGAGACAGCACAAGCAAGGGAGGGGCAGAGAAAGGGAAAAAGAGAATCCCAAGCAGGCTCTGCACCATCAGTGCAGAGCCTGACACGGGGCTCAAGCCCACGAATTGTGAGATCGTGATCTGAATCGAAATCAAGAGTCAGACGCTTAACTGACTGAACCACCCAGGCACCCCTAATTTGCATTTTAAAGAACAAAACTGTATCATAAGCACCATGCTAGCAGGGACATTTTTTCACATTATCCATGCATTGAGCCTTCCATCTAGTGAATATGACACCCATGCTTCTTACTAAGTGTGATTATTATACACAAACGGTGTATGGAGGTAGCATAGGAATCTGGAAACGGGGCTTCAAACCATCAAAATAATATCCACTCTTTTTCTAAAAGAATGGAAAGAGATCTTTGTGAATGAAAGTGATTCAAGGCAAGAAACCTAAAACTAAGCTTCAGGTGACACGGACTGACTTTACATCTCCGGGTTGCAGTCTCTTCACCTGCCAAGTGGTGGCAGTAATATACCCGCCTCTTCCCTTCCTGCTTTAGAGTAGCCACTGAGGTGGTAGATGGGAAAACGCTATGAAACCCAGAAAAGTACTGATCACACTGTGTTTAATCATGCCGCATGGCCTTAACTTGGAGCAAGCTGCACCCGTCCTCACCACTTCTATCGCTCGAAATATGGGAGAGATGAACTCCTTGGCAGGATTTCACTGCTTGCCTAAGTCTGGATGTACATAAGGATTATAAAGATTTGCCAAAGGCAACAGAGGTATCTTTAAAAAAAGAAATCTCTAAAATTTCTTTAAGATTAAATCTAATTTTAGCAATGGGGAAAAGGAAAATTATGCTGAGAAAAAAACTGCTGAGATAGTTCATAATAGTGAACAGTTAAAAACTTAAATATCTAGCAATGTACTTATTTTCCCATCATGTTCTACCTTGCTCCAAAAAGAAACAAGTCGTCCAACTGTGGAATGGTTAAATAAATTACGGTATGTCCAAAGTTATCAATCTATTATCTCATTTAGATACCACTGATGGAAGACACTGGGTACTCAGTACAGTTCTAAGTATAGGGAATATAGCAATCAAGTAAGATTCATGGAATTTACATTCTGGTAAAAAAAAAAATTGCAGGGGCGCCTGGGTGGCGCAGTCGGTTAAGCGTCCGGCTTCAGCCAGGTCACGATCTCACGGTCCGTGAGTTCGAGCCCCGCGTCGGGCTCTGGGCTGATGGCTCAGAGCCTGGAGCCTGCTTCCGATTCTGTGTCTCCCTCTCTCTCTGCCCCTCCCCCGTTCATGCTCTGTCTCTCTCTGTCTCAAAAATAAATAAAACGTTAAAAAAAAAAATTAAAAAAAAAAAAATTGCAAACAATTTGTATGTTAAACTATTAAGTATCCATCTTCAACACTGGCATACAGAATACTAATTTAACATTTCATTTCCATGGGGGAAAAATGCTTTCCAAGAGCCAAACAATTCCCTTATGTAATTGAGATCTGGACTGATGTAAGTTCAGATCTATGAATGGTTCACCACTTTGAGTATTAGCACTATAAATCAGATATATTATGGGTTCAAGATGTTACATGATGAATTTTTGAAATATAAACCTCAATACTGGGGACTCTATGAAATGATTAGGAGAGACTAAAAATAAAAGTGTTGTGGGAATTTAGAAAATAGAGAGATATCATCAGAGCACACTTAAAAGAGAGACTGGAATCTTTTCTGGGTCTGGAGGATTGATGGAAAGGATTCAGCAAAAGAGAAAGGTGCAGAAGGGCAGAAAGGGCCCTGCAGGTGGGAAAGAACAATGCGCACCAAAGCACGGAGGAGGGAACATGCAAGTGTGTTCAGGAAATAGCAAATACGTTCAGTTGGGCCAAAGGAAAGCAAAGTCGAAAGGGTAGGTAGGGACTGAAAGCTGAAAGGTGGATGTTGTTGTTGTTATTATTACTATTATTATTATTATTATTATTAAGTAGGCTTCATGCCCAGTGCAGAGCCCAAGATGGGGCTTGAACTCAAGACCCTGAGATCAAGACCTGAGCTGAGATCAAGAGTCAGATGTTCTGGGGCGCCTGGGTGGCTCAGTCGGTTGAGCGTCCGACTTCAGCTCAGGTCACGATCTCGCGGTCCGCGAGTTCGAGCCCTGCGTCGGGCTCTGGGCTGATGGCTCAGAGCCTGGAGCCTGCTTCCGATTCTGTGTCTCCCTCTCTCTCTGCCCCTCCCCTGTTCATGCTGTGTCTCTCTCTGTCTCAAAAATAAATAAATGTTAAAAAAAAAAATTAAAAAAAAAAAAAGAGTCAGATGTTCAACCGTCTGAGTCACCCAGGCACTCCTGAAGGGTAGATGTTAAATGCTGGGCTAAGTAGTTTGGGCTGCAGAGCCCATGGAGAAACACTTGAAGGGATTTTTTTGCATAAAAGCTATCTAAAGATATGTCAGTCTTGAAGGGAGAAGTATGTCATGGGCAAAGAACTGGCTTCAGGGTAGGTCAAACATCTTCACCAGGGGAGCTGTGTGATCTTGAGCAAATTCCTTAACTTGTAGGCATTTCACTTTCCTCTTCTGCAAAGTGGGGATTAGTAATATTTACGTCTCACGGCTGAGTGCACTGGCTTGCTCAATGCCGGCCTGGGGCCTGGGCAGCTCAGTCGGTTAAGTGTCCAACTTCGGCTCAGGTCATGATCTCACGGTTTGTGGGTTCGAGCCCCTTGTCGGGCTCTGTCCTGACTGCTCAGAGTCTGGAGCCTGCTTTGGATTCTGTCTCCCTCTCTCTCTGCCCCTCCCACGCTTTCACTCTGTCTCTCTCTCTCACTCTCAAAAATAAATAATAAACATTAAAAAACATGGAAATGCCGGTCCAGAGTCGCTAACACGTTCAATAACAGCAATTTCCCAAAAGCCTATGAGAGGTGAACAGCAGAGCTGGAGACTGAGGACGACAATGTCAGCCAGAAGGCTGCTGACCGGCCAGAGACTAGGTGAACGGTGGGTCTGAGGAGGGAAGCAATTTGAGAGGAAGGGCAGATGAGGGCAGGGGGAAGGGTGGGTGTTTTCAAAGAAATAACAGAACTGAGTTTGGGCTAGATGAACAGAGTGGGAGGGTCAAAAAACCTCTCAGGTCTCAGAGGTGGTTATGACAGCAGCACTGACAAAAATAGGGGAGCCCAGCAGCTGGGGCTGTTGCCGGGAGAAGACAGAGGCTGGTTTCAGACAGGCTGAGGAGGGGCGTGACAGAGAGTACACACAGACGGAGCCAATGGCGAGGAGAGGCGGCAGGAACAAAACATAGGCTGGATGAGGAGCTGAGATTTATGCAGTTTTCAGTCTTTTTGAGAGGGTTATGGTGCATGTGCTCTGGAGTCAGACCACCCACGCTTGAACCCCAATTCCACCGTCACTAGCTGTGTGAACTTGGTCCGAGTGAGTTGATTCCCCTGAATCTAGGTTTTCTCATCTGTAAAATGGCTCTGAGAGGATCAAATGAGTTGATGCATACAAAACAGCTAGGACAGTGCCTGTCACACAGGAAGAGCCTGATACCTGTTAGCTGCTGCTATTATCACTGCCACCGACCCCCCTCATCATCACCATCACCGCCACCACTCCCATCACCATCACCACTATCTCATCAAAATAGAGATTCCAGCTGACCCTATGCGCATGCCTGTCACCTCCGAAGTGCAGAGCGTAGTCGTTAGAATCCAGTTGGCCTGCCCTAGCCCTCCAGCTCTCCCCAAGTATTTGCTGTGTAACACGGGCTAGGTATTTGACCTCTCGAAGCATCGGTTTCTCTATCTATAAACACATGGTTCCTAACTCCTGCCTGGTACTACTGTGAAGATTCACATGAACCACGTATGTAAGGCGCCCAGTTCAGTGTCTGGCCCATTAACGAGCTCCCAGTCAACCAGAGTTACTATTACAGATGCCGAAGGCAGAAGACTGAACCTTGATCGATCCCCACAACTGACGCTGACCAGACAAGAATCCAGGGAAACAGAGAAGGAGCAGTTGGAGAAAAAGGAAAACTTCATGGGGTCTCAGGGAGAAGTTCTCACAGAGGAGGTCCTACAGGGCAGGTCAGAGATGAGGTCTGAGAACAGAGTGGAGATCAGATGACCTCTTGCTACTAAGAATGCCTTTTTCCTTGAGCAAAAGGGGCAAATATCAAATTACGGAGAGAAGCTGGAGTCTATGGACAGAGAGTAGAAGTGAATGGAAGATAAGGCTGTCTCCCAGAGAAGGGGTAGTTATTGCACTAAATCCTGAAGGAAACAGAGAGGCAGGATAGAAGACACAGGTAGAGTAGTCAGGGTGGGAAGAAGCAGGAGCACCCCAAGACAGGAGAGGAGGCACAGGGAAGGGCCATGAGTATTCTAGAGCACGCAGAGAGACAAACGCATCCCTCTTGCCCCACCAGCCAGGGGCTTTCCTGGCATCAAAGCCAATGTCTCTTCACTTTGGTCAGATGAATGGATTTTGCCCCAGTGGATGGTGTCAATCTTGTCGGCAAAGGAGGCAGCCAGGTTAAATACCACGCATGTTTACAAAACTGCGAAGTTAGTAGACAGGTGGAAACATCTAGAACCACTGCTGAGGGGAGACTACAGTGTTTTAAGACAGTGAGGTTTGGCTTCTTTCCCCAACCTGAAGACCATATACTCAGATGAATATCTGTGTGTTTTGTAAATACACTTAAGTACAAGCCTTTGAATGGAATGTCAGTTGGACATGCTTTATGAATATAACATCCTGTGTAAAATCATATTTTCACATAAAGATTGAGTATGGGATGTGTCCAGGGCTAATCAAAATGCTGTAGACTTTGAGTTCACACACACATAGAACAAAAAAATATATATATACTTTTGGGGGTTGGGATCAACATGAATTGCCAAACTTCAGTTTTTCTAAATGAGGACATAAGAAAATAATCCAACATCTACTTTCACCATAATTCCATAAGAGCAAATAATTTAATATAAATAAGTTAGGCCCAATATCATCACAAAATAATTTTTAAAAATTAAATCAATTTAGCTTTATAAAATCCTTGCCATGTTATCCTTGTTTTCTCAGTTTAGGTCAAATGAAAACTATCTCATAGAATGGAAATGGTCTGGGGCAGTTTGGGCCAAAATGCTCAGTCAGGCTTATTACGAGGGAATAGAAAAGTTTCTGGAGATTAAGAGGCTCCACAATGGCAGAGTGAGGGAACTGTGTATATGTTCAGAATGGTTAATAACTGTCCCATGGTGGAACACCAAAACAGGTTAAGTGTGGCTAGGAAATGCCATATAATTTTGCTACTTATTGCGGGTTGTCAGGAGACATACACCTGCTCTAGGACAAGTTGAAGCAGCAAAGGAAGCTGTACAAGTGACCTGGCAGCAGTCGAGAGCAAGAGTGGAGGTACCCCGGGGGCTGTACTGGGCTGTGAGATTGCCCCCAGGGTGTGGGGTGGGGCAGGTAGGAGGCTAATGAAGAAAGACGGGGACTGGTGATGAGGAAGGAGGTGGCAAGGCCAAAGCGGAAAGGGGTGAAAGGCAGGGGAACGGGGAGACAAGATTCAGTAGTTGTGAGGGTGCAGGAGAATGAACAGGTGGTAGGAAGATGGAGTCACAGGAAGGGGAAGGATCTGGTGCAGAAAAATAAGAACTAGAAAGGTGGAGGCAAACAAGGAGGCTGGAGGGGGAAGGGAGCAGCATCCACAGTTCAAGTTCACCTCTTTCGTTTATGTTCTCGTGGCTTATCCTGAGAGCCTGCCCTGGGCAAGAACTAACCTTCTGCACACCTGTCCATTTCTTCCGAGTCCTGTAACCAGGCTGCCACCTTGCTCTGGCCGGTCGTGCAGGTAGCGGGGAGGCTGTTGCTGCACGGTAAAGGGGACTGCCATGGAAAGCTGTTTGCTTGCACCTACAATGAACGAGAGGAAATGGATGGTTAAGCAGAAACAGTATATTTAAGTGATTTAAACAATTTTTCTGAGATATCCTCAAAGTGACATCAAAAAAGAGAAGAAAGAGCACGCTGGAAATAGGGAGGAAGCCTCGGGGTTAAATGTGTACATGCTCAGTGAAGCCGAAATTCGTAAGTGATAACACTCATTAAGCCGCTATCTCCACCATATGAGGAGTGGAAAACACTGATGTATGTTATATCTTAAGGGTCTGCCAGCTCAAATTCCCAAAAAATTTAATTTGCTCAGCAAGTTGTATTGGGCATGGGGTCCTTATTACAGGACTTCTAATTCATGAGTGAAGGCCTTTGCTTTCCAGAAGCTCTTACTTCCTTATGATCAGCTCAAGGCCTCATCAGCCACATGTGATTCCTAAATGCATTATCCACCACCCAGCAGCTGCGCACTGCTTTGAATGCATATTAAAAACTGTAACATACAAAAAGTCAGCATTGACAAATTATCATTATCTACAGCTGATAGACTTTCCCGTAAAGGGATTTTATGTGAAATAAAGTTGCAGGAAGTATAGTAAGGAGATAACGCAGTGAGTTCAGTGAACACTTAGTTGAAAAAGCAGGAACTTACTTTTGAAAAAGCTGAAGCAATGTCAAAACTCCATATCTGACTTTCATATTCAATTACAATTGATTGTGTCTGTCCTAAATCATCATGAAGTGAAAGATGCACGTATTTAGCAAACCCAGACTTATTTATTACCCACATGGGGCCACATACCAATTAACGTTCAGGACTCTCATAATTTGATACTTAGAATGCAAGCCAAGTGACAAAAAACTCTCTTCACTCTTTATTGCGTTCTGCTAAGTGTCACGGAGATCTTTCACCAAGTTCAATCTTAGAGGTGTGTCATTCGTAACTACAGCAATAGATCTTCTATGAAAACCAGAGCTAAAGAGCTTCTTATACCAAGGCAAACAGTGGAGAAGAACTGGCTTCAGTTCTCCATTCTCGGTTATCACCCAAGTTATTTAATAACTAACACAGGGATGAAAATACTACATCTTTTATCAATAGTCTATGCCAAAGATGCAGGCAGAAGCATCTTAAAGGATTAAATGTTCATATTTTTAAAATATCCATCTGGGGGCGCCTGGGTGGCTCAGTCGGTTGAGCGACCGACTTTGGCTCAGGTCATGATCTCACGGTTTGTGAGTTCGAGCCCCGCGTCGGGCTCTGTGCTGACAGCTCAGAGCCTGGAGCCTGCTTCGGATTCTGTGTCTCCCTCTCTCTCTCTCTCTGCCCCTCCCCTACTCATGCCCTGTCTCTCTCTGTCTCAGAAATAAATAAACGTTAAAAAATTTTTTTAATATCCATCTGGGATATAATTCTTGTTTAGTTTGGACTAACCCTGGGATTCATTCTATTCTGTGGTGAGAACTCAGGGGGCCTGGAAAACCTGAGGACTGTCTTAGTCATTGTGTGTTGGGTCACCCAGTAAGTGCTCTACTTCCTACCCTCTGACCTCCTTCTTTTTCACTTCAGAACTGGATATTATGAGGGTTAACCCAATACCTTGGTCCTAGGAGGAAGATGTTGGTTAAACAATTCTTGGCAAGGCTATCACCAGAATGAAACAAGGTTTAAGAGCCTTGTGAAACATAATTAATGGGATTTAACAAAAATCACTTAAGTGACTCCCATTAAAATAGTAAATAATGAGGGTGCCTAGGTGGCTTAGTTGGTCTGTTGAGCATCCGACTTCGGCTCAGGTCATGATCTCATGGTTTGTGAGTCTGAGCCCCACATTGGGCTCTCTGCTGTGAGCACAGAGCCCACTTCAGATCCTCTGTCCCCGCCTCTCTCTGCCCCTCCCCCTCTCATACTCATGGGCATGCATGTGAGCGCTGCCTTTCTCTCTCAAAAATAAATAAAAAACATTAAAAAAAAATAGTAAATAGTGAATACAGCAGTATTTCATGTAATCTGATTTGAGTAATCTCGCAGATTCCATGAGGTTTTTCCACGTTTTGCTAAGGACACTTGGATATATATTACATACATCCCTAAGTAAGAAAGCAGAGAAAAGCAGAATCCTCACTGAAAGGTTCTTAAACCCAAATCTTTATGGCAGCCAGTTATTCATTCACAGATGTCTGTGTTCTCAATATCAGGTGCCAAGTGGGAAGCTGGAACACCCCTGGGCACTGCAATGTGGCTATGGTTCAGAAAACTTAATTACTGAATCAAAGGCAGAAACAACCGTCTCCCTGTCTCTTGTCCTCACTTCAGTTTTTAACAGGCAACACCTCTAGCTTTTCAGCCACATGAAAAATATGAACTCTTAATACAGGCCAAAGAACAACTTCAGCCTGCCTTAATCTGGTACTTAGTACAGTGGAAAGGGCACTGACTTTGGAAACACAGAGATGAGGATTTGGATTCTGGCTCAGCTGTTTAATGGTTATGTCATTTCTTTGAAAAAATTTTTTACTGTCTCTGAGTTTAGTCTATATTAAAAATTAGAGATGAGTGTCAAATGCTTAACACAATGGTTAATCACTCAAATAGTCTACTACATATATTATGGTCACATTCTTTAGCCAACTTACCTTAACTTCATGGGCAAATTCAATGGTATCTCTCTGAGTCATGTATGCAATATATTACACATGTAATATATTCAAGGTAGAGAAGCAAATTTCATTTTCAAAACTTTGTGGTCTTCTTATTACCACCCAGGAAAATATAATTTCTAGGGGCTGATTAGCCAAATGTTCACTCTACTTCCTAATATCCCTACAAAGCCATATAAAATTAGGATGTGGTCCATTCATAGAAAGGAAAAGTAACTATTAATTCTCTTGGTGATCCACATTCTACCTAACCTATACTTGTGATTAACTCTGATGCCAAATGTCACTGTTGTCTTGAGGGTTAGTTTACAAAATAAATCTTCTCTTCCTGGTTTGTCAAATGACACTGTTATGTGCCTACATAATTTTCCAAGCAATTTCTGGGCTGATTTTTATATAACAGAGTCGTACCTTTCCATCCACAACAGAAACATTAGCAGCTGGTGAGGATTCAGCTGTGGAGGTTGAAGGAAATATGTGAAAACTAGCATCTCTTGGTGATCTGACAATTTCATTCTGCCGATACAATCGATGATGGCGCAATTTGGAGACCCATGCATCAAACCAGTCCTGGGATTTCACCTAAAACAATGAACAAGAGGAGATGGTAATGGTGAAACCAATCTCCTGTTTACCACTGGCACAGGCAAGTGAATTCCCTTGATAAAGGCAGAAAAACTATTGAGAAGTGACTTTACCTTCAAATGGTAGATATGCTCTTCTGTGTCAAGGTCTATTCTCCGAGCTTTCTTTTTAATTGACATGACCGAGAGTCCAACATCAATGCTTCCATGGACCTTCCCCTTTTGAATCTGAAGTCAGAAGACTAGTAAATAGGCTAGAAGGATATATGATTTGATGTGTTTCTGTACTGAAATGAGCTTAATGTAATCTTTAATTTATCTTTGGGAAAGGGAATACCACACCTTCTTTACACAAAGAAAAATGGTTAAGGTTCTGAAGTTGAGGTCCTTAATCTGAGGACAGGTGAAGTTTCTGTGACTTCACACCAATTTCAATAAACAAGACTATTCATTTATTTTTCTTTTCTTTTCTTTTTTCTTCTTCTTTTTTTTTTTTTTTTTTTTTTTTAGTTTATTTGTTTTTAGTAATCTCTACACCCAGCGAGGGTTTGAACTCATGACCTGAGATCAAGAGTTGCATGCCCTTCAAATTGAGCCAGCCAGGCACCTCAGACTATTCATTTCTTAGTCCTGTCTCTAGCACAACGTATAATGCTAATCTTCATAATTCTAGATTGCAAAGCTTATATCCCAAAAAAGATAGGCTTAGTGGTTCCTAAAATAACCATGGTCAATCTTTGACCCACAACTCAGAACATCCCCAAGTAATCAACTAGAAGACAGCTGCTGAGGCAGAACCAGGCAGCTGAGACTGAGAGCACAGAGCAGCCAGGGCTCCCTCTTGGCTGCCTTTGTCTGATCAAGGACACACAGCTGATTCAGTGAAAGAGACGGGGACAAAACTGAAATCTGAGCCCTCTGTTATTTCCCCTACACCACAATGATAAGAAGGATGGCATTTTCCCATTTTACATGCAAACAACTACTTCTTATATTAAAGAAAAATAATTTGTAATAATTTTACTGAGTTGGGATTCCCAAGATAAAAGGATGCATGAAACACAAATGAAGTTCATAAGATAGGTTTTAAAAGGATATAGACAAGAACAAAGGTTGCTTTAAATCTCAAAAAAAGCACATAAAGCATAGTTCATTGAGAGATGCATAAGAAAAAAAGTCTATTTGGGTTTTCTCTCCAAGACAGAAGGGGTGATTTTTATTAGTGTATCACTTTTAGGTGTAACCTTCTGTTTTGAAAAACACACATCACAATTGTTAAATTAAATCTTCATGCTCCCATCTGAGATTTTTATGCTAGCTTGAGCATAAGCATGAAACACATCTTCCATGGGACATGGAAGTTTGGTAACTTATTAATATATGTGCTGCCGAAGTGAGCAGGGTAACTTATTAAATCTTACAGGCACAGAAGAGCACAAAGCTGGTAGCTATGTCACAAGGCTTACACAATTGTGGTGTTTACTCACTTTAAAACAATCTTTGAAACATATCCTGTGTGCTACTTACATCGAGTGGTGCCTTGGAATACTTTAACATGCCATTATCCAGGACAAAAAACCGCTGCAAGAACCAAACAACGCCCAGTTACCGTCTACATTTTGAATTCTATAAAACATTCACAAGCATGGGTCTAACGTTTCTTGGCATTTACTAATCAGTATGTTTGCTCATTTTAACTTATATGAATTCAGTGTACCTGGCCATAGTCAGTCACATTAAATGGTAAGGAAATCTGAGCTTGAATTCCATACTATTAGCTTACTAGGGTTCTTTTACACACAATCTGATGGAGAGCGAATCTCTCGCCATGCTTTTCCTCGAAGGGAGTGGGCCTGGGGGATGGAGTCTCAGGACCCACAGCCAAGACTTTTGAATGAACCACATCAGGGTGTCTTTGAAAGTGAGAAATGAGAATAACTCAGTTTAGATCACAGTGATTCTGTAAGGAGCTTCTCTACAGGGAATTGTTCACTCTGGATGTAAACTCCTGCATTTCCCTGGATACCACGGAAAATTCCTGAAAATGCTCAAGTCTGTTACAGAAGCCAGTGAACTAGATCTAGGAGTAATAAATTATCTGGAACATTTACGAAGGAGCTTTAGCAATATATTTGTTATCTCCACTTAGCAAAATGCTTGCATTTCACTAAAAGAGATTAAAAATACTTCTAAATTACATGCAGGGTTAAAAGAGAGAGAGAGAGAGAGAGAGAGAGAGAGGGATTTTTGGCAATTTTTGTCTCCTTCAAGAAGCTCCTGGTCCACTCCAAATGAATCTAGCCATTATTGCTCCACAAACACTCAGGAAGACTCTGCTGGTTTCCTTGGTTTCCTTTCCATGGGCAATTCACAAGGGAACAAACAACTCTCAGGACCCACTCAAACAACGGGTCCAGTGCCCTCCTATGGTCTCTAAAAGTGCAAGGAGTCTTTCTATGGCTGGAAAATTACTCTGCTGGGAAGGTTTTATGTGATTTGGGACCACTTAGCTGCTGAGGTAGCAGGTGGTCAAGCCCAGGGATACTCTGCACAGAACTCACAGAAAGCCATGAAAACCCTTTTGACACAGGTACTGGGGGGGCAATAAGAAAGCACCAGAAGAAAGTATCCCCACAGATGAAAAACACTTGATTACTCAATCACCCAAGACACGGGCAATCACATATGCTGATGCTTGACTAAATATCTGATGGCGCTAGAGACCAGGAGAAAAGGTAATCCAAGTTGAGAACCTCCTACTACTGATATAGAAAAATGCTCAAAGGTATGGCCTAGAAAGAATGGCTGTTGAACCACTGAGATGTGGACCTGAGAATGCTAAATTAAAGTTAGTGATTCATGTAACATTGGTTTCTTTGACTTCTTTTCTCTACTTTTCCATTTCTACCTATCAAAGAATGTTAGCAGGTATAACCTACTGTGTGATCATGGGGGAAGAGATTAGCAAGGCCAGTGATTCGAGGAATTGCAAAGTGGTGAAGCCAGAATGAAAAGCAAAAGGTGATTCTAGGAAGCAGTATGGCCAGCTGGCCAAAATCCAAGGAAGAACAAGGGTGGACAGAAATTTTGGTATTGGGATAATATTATGGGTTCAGGGGAGACTGAGAAGGCTTCTGAAAGGAACATTAGAAGCCTCTTTGAGCTATTTTTATTTCACGCACAGAGACTGGGAAGTAGGGCATTTGCCGTCGGTTAATTTTTAAGTCTTCCCCTTAAATCGCAAAAAAATGTGTTTGCAAAAGATGCTATAATCCATAACATCCCTGTTTTGGGCCACTGGAGAGTCACCAGCCAGTCATTTGGGCCAATAGATCCATCTGCTCTGAGATGAAATCCATCAGCAGGTGCAGCAAGTACATGAACCTGTTCTTCCAGTGATTTCAGAGAAGGTACTGGTGGTCTGTCGAAGACCTTATATTGAAAATGGAGGATAATTTTCTCCTTCTTAGCCTCACAGAATTCTTGTTACTTAGATAACTGCATTGGTGTAGTACAAAATATTTTCTCCATAATTAAAACTGGAAGATGGAGAAAGGATGTAGAGGTAGGGGAGAGAGGAATAAATCACATACTTTTAAGAGCAGTAAACAGACTTCTGTGATTTTCCATCTTTAGTTTGCACTGGTAACAGTAATTCCAGGACTTTATTCCAAGGACTTAAATGGAAATTTGTGTATAAGGATGTTCATCACAACAGCAGTATAGTAAATAAGTTAGATATATCCTACATGTGCAGCAATAGGGAATTGGTTCAATAATGGTGCGATATATAGCATAAATCCATCCAATGGAACGGAACATATGCATGCATTTAAAAACATCTTATTTCAGAGAATATTTAATAAGCATACATTCATGTTATTATTTTTCTATATTCATATTATTTTTAAATGAAAAAGTAGAATAGACAACATGTACAAACTGGATTTTAAATATAATGTAAAATATTTTTTCCCTGCGTACAGATATTATGTATCTCAGACTTAAATGGATATAATGGGTTGTAGCCCACACAGTTAAACAAAAAAGGCTTTGAAAATTAGTTTTACACATACAACCATTCTCTTCGTTTCCCACCTAATGACACCAAATAAGATCTTCTCTATTGACGACGAAGGTCTGGAGATGAATATGATGAAAATGGTACCTTGTGCCAGCCTTTTAAAGGCCATTTTCTTTTCTTCAGCATAAAGCCTTCATGTTTGTCTGGTCTCTGGACATTGGTTTGGCCTATTTTCAGCCCTTCTATAATTTCCCAGCTGTCAGCTTCCTGAGAGAAAAGAAGAAAAACAAATCACGTATTTCTCAGTGTTTGATGACACAGTCAAAGCAGACTCTTAAGTAGAAGCTGCTTTTGCAATAACACTGGACACACCGGAAGTCTGAACCACATTCTGAAGCAAATTCTAACATCAGACACAGCGACGCACTTATAAGTGAAGTTAAAATGAGTTTTCAGTAGACCTGGATGCATGCAGGTCCATCAGAGACGGGTTGGGGGCTGGGGGCTGGGGGCTGGAGCAGAATGGAGTTTTGATTGCATGTACTCAGAAGATTTAAAATGCATTTTTCCAGACAGTTCATCTCTGGGCACAAAGGCACTTTAACGTTTTAAAGTAAGGCTGTTTTGATGACAAATGTTCAATTAGTGTGGAGACCCGGGCTCCTGTATAAAATGGAAAGGCTACAGTGGTCTGAGTGGCCCATCACCTACCCAGCTAAAAGCAGTGCTACGGGCTGCACATATTTCAGAGGGCTCGTGAAATGCCCTGCCTGCCACAGGACACTCAGAAGTCCATGCTTTCAGAGACACACATCCTGAGAAACACTCAACCCTTGGGCGCCCATGTAAAGAGCACCAGACTTGAAAGCCAGAAATCTTGGATTTTAGAGGCTATGCTATCACCCTCCTCCGTTAAAAACAGGCCAAATCATGGTTTCCTCTTTCATAAGACACGTTTTGTCTTGTCTATGATGTCTAAATTTTTTAATGAGCTGTCAACATTTAAAAGTCAGACGATTTCAGGTATAAAAAATCTGAATTTTGAGTGTTTTGCTAAAGTCTATCAGATCTGGCAGCACTGGGTCTGCCCTGAGGGATGGGTGTCTAGACATGTTCAGTTCGTCACGGCCTGCTTCCGTGTTAGATACCCAACCCTTAGCGACATCCTGGGTTTTCAAATCCCTGGACCGGGCGGTTCCCACGGGCCTACGCCACCCTGAAGTAACCACTGACCTGGCAAACACTCCCATTCAAGATCTCAGGCATGGGTCACAAAGCAAGCAGTAGAGGCAGGAGCAAACATCACATCCCATTCACAACTGCTATGATCCTGCCCCCGGCGCAGGGAAGCACAATCTCTCGGTGTAACCTGCTCCACTGCCTCAGCTTCAGAAAGCGGGACAAGCCCACAGATCAGGGCAGGCATCTCTGCAGAATGCCCCATCCCAAACGGACTCAGGAAACTGTCTTCTGAAGACATATATTCTATCAGGAATCATCCTTCAATCACACAACAAGGCTCCAACAGGAACTGATGAGTTCCATCTTGGACTTGCTGGCACAAATGTCTAGGTGGTGGCCGCCCCTGCTGAAGGACTGTGAGGCTCTGACAAGGCCCAGAGGCAAAGGTGCCACGATTAGTTACGGACAATGGCCCTGGGGACGAGAAGGGAGAGGCTAGCATTTTATCATCCATTCCTCTTTTCCTTTTTTCCCTCCTTCCATCCCAGAAGCTGCTTGCCCAATGGCCAAGTCAAATCTATGTTTAAGTCCAAGCATGTATAAATGGGGTGTGTTTTTTCACAGTAAGCTATATTTCTAGGAGATGCAGCTGAACATTGCTTCATTCTAGCATCGCTAAGCCTAGGAGACACTCCTGGCTTATGAAAAGCCCTCTAAGCCAACATCATGCCTCTGTCCTCCCAAATGCAACTGTAAATGTCCCCTACTCCACAAGGAAAACCAATCTGAGACCAGTGTCATTTCTTTATCTACCTGGTCATCCCTGAGGGGTCCCCACTGAATGAACTATTTACCTTACAAAAACATACCTACTAATATTCATTTAGCAACATTAAGAACCCTTTATAGTAACTGCTAGTGTCCCATTAAATTTAAAAAAAATCCTCTTTCAGATTCTGTGTCTCCCTCTCTCTCTGTTCCTCCCCTGCTTGCACTCTCTCTCTCTCTCTCTCTCTCTCTCTCTCTCTCAAAAATAAAGATTAAAAAAAGAGTTGGACACTTAACCGCCTGAGCCACCCAGATGCCCCCAAGAAATAATATTCTATTTAAAGATAATACTGTTTATTTATTTATTTTTTAAATATATGAAATTTATTGTCAAATTGGTTTCTATACAACACCCAGTGCTCATCCCAACAGGTGCCCTCCTCAATACCCATCACCCACCCACCCTCCCCTCCCTCCCACCCCCCATAAGCCTTCAGTTTGTTCTCAGTTTTTAAGAGTCTCTTATGCTTTGGCTCTCTCCCACTCTAACCTCTTTCTTTTTTTTTTCCTTCCCCTCCCCCATGGGTTTCTGTTAAGTTTCTCAGGATCCACATAAGAGTGAAAACATATGGTATCTGTCTTTCTCTGTATGACTTATTTCACTTAGCATAACACTCTCCAGTTCCATCCACGTTGCTACAAAAGGCCATATTTCATTCTTTCTCATTGCCACGTAATATTCCATTGTGTATATAAACCACAATTTCTTTATCCATTCATCAGTTGATGGACATTTAGGCTCTTTCCATAATTTGGCTATTGTTGAGAGTGCTGCTATGAACATTGGGGTACAAGTGGCCCTATGCATCAGTACTCCTGTATCCCTTGGATAAATTCCTAGCAGTGCTATTGCTGGGTCATAGGGTAGGTCTATTTTTAATTTTCTGAGGAACCTCCACACTGCTTTCCAGAGCGGCTGCACCAATTTGCATTCCCACCAACAGTGCAAGAGGGTTCCCGTTTCTCCACATCCTCTCCAGCATCTATAGTCTCCTGAATTGTTCATTTTGGCCACTCTGACTGGCGTGAGGTGGTATAAAGATAATACTGTTAAGACATGTGGTTGAGCTGGTCAAAACTGTTAATTAGATACAGTAATATTTTTTGATATATATATTTAAAGTTTTTACTTAAATTCCAATTAGTTAATATATATAGTATAACATTAATTTCAGTAGAATTTTGTGATTTATCACTTATACACAACACCCAAATGCAGTAATTTTTTAAAAAAATGTTTCTGATGAGACAGTTTCAGGCTGTATACCATGTTTTTTGGACAATACCAGTACAGGTGGCATTATCATCTGGAGCACAAAGTGGGGTGCTCTGGTATTCCCATTTTAAAATACTGAACTGGAGGGCGCCTGGGTGGCTCAGCCATTAGGCGTCTGACTTCGGCTCAGGTCCTGATCTTGCAGTTTGTGGGTTTGAGCCCCACCTTGGGCCTCAGAGCTCAGAGCCTGGAGCCTGTTTCGGATTCTCTGTCTCCCTCTCTCTCTGCCCCTCCCCCTCATGTTCTGTCTCTCTGTCTCTCAAAAATAAATAAACATTAAAATAATAATAAAATAAAATAAAATACTGAATTGCACCTCAACAAGTGAGCATTGCTTAGGAATAATGTTGCAATCATCAGAGAAGATACTAGGTTCTACTTTCACCAAAGAAAGTAGACAAAAAATTTCATAAAAATGATGGATTTTTACTGATTTCTTTTTAAAAGTTTGATATAATCACATAATTAAAGAATAACTCTCTGTATATGTATAAATATATTCATTAGAGCTTTCTCTGTTCTTAGATATCAGCTGTATTTAATGACATTTCTATTTTTAGTAGCCCTATCCATGTATAGCATCTCTAGAATAACATTTTTATTTTCAACTAGTTCTCATTTGAAGGCTAGTGTTCATCTTTCATCTATTCTGTGTGTGTGTGTGTGTGTGTGTATGTGTGTGTGTGTGTGTGTACACATACATATATATGATGTGTGGTATGTGGGTGTATATATATATACATTATATATGTATGTGTGGCCATTATGTGTGGCCTGTGTGTATATATACATATATGATCTGTATGGTGTATATATATATATACATATATGTGTATGGTGTATATATATATACATATATGTGTATGGTGTATATATATATACATATATGTGTATGGTGTATATATATATATATATACATATGTATAGGTATATATGTATACATGTATATGTAAGTAAATACATATACATGTGATGAAGAATACTCTGGATAACTTGTAAAAATGGAAACATTTAATAATAAGTGTTTGGATAAGCTTTTTGGATTTTTTTTTTTCTAATTAAACTCAGACCATAATACCAGCTTGTTCCTGTGGCACAATGGCTACTGATTTCTATCACAGTAGTATTTTTCTTAGTTTAACTACAGAGGAGGGAAATAAAGGGATAAGACAGAAAAGGCAAAAGGTTAAAATGTATTTCTTAAACATAAATGCAGTAGCTCCAAACAAATAACTCTATTTGCTCTGATTCAATATTATTAAACCCAAAGAAATTGAAAAGAATCCCAATACAGTTCTTATAGTTAAATAAGCTGTCCAACTGACAAAGAGGCAAAAAGGTAAATCCAGAGCAAACAACATCTTCCCTATTTCAATTATAACTGCAGATGACAATGTTACAAATAAGGTGTGTAAGAAATGAAAACAGCCCATCTCAGCCTTTAATAGAACCCACCTCTATGCTTAGTAGACTAGGTCTATCTTAAGGAACTTAAAATTACTTTCTGAAAATTGAAGGAGTTTTTGTCATTTCAATGGATATTAATTTTCTTTTTAAAAGTCTCCAATTTTTGTAGGTACACTTGTAATGGAAACAGTCAAAAGCCCTTATGTGATCATATCCGGACTTGAGTCAGATACACAAACATTTTTGCTATTACAGAAATTTAAAATATACTTCTAATCTAATAACAACAACTAAAATCAGAAAGTAACCTAGTAACAGCCCTCATCTGTTCATTTGAGACACTTCCTTTCTCAAGGGTATACTCCAGAGGCATGAGTGTCGGGGATGGGGGTGGGGTGCTACATCAACCAAACTAAGAATTTCGACAAATCCTGAGACAGGACAATGTGTACTTCAAACAATGTTCTTCTACCGTCAACCAGGGCCCAGGAAGTCCATCTCTTCTCAAAGGGATGGTGAGATGCTCTCGTATCTGGAATGGATGGGACCCTCTGATTTCATGAGGCCCTGAGCAATGTGGTATTAATACAAAACACAACAACAATAGTGTAGTCCTACAGCAGGATCCAAGCGGGTAACAGCGTGGAAGAGTAATGGGAAGTGGATACAGTTGGTGCCCTACCTAGATGCCTGTAAGAGCCCAGTGGATCCACGCCCCAGCGGTAGAGGCTCCCTCCTTCTACCGTGAACTGCCTTTTACTGAAGCTGGGGCCATAGAGCCTGGGCATGAATCTCCCTCCTCCATGGCTGGGGCATCTACACCTCAGCATCTCCTTCCCTCAAGACTCTCAACTGCTGAAGGACACAAGAGTACCAACAGCTGATGGAACAAAAATCCCTGCCTCAGAATGACAGCAACACTGTGATACAATTCATGCCCAGGGCTCACCGTGGAGTCGGGCTGAAGGTAGACTCCGGCCAAAACCACTTCTTGCCAGCACTGCACTGTCCTAACCTCTTCTCTTACCCTTTCTCCTGCGGGCTCTCCCATAATGAGCCACAAACACCCTAAGCCCAGTCTCAGGTCTTCCTTCTAGAGGACCTGATGTAAGAAAGGATGTAAAATAAAGTAACAGATGTGGTAAGTGCAGGGACAGGCTGGGGCCGAGGGTGCATTGGGGTAGGGAGGTGATAAACAGCGTCTGAAGAAGGATTCCTGTGGGCCTGACTTAGAAGAGTAGGGGTTTCAGCTAGGGCACTCCAGAAGGAGCAGACATGCAGCAGTGGAGGAGAGAAAGAGCATGGCCAGTGTAGGGAACTGTGTGCAGGTGGATGTAGCTGGAGTGTAAAGTGAGATGCCATGGAGGTTCAAGATGCAGTTGGTGGGGGACGAAGGACCCAAGCAAGTCTTGTGTGCGTTTGCTTATTATTATTATTATTAACTATTATACTTACTAGATCGTCAGTTTATTGTAAAAGGATACAACTCAGGAACAGCCAGGTGGGAGGGATGCAGAGGACAAGGTACAGGGAAAGGGTGAGGAAGTTCCCTGCCCTCCGCAGGGGTGCCAATCCTCCAGTGCCTCCCCATGTTCACCGACCAGGAAGTTCTTCCTTATTTGTGGTTTTCAGCCCAGCAATTCTCCTTGTCGTTTCTGTGTGTCATTCTCTTTTCACTGTGTATCTCTCACCATCCTGGTCTCTGTCACACACCACCTATCTGACTCCGGACAACTAGCTTACTTAGGCGCCAAGTCTCAGTTTCCTCATCAGTAAAATGAGAAGAACGTCAATAGTCACCTCATCCAGTAGGCTGATCATGTGAGAGACTATATGTACTGATCCAATGTCTGAGACAAAGTAGACGCCCAATAAATGTTAGCTGCCATTCCCATGGCCCCAGGATTTATTTATTCTCTCTCTCTGTTAGCTGCCTGTAAGAGAGAGCTGATATTTTCAAAGAGATTACCAGTTGTATTTACCAAGTCACCATTCTCTGTTTGCCATTCAAATAGAAATCAGATTACTTTCTATTTCTCTCTAAATTATTTTTTAAGTTTAGTAACCCCCTTTCCTTAGATTAGCAGTCTACTCCTGTCCAATAACACAAACTTCATAGCTTGTAATATCTTCTAAATATGAAGAGTACAAGCACATATTTTCCATACCACTAGGGTAGGAAAGTGTTCTTTCCTTAAAGGATTCTGTTTAACACAGGGAAAGCAAAGAAGAATCAGTTCAACATATTTCAAAGTCGTTTGGGGGAAATAAAGTGCTATTTTTATATCTGAACTCAAAATCCCCATGCAGTCTATTTGCTGAGTTTCTCCACAAGACAGGCAGCCCACTGAAGATCGCAGGAGTCGAGCAAGAGGTAGGGGTGAGCAGGATGGCATCTCCCCAGCTTTTCTTTAGGATTTTGTATTTTAGACATAAATAAATTTAGATGTTTCCCTAGTCCATGAAAGACAAGGCTGAAGGGAGGGAATGCTGGCTTCCATTAAATGGAAGAGCTCTTAATAATCTGCAGTGTTCTTCCAAGAGCTCACTGCAAGGCAGGCCAGATATAAGGAGAAGGATGGAACCCTCACGTCCAACAGCCCCTCAGGTAGGTACTATTTTATCTGTAGGTGGCCTAGCACTGAAATGGTCTCAGTCTCAATCCCTGCTCTGCTACTTTTTCTACTTTCTGCTAGCTTTTTCAGATGTTGAGCAAGTTACTAATTCTTGGTTTCCATATTTGTAAATGTAATAAATACCTCCACTGCATGGAGCTGTTTGCAAGGGTTATATTAAATGGGATAATGTATTTAAGCACCTGGCACAATGCCTGGTGCACAGTGCAGGGGCCATGATGGTAACAGGTGGTGTTGCTGGTGGTGGTGGTGTTATTTTTTATTTTTAATTTTTTTCTGTTGGACCCAGTGATTTTTTTCTTCCTATTAGCTTGGCATAGAAATATCTGCTCATGTCTCCAACAGGGGAACGATAATACTTTCTCTTCCTTTAAACTCCAGAGTATTTTGGATCTTTGTAACCTTGCAAATTGCAGCAAAATATACTTTCATCTATTCCTCCCTTACACAGGGCAGAGAAACCTTACATACTGGAGGCAGAAAGACGTGGTAGCACAGTGCTACAACAGGTATCACAGCTACCTCAGGGGAGTCAGGTGTAAGAGCTGTTTACGATCCAGCTGGCCCACAGCAGGCATCAAGCCGTCTGAGAAAGCACCACATTCCACCACTGACCTTGGAGAGGGGGACAGGCTCCGGTTCTAGCAACTGCCGACTTACAGAGGGTTCGGTGCTGGAGGAAGCAGTCCTCTCCAAGACGTGGATACTCTGAAAATAAATGGAAATATATCCCAGGGTGAGACAGCCCATTTTTCACATGGATGGACACGGGGGCGAGGTCACACAGTGAACTACAGTAAACACAGTGAGCCATGGTAACGATGGCAAGTTCCTGAGGAGACCAAAGGCAGCAGCAACAGTCAGAAAAATGCCAGCACGGGATTTTGTTTTCCCCTCTTCCAGATATGCTCTACAACAGCTGGTTTGTCTTCGAGAAAAAGTCAGAGATTGCACACATTTAAAAAACCACAGAGCATGCCTCAACATATTTATTACTTTACGAGAATGTATATCCACCACTTAGACAATTAGCCTTACATAAAAATATCTGCTTACCTCTCTCTGAGGGCAACAGACAAAAGGGAAGGTCTACATCAAAAATCCCAGAGCCTTAATACCACTTAGTCTCTAGAGTTTCTTATAATCCTTATGAAATCATTGTAATTGTAGTATCTTACAAAAATTCTTAAATGAGCAGAGAAGAAAATGATTCATCAAATACAAAACAGTAGATGTGTGTTATAGACTACAAAAAGGACTCACAGATCAGTGACTTTCCAACAGAAAAATAGCAAAGAACATTAACAGGCAACTCATGCAGGACATTTGAAAAGATGTTCAACCTCAACCTCAGAAGTATTCAAAGAAATGAAAACCAAATAATGATTTTTTTTTAAAACCATTAGATTCAAGAATAGATCAGATGGGAGAAAGGGAGTATAAATCGGGTGTGATCTTTCTAAAGAGGAGCCATTTTATTTAAAAAAAAAAAAAAAAAAAAAACTCTTTGGAAAAAGAAGAACATGCCTCATTGACCTAGCAATCCCATAGCTAAATCTTTACCTTGAAGGAATCATATTTGCTATACAAAGATATAAGGACAGACAGTTTACTATTATTTTACTATAGTAAAAAACATCTAACACATATGAGACTTATAAGGCAACTCCATGCAGTGATCGAAAATGACAATGTGGATCTATATCTACTGATATGGAAAAAATACCCCTGATGTTCTGTCAACTGAAAAATCAGGTTATCAAGAGTATGTAGAATATGATACTATACATATAATCAAAACATGTTCCCTAATGTTCACAGCAGCTGCATAAAGGGGATAGAATTATAGGTATTTTTAATTTTTTTTTTAATTTTTTTTTCAACGTTTTATTTATTTTGGGGACAGAGAGAGACAGAGCATGAACGGGGGAGGGGCAGAGAGAGAGGGAGACACAGAATCGGAAACAGGCTCCAGGCTCTGAGCCATCAGCCCAGAGCCTGACGCGGGGCTCGAACTCCCGGACCGCGAGATCGTGACCTGGCTGAAGTCGGACGCTTAACCGACTGCGCCACCCAGGCGCCCCAATTTTTTCTTATTTTTTAATGCAATAAGTAAATATAACTTGTGTATTTGGGAAAAAGTATTTTCTATGGGGGAATAAACCTGAAAGATATCAAAGAAATAACTCAATGGAATTAATATTTAGGTGTAGGCTGAAAATGAAAAGTAACTTTTTTATTCTAGTGGGAACATTTCACTGTTTCAATAAATGAGGTCAGTATTTTATTTACTTATTGAGGCCTCTGTTTTTTGATATCTCACTGGAAAATTATTAGGTTAATATTTGCTTTTTCAAGAAAAAATTACATTCCAACCTGAGCCAAATTATTCTAATTTCTTGGTAAGTTTCCAAGCTTTTGGTTATTTCTATTACCTTGAGAATAAAGTGTCTGATTACAGATTTTGAAATCCTCCCCAAATGCATTTTTAAAATCATTTATTAGAGAATAATTGGGGTACCTGGGTGGCTCAGTCTGTTAAGCGTCATGATCTCATGGTTCATGGGTTCGAGCCCCACCTGGGGCTCTGTGCTGACAGCTCAGAGTATGGAGCCTGCTTCAGATTCTCTGTCTCCTTCCCTCTCTGCCCCTCCCCCACCCATGCTCTGTCTCTCAAAAATAAATAAATATTAAAAATGTTTTAAAAAAACAAAGAATAATTACAGTGAAAAGTTTATGAACTGCTCCCCATTTCTCCAATTTTGAGGAAATATAAGAAATGAGAAAAGAACAGATATTTTGGGGCCAAATATAAAGTTGGGCAGCAAGAATTCCTAATCTGACACCTATAGTGTCCAAGGACAATCTAAGCATTAGCTGGGACTCTGTTCTTCCCATTTTTGGATTTATCTGAATGAGCAGAGAAAAATGATGAATGTAGCTCAGTATCCATATTTGTGTCAGTGCCTTTTGTGAGATAGTCAAAAGCAAAGACATCTTATGGAGTGAAAAGCTGGTGGTGTGTGTTCAGATCTTAGACAAAAAGGGAGCAAAAGACTCAGGACTTGCATATTGATATTTTGGATAGGATCCTATTCAAAACATATCAGCTAAATTTAAATTTTAGATGTATTCTGAGAGCATATAATTAGAAACTAAAATGAGAATTTTGTTGCTGTTGAAACAAGAATGTTATGGGGCGCTTGGGTGACTCAGCTGGTTGAGCATCTGACTCTTGATTTCAGCTCAGGTCATGATCTCAGGGTCATGGGATTGAGCCCCACATTGTGTTCAGCACTGATCATGGAGCCTGCTTGGGATCCTCTCTCTCCCTGTCCTTCCCCCCCCCCCCCCCCCGCCCCCTGCTCCCCACCAAAACAAAACAAAACAAAACAACCCCAAGAATGTTATTACCTTCTTCTGGGAGATAATGTCCCCCTCCCAACTTTCATTTTATTTTTATGTTTTAAAATGACAAAACTAATATACGCTCATTACAAAAGATTCAAACACAACAGAGAAATAGAGAAAAGGTCAAACCTCCTGTTCCTTTGCTGCTCATCACTTTACCCCTTAGCTTCTGGAGCAGTGATTTATCAAAAGGTAGTCCATGAACCTGGGAGTCCCTAAGGCTCTTTCAGGGGGTCTGAGAGGTGAAAACTCCTTTTATAATAAAGCCAAGAAGTTACTTGCCTTTTTAATTCTCATTCCCTCATTAATGTACAGTGGAGGTTTTTGGAGGATACATAACATGTGGTATTATAACATATTAAACAGAAGCCGACTGAGAATCTAGTTGTTTTCTACAAACATCAGAAATTTTTTTTACAAAAATGTAAAACATTATAATTCTCACTAAAATTAATTTTGGTAATATTGTTAAAAAAAATTTTTTTGATGTTTATTTATTTTTGAGAGAGAGAGAGACAGAGCATGAGTGGGGGAGGGGCAGAGAGAGAGGAAGACACAGAATACGAAGCAGGCTCCAGGCTCTGAGCTGTCAGCACAGAGTCCGACATGGGGCTTGAATCCACGAGCTGTAAGATCATGACCTGAGATGAAGTCAGATGCTTAACTAACTGGGCCACCCAGGTGCCCCGATAATACTTTTTTAAAATAAAAAATGTTATTTAGGCTAGCATGTGGTGAGTCTATTTTATTTTTAAATATATTAAGGGGCGCCTGAGTGGCTCAGTCAGTTAAGCGGCCGACTTCGGCTCAGGTCATGATCTCACGGTCCGTGAGTTCGAGCCCCGCGTCGGGCTCTGTGCAGACGGCTCAGAGTCTGAAGCCTGTTTCAGATTCTGTGTCTCCCTCTCTCTGACCCTCCCCCGTTCATGCTCTGTCTCTCTCTGTCTCAAAAATAGATAAACGTTTAAAAAATTTTTTTCAATAAATAAATAAATATATTAAGAAATATTAAATTTTTTTATACACTTTAATTTCTAATACAGTAAATACAGACAGACATAATCCACATATACACAACTCTCTGTGAGGTCTTCATTAGTTTTAAAGAGGGTAAAGGGTTCCTGAGAACTACTATTCTAGAAAAAATACTATAAAACTTTTGTGGTTATTAAAATGGAGAATTTTGACTTGCATCTAAGTTATTCTTTTTCTCATAAAGCTTATTTTCAGGAAAAGCATTTTTTAAAAAAACTAATATTTCAAAATTTACTTACAACTACTTAATCTACCTCAAACTAAATTATATAAATCTACTCATTAACAATCCCAAACTGTCCAGACACATCACATAAACCGGTAAGAGGAAAACAAATCATGTTTCATGTACTCTTCAAATATATCTGAGAAAACCTTCCCTAATTGTAAATTCTATAAAGATTAAAAAAAAAAAAACCGTGAAAGTATTTTTTAAATGCATGAGTTGGTTTTTCTAAAAAAACAACCATGAGCATAAAAGATATATAGGTGTCAATGAACTCTGTCTGCCGGTGAAATGTACCTGTAATTCATTCATCCATCCATTGGTTCAATTAATCACCAAATAACCTATTGGTTATTGGGCCCCTGTACTGTGCTAGGGGCAGATGACAGGGTGGCAGAGAACAAAATAGACAAGAGAATTGCTCCTAATGATTATATTCTAGAGAGAGGTCTTATACCAAAGACCAAAAAAGGCTGAACAAATTTTTATAAACCTGCGCCTTAACCCTGTTCCATGCGGCTACTGCTTTTACTTATTTCATATTGTCCAGGGAAATATCGTTGGCTTGAGCTTCTCTTTAAGGGCCCTCCTCAGCCCTCATCCTTGCAGGTTGCTGAGCAATAGAACACATATACATTGCCTCCCCCACCCCATCCCTGTCAAATAAACATTGTAAGGAAAGCAAAACTTGACCTTAGTAACTATGCAGGCAGGAAATAAAGGATTAACTCAGGAATTTAGCCAGGGGAAGGAAACTAAATCCTCTAATTTCCAAACCAAGCCACAGACCTATAGAAGATCAATTTAGGATATTTAAAGTATGATAAAAATGAGTTTTGTCCAATTAGTCCAATGAGTTTTGTCCAATTTGTCCAATGAGTTTTGTCCTATCTATCCAATTATTTATTATTGTCCCATGATAAAAAATTAATCCACTACCTTAAGAATTGCCTTCATGGTGTTTAAAGTCAAAAGCATATCCTGAGGTTATATAATCACACACAACGCTTCATTATTTGTAGTGAACTATCTAAATACTTGAATGCTGCATTTTCAACATCGGCAGATAAAAAGAAGATAGTTTTCAAATTTAACCATACTCGGTGTTGGACTCTAGTTAGATTGGGGGGAACAAGCTCATATTCATCTTGGTATCCTGCCTCCTCTACTGCCAGCCCACCCTTGGCACAAGTCCTTGCAAATTGTAGTCGGTCAGAAATTTCTGGAATTTTTCAGTGCTCTCTGATTAATTTGTAGGGAACAGTCCCTCAGTAATTATTGACACATGATTAGGCATAAAACTGCCTTCTAGCTTCATCTTGGAATTATAAAAATCACAGCTCCAATAGGCTAGAACTTTTGAAAACATTTAAAGAACTTAACTTTTAAAATCGAAACATCCAGTGGATTAACCTCAGGGCTCTTGTTTATTCAATTTAAAGCTATGGTTGGTAAAATTTAATGTAGCAACATCTTCAGGAACAAAAATGAATCTGTTTCATAAGGTTTCCCTTAAGATCATAATTTGTGCTATATACTTCTGTGTACTTTTCTTTACAAGCTGGCTATTTTCACATTCTTTCACGGTAATGTGGAAATGCTGTCAAGGTGTTATACATATTAGATAAGGAGCTTAAATAAAGGGTTACATAACCCTTTTATGTATGTATGTATGTATGTATGTATGTGTGTATGTATTTATCTTTTATTTATTTATTTTATTTTATTTATTAAAAAAATTTTTTTAAATGCTTATTTATTTTTGAGAGACAGAGTCAGAGTGTGAGCGGTGGAGGGGCAGAGAGAGGGGGAGACATAGAATCTGAAGTAGGATCCAGGCTCCGAGCCATCAGCACAGAGCCTCATGCGGGGCTCGAACTCACGAACCGTGAGATCACGACCTGAGCTGAAGTCGGACGCTCAACTGACTGAGCCACCCAGGCGCCCTGTTAATTATTCTTTTAAAGTCAAGTTTCCTTTCAAATCCTACAATTACAACTTAATTTTCAGGTCAGTGGGGTTTTTTTTTAAAGACTTTTTTTTAGAGTAGTTTTATAAAAGTTCACAGCAAAACTGAGAGAAAGGTACAGAGATTTCCCATATACCGCTGGCCCATATACTACATAAGCATTGTCTCCCCTAGAGTCAGCATTCCCCACCAGAGTGGTACATTTGTGATAGTGATGAACCTAGCTTGGTTACAGGTCAGTTTTCTAGGGAACTTATTAGCACACGCAGAGAAGGTGGGAAGTACTACTTGGCTAAGCGTTATTCCTCCTGCTCAAAGAGAACTGATGTATATTTCACTTAAAGCCAGGAGTCCAGGACAAACATGCCACTACAGCTCTTTAATTTGGTAAAAGTTCATCCAGTGCAACTCCTGCAGAGGGGAACATTACTCTAACATGAGAGTGCACAAGATCTGAACAGCTCTCCTGGTTTGTTGGGTCTGTCCATTTACTCATTTCATTTCAAAGACATATAGGAACTGCTATAACTATTTCAGGCCATGGCTACAAATTTCTGTATAGATTCACTTTTCATACAAGTTTAGCAGAGTAAAAAGGAGAACTGGCCCACCTCTCTCTAAATGTTAACTCTGCTGAAATTGTCCGATGATCCTATCCAAGCTATTTTTTTAAATATTTTTTTTAACGTTTATTTATTTTTGAGACAGAGAGAGACAAAGCATGAACGGGGGAGGGTCAGAGAGAGGGAGACACAGAATCTGAAACAGGCTCCAGGCTCTAAGCTGTCAGCACAGAGCCCGACGCGGGGCTTGAACTCACTGACCGCGAGATCATGACCTGAGCCGAAGTCGGCCGCTTAACCGACTGAGCCACCCAGGCGCCCCTCTAAGCTATTTTTATAATCATCAACTATATAAAATATTTTCAAAGAAAAATACCGAAAATAATTTCTAAACCTCTAAAGGATTTTCTCCTTCAAGCTTTTGGTTGCTAGGCATGTGTCTCTTCTAGTGACACTGAATTCTAACACAGCAACACTATTTCAGTGATGCTCGTAAGCTTCATGTGATAGTGCTGATGACAACGATGGTGGAGACAGTTAATATTTGGTGTTCTCTGTATCCCTGTCTCCAGGTTTTACATGGATTATTTCATTCCATTTCCACAAAAAGCCTTTGAGTAATGACTATGACATTTATTTTATGGCCGATTGAACAGGGAGAGGCACAGAGGGGTTAAATTAATGACACAGAGTCAGTAAGTGTTGGAGTTGGAATGTGAATGGAGACTTTACTCTGCGTCCGAGCTTTTAAGTACTGCCTTCTACTGAAATTAAAGCTGACGGTAAACGGCAGAAACGATAGTAATTTCAAGCAGTGTATTCCCTCAAGACTAACTGAACACATCAAAAGCCATCCTCTTACCACAGGCTTTTGTGGAAGCAGAGAGGCAGAAATGAGTAAAACAGAACAGGATTGCAGCACTCTTAAATACGGTACAGCCTTATGGTGTTTCCAAGTCAAGAACTAAGAGCAAGCCAGCTAGCTTTTCCTTCAGAGATCCACTGTCCAATGCAGAGAAAACAATGCAATTTTTGAAGTCACACAGATGAGCATACCAACCCTCATGCTGCTATTTACCACGTGACTTGGGCAAATCATGAACCTCTCTCAACCTCAGTGTCCTCTATCTATAAAATGGGGGTAGTAACATCTACCTTAGAAGACACTGCAAATCACAGAGCTGGCACCCAGTGTATGCACAGTGCTGCCCAGGGCCTTGCACACCATGGGCATTTAATAAATGGTAGCTAACATCCCGGTGGTAATGCTGTAAGAATAAATGTTTAGGAATTCTGTGCGATTTTATTGCCATAGAAGGATGTGTCCAAACACCCTGCTGGGGTGTGACATCTGAAAATAAAGAATCCAGGGACACCTGGGTGGCTCAGTTGGTTAAGCATCCAACCCTTGGTTTTGATTCAGGTCATGATCTCATCTTTTGTGAGATCGAGCCCTGGTCGGGCTCTGTGCTGACAGTGCAGAGCCTGTTTGGGATTCTCTCTCTCCCCTCTCTCTGCCCCTCTTCTGCTCACTCTCTATCTTTGTCTCTCAAAATAAACATATATTTTTAAGTGAAAATGAAGAATCCATACTTGACATGATCATCATGTTACCTGGTCAACCTAGTAACCAAAGTCAGCACTACTTTGCGAACAGAGCATCAGAACTTACTGAGGAAGCTGACAGAATGAGTGGAGACAGATGCCCTAAACACCTGCTAGCAGGACAAAGAGCAGCAGATGGATGCTGACCCCACACCACCCCGAACGGTGATGCCGACCCTGAACCTTGTGAATGGCTATGCGACTCTGCACCCCCTGAATGGAGATGCCGACCCTGCACCCTCCTGAATGGTGATGCCCACCTTGCACCCCTTGAATGGCAATGCCCACCCTGCACCCCCCTGAATGGCGCAGCAGAAGAGGCATATGGACTTGTCGCTGTCTTCTTAATAACTCCCTTCAAGGAAATATTATTATTGGAATAGCATAAAATACTAAAATCATGAAAGCCATAAGGCCATGACTGAATATGTAGTAATCCTACTACTTTCTTTATAGTAGCAATTGTCTTACTCTCACTGAAAGATGGAAGAATTGCATTAATAATAAATCTCTGCATAAGCACCACTGAAATGAATGAAAGAAAATTTTAGAAACAGTGGCTGGAAAAATTCCACACAGCACACCTGGAAAACCCTAAAGGAAGCAGTAGCAGTCACCACAGTCTTGACTCTGTGTGTGTACAAACATGAAAACTTCCTAAGAACCAACAGCTTTGGCCCCACATTGAAGTGGCCTATTGTTGGAAACACTGCATTGTAAAGAAATGCCATCAGGACCCATCAAGTGGCCCATTTATAGCTGAGAGCATTTCAGCAATCTTGACTATGAAGTGGCAAAAGGCATGTGAATAAACAGCTTTTTAATTCCCATGATTGCCTTCAAGTAGCACTAGAAGCAGAACTTACTGCTTCTAGGAGCGGGTTTGCTACTCCCCTGTACTCTAATACTCACAAACACATTAATAAGATCACCGAAAACCCCAGCAACTATGACCATTCTTCACTGCAGCAATTGTAAATAAATGGTGAATAATGGAGACAAGTACTAGGTCACTTCAAGAGCAAAGGCTCCGGAACGTGAAGAGTTAATATAAAAGGCAGGAGAGCACTTATGTGTGACTGGAAAAGAACACTAAAGTCAAGGTAATTTGTAATTTTCTAAAAGGCTATTCAAATGGCCCAGAACAGACAAAGGATTTTAGTAGGACAATCACTCACGTGATTTTGTTAGCAATAAAAGTAAAAAAAAAAAAAAAAAAAAAAAAATCCTATATGTATCTATTCAACATTTACATATGTATACTTAAGACAGAGTTGATTTGCTGTGATCACCCGTGTGAACTCAGAGCAGATATATCTATAATTTGCCTATATGTACCCATAAGTCTTTGCTGAATGAAAGAACAAATTAAGTTGGCACGAGATAAATACAGGTCACTAAGAGGAGAAAAGCTGGCCCAGCTTCTGCCTCAGTACCTCAAAGATGGTTTTAAAAATTTGTTCCAAGTCTCCCCTGTAGCACATCCTACATATTCATTTATTTGTAAATCTTATGGAGTTAAGGCTTACAATTTTATTATTAAAATGGCTGACACTTATATTTACTCTACTCAAAATACTATTTAATTTTTTTTTTCAACGTTTATTTATTTTTGGGACAGAGAGAGACAGAGCATGAATGGGGGAGGGGCAGAGAGAGAGGGAGACACAGAATCGGAAACAGGCTCCAGGCTCCGAGCCATCAGCCCAGAGCCCGACGCGGGGCTCAAACTCACGGACCGCGAGATCGTGACCTGGCTGAAGTCGGACGCTTCACCGACTGTGCCACCCAGGCGCCCTCAAAATACTATTTAAACCTACATACATATGCACAATAACTCACAAAATAAATGACTCACAAAATATGACATATATTTTTTACTATAGAAGCAATAAACATTCATTGCAGAAATGTGGTGGGGGGAACAGAAAAGAAAAAAGAAATTAAAACTACCATACCAGCAATAACCTCTTTCAATATCTTGGTATATTTGCTTTCAGCTTTTTTTCAATTCATATATCCACCCAATTCTTAATAGCCAGTTTTCTTCAATTAACAATGTAACATTTTTCTCACAGCATGAAAAATTCTTCAAAAACATTTTCAGCAGCTGTGCAATATTCCACTGCATGACTATGAGATAGGTTATTTTTTTTAATGTTTATTTTATTTATTTATTTTTTTTTGAGAGAGGGAGAGAAAGAGAGAGACAGACAGAGGGAGAGCAGGGAAAGAGGAGAGGCAGACACAGAAAGCGAAGCAGTCTCCAGGCTCTGAGCTGTGCACAGAGCCCAATGTGGGAACTCACAAACCGTGAGATCATGACCTGAGCCGAAGTCAGATGCTTAACCGACTGAGCCACTGCTTAATCTCGGCGTCCTGAGATAGGTTTTTTTTTAAAAAAGTTTATTTATTTATTTTGAGAGAGAAAGAGGCAGCACAAGGGGGGGGGAAGGGAAGAGAGAGGGAGAGACAGAATCCCAAGCAGACTCTACGCTGCCAGTGCAGTGCAGTGCAGTGCAGTGGGGCTCGCATCTATGAACAGTGACATTGTGACCCGAGCCAAAACCAAGAGTCAGACACTCAACCAATTGAGCCACCCAGGCACCCCAAAACAGGTTATTTAAATAACTTCTTGTTTAACATCAGGCAGTTGCTAATATTTTAATAGTATAAAAATACTTTGATAAAGGTCTTTGCACAAAAATCTTTACATGTATCTTTGGTGTTTCCTTGGAATACATTTCTTAGAAGCTGAGTTACCGTGTCCTATGGGATGACCTTTGAAAAGTCTTTAGATATGCATTACAAAATTTCCCTCCAGAAAAGTAGAATCCGTTAACATGCTAAGCAGTAGTGCACGAGAATGTCCATTTCCCTCAAACCTCATGAACACTGGCTATTATCACTATCACAAAATCACCTCTTAATTAGGATTTGAAGTCAAGAAGTCTGGAACTTTAAAGTATACAACATGCATGGGGCTTTCCTTGCCTTTACCTTTGTGACAGTATTTTACTTAGAGCCTAGCCACTTTTAGTGGCTACTGGGCAAAGGGATGGTAAAATTTTCTATTTGTCAAAACTGAAAATCAAATAAAGCAGTTTTTGTAGAATTTATGATCCTTTGAGACGATGTTTTTATAGTCCTTCAGAAATACCTATAAATGTATCCTGTAAGAGCAATGCTTTCCAAATCTGGGTAAATAACAGTCTCCTAGGGAAGCTTCTATATATGACAGATTCCCAGGCCCCCTCAGTGACCTACGAATGAGATCCTCTGGGGTTCACTAACTGATTATACTGTGGCTCTTTCCATTTGGTGTTATGCCTAAGAACTGAACAGGCAGTGTTAATCTTGAGTCTGGCGAAAAATCTGTTGCTATGAAAATGCTATCCCAAACCAGCCAGCTCAAGTAATAAGAGATCACTTCTTCAGTGAGACACTGATAAAACAGTCATAGAAAAATCAAAGGATTCTGCAAACACACCAGGGAAAGCAGTGGCCAGATTCTCAAATAATGCCGAGTTCTGAATTACTCGTGGATAATGAGCATCTGAATGACAGGTGGCAAATTTCTTTCCAATGATCTCAATTTTAGCACCTGTGACACGGACTGGGCACACACTGTAAACATCAAGCAGCGGTGACAGTGGTCTCCAAAGGGTGGGCACAGCAAGAAAACTATGGGGATGCTCATTTCATTTCACGGAAAAGGCTAATCACAGTTCTCAATGAACAAATGCTCAAAACTTCTCGTTCCAAAGGCAATAGGTGTAGTGAAAATACAGAAAATTCAGGAAAGCACAAAGAGAGTGATTCACCTTTGAGAACAGTAGGTCACGATAAAAACTATTAATACAGTGGTCTATATATCATTTGGTCTTGCTTCCTCGGCCAATGAGGATGTAAAAAATCACTGTTGCTACGGAGAGAAAAAATGAGGAGGCGAACATAACTCAAAATAATTGACAAATGCTGCTTACAGAGTTTGCTTAGAAGTGAACAGAAGGCCCTTCTCCTGGACATTCAGCTTGTCAAACCTTGCAACAGAGCCAACAGTGGTGTGGTCAAGAACTTTAAGAGCTCCAGAATCAGGCTTCCAGGGAGCAAACCCTGTCTTAGGCTGCTCATTAGCTGTGGGGAAGACATTTCACCACTTTATGCCATAGTTTAGGTCTCTAAAAAAGGTGATGACCGGGGCGCCTGAGTGGTTCAGTCGGTTAAGCGTCCGACTTCAGCTCAGGTCACTATCTCGCGGTCCGTGAGTTCGAGCCCCGCATCGGGCTCTGGGCTGATGGCTCAGAGCCTGGAGCCTGCTTCGGATTCTGTGTCTCCCTCTCTCTCTGCCCCTCCCCCGTTCATGCTCTGTCTCTCTCTGTCTCAAAAATAAATAAACGTTAAAAAAAAAAATTAAAAAAAAAAAACAAGGTGATGACCATCCCAACCTTCCACAGTGAGAACTCACGAAATACTAGCTGTTGCTGGTGTTGTTCTATTTGTTTATTCATGAACTTTGCCTAATATTTAAACTTTTCAGAACACCCAGTTTACAAAATGCATCTAAATCACAGAAGTTTCTCACAGTGTGTTTTTGTAAGAAATTATTTTTTTTCCCATTGACCTCGGTCCTAATTCTTCGAAGTTAAGTTCCATGGGATGAATGGAATCCCAAAAAGGCTAAATTGGAGGTTTGGTATTAAATCAGGAAGCCTTGATTTTTTTTTTTTTTTTTCCCCTCTAAGAGCTAGAATATTTTTGTTTGAGGTAATATTTTATTTTTTTCAACTCAAAGATGGAAATAGGTTTCATATTCAGCAGGTAGACATACTATATTTCAAAGCAGTGATTTGGTTATTTTATTTAATAAAGCTATTTGAAGAAGATGTGTCAGAGGTTTAGTTGGGAGAGACACATTCCAATTCAGTTCATGTAGATGCTAGGGGATGTTTTTACCAGCCTGTTTGTCTAAGGAGAAATGTTGTTATGAAAACCCCATACATAAAGTATAAACATAGATGAAGAACACTTTCACTTTCTAGTTTTTTAGGCACCTTCTTCACTTACAATGAAAGCTGCACATGTAGCATATGCTGCTGCTACCAGAACTGGGAGATTATGTCACCAGTCCATGGTGACGTGAGTCCCACAAAACCTCTGCTGGGGATACCTTTCACTCGTCATCCATGGACATTAACAGAAGGGGCCATGGTTGGCTGGGGGGTGTACTGTTGTTAATGATGTGTAGGAAACATCATTAGACACCCATGTAATTGACACTCTCTATTCATTAAGACCGACTACAATACTAAATACATATTTCATAAAAACTGGCAAGAAGATTAACTCCCAGCCTCTTATGACCTATTCATAATATAATTTTTTCCTTAAAAATTATTTATTTTATGATCTCTGAGCTTCGGCGAACTTTAAATCATTATAAGGAATGGCTAATACTTTTTTTTCTTTGATTTTCCATTAAATTAAAAAGCCTTGGGGCGCCTGGGTGGCGCAGTCGGTTAAGCGTCCGACTTCAGCCAGGTCACGATCTCGCGGTCCGTGAGTTCGAGCCCCGCGTCAGGCTCTGGGCTGATGGCTCAGAGCCTGGAGCCTGTTTCCGATTCTGTGTCTCCCTCTCTCTCTGCCCCTCCCCCGTTCATGCTCTGTCTCTCTCTGTCCCAAAAATAAATAAACGTTGAAAAAAAAAAATTAAAAAAAAAAAAAAAAAGCCTGACTCATTTAAGCATTTGCAATATCTAACCTGGTAGAGCTAAAACAATTCACTGATAACAGACACTATCATCTGGTAATTATGCATTCCAAATCCTAAATTCTTAGAGCAATCGTGTCTGATTTTCTGAAATGACCTGTTAATGATACAAATAAAAAATAATCAATGGCTCCAAACAGAGGCCTTACCTTTATTTATTTTTATGTTTTGAGAGAAAGAGAGAGAGAGAGAGCAGGGGAGGGGCGGAGGGAGAGGGAGAGAGAATCCCAAGCGGGCTCCATGTTGCCAGCACAGAGCCTGATGTAGGGCTTGATCCCATGACCCTGGGTCATGACCTGAGCTGAAATCAAGAGTTGGATGCTCAACCAACCGACCCACTAAGGTGCCCCTAGAGGCCTTACTTTTAAAAATGCAGATCCTTGGGCCTAATCCCAGAACTACAGAAACTGTCTCAACAGGGTGGTCTCAGTCTCATATATTGTAAAAAAAAAATTCTCTAAAATATGTAAATATAAGAGTAATTATCAAAACAAACAAACAAATAAAATCCAGTCAGCTGGTCATAAACTTAGCCTATTATATAATGTTACCTTAAAATAAGTAATATGACTGGGCAATAGTAACTCCTGTTTTTAAAAAAAAAAAAGTTATTGGAGGTGTCTGGGTGGCTCAGTTGGTTAAGTGTCCAACTCCTGGTTTTGGCTCAGGTCATGATCTCATGGTTTGTGAGATGGAGTTCCAGGTTGTGCTCTTCCCTGGTAGCACGGAGCCTGCTTGGGATTCTCTTTCTCCCTCTTTCTGCCCCCCCCCCCCCGGCTTAGAATAAATAAATAAACTTAAAAACAAAATTTAAAAAGTTATTGAAAACAATAATTTGAAAAGATATATGCACCTCTATGTTTAATGCAGCATTATTTACATAGCCAAGGCATGGAAACAACCCGTGTCCATCTATAGACAAATGGATATGGAAGATGTGGTATACAGACACAGACACACATACCTACATACATACACAATGGAATATTACTCAGCCGTAAAAAGCATGAGGCTGTGCCATTTGAGACAACATGGATGAATCTAGAGGGTATTGTGCTAAGTGAAATAAACCAGAGAAAGACCAATACCATATGATTTCACTCGTAAGTGGAATCTAAAAAAAACCAAACCCATAAGAAACAAACAAAAAAACTCAAGACCCCAAATGAATTAACAAACAAAAATCAGAATCAGAGATTATAAGTACAGAGAACAAACTGATGGCTGCCAGAGAAGAGTGGGGTGGGACATTGGGTAAAATGGGCAAAGGCCAGTGGGAGGCACAGGCTTCCAGTTGTGGAATAAGTAAGTCACAGGGACAAAAGGCCCTAGCATAGGGAATACAGTCAATGATTTTAATAGCAATGTATGGGGACAGATGGTAGCTACATTTCTGGTGAACATAGCATAATTTACGAAGTTGTCGAATCATTGTGTTGTACACCTGAAACTAATTTAACATTGTGTGTCAACTATACTCAAATAAAAAATAAATAAAATAAAATAAAATGTTACCTCCCACCCCCAACAATATTTTTAATATGTGTGCAGGACACTCCCAATGCTTTGCTTTTGTCTGATGCCATTTCCTTCATAAGCCTCAAGTCATTTATTCCACCATATAATCACCATCAGCAGCAAGCAGAAAAGTCTGTGTTCTTAGCTCCCCCCTGCCACCTTTGGACCATCCCTCTTCCACTCTCAAGATCTACTCTTCTTGGGAGACACGGAGCTCCCCACTATACTACTTTCTTTCTTTGTCACCTCCCAACCTCATGACTATTCCTTCATAGTTCTCAAGACCTCTGGAGCCTGGTTCCCAATCTGCCTCTCCATGCCAATCCCTCATTCATTTATTCATTCAAATATATTCTGAGCCATACCATATGTGAGGTATTGTGGGAGGTGCTAGGGGTACATTATTGAATGAAATAAAATCCCAGTTTTCAGGGAGCTTACAGGTCAGTGACAATCAAGAGAGGAAGGGGATACAGATATGAACAGATAAATATGTAACCTGTCAGGTCGTGATTAATGCTTTAGAGACAAATAAAATGAGGTACATAGACAATGAGTGATGAGGATATGCAGGGTAGGTCAGAGAAGGCTATGCAAAGGCTACATTTGGAAATGAGTCAAATGTATGAGCAAACCTGGGGATGCCTGGAATGAAAAGCAAGTGAGGCTAAGAGGGTCCAAAACATAAAGGCCTTGAGGTGGGAGCACAACTGAGGAAAAATGCTAGATCTAAGTGAAGGAGAACAAGGCAGGAAACGGAATCAGAGAGGTAGGCAGAACCAGATAATGAATGACCCTGTAGGCAATGGTCAGCAATTTAAGTATTATTTAGAAACAGATGGGGACCAATGAAGGGTTTGGAGCAGTGGAGTGGCTTGCTCTGACTTAGGTTTTGAAGGGATCACTCTGACTACTCTGTAAAAATATGACCTGTTATGTCAGGCAACAGTAGAAGCAGGGAAACCAGTTGGAAGACTATGGGCATCATCCAGGTGAGAAATGATGGTAGCTCAGACCAGAGTGGAGAGGGAGTAGGTGGTAAGCAGTGGTCAGAACCCAGGTACATCTGAAGGTAGAACCAATAGGATTCACTGAGGGTTTGGAAGCAGGTGTGAGAAAAAAAACAAGAAGGATGACTCCTGGTGAGGTTTCTGGCTGTACCAAAAGGAAGGACAGAGTTGCTGCTGACTGAGATAAGGAAGACTGGGAAGGGGCAGATTTGAGAGGGAAATTAGGAATTCAGTTTTGGACATGTTAAGTGTGAGATGCCTTCTTTTTTTTAATTTTTTTTTTAATGTTTATTTTTGAGAGAGAGAGAGAGAGAGAGAGAATGAGTGGGGGAGGGGCAGAGAGAGAGGGAGACACAGAATCCGAAGCCAGCTCCAGGCTCTGAGCCATAAGCCCAGAGTCCAACATGGGGCACAAACCCATGAACTGTGAAATCATGACCTGAGCCGAAGTCGGATGCTTAACCAACTGAGCCACCCAGGCACCCCGAGATGCCTTCTTAACGTCCAAGTGGAGGTCACCCTTGGTAACTTCAATATCACTGTGGTTGACTTGATATCCAGGATCAGGGCTGGCAATTCAAATGCCTTCTGGGGCCAGGCAGGAAACATATGTATTGAAATACAATAAGGAGAGGTAGGGGACTGTGGCTGATCACAGGGTATATGCCCCATCTAAAGGGGAAGCTACTCCTGAGCCAGTTTAGTGTTGCCATTTGCAATCTGGGCTCAGTATTCCTAGATTTTCCAATTTCTTAACAGAAAGAAGAATCTGGAATAAAAAATAAATCTTCGGAAAATAAAAAAAAAAGTTCCACAACCTACTATATTCTAGAAGTGTTCAGTTAAAGTTGTAACTCACTCGTTACATTAGTTGCCTGATGTATATTAATATACATTAATTTATTAACGCATATTGCAAAAAGAGACCGTGTTTAGCATTTCTCTAACTTCTTTGACAATAAAATTCTCTTTTTCATGCAACATCAAGGGGAAAGCATTCTTTGGCATACACTGGGAAATGCTGGTTTCTGTGTAAAATCTAGATGTCCTAATCAACTCCTTTATATCCTTTTTGAAAATTTTAGGGCATATATTTCTTGCAGCTTATGAATCATTATTGATCTCTCTCTTTGTTTTTGTCTCTCCCTCTCTGTCTCTCTTGCACACACACATACAGTTAATTTTGTTAGATGTTCTAACATCAAATATCAGTCTGGAATGAAATGTAAATGGAGCATTTACTAAAGTCTTCCAACTTGTTAAATACTAAGTGGAGTCTTGACCCTCTTGTGTTGATGAAGAAACACTCAGTGAAATCACAGGGGCAACTGAATCACTTCATTTCCTAGCTCCTCTCCCTCCTTCACCTGTTGTGCTACATAATTTTGCCACAGGAAGGATAGCCAATTACTACTGTGCACTTGGCAGATGTTCTTTGTTTTACTTATCTCTGAGGAAGGAAGAAGGGAGAGGACAAATAAATCTGGAATGGCAAATCTGTAGTACGAAGACAAGACTAATACCATTGCAGCCTTTAAAAATATCTTGTAGGATATATTAAAATATTTGAGGTGCAAGGCTTGTCTCTGAAGAATTAGAGTGTGTCTTCTGCTTAAAAGAGTTTGCAACACAGTCTAGGAGATCTGTACACAAAAAGATAAACAATATGAAAATGTCAAATATTGTCAAAAACTTCTATAAAAGTTCAGAGAAGGGAGAGGGCAACATGAGGTCGCGTGGTCAGTGGAAGTTCACGTGGGCCAGTCCTTGAAGCACAGGGAGGTAGGTCAAGATAAGTGTAGTGGGAATATTCTGTGCAGGAAAGACAAGAACAGAGACAGAGATAAGGCAGTTTTAGGAACGGTGCACACACGAGACTGTACAGAGTAGGAGGACAATGGGACGCTGAGGCTGGATCAGATCTTGGCGGTCATGGGATACCAAGTAAGGAAATCCGACCTTAACTATGTTGGTAAACAAGAGTCTTTGAAGGGTTGTGAGCATAAATCTGCCATGTTCAGGAAATTCAACCTCAGGCCATAAGGGAGACAGCGAGGCCAGAGTACTCTCCAGGATGCTGGGTGGAGGTGATGAGGGTCTGGGCTAGCGAGTGGACAGTGCAAATAGAAAGAAATGATCACATTATAAAGGATGAAATAATCAATAAAATTTGTTCACCTACTGAATGTGAGAGAATCAAAGGAGAAAGGAATGTCTTTGACCCTGGGCCCACAAGAGAATGATTATTCTGACAGCAAACGGGCTTATATGTATTAATTTAAGATGCAGTGGTAAATAAAAGTAGAAATGCCCAATCAATTAATTAGTGATCTAGAACCAGAATTTGGGAATGACAGGCAATGTGCATTAAGGCATGCTGAATTCTCAGCTATGTGCTAGATCATGTCCTATACGATCCATTTGCATGAATGATGGCCTTCATTTGCATAGATGTCAGTTAAACCAGAGAATGGTAACATCTAATGAAGACTAATTTATCACACCTCCTCTATGTCCCTTCACTATGAAAACAGCCACACACAAAAATAGGTGCATATAAAAACCAGTGCCTCATATTACATCACAGGATCACTCGAATTTCCGATTTCCATAAAAACCTGGATGTTAGTAAGTGATTGAGATAAGGAAGAAAAAACAGAACTACAATTGTTCTTTATTCTCTCCCCTGAGAGAGATGAACAAGACACAAAACAGGAGACAGGAAGGAAGCAGAGAAGAAAGTATTTTGGGGAGAATTTGCACTGAGATGAACAAAAACTAAACTCTCCTTAAAGACAACAACCATTTGAACATTGTCTCTTACTTTTCTAAAATTCATTATCAATTTACAGTCACGCTACTTTATTCCCATCATAAAACTTGTCATTCACAAGCCAGCCAGGAGTCCCATATTCTTCCTTCAGACTCCCTCTGCAGCCTCGGGTCTCAGTTTTTCCCTGTTGTTTTGCACGGCGGCCCTGGAGCTCAGGTGCAACAGGCAGATCAACAATGCATGACAGATGTTTCTGCAGCCCTCATCAGTCTTTTCCATTTGCCACAATTCTCCAGGGTGACCTGGGTCGATCCCATCCTTCCCGCAGCAGCCAGGAAGGCCACACTGCTTAAAATGTCTCTTGGTTGAAATGCCCAGGGCAAGGAAAAAATGGAGAAGCCATAACAAGAAAGGACAGAGAGGCAGGTAAAGGATAAACTGGAATTGCAAACTTAGAAAGCATCTCAACATGTAGTTGCTATTTAATATAAATGTACTTTAATTCATGGTGCTTTTGCTTTCTTTTACTATACGAACGCAGTGCAGTAAATGTATAATTGGGTGTAATCACAGATTTAGTTAATGCTATAACTGCTTCTCATGAACAGAACGTAGATGTCCTGTTTGAACTCTATAACGCAGGGCACCAGTGTCAAAAATATCTGCAGCAGAAATATCTGCCTTAGAATCTATGAAAGATACGCATGTAAGGAATCTCTGATTCTTACAGATTCCCCATGAATCTCTTGCTAGAAATGGGAGGAGGGGGTGCTGGGAAGGTAGACAGACTGAAAGTTCCCTAAGGGACCCCACTCCCTCAACAGTGCTTCCCCACCATCTAGAAGAATGAATTCACACCTGGATTGGCTGTCTCAAGACCCAAGCCTATGCTATGGACCATGAATGAACTCATGTTCATAGTGCTACAAACTAGACAATATACCTTGAACACACAGAATAGGGAGGAAAACTCCTGCAAGAATAATTTACTCAGTGAATATCCTTCACAAGGGAAATTATTATAAACAGTTAACTAAACCTGTTTACTGTGAATTTCCATTTACACAACAAAAAATCCTATCACAAGATAATGTCATAATGGCAAAGAGCAATACTGAGACATGTGCTGGGCAAAACAGCTGCCTGTTTGGGAAATGAAGAAAATCCATATGGCCGATTCCCCCACAACCTTGGCACATAGAACAGCCACTGACGTAGCAACAAAGTACCTCCATAAACAAAAACAATGTACAGAATTGGCTCAATGGGATAATTAAACAAGAATTTATTTTCTCTATTGGCTCTAAGCATTACCTGAGCTCTCACTGCTCTTAATTCCCCAATGCTACGATTTTATTTGTATCCTAATTCCTGAATCTGACTGTTAACCAGATTCCACGAAACCCAAACAGAAGTTTGTGTGGGACAGGCCAGTGACAGACTTGTAGGAAGAAGGCCTTTGGCAGGCTCACATCCCTTTCCACCTCCACGAATAGACAGCAGAGCATTTAAGCTCTGAAGCAGTTCCCCCTCTTCAGGTGCCCAGAGAGGAGGAAAGCAGGGCTTCTCCTAGCCACCCTGCCTGTGGTCTACACTCTCAAAAAGGATCCTAAATAACAGAGAAACAAGAACAGGATCTTCATGGCATCATCACGTAGATCTACAGAAAACAGTGAGCCTTCCTGTGGAATAAAAATCTTCACAACAAAATTTCAGGATTAATCAGCAAGCCCACCATATCCTAATGGTACTGTATTTGCATAAGATAACAAAGTGCACTTTGGACCATATTCTCTTACCTGCCGACTGTCCCTATGGGAGGGTGTTGAAGAAGAGGCACTTCTGTGGGTTGGAGTGGATGTTTTATGAGCAGGGGATATGCCCTTCTCGTCTGAACTCATAGCTGCAGTTGGAGTCTAGTTGTATGCGCTTAAGACCATCCCAGTCGTGTCTCCAATTCACAGACAAAGAAGTAGATGAGTTTTCAGCTTCAGTTCCATTTCATGAATCAGGTTTGACTAGAAAACAGAAGGCAAATAGTGAAGGTGTCCAAAATACCTACAAGCAAAAGAAGCAAGAAAACCTCATGTAATTAAAATACAAATACAAAGTCATTATATTTAGGAAAAATACCAACACGTAGTGAGAGGAAGAACTCTGACACATTAGGAAATACTTCTTCTTCCTCTAGATTTTACGTGGAGGCTAAAGGTGTTAATATGAAAAAGAAGGCTGTCAACAAGGAAAATGGAAAGAAACCACATGCCAAGGTCATATTCTTCCCTACCATTCTCTTTGTTTTAAAGCAGATTACATGGTCCCTCAGGCCAAAGTACCCAAAGTACGTCAGTTTCTTCCCCTGAAAGTTAAATTTCCCTGCCCAGTGGATCATAAGAGCTCAGCCCATGTCTGTCTTCAGTTGAGTTCAGCCAAGTCATGTATGTGATGTTAAATCCAACACAAAACAGATACAAAGGGCAAAAGGGTTCCCACATTTTATGCATTGTGTGATCCAGCATTTAGGAAGGATCAAGAATACACATACTCAGTTATTTGCACCTCAAGATCACAGCACATCTACATATGATTCTCAGCTCAGAAAACAACAGGCTTTCAAGTACCTACAGATTGACAGGCATGTTCTGAAACTGGATAATGCTCAGATTTCCTTCCATTTATCCTCAACCAAGAGCCACTTCATTTTTCACTTGGATTCAAATAAAGAAAGCCTGCATTGTAAGTACTAGGACCAAAAACTTATCCCTGAAAGAAGCATCGTTCAATTGGCAACACAGGTTGTTAAAAACTAATTTTTTAGGGGAGCCTGGGTGGCTAGGTTGGTTGAGTGTCTGAATATTGATCTCTGCCTAGGGCATGATCCCAGGGTCGTGGGATCAAGCCCTGCATCAGGCTCTGCACTGAGCATGGAGCCTGTTTAAGATTCTCTCTCTCCCTCTGTCCCTTTCCCCTGTTCACACACTCTCTCTCTAAAATTAAAAAAAAAAGGGGGGGGGGGGCGCCTTGGTGGTTCTGTTGGTTAAGTGACTGACTTTGGCTCAGGTCATGGTCTAGTGGTTTGTGGGTTCCAGCCCCACATCAGGCTCTGTGCTGACAGTTCAGAGCCTGGAGCTTGCTTCGAATTCTGTGTCTCCCTCTCTCTCTACCCCTCCCTCACTCATGCTCTTTCTCTCAAAAATAAACATTTAACAAAATAATAAATTAAAATTAAAAGAAAAAATTTTAAGGTAAGCATGATGGTGTAAGATGAAAAGCTTACCCAAAGTTTTCTTCATCCAAGAAAACAGAAAACCAAATTCTAGACCCTATTTTAATGATAGTACTCCTTGAAGGAAGCACAGAAGACTTTGGTAAGTTCTATAGGGCAGGTTGGAAAAGAAAGCTCCTGGCAATGATCAGAAAGCAATCTTAAGGCTAAAGAAAAATGGTACCTGAACTTGAGTCCAGAGGAAGAGACAGTCAATCAAGAAATCAAAAAAGAATAAAGATGTCTGAGGATACATGGTGAGAGGAACTCGATGGGTCTGGAGGTCTGAGGTATCCCTGATCCAGTGTGTTTGAGCTGAGGTCTGAAGGAGAAGCACGAGTTAAGCAGGTGCCTGGATATTTGGCTTGGTATGATCAAGAAATTAGTGCTGCCCATCATGATCAGAGAGTGGCATGATGGGTCAGAGAGAGGCAGGGGCAAGGCCTTGTCAGCCATGTTCAACTTTTCTATTTTTATCATTAAGGCATAAGAAGCCATAAAGGAGTGTGCTATAACCAGATTTGTGTGTTTAAAAGGATACTTTGAAGGGCACCTGGGTGGCTCAGTCGGTTAAGTGTCTAACTCTTGGTTTCTGCTCGGGTCATGATCTTGCGGTTCGTGAGTTTGTTTGAGCTCTGCATTGGGCTCTGTGTTGGCAGTGTGGAGTCTGTTTGGGATTCTCTCTCTTTCTCTCTCTCTGCCCCCACCCCTGTTAAAATAAATAAATAAACATTAAAATAAATAAATAAATAAAAGGATACTTTGATAGCCACGAGGAAAACCAAATTGGGGAAATATAGAAGGTGAGGGAGACCCAATCAGGAAGCAAGAGATAATGGATTAGAGAGCTGGCAAGAAATTCAGCATCCAGTCTTGTCAGCTGTAACAGGGTATGAAGGGGGGCAGTGGGGAAAAGGAGAAGACAGGGTTGAGGAAGACTCCTAGGTTTCTGGTATTCTGAGTGAGGTCTGGCCAAAGGAAATCAGGATTGGCAGAAAGGCACGAGTATGGTTTCAACCCAATGAGTTTCAGGTATAACTGAGGCATTCAAATGGAGATAAACACTTGGAAATGTAGTCCCTAGCTCAGAGAAATTTAGGCTATAGACAAATGTTTAAAGATTATGTTTCTGATATAAATGTGTTGTATGATTTATGTACAGATCATATAAACTCTGCAAGTGCAGGTACATTTTATACAGGCCTACAAATAGTTATTATTTTCTAAATCTGCAACAGTACGTTAATGGATTATGTGACCCTGGATGTGTTAATCAGGATAGTAATGGCTACCTGGTTACAGAGAATATTCAAAAGAACAATCCCAATAATTAAAAGGTAAATTATTTTAAATTGGGAGACCTGGACTCTCTAGCGAATAAAACTTAAAATCCTTTCTTCAGATTTCAACTTCATTGTCACCACCACTTATCCCCCAAATTGGAAAACTTTCTCTGGAAACAAAATTAGTCTTTGGACTAACAGAAATGTAAAGAGCTGCAGTGCTCTTTCCTTGGCTGGAGATCAGCTTGCATTGAGTATTGTCAAAAGGCAGTGATATGCCGACAGGCGATAGATGATCATCCAATCCTTTTGTTTTGTGAAGGTAGTCTAATTAAAGCGTGACTGAAATTTCTCAAGCCAAGCTGTGATACCAGCAAACAGAAAGCAAGAACACTGCTCAGGTCTCTGACTTGAAGTACTTTCTGGTCCAAGATGTCTTACAAGCCGCTGATACTTGAGCTAAAAGTATGGAGGTTCTGTGAGGTATTCACGTGTCCCCAAGGGATGAGGTTGAAACAACCAAACCAATTAGACTGTTATCCATTTGGAAGTAAATTCAATCCAAGCTACATCAAGAGCCAACATTTCCTCTTTTGAACTTTTTCTTTTGATTTTTAAAAAAATTTTGTTAATGTTTTTTAATTTATTTTTGAGGCAGAGAGAGAGCATGAGCAGGGGAGGGGCAGAGAGAGAGGGAGACACAGAATCCAAAGCAGGCTCCAGGCTCCAAGCTGGGGCCCGAACCCACGAATCGTAAGATCATGACCTAGGCCAAAGTCAGACACTTAACTGACTGAGCCACCCAGGCTCCCCTTGAACTTTTTTTTCTTAACTGCGCCCAACTCCCAACTGCACTTTCCCCATTAATACATACCAAATGCTAATACCTTGGTTTTTAATTTAAAATGACATTTTCAGGGTAAGTTGTTGATGATGAAAACGCAATCTTTTGGTTGAATTACAATTATGAATATCTTGAAGAATACCAAGAATAAGAAAAGGCGATTTAGAGAATTTAATTCACTCTAAGAATCATTAAAAAAAAAATTTTTTTTTAACATTTATTTCTGAGAGAGACAGAGAGCAAGCAGGGGAGGGGCAGAGAGAGAGGGAGACACAGAATCAGAAGCAGACTCCAGACTCTGAGCTGTAAGCCCAGAGCCCAACACGGGTTTTGAACCCAGACCACAAGATCATGACCTGAGCTGAAGTCAGACGCTTAACGGATGGAGCCACCCAGGCGCCCTAAGAATCATTTTTGACATTACTGTTGTTTTATTAATTTCTGATTTTTTTTAACAAAGAGGATTTTGCATACCTAAAGTTGAGTGAGATGACCTTTAAAGTTCATTCCAATCTGATTATCAATCAAGTGTTTAATCACCTGCTCTATTTCAAAGTGTATTACAAAAGTAAGTCTAAATTCTATTAGTAGGCTATACCTATTTACTCTTTACTCCTAAAGTATAAGAATTAGTGTGACATTAAAAAAAAATTACTTCATCTCTATCAAAGCACATTTTCAGAAATTGCCTAAACAAAATCCCAAGGTAAAGAAAGACCATAGATTTTATTTTATTTAGTTTTTTGAAAGACCATAGATTTTAAAATCAATACCAACATAATTTCTATACTCAATGAGAAAAATATTGTTGCTGCAAATAACAGCAATACAAGAGCTGAACATCTGATTTTCCTGTCTTCTTCCCCATTCATATCAGTGGGATCACTACAATTGTTTGTAAGTGCTATAACACTTGCATTTACACTGAGTGACATAAAATTGAGATTTACGACCTAGAGACCTGACTAAAGCATGAGGTGGCAAGGAAGACTTCTACAGGCTGCTGTTCACAAGCATTATAAATTGTATGTGTTCAGAAAAACATCTGGAACTTGACTATGTCAGCGGGGCTGAGTTGTGACGTGTAATATACAACCACAAAATCTCAAGGGCTTACCAGAAAGGTTTATTTACATGTTTTATTTACATGTCCTGTAGAGTTCAGCTGCAGCTCTACCCTGTATCAACCCCCAAGTGATGAAGGGAAAACAGCGAAGGTAGAACCATGAGACAGTTCTTAGGTCCAGGTGGAACATGTCACTTTCACTCACATCTTATTGGCCAAAACAGGTCACATGGCCAAACTGAGGTTGATGATGCATGAAAGAATAAAGCATCCAATATAAGGCAACAAAAAATACTTGGGGCAATAATCTACTATATTCACCATAGAAAAAGATTAAAAGCTCAGATATAAATATTTTAATTGACTCTAGTTTCGTCAACCTAAAAATAACCCTAGTTAACATTTGATTCTATTTTAACCAAAGTAGGAAAATAATGTCCAATCTATCTGCAATATGCTTTTTTCAACCAACAATATATTGGTAACAGCCTTCTTTGTGAACAAAGGAGCTTTAGTATCATGGCTCTTAATCACTACGCATGAGGCCACCACATGGATATACCATGATACGTTTATATTCTGTATATTTTGAAACAATGAAATTTATCATGGGAGAGTTCATAATAATTCCGTTTGCGTTTGATTATTATATAAAATGACCCTCTTCATTCATTTCAATACTTTTTTGCTTTATTTGGTATCATCTGCTCTCTTTCTGGTTGCAAGTGATTAGTGAAATTCGTCCATCCTTTTACATTTAAAGTTTCTGTATCACTTTGTATTATGTATTCCTGTAGTAAAGATCATGTTGAGTTGTTAAAAAAAATCTAATATTAGCGATATTTTTCCCATTTCCATTTAATATTATAACTAATAGCTGGCCTTATCCCTGCCAAATCATGCTACACTTCCTATTTTATGGTTCTTTGTTTCTTTCAATGCCTGATGGCTTTTCCTTTACAATCTGCTTTTCCTTATAATACTGATTTTAAGATGGTTTTAACTGAGTTTTATATTTGCCATTGCTGTGAAAGATAAAATTTCCCTTGTAACGTTCTGTTTCCCTTCAAGTTTCTCTAAATCCTGCTGGAACCTACAGTCTGTATGTGACAGTCAAGAGTAAAATGGTATCCTTCTAGTCGCCCCTGCAATATAAAACCTCCCCCACACCACCCCACCTCAAAACTTTCTTTTCCTAGTCCTTTTCCCAATCTTGGTGATTTAATTTGAAGTTTTAGAGAATTACACTTAGTATTCTAACACAACATGGAGGAGCTGATACCACTTCTGACTGGGGCCAACCAGAATCTCCAAGTGTGAAGACAGCCTGGAAGAATTAAGTAATACTTTTTCTGCTCTTTCTCAAATAGCCTCCTTTTCTGCAACAGCAGCTGAGGTTTGCCACAATCAAGACCTGGCTCAGTCACTATTTTCCTGAATTTGGGATGCAGCCTTCATAAAATTAGGGTCTAGTCCTTCATGGTTTTGACATTAGGTTGTGTTTTAAATTAGTATCTGGGTTGTTGATGGTTTGTCTTTTTCAACATCTGCATGACTATTTACAGAGAATCAAGAGGAGCCACAGTAGATGTGGCACAAGCCACAGGGACAGGGCAATCCTATCATCAACTGATCTTATCAGTGCAAATGTCATTGTACTGCTGGATGGAATAAACTAGTTTTCCGATCAAGATCATCACCAGAGCAATGAACGCCTATTATCATTATATATTACAGTCATTACAATGTCATTTACATTAGTTTTTTTTTTTTTTTCCCTTATAGAGAGAGGGTAGGGAATCTTTTTATTTCTAAGGTCATTAACGCACAAAAAGAAAAAGAAAATCAAGGAATGCTTTCATGAAGATAAGCCAATCACTTCTAAAAGAAAAAAAAGACGGTGGTATAAGATATTTGATAAACATTTTCCTAGAAAATGACTAAAAGGCAGAGGTTAAAAGGATTTAAAAAAAATTAAAAAATCAAGTACTTTCACTAAAGAATAAATGCCATGAGGCACCTGGGTGGTTCAGTCGGATAAGCGTCCAACTTCAGCTCCGGGTATGATCTCACTGTGAGTTCGAGATGCACATTGGTCTCCAGGCTGACAATGCAGAGCCTGCTTGGTATTCTCTCTCTCTTCCTCTCTCTCTGCCCTTCCCCTACTTGTGCACGCTTTCTCTCTCTCTCAAGAAACAAACTTAAAAAAAAAAAAAAGAATAAATGCCATAAAATGTAAGGAATCACTTTACTCACAACCAAACCATGATGTATGAAACCAAATTTATCTCCCTTCTTAAGACAGTGAAGTGGTGTTAAAAGAAAAAAGGCAGGCAAACTCCACCTATTTTCTCTAGATAAGAGAGGCGAGGAGCAAGAAGCCCAGGGAAAAGCCTCACCACAGATTAACAGTGTTCCTAGGCCTGGAGGCACAGCTCTCCTGGCACTCAAGAACATGGCCCTGCCTTATCTTTTGCTGCTTTCCTTGGTCCTGGCTTCCAAAGAGCATCATGGACATGTTCCAAAGCACCCCCAAAATACAGCTTTCCCTGCCAAGATGGCTTCTGGCGCACTTATTTAAAAAACTAACGAGGAAAAGAGCATACAAACAGACTTCTCTTATTGTGACTGATGAAAACTCCGGTCACTCTCTACTCACTCTCCTAAGATCCTTTACCAAGGAAATGAACAGGACGGACCTACATTCTACAACATCACTTAGACCTCCAGGGTGAGTTTACAGAGGATGTGAATGCTAATTAAGTAAAGAACTATAGAAATGACCCCTGAAAGTATAGTCTTTGAATGCTAATTAACTAAACACTAAAGAAGCAAAGGATAACTGGCATAAATATTCTTTTGACAAGGAACAGATCTCATTTAAAGAAAAATAAAGTTAAAAAAAAAAAGTGTGTGTGTATAAAACACTATAAAATATATTCCCCCAATAGGAGAGCAAATTACTATGTGCAAGAGGTAACTAGAGGGCTGATCTGGAATGCTAATCCTAGTAAAAGAGAGGGCAGCTTTAGAGCACCTCTGTTTCACACTTTCACAAATCAAAAAAAAAAAAAATTCTCTGAATAAGAAATAAGACAGGTTCAGAAGCAGTGGGAACTAGTAAACGTAAGGAAGAAATAAAGGCAACAAATGATGACACCATCATTTTAAAATAATTAAAATGATATTAATGAAACACTGAACACTTCTGCAGAAAAACCTAGTCAAGAGGTAGGTTTAAAAGATAAAGTTTACGGGGCGCCTGGGTGGCTCAGTTGGTTAAGCATCCAACTTCGGCTCAGGTCATGATCTCGCGGTCTGTGAGTTCGAGCCCCGCATCGGGCTCTGTGCTGACAGCTCAGAGCCTGGAGCCTGTTTCACATTCTGTGTCTCCCTCTCTCTCTGACCCTCCCCCATTCATGCTGTCTCAAAAATAAATAAACGTTAAAAAAAATAAATAAATAAAAATAAAAGATAAAGTTTAGGAAATCATCTTGCAAATGGAAAAAAGGGCAGGAAAAGTTAACAGATAACAGAACCTGAATCTATAGATATGGATCGCCCTGAAGACAAAAACCAAAAAAGAAAAGGAATAGTATTCAAAAATATTCCTTAACATAAGGAAGACTTCAATTTGGAAAATAAAATCTTTAACAATATAAATAAGTATCTTTATCTGGAAAATAAAAAAAAATCTTTATCAGGCAAAATTAGTAAAAAGCAAATCAAAATAAGATCTTAATGATACTGCTGAATTTCGATCACTCTCTGAAGCAATTCAATAAGTTAAATATTAATGAAACATTGGAAGCAAGCAGGGGTTAATCCTAGAAAAAGTTCAAAAATATACTCTCCTAAGTACATCTTAGGTTGAAGAAAAAATAAAGCACATTGATATTGTAGAACATTTGAAAACAGAGCAGAAACCAAAAGCATTCAGTCCTGTCCCTCCCCTCCCTCCCCTTTCTTTCTGAATGATGGGAGTGCATTGTCCAGTTAACTCACAGGTGAAAGACTAGGGTAAAAGCAATCAAAGAATATGTTAGAAATGTTGAACATAGCTACAGCTATAATGAAAGGAAAATTCATGGTCTTAATCATTTCCATTATTAAACACAAAAGAATAAAAACAGGTCTCAAGGGTGGCTCAGCTGGTTAAGCATCCAACTCTTGATCTCAGCTCAGGTCTTGATCTCAGGGTCATGAGTTCAAGCCCCACGTTGAGCTCCCGTGCTGGGTGGGCAGCCTACTCAATAAATAAATAAATAAATGAACAAACAAAAATGCATTAATTTTATAATTTATGAAATTTGAAAAGCCAAGTATAAGAAAAATATAAACAAATAAACGTCTTAGATTTATCAACTAATTTACATTATTTACTTATACTTTCATTTCTAAATATGTAGAAAAACAGGAACCATAAGTACAGAAAGAAGGTTATAAAAAGTACATAACCAAGGAATAGAAGACACTAAGTTATTAGATAATTGTTGCAATCTATAATAAATAACTAAAACTAATAATAATCCAAAGGCTAAATATTCTACAATCATCTTGATTTTAAAAGTACACCATTTAATATCCATTGCCAAATATTTAACAACTCTGAACAAATACTGGAATAGTTGCCTTTATTTTTATTAAAAAAAATTTTTTTAATGTTTATTTATATTGAGGTGGGGGAAGCATAGAGAGATGGGGACAGAGGATCTGAAGTGGGCTCTGTGCTGTCAGAAGAGAGCCAAATGTGGATTTCAAACTCACGAACCCTGAGATCATGACCTGAGCCAAAGTCAGATGCTTAACCAACTGAGCCACCCACACACCTCTTTTTTGTTGTTGTTATATTTATTTTGAGAGAGACAGACAGACAGAGAGACAGACAGAGAGACTGAGAGAGGGACAGAATCCCAAGCAGGCAGTGCAAAGCCTGATGTGGGGCTCAAACTCACGAACCACAAGATCATGACCTGAGCCATGACCAACAGTTGGATACTTAACTGACTGAGCTACCCAGGCACCTGGGAATAGTTGCCTTTCTATGTGCTATTGTTTATATATAAACGCATAAGCATACACACACAGACACATAAATCAATCTAGCATCAGGCTCAATGGTGAAACATCAGTACCATTTTCGTCAATGTCAACAACAAAATAATCATACTGGTTATTACCTTGTTAACACTGTTCTCTGAGAATGCTAACCAGGGAACAATATAATCGTTCATCTGAAATGCACATGAGGGGTGTCTGGACGGCTATCAGTTAAGCATTTGACTTTGGCTCAGGTCATGATCTCATGGTTTGTGAGTCTAAGCCCAGCATCAGGCTCTCTGCTGTCAGTGCAGAGCCCATTTTGGATCCTCTGTCCCCCTCTTTCTCTGCCCCTCCCCCACTTGTTCCCCCCAACCCCATCAAAAATAAAATGTAAAAAATAAAAAAGATTTTAAAAATTAAATGTACATGAGAATCAAATGAAAGTCAACCAGAAGGGGTGAAAAGAAAGCAAGCTTTCAGTAATGTAGCTGGTTGCATATCTATCTATTCATCCATCCATCCATCCATTCATCCATCCATCCATCTTCATTTTTTAAGTGAAAATAGCAAGTCTGAAAATGGTACATACTATATAATCCCAACTATATGACACTTTGGAAAAGGCAAAAATATGGGGACAGAAAAAAAAGATGAGTGGTTGCCAGGGTTGGGAGTGGGAGAGTGGGAGGAAGGATAAAATAGGTGAAGCACAAAGGACAGTGTAACTATTCTACGTATGCTGTATTGGTGGATATGTGTCATATATTTGTCCAGACCACAGAATGTACGACACCAAGAGTAAACCCTAACGTAAACTATGGACTTTAGGTGATAATGACCTGTCAGTGTAGGCTCATCATTGATTGTAATGGAGGTACCACTCTGGTGTGGGATGTTGACAATGGAAGAGGCTACGTGTGGGGAGCAGGAAGGATGTGGAAATCCTCTGTATTTTCTGCAATTTTACTTTTTGCAATTTTGTTGTAAACTTAAAATTGCTTTTAAAATAAAGTTTTAGTGGGTGCTTGGGTGGCTCAGTTGGTTAAATGTTGACTTCAGCTCAGGTCATAATCTCACAGTTCGTGAGTTCGAGCCCTGTGTCAGGCTCCATGCTGACAGTGATGAGCCTGCTTGGGATTCTCTCTCACTCTCTCTGTCCCTCCCTGTTTGTGCTCTCTCTCTATCAAAATGAATAAATAAACCTAAAAACAAATAATAAAGACATATAAACTCTGGATAAATAGAAATAAAACATGTTAAAATGTTCTATTTTATGTCTATTTCAAGTACAGAATCAAATGAGAAGGTTGTGGGGTGCCTAGGTGACTCAGTTGGTTAAGCAACTGACTCTTAATTTTGGCTCAGCACAGAATCTCATGGTTCATGAGATCAAGTCCTGAGTCAGGCTCTGCCCTGACAGCATGGAGCCTGCTTGGGATTCTCTCTCTCCCTCTTCCTCTCCCCCTCCCCCATTCTCTCTCTCTCAAAAACAAAAACCAAAAAACAAAATAATAATAAAAAGAGAAATTAAAAACAAACAAACAAACCCAGCAGGCCAGATGTCCTACTTCCCATCCAGGAACTCTTTTGTTATTCATAGTGTATAGATGACAAAAGTAGGATTTAGGAGGTTTGTTAAACAGGGTCCTTAGTTTGGTTTCCAAATCTATTTGACCTCAAAGCCCATGAAACAAATTCTTTCACTGCTATTTACCCTTATTTTACTAATAAATCAATGAATAAATGAGAACTCCAGTTTTGTTTTGTTTTTTTTTTCCAGATGGTACATTACTGATGTACAATACAAATTTATAGAGGTTCTTAAATGATATGAAATGTATGGGGCATACAAGCATCATATTTTCCTAGGGAGATATTCAATAGCTTTCATCAGATTATCAAAAGGCTAAAAAAAGTACATCCTTGGGAGTTCATATTACTAAAAGGATTCTTACCAGTACAGGTTAAAAGACAATCCATGGGCACAAAAGCTGTACAACATATTTAACATAACGCAATCACAGGACATTTGATTTTGATGGGAGCATGTACCACAGCCAGTTTTGACAAGGCCATTTTGGTACCATCACCTCGATAATTTTGCCAATGCTAATTTTCTAAGATTTGTCAGCCACTTTTTCATTCATTATTTGGTTTCTGACTCTTGCTAACATGTTTTGAAAGGAAGCTTGGTAATGTCATAATTCATATTTTAACAGGAAAGATAATATTGGGAACTATGGTTCCCATGACTGCTAATAGGTACTGATTGTCAGCACAGTGGGGACTTTTTGGCAACAACAGGAAACATCAAAGATTTTGCCTCTGCCTTGTGATCTTAAATGATAATTCATTAATCCATGTTGAGTGTGTATAAACTTTTACTGAGACACCAAATGACTTGAGTAGCGGCAAATGTCCTGTTCTCTAGAGGAATTTCCTGTACTGAGCTATGCTGAAGAGTTGGCTTAAAGCCGACAAAATGGCTTAGGTTAAAAATGTTCCAGAAGTGATTCTGATACATTGCTACCAGAAATGTAAAATGGCAGACTGCTATTGAAAATGGTATGGTGACTCCTCAAAAAATTAACAATAAAATTACTATATGATTCAGCAATTCCAATTCTGGGTATACGCCCAAAAGAATGGAAGGCAGGGACTTGAACAGATATTTGTACACTGATATTCATAGCAGCATTATTCATAATAGGGAAAAGGTGAAAGCAACCCAAGTGTCCACCAGCAGATGGACGTATAAACAAAATGTGGTACATTTGTACAATGGAATAGAATTCAGCCTTAAGAAGAACGGAAATTCTGATACATGCTACAATGCGGATGAACCTCGAAGACATTATGTTGAGTAACCTAAGGACCAATATTGGATGATTCTACTTATACTAGGTACCTACAGTAGTCAAATTATATTAGGTACCTACAGAGTCAAATTTATAGAAGGGTGTTTGCCAGTGTCCATGAGGAGGGGGAAACGGAGTTTGGGTTCAATAAGTACAGAATTTCAGTTTGGAAGATGAAAAAGTTCTCGAGAAGGAAAGTAGTTGTCTGGGCTGGGGGCTGGGCAAAATGGATAAAGGGGAGCGAGTAGTACAGGCTTCCAGCTATGGAATAAATAGGTCACAGGGATGAAAGGTACAGCATGGGGACACTGGCTGACAGGTGCTGGCTACACTTGTGGTGAGCACAGCATAACACAGAGTTGCTAATCACTATGTTGCACATCTGAAACTAATTAATATTCTGTGTCAATTATACTTCAATTAAAAAGTGGTTGTCCGAATCCATTTGTGTTGTTATTAACAAAATACCATAAACTAAGTGGCTTAAAAACAACAAGGATTTAGGTGCCTGGGTGGCCTCAGTTGATTTAGCATCTGACTTCAGCTCAGGTCATGACTCATGATCCTTGAGTTCAAGCCCTGCATCTGACTCTACACTGAGAGCTCAGAGCCTGGAGCCTGCTTCAGATTCTGTGTCTCCCTCTCTCTCTGCTCCTCCCCTGCTCACGCTCTGTCTCTCTCTCTCTGTCTCTCTCTCTCAAAAATAAATAAATGTTAAAGAAAAAATTGAACAACAAGCATCTATTTCTCACAGTTTTGGAGGCTGGGGAAGTCCAGGATCATGACACCAGAAGATCTGGTACCTGGTAAAAACCCACTTTCCTAGTTCATAAATGGTCATCTGCTTGTTTTGTCCTCACATAGCAGAAGGGGCGAAGGGATCTCTCTGGAGTCTCTTTTAATTCCACTCACAAGGACCCACCCATGACCTAATCACCTCCCCAAATACTATCACCTCAGGAATAAGGATTTCAACATATGAATTTTGTTGCAACACAAACATTCAAACCATAGTGATGGTTATAGTACAATGTGAATGTACTTAGTGCCTCTGAAATAAGAATTTAAAAACTGTTAGAATGGTAAATTTTATATATATTTTACAAAAATAAAAAAGTTCCTGTATTATCACCTGTAATAACTTTTATAATATGCAGACATCACTTTTGTGTTATTTTGTGCTCAGGTTTCATTTTCTTTATAAAATCTTTCTTAATCAATTAGAATTGCCACTGCAATCTGTATTACTTCTATATTTATGCATGCATATATTATTGAATACCAGCGCACTGTTTATTTGTACCGATTCTGTATAATCTTCGTGGGTGGGGACTATGTCACTTTCATCGTTGCAGTCGGATATCAGGGACCACAAAAACCACTCAGATTGTTTGCTGGGCTTATCATTTCAGTTAAGACCTAAGCCCTCATTATATACATTAAATACAGTTGACTGTGCTCACAGGCTGCCTGAGATAACCCCCTCATGCCAGGTCTTGGATTTTATTATATTTGCCCAAAGAGAACCCAAAAATAATCCAAATGATTTGCAGAGTGGAGTTCCCTTTCTGTTCAATAGAAAGACTGTACAGAGTTCAACATTCCCAAGGGGAAACCTCTGGGTTTTCCTAAAAAAAGACCCACCAACCTGCTAATGGTACTCTAGGGGCCTGGGGCATTATCTGCTCTGTTCTCCCTGGTGCCGAGTCATACATTAGGAATAGGAAGAGAGGCAGTAGTGTAATTCTTTCAATACGGATGATGAATTAGCCTGGCTGCACAGAGTTACCGCACCTGCCACCTACCTAATTGACTAGCCATTATCTACCTAATCGCAAATATTTCATGATTAAGAGCCTTAAGCAGAATTTTAAAAAACTGTCATCCCTCCAGAATAGCAATGTTTATGTAGACCTTTACCTACATATCAGGGTGCCCATACTTCTATTTGCATCGGGTATTCAGCATGAGTGTTAGTTTCAATTATTGCTCATTCATTGCCACAGGAGAGAAGGAACAGCTGACAATAACTGAGGATTTGCTGCCAGGCCCCAGGCAGTTCAGCATCATGTACTCATTTAATTGGGGTGTGGTAATCTTCGCACACACCTGGTGGTGGGCTGGAGCGAGCTTACACAGGCTCAGGAGCCCCCTGCCTGCCAGACCAGCCTCCAGGGACATCCTCTTGGGAACTTGAAATTGGCCATGATAGAAGTAAGCCATGCAAATCAGCATCCTCCCCCTTTTTAGAGAGCTGATTTTTAAATTTTTTTTTTCAACGTCTATTTATTTTTGGGACAGAGAGAGACAGAGCATGAACGGGGGAGGGACAGAGAGAGAGGGAGACACAGAATCGGAAACAGGCTCCAGGCTCTGAGCCATCAGCCCAGAGCCCGATGCGAGGCTCGAACTCCCAGACCGCGAGATCGTGACCTGGCTGAAGTCGGACGCTTAACCGACTGCGCCACCCAGGCGCCCCGAGAGCTGATTTTTAAATGTTTGTCAGTACTCCACTGCATATATCCTGTGCTGTTTTTTCTTTCTATTTTTACACTTAAAAAAAAAAAATTCATGGATTGCCTAGGTCTGAAACCAATCCCAACTCTGTTATTTCCTAGCTATCAAACATCAGGCAATTTACTTTATTTCTCTATGCCTCAATTTCCTCATCTATAAAATAGGGATAGGCACACCTGGTTGGCTCAGTTGATTAAGTGTCTGAATCTTGATTTCATCTCAGGTCATGATCTCATGGTACGTGAGACTGAGCCCTGCATCAGGCTCTGCACTGACAGCAAGGAGCCTGTTTGGAATTCTCTCTCTCCCTCACTCTCTGCCCCTTTCCCGCTCTCTCTCCTCTCTCTAAAAATAAATTGGGGTGCCTGAGTGGCTCAGTCGGTTGAGCGTCCGACTTTGGCTCAGGTCATGATCTTATGGCTCGTGAGTTTGAGCCCCACATCAGCTCAGAGCCTGGAGCTGGCTTCAGATTCTGTGTCTACCTCTCTCTCTGCCCCTCTCCTGTTCACACTCTGTCTCTCTCTCTCTCTCTCAAAAATAAATAAATGTTAAAAAAAAAAGTTTTTTAATAAATAAACTTAAAAACGGGGATAAAAATATCTATTTCATGAAGTTGTGAGAGGCAGATGCCATTATTTGTGTAAAATGGTTACTGTTATTATGCATCCTCTTCCGAGCCACTCCTCCAAATGACTGTCAGGGAGCAGATTTGAGGACACACTGTACCCACGAGAACATCAACTTCCTCCATGAGCAGGTTCAGGACACCTGTCTCCAGAGTACTAATTTTGAGACTGGTTTGATCCATGACACTATTTTATTAAAAGCCCCTATGAAAAAGGTTGCTAATTTTCCATCAAAAGGATCAAGAGTGAAAGGGCGGGCCTACGCCAGCCGACTCCATCTTGTTCTGTGTCCTTCACCTTGACCACACCTCCTCCCCTCGACTCCATCTTGTTCTGTGTCCTTCACCTTGACCACACCTCCTCCCCTCGACTCCATCTTCGACTCCATCTTGTTCTGTGTCCTTCACCTTGACCACACCTCCTCCCCTCAACTCCATCTTGTTCTGTATCCTTCACCTTGACCACACCTCCTCCCCTCGACTCCATCTTGTTCTGTGTCCTTCACCTTGACCACACCTCCTCCCCTCGACTCCATCTTGTTCTGTGTCCTTCACCTTGACCACACCTCCTCCCCTTGAGTAAACCCTCCCTCACCTGCCGGACCCTTCCCCAGGACCCCTCCCCAGCCAATCGGCTGAGGCCATAGCCATTACCTCACCAACTGCCCCCAGGCCCCAATAAAACCTTTGTCCTTTTGAAACTCGCTCTCTTTCCCTGGTATCTCACCGCTGCGTCGGTGCAGGTAGGGGATTGAGCTCGAGCTAGCTCGAATAAAGGCTCTTTGCTTTTGCATCGGACTCGGCTCCCTAGTGGTCTTTGGGGATCACGAATTCTGGGCATAACAAGAGTATTTGGGGAGGGGGCATAATTTAACAAAAATCCACAAAATAGAAACTGATGTACCAGTTCATGTATTTAAATGGATTTGGGGCATATCCTTATTAAAAATAAGCCCACACTTAAATATAAAAGAACGATCAAATAACACGCTTAAGATTATTTTATTATCAAAAATAATTGAGACACTGATATGAAGTGAAATAATAGGGGTCCTAATAGTCTGACAAACTACATTTGAGGTCCAGATAGTGTCAAACTCATGGTACAACTAACAAAGAAATGGATGTCAGTCAAAAAGCTTGAGCTGGAGCCTTCCTTTTCCAGCAGATCACAAGATCTTGTGTCTCAGGACCTTGGTTTCTTTTATGCAGAGAAAATACTTGAGTTCCCAACTCACTTCACAGGATTTTACGAGAATCAAGAAAAGAAAGAAGTACTTTAAAATATGCGTGCGCGCGCGCGCACGCACACACACACACACACACACACACCACACTGGGGTAAATCTGGCAGACTGAATATAGACAGAATCTGTTTCATCCCAAAATTCCACTGAAAACATCAGTAAAGAAATTTTCTTTTTTTAAAAAGTAAAACCCGAGAGCAGTGAGGCCAGGAGGCAATGGCAACAGAAGTTTGGGACTGGAAAACAGAAAAAAGTAGTAAAATGATACCTGGTTCATTAGTGAGTCCTGCCACAAAGATGATGAGTGGAAGTTTAAGAAATTCAAAGGAAGTTTTAATGTGTCACCTGATATTGAATTGAGATGAAAAAAGCTACTCTTCCCCAAATCCCAAGCTTAGGAAATACCAGTGCTGTCTACTACAGAGGTTTTGAAAGGTGATTCGGGACCAACATGCCACCTGGGAACTCATTTCAAATGCAAATTCTTGCGCCTGTCCATACTAGTGGGTCAAAACCTGTGAGCACTCTGTCCAGCACTCTGTTTCAACAAGCCTGACTCTGGACACAGGTGTAAAGGATCGCCAGCTGGGCCCTGTTCTTCGATGACCTAACACTAACCCTAGGGAATAATAATATAGTATTAGACACAGTCACTCCCAAGTAATAGATGTAAAGCCTCAAAAATAAGGAATTGTTAAAATTGTTCCTCAGCAATTCAAAAATATATATAATAATTAGAATTTCAACTGATAACTAAGGTGTTTAGCATTTAACATTTATAGAAATGGGCTTCATACTACAAAACTGTTACTAAAAACATTAGAAAGCTTATGAAAAAGTATTTTTACTACAAACACAGTATCTCCACCTATGAATAAAAAAGAAAATACAGCAGGGCGCCTGGGTGGCTCAGTCAGTTAAACGTCTGACTTTGGTTCAGGTCATGATCTCACAGTCTGTGGGTTCAAGTCCCACATTGGGCTCTCTGCTGTCAGCACAGAGCCCGCTTCAGATCCCTTGCCCCCTCTCTCTCTGCCCCTCTGCCACTCGCACTCGCTTTCTCTCAAAACTAAATGAAAACATTTTTAAAAATGAAATCAAATAAAGCAAAAAGCTCTATCATAACCCAACAGGACTCTATTGTCTACTAATCCCTGCAACTGCAACATTTTTTGGATCCCAGATTCCGAAATGGGCAGAGATAATCCAGTCACCATCTGACTCCATCGGAGGTCAGCAAACTTTTTATGTAAAGGGCCAAACAAAATATTTTAGGCTTTATGAGCCATACGGTCTTACCACAGCTACTCAACACTGCCATTGTAATGGAAAAGCAGCCATAGAAAATGAGCACATGAATAAGCATGGCTATGTTCTACTAAAACTTAATTTATAAAGCCAGGCTTGCAAGCCAGGTTTGCCCTGTGGGCTATAATTTGCTGATCCTTGAACTAGATTATTGAAGATGAGTAAGCATTCTTGGGACCAAATACTGCAAAGTACTTTTAAAGATTGTAGATTCCCCAACAGCTTCCCATGGCAGGGCTGTTAATCCACACTGCAGCTGGCAAGCATTCACAGAGGAGATTCTGAATTTAATGCTTCTTGCCAACTTCAGATTTCTCTATCTCCCCTAACATGTAAAAAAGAAGATACTTTATGTTTAGAAATACACAAACTGAAAAATATTAATAGGATAAAGGGTAGAGGGGATCGCTTTGATCAGGGTAAACTTTTTATTAAAAGCCCCACGTGAAAAAGATTTGCTAATATCCAACTGAAACATAACACCCTACAGAGTCCAAGATGATTTCAAGAAAATGCATGAATTATTTTTAAAAAGGAAAAATGTAAATTAACTTTATTGGTAAGTTTTGTTACATTTCTGAAATTTAAGAAGATAAAATTAAGGATCAAAAACCGGGGGGAAATTGGTCCAGTCCAAAAATGAGTGATGGGACAAGTACGAGACCATTTAAGTAATAAATTCTCAACACGTGCCACTCTCTGCACAGGACCTTCCTGTGTAAACCTAGCTACCTCATCTCTGCAAATCGAAGCAACACTGTGTTTGATTTGCTACAAATTTTGGTATTTCCTCACCAGTTTTTTCTTTTAAGTGTTTTATTTTGGAACAATTTAAGATTTGCAGAGAATTACAAATACACCACAGCAAGTTCCCATATATACTCTTTCCCCAAGGACTTCCTCCAGTTTTTACAAACTGACAAAACAAGAGATTTTAACCTTAAAGTACCGACCAAAAAAACAACAAAAAAAAACAAATAAACAAACAAACAAAAAAAAAACCAAGACATTTGGAAATAAATTCACATGCTGAATTTGTTAGGTATTGTTTAAATAAATTGTACAGTGCTTCTAAATTCAGTACTCCAAACATGAACATGCAGTCAGCAAATCATCTTTCAGTTCTCAGCTCCTGTTGCCTTGAAATAGGCACCATCTCTGTCGCTTTCTAGCACAATGTTCTTTTCATTCCCTTCACAGCTCTTACCTCACTCAATAGTTACATTGTTTATTGGCTTATTATCTGTTCCCAGAGACTTCACCAGTTATGATTCCTGCTCTCTTTGTTATCATTCCTGGGTCCAAAATAGTGACTGGTGCATATTGATTGATAGATACTCCAGAGACTTTGCTACATGGATGGATGAATGAATGACCAAATGCCTACACAAATGAGTGAACACTTCAGATACAGCAGGGTTGCTATAAGGCACAGGAGAAAAGACACACCATTGTTTCTGAAATCTCAAACCTTTAAAAGTCTACCACCAGCCATACACAGTGAAGTTTTGGGGAGTCGATGTGTTAGTCCATCATCCTTGTAATCATTTCTTACTGGGGCAAAGTTTAGAATTGTTACTCCAATACATCCTTGTTCTCTGAAAGCCAAACCTTTCAAAGCGATGTGTCTTGTGGGTTCATACACACAGTACTTCCTAGCATTACTCATCTGGTGTAAAAAGCCAATAAACAAATAATTTTAAATCAACCTCACAGTTAGACTAATTACAGTATTAATCATTCTTCTGTATGTAAAAATATATTGGAAAGAACTCAAATACCTTACAGAGGTGGTTTGAGAATAAGAGGTTTTGAGAAGACAGGTTAAAAGTTTTAAAAGACAAAATAGGGAGTGATGTAGCTCTCCTTATTCCTCCCTTGTGCAGCCCTCGGCTCGGGGTCCAGGAATTACCTGGGTGTGCAAAAAAAAAAGGAAGGATAGATGGTTGGCAGAAAGGAAGGATGGACAGGAGGAAGGTGGGAGAGACTACCTACACCCATATTCTCTATGAATGCTTACATTTATCCCAGGGTCAAATATTACAAAATGTGTCCAAAAGTCAAAGCACCTGATCACTTGACCAACCAAGGGGGCGAAAAGGCATTCCAAAATATGCACCCATCAAATAACCATCTATCAAATAAAAAGAAGCAAGAAGACAAAAATCCTGGGGCACTTTCAGGCTCTCTGCTTCATTTAGAGTGTTTATCTTTCTTCTATCTCTGGACCTGCACTATGAGGAAGGGTAGACACTAATAAATGCATCCAATGCAGCACAAATCGATCTACCACCCAGAGAGAACAATAATCCCACTGTCACTTCTGGAACATCTCCTGCTTATGATGTAATGAGTTGCAAATAACTCAAATTATCTGGTAAACTAAAGATTTAATAGACTGAATTTCACTGCCAAGAAACGTATCAACATTAATACTAAAAATGGAGTTGAAGGAAAGATTCGTCTTCTAACCTCATGCATGAATTTTAAAAGACCAAAAATAATGACCAAAAAAAAAGGATAAATAAAACTCTACATATTTTCTCTGCATAAAAACAGAATAATAATTAGTAGTAGTAATGCTGACTGAGCTTATTCATTTGAAAGTATTCTGTGTATTTAAAGAATAGAGCAAATAAGTTTGTAATCTTATTTTGGAACCAAGATCTTCAGTGTAAGAGAAAAGAGATACAAACATAAAATCAAACAATATTAAAATTCCATAAAGTTAGCTTGAAAAAACCAGTATGAACTCATATGTATTATTTTTAAATGTATATAGTTTCTACCCTGCCCCCCAAAAAGCCTAGAATCACTGAGAACCCACAGGAATAAGCCCTCCTAAGACCTAGACTGCAGTTTCTATTTATTTTATTTTGTTTTAATGTTTGTTTATTTATTTTGAGAGAGAGAGAGACAGGGAGCATACAAGTGTGTGAGCAGAGGAGGGGGAAAGAGAGAGAGGCTCCAAATCATTAGCCTGGCAGCCTGACATGGGATTCGATCTCATGAACTGTGATATCATGACCTGAACTGAAATCAAGAGACGGATACTTAACCAACTGAGCCACCCTGGTGCCCCTAGACTCTAGTTTCTAAATTCCATTACCTACTGAAAAGAACCAGAGCTTCTTAGAATGGCTGATACTTAGACTGGGATATGAAATGTACAAGAGAAGCATGGGGCATCCTGTTGTACCAAAAAGCAGGGTCAAAGAAATTAACAGGACAAGAGTGCTTCTGGGATGTTCTGTTATCTTGATCTGGTTGCTGATGATATGGAACTGGCCAGTCTGTGAAAATTCACTGTGATTCTCTTATGAGAGGCTCTCTTTTCTTTATGTATACACAGGAGCCAACTTGAAGGGGACCCCAGTGAACCAAGGTTGTACTTGAGCATCCAGAAAAAAAAAAATCACCGCAACTAATTAAAACATATTATTTTTTAAATCCATGAATATACAATGATACTCAAAAAAAAAGGAAACTCTTTAATACCCTTTGAAAAAACTAAAGTACCAGCTCTAAAACTGTCTATTAAAAAGGAAGTATTAAGCACTTACTCTGCTTTTTCCTGTATGACTGTATTTCAGGGTAAAATACTAGTTGATCCAAATACATGATGTCTACTTCTAATAGCTTCAGAATAAAAGGGAGATGGATAGACAAATCTGGGTGTGTGTATGGGAGTTTACTATAGTATTCACTGTCTTTTGTGTAATTTGAAATTTTTCTCAATGAAAGGTATTTTTTTAAGTAGAGAAAAAAAACAGCAAAAGATGAAAAGATTCTTAACAAATCAAAATTTCCTTCTTCCCTACCATTTCATTTATGAAACCTCTGATATTAACAGTATACTTTTCTTCATTCCTAATTTTACTGAATATGTATTTAACATACAACTTATTTTTCAAAGTTGGTCTAAATTTTTCAGATTAAGGGGGTGACCATTTTTCTAAAACTTCACCAAGCAGAATGAGAAAGACAACGTACAGGTGGAGGACTGGTCTAGGGCATGGCCTTTATCCCTGGACAAAGGTTCTTTCCTGATCCTTTGTTTCCATTCTTGTCATCTCATTGAGGTTCTTCTCACTCCTCTTCCAGTTGGCTACTGGCCTGCTCCCTTTGCCTTGGCCCTTTCAGCATTTTAGAATGAGATGCCTATTGAGCAGGAGAGACCTCCTTCAGAGAGACAGAAGAGGAGGGAAAGCCCAGGAGAGGAAGAAAGGGACAGGTAAAATGACATCCGCCTTACCAGTTCTCATTGGATAGTCTCTCCATTGCCACTACCTGAGGGAGGAGTCTCAAGACCCTCAAAACAGATAAAAGGGAACAAACATCAGCAAAAAGTGGAATACTTTCTCCTCTACCCATGTTCTCTTTGCTGACTGGTTAGTTGATTTATTGAGTTTACCTTTTTCACAACATTTCAACCTGTTTTTATGTCAATAATGACTTCTAAACACCCCCTACTCCATTTTTTTTTTTTTCAGTGCTGGTTGCCCTTTCCTCAGGGAATTAAGTGAAAGGGAATAGAGAGGTGATACCAGGAACTCCAAGAAAAAGAGGCAAAGGCGCTTTCTGAAAGCTTTCCTGAATATACATGCGTACAAACTAATTCCTGCGACAAAAGAACAATATCAGATAAACACATTTCGTAAAGGAAATGAGATGCTGATCACTTGCATTTCCCTTTTTAAAAAAAAGTTTAATTTCCGTCTCATACAGTCAACGCACAACTTGGCAAATATGTGTGGGAACAGATTTCCACTTACTTTATTTCCAGGAACTTAAACCTGACAGTCAAAGGGACTCATGTACATTTCATCTTTGCTTGTGGTCAAGTATCAAGAGATCCTAAGCAATACTGACCTAAGAGATTCCATAAGACAGAGCAAAGCAATGCAGCCAGGCCACTAAACCACTCAAAATAAACATCCAAACCAGCTGGCCTTCTTTCCTGTTTGCTTCAACATTAAAAATCGGTAATCTGAGGCCTAAAATCTGCTTAAGTAACAGCACTACCTGTCTGAAGGTAATTGAGTTGTTGGGACAAGAACTGCTATTTTAGGATCAAAATCAGTTTCCTCCATCTGTAAACTCTGATCAAATAATTCATGTTTGAGTTCAGCTAATGCAGACAGAAAAGGACCCAATGATTTGAAATATCTTCATGGCTAAAGTTCTTTATTACCATACGAAAGTTTGATTCAGTATCAAATTAACAGGAATACCCCTGTGAATAGTTCAGCTCCTAACAATATACAGTGATCAAAGATGGGGAAAGAGACACTTTGTGATGAACTACAACCAATGTGCTTGAGGGTACATCTGATTCTGATGGTGAGATTTCTCAATGTCAAAAGTCCTACACAAGAAGATGGCACAGCATTTTGCTCACTGAATCACTCTGGTGTCCAGACTGAGTAGGGAGCTGGTCAATGGACTCTAATTCCTATGGTGTCATTCAAAAAGAGGCCAAATCAATGAATCAGTTTGCCTCTCAGGGACCAAAACAGAAAGATTAGGTGATAGAACCCTTGGGTCATGAAATATCAGACTCTGAAATGACACCCTGAAGGTACAGAAAGAATGATTCAAACTCCATCACTATGCAAATGAGATTTCCAAATTAAGAACAACGCACCATTCCGATTTTGGAAAAGTCTTCCTTCTTCACTGGCAAGTTTGGGAGATATCAGCTTAACCTCAGAAAACCACTATTTTTAAAACACACACATTGTATTGTATTCTATTGTATTGTATTGTATTTCTATTTTATTTTATTGAGAGAAAGAGAGAGAGAGCACAAGTGGAGGAGAGGGGCTAAGGGGGAGAGGGAGAAAGAAAGAGGGAGAGAATCTTAAGCAGGCTCCATGCTCAATGCATAACCAGACACAGGACTTGATCCCCATGAATCTGGGATCATCACCTAAACTGAAACCAAAACCAACTAAGCCAGGCACCCCGCAAAACACACACATTTTATATAAAGTAATAAAATGCCAAACAAGAATAAAGACTAACAGTGTGTTATGTGTAAAGTACATGACAGTGACTTCATGAAAGGAGAGAAGAAACTAATGCCTAAAACAGGAATCTTGACAGCAAAAGCCTACAGATGCCAGGCAGGTAACATAAATCTGTAAGGCTGATTGGGTTAAATATGTAAGGAATGGTAAAGATTAGCAAACTTCGGTCTTTGGAATAGTAACAAAACCAGATTTTTAATCTTTCAAGAGAAGCCAGGTATCTGATTTTTTCTATGAAGTTTCCAGACTGATCAATGTTGGCAATTCATTCAATTTTAAAAAAGAAAATGTTTACAGGTTAAGAGATTATAGTCTAAAATTTGACCTATGGGCCGGCAGTTTGCAAGCTCTGCACTAAAATGTAATTTTATTTTATTTTATTTTATTTTATTTTATTTTATTTTTATTTTAACATTTATTTATTTATTTATTTATTTATTTATTTATTTATTTATTTATTTTGAGAGAGAGAGAGAGAGAGAGAGAGCGAGCATAGCAGGGGAGAGGGGCAGAGGGAGAGAGAGAATCCCAAGCAGACTCAATGCTCAATGCAGAGCCTGATTTGGAGCTTGATTTTATGACCCTGAGATCATGACCTGAGCCAAAATCAAGAGTTGGATGCTCAACCCACTGAGCCACCCAGGGGCCCCTAAAATGTAATTTTAAATAATGCAGTAATAGGCAGAAAGCTTCTCACAGAACAATGACGACACTAAATTACTGAGCCTTGGTTTCTGCTCTACCAAGAAGAACCAGTCCATACAAAGAAAGGGTTGGAGGGTATCAAAATAACCGTGGTGTTTCCCAAATTACAGATGTCTACATTATCACCACCACCACCCCTGTGCCCCAGGGCAAATAAGAGTTTGAGAAGAGGACACACAGCTTGTGAGAGCCTCCCAACAACTTTCATGGTACACCCTCCCACTCTGGGGGTCACTGACCTCAAGAAAGTAGAAAGCTTTGCATAACTGGGAGGAATGTGTCCAAATTGTGAAGGCCAAAGTCACTGAGCCTAACATATCAAATAGCATGTGTGAAGTGGCTCTGAAAATAATAACTGCAAATATCAAAGATGACAAGGAGCCCATAGTAAGCATTGCTGGTATCATATTAGTTCAGTCTCTTGGGGGGAAAACACCTACTTGTTTACTATGAAAGATTATAAAAAATGGATGCATTTTAAGAACGTGTGTATGCATGAATGTATTTGCATATACATATATAATGCAAGCAGGGTTGTCATTTCATTGTTTAGGCTGAAATCTGCAGCTTTATTATTTCAGAAGGGAAGGGGAGTGTCTTATTTCCACATGATGCCAGACTGCAGATAGAAAAAAGTTAACAAATACTTTAGCATGTTTTTCTACTTCCTATCCTTAAAAAAATTTTCAGTAGAACTTTTTATCAAGATGCCTACACATAACCAGGATTACTGTGTATTGCTTTTAGATCAGATATACACAAAAGAAGATATAAAGAAATAACTTCCTGTCATTTGGTAATGTCTCACTAATCTTTTAATGTGATTACTGCCTAATCTAACCCCATTTTTGATCTTAAGCTTGTGTTCTCCTAACTCACCTTGTAACCAGGTGTCAAAGTCTTCCAGGTCAGCGTTAAGGTAAAAGCTGTCCAAAGTGTTTTATCCTCTGATGTTGGCAGCTTTTCCCCTGGGAACTCCGTCTGTCTATTGACCCCAGTGGGGTTATCTGGGCAATGACAGGAGTGGCTCCTTGATTTCTTTCTCTTGCTGTTTTGCAGCAATGGGCAGAACTGAAAAAGAGAGATTACACTCACATAGTACAACTCCACATAATCTGCATGAGTTTCTCAGGGGGCTGCCAATGACCAATCAGGAAATTCCTTCCAATTTATCTTTTGAGGTGAAAGTTCATTGAGGATGGTGTCTCAGATTTTTACCTCCTTTGCTCAGTCTTACGTAACCTCAAAGATGTAGTCGCTGAACTCAGCCATCAGTAACATTCATAACTCCCACCTCACCCAGAGTCTGGAGCATGAAAACTCTCAATTTATATAGCAAATATTTTCTAAAAGGGGACAAAGCATATTTTCCAGAAACATGTTTAACCCTCCATTTAAATGGAGCCTTAGTTTTTAAAAACCAGTAAGTATGAAGTGGTTTCACCATATAAGCATATAAATGCACTATCACTGTTCCCTGATAAGGACTCATTAATAGTCTGCAATTTGCCTTACAGAATACAATTGCCAAACTCCTACAACAATCCTCTAGTGAAAGAGCTGACTATACTACCGAAGAATACAATTTTCAACTTGACATTACTTCTCAGAAGGCAGAGAATATTTTACAAGAATATAAAATATGTTCACTTTAAGGCAGAGGAAGAAGAAAAAGCAGGAGGAGGAGGAGGAGGAGATTCAGAAGAGGAAGTAGAGGAGGAAAAAGAGAAAGAAGGAGAAGGAGAAAAGGAGGGAAGGAAGGAAGATGAAAGACAGACACACAGACCTATTCTAAAGTAGAAGCTAAATTAGTCACTCTGATCCTGAAATGTGACAGCAGTTTCCTTTGAGCAACCTCTCTAGCAAGCTCATTTCTTCACAAGTTAGCTTTAAAAATTACTCCCCAGGTTTGATTATCTTTCAAGCCTGTTCTGTCACTCAGGTTTAGTTTTCTCTTTTTACCTATGGAAAAGGAAAAAATAAATGCACACACACACATTCTGAAAGACAACGTCTTCACAGAAGCGCAAAAGATTGATGTCTACTCAGGATCCTACGCTGTAATAGCTCCTGCAAGTATTCTTTTTCTAGGAAAAAAAAGTGTGTGGGGCAGGGAAGGGGGGGGGGTTCCTAAATCCCCCTACATCTCTACAAAAAATGTTTTTTAAATCTCTACTATGTTGTAAGACAATTCCATGCATCTTGTAGGTCCTAAATAAAATTTACTTGATGTCTGTAATGAGGACATAAGAGAACAAAAGCCAGGGTCCATCAAGATTATTTTTGTATGTTCAGCATGACATATTTATTTTCTGCAAACACTACTCAATCTACACTTTTTTTTTTTTTAATTTAATGTTTATTCTTGAGAGAGAGAGACAGACAGAGCATGAGCAGAGGAGAGGCAGAGGGAGAGAGGGATACAGAATCTGAAGCAGGCTCCAGGCTTTGAGCTGTCAGCACAGAGCCCGATGCGGGGCTTGAAGCCAGGAGTGGCAAGATCATGACCCGAGCCGAAGTCAGACACTTAACCGACTGAGCCACCCAGGAGTCCCTATGCTCTTTAATCCCATATAATTATAGATAGACTGAATATGGTCAGCTACAGAAAATCCCCTGCCCACCTTTTCTTTACTCTTTTCTGTGATGGACTCCACCAAGCTTTGGAAAAGGAGGGAACACTGAAAAACGAAAAGAAAGAAGAAAAGTATGGCAAAGAGCCCCCTGTGCTCCACTGCAGTTCTTTTCATCCACACCCCCCTCCCCCAGTCCTCTTCCCTAGTCTTCTTCTCCACCTCTTACCGTCCTGTAAGGGCAAGTAGGAAGGTAAAGAAGAACAGATGACCATGGGGTAAAATCAAGGTTTCCTCTCCATCTGCTTCCTCCAGTCCAGCTGCAGAGGCCAGGGAGAAGGTAGGTGAATCTTACTAACCATACTCAACGAATTCCCAAACAGTGTGTGTGTGTCTTGTCGCCAGCTTATGTAACTCAGACCTTGGCCCAAGGAGCGTTTTTGCACTTCATTCGTCTCTTTCTCCATCTCTTTGCCTACGCATCCTTCAAAACCTAGCTCAAAGCCACAACTCTCAATCAACGCCTTCGCTGATCTTCTCTACTAGAAAGAAGCAACTTCTCATCACACCTGGTACTTGGGTCAATTTTATTGGTATACAGCTGTCTTGATCTTACCTGGTGCTTACACCTCTTACCCTCCCCCCACCCCCATCAGACTGTATTGACTCTGAGGAGCAAGGACTGGATCTTAGTTCCCTGCACAAAGTAAGTGTGAGTTAAAAAGTGAAACTTACAATGCTTCTATTTATATGTATGTTGTAAGAAATGAATCTATTATTGTTCCTTTTGTGCAAAAGTGTCTATTTGCATACAGTGTGTATGCAAGGTCATGGAATAAATGTCTTGGTTTGTTCTTTTTTTTTAACTTTTTAAAAATGTTTTTATTTTATTTTTGAGAGAGAGAGCATGAGGAGGAGAGGTGCAGAGAGAGAGAGGGAGACCCAGAATCCAAAGCAGGCTCCAGGCTCAGAGCTGTCAGCACGGAGCCTGACATGGGGCTCAAACTCACAGACGGTGAGATCGTGGCCTGAGCCGAAGTCGGACACTTAACCAACTGAGCCACCCAGGCGCCCCAGCTTTTGAATTGTTCTGAGACTATAATGAATGTTCATATGGGCATTCTGTGCAAATTCCGAAAGACATCCTTTGTGGGAGCTAACCAGTCTGATTAAAAATTAGCTCTATTGCTCTGCTTCGGATTCTCTCTCTCTCTCTCTCTCTCTCTCTCTCTCTCTGCCCCTCTCCCACTCACTCTGTCTCTCTCTCTCTAAAAAATAAATAAAAACACTAAAAAAAACCTGGCTTTATTGGGGCACCTGGGTGGCTCAGTTGGTTAAGTGTCCAACTTCTGCTTGGGTCATGGTCTCGTGGTTCATGGGTTTGAGCCCTGTGTTGGGCTCTGTGATGACAGCTCAGAGCCTGGAACCTGCTTCTGGATTGTGTCTCCCTCTCTCTTTGCCCCTCCCCACTCATCTCTCTCTCTCTCTCTCTCTCTCTCAGAAAAATAAACATTAAAAAAAATTAGCACTCTATCAGTACGTGGTTCAGATATAATCAATCATCCCTGATAGTTACTGAAGCCAGATATATTAGGAATTGTTTTAATTCAGCTTCAAAAACTTGATTAGGACAGAAAGATTTATATCATCACATTCAAGTTACAAATTACAGGTGACTCACAAAATATATTGTTTTATTAAGAAACCAAGAAGTTAACCAAGTGGCAACTAAACTTTATTTTAATTAAGAAACTACACAGGGTTATTTTCTCTTATATATAAACTGTGTGCGGGGCAGAAGTTCAAAGGCACTAAGCTTATAAAGTTCAAGTCTGATTACTCCTTGTGACAACACATACTGAAGATTAATTCTTAAAACTCTTGCTAAAAATATACTCAGAGAAGGGAAGAGGTCATTTCTTTTTAAAACTATAACCAAAATGGATGATTTAAAAAAAAAAACTATATCTGGGTTTTATCAAAACACACAAAAAGAATCATGTTCTAATTTAATGATACATTCTGCAGACCAAAAAGGCTCCTGACACCCTCCACCTAAGCAATTAGTAAATTAAAACTTGTAAAGGTTGGGAAAGCTGATTCAAACAAAGCCTTCTATACCAACCAATACTTGGGTAGGAGTCTCTGAAGAATCTCATCAGGGAGTTTACTGAATTTGGCAAAGGTTCCTTCTGAATGGCTCATTCAGGAAGCAAATGATCCATTATCTTTGCAACAGAATTTTTCCTGTAGGTTATGACTAATCCTCCCACAGCCTGAATTTTGCCCACTATACACCATGTTCTCGTCCAGCACACTCCCCACACATTCCACTCATTTCTTCTTCAAGCCCCTCAGAGCATATGACGTATTCTACAGAAGACCAGACTGTCTTGTGTAGCTACTAAGTTAATGCATAGAATGCAAAATGGAGACAAGATAAAGCGAGCTCCACCATTCCATAAAATACTAAAAAATTAATTAATTAATTAACCTTAAAATAGTAAAGACAGAAAGACCACCGGAAGAGTATTTGAACAAAGCAGTCTACATAGCAAAGTCCATTTCACAACAAAAATAAGTGATGAGACATTATTGACTATTTTCTGTACATTAGGTGGCCCATTGTTCTGATTCAATGCCCGTATCATTTTCACAAAGAAGAATTGGTCTTAATTTAGGGTTAAACATCCTAAATTGTTTTCCCAGAAAACTAGCCTCAAATGTGGTATTAAGACCTTTTCTCATTATCTTGTTTACTTTGTCTACTGTCTGCACTAGTTGGTAAAAAGATCTTGCCATTTGCTATTTTCACCAGCAGCAAGGTTTAGACAAGAAATTGATTTTCCTCTTCTTACCTGTGATAATCCCAAGTACACTGAGGATTTTTACACTGTGTCTAAACCCCTGGAGAATAGTTTTAGTGCCACAACCCAATAGAGTTTATGAAAACAGGCTGTGCTGAGATAACTTCCTGAAGATGAAAAACATAATCTTTAGGCACTTTCATCTAGTAACTACTGTGGTTTTCCTGTCAATAACTGAAAAGCTGATTTTTAACTTGGAAAAATTTATCTCATCTCATTAGGGCTACCATATATAAAACAAGTAAAATTCACCATTTGATATAACACAGTTTTCATATCTGCCACTAAGCATTGATTGATTCATCCACTCAACAATAAGTCGATTGTGTAGTTATTATATACAAACAGTCAAACCAGACACTAAAGAAAATGTAGAAGTGTAATAAACAATCAACAAAAACAAAGCTCCTTCCCTTAAGAAATTTAGAGTTTAGCCATTAACAGGAGAAGGTATGTGAATAATCCTTTTTAAGTTACAAAAGCAGAAAATGTATTGTGGATATTCATGGCATGAAAATATCAATTCTAGCTTGGAATTTATGAGGTAGGTAGAAAGCAGACCAGAGGAAACTGCTCAAAAGAGAAGGCATCTGAAAGACGAATGGATTCAGGCAAGAAATGGACAAAAGCAGACATGGATAAAGGACATTTCAAACAGTGAGGAAAAGTGTATGAAAAGCAACAGATGGGAAAGGGTAGAATGCAGTTCCAGTTCTCAGAGTTAAGGTACACAAAAAAGGAGGGGGTGTGGAACGTTTATGACTTTCCACAAAGGCCTCTGTGGAAGGTTTTCAGTACTAGTAAAAGACCAGATTTCATCAGGTGAGCTGTAGAGAACAGAAGTGGAGTTCTGGGGAGTCATGTGATGATGCACCAATGGGGCTAATCTAGGAGAACACATTCGAGGAGAGAACCCAAAGGCAAGAGAGGACCTCAGAAGACATCAGCAGCCCCAAAAGGAGGGTGGAGCTACCTGGGAAAATGGGCCTTCAGGAGGGTCAAGTGAGGAACTTGTATTTGACAGAGCAGAATGTGATCCTATCTGGCCTCATGTATTTCTTGTCTTAGTAAAACAAGGGGGAATAAAACGCATCCATTTTTTTTCAGAGATATGATTGAAGAAATATATGGTCAACATTAACTAACTGAAATAATTTGACACATTTTCTTAAGAATTTTTTTAATGTTTATTTTTGAGAGAGAGAGAGAGAGAGAGAGAGAGAGACAAGAGTGTGAGTGGGGGAGGCAGAGAGAGGGAGACACAGAATCCGAAGCAGGCTTCAAGCTCTGAGCTGTCAGCACAGAGCCTGATGTGGGTCTTGAACTCATGAATGGTGAGATCATGACCTGAGCTGAAGTTGGATGCTTAACGGACTGAGCCACCCAGGTGCCCCACTTGACACATTTTCTCAATGTGTTATAGTTCTATGATCTAGGCCAATTTTTCCAGATTTTTGTTTGTTTGTTTATATCTAACTTGGTTTAAATTGACGTGTATTTCTCTGAGGATAGGGAAAGGATTATTTTTCCAAACCCCAAAGGACACGCACAATTAAGGACCTGGTATCCATTAAGCATTTAAAAAAATTTTTTTTTCCAAATTAACAGCTTTGTCAATACTGACAAAAATTCAGATGACTGATTATACAGGTAAGAATTCTAATGATGTATTACTTAAAGGAGTCTTCAATTTTATTATTCCCTTGCCCAACTTCTGTTTTATATCTGAAAAACAAATATCACAGAAGCCACTCAATGGTTCTATTATTCAGTTGGCTAAAATTTTATTTAGAAACTCTACAGCACTATAAATGTGCTTTGGACATATTCTGATTTTCCAAAAGCAGTATGCTATATAGCAGGAGTCAGTACTTTCTCTGTGAAAGTCCAAATCAGTAAACATTTTAGATTTTTAGGTTTTGTGGGTCACACAGTTGCAACTAATCAACTCTGTGATTGCAGCAGGAAAGCAGCCAGAGGCAATATGTAAATGAAAGAGCAGGGCTATATTCCAATAAAACTTTCCTTACAAAAAAGTGGTGGATTCCATTCAGTCCTTAGACTGTAGTTTGCTGACCCCTGCCTAGCAGATAGCCCAGCTGTAGCAATTTGGTGTGATTTCATTGTTTTTTGTTCCTCAATGTACATAAGTCTGATGAAGTGATAAAAAAAAAAAAAAAATTACTCTGAGAAAATGGGCTCCAAAGAAAATCTCTACTACTAGTGTAGTGATTAAAAAGAAAGCAAAATGGAGAGGTTCTAAGCAGTGATGGAATTAAGTAAACAAGAGACATTTTGGGTACATTAGAATAGGAATGGGGAGTTTGGTGATAATCCCAGATCACCCTAAGAGAGACCAATGTATATTCTAAGAGGAAATATGAAAATGTGACTCATGAAACCATTTCAGGAAATGCTCCAACCAATGCCCAAAATGCTCATTCCCTGGGAGAAAAAAATTCAGTGAAAGCTTTACCTATAAAATAAGAAAATATTTAAGAAATGCATGACTCTTAACAGAATATTCATGTGAGAGAAAGCCAGGGAATTTGGAAATTTATGGAAGTCTCAGATCATGCTTCCTCCGTGAATTCTGATGATCATACTATATTTACTTCCTAGATCCAGGGGAAAAGTAAGGAAATACTGTCTTTGAAGCTTACCAGACTATATTTAAATCTATAGAAAAGTTATGACAAAAACTATCTTAACTCAGTTACATCAGTTTGATGATGCTAACCACTAATTCAGCATTGAAGGTGACTCACTAACTCTGTGAGACCTTGTGCAAGTTACTTTACCTCTCTGTGTCTTGGGTTCTGCATGTGTGAAATGTGGCTCTGTCATGGAGGTGGCAGAGGATGAAGCAAGCTAAGGCATGTGAAGGGTTCAGAACAAACTCAGCACACGGGAAGCGCTCACGTGCTGTGATGCTTCTGTGGCTCCCCTGAGTCTCTTCTCAGCAGCCAGCCTTACTGCTGCTCTTCAGGAGCCCTTGCCTTCTCCTAGGCTCTCACTGGGTGGCCCTAACTCCAAGGGCTTCAACCTACCATTTGCTATGGAGACGGTTAAATCTCTCCCCAAGGCTGACTTTTCCAGACTGCATTTCCAACTGTCTGTTGGACATTTCCACTGGAATGTAGCACAGGCGCCTGAAACTCCATGGGTCTAAAAATTGCGCCCCTTACCTTCTTACTCTTGCACCTTTTCTCTTCTTGTCTCCAGCTTTTGTTCGTGACATCACGATCTACTCTTAAACCAAGCTAGAAACTGCAGTTTCTTTTACCCACTCCATTTGCAACCTTCCCGTGTAGCTCATCCCAAGCCTGCTCACTTCTATTTCCTACCTTCTTTCACCTTCTTTAGCCATCTCAGTGATCTCTGGCCTTGACTGTTTGCATCTGCCTCTTCATTTCTCTGCTTCCTACCACTCTCCCTTCACAGACACTTCCTGATTCTCAATTAATCTCTATGGCTTGGGGGAAAGGGGTCTATGGACCTACTGGTAAGCATCAGAGCATCTGGGAACCCTCTGAAATGATATAAAAATTTGTGAGTCCTTGATCAAAACAAAGGTCATCGTCTGAGAGAACAATTTCAACTCCTCAGCGGGGTACAATCTGCAGCCTTCCACTGTATCTTAGTCACTCTGCTCATCTTCCACCCTGTTCTAGATACACTGGACATCCTATTTTGGATGCACATCCTCCAAGCATGCACATTGAATGCCATCTCACCTCAGAACTTTTGCATATGCTGTTCCCTCTACCCGTGGTGTTCTTTTCTGCCTGTTGAACACCTGAACATCCTTGAAGTCTTGGCTCAGGTCTCAAATGTCATTTCCATGAAGACTCGCCCAAGGGTCCAACTATGTTGCGCAGATGACAAAAGAGACACTAAATAGATTTGTGGTCTCTGTATATTATAACACTGGTTTGAAATTTCTTAAATTCAAAGCTTCATACTATACAAAATAAATAGCCTTAAATGTTTAGACACATATTGTGTTTACTTAAGTCTACGGACATGCTTGCTGGGTGTCCTTGGATTATAATGCAATCAAGAATAAAGACCCTGGAGTCCAAGTGCCTAGGTTTGAATCGCAGCTCAGTTACCAGTAAGGGGACCCTGGGTCAGTCACATAGCTTCTCAATTTCATGATCCATTATGGATGGAGACAGTAACAGTACCTACTGTTTAGGATTATTCTGAAAATTAAATAAATCTATACGTATAGCAGTTAAAGCTATGTAAGTGCCTGCTATTATTATAATTATTTATTGAAATCAATGGCAATGGCCAGGACCAGAGGTTCCAAAAGATCATCACAGAGAAAACTAATTGACCTTGCCATATAAGCCTCAAGCTTTAGTCAACAGAGTTAATTAGCCAGAGAATACTAACAAAGATAGCCCTTTCACTAATGTTTTTATCAATTGAAAAGTGTTTCAAAACTATCTGATAAAATTCAGATATTTTTTCCTGTTAGCCTCTAATAGCTAAAAGTACCAGCTCAGACGATTTCCAAGGCACATCACAGGTAGGTTAAAATCATTCCTCTGAATAGAAAAAAAGACCAGAGCTACTCTTTTATGGGCAGCAAATCAATGAAACACCTCACTGCTTACAAAGTGCCCAATATGAAGGGAAAGCATGAAGTAGGAAATTGGGAGAAAAGATAAAGGAGCTTAATGACTCATAATTCAAACAAATCAGCCTGTTTGGCAGAGAAATGGGGTATTAGGCATTTTAGCACCACCCACCTGGCCAAAAAAAAAAGGCTGTGAAATGTAGATCCTAACATCATTGAACCTAAGGAGGAATCAAAATAAGGGCATGCTGTAGTGATGTAGCTGGCTTCCACCTTAGCTATAGGATTATGTGATATATTTAGCACTGTCTCTGTGGAAATTTTTCAGCCAAAAAAAGTTATTTTGACCCATACCACAAATATGCAATTGTATAACAGCACTTTTTGCATTTTCCCACAAACTGCCAAAAGGATAACTTTACTCTTTATTAATAATCATACTTAAGAGTTGGGCCTTAAAGTAACACACTTGTGTAAGTATTTGAAACTAAAGAAAAAGAGAATAAAGTCCGAATTCCTTATTCTAGCATTAAAGGTCCTCCATGACCCAATTCCAACGAACTTTCTGGCTTTATCTTCCATGACAGGTTTCTTGAAATCTTCAACCAAAAAGAACTCCTAGCAATCCCCCCCCCCCCAGGCACACCCACTCTGTGTGTTTCCTCTAACTGAAACAGTCTTCCCCTTACCTCAATCCCATCCTTCCTTTAAACCCTGTGTGGGTGACATGGAGTCATTTCCTATGGCTCAGCTAGAAGTAATTCTCCAGGTTCTTAACTCTCATAGTCCTTGCTCAGCACCTCTTAGACTTTCCTCAGTCCATCTTGATCAGAGTTCTTGAGACACGTGTCTTTTCTTCCCCAAACTGGATGTTCTTTGAGGGCAATATCCACACCTCCCTCATCTTCATAAGCCCAACCGCACCATGGCACATCTGCACATGGCAGGAACTCAGACCTTTTGCTAAAGCTTCTTGTGATTGATCATTGACACCAAATGGATGGGAACATACTTTGACATACTCAGACAAGCTTTAAGGAAAGTCTTCAGTTTAAAAGATATGCAGCAAGCCTTGTTTTCTCATGAAGTTGAGAGATGAGAATTTTAATGCTACTCCTAGGGCAAAGAAACCACCATGTACACTTACCATCCAGTGACTTGCCTACAATTACTAACAGCAGTACATTAAAAGCTTCCCTTCTACTCAGGTAACTGAAAACGTACTTTCTTTCAAGTTAGAGAAATCACAAGGTAGTCAGTCCTGTGTTTCTTCTACTATAGACTCAAAACACTGGTCACCTATGGGCTTTGGTTAAAGAGCTCTCAAGACCTGTGTATATAATGATAATTTCAATTGTCTTATCTCATATGCCTTCAGTGGGAAATATTCAAGGACCAAAATGCAAAAATCAGAGAATCTGATACATAACAGAGCCCAAAAAATGCCAAGAGAGGGAAAAATTAATGAAGGAGCCCCTGAACAAACCCCTGGCAGTCTGATACTGCTTGGGCACAGGTTCACTAGTCCTAACAGGCCACTTGGATGGCATTAAGTCAAATGCTTATTGGATCACAAAGGAGAGGCTGACTTCGCTCTGGGCTGATGCTGCAGGGCTGTGCTGATCCGTGCGTTCTTGCCAGACCTCTGGACAGCTGCCTACTGTCTGCAGTCCTTCTTTCACAGATGACATTTCTCTGCCTACTCAGTTTACAAACTGTTACATAAATGAGTTCTAACACGCACTCCTAGACATAAGTAATTTTCCTAAGCCCCAAATCCTGAAAGAGTATGTGACCCAAGCCCTAAACCCACATGAAAGAATAGGCTTACAGGGATGGCCTGACTCAGAGTTGTGCTAACGGGAAATTTCTGTTGAGTGCTCTACCTGATATGGCTTTCATATCAATGACATTTGGAACACTGAGTCTCCACTATCACATTGCCAGTGTCTCTTGGATTACTGGAATGGCAACTGAATCCTTAGGGCAGATAGCAGGAGACTCTGTTTTATCTTACTTGCCTTTACTATTGCATATGTTCTTTTAAAGTACAAATATAACTACCACATGCAAACTGAAGTCAAAATAAAGTTAAAAACTTACTTTAACAAATTAAGTAAATATCGTCAGTGGTATCATCATAAATTACACAATGGCTTAAATGATAAAATAGACGCTAAACAAATATAAGATTTGTATACTCCATATATATGGCTTAACTGAATAACCCTGGCCTAATTTATCTTCAAGGCATTCTCTTTTATCCCCTATGGCACTTTGATGGAATTATTTCAAGCTGCCCCATTTCTTAGGCCTCTTACCGTATCAATTCATCTAGGTTTCTATTTGGTTTCCACAGTAACTTGCTTGTTTGCTCATGAGACCACAAAAAATTAGACAACTAAATCAGGCCTATTAGCATTCTTATGACTAACGTTTCCTGTATTTATTTTTTTTTTTTAATTTTTTTTTTCAACGTTTATTTATTTTTGGGACAGAGAGAGACAGAGCATGAACGGGGGAGGGGCAGAGAGAGAGGGAGACACAGAATCGGAAACAGGCTCCAGGCCCTGAGCCATCAGCCCAGAGCCTGACGCGGGGCTCGAACTCCCGGACCGCGAGATCGTGACCTGGCTGAAGTCGGACGCTTAACCGACTGCGCCACCTAGGCGCCCCAAACGTTTCCTGTATTTAGATAGATATAGTATTGTCAGTAAAATCAGAACAAATTTTAAAATGCTAAGACAGTGAACAATGCCATCCATTACAATTCAAAACTGTTTTTCTGGCAATTTAATTTGATGCCATAGACTGATTAAAAACAAACAAAAAAGGATGGGGAAGCAGGGTGGACCATGTTATCACAGAGCAGCAACTTCCTTGAAATTGAGTGCTTCCTTTGGGCACACGTGGCAGCCTATGGTATCATGGAAAGAGCATGGGGTCTTGAGTCAAACAGGCTTAGTTCAAATCCCTGAGGTGACGTTTTCTAGCTATAAAACGGGGTAGCTTATTTTATTCAGCTTATCTGTCCCTCAGTATCCTCATCTGAAAAGTGGGGGTTTGGATATTTTATTCAGCTTATCTGTCCCTCAGTATCCTCATCTGAAAAGTGGGGGTTTGGAATCTAATAAAACTTAGTTCAAGCTGCTTTGGAGATTACAGACATGCATATTCAGGACCTAGAGGTGCACATACCACATGACATGTGCTCAAGTGGTAACTGAATATAAGGGTTTTTTAACTCTCAAATTTTTGGATTTCATAATTATTCTTTTTTTAATGGTTTATTTATTTTTGAGAGAGAGAGAAACAGACAGAGTGTGAGCAGGGGAGGGGCAGAGAGGGAGACACAGAACCCAAAGCAGGCTCCAGGCTCCGAGCTGTCAGCATAGAGGGGGACTCGGGACTCAGGACTCGAACCCACAACCTGTGAGATCATGACCTGAGTGGAAGTTGGACGCTTCACAAACTGAGCCACCCAGGCACCCCCAGAATTATTCTTCACTTCTCATGGCATACACTGTTTATGCAAAAACACAGAGACATTATTGAATAGTATGATTGGCTGCTAATTCACAAATTTTCAGATACAGATCAACTAATATTAGGTTAGAATTAGTCTTTTCAAAAACTGAGATCCCTGGATTATTCTAACACCTCTATATGCCAAACTGTCTTCAGGCTACAAGTTTGCCATTCCAGGAAGAAATTACATGCAAAATGTACATGTAAAAAAATCATTGAAATGTTCTTGTCAAACACCCAACTTTTATGAGGCTCACAGAAATAAAGATTACATATTTAAAAGTTTAAAATACCCTAACTAATAAGCAGTTGTTGTGCAGTGAGTGGCTAAGGGCCCAGTCTCTGGAAGCATCTAGATTTAAATTCCTACTCTGGCACTCTCTAGCTTGTCTTTTCTCTGTTTCTTGGTTTTCTTATCTGAAATGGGACTGTAAGAGTACTCATTGCATAGGGCTATAAGGATGAGTAAAGAAGAATGTCTGGTATGTAGGAGGTACTCAGTGTGAGCTTTTAAAACAGCTTTGCCCAGGGGCACCTAGGTGGCTCAGGTGAGCGTCCAACTTCAGCTTAGGTCATGATCTTACAGTTCATGGGTTTAAGCTTCGCATCATGCTCTGTGCTAACAGAGCCTGCTTGAATTCTGTGTCTCCCTCTCTCTCTGCCCTTCCCCCACTCATGCTCGCTCGCTCTCTCTCTCTCTCTCTCTCTCTCTCTCTCTCAAAAATAAACATTTAATTTTTTTTAAGATTTAAAAAAAATAATAAAATAAAACAGCTTTGGCCAAAAGTCACACTGCACATATTTCCAGACTCAAATTATTCCTGGTCATGCTTGGTGGTTCCTCCTATTCATATCTTTCGCCACAAAAAAGAAAACAAGAGAACTTCCTTGATAAGACAGCCACACAGAAGAATTTCTTAGAAAGCATTCATTGCCTGATTCCTGTCCTACTTGGTACAGACCTGACCTGAGCCTACCCCCAGCCCTGCTGCAGGACCCTATCACAGGCTCACCTTACCATGGTGTAGTCCACAAACATGTCCTACTCTGGGAAGGGAGGAAAGCTTCAGTCACCAACCCATTCTGGACCAGCCACTGTGTTATTATGGGCCTTGCCTGACATCCTTAATGTTATTCACCAGCAACGGTAGGACAAGAGTTCTTGGCACAGAGCAGACTCTCAATTAGGATTGCAGAATGAGTGACATCACGAAACTGGCAAGGGATACAGCTGGGAGCCTTGATATCTGTAAAGGTCAGAACTCAATAATTGGTTGTCACTATGCTCTGCTCTCATATTCATGTTTCTTCCTAAACTCTGAACCCACCTTAGAATCCATTCAAATACTGTCTGAATGCTTACATTGTGCTCCGGCCCTGAGAGCTTAGAATCTGGAAATATGAGCAATCCTAACAATGGGAAAAACTCATTCCCTCACTTCTCTGGGTTGTAATGACCAGGGTCTTTATACATTTTGAATGAACTTTACTGAAACAACTTAGAATCCGTATTTAAATTCTCTTACATTGCTGGGGGGAATGTAAGTTGGTATGACCACTTTGGAAACATGTTTCACAATATCTGCTAAAGGTAGCAATAATACTCTGTGACCCACCAATTTCAATCCTGGATAATATGCTCAAGACAGGTGAGTGCTTATGTCCATCAAAAGACAAATGTGAACCTGCTCAAGCACCAAACTTGAAATAACGCAAATATCCATTGAGAACCGTGTACAGAAATGAACAGGAATGAACTACTGATGCTTGCAATAGCAAGCAACAACACAGACAAATTTCAACACAAAGAGGACCATTGTATAATTCCATTTATATGAAGTTCAAAGACTGGCTGAATTAAAGTGCAGTGACAGCAGTCAGAACGGTGGTTACTGCTGGTCGGTACAGACTATAAGAGACGTGACAGAGCCTTCCAGTTTGCTAGAAATGTTTTAGATCTTTATCCGGAGGTGGTTTTGTGCATAGATAAAGATATAGAAAATTAACTGAGCCTACACTTAACATTTGCATACTTTACTGTATGTAAGTTATACCTTATTAACAAACAAGCAAAAAACATCCTTAATTTAGAAAGTTAAGTGTTCCCTCATCATGACTGATTAATGAAACCCTACCACTATACTCAACATCGCAAGCATAACGTACATGGTCCTCATTGTTATGGAGTTTGGATGCTGGTAGAGAAAATCACTTTACTGGCACCACTATTTATTTGGCAATAAATGATATACCACCTTCTGACATCTCATTTGTACTTTTTTTCAATTACTTGATAATTTTATATTTTGCTTACATTTATGTCTGGTTTAACTTAAAATATAAATTCCTCAGTTGTTTTAAATCTTTCTATGCCCTTAAATGCCAAGCACAGTCTCACATACAGCACATTTTAAATAATTTCTTGTTGATCAATCTATCACACCATAGTGCTTCTCTCGGCCTCAGGTTTCCTGGCCAATGCTCTTCTCTCCAGGTTTTCACTTTTTTCTGCCACCTATAAAGCCTGAAAATCTATCAAACACTTCAGAAAATACACAGTTTATATTTACATAAATTCTATCTACTAGTAGAGTATAGGACGTCGTTTATGCTATAGTAAGTTTTCTTTCTTGCATTAACGCTTTCATCTGATAATAGAAAGAAATTTATCCTATATAATTTCATCCTATTATAGAATCCTATAATAAGAATATGGAAGAGGTAAAGTGGGGAAAGTACAGATGTAATCAATAGACTCATGTCATCGAGGAGAAAATGATAAATCTTACTTTGATGACTTTTGATACACTAGCAAAAACAAGAATAGCCACCCCTCTCTGGCTGAGTCTTCCCACAGTGCTCATGGTCCTGCTGATGCCATATGTATCCACACGCCCAGAAAACACCCTGGAGAATGACGTGTAGGATGCCATGCTTATTCATGTCCCCAGCATATGTAATATATATATATATATATATATATATATATATATATATATATATTTATTTATTTATTTTGAGAGAAAGAGCACATGCACATATGAGTTGGGGGAGAGGGAAAGAGAGAATTCCAAGCAGGCTCCATTCTCCACCCAGAGCCGGACCACCGGGCTCAATCTCACGACTGTGGTGAGATCATGACCTGAGCCAAAATCAGAAGTCGGAGGCTTAAATGACTGAGCCACCCAGGCACCCCAGCCCCAATGTATATTTTTTTAAATATGACTTTTCAAAGGGTCACTAGTATAAAAGTACCAGAAAAAGATAAGCCTTATCATTGATCAATAATTACCACTGATCTTAGAACCGTGAACAACTTGAGTTTCATAATTTCCTTCTCTGTGGTCTTGTTACATACAGCAGGCCTCATGTGATTCTTGAAACGACCTGTTATAGCCTGAAGTCACAAGACTGAGGGTTGCATCTGGAAGTCTCAGACTCTCTCCACGTGTCAAGGCTTCATGTTGAGTTTCCTGCTGACCTGCGGCATCGCAGCAACTGAGCACCAGCCACCCCCTCCCAAGAGCTCTGCCCACTTCAGAGACTGAGCAAGTTGATCAACCACAAGCCTGTGGCTTCCGTGATAGAGCATGCTGATTTAACAGAATCAGTTTCTGTGTGATTCTTTCACTAGTATTCAAAGGGAGAAGCCCAAATGCCACAGGGCTTTTCTTTCTATCCTCCTCAGAGATAACAGCCCACTGTAATTCATGAGGTATTGTCCTGGGAACAATTATCAGAAGTCATGCTCCAGGTCAGGACAGGTCAGTGTATGCTAAAAATTATGTCCCCACATAATTCATATGTTGAAGCTCCAATGCTTAACATTTGGAGATAGGACTTTTAGGGAAGTAATTAAGGTTAAAGGGTGAACCCTAATCAGATAGGACTGACATTTTATAAGAAGAGGAAGAGACGGCAGAGATCAATCTCTCTCCTTCCCACACCTACTCTAGCTCACAGAGAAGCTGTGTGAGGACACAGTGAGAAGGTGGCCGTCCATGAGCCAGAAAGAGAAACTAACCCCAATGGCACCTTGGTCTTGAACTTGTGAGAAAATAAATATCTGTTGCTGAAGTCACCCAGCGTGTGGCTGGTTTCTGTTACAGTAGCTCTAGCTGACTAATACAATCGTAAAAATCATTGAACACATATACGTAGTCCAGTGCAGTCCTTCAATCACCTGGGCACAAAGAAGCATCTCACAGAAAAAAAGCCAACTCTTAGGACTGAGACAAGAATTCCAAGCAGGCAGTCCTACAAACTTCCCATGATTTGTCCTTGCCCCACCCCACCCCACGACATCCTTCCTTTTAATTCTTGAAGTGCATTTTGTTTCCTCTGCCTGCATAACACTTCTTTCCCTTTCTTCATCATCTAGTGAACCTCACTTTGGCCCACCTGTCAGTCCCCCACATTCTCTGACCCCGCAGGTGGGCCTCCCTCTATCATGCTCTCCTAGCACCCCGCATCCTTGCGGCAGATGTCACAGTTTGCAAAGAGAGATTTCTGTGATCTCTGTAGGCACACGTTTTAACCACCGGTCTGGAAGCTTCCCACAGCTACATGGTTCTCAAGTATCTGCAGAACAAAGTGGGGAAAGAAGTAAAAAGGAAGGGAGAGAGGTGATGAAAAGGGTAGAAGAGGAAAGGGGAGCAAGAGGCAAAGTTAAAGAGAAAGATGTAAGGACACAGTCACTGACTTTGTCCATTCTTTGGGCTGCCATACTGAAATACCACACACTGGTGGCTTAACCAAGGTGGAAGGGCTAAGGGAGCTCTGTGAGGTCTCTTTTATAAGGGCACTAATCCCATTCATCAGGGCTCCACCCTCAGGACCTAATTACCTCCCAGAGGCCCCACCTCCTAATACCACCATTTTGCAGTGGTGGGGGGGCGGTGGGGAGGAGGTTAGGAATTTGAATTTGGGGAGGAATTCGGTCTATTGCATATGTGCTTCAGTCTCATCAGATGGAAGCCAGTGGTAGGGGAAGCATGCTGACCTGGTCACACTCACCACCAAAAGGTTGCCACACTTCCAAGAGCTGGCCTAAATCTTTCCAGTCAAAGCCACTAGGAAAGATTCAATGACCTCTAACACAGCTGGGGGAAAATTATTCAGTCCTAGAGCTTGAAACAGCATGAACTAAACTAAATTGTTCTGTGCAAACTTTAGGGACCATATTTAGTCATTTTATATACATACACACACATTCACACACTTTTGAAACAGAAACAATCAATACCAAACTATAAAAAAGTAAAATATTAAAAAACCACTGTGGTCCACGGGTAATACTCTTGATGTTTCACACCCCCTTGAGGCCTGCACCAGTGACTCCTTACCTAAAGGCCTAGGGACCCGTTGGAGATGATGTAATTGTTGTGAGGGGCTCACATGCACCCACAGAACCAAGTACTACCCACAGATTGAACGCATGAAAACCCAATTATTGCCATGTTGAAAACCATGAAAGTTTATGTTTGTCCTCATACTTTATATAATTCAAAGTCACGCAGCTTAGTAGTTACTTAAATTGGTCCTATTTCCCGTGGCACCGATGGAAAAGGTCCACATGTGAAATAGGCCTTTATTACTTTGAGCCAAAATTTTTTAAATGTTTATTTATTTTTGAGACAGAGCGAGCGAGAGAGAGAGAGAGAGAGAGAGAGAGAGAGACAGTGCATGTGAGAGCATCAGCAAGCAGGAGAGGGGGAGGAAGAGAAGGAGAGGCGGAGAATCCCAAGCAGGCTCTGCACTGTGAACGCAGAGCCTCACATGAGGCTCAAACTCACAAACCATGAGATCATGACCTGAACTGAAGTCGGACACTTAACCGGGTGAGCCACCTAGGCGCCCCATCATATATCTGGATTTTACTGTTCTCTGGTTAACTTCCACAGTTCAAAAATAAATGGAAGACCTTAAGGAACAAAGCAACTAGCATTCATGACTTAGAACAGTGTTAGAATAGTGTTCCATGTATAGCCCAACTGTGTGGGTCATAATGAAAGGAAGCCCCACCCTGGACAGCTCCCTGAGCCTCCTGTCACCAGGCCACAGTCCTGTCCTCTGTTCTAAATATGGGCTTAGTGTGACTCTGGCCAGCAAGAGGAAAAAGCTCTTGGCAAAAGGCTACAATGTCAGAGGCTTCAAGGATATCCTGAGGCCAACTTTAAATTACTCATTATCATTTTGGAAGGTACTAAGAATTTTCTGTGCCTCACGAGTAAAACACGCATATACCTATAACCTGAGCATCTCTGCAAGCACTTAGGCTTCCTCACTAAGGTGTGAAAGACATGTGGTCAGAGAGAGAAAGGCACAATCACCAAGCATCCCAAGACAGCTGAAAAATACACTGACCAGGAGCTGGATGTCTGGGCTTCTAGTTACAGCCCTGTTGATTTGAAATGTGTCATTGTGCAAGTCACTGGGCAGCATCACTGGGGCTTGGTCTCTTTATTTATAAACTGAGGATGTTAGGGGCGCCTGGGTGGCTTAGTCAGTTAAGTGTCCGACTTCAGCTCAGGTCATGATCTCACGGTCCATGAGTTGGGAGCCCCACGTCGGGCTCTGTGCTGACCGCTCAGAGCCTGGAGCCTGTTTCAGATTCTGTGTCTCCCTCTCTCTGACCCTCCCCCATTCATGCTCTGTCTCTCTCTGTCTCAAAAATAAATAAACGTTAAAAAAAATAAAAATAAATAAACAAACTGAGGATGTTAGGCTACCAAATGATCACAAAGATCCTTCCAGCTCTGACAGTCTATTCTACATGTACTTTTGTCCAGGATCATACTAACACACGTTCCATTTCCATTATAAACTTGCAACTACATCTACAAAAGACTGAGCCTCGAGCTTCTGATAAGACAAGAGCTACTAAAGTATCAGGTGCTGTGTATATTGAGACATAGATGGGATTTGGACATACTTTCTCCAACTCTGAATTTCAATTCTGATTCTTCACCTCTATTCCCATATTTCCCAATTTATGAATTCTTAGAAACACTGAGAGATATAGAAACCCAATAATTCCATTTTTTCCTACCACCTTCTGCCCCCCCCCGAACTTTTTTAAATTAAGATTTTCTTTTTTAGAGCAGTTTTAGGTTCACAGCAAAATTGAAGAGGAAGTACAGAGATTTCCTATATGCCCCCTGCAGCCACACAGGTACAGCTTCCCCGTAATCAACACTCTTCACCAGACTTGTATATTTGCTACAAATGATGGACCCATAGGGACACATCATAATCACCCAAAATCCATAGCTTAAATTATGGCTCATTCTTTTTGTTATACATCCTATGGCTTTGGACAAATGTACAATGACATCTACCATTATAGTGACTTACAGAGTATTTTCACTGCCCTAAAAATCCTCTGTGTCCATCTGTTCATCTCTTCCCTGCCCAGCCACTCCAACCCATGAGCAACTACTAATCTTTTCACTGTCTCCATAGTTTTGCCTTTTTCCAGAATGTCATATAGTTGGAATCATACAGTATTTAGCCTTTTCACATTGGCTTCTTTCACTCAGTGATATACTCTGAAGCTTCCTCCATATCTTTTCATAACCTGACAGCTCATTTCTTTTTAGTGCTGACTAATATTCCATTGAAACACTCACTGAAGGACATTTTGGTTGCTTCCAAGTTTTAGTGATTATGAATAAAGCTTCTACAAACATCCCTGTACAGGTTTTTGGGTGAACATAAGTTTTCAACTCCTTTGGGTAAGTACCAAGGAGTGTGATTGCAGATCATATAGTAAGAGTATGTTTAGCTTTGTAAAAAAACTGTCAATCTTTCTTCCAAAATAGCCGATACCATCTTGCATTCCCACCAGCAACAAATGAGAGTTCCTGTTGCTCCACATCCTCACCAACTGGTATTATCAGTGTTCTGGATTTTTTCCATTCTAATAGGAGTGCAGTGGTTTCCCATTGTTGTTTCAATTTGCATTCCCCTGATAACATATGGTGTGGAGCATCTTTTCATATGCTTATTTGCCATCTATACCACTTTTTTTGTGAGGTGTCTGTTAAGGTCTTTGGTCCATTTTTTAATCAGGTTGTTTGGGGTTTTTTTATAGTTGAGTTTTAAGAATTCTTTGTATATTTTGGATAACAACCCTTTATGTCTTTTATAAATCTTTTCTCCTAATCTGTGTCTTGCCTTCTCATTTTCTTGCCATTGTCTTTCACAGAGTAGAAGTTTTTATTTTTCTAAATTAAGTCTATTGGGGTGCATGTGTGGCTCAGTCGGTTGAGCGTCCAACTTTGGCTCAGGTCATGATCTCACAGCTTGTGAGTTCGAGCCCCACATCAGGCTCTGTGCTGACAGCTCAGAGCCTGAAGCCTGCTTCAAATTCTGTGCCTCCCTCTCTCTCTGCCCCAACCCACTCACATTCTGTCTTTGTCTCTCTCAAAAATAAATAAACATTAAAAAAATTTTTTTTAATAATAAAAAAAATAAATTAATTAAGTTTATTTATTTATTTTGAGAGAGAGAGAGAGAGAGCAAGCAGGGGAGGGACAGAGAGACAGACTTCCAAGCAGGCTTTGCACTGTCAGTGCAGAGCCCAACACGGGGCTTGAACTCGCAAACCATGAGATCATGACCTGAGCAGAGATCAAGAGTCAGACACTTAACCAACTGAACTAGTCAGGGGTCCTTCTGTGGTGTTTTTAATTTCAATGAGGGCCAGCCTCTTCCACCTTTAATTCATTGGAACCTACAGTCCTAGAGAGGGAGACTATTAAGCTATTTTCTGTTGAAATATCAAAAGGAAACTTGTCCTTACAACATTGCATTTCATTGATGTCTATTTCAAAATATTAACATTTGCTCTTTAAAAATGAATATTAGGTTTAAAATAAACATAAATGACACTTCATTTATGTATCTTGATTCAAGAAATGCTTCCCTTGGAGACAGATTCTGAATATAATAATGAAATAGAGTTTTGCTAACATGTTGATACTAATCTTAAAAGCTGGTAAATTTGTATTTTCCCCCATCAAAAACAACTCCCTTTTGCAACAAGCATTTACGAAAATTAATACTAAAACAACTGGGTACATTTAACACATTTACTTCATTTATTGTAGATATTCAATTTGAAAACAGAGACTGGCATTTTAAACCTTGATAAGCAGAGTTTTTCTTGCAAAGAACAAAATTTTATCTCTGCATTTAATTCTGAATCTCCCTCTGGACTAAGTAAAATAATTCCTGTTTGCATCTCTAATTATGATAATAACCTGCATACGTGTACTATTTTGCTTTAGACCTTGAATGGGTACATGAACCCATATACCTTCCAGACCTGCCAGGAGACACTGAAGCCTGGTCCTCTTGCCTCCACCCTGTGTAATACAAAATACTATGTCTCACACACTGCCTCACAAATAACAACAACATCGAAGTTAAGATCAGTAGGAGAAATCTGACAAAAATGATGCATAGGGCTCTCTTGACTATAAAGGAAAAGCAAAACCACCATGGGTACGAGGGGCTTGTCGGCAGTGAATTTTGCCTTGTTTTCACACACCAAATATCTCATTTCTAGAGATAAAAGCCCTTTTCCAAGAAGTTCAAAGTGAGAAAACAGTTGAAGGAGGGTCAACTGAAGCTGAAATTTGCTCAGTAGAAAGTTTTCCATTTGAACTGCCATAATCTGTTTTCTGATCTCCTCACTTCACATAAATCACTTCACATCTAGGCGTCCAGCCATTTCCTGTATGGCTGACACCAGTGACTAATATTTGAGCTTCACCTTCTTGAACCTCTTCTCTACTCAGACACGTTCAAATGTAGCTTTTATGAAAAGGGCAAAGAAGTAGGCAGAAAAACAGATCATATATTTCAAGATCTCCTTTGCAGTTTTACCTTCTGTAATTTTATAATTATTTCCATAGCTCCTTCTCCATTATTCTACAGTCCTTTGTTACTTGCTCCATACTCTTCCAAACAATCATCATTTTTTAGTAATCTTCAATTTGAATTAGAAGTATCAGTCTGAACTCATGAAGCAATTTACTTAATTTCCTAACTTTGTCCTCTGAAAGGACCTAAAAATAATGGCAAGCCAACAGCAATCACCACCCCTAGTGTTCATTCTGTGTCTTGAAATACTATTTCCATCAAAAGGAGCCGGATCTCCTTGGAGAAATGGCTGAATCGAGGTCTGAGAACAAAAAGTACAATGAGCCTGGAACATCTTGTCTAGCAAAGACATTTTATTTTATTTTGGTTTTTTTTTTAATGTTTATTTATTTATTTGAGAGAGAGAGAGAGAGGGGGCACAAGTGGGGAGGGACAGAGAGACAGGAGAGAGAGAATCCTAAGCAGGCTCCACAGTTAACACAGAGCCCGGCATGGCACTCGATCCCAAAAACCATGAGATCATGACCTGAGCCAAAATCAAGAGTTAGACATTCAACCAACTGAGCCACCCAGGAGTCCCTCAAAAACATTTTAAATAAATTTAAAAAAAGATAGATAAGGGCGCCTGGGTGGCTCAGTCGGTTGAGCATCCGACTTCAGCTCAGGTCATGATCTCGCGGTCCGTGAGTTCAAGCCCTGCGTCAGGCTCTGTGCTGACAGCTCAGAGCCTGGAGCCTGCTTACGATTCTGTGTCTCCCTCTCTCTCTGCCCCTCCCCCATTTGCACTCTGTCTCTGCCTTTCAAAAATGAATAAATGTTAAAAAAATTTTAAAAAAAAGATAAGTGGATGGTTAATACACGTATGCATACATACATACATACATACATACGTACACAAATACATACATACTATACACACAGCTCAGAAGCCACTTAGAAGAAGCCTCCCTAGCCAAAAATTGGGCAACTTGATCATCAAACAGAATAATGATTGCAAATGGACTGAAACACATCAAATGTGTTTAAATCTGTAAATTCATTAAAAAAATTATTGGTCACTTTTAGAGGAAGCCAGTTTACCAACTCGTTTTGAAACTGGTAAAGTAAAGGGAAAGAATCACCATTTATCTTGCTTTTCTATTACAAGCTTGCTCCTCAGGATGAGTGAGAACTCGATACAGAAGAGTTTCTCTTTATGGAAGCACTCCAGCTAATAAATAAAGAAGAATGTTAGAGTTAGAAGATCACCCTGTGGTACCTCCTAATGAGTGCATGGGATCTCGGCAACAGTCCTCAGTGCTACGATCCCCAGAAGCCAGCCACATCCTTCAAAGGTTTCGTGGGGAAATGAATCATCCACTATTGACTTAATACAAACAGCAAATAGAATAAAGTCAAAGTTAAGTTTACCTTTCAGACTGTCTTCTTCCCAATCAGTTAAAGAAACTATGAATAATTCAACAACATCAGTGTATAAACTTTCTTTGGGAAAGAAACTGTTTGCCAAAGGAGCCAGAGGCACCTATAAATGAGTTCATCGTTGGGTTCACCGCTCTACTTATGAGCCTTTCCTTGACAAATTCTTACACATATATCCCCTAAAAGTGACAAGTAAGGGTAATTCTGATTTTTTTTTTTGGGTCTGTTGTTGTCCTTCTGTAACCGAAAATAGAGATAATCGAGTTAAAGAATTCAAAGAAAATTCCCTGCAGAAGAAAAACACATTTGGATCTAATTCTACTGTTGAGTCCTCACTGATTTCTTTTAAATGAAATGAAATGAAATTCAAGTTCTGGGTACAGTAATTTAACCACTATTTTGATCATTCCCCTTCTACTTAATTAGCAAAACTAAACCATTAAATAATCCCATTAAAAATGACAAGACAGGTAAATGGCTTTCTGAATCTTACAACTGTCAGTACTTGACCTTAAAAAATCAGCACAAGCTCAAATGGAATTTCATCAAGAGAACTCCAAAAACATGTAGGCAGATACATCAGCGGAAATTGGTGGGGAGGGGACTTAAGAGGTGGGGAAACATTCCATATAAGCAAATGACTTGGCTAGCTACAGGCAAATTTTTTCAGGGTGCAGCACCTCCTCCACCACCAACCTTCCAAACAGAATCTGCTCTTGCTGGAGGGAATGATAGATCCTTCGTATGTAAAGAAAAACTGTTCAACTCTCTATGTGAGCTTAAGCAGTGATGAAATGAGGCCAGGACCTGGGTTTTCTCAGGGTATCATTCAGGGAATCATCTTTCTGTAGCGATGAGATAGGACTATAGCTCCAGTCTGAACAAAGTACCTAACTCTGGGTCAAAAGACTAGAGCTTCACAGCCATGATGCTGAAGGAAAGAAGCCAGATGCAAAGGAGTATGTACTGAGTGATTGTACTCCTAGCAAGCTCAAGAACAAACAAAACTAATCTCTGGTGGGAAAAAACAAAAAACAAGAACAAAACAACCAGAACAGTGGTTATGTAGGGAGGGTGAGGAGCTGACTACGAAGGGGGATGAGAGAACTTTCTAGGAAGATGGAATTGTCTTTATGAGGTGTAGGTTACATAGGTAACCATTTGTTAAAACTATGCAGCTAAGGTTAGTGCTTTCCAATGTACATAAACTTTAAAAAACTATAAAAACTATCATCATATAAAAACTATCATGTGGGGGTAAGAGCTAGTGAAAGTATAGATGTTTTAAGATGACAGAATACTGATAATTGTTGAGATTGGAGGATAGGTACATGGGAGTTCACCATACTATTCTGTTTACTTTTTATATGTTTAAAAATTTCCATGCTAATGTTCTTTAAAAAAGACTAGAGCTTTAATCCCCTCTCCACTACTTAATAGCTATTGGGTGCTTGGCAAATCTCAACCTTTTGAATCTCATTTTATTTATCTATGAACTGAGGATGATGATCCCTGTACACCTCACTCAAAATAACTCTGGGTTGTTGCCAAGTATCACGTGAGGCAATGGAAATAAAAGTAATTCCCTAAGCTGTGAAGTAATACATAAATATAACAAAATAATAATGAAGATTTATAATTACTAATAGATTACAATCCATTCTAGAATGTTTGAGGAGATCATTAATATTTTTCTTTCAACAGAAACATGAGATATAGCTATTCATTTCTCAGTAATTCTTGCTTGGGGCACCTGGCTGGCTCAGTTGGTGGAGCGTGCAACTCTTGATCTCAGGGTTGTGAGTTCAAACCCCACGCTGGGTGCAGGGTTCACTTAAATAAGTCACACTTTAAAAAAAATAATAATTCCTGCTTGAAAAAATAGTAATAGAGCTGATAAAAGGATAGATAACATAAGTGTCATTTATATTTACGAGAAAATATATTTTGCATAACTCCCTAATAATGCAAAAATGTATGCCTTTAGAAAAAGTTTGAGTGTCTTATACCAACATCAACCTGATGGCTGAGAGAAGATACCTTAAAAGCACACTCCAGAAGGAAGGTGGTTTAGGAACTCAAACGATATAGATAATTCACATGTTTAAAATCGAGGTTCAACTGTTACATAACCCACTGAAGCTTGACCATCCAAAATAATGTTCATGAGCTCATATAAAATCATAACATTAGGGACAAGAAACAGTACATTCTTAATGTGAATCTAATGATACTTAGAAAGCTGGACTTCTAAACATATGGCTAAACATATGGTTCTCCAATGTTAAGGCACATAACTATTCAACCCAAGGAAGCCCGGTAGACATATGGACCATTCCTTTATTTTATTAACTTGTCTGTTATGCTACCCTTAGTCAGTTACAATTATCACAAAATACAACCTGTACTGGGAAAAAGAGAGAAATGGAGACAGAGAGACAGAGACACAGAGATAGAGAGAGGTGGTATAATTCTATCCTAATGTCCCAGTCTAGTTTAGTCAGTGTGTACCCTGAAAACACTAAGGGGTTGGCCTGGAGTGCTGTTGTTGGTTCAAGTTTCAAAGTAAATAAGCATGCCAGAGTGGTGTTTTAACAAGAACATTCCAATTCAAAAAATATACTTTACAAGAAAGTCACTTAAATACATTCTTTTGCATGAATCTTTTTTTTTAAATTTTAATGTTTATTTTCGGGAGAGACAGAGCATGAGCAGGGGAGGGGCAGGCAGAGAGAGGGAACAGAGTCCAAAGCAGGCTCCAGGCTCTGAGTGGTCAGCACAGAGCCCAACGTGGGTCTTGAACTCACAAACTATGAGATCATGACGTGAGCCAAAGTCAGAGCTACCGACAGAGCTACCCAGGCGCCCCAACTTTTGCATTAATCTTATCTTCAAATAATAGATATATGTACCAAGTGCCTGCTTTCAGTGTTCGAACATCTTCCCAGTCCCGGTTTAGGTGAATGTGCTCCCTACATGTCAGTTCTCCAGCCTGGCCTTTCCACTCTGCATGAAGTGACCTGGTGCACTCCTCCTCAGGCAGCCTCAAACGCCATGTCTGTTTTGTTCCACATGACTTCTCTAAAAAGTGCTCGCCTACCCTGCCAACTGCTGGGTTTCAGAATGGCCCAAGGAACACCATCTGAGCTGCTGTTTATGAAATTACTAAACAAAAATATGATTGAAACTGCTCACTTCTTATTCTTTTGTTATGGTAGAACACATTATATAACACGGTAGCATAAGTACTGGTCATCTGAAGAAAAATCAAGGCTTCAAGCTAAAACTCTCATTCCAGCTAGCACCCTGCTTGTAAAAGCCTTCACCATTAAACTTAGGCTCTGAGTTTATATTTCTCCCTGTTTATATTGCCCTTGGAGAGTTCAAATAAAATACAGGACCATCCAGTTAAATCTGAATGTCAATTCAACATGGAATCTTTTAGTATAAACATGTCTCAAAAAATACTGCATTTTGTACTAAACTTTTATACTAAAAAACCCATTCCTTATTTATCTGAAATCCAAATTTAAGTTGGTGTCCTATATTTTTATTTACTAAATATGGCAACTCGCAGCCCCACCTCCACTATGATGATGAGTAAAATCGACATGCACATAAAGAACACACTAACTGTTATAGCCTCTTTTGATTTGCTGGCTCTGAATTTATCCCTTTAGAATACACAGCATGTAGCTAACAGAACAAACTCTGAGAATAAGCAGGATTACATTATAGGGATAACCTCCCTTTCTGCAACTGGGAAATGGAAAGGGTTGAACTAGATCTAAAATTCCATCAAACCACTGAATTATTAACAAGCCTTCACCTATATCAAAGTTAATCATCAATATCTGAAATTCTCATGTCTCCTGGAGGAAGTTTCCCCACCAAAACACAAAACAAAACAAAAGAACCCCAGAAACCCCAATCAACTCAATTTGTCATCCATTTCTATTTCTCTTTCAAAAGCATTTCCTGAGGGGCGCCTGGGTGGCTCAGTTGGTTAAGCATCTGACTTTGGCTCAGGTCATGATTTCACAGTTCATGAGTTTGAGCCCTGCGTCAGGCTCTGTGCTGACAGCCCCTCGCCCCCCACTCACTCTCACTCTCTTTCTCTCTGTCTCAAAAATAAACATTAAAAAAAAGAAAGAAAGAACAAAAGCATTTCCTGAAACCTATATTCTCGAAACTCAGCAATAATAACAATTTCTCTGTACAGTGGCCTAAATGTTCACCGATATTTGCCACCTTCTATTGATTCTGCCCACAGTCTACTCTCGCAGAAATGTTCAAGGTTGCAGAAACTAGTGGTCCCTCATAGTGATCACACCAGGGGCCATTATCACATGTGGTGATCCCTATTGTACTGTTAAACGGTCATATTATTTTAGCAGAATATCCAAATCTATTCTAAGATGGAGCTGTGTCATGATCTTATCAAGTCAGGAAGGAAGGAACAGCAGACCTCTAATTCATGCTGACCAAAGACAACCTAGAAGTATTAACATTAATTATAAGAAATGGGATAAGATTTATGTCCTTCCATATATCCAAATTTGGTTCTATTCAAAGAGCCTCAAGTAACCAATGTCGTTACCTGTGATTACAGATTGCATTTAACTCAGTCCTATGTGTTTAACAAAAACCACTGACCACATAAGAACAAATGTCTCCCATGTTTTGTTTCGCCCAAATCATCCTCCCTGCTTTAAATGTTTTGGTTTGGGCAATTACGCTAATTACATTGGCAAACTGTGGCCCAAGGGCCAAACTTGCTTTCTGCTTATTTTGTAACAGAAGTTTTACTGGGCTACAGCCATGCTCATTTATTTATGTACTGTCTATGGCTGCTTTCACACGACAACAGCAGAGTTGAGTAGTTAGTGACAGACCATATGGCTCATGAACCCCCAAATATTTACTATCTGGCCCTTTACAGAGTTTGCCAATCTCTGCTAATCCCTTGCAGTCTCCAAGTGTCCAGGGAGCATTTTTGGTGTAGGAGCTCCTATGGCCACGAGTAGTTCCAATAGGACACCGCTCTTCGGCCTCACACATTCTTGAAGATCCAAAGGAGAAACACACAAGCATGGCCATATGAGAAAGCACATGACTTTCTGCTCCGAGCATTTCACAACATGAAACTACACCATGACAAGCATGTGCACAGGATGGTTGCCGCCACCATTATTTGTGGTGTGATGAGGAAAATGCAGTGGGGCAGGAATACAGAAATTGTCTCCATTTGGTGCCAGCGCCTATGAAGGTACTGTCACTGTTGTCGCAATTTAGAATTTAAATCAACACAGTTCTCCTGTGACTTTGCTGCTTTAGGCAGGAAGGGCGCGTGAGCAGAAAGAACAACTGCCTTCAAAACCGAAACTACTCTGAGCCTTAAAAGAGCCCTCCATAGATGCCTTGGAGGACAGACTGCCAGAATGACATATTATGGTCTCTGAGAGGCCCTTGCTGAATACCACCTCCTCTGCAGTAATCAGGCATGAAGGGCCCCTTGTAATCTCCTTTCTGCTCCACGGAAAGCCCTTGTAAGCAGAAATGGCACACTCACAGTTAATGAAATTTTATGCCATAGAAAATTAAACACAGATATTCCTCTAGTTGAGAGGAGCAGGAAGGAAAAAAAACTCACAGTAACTGGTGCTAAGTTTGACTTCACAATATTGACAGAGTAGATGGTTTACCAAATAAAAACTTTAAGAACTGGGACTAATTCAATCCTTCCACCCCTCTTAGGGATCACAATGGGCTCCCACTGGTACAGAAGCAGAACTGTGGTTCTTTCTTCCATCCTTTGAATCTTACTCCTCCATTGTGTACCATCGCCCACTCCCTGAGCCCACCACTCCCTTGTTTACGTAAAGGTGGGTCCCTGCCTGAGGTTCTTAGGCTCCTGCTGGAAAACACAGAAAATCAACCACAAGCCCACACCCCTGGACAGAAGAGAGACATCCCAGCTCATTTCACTTTCAGCCAGAGCTCAATATGTTTATGCCTTTTTAAATTCTGATATTTGATGAATGCCTACCATGTGCCAAGGATAGTTCTTCCGGTTGAGGTTCAAGGGTGAAAAAATAGACACAGATGCAACCTTCTCAGAGCATTGACAGGTGAGGGGATTGGGGGGGGCAGTTATCAGATAAATAATCCCACAGAGTGTCAACTTATATTATAGATGTGTCTAAGTCTAGGATTATGAGTCTATACCTTGTGTTCAGTGCCGTGAGGGTATGAATAGCAGGAGTCTGGGAATATAAAGGGGGATCCTCATTCAGGATCTGGGGAAGCTGCTGTTCTACAGAAGTGACATTTAAAATGAAACCAGGGGTAGGAGATCTTCAGGTGAAGAATGGAGCTGAGGAACAGTTTGGGCAGAAGGAAGGGCAGGTGCAGGCACCCCAAGGAAGAGAGAGTGTGGCCTAGTCAAGGGAGGTGAGAGTGAGGCTGGGAAGAGAAGAGGTGGCCTTCTAAGTCAAAGTAGGGGGTTTTGTTCATTTTAAGTACAATGGGAGGCTGCGAACAGGGCAGTGAAGGATTAGATCTGCATATTTAAAAGACCACCCTTGGGGTGCCTGGGTGGCTCAGTCTATTAAGGATCCGACTCTTGGTTTCGGCTCAGGTCATGATCTCACAGTTCACGAGTCTGAGCCCCATGTGGGGCTCTGCATTGACAGCGTGGAGTCTGCTTGGGATTCTCTCTCTCTCTCTCTCTCTCTCTCTCTGCTCCTTCCCTGCTTACTCTCTCACGTGCTCTTGCTCTCTCTCTCAAAAAATAAACATAAAAAATAAAATAAAATAAATACTAAAAGACCACCCTGTGGGTGAGGACTAGTCCAGAGGGGCAGGAACAGAAGCAGGGTTAGGCATGGCTGAGGAAGGAGGTGCCAGTGGCCTGGTTTGGCAGGGGGGTGGGGTGGGTGCACAGTAGTGTGCAGAACAGTGGCATGACTCAAGCTATATTTGGAAAACAGGATCAACAGGAGGTACTGACAAATGAAGGAGAAACAGGTACTAAGGACGCCTCCCAACTTTCTGGCATGGGCTCCTGGGTAGATACGCACCATTTACCAAGAAATGCTTCGGGAAGACACTGTAGGGTGAAGCATCAAGAATTCCATTTCATAAACCACACAGCTTACCTGTAAGGAGCACAGTAAGATTTACTAGCTTCTATTTACTAGCTTCTCCTAGCTTCTATGCTCTGTTTCCATCACCTGTATAATGGGAATTAGGGCAAACCCATGTGGCTGTTGTGATGATAAAAAGGGCAAATGCATTTAAAACATTTGGCATGATTCCTGGCACACAGTAATGTAAAAACAAACAAACAAACAAAAACATTAGCAGCTAGGGCTTTTTTTTTTTTTGGCACTGGAAGTTTGAAATGTCTTACCAGTGACCTTGGGCAAGATGTCCAGTAGGCAGTTAGATAGCTCAGCTCTGCAGCTCAGAACTCTCTCCTGCTGGGAGAGTGGGAGGGATGATAAATGTTCAGTGCTGCTATGAGATTATGAATCAAACACCTTATTACAGATTTTATAATAGCAGCTGGAGATTTACTTATAAATTGACTAAAAGGTCAGTATCTGGTAACATCAGCATATACATGGTACCCAGAGTTACAGAAGATAGAGTAATTTGATGCAGAAGTGAACTCTTAGGGAGGAAAACAGAGGGGTCAAGGAATGAGCCTGTAGGGAGTTACTTAAACACAAAACAAAGATGAAAAGTTGAAGGAAAGTAAATAGACATAAAAAGCATCTGTACATTTTATTCTATTTCTCCAAGCAGAAAAATGGTAATCTTAAAAAAGAGAGTAACACCTTACAGATTGAAGTATATACAAGGATATGTTTGCAAGGATATTCATTCATTGTAATGCTATAATAGCAAAAATGACCTCAAGCAACCTAAATCAATAATAGCAGACTGATTTAGGTAAAGTATGGCACATCTATGTAAAGAAAAATGTATAGCAATAAACATCATCCCATAGATAATGTATTGGAAAAATGTTCACATTTTACTGGCATGCCAAAAAAGTAGGTTACAAACTTGTATGCATAACATACAATAGAAAAAAAAAATCATCAGAGCAAACAATACCAGAAAATCAATAACAGTTGATTCTAGATAATGAGATTTCAGATGATTTTCTTTTTTTGTACTTTTTTTTTCAAAATATCAGCATGAGTAAACGTTAATTGTGTAGACAAAAAATGAAACAAAGCAGAGAACTCTGATTTCTCCCTCCAAAATACCTGACACTTTTAGTCCTCAAATCTCCAAAGGAAATGCTCACGAAAAACTCTAAGACTGAAGTCTTGATACAAATGTCTCCACCACCATCCTCACAGTAAAAGGAACGTGACACTGTTGTATACATGGAGAGCGATATTTACTGATCCTCCCATAATGAAACATTCCCCACCAGTGGCTATGCTTTTCTAAGCCTAAAACAACCAAATCACAGTTACAAAATAGATAACATTCTTTGTTGAATCTTCAACACTATGCACCAAGAGACAATCACAGGAAAAATTTCATTATAAGAAGATAAAGCCACACAAACTTTCAGTCTGTACATATTTACATACCATCACAGTCACGACCGAACCTGAAATTTCTTTGAAAGAAACATTAAATATTTTCAGAGGGCCTTTACTTCCCCACAGGACTTTAAAAATTTATCAAGAAAACTTACATCGCCTCTCTGCTAAACCATAAATAAGCTTCATAATAGCAGATTAAACTTCCTCTGATGTAAGCTAAAGAAGAAATTCTCCTTAAATCCTAGTTCTTGGTATCTGTGCAATCTTGGCCAAGTTATTTAGATTTTCTGAGTCTCAGTTTTCTCATCTAAGAGTAGAGGGAGGGGTGCTGGGATGGCTCAGTGGGTTGAGCTTTTGACTTCCCCTCAAGTCAGGATCTCTCTGTTCAGGTTTGTGAGTTCAAGCCCCACATGGGACTCCCTACTGTCGTTGTGGAGCCCGCTTCAGATCCTGTGTCCCCCTCTCTTTCTGCACCTCCCCAGCTGACTCTCTGTCAAAAATAAAAATAAATAAACATTTTAAAAAATAAATAAAATAAAATAAAATAAATAAAGTAAAATAAAATAAAATAAAATAAAAGTGGGGGGAATGTAACTTTCCCTGAGAAGCTTTCCAGTTTAGAGGACCATGGCGGCTGCATAGATCCCAATCTCTCTACACCTTCTTCCCAAAAGACTACAAAATCAACAAGATGACAAACCTCCTCACAAGACCCAAGCCATTTGTTACGATTAGGGACGCAAAATACCACACACTTCAAATTACCCCTAAGTGTCAAAGGAAATACGAATTTCCAAAAAGAGCTTCTTCTGCTGCTGCAAACCAGTGAGTGTGAGGAGAGGCAACTGTGAAAAGGAAAACGGGCACAGAGAAGACTTTGATGAAGCCCAGACAACATTCACCCCCCCAAGAGGGAAAGTCCTGTACCAAGTTCCACGTATCCCACACAGGCCTGAGACCTGGGAGTTCTCAGCACCAGCTCCATGTGAGGAAAGCACTAGGTGAGAGAGACCACAGGCTTCAGAGAAGTGTTGCTTCTGGGAGAGAAGGAACTAGAGGCTCTCTGTGCGTCTGCTATGGCAGAGAAGGAACAGAGAGAGAGTAAGAATCCTGCAACACACCATCCACCACCACCGTCACACACTGAAGAAACAGCCCCTCTGACAGAAATGAGAGCTCCTGAACCAAGAAAAGCACCGCTGAAATGCTTAGGAATAGAACAATGTCAGAACCAAACCACGTAGCTGCTGAAAATTCCCCCCACCGAAAACCAGGAAGCAGAAGGAAACTTTAGCAACACTCCAAACTGAATTAAATATCCTCGTCACACAAGCAGTTGGAGAACTGAAAACACACCTAGAATCGGACATACAAAAATTAACAACAGAAATGGACGAGGACAGGGGCGCCTGGGTGGCGCAGTCGGTTGGGCGTCCGACTTCAGCCAGGTCACGATCTCGCGGTCCGAGAGTTCGAGCCCCGCGTCGGGCTCTGGGCTGATGGCTCAGAGCCTGGAGCCTGTTTCCGATTCTGTGTCTCCCTCTCTCTCTGCCCCTCCCCCGTTCATGCTCTGTCTCTCTCTGTCGCAGAAATGAATAAACGTTGAAAAAAAAAAATTAAAAAAAAAAAAAAAAGAAAGAAATGGACGAGGACAGAAAAGGAAGAAATGTGAGGAGAGTCGGCTGAATTCAAGAAAGAAAGTAAAGAAAGAGACAGAAGAACTTTTTCGTCAGAACTGACAAGTTCTAAGGTGCCCAAGAGAAAATAGATGTGAGTTGAAATTCAATAAGGAACATGGAAGAAAAATCTAAAAACAGCAAAGTAAAAGAAATGGACATGCGTGATAAATGGCGAGGAGCTGGGTACACAACAGCACAGGGGCAGGTCCCAGGGAGATAAAGTTGATCAGCGAGACTGGAACTGGATTCATTCATTCCGCACACACTTCTGAGCGTCTAAGCATGGAGGACACAGTTGCTGGTGGCTGTCAATGGCAGTGGCTCTCGCCCTGCAGGGAAGACAAATGCGGAGTCGGGGACCTTTAGTAAGGAGAGTGATATAATCAGACTAAACGGTACAGGAGGTAACTCTAGAAGCGGAATGGAAGAGGTTATAGAGTGTGGCGAGACTGAAAGGGAGGCTAATTAGCGGGCCGTAATAAATAATTCTGAGATAAAAGCATCGAGGTTTCCTGATGATCCCATACAAAGAAGACACCAAAGCTTCTATTTTGGGAAGCTAGAGAATGGCTCCATAGTAGGTGGAAAGAATTTCTGCTCCATGCTGGGCACCGCGAGATATGATCTAGAGGCTCGGTGGGACTGTAGGAGGGGGCAGGAACTGGAGATCCTGGGGGTGGTCATCTCTCTGGTGACGGGGTGGCTGCTGGACATTTAGAAATGGACCATGAGTAATTGAGTGCTCGTGTCTACAAGGACCATGCAACAACTCTGGAAGTTTCAAATTTTAAGGGGTGGAAGTGGAGGAAGAGTACCGGAAGACAAAAATAGCAGCAGGAACGTGGCCAAAAGAGAAGGTGCCCAGAAGCCACCAGAGGAGACATTCTGGAAATGGCAGCTGGTCCCCAGAGGCAGACTGTACAGACACCACAGAGAGTGAGGGCTCAAAAACAGGAACCTCAGACACCCCTGGTGATCCTACTGAGAAACCGTTTCAGGTTGAGGAGTGAATGGCATTCATAAAGGAGGATCAGGAAATGCACTCACGGTGAAGGGAAGAAAAACAGAACGGCCAGTGGTAAGGTCAAAACTGCACAAATACCAAAAAGAGGAGATAGGTGATAGAGCGAGGAGAGAGGAAGGAGCCACAGTCAGAATGGATGCTGCAAAGGTAGCTTTCAGGGTCCCTTCCAAAACTGTGACAGCAAGGAGTGCAGATGCCGTGTGGAGACCTCACTTAGGCCAGCATCCCAGTGGCAACGTGAATGGCTTTTCCTTCTTTGAATCCCTCTAGGGTGTACTGTGGAATTCAAGGCTGGGGGCTTAGAGTCTAAGACACAGCTGGGTGCGCCAGTTCTGACACTCCCCACTTGTTCCCCTGGGAACAAACACATCCTAACTTATCCGAAGCTCAGTTTACCCATCAGTAAATTAGGTGTGACAATACCAGTCACACACACCCCGACCTACTTCATAGTGTCAGTGTGAGGTCTCCAAACACGCTATTTGTGTGGATGTACCCTGAAGGCATACCAGCCCTGTGGCATAAATTAATGGATCTAATTATTCCACATACACTTGTTTCTTGCTAGAGGTAATATTTACTTATTCTGTGTGCATCCCACATAGGGTCTGACACAGTATTTTGTACAGGTGTTTATCACACACTTGAACTAAGAACCAACCTTGTCTTCATGAAGGGCATACGGCTGAACTGCTTTCTATGTCCCACACCACGGCACATGAAACCATCATCTCTAAACCTGGGGTAGGTTCCCAGCCCGAGTTTTTAGTGAAGACTCCTAGCACACTGAAACGGAGTTCAACTACATACACTTTGTAACAGCATTTCCAAATGAGCACAAGTACAATTATGAAAAGGTTGCCATATGTTACATTGATTTTTTTTTTTAATTAAGAAGAAAACAGTAAGATATCATGTTCCAAGCGCACGTAGCCATTGCATCTAGAAAAGGCACCTAGAGAAAGTCAACCACCACATCCCAGCCGAGCCAGGAGGCAGGGTCTGCCCACATGGCTCTCACATGGTTCTACAGAAACCCGCTAGCAGCGGGAGACAAGCTTGAATTCTGTGGCATCATCAAGTAAGAAGCTGCGGCAGTCAAATCCATCATGTCATGTCTCATTTGCATCCCTGTTACCTCTGAAACGGAGCATACTCTGGAAAAGTACATTTTAATATGGCTGATACAGCCTTACCTACCATTCAATCAAGATCTTTTTATTACAGAGATAATATTACACCTGTAACTTAGCACTTTGGTTGGGGTGGGGGGAGGATTACACATGTAGAGAAAATATATATATTTTTTTCACTACCAAAGAAGCAAATTATTTTTGCTGAACTACATAGTACAGTAAGGTTCATACATTTTAAACAACCTAGATAAAGTCTTTTTTTCCACTTGCGGCAAGTCTCAGTAGTGATTTAAAATTAAATTGCTAACCAAGTGTCAGGAACCATGAAATAAGCACAAGCAGTAGTCTCCCTCCGAATAGCAAACACCCGGATATTCAGAATCACGTGAAAGTATAAAAGCGTATAGTAGTAGCACCATCTATTGAACACCTTCAATTCAAGAAAGCTACCTACTTCCTTTTTACACCCAAAGGGAAAATGTTAGGACTTTGATATTATTATTATTCTCTTATTATAAAAAGACACTCATTTATTCATTCATGCAATACACTGAGCCCCTACTATGTGTCAGACAAAGTGCTAGGAGCTGGGAATGTGGTGTTAAAACAGACTTGTCCTTGCTCTCACGGACCTATGGTCTAATGAGAGAGACCAAAATAAATGAATGAATGAATAAATAAATAAATAAATAAATAAATAGCTGAGCATATGATTATAAATTTTAAATGCTAGAAGGAAAAAAGCTATACTACTACAAAAAAAAAAATGAGAGGGACCTAACTTAACTTGAAAGGAGGAGAAGGCTTCTCAGAGGAACTAGCATTTATGCTAACACTGAGGTCAAAGAGGGAGAGGATACTCCAGACAGGGGGAACAGCAGGTGCAAAGGGTCTCAGGCAAGAAAGAGTTGGACATACCAAGGACGAGAAAAAGACCAGTGGCATTTGGGTGGAGTGTATGAGGGAGAGGAAGACACTAAATGAGGTGGTAGTTGTAGGCAAGAGCCAGATAATTTGGAATCAAATGAAATATTTGGGTTTTGTTTTGTTTTCTAAGAAGAGGATAAGTTTGGGATGCATTCTAGAGATGGATGGATAGGACTATTCAATACGGGCAGGGAGAGTGGGAGGGAATGGGGCGTAAAAGGTGATCTTGTCTCTGGCTGGAGCAAGTGACTGAATACAGGTCTCATACAAAGACAGGGACACAGTGGGAGGCAGAGGCTTAGCTGCTAAGTAAAGGATCAAAAGACTGGTTTTGACCAAAATGTTAAGAAGTTAAATGAGACCTCCAGACGGGAAAGTCAAGTAAGTGGTGGGATTAAATGAAACAGAAATGTAAGGCGTGTGCCATTTCACTCTTGACAATCTAGATTAGTAGCTCAACTAGTCCAGCCTTCTTAGAACAAGTCATTCCCACCTTCTTACTTGCCTCTGGATACAGTCCATTACCATGCCAAGGAGCGGGCCAGTGAGAGGGGAAAACAGATCTTTCCTAAGAACTGTGAACAGTGCTTATTCTCAATTATAGCAATTTACATTCTAAGAAAGCAGAGAAGTCTTTGTAACAAACCCAGTATAAAGTGTTACAGACTTTGTAAACTTTTATATATGCAATCAGTTTCATATATCTTATAAAGTATATACTTATATGAATATATTAATAAAATACACAAAATACATATGAAAATAATTTCAACAATATTCTTATATAAACAAATTTTATATAAGAGAATACACATGCATTTCTGAAGACTTTCTGTGGTTCATATATTATGCATATTGTTTCACAGCTATCATAATAAAATCTTAAAATTATTTTTTAACATTTAAGACAAGACTTAGATTAAATGAGTTCATGTACTATTTCTTTGATAAAAACTTAGGGCATCAATATCCTCACATTTTGGCCAACTTGTAGTATTTTGAAAAGCACTGCAAGATGGTATGGAATCACTTATTGTATCAAGCACTGATTCATGGTTTCAGGTTGTAAGGGACTCCTAGCCCGTATCTGATCCCTGCGTTGACCTCTGTTTTTCAACCAGATTGCTATGATTCAAAATTCTCTGTTCATTCCAAATTTCCACCAATTTCCTAAGAGGAAAAACTGCAGAAGCAGGCTCACCACGCTCGACTTCTGGCAGGGCGACATTTAACACAGGCAAGACGGCCAAATAAAAAGATGACGTCATCCACATCTGCTGATTCACGCGGAAAGGGGGGTATTAGGAGGAGCAGACAGTGAAGCCAGGAGCGATACGGGAATTGTGATTACATTTTACTGGAAAGTAGGATGCTGAGCTGGACAACTGCTCAAAAAGGTTACTGGTAGCCAATGAAGAAAGAAAGGAAAGGCAGCTATTTTGTGAAAGGAGATCAGAAGAGTCAAATAGTGTTGGTTAAGCAGGCAAGCAAAAGGCACAGTCTTAGCTGTGAAAGACCGAGACCAAGTGTTCCCTTTTCCTTCTCTGAGTGCACATTTCCCACATCGAACCCACTTAAAAACACAGCTTCTCAGTCACACGTTCAAAAGATATATTTTTTTTTTAATTTTTTTTTTTTTAACGTTTATTTATTTTTGGGACAGAGAGAGACAGAGCATGAACGGGGGAGGGGCAGAGAGAGGGAGACACAGAATCGGAAACAGGCTCCAGGCTCTGAGCCATCAGCCCAGAGCCCGACGCGGGGCTCGAACTCACGGACCGCGAGATCGTGACCTGGCTGAAGTCAGACGCTTAACCGACTGCGCCACCCAGGCGCCCCTCAAAAGATATATTTTAAAAACATCTTAAGCCCACTTTTGTCCAAGCAATCAGGCTAACTTGGCACAACTTGATAAGACATCTTTTCAAAGTCACAAAATAAAACTTTTTATATGGCCAATACACAGTATGTGTAAGGGTAAATTTCTAAGGGTAAAAAGTGTATCTGTGCAATATGTGTTTAATTGCCTTAAATATAAGCTTCTACCATGAATACCCATCCATGCAGAATGCCATTAGTACATTTAAGGCATCAAATAAAAATGAATTAAGTACTTACTCATGAGCCATGTCCATTTTCATAGAACTAAACCCCTGAAGTGAAGCAAAGCAAAAGGTGATTGTAATCCATTGTTGTCACATCATTTATTCAAAAAGTGTTCCTTGAGTATCTACTATGTTGTATTAGGAACTATGTGAGGCACAGTAAGGTAATCAGTTACTGAACCCAAATGAGGACACTACCTGACAAATATAAATGGGCCAATGGGGACAATTACGAATGATAGTGGTATAGAAATAATAATAGCAATTATTGGGGCACCTGAATGGCTCAGTCAGTTAAGCATCTGACTTCAGCTCAGGTCATGATCTCACGGCTCATGAGTTCAAGCCCCACGTCAGGGTCTGTGCTGATAGCTCAGGGCCTGAAGCCTGCTTCAGATTCTGTGTCCCTTTCTCACGCTGCCCCTCCCCCACTCATGCTCGCTCTCTCTCTCTCTCTCTCAAGAATAAACATTTAAAAATATAAAAAACAAAAATAATAGCAGTATTAACAGTGACTTTTATTAAGTAATTACTATGTGACTAGTTCTCTGCCAAACACTTTTTAAATTATTAGTTTTAATTGTGGTTAAAGACATAACATAAAATTTGCCATCTAAATTATTTTTAATTATATGGTACAATGGTGTTAAGTACATTTACATTTTGGGCAATCATCACCACCATCCACCTCCTCTTTTCATGTTGAAAAACTAAAATTCTGTACCCATTAAACAATATCCCCCCCACCATTCCCTTCTCTCCTGAATCCCTAACAACCACCATACTACCTAAGAATTATGATTTCAGGGGCACCTGGGTGGCTTAGTCAGTTAAGTGTCTCACTCTTGATTTTGGCTCAGGTCATGATCTCATGGTTTGTGGGATCGAACCCCTCCACAGGCTCTGCATACTGACAGTGCAAAGCCTACTTGGCTACTCTCTCTCCCTCTTTTTCTGTCCCTCCCCAACTCATGCTGTCTCCGTCCATTTCTCAAAATAAATAAACTTTAAAAAAAAAAGAATTATGATTTCGTAGTATAGCCAATAATATACTTCTTCTATTTGAATCCACACATGTTTGCAGGGTATCTTTTTCAACTAAGACAACGTTAAAATCAAGAATCTAAATACGGGCGCCTGGGTAGCGCAGTCGGTTAAGCGTCCGACTTCAGCCAGGTCACGATCTCGCGGTCCGTGAGTTTGAGCCCCGCGTCGGGCTCTGGGCTGATGGCTCAGAGCCTGGAGCCTGTTTCCGATTCTGTGTCTCCCTCTCTCTCTGCCCCTCTCCCGTTCATGCTCTGTCTCTCTTTGTCCCCAAAATAAATAAAAACGGAGAAAAAAAAATTTAAAAAAAAAGAATCTAAATAAACTGTACTTAGACTTCAGTATAACAAATATTAAATCTGGATTTTAAAAATGAAGTATATTAAGTTATTAATGTTTTAAAGAATAAAACAGTTTTGGGGTGTCTGGGTGGCTTGGTCGGTTAAGCATCTGACTTCAGCTCAGGTCATGATCTCGTAGTCTGTGGGTTCGAGACCCACATCAGGTTCTGTGCTGACAGCGTGGAGCCTGCTTGGGATTCTCTCTCCCTCTCTCTCTCTCTCTCTCTCTCTCTCTCTCTCTCACTCTCCTTCCCTCCCTCCCTCCCTCTGTCTCTCTCTCTCTGCCCCTCCCTGACTTGAGCTTTCTGTCTCAAAATAAATAAATAAGCTTAAAAAAAAAAAGAACAATGGTTTATTGTAAAATTTTAAGTATTAACTTCATCTTTCCTAACCTTTGTAAAATTTCTACTTCATGTTCTAAAACTTAATACTATGTGCATAAAATTTATTAATAAATATCATACTCTGGATATGACATGCACAAAAACTTTTTAGTGATGTGGTGTACAACCAAAAGCATTTGGGGAGCCACTAATACAAAGGACTGTGGTCCCATTAATGGGAATCAATGAAAGGAGGGAAGGCAAGGAGATTGTTTTTGAATATGTTGAAATATATTGAGTTAGTGCGTCAAGTAGATCAGATGGACACACCCACAAGGCAAAAGGACATGTAAGCCTAGAGTGAGGCTGAGAGACGGAATCTATATTTAGAAGTCATCTGCATAGCAGTGACCAGAAGAGACATGAGAAGGGATGCGAACCATGAAAAAGAATACAGCAGAGGCCTACACAGAGAGCAGTCCCTATATTTAGAAAGTCTAGGAGAAAGGAGATCTAAAGGAGACAGGGAGCTAAGAAGAAAGCCAAAAAGGATACATAAAATGGAAACCAAAAATGAGGACACAGTGTCAAAAGTTTCAGAAAACTGAGGAACCGAGAAAAGGCCACTCACTGGGTTTGGCTGCCAGGAGGTCACTTCATTCCTCTGAGAGCATTGTCAGTAAGGGGTAGTGTCAGAAGTCTGATTCAGGTCTGACTGGGTGGTGAGGGGGTGGAGATAAGAATTGAGTGGTCCACAGGGAAACTTGGTGACGACGGAAATGAAAAGAAGAGCAGAAGAACAATGGATGGATTGGCCTGGTTGCAAGAATTTCTTAGGTGTTGGTTCTCAATCAGGGGCAATTTTGCCCCTTGAGAGATATTGTCAATGTCTGGGAACACTCCAGAGTGCTACTGGCTATCTGGTGAGTAACGGTCAAAGTTGCTGCTAAACATCTTGCAATACTGACCCCTACCACAAGGAATCATCCAGCACAAAATGTTGATGTTGCCCAAAATATCAATGGCCAATCACTGAGAAATCCTACTCTAAAAGATCAGAAAGATCTGAGCGTTTTCACATGGTAAGAAGCTATGAAATTTAAGTTACAAAAAAAGGAAGGATGTAATGACAAATCAGGGTCTCAAAAGAGTGGAAGGTATTTGATTATGGGCAGAAGCAGGTAGATGAGCACTGGAAAAGAGAAGACCTTCCCAAGTTGTTTGAAACAGGGAATGGAAGCAGAGACAACAGTAAATACAGAAGATTGGAGACAAAAAAGATGAAAGATGAAAGTTGAGGGAACTCATATTGGATGGCCTTGATCTATCTCCTTAGAAAAATAAGCAGCAGGAACTCTGCATAATATGGGGGTGGAAGTAGGATCCTGAGAGGAAAAAACACTTGGAACAGCCCCTATGTGGGTGAAGCAGTTAGAGGAACACAAAAGGTTTACCAAGTACCTATGAGGAATTGGTAGGAGGAAAAAAAAAAAAAAAAAACAACAACTCAGTTTCCTGAATATTTACAGAAAAAAAAAAAAAGTCATTTATCCTTGGAGCAAAAGATAAGAGAGTAACATCAGGGTTTTCTCAAGGTCAGGACTGACCAGATAACTCAAGAAGAGGACAAAAGGTAACATACACTAGACAGCTCTGCTGAACTGGCTTACTTGAGGTCCACACCAAGGCAATGAAATCTAAACCAGATGAACTGAGAAGACAGAGAGGAGGCTGGGCACAGGTTGGGTAGGAGGAAGACTGAACAGAAAAGGAGTGATAGGAAGCCAAGGTCAAGATGGTAATTCTGAGGTCTCAGATCTTGGATGATAAATTGTTTCAAATCATGATGAGGTCCAAGACAAAGGCATGCCTGTAAATGGCTGTAGACCATTTTTGACATCTAAGGGTGGCAGGGAGGACCCGAGCTTCCTATATCGCACCATCCTTAATATATTCCTACCAGCGTCAGTTTTTGGTGGCCACTTAACAACAGGTCTCTGTCTAGGTGCACCAATCACACTGTCACTAGGTCCCCTTGTACATCCCACAGCACATGTCAGTGACGTGACCATATGAAGTTAGTAAAGACTGTGTCACCGGGGCTGGCTGGTAGAAATCAAATCTCTTTGACACCAAACTCTTCTAAGAGTTGCACATTGAAAAAGATTCTATCATGATATGGTAGCACATAATAACCCTTATTACAGGATGGACATCATGGCCTACAGCTATCACTATTCTTTACTGTGGTAACAAGTGAATCCAACTTTACAACCAAGACAAAATTAGTTTTCATTCTTGCCTCTAAACTCTAATTGATCGTACTGTCTGAAGACACAAACACCGGTAAGGGCTATTTCCTAAACTTAGCATTTTCTTCCAAGATCAAGATACAAGAAACAAATTTATATTTTGCCATCATTTCAGCTGCTATGTTTTAGCACAAGGCCTGTTACAGCATGCCCTATAATTTTAAAGGGGCAATTTAATTTTTTGAGAGAGAGAGAGAGAGAGAGAGAGAGGGAGTATGCACACAAGTAACCGGGTAGGGGCAGAGAGAGAAGGAGAGAGAGAATCCCCAGAAGTTTCCGTGCTGTCAGTGTAGAGATCAGCACGGGGCTCAATCCCATGAAACCATGAAATCATGACCTCAGACAAAATCAAGAGTTGGATGCTTAACTAACTGAGCCACCCAGGTGCCCCAGGACAATTCAATTTTTAAGGGACTGTAGCAAACAGAAACATGGATTGAATAGAGCAAATGACTCAGAAGAACACACAAAAGGAGAGTTTAATTTATTAAATATTAAATAAATAAAACTGGCCAAACTACTTCAAACAAATGATATAAAATTGAAACATTCTAAAACTGATATTTTAATAAGGTTCTAATTACATTCCAAAATCAAATAAATATCCAGACATGAAACTGCCATTTTTCAGAGGGCCATTAGAGACATCCCACAAATAGTTCTTTATGCTAATGAAAAAAATACTTTAAAAATGTTTAAAAAGCAACGAAATATCTAAATATTAGGTTGTTAAAACACAGAAATCTTGGTATTCATCAAGTGTTGTGAATTTTTCTCCAAATAGAGGTTATATCAAATTATCTGCTCTAATGAAAGGAAGAAGAGGTAAAAAATAAGACCAAATAGCAAAAGAAACAAATAATCCCAAGATTATTTATGTAACTACATCCCTCCCCTCTCCCGCCTCCCCCCAAATATGACATAACTAAGTAATTTCAAGCATCAGGACTAATGTCTTGCCTTTTTGACAGACAATGTATAAATAATAATTAGGATGGCCCTTATTCTACTGCATCCTATTAACAGGGGTCCAGGAAAGTAACATCTAACCAATAATCCTTTAATCATTTATTAAAGACTTTCTCTGTACAGCAGCAGAGAGTATCCAGCAGGGCACCTAATCCAGAGTTCGTCAGAGGGTTGGTGTGGACGTTATCCACACGTATTTGATAATGCAAGTGGTAAGAATGAATGGGGGGAGTCACAGACAAAGTAGAGAAAGAAGAAAAAAGACTCAAGGCCAAACTCTCTGAATCAGCAGTTCTCAGATCTTAGGGAGTTTCTAAAATTGACAGACTATCAGACCCCATCCCTAAGAGTGTGATTCAGAATGTTTGGGGTGAGGCCCAAGCACATGGGCTTTATAGCAAGCATTTGAGATGATGCCAAAGCAGGTACTGTTTGGACATGCTTTTGAGAAATACAACCCTAGACCATAAAAAGAAAAAAAAATTGATAAGTGGGACCTTATCAAAATTAAAAACTTTTGCTCTACAAAAATATCCCATGAGTAGAATGAAAAGACAAGTTACATACTAAAAGAAAATACCTGCATATCTGAAAAACTCTATGGATTGTACCAATGTTAATTTCCTGGTTTTGCTCTGTACTATAGTGAGGGAAGATGTTACCTTAAGGAAAAACTGAGTGAAAGGTACACGAGACCTCCTGTACATTTTTTGGTAACTTCCTGTGATTTCTAATTATCTCAAATAAAAAAGTTTAAAAAAAAAAAGTAACTATCTATCTATAGCTATATAGCACTTTGGTAACATTCCAGTGGGTTATACTATAGCCTGAAATACTATTTATTTAACAGGACTGACATCCAGGAAAGTCGACAATTCACAACTTGTGAAATCCTCAGCAATGTTAACCTGCATTGGACACGTGTTCTCCTCCCGTTCCATAAGAATTCAGATGTAAGTGTAAAAGCTGCAATCATTGTTACTGTCGTCATTATTGTTTTACTCTCCAAAGCAGTGTTATGACATGTACCATAGAAACTGAGTAAATGATATGACTTCAAATATATATTATAATTCACATCAAGAACTGTTAGGAAAATATGCATTTCCTCCTATTAATCTAATACTGAGTGAACATTATTTTTTGACTGTAGAAAGTTGGGGGGGGGGGCGGTGCCTGGGTGGTTCAATCGGTTAAGCATCCGACGACTTCCGCTCAGTTCAGGATCTCGTGGTCTGTGAGCCCCAGCCCCATGTCAAACTGTTCTGATAGCTCAGACCTGCTGGAGCCTGCTTCAGATTCTGTGTCTCCCTCTCTCTCTGCCCCTCCCCCACCCATAATCTCTCCCTCCCTCTCTCTCTCTCCCTCTCCTTCTCCCTCTCAAAAATAAACATTAAAAAAATTAAAAATAAGACTATAGAAAGCTGAGTAAAGTAAGTTATAGAGAAAAGGAGAAAAACTAGTCCTAGAGAATTATTATTGTCTCAATAAAGTGTACCAGCAAGAGTACTTTCAGGGTCTTTAGAACGGCACCTACTGTGAATAATAATACTAATTAATTGCTGGTACTCATAAGGTACTGTACTTATATGTGTCAGATACTATGCTAAGCTTATCATAAGTGGATCATCTTAACACAACAACCCATGAAGTAGGTACTGTTATGAAAGATGGGAAAATAGGGAGCTTAATTAGCTTGTCCACGGTCAGATCTCTTATGAGGCCAAAACTCCTGCCGCCAACTACTGAACATTCAATTCCCATCTCTGCTCCCACATGTCATCACCACCTTTCCTCCCAGAGGGCAAGGGTCCCCCAGGACTGCTCTGAGAATGTGAGAGAAATTAAGGGTCCAGGGTTCTTGATGAGGTTTTTAATCTGACACTACACATTTTAACGACCAACTAAAGCAAGTAATAATAGTCACCATAATTCCAATTCTTGTGGATGAATTTACATTGAAAACAGAACTGCCAGAAATGAAGAAGTCCCATTCATATCCCATTGAGAAGCCTTAGCCAATTCTGAGGAAGTAGCCATGATAAAATAAGGCCAAGCAAAGCCAATGGAAATGGCCAAAGTTTCAAGAGAGCAAGGCAATTTTATAGGAATAAGAAATTCATCAACACAACTAGTTGTTGTCTAATTTCACTTTTACCGTGTATTTCATTGCTGAAGGCAATTCAAGGATTCCCTGTATTTTCTCGCCTTTTTTTTTTTTAAAAAAAAAACAGGAGAGGTCCTGATTTCACATCTACCCAAAGAATGAAGGAGCAACACTTCTCATTTCTACACTCTTAATATTAAACATGTGTCTTGAATCAGCTGTTTTCAAAGTGCTTGGAGAACTGTAAAGAGTATAAAAGAGTTTACAGTTTTCAATATTATGAAAATGAATACATTCCAGGCAGTATACCATAGGCTGTTTCTATTCAAGCCATTAGGAAATCTCTTTATGTAATTATTTGCTATCCGATGTCGGTCACCATGACGCATTATGTGGTAGTTTTTAAAAATCACACATGCTGAGTCACGGTGCACTGTTTCTTAGTGAGAGCAGTTAAACAAGAATACCTGAGGCTCAGGACGGGCCCCACCTCCACCACACAGCATGGAAAGGAACTGAGGAGGGGTATTGCTGGGGCTACTTTTGGAAGACCGATTGGGAGCTGTTAGTCCAGAATAAAGTGGTGGGCTGAGTGGAAACTCAGTGTTCTGGGAATAAGGAGCCCCACCCAGGTGATTTCAAGACAACAGAAACAAGAACAAAATGTAACATGTTATTTAAACCCTGAGAGCAAGAAACTAGGCAACTTAGTCAATGATTATTATCACTATGGAGTAGAATAGAACCAATCATATACTTGCCCTTGAATATCTCACCTAGGGGTAAATTCTGCTGTCCACACAATGTACCACATTGTGCCTAGCCTCTGCCTCAAAGGAGGATGGTGAGGGGCTGATCTTAATGACTGGACTTCTCTCTGGCACATTTCGAGTTTACACATAATTCATAGCACCTTTAAGACTTCCTCAGGCATTATATGTATCCCTATTTTGTCTATTTTACTTTTCCAAGAAACCAATATACCAATGAGGATCACATAGTGTGAAATAATAAAACCAAGGCTAAGCTCTAGGTGGCAAAATAAATCAAACTGTACCCAACGATTATGGTGAGATTGCAGATTGCTTTAGGGTCCATTCTCCACCTTTTCCTTTCAGAAACAGAACTACCTCCACGAGTTTTAGTTGGCACACAGCCAGCTAGTCTACAATTCCCAGCCTTCCTTGCAGCTAGGTAATGGCTGCTTAGTTCTACTCAAAGGGATGTGAGGAGGTATGCATTTTTGGCTCTCAGACTTTAAAAAAAGGAAAGTGCTTGCCCACTGCATTCCTCCTCCCTAGTCCCCTACCTTCCTACAGGTAGGATTCAAAAGGGGTCCTAGCCAGCCAGCTTCTACCCTACAGATGAGGGCAAGACAATGATGGTACAGGAACATTTTAGAGCCCAGGTCTCCGAAGACCTCTATACCCATGGTTCTCGAACTTTAGTGTGTACCAGAATTACCTGGCTGGGTCCACCTCCACAGTTTCTGATTCACAATTTGCATTTCTAGCAAGTTCCCAAGTGATGTTAACACTGCTGATCTGGTGCAAGAGGCTGGGGAGCACATATTGATAGCCAATAAACCAGGTGCACTCTTTCATTAAGGTAGACACGAGCCACATGTGGTTACTGAGCACTTGAAAAGTGGCTAGTGAGATGAAGAGATAAATTTTTAATGCTATTTAATTTTAATCAACTTAAATTCCAATACTTGACTTAGTTAATGACAACCTTAAGTATATTTAGAACATCTTGAATATGTGACACTTCTTTTTTCAACTGTAAACTTTCAAATCTAAAATTATAAAAATAAAAAATATAAAACTTTAAATCATGAAATCTAAATACAGATCAAGTATTTCTGATGAAAAGTTAGTGTCAAAGCTGAGCTGTGCTATAAGTGTAAAATATCTCAAACTTTGAAGACTTAGTAAGATAAAAAGAACGTAACATATCTCATTAGTGTTTTTTTCCTACTGATTATATGTTGAAATAACATTTTGACTATATTGAGTTAAAAAGAATGTTATTAAAACTAATGTAAACTTGTTTCTTTTTCCCTTTTTAACGTGGCTACTAAGAAATCTCATATTGTGACATATGTGACTCACACATATTTAATGAACGGTATGTTCTAAACTATTATGTGAATGAGGGGGAGGAAATGGGAAAGAGATCACCCATCTTATTTGGGCAATTCATCTTATTTGTGTCTCTTTGTAACAACTATTTAGCCTAACCCCTGATTATCCTCCTATGCAAAATGTATAATTTCCAAATTCCTAGTGGTAAATGTACTACACTGCTGTTCCCTTTCCACTCATCCTAATCCTCCTTTCTTGTTTTATTCAACCTCAACTGCACAGAACTGGGTTAATCACCATCTTGAGATGAGACACATTCACATCTCTGGGCCATGCACGCTGCCTCCATTCACTCATTCTTCATTTCTAATGCTGTGATAGGCAACCATGAACCCTTCACCTGACATAAAACTCAGACTTCGAGAGTAACTTATCTGTCCAAATGGCCCTCCTGGTCTCATCTTCCTGGTTCCCACTACCTGAGGTAACAACCATCCTGACTCCTGTCCTCAATATTCTACTGCTTTCCTTTCTATATATTTTCATCTCATCTATATGTATTCCTAAAACCTATAGTTATGATTTTAGTTCTTTTTAAATTTACAGAAAAGGAACTGTATGTAATATTTTTTTCATTTTATATTGGTAAGACTCATCTATGTTGTAACGCTTCCATTATGCTTTACTTGTGAATTGTGTCCCATGGGGTGAATATACTGCAGTTCATTCAACTACTCTCTTGCCCACAGACATTTTGGGTGTTCCCAGGCTTTTGATGTCATATACAGTGCTGCCATAAATACTTCCACACATATTTCCTGGTGCATATGTGCAACAATTTCTTTTACAAATATACTTAGGAGTAAAATGTTGGAAATGTGGTCAACTTTATGAGATAATGTCAATACTATTTTCTAAGGTACTTGCACCAATCTACTAGCAGGTGTGAGATCCTCTAGGTCTCCATCTGCCCTAGCACTTTTTATTTATTTATTTATTTATTTGAGAGAGACAGAGCATGAGTGGGGGAGGAGCAGAGAGGGGTGAGACACAGAATCCGAAGCAGGCTCCAGGCTCTGAGCTGTCAGCACAGAGCCCGACGCGGGGCTCGAACTCACGAACTGTGAGATCATGACCTGAGCCGAAGTCGGACGCTTAACCGACTGAGCCACCATGCTTTTCCTTTTGATCAGCAGGACTTTTCTGTATATTCTATTAATCCTTTCATCTTCTGTGTGCTTAGTATAATGAACCCCACGTACTCATCCCCCAGTTTCAAAAACAATCAGTTCATGGCCAATCTTGTTTTATCTATACCTCTATTTCCCCTCCCACAAATTATACTGAAGCAAATCTCAGGCATCATGTAATTTCAGTAAGTCTTCTTTAAATGAAGAAAATTCTTAATTTTAATAGAGTCAAATTTGCCAATCTTTCTTTTATATTAAATGTTTCTTTGTATGTAAGAAACCTTCTCTAAAGACTAAAAGTAAGAAAACATTTAGGAAATCCTTTCCTACTCCCAAGTGTTAAAGCTTTCTTCCTGACATTTAAAATTTTGATCCTGGGGCGCCTGGGTGGCTCAGCCGGTTAAGCGGCCAACTTCGGCTCAGGTCATGATCTCTTGGTCCGTGGGTTCAAGCCCCGCGTAGGTCTCTGTGCTGACAGCTCAGAGCCTGGAGCCTGTTTCAGATTTTGTGTCTCCCTATCTCTCTGGCCCTCCCCTGCTTAGACTCTGTCTCTCTCTCAAAAATAAATAAACGTTAAAAAAAATTAAAAAAAAATTTTTGATCCTTCTGGGATATCCAGAAGGCATTCAACTCTTGATTTCAGCTCAGGTCATGACCTCACGGTTTGAGATGGAGCCCTGAATTCAGCTTGGCAGTGGGCTGAGCTCGGAGCTGGGTGTGGGGCCGGCTTAAGGTTCTCTCTCTCCCTTTCCCTCTGCCCCTCCCCCATGACTTCTCATTCACATGCACTCTCTCAAAACACACACACACAAGTTTCTACTAAATGCTAGGCACTAGGCTAGATGCAGGGAAACTAAGACATATAAAAGGAAGTTTGCAATATAAAGGACCTGAGGTCTAGAGAGGGAGACATGCACATATAAAGAAATAACAGTAATTGTACAGTATGCACTAGACTCAGTGGAGCACAAAAAAGGAAGTCATCAGCTGGGAAAGTCGTAAGACTCACTGGTGTCTCTGATCTGCTACACATCTCCTGTAAAAGACATTCTTTTATAAATAACTTCTCTTCCAAATGTTTATGCTTCCAAAGGACAAGGAGATCCTCAGAGAATAGAAGATTTATATGCTCTGTTGGTTAGTCTCCATCTGCCCTTCCCCGCCCCAGATCCATAATCCAGCCTTCTCTGCCCTTCTGGCTCTAGGAAACTGACGTCTATAAACTGTATCACCCAGGATCCCTTACTCTAGCTCCCAGATGGATCTGGGTAACAAAGACACCAGCAGGAGACTGGAGAGTTGAATAGAGGGAAGAGGAGTCAACATATTTGCATTCACCCCCATCTCCCTGCCTGCCCCTGTCCAGCCTGTAGCTGTATCTACATTTACAGCTCCAGGGGCATGGCTCTCACTGGGTCCCAGGCACACTGCTTCCTCCCTCATTTCTTCTAGCCTAGAGACAGTGTTGGATCCCACCTCTGCCACCCGTGTAGTGCTTTGCCATCACCTGGGGGTTCCCTGAGCCCTGCCCTCAACTCTTTAAATCACTCTTTCATTAAATACTCTCCAGGTAAACCTTTACGATATGCCATCCCTTACCTGCCAGGACTATAACTGAAACCACAGTTTTCTGCAACCACGAAATCCAATCTCTAGAAAATATCTGAGCAAAACTTAACGTTTCCAAAGAGTCTGACATCTGGACAATATCATCCCTGTCCAACACTTGCTGAATAACTACCTTGGACAGCACCTTTTATAGTGTACTGAGTATGCCAGTTTTGACTAAAGTTTGCATCTCTCTTGGACCTGGTTGAGATCTTCAAAAAAGGGAGTCTTAACAGCAGTTGTGGGTATTTTAGCAGTGAGTCACAGACTTTTTTTGCTTGTTTGTTTTTTATGTAATGGGATGAATTAAGCACCTAACCGTTTTGAGAATAGGGAATGGTCGGCTCACTGATGTTCCCCAGAAAGGCTTCCAACCCAGGGCTACGCAATGCCTTTCTGCTCAAATCTGCATTCTGCATACCCAAGCAGCTAAAACACACCTGTCATGATAACCAGCTTGGTAGACTGTAGATTTGTTTTGTTTCAAAGAAAAACCAAATTGACTTTAACTACACCAGTTTCAAATCTGTAACAGTGCTGATTCATGGAATTAACAAGTAAAAGTGTCCTATGATTCTGAGTGGCGTCATTCTGATTCCAGAAAAATCACTCGTGATTTACTCAGGCTACAATGAAGAGTACAAGGTGAAAACAATGTTAGTTCCTTAGACCAGGGCTGACCAAACACATTAGATGGTTTTCAGTGGGAAAAAAAAAAAAAAAAACAAAACATATTGTTATTGTATGCTTTTCAGAAGTCTTCACTACTCTTTATTCCCTCTCCAGATACTCATTTACTGGTCATGGAATTTTTTTTTTTCACTAAACATAACTTTTTGGTATTCATTCTCAGTGCCTGTGCTATAGTGGTTTTTTTTTTTTTTTATGTTGGCATTTATTATTTTGATTTCTACCACTTACTTCCATGCGAACTTCTCCTCTATCCCTGTTCTGTTGGTGCACTTTTCCTTCATCCTCTCCCTCCCCCAAGTTCATTGTCAGATCATGGCATAACCTCGTCTCTCCGCAACATTAGCAAAGTGCCCTAAAATTGACAAATGCACTTCCACTGCTAAGGACAGAGTTCCTCTCTTCAGATGAGGCATTCCCACTGGGACTTGGGTTATCCTTTGGGCATTTGATTAGAAGCAAGTGAGGTTGCCCAGGCAACCGCTCCAAATTGTCCTAGGATGCCTGGCAAGCATGTTTTACGCAGCCTGATGTGAAGGTCACACTAGCCAACCCTGTGACAGTTAAAGGCGCAGTCTCTGTGCAATCAGCCAAGGGCTCAGGGAACATCCATCAAGATGAGCTCAATAACATTTGCATAATCATAAAATTGTCAGACTCCCAAAGCCATAAAGACCCATGTGAACAATCTATTTCAAAGAGCCAAAGATACTAGCTTTGAAAAGGAATAACAATAGGTGAGTGTGCTAAAATCATTAAAAAGAATACTTCAAAAATCAACCAGATGGAATCCAATCACTTAGCTGGTAAAAACACTTAAGCTACTCAGTTTCTCAAATAATTTAAAAGCAGTTCTATTCTGAAGCAAGGCAACAAACTGAAAGGCCTGGGAAAATGTCACTCCATATGTTTAGTCCTTATAATGTCCTTACATGAGAAGTGTGTGAGATATTATTCTCAAATAGCAAGACTCAATATTGAGAAATATGCTCATACCCACTAAATTCATTAATTTACCTTTGATTAAATCTCAATAAAAATTCCAATCTACTGGGCAAAAGCCTACAAAGCAGAGAAGAAATCCATGTCCTTAAGCCATAAAATGCTCTCACAAAACAATAAGCCAAAACAGAAACACCTCTACAGAAAAATGGGAAAAGAACGCAAACTAGCCAATTTACTAGGAAATTTAAGTGGCCAGCACATGACAGAGAAATGCTCAGCGTGAAAAGATACAATTCAAAACAATGAGAAACCACTTTTTTTTTTTTTTTTTTTTAAACAATTTATTTTTCTTCAACGTTTATTTATTTTTGGGACAGAGAGAGACAGAGCATGAACAGGGGAGGGGCAGAGAGAGAGGGAGACACAGAATCGGAAACAGGCTCCAGGCTCTGAGCCATCAGCCCAGAGCCTGACGCGGGGCTCGAACTCACGGACCGCGAGATCGTGACCTGGCTGAAGTCGGACGCTTAACTGACTGCGCCACCCAGGCGCCCCGAGAAACCACTTTTAACATAACTGATAAGGAATCAGAATAAACTTTGGGGAAAGTAACATAGTAATAAGTCTCACAAGCTTTCAACATATGTTCTGCTTTGATCTAATACATTCTACTACATTTAAACACTTACCTTAATACATAATCAAGCAAGTGCCCAATCGTGTGTACAAAGATGCTCATCAAAGTATTGCTTATTATTTTTTGCCTTGCAAAAAAATCAGGACACAACCTACATGTCCAGCAAATCTCTGCAGCCATTCTAAATGATGACGTAAATATATAGTAGCCAAAAATGGCTCAAAAAAAAATATTTTTTTTTTGGTTGGGGCAAAGGTAAGGAAAGGGAGAGATTTATAAAGTAGCATGTTTCCATTTTGGTTAAAAAAAAAAATATATATATATATAAAACATATATAACATATATGTTATTTATAGGAATATGTATATATTTAATATATCTTTATATATAATATTTTATATATACTTTAAATATATTACATATTAATATTATTATATTATATATAATTAGTATTACTATATTAATATTATAATATTAATATAATATTTAATATATATAACATATATATGTTATTTATAGGAATATAAATCCTAGGGAAGAAAATCTGGGTATTTGACACCAAGTGCTATTTATTTTTGGATAATGGACTCTGGGTGATTTTTATTTCTTAGGGGAGGCTCTACTTTAATTTTTTTCTGACATGAACAAATACTACTTCCCAAAGCAACATTTGGTTCTGAAATGTTAAAAGGAATTGTATTTAATTTCCATGCATACCAAAAGTTTTATTTTGTCAACAAACTTTTGTGTTAGGCCAAGATTATTAAACATCTCTGCAATATCTGAGTCTCTACAAATTAGAATATAGAAGGTCCTTAAATAACTATGGATTTTAGGGAGACAGATGCACAAGAGATTAAAATGGCATCACCAGCATCAATTCCTGGAAGCCAAGCTGGTTACCCAGGAAAGCTGCGGCCTAGGGCTGCTTCTGACACAATCACAGAATCAGAACTTCCCAAGGCTGGACAGGAACCTGCTGCAAGCCATCTCTGGCCATAGACTCCATAAGGGTGATTTCTTTAGCAGAGGCCCTCCTTCCCTCTTTCCACTCTATTCCCAATGCACACAAAGAAAAAGCCAACAGTACAACAAGAATATGGGATGTAAGAATGTGCACTTCTTCAAATATAGAGCTCTGTGGTGGTTTACTCCAGTGGGGATGATTTAAATACTGCGTCTGTGAGGGGTCACTTGACAATGTCAGCTCAGGAAAGTAAAATCCATTCATTTATGCCTGGTCAGTCAAATAAAAGGATCTACAGCATGCTACTTCATGTATATTCAACTGTGAAACCAGCCCCCAAACCCCCCAAAACTTGGCTGTTTGACTGACTCAATTATCCTCTGAGTATCAGTTACTATTCAAAGCCACACCTTTGTAAACTCAGTCCACATCTCTGTTAAGAACAGACGGTACTTGACTGATGAACAGTCCAGTCCGCTTGTTATTTTTATTCAAAACTGAAGGTCAGTTAATATCATGGCGAGGATATTTAGTAGAAGTTTACTACTTGGGAAACACAAGTGAAAAATTTATCACACATAACACACACCGCACACACACACACACACACACACACACCTTAAATAGATTTAGGACCAAATAATTTTAGAACTTAACGTATATTTCCCCAAAATCACGTTCATAGCTTCATCTTCCCTTGCAGGGTGTTTTATTTCCATTTCACTCAATAATGACACGTTCATTTATTAAAGGGCTTTATTTCTTAAAGTATGCTTACTTTACAATACATCCCTTTATGCAGTATCGTGTGTTTATCAGGTTTCCTAGTGATGTTTCCACCTGACACTCAAATAATAGACAACATCATGCCCACCCAAATTTAGTCAATGCCCCTCAAGTTATTTTTATTCAGGTTTATATTTCTTCTTTCTTTTCTTCCTCTTTACTTTTTCTTTTTTTTTTTTTTTTTTTTAAAGGCATATGCTAAGGGGCCACCTCTAAGTTTGCCCAGTTCGGTTTCCAGAGACCTTTTTGCCATGGTTAAAATTTACAGTCGATATGAATAATCTAGTTGAAATAGCCACGCCCCAGAATGGAGGGGGAAACAAAGAGGTTCTTTACCACAGAGAGTCTTCGGGCAGCCTCAGTGCACTGAAGAGTCAATCACCTGTGAGCTCAGCCTATAACATTCTGGGCATTCTGGGGCAGAACCTGACTTAATGGACACAGTCCAGTTATCCCAAGAGGGCATTTTTTTTCCAGATGCTTTCACGGCCCCACTACACTCTAGCAAAAAAATCCAGTCACTGCATTTTCCCATGCAGTGTCTCAGCAACATGGTAAAAATCCAAAATCAACAGGAAGATCCCACTCAGGACATAATCCTAATGTCAGCAACGTAGGCAGAACTACAAAGCAGGCTGTATACACAGCTCCACCGATGACACTTCTGCTACGTATTTCCAAAGGAAAAATACATTTGTCTTTCGCATTCTTCTCTACAAAGTAGAATTGGGACCTGATACCTACAAGATATATTTTATAAGCAAGAATTTCAAATTCCAGTTAGAAGTCTGTTCATTTTTTAGCTTAAAAAAATGGTGGACGATATACTTCCCATTAATCCAAGGTCATGAATTAGCACACCAGCACTCAGCTTCTCGTGCCTCAGCCAAGCCTGTTTTCACATCCTGGCGTTTGGTTATGTGGGTGCCCAGGTGCTGTCGGTGCACAGCAGTCATTCCACCAGAACCGCGTGAGAGCAGGGCCCCCAAGACCAGCTCGCAGACCGTGCAGCATGGCTCTGCCCCCTGCCCAGTACCTCTAGCCCCTTTCCTGGGCACTCAAAATCTGAAAACTGTCAGAATGAACGGTATTCTCACATTTCTCAAGTCTCCAGAACACCAGTTAGGCGAATGCCCAGAATGTGTTGTCTTGAAGCAGCATTCCTCAGATGGCACCGTGGTGACGGTTATTGAAAACGATCCAAGTCCAGTGTAGTGAAGATGACATGTCACAATGTCACTAATTGCTTCTGACATGTGAGGCTTACCACTGGAACCTCCGAATATGAAACGGGTCCTGGATTTAATAGCGCGTAATTAGTTCCCGTTACATTCCAAAAGGAGAACCGTTCTGGAAAGGGGTCCAAGGGGATTGCTTTCAGCAGCAACCTGCACTGATTATAAATAATGACTTGCCAAGAACCAGCCATTCAGATGCTGACCTACAACTGGGCTTCGCCTCTCCTCACCACTACTGTAAACAATACAAGATGGTTATCCCTGGCTCCATTTTGATACTCATCTAAATGTCATCCTTGACCCCAAAGGCACTACCTGTAGAACCCAAAAGGTGTGGAACTAATATCCTTGGGCTATACTGTGGGTGTGAAGCACCATGACTTTTGAAATTCACTTGTGTTTTGAGGCTTAGCTTTGCCACTTACTATTTTTTATTTTGGGTAAGTTGCTCAACGTCTGTGCCTCAGTTTCCTATTCCGTAAAATGGGCATAATAAAAACACTTACTCTAAAATGGTGTTGTGAGGATTGTGACTATAAGATAATGTAACCAACAATTCTCAGCCATAGTATACATTCAGTAAATAGTAGCTACTAACAAAACTTCACCTGTTACCAATCTCTGTTGCTAGGAATCTAATTCAGATGCGCCTTCCTCTTGAATAAAGGCAAATGGAAACATTGTATCTAGAATTCATGAGGCCACAACAAAAAGAGAAGCAAGTCAAGGGAGTGGGCAGGGAAATGAGACTACAAAAGAGGGAGAAGAGAAGGAGAGGCAAAAAGAATAAAAAAACACAAGTCAACGAATTTGTAGGAGAGGAAAGAAAAGCCAGTAAAAGAGGAAGCTGAAAGAGAAGCATGAATAAGGAGAAGACACCAGGTAAGTGTGGGGATATATGAGAACCAAATGAGGAAAAAGAGAAATGCAGGGAAAGGCATCCCTATTACCAAACCAGAATACTTCTATTAGTAGTATTAAAGTATCAGAAAAAAGACCACACATCTCTCTACACACCATTTGGTCACCAAGAGATTATATTTCATTAGCATTCTCTCGTTTTAATGTTTATATGTTTGTCTCATTTTGCCCTCAGGAGGACCCACCCTGCATGACAGGCCATGCAGGTACTGTTACCCTGGATTTACATTTGAGGACAAAGAATCAAGAGGCTGACTTGTCTACAGATCCTTCACTCGGGCATCTCCTACTCTTACATCTTTAACATTCTTTAATCTTGTCATTAAAAGCACAGTCTGGCCTCTGACAGGCAGGAACAAATCCTATCCTATTCTGATCAAAGAAAAAGGAAATCAAAGTTAGTTTGAGTTTCAGAAAAGCCCTTCTTGCACTTTTAAAAGACTTTATTTCAAAACAATTTGAAACTTACAGATAAACTGCCAGAACAGTACAGAGAATGCACAACCTTTCACCTAAAAACCCTCCTGAAATTTTTGCCAACTACCCCAATGATTTCCTTTGCAGCAAAAGGATCCAATCTAGATCACTCATTGTATTTACCATGTCTCTCAGTCTCCTTCAGTCTAAAACAGCCCCTTGGTCCTCCCTTGAGGTTCATAACTCTTAAAAATAATCTATTTTATTTTTTTTTTTTTTCAATATATGAAATTTATTATCAAATTGGTTTCCATACAACTCCCAGTGCTCATCCCAAAAGGTGGCCTCCTCAATACCCATCAAAAATAATCTATTTTAAAATAATTTCAAGCACACAAAAAAGCTGCAGGAACAACACGAAGAACTCCTGGTTCCCCTTGACCTAGACACCCAATTGTTCAGTATTTTTCTGAACCAGAGTAACCGTGGTTACTTCACTGAACCAGAGTAACCGTGGAGTCCCTTCACTCCCATATACCCCAGTATGTGTTGCTCCAAACAAGGACACTTTATGGAACGATCATAGGTCTCTTTCAGTCTGGAATGGTTCCTCAGTCTTCACCTGCCTCTCTCATCCTTGACAATTTTAAAGAGCCAAAACCTTTTCCTCCCTCAGGTGACCTGGGTCACACTAATTTGGGTCCATCTGATGTTTCCTCATGACCACATTCAGGCCATGTACTCGTAGCAAGACAACCCCAAAAATGATGTGAGGCTCTTCTTAGCACATCACACCAGGAGGCCCAGGAAGCCAGACTGTCCCATCACTGACGGTGCTAACCTTGATCACCTGGACAAGTTTGTATGTGCCAGTCTTCCCCATAGAGTCACCATTGCCTTCTTTGTAATTAGGAGTGTTTGGTGGAAAAATACCATAAGCCCATGCCAACATCCTGTTCTTCATCAAACATCCACCCACCCATGGACAACTCCTGTCGTCGTCAACCATCACTGTGATGTTTCCCAAATGGTGATTTTTCTATTTTTTTCCCTCTTTCTATATTTATTTGTTGGCATTCTCCTGTGAGGAAGAGCTTTCTCTCCCCTCCTCCCATTTATTTATTAATCAATATAGATGCACTGAATCTTATTTCATCTAATGGTTTATAACACATTATTATCATTATTTATTTGGATGCTGCCATTTTCCCAGATTAGATCACTGAGAGCCCCTTGCACTTGCCTCTTTGGAAAGCAGATCTAGTGAATACAATTTCATGTACCAAGACGCATGTTCAAGGCCAAAAAACTCTGCTTTTTCAATTTGCTTTGGGAGTTGTAAGACAACACACAGAAATCACTCACAGATGTTAGCCTTTTTTTTTCTTTCTCAATAGCTACCAGCTGACATTCATTTCTAATTATATCCTTTTAGAATCAAATGTTGGGTAATTTTCAAAATGAAGCACCTATATCATCCTTTATAAAAAGACTGAACACCTAAGACACAATCTTCAATACTAAGCGTCTTCCTCAAACTTCTCCCTTGGTTCAGGATACTTCGTAGGTGATCTCATATGGCTAAAAGTCACACCAGTATCGCCACTGACATGAGATGATGTGTGTCAATGCACCAGACCCAGCATAGATGCTTGGTAAATCGTGTTAGTTTTGTCCTTCTACCTGCCTCAGAACTAAACATCCATTCCTCCTCCGACACCACCACCTCCATTACCGGTCTTGGACGGTCCCCATCTTAGAAGCGATAAACCTCCAAGTTTCATCTTCAAATTTTCCCTCTTCCTCAACGGATAAACTCTGCTAGTGCTAGAATCCAGCCTCTAGTACCCCTGCTGTTAACACTCTCTCTCCCCCCTCACTTCACCTTCCACCTCAGATTCCTCGTCCTAGGTGATATAAACATGGCACTCCCCAACAGAGAGAACCTCTTCTCTCATTGAAGAATAAAGCTGGATCCCCAAGCTTGGTGCTCGGGGTACTTCATGCTCTGCCACCAGACCATACCCCCTCACATTCTATACTACAACCACACCGCACTCCAGGCCTGCAATGATTTAACTATCTGTCTACTTGTTGACTTATTTGTCCATTGCAATGCCTCAAAGTAGAGGGTGGTATTCTGCCTTGTCTTGTATCTCTGCTGCCCAACTCTGTGCTCAGCAAATGTTTGCTCTGTTAATAAATGAAAAGGCACCCATGGAAGACATTGTTGTCCACTTATTAAAAGCACTACACATAAAAGCCCATTTTCCTAGGATTTTATTACTGATTCACGTTTGAAGTAGTCACACATCTGTTTTGAACAGCAGAGTAATTAGGTTACTGGGCATACTTCAACAGAATAGGCAAAAATCTCTTTAAAACAGCCATTATTTCCATACTTGATAAGCCCACCGAATAAGTATTTAATTACCATTCTCAATTCCAGGAGTGCCAAGTTGTTTTTAGAAGGTTCATTTTGTTTTTAAACTGGTGTTTTGCCTCAGAACATTTGATGGTCAACTTTGTATGTCAGCTGAGATACAGGCTATAGTCTCCAGTTTTGAAACAAACACTAATCTAGGTTGTTGCTATGAAGGCATTTTGTAGATGTAATTGAAGAACATAATCAGTTGACTTTAAGTATGGGAGATGAGCCTAGATAATCTGGGTGGGCCTGCTTCGATCCATTAAAAGTCCTGAAAAGTGGAACTGAGGGTTCCCTGAAGAACTCCCACCTAGAACAGCAGCCTTGCCCTCCATGTCCATGAGTTCCAGCCTGCCTTTCCTGACCTCCTGCCCTACGGATTCCATACTTGCCTCAAAGCCCCCTCAATCACATTAGCCTATTCCTGCAATAAATCCTTTCTCTCCTACCGGTTCTATTTTTCTGGCAGAACCCTGACCGATACGGTCTACTCCCAGAATAAAAGGGGAAAGAGCATGCAACCAGCTGAACGGTTAACAAGATCTAAATAAGGCTTTCACAGTATTGCTCATTATGGAGTGGGAAGTGTTTGAGTCCTAGAACATCAGATACCCCATATTCAAACATAAGTACAAATACACATAACATATGCCACGGCTTCTGTCCAACTGCATTCATTATACATTCATTTGGCAAATATTTGTTATGAAAGGCACTGGGGAGAGAATGGTGAGCCAGACAGGCATGGTCCCTGCTCTCAGGGAGTTTACAGGCTAGTAGGATAATCAGGCATCAAAATAGTAATTATACAAATACTCATTTAATTATAATTATGATGAGTGCTAGCAAATACAGGATGCTGTTGGCATATTTAAACAGGGGAATCTAACCAACTGGGGAGGGCTTTTGGGAACATCGTCACTGAGGAATTATACTGAGGCTAAGACTAGAAGGGCAAGTAGGCAGCAACCAGGCAGAGCACAAGAGGAAGAGCGTCCCAGGCCGAGGGAGCCATGAATACAAAGGCCTTGCACAGGGAAGGTTCTGAATGAATTCAAGCACCTGAAAGATGGCCAGCAACTCTGAGCTGCTGTGAGTTAGGGTTGAAGAGTGTACAAGATCAAACGACCACACTAGGGAAAGACGCTGACCTTCAGCAATGGGTAATCACTTCACACTTTCAAGCAGATAACAACATGATCAGATTTGGGCCTTAATACTTTGCTAGCAGCTGTGTATACTTTGGAAGGAGGCAAACTGCATTTGAGGAGACCAGTTACAAGGCTTTTGCCGCAGTGCAGGAAGGAGAAAATGGGGGCATAGACAAGGGCAGGGTGATGGGGATAGACAAAAATGGTTGAAAGAGAATCAACAAAACATGGAGTTGTGTTGGATCACTTCCTAAGTTGAGGGGGCAGGATTGGGGGAGAGGGCGGATTTGGGAGAGGAGATCGCGGTTCTATTTTGGGCTTGCAGTTTTGCAATTCCTACAAGATACTCCCATGAAAATCTGCATCTGGAATCCAGAAGATACCCGGTCTAGATTCCCCATACTTATATGGGGAATTTGCTAGCACAGAGTCAGAACACGATGAGGTCAAACAGGGAAGGAGCATAGGGTGGGAAGAAGACCCAGGATAGAGCCCTGGGAGCACAGACATTTCAAGTGGGTGGGGAAAAAGAGCCTGAAGAGGAGACATCAAGAAGATCTATATTCACAGAGTACACATTTATTTATACGAAGACTTCTCTGTGAGCTATTTTAGTTCAGCCTCCATGCTCAGAAGAGTACCCACTTGCACTGACAAGGAAATAACGAAGTGTAAGAGTTACAACTTAAGAAAAACCCAATTGGAATGGACATGAATAATTTCCAGCTAAAGGTGTTTTATTCATTGGATACCACCTCACTGATTACTGTTTGCAATAGTTATTCAGTCCTTGGGTCAAACTGTACTTTCCAAAGTCACTTCTTATTAACACTAATGGCTTGGCCCTTTATGTATAATTAGTTCAGGCAATTAGTTGTAAGGCTCACATTAGAACACACTGCTTTAATCTTTTGAAAATCGCTTTGTGTCACATTATTCTAAGAGTGTCTCACTTGAAAGAAAACACTGAGCCGATAGGAAGTACTAATTTAAAAAAGTTCTAAGAGTGCCCCAGCGCCCAAAAGAATAACACAAATTAGTGCAGGCTCAGTGACTAAAAGAACTTAGGCTCTAGGAAAGACCGCATTTAAATTAAAACTGCACATATTCAGGCTAGGAACGCTTCTTGCCTTAATCCTTCCCATTAGTACGACACAAGATGTGTCAGAGAAAGCTCTACAATGTGCTGAGGTTCGGAGGGCAAATTGTAAGGCGGCCTTATTATAGCTTATAAAAACAGGCCCAGCAGAGGCCCATAGATCCAGCAGTCACAACAGCATGATGCACAAGTGGGAACTTAATGAATATTTGATAACAACATTTTTCTCCTTTGCACGTTGTTATAAGGCAGTCCCCAATTTATCAATAGGACTTGTGCCAAAAAGTTGGTTTTTCAAGTCTATTACCTAAAACTTGAAACATATTTTTCCTTAAAAAATGTGTTATAAATGGTAGAGCCCAGGCCATGTGCTAACCATAACAGTGTATAACTAGAGTTCCTACCCACCATTTATAACAACACTTTTGTGAAGAAAATACATTGAGCACAATTTAGTATTCAAGAATGGATATTTCCTCTGCAGTAGTCCCAGAATGGACCAAGAGCCACAGGAAAAGAATCCATCTGGTTCCAAACTGGGAAGCTGGGCAGAATGGTAATGCAGAGCAGCAGCTGGGAGTCAGGACCAGTCGCTGCATGTAACACACTGAATCCAAAGATAAGGATGTGGGAGGTAGTTGAGAGTAGGCTAAGGCAAAGACTCAAGCCCTGGCAGGGCTATAGGGATAGAGGAGGGTTAGGGATTCCCTACCAAAATGACATCAGGCTGTGGACAGGAGGTTAAGTAGCAGGTGCTGGAAGCAACCATGTTCTGGCAAGAGCCCTGAGGGGAAAGGTAGTTTTGGAGTCAGGGACAACCTAAAGGTGGGTCCTAAGTAAGGTCAGATATTAATCAAAGACTGCAGACCCTTGGGCTTTCAGGACATACTGCTAGCCAAAGTCTCTGAAGCCATATAAAAAGCTATGCAGCTACTCCCCAATTTGTACACAGGCAGTTCCTCTGTCCAACCTTCCTAGGATTTACTAGGTTCAGAACTTCCTGGACTTTGTATCTTGGTCTATCCATATAGTCACACCCCATTTAGACTTGGCAGCTTGGCTCCAGATAACGGTCTTCATTCCACTCCCTATCCTAGCCTCTGCTCTATCCCCGGAGAGTGGTCATTTCTATGTCCAGTGTACATAAGGCATATTGTATATACATTAGTCTTGTTTCAACTTAAAATTTTTTTTTAATGTTTATTTATTTATTTTGAGAGAGAGTGTGTGTGTGAGTGGGGGAGAAGCAGAGAGAGACAGGGAGAGAGAGAATCCCAAGCAGGCTCCATGCTGTCAGTACAGAGCCTGACATGGGGCTCAATCCCACGAACCCTGTAAGATCATGACCTGAGCCAAAATCAAGAGTCGGATGCTGGGGCGCCTGGGTGGCTCAGTCGGTTAAGTGGCCGACTTCGGCTCAGGTCACCATCTCATGGTCCATGAGTTCGAGCCCCGCGTCAGGCTTTGCGCTGACAGCTCAGAGCCTGGAGCCTGTTTCAGATTCTGTGTCACCCTCTCTCTGACCCTCCCTTGTTCATGCTCTGTCTCTCCTTGTCTCAAAAATAAATAAAACGTTAAAAAAATTAAAAAAAAAAAAAAGAGTTGGATGCTTAACCAACTGAGCCATCCAGGTGCCCTTAGTCTTTTTTTTTTTTCAATGTTTGTTTATTTGAGAGAGAGAGAGAGAGAGGAAGAGGGACAGAGAAAGAGGGAGAGAGAGAATCCCACGCAGACTCCCTGCTGTCAGTGTGGAGTCCAACGTGGGGCTCGATCTCATGAACCATGAGATCATGACCTGAGCCGAAATCAAGAGTTGGATGTTTACCCAACTGCACCACCCAGATGCCCCTACATTAGACTTCTAAACCCTACATCAGTCTTCTAAATTGATATCCAAATTTGAAAATCTATCAAGCCATAATATTCAAAAGATGGCCATCAAATAATATCCTTAGGTTGAATCATCTAACGGTAAAATACTAGTCTGCCCTAATTTTAGGAGAAGGTTTTAAAAGGCTTTGTTGACTTTATTTTTATTTAAAAATAATTTTTTTAATGTTTATTTATTTTTTGAGGGACAGAGAGACAGCATGAGGAGGGGAGAGGCAGAGAGAGAGGAAGACACAGAATCTGAAGCAGGCTTCAGGTGGTGAGCTGTCAGCACAGAGCCTAACACAGGGCTCAAACCCATGAACCATGAGATCATGACCTGAGCTGAAGTTGGATGCTTAACCGAGTAAGTACCCAGGTGTCTCTACTCTTTTTATTTTTAAATTTATTATAGTTTTTACTTGTTAATACAGTGTTATATTTATATAGAGCAATAATATGGAAAGGGACAAAAGAGGCTGAAGGTATTATGTCTTAAAAAGCCATTTAAGGGGCACATGGGTGGCTCGATTGGTTGAGCGTCCGACTTCAGCTCAGGTCATGATCTCGTAGTCTGTGAGTCTGAGCCCCACGTCAGGCTCTGTGCTGACAGCTTGGAGCCTGGAGCCTGCTTCGGATTCTGTGTCTCCCTCTCTCTCTGCCCCTCCCCCGCTCATGCTCGCGCGCTCTCTCTCTCTCTCTCTGTCAAAAATAAATAAATTTTTTAAAAAACATTAAATAAATAAATAAATAAAAATAAAAAGCCACTTAAGTTATTTAGTACAAAAGAAGAAATGGCAGCCAGGCCAAGGCTTTCAAGTAGAACCTTGGGAGATTGTCCTCTGTAACATCTGTCCTGACCAACAGGAAAAACCTAAAGATATTGCTGTGTTACGGGGCATGCTTCCTCAAGAAATTGAACTGGTTCTGTCTGAAGCCCTCACTTTAGAAGCCACACTTGAGTTCTGGGAGCTTCCAAATCAGCTCCCTGGGGACTCATTATTAAATAAGAGTAAATAATCAAGCATCACCAGATATTTAAGGGAAAGCTCTAACATGAAAGGCATACCAACAAGCAAGCATAAGGGAAGCAATATGAAGGAATTAGAGGTTGTACAAGGAAAAGGAAACATCCTTAGCGGGTAAGAGAAGATATTATATCCACAAAACAAGAAAGGTATGGTTAAGGAAAAAAAGAAATCAAGATATAAAAAATTCAACAGAAGGGCTAAAAAATAAGGCTTTGGGAATCCTCCAGAAGCTAGGGCACAAAGATTAAAAATGAAGAAATATGAGAAAAGATAAGAAAATTAGAGAACCAGTGATTTCTATAAGCTCAACAGTCAAATAAAAAGAATTCCAAAAAGAGAGAGAGAATAGAGAAAAATGAGGGAAGAAAATCATCAACAGAACTAAGGATGTTTCAGATGTAAGGACCTGAGCTTTCCAGAATGAACTAGCCCACCAAATACTCAGAAAAAAATGGATTCATAAAAAGAAAATACTACTAACTGCCAGACAGAAAGTAAAGTGGGATTAGATTTTTAGAAATGAGGTTTTAGAATAGCTTTTGTCTTCTTAACAGAAACATTTGAACCTAAGGGACTTAGGACAATCTCCCAAGGTTCAGAATATTCTGAAAAGAAATTATTTCCAACCTAGAACGCTATGTCCAGTCAAACCAGCAATAAAGAATGAGAATAGTGTAAAAATATTTACAGACATTTAAAGTATCAAAACTTTGCCTCAGGAAACTAATGAAGGGTATGCTACATCAAAAAGAAATGGAGGGGAGTGGGGAATTGGAACAGTAAAAAAATACTGGATTAATGCAAAGGAGGCTAGAGAGGAAAAAAAGACATAAAAATAGACATAATTCCAAATATATCAGTAATCACTTAAAATGTAAATGGATTAAACATTCAAACTAATAGACAAAGATTTTCAGAATGGAAAAGAAACCTAACTTTATGCTGCTTACAAAAAATACAATTTAAACACAGAAAAGTTGAACATAAAAGTCTGGATTAAAAAAAATGGTTTAGCTAGAGTAATATCACACAAAATAGACCTACAGGCAAAGTCATTAATGGTTTTTTTAAGGTATTTCTTGCTGATAAAGGGGTCAATCCATCATAAAAACAGCACAATCATAAACTGTATGTACCCAATAATAGTGCTTTAAACTTATAAAGCAATGGGGCACCTGGGTGGCTCAGTCGGTTGAGTGTCCAACTTTGGCTCGGTTATGATCTTGTAGTCTGTGAGTTTGAGCCCCGTGTCAGGCTCTGTGCTGACAGCTCGGAGTCTGGAGCCTGCTCTGGATTCTGTGTATCGCTCTCTCTCTCTCTGCCCCTCTCCCACTCATGCTCTGTCTCTCTCTATCAAAAATAAATAAACATTAAAAATAAATTAAAAATAAATAAATAAATAAAATTTATAAAGCAAAACTGATAGAAATAGAAGGAGAAATTGACAAATACATAATTACAGTGGGAGATTTTAACATAATTCTGTCAGAGATGAAAAACAAGCAGACAAATATACTAAGAATTTACCTGCACAATATACTTAAGAAATCTGTATCCTTTTAGCACTAGACTTGAGTATCTTCACATTGTTAGAAACAGTTCTTCATATTGTATGTATTAAATCTTTGGAGGAGGTCAAAAAAGATGGGGGGAGGGAGGGCAGAGAGGAAGGGAGGGAGGGAGAGAGAGAGGGAGAGAAAAAGAGAGGTTCGGGGGAGTCCCTGGAAAACACTAAAGAGAAAAATGGGATGACAGATGCGTCCTGCTGAGTATAGAAGGCAGCCCAGCTAGGCAAGTAAAAACCAGAAAGCTGTGGCGATTTAAATAAATATCTTTAGAGGAAATGTATAACAGATTTCTTACGGTTTAATGTGGGAAGGGATCTTGTTAAAATGGGGATTCTAATACAGATGGTCAGGTTCAGCCTGAGTTTCTGCATTTCTAATCTGCTCCCAGGTGATGCCAAGCCTGTGGGCCAAGAATGACAATTTGAGAAGCAAAGCCTTGACAACTGATGATAACCTGGGGTTAAATTCATAATAGATACATAGAAGACTAAGCAAAGCACAAAAACCATAATTATCAACTAAAGCAAAACAAAAATTTTGTAGGAGAAAAGTAATCATGGTCTACTCCATGGCTCAGCAAGTGTGTGAAAAGTGTGTTTTCATAGTCATAGTAACATAAATACTGAATACTGATCTAACTAAAATATAACTCTACTGAAACGGTGGACCATAGGAAATTGGTTGTGGGCAAAAGGTGTTAGGAAAAAGTTAATACAAATGTTCCATAGTAAGAAATTAATATGTAATTCCTACAATGAGAAAATAATAAATTAGTAATATATTTGACTTAGAGATATGGGGAGTAATATCAAAATAATTAACTAAACGGGGTGGCGGTGATTGTTTCTGAGGAGGAGGCAACAGGATGGAGGAGAAAAGAAAACTATTGTTATTTTTGGTTAAACTATAAGGCAGTGCTCAAAAAGGAAAAGAGCTCCCAGTGGCCAAAGTTTCAACAATTTGAGAAACAAAGTAAATAATGTTAGAATTGAATTATAACCTGTACAATCAAGTAAATATCCAAGAGTCTATACTGACATAAATATTTAAATGAGGGAGAAGGGACAACTCTTTCTCACAGAAGGGAGACATTTCTCAACATTAGGGGAACACCTCAGTAATAACTATTATAGTCAAGACCCACTGATGGATACTAAAATTAGTGTGAAAAAGGTTAAAGAGCAACAGGATATGTGCCTACTCTCAAACTATCTCTCCCAAGCTACTTATGAATCACAAAGGGAAAAATAGCAACTTTGTAGCAGAGAAACCCAGCAGATACCACTTTAATCCAGTAATCAAGGTCAACATTACCTATAATAAGACATACTGACATCAAGCATCTCCTGATATCATGCTCGGAGAAAGGCATAATATCACCTCTATAGTATTCTTGCCAAATATTCATAACCTCATTATAATCTTCAGAAAAATTCAGACCATCCTTAATTGGAGGGTATCCTACAAAATATCTGAGCAGTACTCTTCAAAAGTGTCAAGGTAATCAGAGATAGGGAAAGACAAAGAAGCTGTCACAGACTGGAGGAGGCATAATAACAAATGCCATGTGAGAGGATCCCAGGTTGGATCTCTGAACAGAAAAATGATCACTTTATTTATTTATTTATTTATTTATTTATTTATTTATTTATTTAAATAAAAATGATATTTATTTAGCTTTTTGGAAATATAAATAACACAATAAATGACAAAGAGCAAAACAAAACAAAACAAAAACCCTGACATGTTATGATTGATCATTCCCAGGCACAATAGCATTTATTAATGGATATAAAAAAATAAATTTTATTATTTTTATCTGCTTTCCTCCCAACTTTAACTACATGGGTGTTTTTAAAAGTTTGAGTTCTTAAGAAAATTCCACAGCTATACCGGCCCCTACAATGTGACCTGAGGAGGTTAAGATACATTTCTTAATCATTTCAGAATCATTGGGGATTCTGAACAACTTCAGGAACTTAAATAACAGGTGTTTTTGTTAGGATCCTTCTAACATGGGAAAATGCAGCCATTATCCATTAAAACACAATCCAATATGGATACAGGTTTTCCAAATTCTCCACATGACTACCAGACTAGGCTATGAGCTTTTCTGGCAGCCCAGTCTGCAGCCTCTCAAACTGCACCAAAAGTGGGATTCATAAAACCAAAGATAAAGCATTTCTGACCTTTCCTCCTAGAAGTTAGAGGGTTCTTTGGGTAAGGAGGGTAAAGAGTAATTTACATCAAGGCTTGCCTTCACACTCAGTACTGGAGGAAGGGCTAAGTCTACCCCGTGCACATTTGTGTCGAGTGTATGGAGTGTACTTACCCATCACCACACAAGGAAGTTAAAGAGTAAATTAACAAGTCACTCTGAACCAAGCCCCTTCAAAACAGAGGCAAATTCGGTGAACCAAGGTCACTTTCTGTGGTAATAACCCCAGTTCACCTAGGTCCTTTCCTGAAGAACCATATTAATCTCCTGATTCAAGAGGTATCTTTGGCCCGGACAGACCACTCAAGGAAAACGTAACTTCTGGGTAGAGCAATGCCACATGGAGTTTAGAGGTTGTGGTTTAGTCTACAGCACGAGAAGATCGTGGCATCACTAGTATTTAGAGCTGGAAAGAGCCTTGGCCGGACCACACTCCTGGAGCATCTTTACTAATGCAGCTTAATGGCTGTTGCCCAGATGTCGTTCCTGGGGAGTGGGGGAAGGACCCATCCTTGGGGAACAGAGTTGCCTTTGGGATAGGAGCACATTTTTAAAATGGTGAAATTCCAATAGTTTGGTTAGTAACACTGTAGCAATGTTATTTTCATCTATATGCTATAGTGATGTAAGATGCTGACTTTAGGAGGAACTTTTCCTCCTAAACCAGCTTTTCCTGGTTGACCAGGAAAGCTTGCTGTACATTTGTTAACTTTTCTGTAAGTCTAGAGTTATTTGAAAATACAAAATTAAAACACTAAACAAAAAACATCTTTGTACAGCACAGTGCACAGGCTGAAAACTATGGAGCACAGGCCACAACTGGCCCACCGACTAGTTTTGTGAATAAAGTTTTATTGGAACACAGCTATATCCATTCATTTACATATTATCTATGGCTGCTTTACTACTACAACAGCAGAGCTGAATAGCTGCAATAGAGATTTTATGGCTAGCAAAGCCTAAAATAATTACCATCTGGCCCTTTTTAAAAAATCTCGCCAACCTCTGGCACGTAGTTAAGATTATAGATTCCGAATTCAAATACTAGTAATCCATTACTAACTATGTGACCATGAACAAGTTACTTAACTTTTCAGAGCCTCAGTTTCTTTACACATCAGTCTGTAAAACAGGGATAATAGTTATTGATTTCCTAGGGTTATTACGAATTTTAAAAATGAAACTAAAAAGAAATAAAATATGATAAATGTAAATTAATAAATGTAAAAAAGTGCCTAGAACAAAGCCTGCACATTAAAAAAAAAAAAAAACGTTTTTAAAGTTTATTCATTTCTGAGAGAGACAGAGACAGAGACAAAGACAGACTGGGAGCAGGGGGAGAGGCAGAGAGAGAGGGAGACACAATCTGAAGCAGGCTCCAGGCTCTGAGCTGTCAGCACAGAGTCCGACTCAGGGTTCAAACTCAGGAACTGCGAGATCATGACCTGAACCAAAGTCAGACTCTTAACTGACTGAGCCAACCAGGCGCCCCTAAGCTTGCACATTTTTTTAAGTGCATGTCAATAATTTTTAAAAAAGGTTTAAGACCAAACTGAGCAATAACGGTGAAAGTACTCTATTGGATAACGCTTTGCTTCTGATAAAACCTAGCTACTCATCAATACAAGTTCTCTAAACCCAATCTCCATATCTTGGTTGATATTTGTTAATCATCAAACAGTTGAGAAAGAAAAAGCACTCTCAATATCAGCTGAAAGTCATTACCTCTTAAATTAGACTGTCTTAAAGAAGTTACTACATAGCTTTAGAAAGTTCCCTGAACATTTGATATCTCCCCCTGAAGATTCTTTCCAAATAAATATTCACTCCGTCTCCATCTCTTCCTCTCCTCAAACACACCCAGGAGCAATGACTCCAGCCCAGCACACCTGGGGTTCTCACAGGTGACTTCCCTTGCATTCTCACGGTATCCAGATGTTTGCTAATGCACCTCTGCAGGCATCTCCTGGTGGCAGGTGCACTCACAGCTGGAAAAACCAACTGTGGCAGGCTATAAAATGGCTTCCCAAAGATATGTGCACTTTCTAATCCCCAGAACTTGTAAATGTTACCTTATAGGGCCAAAGAGAATATTATCTCATACGGGAAAAAAATATATGGTTAAGTTAAGGATATGGAGAAGAAGTGCTTATCCTGGATTACCTGGGTGGGCTCTAAATGCAATTACAGGTATACTTAGAAGAGAGAGGCAGAGGGAGTTTTGAAAGACATAAAAGCAGAAGACAGAGACAGAGGAAAGGGTGATGTAAAGATGAGACAGAGCTTTAGGAAGATGTGGCCACAAGCTAAGAAACACCAAAGAATGCTGGTAGTGCAGAAGCTGGAAGAGGCAAGGAAGGGATTCTCTCCTCGTCCCTCTGCAGGGAGAGTGGCCTTACCAACCCCATGATTTTAGCCCAGCGAAACTGATTTTGGACTTCTGGACTACAGAACTATGAGAGAACAAATCTGTATTGTTTTAAGCCACCAAGTTGGTGGTAATTTTTTATAGCAGCCATAGGAAACTAAGCTACCACCACGCTATGCCAGCACACACAGGGGCCCACACCTTTATATGCAGGGACCCACTAGTTATACCATTTTTTTTTTCATTAAAAAAAAGAAACAACCCAACTCCTATAAGGGAAAGTTGGTGAAGATGTTAAAAAAGCCTTTGGTAACTTAATTAAATCCTTTTTAAGTGATTCAACATGAATCGAATTTTCTCCCTCTTCACCTTAAAAACCTTAAGAAATAGTAATATCACTTGGTATGCAGGGCGAACTACCTTTGGCCTCATGGTTTTATGCTCTGACATTTTGTCCCACTGGTCTGCTGTCTATGGAAGGAAACTATCAAGTAGTGACACTGTTTTCACGTGCGGCTTGTGGACTCAGTCTCAGTCTTATAGTCCCTGAGTTCTCACTTAATCTGGGAGTTCTTGATTTTTCTCTATGTTGACATAATATACAATAGCTTTTCACCCATTCAAGAATCCAAAAAGGACTTTTTTTCTTATTACATCATACCTATTGGAAAACACTCTAGGCCTTCATACAAGACAAAAATTAGATGGTAACTTCCTCAAAATAGCCAATAAGATAAATCCTAGCCACATGGCCTTCACATATTAACAACAAATTACTGTGGAAAATTAGATGCATAATCTGATTAATCAGCATACTGAATAAACTAGAATAGTTGAAGGTTCCATATTGATTCAATTGTAACTAGTTTTAACAGTTTTAAATATAACTTTAAAAGATGGCAGAATTAATAGTTCTTTGCCCATTCTCTGATACTTCTATAGCCAAGAGCCAAAGGCTTCTAAAGTGTGACAAATGATCATTCTAATTAAAACTGATCAAACACTTAGTTGTGCTTAGTGGCATAATGCTCTTAAGAGGATTAGACAAACAATTCTGGAAATATACAAAGCCATTGTGTTTGTGAATGAATTTCTGATAGAATAAAACATTTGAGTGTTTCAATAAATGACCACCTTTGTCTTCCCATTTGTCCAAGTGACTGACTTAAAAATGATTTGAAAATACATAATGGAAATATCTTCTACCCTGTTGCTTGCTCTTTTGCTCTCTGCCAACATTTTTTATAAAATAACTGTACTACAGTCAAATTTAACAATGCTTTCCCTTATGAGGAGTACTCTTTATGTCTTTTAAAAAAAACTTTTCTTGGGGCGCCTGGGTGGCACAGTCGGTTAAGCGTCCGACTTCAGCCAGGTCACGATCTCGCGGTCCGTGAGTTCGAGCCCCGCGTCAGGCTCTGGGCTGATGGCTCAGAGCCTGGAGCCTGTTTCCGATTCTGTGTCTCCCTCTCTCTCTGCCCCTCCCCCGTTCATGCTCTGTCTCTCTCTGTTCCAAAAATAAAATAAAAAACGTTGAAAAAAAAAATTTAAAAAAAAAAAAAACTTTTCTTATTTCTTTTCTAGGAGCATTGTTGTTTTACCTTTTTCAGATCTACAATCTATCTGGAACTGTTGTTGGAGATCTGGAACTGTAGAAGATCAGGTACAATTCTGGGGACTTCTTCCTTCCATATCACTTTCATGGCCATCATCCAGGGCTAACCACATGCTCCCTTATTCCTTTAAGGTCATCGCAGCCATTGTCAATACCACAGAGACCTTACGGACTCTGAAACTGTTCTTTTTCCCAACCATCAGCCTTCATCTTTGACACTCTCCTTTCCTGATCTAGTTAGTCAGGAGCTATTCCTGCAACCTCTTCCTTTTCAGCATGCTCAATTCTCCAAACACTCCCTTAACACAAATCTCACTGTTGGCAAGGAGAAAGTAATATGGACCAATTAGTTTGGAAGCTACAAGGAACAGGGCTTGAAAGTTGATTATACAATTTATGAGCTGTGGGACTTTGGCAGTCACTTCAGCTTTCTATTTCCTCATCTCTGATATTGAGAAGAGCTGGGACTGAGGGTGGGAAGAAGGCAGAGTGGGGTGAAGGATTATCAATAAGAACACCTTTCAGGCCTATTGCATAAATGAGAAATAATGTATGTCAGGGCCCTGGCACAAAGCAGGCACTAAACAAACAAACACATAAACAGTGACTAAAGAAGAATAATCAATCAATCAAGCAAGCAAGCCAGTAGCCAATCAACAGAGCTTCTGAACATTGCTGAACAAACTCTTACCACCTCAGCTATGCTTTCCCATTCACCACAGCGTCTATGTGAACCTTTACTACAACCTCTCAAGGTCTCTATTTCATCCCTCTCTCTGCCTTCTGACTTTCCAAAGACCCAGGGGAAACTTCCACTGCTGGCCAAGATGAAATAACAAGGACCAAATTTGCCTTTCTATTTGAAACAATCAAAAAGTGGGCAAAACATATGAAGAAATGGTTTTCTTTTTTTAATTTTTTTTTTCAATGTTTATTTATTTTTGGGACAGAGAGAGAGACAGAGCATGAATGGGGGAGGGGCAGAGAGAGGGAGACACAGAATCGGAAACAGGCTCCAGGCTCTGAGCCATCAGCCCAGAGCCCGACGCGGGGCTCGAACTCACGGACCACGAGATCGTGACCTGGCTGAAGTCGGACGCTCAACCGACTGCGCCACCCAGGCGCCCCTTTTTTTTTTTTTTTTTAATTTTTTTTTTCAATGTTTATTTATGAAGAAATGGTTTTCAAGACACCATCTAGCAACAAGAACAGTGATCTCTGGAAGATGGGAAAGTGAGGTGAGTCCTAAGATTGTACAAGCAGACTTACTGAGTTGAAAGTCCAGAAGACCAAGCAGCTATGGTTCAAAGAAAAGGAGAAAGCTTCACAGAGAGACATATGGAGATATGCAGAGAGTTCTCCTCGAGAATTCAGCTGAGTCTTGCTCATTGGTATAAGGAAATTAAGGAGGTTTGAAGAAAAAAAAAAAAACATCAAAAAGGATTAGAGGTTATAGTGCTATGCTTGCACTCACACCGAATCAAGAACAGTGCCTGCTCCCACATGCCACACTGGAAAATCTTATAATTCAAGGGACACTAGACAAAGTACACGGAAGGATCTTACCCAGTTCTGGGGAATAATTAGCCCTAAATTAAGCACTGTTCTAGACCTACCTAACAAATCTTAAAATAAGACCTAAAAAAATCAAGCCACTTCCAAGTAAATTAACTGCATCACAGAACAAAGTTGAAGAATATTCATAGGAATTCAAAAAGATTCAGCACTAACAAGACAAAATTCACAATACATGGCATCCAATCAAAAATCATCAGGGACACAAAGAAGCAGGAAAATATGACTCATAATAAGGACATAAATCAATCAATCTCAACCCAGGGTTGATACAAATATTAGAATTAACAGACAAGGACATTAAACAGCTATAATTGCATTCTGTATGTTCAAAAAGTTAAATAGAGATATGGAAGATATTTCAAAAGACCCAACTATCAATTCTAGAGATGAAAACTACAAGGTCTGAGATGAAAAATACACTCAATGGGATCAATATTTTAGACATCACCAAAGAAAAGATTACTAAACTTGAAGATAGAGCAATAGTAACTATCCAAAGTGAAACAGAAAGAAAAGAGAATTTTTAAAATGAACAGAGCATCAGTGAGCTATAAGACAACTTGAAGCAGTCCAATATGCAGGTAAATACAGACTCCCACAGGAAAGGAGAGTAAAGAAAAGCTAGAAAAAAAGCTTTGAAGAAATAATGGGGTAAATTTGTCAAACCTTCTTGAAAGCTAAAACCCCACAGATCCAAGAAGCTCAATGCACCCCAAGCACAAGAAACATGAGGAAAACCACAACTCTTTCTGCCATGTAAGGATATGAGATGTCTACAACCTAGAAAAAAAACCTCGCCAGAACCCAATATGCTGGAACCCTGGCCTCAGGCTTCCAGCTCCCAGAACTATAGGAAACCCATTGATCTACGCATGCCTACCATGTGACTTGATTTTAAAGCTGACATCATATCTGATGATGAAGAACCATGAATCCTAATCAGCGGACAGACTTCTTAGGATGGAAAAGAATACCACTGGTCCCATCAGCACTTTCTCCACATCTGTATACATATTTGCAAACCAACCCTAATGTCTGCCCTGCACCAGGTCTGGATAAAATAGCCAGACGTCTGATGATGAGTATAAGACTGGCACTGGCTTGGACACTTCACTGAACCTCTCAGAACCTCAGTTTCCTCATCTACAAAATGAGAGAGGTAGACCAGAAATTTCTAAGGTCCTTTCTACGATTTGGATAATGCTGGATAGGCTAATGTCCTAGTTAAATATTAGGTATTTAGACAACAAGAAAATATAATGATAGATACTTTGGGCATCTGTCACAAAAGAGTGTCAAAGTAATCCCCCCAAAACATTATTCTGAAGCATGGTCATTCTTTCCCTCTCAAGTTGTCATTCTGATTTTATGAAAATCAGCTGTACACCACCTGCCAACTCCCAACACTGCTATCAATATTTTCTTTAGACACAGTACTAACCGTGACTCTTAAGTATCTTCAAATCGGAGAGATGAATTTAACTTTAATCCTCAAAAAATAATAATGTATGTGAGGCATACAATTTTAGGAACATTCTTCTAAAAGTTTTCTGGAATTCCTACAGAAAATCCATCCATTTTAGAAAGAAAATTCAAAGGAATCATGGAAAACCACACAAAATTACTAAGTAACTCCCTCTCCCCACAACACATCCTGGTACAAAGTAATTTTACATGCAATATTATCATCCAAGTTGCATTTTTAAACTAAAACTTGGAGGCAGACGTGAACTAACTTGTCAAAGTCAATGTTCTATCACCACCCTCAAAAAGAGATTGCTAATTTCCTGTTGTAAACACAGTCATCATATCTATACCAGAAGAGGAGAAAGGAAAAAGATTTGTGGATAGCTTTTTAAAGTGTCTCAAGAAACAGAACCTTACTTTCATTTAACTCACACATTACTGCTTTGCAAAGAAATGTGAAATGGACTGTTTTAAACCAAAAGGAAGCAATTAAAAAGCTCTAGCATCTTCAACTGAAAGAAATGCATGCTAACCTTTGTTTACTTTATTGTTGGCTTTGAAAACTATTATCCCTAAACCTGTCACTTCACATATGTGGCCTGCTTACAAAGAACAATTAGGAATTTTTCTCAAAGTATTTTCTTATATATTTCTTACACAGAGAAGCAAATAATTGTCAGCTGGCTACCTTATAAATGGACATTTGAGAATAGAAGTATGGCACTTTTTATCCAAATATGTGTTTTCCTGTAAAGTTTAAAGGAAAAACTCTAGAAGCTTTTTCTTCAATGCTCTCAAAGATCAGAGTATAAATACAAATTAAACCCATAATTAGTGTTTCTAATAGCAAACAATGTACAGTATAATTTTATATGAACCAATTAACAAAAATTATATATTCAACAACACTTACTGAATGCCCACTATATACAAAGCTATGTGACATGGGAGCTAAAAAGATGAATAGACGGAGCTTTCTGTTTCTATGAAAAGCTCTTTAATAGCATTAGTTTTGGGGATTTACCAAGTGAAAATAAAAAAACCCTTAATGGTTATCAGTCCCACTGAGGCTCCCCATGACATCTCAGCACTCACTGAAAGGCAGTGAAAGGTTGAAGACTCAATATCTCAGTGAGCCAGGAAACCATAGGATACAGCCCCAAACCTAGGCAATAAACCAGTCTGCCTTCTTCTAAAAAGACCCAGAAAAGCACTCAGCAGCAAATATAGCAAATATCAAGCATCCTCAGGACCAAATCAACAGAAATATGAAATGTGTGGAAGGGGTAATGGTCAAGGAAGAACAGTGGAAAGGAGGGAAAAGAATCTTTCTTTTATTTGACGCAGCATTTCCACCGTGATTTTAAAAATTAAAATGCTGCCTTTACATGCTGTCACATGGCAACTCTCATGTGCTTTAAGAAAAGTGAGGGTTTGGGGGCGCCTGGGTGGTTCAGTCAGTTGAGCGTCCAACTTCAGTTCAGGTCATGATCTCGCGGTCCATGAGCTCGAGCCCTGTGTCAGGCTCTGTGCTGACAGCTCAGAGCCTGGAGCTTGCTTTGGATTCTGTGTCTCCTTCTCTCTCTGCGCCTCCCCTGCTCACACTCTGTCTCTCTCTCAAAAATAAATAAATATATAAAAAAAAAATTTTTAAGTGAGGGTTTTGCCTATCCTTCTTTTAATTACCAATTGGGATTAATAATTTTGGTCAAAAAATAGTAATTCTAGTCATATTTTACTATTTGCCAGAGAGCATTTACTTATATACTGAAAATAGCAAAGCCAGAGTTAAGACTGCAAAGCAACCAAGGGACATATGCTACATCCAGTCTCTTTTCAGAAAGTTTTAAAAAATTATAAACTGTCATTAAATAATAGTTACTTAACATCAATGTTGTACTAAATGCCGAGTGAGTTAGACAAGGTCGAAATCTGAAGGAAATTTCTAGTTGAGTAACTATCCATTAACTGAAAAACAAGAGCCAATTAAATTCACTATGATCATTTCAGCTCTCATATGTCTGTGATGCTACTACTCCCATCCTGAATACTTCGGGTGACATTTGGGGAGTGTGTACTATGGGCCAGAAAAGCACAGAACACCGGACATAATAACCTGAGATTTAGGGCCTACATTACAGTGAAGAAAAACATTTGGGCAAGTTACTTAACCCCTTTGTGCATTAGTTTTCTCATCTTTAAAATGGAGCTAATAATAATACTAACCAGTAGCATTGTTGTGAGGATTTAATAGTTAATTCAAGAAAAGCACTTAAAACAATGGCTAGCACCTAGTGAACTGCATAACATCAGCTATTATTATTGTGTCTATGTTTTCACAGCTAATAGGACAATTCTTTCTACTAAGCCCTTTCATACATTCTTAGCCGGAGTGAAAAATGATTTTAAACAGTGTCTGAAGGACTGGGCTATTAGAGGACATGTAACAAAGGCCTTAAAGTGTTCACATTCTTTTATCCTCAATATGGCCATTTTAGGGAATAGAGTTGTAAACAAAAATCTATGTACAAGGCCATTCATCAGGTTATTTATAATGCAGAAAAACCACCTGGCTGTCCCAACTAGAATAAGTAAAACATGGCATGGGCATAAAACGGAATATTCTGCACGTGTTAAAAATTAAGTTTAGCCAGGGGCTCCTGGCAGTCAGCTAGAGCGTCCAACTCTTGATTTTTGGCTCAGGTCATGATCTCACTGTTTGTGGGTTCCAGCCCCACATCAGGCTCTGTGCTGACAGCGCAGAGCCTGCTTGGGATTCTCTCTCTCCTTCTCTGTCCCTTCTCCCCTTCTTTCAAAGTGAATAAATAAACAAAAAAAATTTTAAGTTTAGTTATCGAAACAGTGAAAGGATTAGAAGTTGCTATGGGTTGTTAGGAGGAAGGATGAATAGGAGGAACAGAGGACTTGGGGGCAGTAAAACTACTCTGTATGAAACTACAATGGTGAATACATGTCACTATACATTTGTCCAAATCCACAGAATAGACAGCACGAAGAATGAACCTTACTGAAAACTATGGACTTTGGGTGACGATGATGTGTCAGTGTAGATTCATCCATTTTAACAAATGTACCACTCTGGTACAGGGTGTTGATAGTGAGGCTTGGCTTATTTGGGGTAGGGGGTATATGGGAAATCTCTATGCTTTGTGCTCAGCTTTGCTGTCAACCCAAAACTGTTCTGAAAAGTAAAGTCTATTTTTAAAATTAAGTTTAGAAGAATGGAGATGATAAATAATCACGATTCATTGCTGAGTTAAAGAAAGCAATCTGTAAAGAAGTAAAAACATATATCCAAACATTAAAATTTTGCTTCCAGAAATGATATTTAAAAAAAAAAATTTTAATGTTTTTACTTATTTTTGAAGGAGAGAAAGAGCATGAGCAGGGGAGGGGCAGAGAGAGAGACACACACAGAATCCGAAGCTGGCTCCAGGCTCTAAGTTGTCAGCACAGAGCCCGGTGTAGGGCTTGAACTCACTAACTATGAGATCATGACCTGAACCGAAGTCAGACGCGTAACCGACTGAGCCACCCAGGTGCCCCCAGAAACGGTATTTTTAAAAATTTTTTAATGTTTGTTTATTTTTGAGAGAGAGGGAAAGAGACAGAGTGTGAGCAGGGGAGGCGCAGAGAGAGAAGGAGACACAGAATCCAAAGCAGGCTCCAGGCTCTGAGCTGGCAGCACAGAGTCTAACACGGGGCTCAAACTCATGAACTGTGAGATCATGACCTGAGCCAAAGTCAGATGCTCAACCAACTGAGCTACCCAGGTGCCATTACAAACAGTCTTAAAGGTGATTTTTAAATACGTTTTTCTGTATTTGCAAAATTTTCTACAATGAGCTTGCATCAGTTTAAATATGGCAGAAAGTTTTAGTACTTTCCTTTAAAATGTCACCTAGTTTTTTTGGGGCGCCTGGGTGGCGCAGTCGGTTAAGCGTCCGACTTCAGCCAGGTCACGATCTCGCGGTCCGTGGGTTCGAGCCCCGCGTCGGGCTCTGGGCTGATGGCTCAGAGCCTGGAGCCTGTTTCCGATTCTGTGTCTCCCTCTCTCTCTGCCCCTCCCCCGTTCATGCTCTGTCTCTCTCTGTCCCAAAAATAAATAAACGTTGAAAAAAGAAAATTAAAAAAAAAAAGAAAAAGAAAAAAAAAAAGAAAATGTCACCTAGTTTTTAATTCAAAGTTATTGAAAAAAGACATGTTAAATAGAAAAGGAACAATCACTGACATAAACTGACATTTCTAACATCTCCACAAACCTGCAGAATCTCACCAATGACATAAAATCCTGTATCTTTGAGCTATCATGTACTCATTCATCCCACAAATATTAAACACCCATCATGAACTAGGCTCTAGGAATACAGCAATAACTAAGCTAGACAATGAAAGTTAGGAGACAAAAAAAAAAAACAAAAAAACACCAAATAAACATATAAGGAAAATGTTCTCAGACTGGGATGCACGGGGGCGTGATAAACAGACATCAGCAGAGTGCTGGGGAGTGCTTCTCTGATATTCGAGCTGACATGGGAAAGGTGAGGAGGAGCCCAGGGGGGAGATATGTTCTAAAGGAAGAAAAAGAACAAGTGCCAAGACCATGGAGTGGGACTAATCCAGGTTTATTAAAAGAACAGCAACAAGGTCACTGTGGCTGGTCATCAGTAAAAGTTGGGTCTTCACAGCTCTGCATCTAAAACACCTTGAAGCTACTGAACAATTATTATTTAAAATTGGTTAAGAGCCCAGGCTTCAGAGCCAGAGAGGTTTGACTCTACCTTGGTCACTTTCTGCAGGTGGACTGTGAGTTGGTTACCTCCTGCCTGGACCATAGCTTCCTCATCCAGAAGATGGAAGTAACAATAGCTACTGCAAGAGCGTCTGCAAGGCTTTAAACAAGAGGATAATCATCTCAAATGTTTAGGAGAATGCTTGCCAGACAAAAAATGCTAAACAAATGGTAGCTAGTCTTAAAAGTGCCCTTTAGAGAATTAAAGAATAAAAAAGAAAGAAAGAAAGAAAGAAAGAAAGAAAGAAAGAAAGAAAGAAAGAAAGAAAGAAAGAAAGAAAGAAAGAAAACTAGAAATTTTACTATATATGAATCACATCAATATAAATAAATGTATCTTATCTGACTTGGTGCTTCTTTTGGTTTAATGTCATGTCCCAGAAATTCTATTGTATGCTATTTTGTCAAGAAAAGTCAATAAATCCCCAACCAAATCTCTCTGACCCCAGGAAGGATGAGGAGGGAATGCTTTTCATGGTCTTTCTTTAAACTTCCTTCTCTGTGAGTCTTCTGTTATATTTGTGATAGCCCATTTCTCTTCCTAAAAGTTCTTCCCTGTCTTGACTCAGGGACATGACTCTCAGTCTTTCACCTACCCATCTATCTGTTCCTCCTCTACCCCAGACTTCTCCTTCTGGTCTTCCCACTCCCTAAAAATGTCATCTGTTCCTAAACTTTTATCCATGCCCCTCTTAACCACAAAACCTCCTGGGATACCACACAGCACTAAATCACATTCTTGGTGTGACACTTAACCTCATTACATTTGATATTATACTAAGTTATATCTTATCTCCCATATTGGAAGGGCAGGTTCTTCAAAGCAGGATTGACAGCTAAATCATCTTTATTTCTCCCTTTAGACCTAACAAAACCTCTTGAACATAGTCGTTTTTATCAGTAACTACGTGGGTAAGCATATAAAATACTTTTAACAGATTAGTAACATTAAAACAGAGCCTTAGAAATACTGTTGGCAATTTTCTTATCTCTCTCAAATTAGCTTTTGATCTGTAACAAGGCATAAAAGACATTATGACTGTATTTACATTTTACATAGTAAGTTTCTAACTAATGAATAATGTAGTTAATTTTCCATTAACATGGTGTTACGTAGCACTTACTATGTACCCTGTTCTTAGAAATGTATATGCCTTCACGCATTCTATCCTCCTAACAATCCTCTGTGTTAGGCACTATTTTTATATTTTCCATTTTAGGAAACTAAAGCAAAGAAGAGCCAATCGACTTTATTCAAAGTCACACAACTGGACAAAGCCAAGCTAGGATTTGAACCCAGGCAGCCTTGGCCCCAGTCTGTGCTTATAACACTAAGCCTTACCTAAACAGCCACTCTCTAGAACAATCTAATTTTACATAAGCATTTTTGAACCCATCTAGAACTTTTACAGAAGCTTGCTATTCATAAATAACGTATTTTTTTCTATAATATAAACAAATATATCTGTATTAACCACATCAAAGTTCTGGCTAAAGTATGCATATACAATACACTAATGCAAGTATCATAGTACCAATTTTACATTAAATAGTGCAATATTTTAAGTTACCTCATCTTAACTTCTGAATGTTACCAATCTAACACGGAATATTCTTGAGTATCCTGGCAAATTTATATTTTCATATAGATTTTTCTGTATTCTGAATCAATTTTTAAATTCAAGAAAACTAAGAATTTTCATGAATATGTAACATAAATCACACTAATGGTTCTTAGCATTAGTGGCACAGAGGACAACTATAATAATGCTATAATCTTGTTGAAAATGACAATTTAATATATGATGTTAGATTTTTAAAGGCTATACTTAGCCTTAATTAATTTACCTCTAGAAAATAATCTCCATTACTACAAAGTCTGCTTAATTCCCAGATGTTATACTTAAAGCTTTTAGGTTAATAAATCCAAAAATAGTAGAGAATTCTATTATTAAAATGCAAAACAAACTTTTAATGAACAAAATTCTTAAAATATCATAAGCCACTGCTTGTAGGTCTGATTTCTCAGCAGTTAATTTTTAAAGAAAAATTGTTTCAGTCTTTGCCTCACCAAAAGTAAAAACATCCAAGAGTGTTCAAAAGTAAAATCCTATTGACTAATCATAAAAGTAACCTGCCAAGGGGCACCTGGGTAGCTGTTGGTTAAACGTCTGACTCTTGATTTCGGCTCAGGTCATGATTTCATGGTTTGTGGGTTCAGCTCTGCATCCACTGACAGCACGGAGCCTGCTTGGGATTCTCTCTCCCTCTCTCTCTGCCTATCCCCAGCGTGCTCTCTTTCTCTCAAAAACAAACAAACAAACAAACAAACAAAACTTTAAAAAAAGTAGCCTGCCAAAACCAGACACTCTTTTTACCCTTTTAAAGAGTAACATCTAAAGTTTGCAGCCTAGACTCTGACAAGCTCATTCCCCGGGTCCTCACACTTGCTGTTCCCTCTGGCAGGAAAGGATCTGGACCCAGATTTGTTCACAACCTGCTCTTTCCCATCCTTCAAGTCCAGCTCAAATGTCTCCACCTAGCAAGGCCTTCTGCCTGGACAGTTCACCCAAATAAGTCATTGTTATGGATTGAATTGTATCCCCCCAAAAGATATGCCAAATTCCTAACCCACCCCCCCCCCATACCTCAGAATGTGACCTCATTCAGAAATAAAATTGTTGCAATGTAAGTAGTTAAGATGAGGTCATACTGGAGTAGGATTAGCTCTTAATCCATCATGACCAGTGTCCTTATTCAAAGAGGAGACACACAAACACAGAGAAGGCCATGAGAAGAAGGTAAGCAGAGACTGAGTTATGCCACAGCAAGTCAAGGAACGCCTGGGGTCACCAGAAGGTAGAGGAGACAAGGAGAGACACATCTTGATTTTGGACTTCTAGCATCTAGCACTGAGAAAGTACATTTCTATTGTTTTAAGCCACCCAGTTCCTGGTGCTTTATTACGGCAGGGCTAGGAAACTAATATACCCACCACCACTATTAACTGCTCTCTGACCCATCAGTCACTTTCCTTGTCCTTACAGTTCTCAATGGTATCTAAAACAGCAAATGACTGTCTTTTATTTTTCAGTTACTTTTACTGACTGCCTTCCTTCATTAGAACATCAGCCTCATGAGCGAAGAGGCCTTTTCTGACTTCAAAGCAGAGCCTGGCACACAGTAGGTGATCAAGAAATATTCTGTTAAATAAATTGATAACCTTGAGAAAGATGACAGGATTAAAGAATGCCAAATGATCATTCACCTCCCACACTCTCAGCAAGTATAAACTGGCCCTAAAAAAGAAGCTGCTGTTTTACTTGGGAGGACAAAATCCGCAAGGGGCGGCAAAAGGGAAGACCCATGGTGGAACAGGAACAAGAAGGAGCCTCTGAGTTGCAGGGGACAGTGACTGCTGTGGGGTTTCAGGAATGAGAAGGTAAGAGGGGGCAAGAAGGAAGTGATGTGAGAGAGAGACCTGTGTGTGGCAAGGGCAAGAGCCGGTGATGGAAGCTGAGAAGAGACAAAATGCCACTGGGTGGGGAGAGGGAAGGGCAGCATCCTTGCAACAGCCAGAGATGGGCTGACCTAGGGGACTGAGGGCTGCTTTACCCCAAGTTGATTAGAAATCCGGATTTTCTACTTACTTAACAAACTAATTTTCAAAGAACCATAATAATGATAATTAAAAAGGATTGTAACAATTTTTAGAAAAAGTATTTTGCAACATGATTCCTACGATCATCACCAAAGTTTTCCTTTCCTTTAGTATAACTCATAACTATTCACATCATTGCTTATTAAATTCATATCAGCATATTATTGTTCCTCCCAAAGCTATGACCCACTAACTATTCAGTTGCTACCTTGGCTTTCTCCGTCTTACTAATCTCTACCTTAATATTCAGCATCCCTTTGTGGGCTCTAAGATGGCAAAGGCATGATGAAACAATCCTCCTAAAGAAAGCATGTGTTTAACAGTAGAGCACCAGGAAAGGTTTTAGAAGTTATAAAAATATTCCAAGGAATGGATATTTCAAGGTATGAAGGGGAGAGTCTTATCTATACAACAAGGAGGGTGGAAGAGACCAGTGATTCTTAGAACGAGCTCCCAAAACCAAGGGCACTTTAAAAAACGTATATTCTGGGGGCGCCTGGGTGGCTCAGTCAGTTAAGCGTCCCACTTCGGCTCGGGTAATGATCTCGCGGTCCGTGAGTTCGAGTCCCGCGTCGGGCTCTGTGCTGACAGCTCAGAGCCTGGAGCCTGTTTCAGATTCTGTGTCTCCCTCTCTCTGACCCTCCCCCATTCATGCTCTGTCTCTCTCTGTCTCAAAAATAAATAAACGTTAAAAAAAATTTTTTTTAAGTATAAAACGCATATTCTGGGTCACCTGGGTGGCTCGATCGGTTGAGCGTCCGACTCTTGGTTTCGGCTCAGGTCGTGATCTCACAGTTCGTGGGTTCAAGTCTTGCATCAGACTCCACGCTGACAGTGCAGAGTCTGCGTGAGATTCTCTCTCTCCCTCTGTCTGCCCCTCCCCCCTTTTTCCCTTTCTCTCAAATAAATAAACTTAAAAAAATAAAAATGCATATTCCTAGACACCGTATCACACCTCAGGAAAAATGGCTGTGACCCGTACATAACATTTTTCTCTGTACTACCACTGTAAACCACCTCTGAGGGAGTCAGAGTAGCAATTAATACCATCTCCATGTCTGCATTCTTGCAGCCTCAGGTTTCTGCCACCATCTCCTTCAATGTCTCCTCTCTCTGAACTCTCATCTGCACCCTGTTCCTAATCAGCATTCCTTGGGTCTCCCTCCCAGTGAGAACAGTTAGCTGGGAGCCCAGTGGCAAGACCAGGGACACCAAGCAAACTGATGCATGACAACTCTGTCCCAAAGGGCAACCACTTGTGATTTCCCTCCTCTTTGGACTGTAGCCTGTCAGAGTAGTAGTAAGGGTGAGTCTTCGTGGCAACTACCATGTTCAGTCCAGAATGGGCCCCACATTTCCAAAGCAATGCTATTGGTTACAACTACTCAACATTCTTGATCAGTACAACTGATCCTCAAGACTTTATTGAAATATAATGGACAGACGATATACTATTCATTTTAAGTGTACATCATATGATCTGACATTTTTATACATTATGAAATGATCCCACTTATTAGTCTAGTTACCTTCTGTCACCATACAAAGCTGTTACAATATTAGTAACTATATTCCCTATGCTGTACATTGCATCCCCATGACTGAAATATCTTATAACTGAAGTTTGCACCTCTTAAAGAAATATTAAAATTAACTTGGTTTGAATAGATAATATGTTCATATGCTTAAAAATTCAAAAGTAAGGGATATACTAAATAAGTGTCCTAAGTAAGTGTCCTTTCATCCCCACCCAACCGTCCAATTTTCTTCCCCAGAGTCAATCACTGTTAGCAATTCCTTGTGTCATCTTCCAGAGACAGTCTTTTTAAAAAAAAAAAAAAATTTTTTTTGGTAACATTTTTTCATTTTTGAGAGACAGAGTGCAAGCAGGGAAGGGGCAGGGAGAGGGAGACACAGAATCCGAAGCAGGCTCCAGGCTCTGAGCTGTCAGCACAGAGACCGACATGGGGCTTGAACTCACAAGCTGTGAGATCAGGACCTGAGCCAAAGTCAGACGCTTAATCAACTGAGTCACCCTGGTGCCCTAGACATAGTCTTTACACATAAACACATATTTATAAACTCATATTTAATACCAATGACCATATACCACTCTGTACCTTGATTTGTTCCCTTATTATATCTTAGAGATCATTCCAAATCAGCAAATATAAAATAATCTCACTCTTTTTAACAGCTACCTAGTTTTGTTTCTGCTCATGATTTTTTAACCAATCCCATATGAATAGATATTTAGCTTTCCCTAAGTCTTTTGCCATTACAGACAATGTTGCAATGGACATCTTTGTGCAAATTTGTTTCGGATGTACAAGTAGAACTATAGAAAAATTTCTTATTAGTCAGTCAGAGAAAGACAAATATCATATGACTTCACTCCTATGAGGACTTTAAGACACAGAACAGATGAACACAAGGGAAGGGAAGCAAAAATAATATAAAAACAGGGAGGAGGACAAAACATAAAAGACTCTTAAATATGAAGAACAAACAGAGGGTTACTGGAGGGGTTGTGGGAGGGGGGATGGGCTAAATGGGTAGGGGCATTAAGGAATCTACTCCTGAAATCATTGTTGCACTATATGCTAACTAACTTGGACGGAAATTTAAAAAATAAAATAAAAAAATAAATGCTTAAAAAATAAAAATAAATTTAAAATATAAAATAAAAAAAGAACAAAAAAAAATTTTCTTAGATTTTCCAGGGTGAGAAGGTAGGTGAGTTTTTAATTTTGGTATCCATAGATGCTGTACCATTTTGTACCCCTATCAATAGTATATGAGCCTTTCAGCTTCCCTAAAGCCTTGCCACCAGAAGGGATTAATAAACATCAAAGATCTTTGCCAACTTAATAGGTTAAATAGTTTAAAATTGCATTTCTCTTATCATGAGTTAATTTCATCTTTTTAAGCACGATTTGTAATTCCTTTTCTGTGAACTATTTGTTCCTTTGCCCCCTCTTTCCTGTTAGATTAACAGTTATTTTTCTTGTTGATCTATAGGAGCTCTTTGGATATTGAGGAATTAAGCCTTGTCTGTGACATGATACAGTTTCTTTCTCATGTGGCCATGTTTATCTTCTCTCTGTACAGATAATATTGTTCCTTAAATGGAATTTAATTTATCACCACTTATCTTACTTATTCTGCATTCTTCAAGATAGTTCGAAGTTGATTTTTTTGTTAAGTGTAGAGGCAGATATCTTCCCTTGTATCTGATTTCCATCAGCTGGGACTGAAATGAGACTATAAGACAAGCTGGGATAGAATACCCATGTCCTTCCCTCCCTGACCTTCCTCCTCCATCACCCTGAGCTCTTTCAGACCTTGCTTGCTGCTCTCTTACTTTCTTCACCGAGTTTCACGTGAACCCTACATTTGCTTGGCCTACCTTGGAGCTCACACTCTTTTTATAGTTCTTGCTTCCATTTGAAGTTTACTGAGATCAAAAAGAATTTCATTAATGTCTTTTCATAATCAACATGCCATTCAAACTGTGCTGCTTTTTCTATTCTAGGAAAATTATACAACAAAAACTGCTCAGATTGTTGCCTGATGGGGTGCGAATATGCAAAAGATTGTCTAGCTGCTACAGATAAACAGAAAGCAAAAATGTTATCTTAATTTAAAATAAAAAAAATCAGACTTCATCTCCAGAAATGACATGAAACAATTTTTTTTTTAATTTTTAGTGTTCCTTTAGATACTTTATTCTTGAAACTTTAGTCATTGATGATAGTTTGTTACTTATAGCACCATTGTACAATATACAAAAAATCAAAGTGGCTTGTTCAAATTAGGATAAAACTTAGGTACTATATAGGAGATGTAAAATAAACCTATGGCTAAAAATTGAGGCCAGGTTTATTTTAGGTTTGACTTTTGAAAAAAAAAAAAAGGTTCTAAAAATACACTGCTGTTGTTCTCCCTTCTACTTCCACACTCTTTTCAAAAGGTGGGTAGGTCTGTCTCAAGATCTATGGTGAGAACTGCCTCGATATGATGCAAGATCAAAAAGCAGAAGTTACTGTTCTATTCCTGACTCCATTCCCTCCACACGTTGATTGTCTCTTATATTAGCATATGGAAAGAGAATGACAAAGGAAAAGAGATAGAAAAGTACACAGCACTGGATAATTTAATTTTTCTCTATCCTTTCCTGTCCATGGAGTTAAAAGACAAAGCTATGAGTATCAAAATAGCAAACAGCCAAAATTTTTGAATAATGATATTTGTAGTGTTCATTCTTCTCATCATACCCTCAGAACAAAGTCTTTTTTCTAAACCCACCCCCCCAAAATTAAAAATGGATATATGTATGATTTCACTTTCTATACCAGACATTCAAGAAGGAGAATGATGCAAAAGAGGATTAAAATTCCACTGGAGAGGTTGCTATCGGTTTATTTTCTCATTCGTTTACCCATAATTTAGGGAAAAGCATTATTTCCTGTTATCCCCAACAGAAGCAAATTCTTTGGCACATTATCTTCTAGCTATATTTGTACATGGGGCTTGCACCTCACTGGGCAAATCTCTAAGCCTCAGGTTATCCACCTGGAAAACAGGAGAGGCTGGAAAAGAAGATGTTTTTTGTTTGTTTTAAGATTTATTTATTTTTGAGAGAGAGCACAGACAGGGAAGGGGAAGAGAGGGGGACGGAAGATCTGAAGCACGCTCTGTGCTGACAGCAGTGAGCCCATTGCAGGGCTTGAACTCACAAACTGTGAGATCATGACGTGAGCCAAAGTTGAACGCTCAACCACCTGAGCCACCCAGGTGCCCCCGGAGTAGAAGATCTCTTAAACCTCTTTCAGCTCTAACATCTTATGAATCAATATGAAGGTCATTCAAGCAGCAACACATCAAGCAAAGATAAGTATTTCTAGTGCCTGAGTATTTTCTTCATATATTTTATGAATTCATATATAGGTTTTCTTGAGTAGAGAAAAATATAATCCATCGTCTCTAAAGCAGAAGATACTTCTTGGTGTACTAATCATGAATTTTTTGCACCCAGCGTCAACACTGGTGAAACACATTCAAAGTACAATCTGCCAGTATCTTATTTAAAGGTACTTATTTAGGGGCGCCTGGGTGGCTCAGTCAGTTGAGCGTCCGACTTCAGCTTGGGTCGTGATCTCGCGGTCTGTGGGTTTGAGCCCCGTGTCGGCTTTGTGCTGACAGCTCAGAGCCTGGAGCCTGCTTCGGATTCTGTGTCTCCCTCTCTCTCTGCCCCTCTCCTGCTCATGCTCTGTCTCTCTGTCTCTGTCTCTGTCTCTGTCTCTCTCTCTCTCTCTCTCTCTCTGTCAAAAATAAATATAAACATTAAAAAAAAATTTAAGGTACTTATTTAAACTTACTTTTACGTAAACTTGTTTACATATTTACTTACTTAAACTTATTTGAAGTTTAAGAACTTAGTCACCTACTTCACACTCTCTCTAACCCAATTTTCCCTTAGACAGTCCTGGATATTCAGCTACTTGGCTTGGCCTCCTCTCTAGCTCTGCTGTTTGACAGCTTACTGCAGATTTGGAGACACTGGCCTTGTTAGATGGAATACCATCACAAAGGGTAGGTTTTACTTTCATAAACTGCCAAAGCAGTAGCAGAAAGAGTCATCGGATTGTTCTGCTTTCTTTAGTTAATGTAATCCTTACAGTTTACAGATATTTAACATTTACATTATAATTTATTCTAGTATATAAAAACTATACTAAGGGGCACCTGGCTGGCTCAGTCGAAAGAGCATGTGACTCTTGATCTCAGGGTCATGAGTTCAAGCCCCAGGTTGGGGTTAGAGATTACTAAGAAACAGAGATAAACTTTCAAAAAAAAAAAAAAAACAAAGGACTGATTTTAAAAACTACACTACTGTACCAAGTAAGTGAACATAACCTCAAAGAGAAAGAGTTCATATAACTCAACAGGAACATCATCTTGAGACCACCATGATTCAGTATATTCAATTCCCTATAATACTATGTTGGATCTTTTAATAGACATTCATATTTGTCTATTTTCTATTTTTCCCTTTAAAAACCAATTCAGCACTAGGACACACTCCATTCGTTACAAATCTGACTTCACTCACCCAGCTCTCCCTTTCCTGATCCCTTTCTCCTATTTGACAACATTTAAGTGTCCATGACAAAAGGACTTACCATGAGTTTAAACCTTCTGCTTTAAAAAGCCGATAAAACAGAAGTACATTTAAAGTAACTGTTCTTTGCAGGCACTGCATTTTTTTCCCCATAGCACTCTCAATTCAAGGAGGTCTAAACATAAATCTGGAAAAAGTTTAAGGAACAAAAGAAAAAATAGATACTTCATGCAAATTCTAAAACCAAAGCCAGATCCACCCCACACACATGCATACATATTCAATAGTGACTTGTTTTTGGTAGATTCTGTTTTGGGTAGGTCCCTGAGGGCAGAAAGGTTTACGACCCAACACTTAATATGGTGTCTGGTACATAGTAGTTGCTCAGTAAAGGCTACGTGAATGAAGAAGAAAGGCACTTGATGGCCCATGTCACCTTCACATAAGACCCACAGACTCTGGTCACTTCTCTGTGAAAGTGATCAGCTCAGGGTTTGGTAACTGAATGGATGGATGCAAAACTGCCTCCAAAGTTCTTGGAAACTCAGAACCATGCCAGAAACCATGCCAATTTCACTAACCGAGATGTGTATCATGTCAGTTATCCCTAAAATTAATTTTAGCTCATTGTTTTGACCAAAGCTACTAAGTCCACCCTGGTTTTCAAATCATTAAATAGTTGTATCTATTGAGGGGATGTGGGGAAGGTGTAGCTGAAGCAAGGAATGTGACTAATCATTCACATGAGAGAGTAAAGAGAGAGTCCTTTACTCTCTTAGGAGCTTTTAGATAATTTCTGACTATAATGGTAAGCAACAACCTTTTTCCTTTGGAAGGTCTATCTTTTCCTTTTTCTTTTTTTCTTTAAGATACTGCCACATTTCCATTCAACTGCTGTTGGAACCACCAGCAAGATGTCAAGATGTTCTCCAAATCACTATGCCAAGGAAAGGCAATTGAGGACTATATTGCCTTGGAGAAAACTATACAGCCACTAATCATTGTATCAGCTGGTGAGGAATCAGTGAGAAAATAACATTAGAGAGGATGAGAAGACATCAAGAAATATATGTAAAATCAGAAAAGGAATTTTAAAATATGATGAGAAAATGCTGAATACCTATCATAATATTTACAAATTAAAATGCCAGCTATGGGGTGCCTGGGTGGCTCAGTCGGTTGGGCGTCCGACTTCAGCTCAGGTCATGATCTTGCGGTCCGTGAGTTCAAGCCCCGCGTCGGGCTCTGTGCTGACAGCTCAGAGCCTGGAGCCTATTTCAGATTCTGTGCCTCCCTCTCTCTGACCCTCCCCTGTTCATGCTCTGTCTCTCTCTGTCTCAAAACATTAAAAAACATTAAAAAACATTTAAAAAAATTAAAAAAAAGAAAAAATGCCAGCTAAAAGAGTATTCAATCAAAGTGACACTATATATTATCCCAGAATAGCCCTAGAAATAAAAAGCCTTATCCTGTCCCCGCAGGAGGGCACAAGCAACTCTTTATTATAATGAAGAGAACCTAAAAGATTGAAACCCTTTATCTTTTTCAATGGAGTATATATCAGAGAATATAAACGCATGCGCCATTAGTTTCCAACATTAGATGGCAAATAGCATGAAAGCAAACATGAGCCCTAAAGACTCTAGTCCCTCAATCACATCTTGTTCCCTGCACCCATGGGAAGTGGCCATTAGTATCTTCATTTTAGATGTGCCATAACTGAAGATCAGAGGGGTTTTTCTCCCCAAATTACATACAACTAGTAAACTGTCCAGAAAGATTTGATTTCAACCCTTGTGGTTGTGATGCCAGTACACTCTCAATTCCATGAACCCTACTCACTGCCAATGCCAAAACATCTTCTTCACACCTTAAACCATTAATCCTTAACCTCCTTTACACAAGTAAATAAAAAATTACACAGATGAATTTTATGTACTCTTCCCTCTCAGATAATCTTCCACGTGTAACAGATACATCATTAGAAAATCACATTCTTCACTGTGAGTGTCCTAACTGCCCACCAGCTCCATGCTCACATTTTCAAACATGAGCTTGAATATCTATTACCCCACACTTGACACGTCTAAATCCTATTAAAATCTCCTACCACAACTTCTCTATTTCTTTTAATTATAGTGAAACATCTTTGACTCCTTCCTCCTCTTCTTATTTAGGATCTTAAGTCTTGGATTCTCCTCCCAGTGTCTTTTAAAACCCATTCTTTCCTTTTAGTTCTCGTCAAGTGGAGAACTGTCATCTCAATCAGCCAGGTATTCCTAGCCAGTATCCTGCCTGAATCTCTCCCCCTCCCACCCCCACCTGCCAATCTATCAGTTTTCCAGACTTTTTAATAAACTCTTAGAGTGGTTCACTGTTGGAAAATTTCCCATGGCTGTTTCCACTTGTGTTCATTTCCTCTGTCCAAGATGGCTGAAGTTCCTCTTCTCAGCAAGGCCACTTCCTGCTCATCTTCCCTGTAAGCCTCTGCTGTGAACTCTACGCAATACATGCCTATGCACAGGGACTGCTTCCTTGTCCCTCAGCTGACATCTTGTGGGTCTTTTAGTACAGTAGCCTGTTCTGCCTTGTGTTAACTCTATATTGTCCTTATTTTCTTTTTCCTTAGAATTTTAAGTTATTACTGATCTATGCATGACCCCCCCCTTTTTTTTAAATATAATGATCACTTAAGAACTTACCACCAACTCTAACTACTAGATCATTACCAATAACTTATATCCATCTGTGTGTTCCTCCTCATGACATCTGCCTGGTCCTCCCAGAAGACAACTGCTATCCTAGGTTTTAAGTTTATCATTCTCTTGCTTTAAAACAAACAAACTGAGTAACTAACATGCATTTCAACACATACACATATATAAATGCTTGTTTGTATTTGATGATTTGTGTTTGCTTATTTCCCCGGCTTGTGTAAATTAGTATAACAATTTTGGGAAATAATTTGGCAATGTCTAGTAAGTTGAACTCACACATCCTACAAATCAACAATTCTGTACGGTGGTATTTACCCAAAAGAAACACTTGCACTGTGCCCCAGGAAACATAAATGATCAGAGAAGCACACCTAGCAATTTTTTTTTTTAAGTAGAAACAAAAAAAGGCCATTGGCAGAACAGGGAAACATATTACTATAGACACACAATGGAATAATGTGCAGCAATGAAAGTGAATGAACTACAGCTGTATACAACATGGATGAATCTTGGTGACAATATGTTCAATGGAAAAAAATTACCAGAAGTCAATGGGTAGTATGAGACCTTTTTTGGAAGATTAAAAACAAAATTAAAAAAAAAGTATTATAATTATTACTTAACCTTTGCAGTTAAAAAAAAAAAAAATCTTTCTTTTGAGAATTCATGACTTATCTGCCCAAACTAGTCTACAAATTCTTGAAGGCAGAGTCATCTTTATTTCTCATGTGTATTTCCCACAGTGCCTACACCAATGTCTTAAACGGGTAGATGCTCAGTAAGTTATTATCCAATGAATGATTACTGAATGCTACCTAAACAAGGCATATTAATGAAATTTAAATCTTCTCCCTCATCCAGTAGATTCATGAATAAAGTCACATTAAACTTTTACCTACTTCTGCATTAACCTAATTCTATTTCTGCAATGGTACTACAGATCTCCAACCACACATATTTCATCTTAGAAGGACTTCACCTTTCTTCTTGGAGGAAGGTAACATAAGGTAAAGCAATACAGGGACAAGAAAACTTATGAGATTCTGCAAAAGTTCGGCAGAATCACAGGACACTATACCAAGAGACATCTGATGAACCACCATGATTTGAAACGGAGACATCCCAAGAGGAATCCAGCCACTGAATGTACAATTGAGTCAATCAACATCAAAGCTGAAAATATGGGCAAAAACTGGATTTTTAGGTTTTCTAAAAGCAAAGATTTTCATTAGAAAATATTTTGTTTCCACTCTGAGGGGGAAAAAAAAATTACTTCTTAGGGGGAAACACAGGAAATCCCGGGGTAAAAGAATAACCGGAATACTATTCCACCAATCAGGGCCTTCCTTCTAACTCAACGAGGACTATGCAGAGTCTCCATAGGTGATTAGAGGGGAGCTACACTGCAGCTTCCCTCCGACCTTGGGAACTCTGCTCACTCTGAGTTACTGCGAGGTCTCCTGTTTCATTTATTATTAGTCTTTGTATCTGCAATGCTGTAGCTTTGGTGAGGACTATCAACACTGTGAGCCTGCAGTACCCAAAACTGTAGAAATGCTTCCAAAAAACAAATGGGAGGGGAGGAGGGAGGAAAAATCCCAACCAAGAGAAAAACAAAGTTAATGACATGAAGACGGGATGTTTTTAAATTTCACCTTTGAAGAAAGACTGCATTTATTAATCAGCTCTGTGATCTACAACTAGCCGCTGGCAGGCAATTTATTTTTTAATTAAGAAAAGATGTCCAAGAAAAAATGATTTTGTTGTTTAGGAAAAACAAAACAAGACAAAACAAAAGTGAATATAACAATTTGCCAAAACTAGTCCAGCGATTTAAAAAAAGGAAATTCATATGGAGGAAACAACCTATAGGACTTTGCGTCTTGGAGAAAGAAATAATCTGGCAACCCAGTGGGTTCACTTAGTTTCGTGTCATTTGCTTCATGTCCATTATGTAATGCTTTCCCCAGTTTTAGGTCTCTATGTTTAAGCTACCGTTCAGGTATATCACAGAATTGCCACAAAATCAGGATCTGGTCATAACTTTCAAAACCATCTTCAAAGGTGTCACGCAAATGTGTCTACAACAGTAGAGGCTTTTTGAAAAATCTGCTGGTGTCATTACTTCTTCCCGGCTTCCTCCCCAGGTCTCCCTACCCCTCCTCCCCCAGCATCCCCGGCGACACGATCTGCGGGCAGCTCCCGGCTCGATGCAGGGGAAGCACGTCTTAACTGCAATGCAAACGTTTTCCCGGTCTGAACCAGGGAAGGCACACTCGGCCCTGGCTGGAGGTGTGGACCAAGGCTGCAGGGAAGGCTGCAGGGGAGCCAGCAGCGGGTGGACAGGGGTGCCCCGCGAGGGCAGTCCGCAGTGCACGCGCACAATAAAACCCAATGCACAACTTCCCCAGCCGCTCCTCTCGGCTGCCCGGATTCGCTGGGAGGTGCGGCGTAGGCGTTAGCTGGAGCAGGCGCGGGCGCCGGCGCTCTCACCGCGCGGGTTCGGTTCTCCGCTGACAATTACATCAGTCCTTCTCCCGGCCCCAGCTTCAATCCCCGGCAGCCGAGGGGGAGCGGGGGCGCGGGGCAGCGCGGAGGAATGCGGGCGTGAGAGCCCGGCGGCCGGAATTCCCCAACCACGAGGGGGAAGGGAGGGCGGCGAACGGGGACCTTGACCCAGACACCTCCTCCCACCTTGGCCGTAGGGCCGGACAGGCATCGCCGCCCCCGCCGCCCGGGCCCACCGGCCGGCCGGGGAAACCCCCAGGGGGCGACGACGCCTCGAGGGCCCAAAGCCCGGGTGCCCAGCCGCGCGTCCCTCCGAGTCCTCGGCCCTCCGGACGCGCACAATGCCCCCGGGCCGCGGTGCGGGCACCGCTGTGGCGGCTCCTGGGGTCCCCCTGCGCCAGGACACCTACCTGGCGGGCAAGCAGCGGCGCCGCCGAGTCTGCGGCGGCGGCGGCGGCGGCGGCGGCGGGAGGCGGCTCCGGCGGGCGGGCGGGCGGACGAGCGCGCGGGCTGGCCGGGGAGCGGAGGCGCGGGCGCCGCCTGCGCGGAGCCGCGGACTCCAGCACCGACAGCGGCGGTGGCGGCGGTGCTGCGCCTCCAGTGGTCCGCCGCGCCGCAGCCCCTCCTCTCCCACGGGCGGGGCGCGCTGGCGGGGCGGTGCTCCCGGCTCCCCGCCCCCGGCTCCCGCTAGCCGCCCAGGCCGGAGCGGCCCCGGGGGCGGCGGGCTCTCCCGCTGCGCGCCCGCCCCGCCGGCCCCCTTCTCCGCGACGCCCGCTGAGCTCCGGGCCGGGCTCGCCGAGCTTCCGACGCGCGGGATCCCACTGTCTGGCCTCACCCCCGGCCCGGCCCCCTGGGGACCCCTGGGGTCCAGAGATAACCGCCGCGGAGACCCTGGCCGGGAATCTCCGGGCCTGAGAGCCACAGAAGCGCCCCCGCCTGCCCAGGCCAGCGGAGGCGGGCCGGCCGCGGTTCTCTAGGGCTGACCCCGAAGGGCCCCGGCGCTGGGGGCCTGGAGCGCAGCCGCTCCGAGCTCCTGGGGAGAGCCGATCAGAAGGAGACAGCAGCCCGGCGGCCTCCCCGGAGGCGCTGTCCAGCCGGGGTCTCCGGCGGACGTTCGGGCTGGTCAATAAACACACAGGACTGTGTGTGCCTGCCCGCCCCGACTTCCCCACCGCCGGGTCCCTGACACTGCGGAGCCAAACTTCCCAGGCCCAGAGAAACACTTGGGTTCGGTAAAAACATATATATCCGTTGCCTAAAGCCCCACCGTACGACGACGCTTACCCACTCTCTTGAGCTCTTCCACCTTTAGACCCTTCCCAGTCTGTGCCCTAGGGTACATTAATCGGGAGGCAAATTTGCTCCAAGGACGGGGTAATTTAAATATTTGCACAGACGTTTCTTCTGTAAATGGATGACCGAGGAAATGACAAAAGTATTTCAAGACATTTCTGTCATCACCATCTTGGGGGGCGGGGGTGAGGGTGTGGGTATGAATCCAGACAACACTGATTGAGCCTAATAGGAATTATTACAGAAACAGCGCTGGAGTGCTCTATGGGCTATCTAGGCGTCCAGATTCGAAGGGGGACCGGGAGCGGGCAGGCTTCAAAAATTGAAGGTATTGCTGCCCACAGAGGCAACTCAGTGACGGCGTTTCACTGTTCTCATACTGTCCTGTTATAAAATACTAGGCGCTGGACTCTGTGACACATGGCAGTTTCGCTTTAACGCCTCCCCTGTGAAGACACTCTCCTCCAGGGAACGAGCGACTGGATCCCTGACCCTCTCGGAATCACCACCACCTCCTTACTCCTTCCACGGGGGTTCCACTGACAGGAACTACGGAAACCACTCCAGCTACAAAAAAGGGAAAAGTCAAACCCCATACAAGAAAATGCACAAGTGTGGGAGGAGGTGAGAGAGAACCCACGCAGAGTCCTTAACCTAAAGAAGTGCTTCTGGACGGTTTTCACTCCTAGCAGCAGAGAACCATGAACTGCTGGGGTGGGGGAGAGGAGCTACCACAACTGAAACTCCTTTTATCTTAAGAACGTTGCACACTTTTCACTCTAGTCCATAGCATCTCTGTGTGTTTTGCTATTTTAAAAATAGGTGGGAGTATCAGGAAAAGGTCTCCTACCTGTCTCGTTAATGATCAAATAAGATGTGATGGCACTACACCCTTGGCAACGGGCAGGTTAAAGAGAGCCACCATTGCTATGGAGGCAGCTTCTCCACTCTGCATCACAATAGTTTGAAAACTCAGACTGGCATAGATATATGAATATGAATAACAGGCTTTTCGCGACTTTTAGATCTACCTCAGCAGTTGCCAGAGAGCAATGTTTTCATGAAGTGTATATTCTTGCTAAGAGTTCAGGTCATGAGTCTTAGGTTGACTAAAAGGATCTCTGCTCCCTGATTCATTCCTTTTATTCGTGCATGGGCGTTTTCAGTGAAGGAAGTTAATGATCTTCTTAAAATACTAATAATATTAATGCTATAATTTCATCACATACAAATGAACTGAGCTTCATATGAATCATAGTCCCCACCATCAATACATACAGCTCTCAGCACTTCATTACAGTTTTTAATGTTTTTAAGTTTATTTATTTATTTTGAGAGAGAGAGAGGGAATCCCAAGCAGGCTCCCCATTTTCACATGGAGCCCAACACAGAGCTCAAACTCTCAAACCGTGAGATCGTGACCTGAGCTGAAACCAAGAGTCAGACACTTAACTGACTGAGCCACCCGGGCACCCGTCATTACGGTTTTTCTATGGGCACTATTTTAGCTGGTTTTTTTTTAAAACATTTTTTTTAACGTTTATTTATTTTTGAGACAGAGAGAGACAGAGCTTGAACGGGGTAGGGTCAGAGAGAGAGGGAGACACAGAATCTGCAACAGGCTCCGGGCTCTGAGCCATCAGCCCAGAGCCTGACGCGGGGCTCGAACTCACGGACCGCAAGATCACGACCTGAGCCGAAGTCCATGCTCAACCGACTGAGCCACCCAGGCACCCCTTAGCTGGGGTTTCTTAAGAAGGGTGAAGTGCTAATGCTTCTTTGAAAGATGCAACCCCTGGGCATCAAGAGCAAGGAAAAGAGGATATGCACCAGGGAAGAATGGGAAGCAAATACATGATATGTTCCAAACCTGGGCCATTCTTCATGAACCTGAAAAAGCACAGTTGCTGGGCCACGTGAAGTGGGCTACTGTGAATAGGAACAGCCTATCAAAGTGAGGACCAAAGAAGAAATTGACCTGTAAGCTCCCTCTCATCTCCTATTTCCCATTGGTCAAAATTTATCCCACTGGTTGTTAACTACCCAGCTTTCAGGTTGAATCATCTCTTTCCTCTGGCAGCTACTTGAAAAACAAATCCACGCTCTGGAACCATGCTATGGGATCTGTGCTGAATTGTTCCACAGACAATTTGGTTATGCTGGAAGTTGTGTTTCCCAGAATCCTCTTTTCTGTATGTTCCAGGTCTACATGTGTCCAGATGGATAAAAGCTGAAGTTGCCGGAGACTTGGGAGGCCAAAGTGAAGCAGCCCAATTACACTCTGAAAGTTGTCATTGGTTAGATATGAGACAAATATCCACATGCAAGGGGTTCTCCTTCCTTCTCACTCTTCCAGGCTCCGTGTTCTCCTCTGCAGAATAAGTATGACCACAGCTGGGCTAACAGGCTCTTTATAGACTCTTCCAGAGGTGGTGTCCACAAAGGCCACAACCTTCTGCGGACTTCTACACCAACCCTCCTGGTGGCCTCACTGAAGCAGGTGGATGTGCTTCCACATTCCCCTGAAAATTCAGACTGCTTCACCTCTGTGAGGGCTAGTCCCTGATCTTTTGGCAACCCTTTTCCAGACTCTTCCTTCCCCAGCTCCTCTCACAAATGTGGAGGTCTAATTGCTACAGGAAAGTCCTTATTCAACATACTTATCGTGCTTCTGCTTCCCTGATTGAACCCTGTCTGCCAGAGGCTTAAGCTTGTGGCTCATCTGCCCCAGGAGGCTTGCACTGGTTCAGTCACCTGTGGGCAATTGAGGCAGGCCAAGTAGCTGAGAAACCTGGAGAAATGTGAGGCAAAGAGAATCTGAGGAAGTACTCCAGCGACCTCCTATACGAACAGCAAAACTATTCATAATTTTGCTTTGTATTTGTTCATTGACAGTGTTCAGCCTTGAAAATATTTTAAGTGTTACTAAATTCACCTACTTTGGTGAATCATTCTCATAAACTGGAATGAACAGTGGCTTTTTTTTAACCTTTGTTTGAGACATCATTTTGGCTCCTTGAGTGGAAAACAATAAACCAAATCTCAGCTGGAAAATTCTGACCAGTATCTTCCCCCAGCTATGGAAGCATCCTACCTGAGTTTCTCACTTTGTGAACATAAAGATGAGCATTCCTTTTTGTAACACACTCTTTGTAAAGTCAATTTTTTTAAAAAAATAAATTTACCATTTTATAAGATCAAAGGAACACAGTAAGAAAATCAAAAGGGAAACTCTTTGTAGCAATGAGTTCTTGCAGGAAGGGTACAATGTTAGTTTTAAGGGTGAGGGGCCTTCACATACCCTTACCTTCAGCCTGTTTTGTCACTCTTGACATTGCCTTTGAACGTGTGCATACACTTTTCCCCCCAATTTCTTCATCACCGATGCTGTTGGAAGTTTTCTTACCAAGAATATTGTCATCAAGAACCTCTGGGTAAATATCTGTCAAGGTCAGAAGCCAAACCTCCAGGTCCCGAACCCCATTTGGTCCTATACCCTTGATTCCCACACTGTCAGGATCGGCCCAGATGACTTGTTGATATAGCCCAGAGAATGTTGTTGCATCCACTTCAGAGTGAACCTTTCATTCAGAGCGCATATCAGGGTGTCTGAAAGGATGGAAAGAATTGGGATTTTGTTAGGCTTATTGGTTGCAGGGGGCTTGGGGTTTTTGATACCTATTTTATTCATTTAATTCAATACATGCTTATGAAGTATCTACTATGTGTTAGGCATAATTCTGGGTGCTTGAGATATGAGTAAGCAAAACAGAGCCTACTTTCATAGAGCTTACGTTCCAGCAGAGAGAGACAGACAATAAACAATAGACCTAAAGATAAGTGAATTATACAGCATGTTAGAAAGCCTAAGTAATGCAGAGAAGCATAAAAGTCGAGCACATTAAGAGGAATGGAGGGGCGCCTGGGTGGCTCAGTCGGTTGAGCCTCCGACTTCGGCTCAGGTCATGATCGCATGGTTCGTGGATTCGAGCCCCACGTCAGGCTCTGTGCTGACCACTTGCTCAGAGCCTTGAGCCTGCTTCGGATTCTGTGTCTCCTTCTCTCTCTGCCCCTCCCCTGCTCACACTTTGTGTCACTCTGTTTCTCAAAAATAAAAAAATGTAAAAATTTTAAAAATTTTAAGAGGAACGGAGGTGGGCTGCCATGTTGCAGTATTATATAAAGTGCTCTTCACTGAGAAGGTGCACTTGACCAAAGACTTGAAGGAGGTGAGGAAGTCAGTCAGGCAGATGTGGGAAGTGGGAAGTTCCCACTCCAGTCGGTGACCAGCCACTGCAAAGCCAATGGAGTGAGCATGCCTGATGTGTTCCAGGAAGGGCAAGGAGGCCAGAGTGCCTGGAATAGAATGAGAGCCGGAGACAGTGTGAAAAGAGAAAGGTAACGGGGGCCCAATCACTTGGAACCTGCAGGCCATAGTGAGGACTTTGAATTTTCTTCTGAGGGAGATGGGCATTGATCACAGACCTGTGCAGTGGAGTAAAATGATGTGGCTAATGTTTTAAAAGACCTCTGGCTGCTGTGCCGTGGATAGGCTCTTAGAGGGACAAAGGTGGAAGCCGTCCCTCTGGTGGGGGACAACAGTAGCTCAAGGCCAAGTGGTAGAGGGGAGTGGTAAGAAGTGGTCAAATTCATCATGCGTTTTAAAGGTAGAGCCAACGGGGGCACCGGGGTGGCTCAGTGGGTTAAGCGTCTGACTTCAGCTCAGGTCATGATCTTCTGATCTGTGAGTTTGAGCCCCACATCAGGTTCTGTGCTGACAGCTCAGAGCCTAGAGCTGCTTCGGGTTCTGTGTTTCCCTCTCTCTGTCCCTCCCCTGCTTGTGCTCTGTATGTCTCTAAATAAATAAATAAATAAATAAATAAATAAATAAATAAAATAAAAAGGTAGAGCCAACAGGATTTTTGCATGAGTTATGAATGAGGCTTATTTTATTATACTATTCACTTGGTGAGTTAGTGGGGAGGAAACATAGGGCCCTGCGGCCTTTAGGCGAGTGCTAATCACGGGCAAAGATCCTAATGCCTGAAAGGGACCATTACAAGCGCTAACACCATTAGATAATGGTATCAGCAACACAACAGTGCTCCATGATTTGGGTTTGCATAAAACACATACAAACCCATACATGCAAAGATAAGATTCATCCACATGGAAAAGTGGACTGTTTGGACGTACACACAACAAACCCCTTAGGAGCATTAAAATTGAAAATGAAGTTTCCCCCCAAAATTGTAGGATGAAATTAGCAAAATGGAACACACTTTGTGTTTCCTATCCCACTGCTTCATGTCCCAGGGCTTAATTGGAAAACAAGACTTTCATGTAAGCAAATTCAGACCCAGAACATAATTTCTCAGCCCTCAGGCCTTTTGGGGGAACTAGATCCTTAAAATACCCTTATTATTACTTGCACAGGCCTACCTGCTTTCCAGAAGGGCTAAGAGAGCAAGAACCCAACCTTCCTAATGGGCAAGGATGCTAAGGGAGCTGAGAGTTCTAAGGATAATTAACATAGTGATGGGTGCTGCTAATCTGAGGCACTTGATATCTTTCTTCCAATTCCCTAAAAGGGTTATTGCTGTATGTTTACCTCTAGAACTCCTACTACTACAAAGAAGGAGGCAGGTACCAAAGGTGTGGTGAGATGATTTCGCTGATTCTCAGACACACATGTAAAGACACTGAATCACAGAGCAAGAAAATAACTTTTTCTCTCTCCTTTCCTTCCTTTCTTCTTTCTTTCTTTCTTTCTTTCTTTCTTTCTTTCTTTCTTTCCTTCCTTCCTTCTTTCCTTCCTTCCCTTTCTCTTGCTTTCCCTTCTCTTCCCTTCCTTCCCTTTCCTTTCCTTTTTTTGCTCTCTTGCTTTCTTGCTTTCTCTTTTTTCTTTCTTTTTTGTTGAGGGGGGCAGGTTGATCTCAAGAAGCAAGGCTTAATTTGGTGCTTATATGTTTTTAATAGCTCTGTTTAATCCTTGCAAATCTCTTATTTTAACAAAAAGGAAGCAGATCCCAAGGCTTGGGGCCTTTGATTCTAGTAGCATGGTTCTGGAACTTAATGATGTTTTATTTGTTGGTCTTCACTGTATTTATTTTTAGAGTCATTTTATGTTTGCGGCTTGTGATACAGTTGTGATATAAAGTTTGTTTTAAAAACTCTTTTTTAACGATTATTTATTTTTGAGAGAGAGAGAGAAAGTGTGCAAGGATGGGGCAGAGAGAGAGGGGGACAGAGGATCTGAAGCGGGCTGTGCCTGGATAGCAGAGAGCCAGATGTGGGGCTCAAAAGAGCAAAGTCAGAAAGGCTGAGCTTCTAAACCCAGTCTCAACCTTTCCTTGCTGTTTGACTTTGAACACGTTTCTGAAGCTCTGTCTCAGCCCCAGGTTCTTCTTTATAAAAGAGATGAAAAAAATTTCCAAACCTAGTAACTCTATGGTGAGAGCTGTCACAGTAATATGTAAAGTACATCCTGTATAGAAAGTTCTGCACAAATATTTGGGTTATCTCTGCTTCCTGAAAGCCCATCCTGCCTTGGAGATGAAACACAAATGTCATGATCTTCATAAGACTTTTCCTAATCCCGGCCAGGTTTGAATGTGACCATTCATCTCCACAGAACTGCTTCCTGTATTCTTCCTATGTTCTGTTGTTCTTCTCGGCTTTAGACTTTGTTACCTCTACTTGATTATAAGTTTCATGAGGGCAGCTTTTTGTCCAAAGCCTTGTATATCATGGATGATTAATGTATATTCCACTAACTGAATTCAGTTAATCACTTATTCAGTGATAAACTTGTGCCCAACACATGTACCTTAAATCAACCTGTCTGCTGACAAGCACTGGCAGGCCTTTGATTCATCAGTGCACAGCCTGAGAATCTTTACACACATAAGGTACTGTCCCTAAACAGAATCATTGTCTCACACACAATATGACCTATGGTGTTGAGATTAATAAAAAAACAATTTAGTTAAAAGTATGACTAAGTTCATAGTAGGTTTTGGCTATGATGTTTTTCCTCAGCTGATACTCTCATGAACGAGTCCACAGATTTTTTGTTCGTTTGCTTTTAATATTGAATATTGGCACTGAAAGTGGTTGGGAAACACTAGAGTAAATGGCACATGAAAGCATTATATGGCCCTTGGTTTATATTCTCAAAGCTGGTTATCAAGATATGTTTAGGTTGATACATCTCTTAAGACTGTACCATAATATCAGACGAGTTCATGAGTTGTAAGTATTTCTTGCCTGATATGCAGCATAGAGAAAAGAGGTTATGTAGTCGTGTTAGGCGTATGGGTAATACCAAAAGCAGCAGCAGTATGCATTGCTCCACAGATTACATGTGGCATTATTTAGATATAGCATTTCAAGTTCATTTTCTCATTTCATTATGTGCTCACTTTGTGAAACATGCAGGTAAGATATCCATTTGACATAAGAGGAAACAGACACTGGAATGTGACTTGCCCATGGTCACACTCATTAATGGGAGTTCTAGAACTCTGTTGTTGGCCTCAAACATTTTCCCACTCCCCGACAAGTTACGCTGCCTCGGAGACCTAAGCAGGTATACAAATGGAGACCCACATCCCAGTATACCTAAGTATTCAAAAGTTATAAATCAAAGAGTTTAATAAAATACGTTCTATTCTCCTACCTTACCAATGATACCTTTGTAATGACCTGGCAGGTATTCAGAATTTTTAAACTCCCTGTAGTTCTAACCAGATGACTTAGCGGTTCAGGAAAGTACGCCCCTGGCTCCTGCCTGTGTCTTGCACCTTTTCTCTCCCCACCCCCAGCTCTATCTAATGCATCCTGGAAGGATCTTTGTGCTCACACAGGAGGACGATCCAGCCCCTACACCTAAGGTCTGTTTATACTTCCCTCAAACAGTTGCCCTTTGGCACAGGGTCCTGATGTCCTGAGTACAGTAGAGAAGAGGGGCAAGGGCTCCGGTGAGCATGCCACCTGGGTCCTGTGCATCTCATGACTGAAGGGGAGACACCTGGCTCAGAGGAGGACCTGAACGGACCTCTAAATCACAGGGCCCAGAGCAATGTCTTGGTCAGCTTTCACAAGGACAGATCTGGTCTGTACTTAGAATTCCATTTTAATTTCAGTATTTCCTGGGAAGAAAAATTCTTAAACCTGATGCCTCATAGCTGTAGAATCTCACAGTCCTCCCACTTTATTATTAAACTCCATTCTATCATTACAGAACCGTAAAAATATTCAAGGTACTCTATATATCTCAACTTGCAAAACAAAGAAACTATTGCTTTATATTGATTTGGAGATATTGATAAACAGTGAGTCAAATTCTTCAATATAAGATACCGAGAGGAAATTACCACAAGTAATTCATAAAATACTGATTCCAAACCACCCCCCACCCCCCCAAAATCTAACTCACAAACTAAACAAATGAAGGCCAATTTCCCTTTAGGGAGGTGTACCTTTGACATCTGAAGACTAAATATATGTAGGTGAGCAAAACCATGTATCATACCCTCCAGGCTTTTCTTAAAGAAGAGGTCCAGAAATAAGTGTCAATATAGGGAAGGGTCCTGGATATGTCTCTCCAAGACTCACCTTCCCTGGGTTTTCTCATTCCAATTCCCTTGACCTATCCACACTTGACTCCAAGGAATTTCGGCCCAAACACAAAGTTTTCTCGTTTGGTTCCACTTAGCAGAGAGGCACATGCTGACATTTCCAAAATATCTTCACTAAAGAGTAAGGGCAAGGGGAATGGAAATAGTTGTAGAAAAATACAAAAAACTTAAATATGGCCTTGCTTCCAGAATAAGGTTTCTGGTCCTCAGTTACTTAACTGCATTTTGACACTCCCAGGTTACAATTTCCCAGGTAGCTCTCATGGTCTGTTTCCCTAAGGGCTCCCTGCCTGTCTTTGTTGGGGGCGTCTGCCTATCACCTCGTCTTCCTAAACTCCCCAGGAATAATGTCATCATCCATTTAGTCCTGTCCTGAGGATGTGCATCAAATACCCAGGTGCATGGTCATGGATTTCTTTGGAACCTGTCACACAGGCTCTGTTTTCAGTTGGAAAGAAAAATCTCTTGTGAAATTCATTGTCAGGATATCTTTGTTTGATAGATAAACTTCAGTGATCAACTCTATAGCTGAAGAACTCAGAAGAGACCTTTCTCCTTTCCCCAAATACACGGCAATGGGCAATGAACTCATCTATTATCAGCCACCCAGGAGGGTATATTGACCACAGAACAATGCGCAGGCATCAGCATAACATTAGTGTAGCCCGCTTGAGCCCTTGGCTTAAAATAGTTGAAAGAGAAATACTCAGAATTACTGCAGCAGCCCAGGGAGGACATTTAACATTATTACAAAAAAAGGATAATAGCCCTCTCTTCTTCTGACCAGTCAGAATCTACTTTTAAAGTGGAATATAATTTAGAACTGCACTGATCAACAGAGTAGCCACTAGTCACACGTACCTATTTAAATTGTAATTGATATTAGTTAAAATTAAATAAAATTTAAAATTGAGTTCCACAATTGCACTAGTCACTTTTCAGTGCTCAGTAGCCACATGTGGCTCGTAGCTCTATTGGCCAGCAGCGCAGAAGAGAATATTTCCCTCATCATGGCAAGTTCTATAGGATGGCACTGATCCAGAAGATATTCTTGCCACTAAAAAGGAATAAAATTTAAAACATTTTTCCTGTTACCACAATTCTGGGCAGAAAATGAAGCACTCAGGAATAAGATAAAAACTGCAGGGCTCAATAACAAAAATGGAAGCTTCTTTCATTTACTACATAACAAGTTTTGGGACATTTTGAGCATTTTTGGAAGGAAGAACTACCTATTTAACAATCAATGGATAGGAAAGAAAATTTATGCTTAAAGTGAATTTTAAGGTGCATAAATGGAGAGTAAAAATAAATAGCCTGATGTTACAAACTGGAGGCTCAACACAGGCTGATTTAGGTGAAACAGGGAGAAAACTGGCAGAATCAAGAAAAAGAGATTAGACTAGACCAAAACAGATAGGATTGTCTTAGTAGCCATATCTGGCTAAGAGATCTAGCAAGTTTTTCAGTGAGAATTATAAATTAATATCTGAACCCCGGTACATGTCTTTTATTTTTGGCTGCCTAGAACTGTGCTTAATTACATAGCAAAATTGTGTATAGAGAAAAACGATATGCAATGTCAGAGCGTGTTCTAGGACAGCAAAGAGATCAGCTGAGAGGTCTTTATGAACATTGAAGCTCTGAAGAAAGCAGACAAAAAATATAAAGAAATCTTATAAAGCAGATAGGCCTACATTTAATGTTACCTAGCTTTAATTATTTTACTTAGTTTATGTCACTTTTAACGATATATTCCCTATGTCATGTAGTTCAGATATGTCAGATTTGGTTAACTCATTCATCCTTGCAAAGGTTTCTGTGTGGGCAATTGATTCTTTTGAGGATTGACTATCACTAGCTGCACTTTCGGCTGCCATGAACCATTTGATCTGGGCATTTTTTTAAAACCTATTGCAGAATAAGCCAGAAACAAATCTGTTCCAGAAGTAGACTGGTCATGATGAAGGACCCAGAACTTGATTCATTGTAAGAAGCAGGGTGGTATTTTTTTTTTCTTTTCTTGAATAATGAAATCAAGAAACACACACAAACACATACACATGATCAGTTTTGAAGTCTCCCGGCCTCACCTCGTGACATACCATGCTTCATAACATATTTTGGATGATCATGTATCTTCCAGTCCTCTACACTCAACTATAGGTAGACTTTAGCAAAACTACTTTAGGCCTGTGGTGAAGCAAAGATGCAAAGTTCAGTTCACATCGGTCTAGGTGCCACAGGGAGATAAGCAGAATTTGATTAAGACAAGAAAGAAAGAAATGTGCTCCTAACTGCCTCTCCAAACATGGAAGATGCCTCTCCAACAAAGCCAAAACAATAACAAGCTACCAATTCTGCCCATCCAGCACTCACTTTCTCACTATCCTTCAGTGTCCTCTGGTTCTTCATCTCCTTTTTGTCCAGTTTATGTTCCAGGGTTCACCTTGATAATTCTGCAATAAAATATCTCCAATTCCTGTGCTGCTTTCCCTGATTGGGTAAATTCCAGCCAGGGAAGAACTCAATTACCCGACCTTCTCTAGTTCTGTACCTGAGCAGCTAAATGTTGATGGAGAAAATTATACATTGGCTTCAACTTTACCTTGGGAATCTCAGTCCTCAAAAGTGTCCTTCATACGACACAGCCATCATACCATACCACTATCCCTGGAGTTTTTGGCTTTGTTTTTGGCTCTCAAAAATACTATTTCATGCTTTCTTCTCCATCGTTAAATGTGCTACCTCATACCACGTCAAAACTCTCAGTTGATAATCTTGCTTCATTCTTTGTTGAGGAAAATAGAAGCCATCAAACAGGAACTTCTTGTTTTCCAACTTTACAAATCTACAATCCTGGATTCCCCCTCCTATCAGAGGCCAATGCCACCTGTGCTTTGAATCCCAGGTGCCCTAGCCACTTCAAGGACTTTGCTCCTTGAGTTATCACTCCCTCTCTCTGGGATCATTTTCAATAATACATAAACATGCTCTAGTGTTGTCCATTCTGGAAAGCATCTCTTGATTTGATCACCTCTCCAGATACTGTATGCTTTTCTGTTTCCTTTCATAGCTAAATTTCCTATTTTCTCCACAGGCTTCTATCTGGATTCTGCCCTATAGTCCACAAAGACTGCTCTTATTAAGTACTATAGGTTGTTTTTAGTGACCTCAATGTAGCCAAATCCAACGTGCACATTTCTATCTACATCTTATTTGGCCTTTTAGCTGCATTTGACAAGTTCACTTCTTCTTTCTTGAAGCATTCAGTCTTCTTTCTTGATTTCTGAGAGATTTTCCTTCTATCCTTTTGACCCACTTTTCTCAATTTCTTCATGGCTCCTTTTTTTTACTGACTTCCAAATGATGGTCTTCTCTATCCTTTCATCCAGGGCCATAGGTGCTTCTCTTCTCTTAGGTAATCCCTCCAGTCCAAACTTCTCTGAGCTATAGACATTGTTTTCCAACTTCTGACTTCACATCTCCATTTAATGTTTCCTGGTATTTCAAACTTAATGATTTTTGTACTACCAAAGCTCTAGGGTTTCCTATCCCAGCAAATGACACCACATTCCACTTAGTTGCCCAAGTCAGAAATCTCATTCCTCCTATCTAATCAATCATGAAGTCCTGTTGTTTTTACCTTCAAAATGTATCTAAAATGTCAGTGTAGGGCGCCTGGATGGCTCAGTCAGTTAAGCGTCCGACACTCTTGATTTCAGCTAAGGTCATGATCTCACAATCCTGAGATTGAGCCCTGCATTGGGCTCAGTGCAGAGTGTGGAGTCTGCTTGGGATTATCTCTCTCTCCCTCTCTCTGCTCCTCTCCTGCTTGTCCACAGACACTCTCTCTCTTCAATAAATAAATAAACTTTTAAAAAAATTTAAAAATACCATGTGATGTTGTCATCTCTCTTTTCTCTCATTGGTAACCATACAAAAGCAGAAAGAAAGAAAGAAAGAAAGAAAGAAAGAAAGAAAGAAAGAAAGAAAGAAACTCACAAGCTATATATCCCATTATACGAAGGAAACAGCCAAAATCCCAAACTATAAAACAAGTAGAATGGTTCCTCCAAAGCAGGAGAGATCATGCCAGGAGTGTACACTTGGCAAAAGTGGTGAGAGGGTCTATGGATATGAATCTTAGAGACAAAAAAGAATGTTTCTTAAAGGTGACAGGTACACCTTTATTTCCAAAACTGAAATCCCTTGTTTGTAACACTAGAGACAAGGTCCACATGCTGGCCATGAGAGTACCCTAGCCTTGGTTTGGTTCTGAGAAGCAGGAGAAGAGGATCTAAATAAGGAAATATAGAGACAGACTATATTTGCAGCAAGCAGTATTTCTCTTTGGCAGAGCAGGAGAAAGAGAAATGAATTGTGAAAATTCACTGCCTGTCACCATTGGCTAAAGAGAAGTAAAGCTAAACAAAAGTACACACAATCAAGGTTGTAAAAACATTTCAGCTAGCCTATGACTGGTGCTGGTCTTTCTTGCAGGTATAGTGGTAGCATAGAAAAACTCAGCTGCTTCAGAGATAAGTAATCAAAATGGAATATGCACAGTATCTATACAAGATGCTACACAAAGAAAAGAGAAAACAAAGGGTCAATAAAGTACACTTGTCAGAAAAATGTTTCCGTAAAACAGCTGAAAATTATGATCAAATATTTTATCATGAATCTTTAGAACAGAATGAATGAATCTCCTTTATGAGGAAAAGGCATAAAGCAGAGATACAAGAGCTCATGGAGCAGATGTTAACACAACAGAAAGAAATGAGATGTGAGCTGATAGAGCTCATGGAAGACTAGAAGGAAAAAAAATGTAACCATCAGAAAAATGAGAGCAGGAGCACCTGGGTGGCTCAGTTGTTTCAGCATCTGACTTTGGCTCAGGTCATGATCTCATGGTTTGTGGATTCGGGCCCCACATCGGGCTCTGCGCTGACAGCTCAGAGCCCGGAGCCTGCTTTGGATTCTGTGTCTCCCTCTTTCTCTGCCCCACTCCCCTCTCTCAAAAATAAATAACCATTAAAAAATTAAAAAAAAAAAAGAAAACAAACGAGAGAAAATGAGAAGGAATACATGGGCAAATAGGGCCTGCTGAAAAGACAGGAAAGGACATAACTGAGTGGAAATGAGGAAGTAAGCAAAGTGAAATGGAAATTTAAAGCATTTTTAAAGGATTAGAAAGCAATTTTAGATATAAAAGGCAAGCAAAGGTGAACCAATTGCATAATTGAAGTGTAGGAAAACAAAGATAATAAAATCATACTTATAGATGTGACTATAGAAATTTTTCCTAAAATAAAAGAATACTTGAACTTACATCTTGAAAGACTCGATATATCCGAGGAGAAACTCCCCCAGAGCAGATAGAGCATATTAAAGTTACTAAATTTCAAGGAAAAGGAAAATATAAAGCTAGGTTCAGACTTCTACATCACAATATTCAATGTTAGAAAACCATCAAAGGAAAAAGTTCCAAAAATCAGCATCCAAAGATGTTATCTGACTGTTGCTCAAGTATGAAAGTATAAAACAAAGTTTTGACCATGCATATTATTCCCTTGAGTGCTACCTAATGATTCATTCATGTGACAAACACGGGTGAAACAAAAGATGATCTATGAGACTACTTACTACAGAGGACTGGCAGGGAGCAATGAATATATTTATCTAAGAGTAAAACAGTATGGGGATTAGGGCAACAGAACAAAATACAAATCTTACATGCTTGACAATGCAAAAATGAAAAACTAACAAAAGTCACAAGGGGAAAAGAAAAAGTAAAGTGCATGTAAATAGGCTGATTTCCTTATCTTTAATCACTCAAAGTCAATGGATAAATACAATATAAAATTGTGTAGTAGAGAAGAAGTAGGGGGTAGAAGAGAAAATATTCATTTAATCCATGCTTATGGTAGGAAAATAGTAGAGATACCAATAAACGAAGGATTGGGACATTATATAGAGTTGTAATTGTAAAGGTAAAAACTAGAATGATACAAGTCTTCCTATTTAGCAGAAGAAATACATAAGGAAAAAAATCATAGAAAAGTGACTGCTAGTGACTTATTTTTTTAAATATGAAAAAGCGATTACAAAAGTAACATTAAAAAATTGAGACTAGGGGCACCTGGCTGGCTTATTCAGTAAAGCATGTGATTCTTGATCTCAGGGTTTTCAGTTCAAGGCCCACTTTGGGTGTAGAGATTACTTAAAAATATAAACAAAAAAGTGAGCCCACATATATTTGTTAAATCAATGAATATAAATGGGCTAAACTCACCTATTAAAAGAAAAGTACATTTTGACTGTATCACAAATCAAATTCAGTGCTGAATCTAAGAGAGATACATAAAACAAAGTGATTTAGTAAGGGTAAAAATAAAAGGATGAGGCAAAGTAAATTAGGCAAATGCAAACAAAAAGAAACAGAGATGGTGATCTTATACCAGAAAAGGTTGGATTCAGGCCAAAAACTATCAGATGAAAAAAGTACAGCCTTTTAGAATATTCCAGGGTACAGTTCATAGGGAAAAAATGAATAATTTATATCTATTATCAAGTAAAATAGCATTAGCATTTAAAACGCAAAAAAAGAAGGTGATACGATAAGAAATGAAAACACATTAGTGGTGGGAAATTAATCACTTCAGTCCACAACAGATGAAGAAGACAAAAAATAAGTAAAATTGTTGCACACAAATAATATCATGAGATAGTCCTTATGGTTAAACAGAAAACATATCCTCAAGTGTCCGGAGGAAGTTTATAAAAATGGACTGTATTAATCCATAATAAAAATCTCAATAAATTACAGCAAGGAAAAAGTTGGACAACGTTGACTGATAGCAATGCAGTAAGAATAAAAATTAATAGCAAACCCAGATTCCACAAACTTCTACCACTACTACTATGTAGAAATTTGAAAAGAAGGAGTGCTCTTGGCTCTTGGGTGCTAATGAAATTCAAACTCAATTCGGATCCTATGTAGGAAAAACAACAATGAAAAGCTAAATCAGAACCAATGAGACACAGGTAAAGCAGTACAAAGAGGTAACTTCATAGTTGTAAAATACATCCATTAACAAAGAAGAAAGAATAAAAATATATCAATTAATAAGTTAGCAAATTAACCACAAATTAATGTGAAGGAAAGAGAAAGGCTGATAGAGAAGTCAAAAATCAATAATTTTGGAAATTTAAAAATAGTAAAACTAGTGCATATATGCAAAAATCATTTTTAAGAGAGACATAGTAACAGTATAATAGAAACTGTTAATTAATCTTAATATCAGACAAAGAAAGCACAAACACAAAAAATAAGACATGAAAAGAATTGACTTACGCAGAAGAAATCAAAAGAATCATGCATGAGTCAGCTTAACCCTATCAGAGATAACTTTATAATCTATGAAAAGAAAGTTGAAAACAGGGATGCAGAGATGAATGGACATTTTCAAAGAAGTTATAATCCTTGATGTAATAATAAGGACCATCTTATTCATGATATTTAGTAGTACTATAGCCAGGTAAATATAATTTACTAAAACTAACTGCAGAAGAGACAGGAAATTCAAATAGACCAATTCCCACAGAAGAAACAACACAATGAAAAACCTCATCTTTGGGGCGCCTGGGTGGCGCAGTCGGTTAAGCGTCCGACTTCAGCCAGGTCACGATCTTGCGCTCCGTGAGTTCGAGCCCCGCGTCGGGCTCTGGGCTGATGGCTCGGAGCCTGGAGCCTGTTTCCGATTCTGTGCCTCCCTCTCTCTCTGCCCCTCCCCCGTTCATGCTCTGTCTCTCTCTGTCCCAAAAAATAAATTAAAAACTTTGAAAAAAAAATTAAAAAAAAAAAAACCTCATCTTTTCCCTGGTCTTGATTAAAAAAAAAAAAAAATCAGGTTCACAGTTTTCACAGAAAATTCATAGGAAAACAGTTAGAGTAATGCTACCTAAAATGTTTCAGAGCATTAAAGCAAGGAAACCCCTAAGTAAATTTAATGAAATGCAATGATTGCATTAAAAAAGACCCACAAACCAATCTCACTTATGACTATGGGTGCAAAATTTCTTTAAAAAAAAATTGCGAGTAGAATTCAGTTGTGCCATATATACCAGACCAAGTAAGGTTTATTCAAAAAACGCAAGAATGATTTAAAATTAAGAAATCTAAGATACAATTTATTACATTAGTAAATGTAAGGATAAAAATCATAAAACAATTTTTGTATATGCCATTATTGGTGTAGGAAAATAAGCCTCCTAACAAAATAGGAATAGAAGCAAACTTCCTGAACACGATAAGATATAGTTATCTAATTCCTAAAACTAGCATCTTGCCAAATGGGTAAATACTAGAAACATCCTCATTAAAGGCAAGAACAGGGGCACCTGGGTGATTCAGTCAGTTGAGCATCTGACCTCATCTCAGGTCATGATTTCACAGAGTTCATAGAGTTTGAGCTCCCCATCAGGCTCACTGCTGTCAGGGTGAAACCCGCTTTGAATCCTCTGTCCCCCTTTCTCTCTGCCTTTGTCCAGCTCACGCTCTCTCAAAAAATAAATAAAACATTAAAAAAGTCAGGAACAAGTTCAGGATGGCTTAGAGGTTAATATTGACCATTATTTAACATTCTGTTAGAGGTACTAGCTGATGCAATTAGAAAAACACAAGAGATACAATGTGGTACAGTTACCATGATCTACAGATGATATGATTGTATATTTGGAAAACCTGAGAAAAATCTTTAAACAGTAAAAGAATACAATAAAGTAAGTTATTAGCTACAAAATTAGTATACAGCAATAAACGAATCACTGTCCCTAAACCAGTCAGAGTGGAAAGGGAGGGATTTACACTGCTTGTCAAATCTTATAAACACACTTGCAGTCACGAATGAGGTAAATCCCACTCAAACACCATGGGCAGTCTCCCCCAAAGAAAGTCCAAGTGCTGTTTGAAGGGAGAAGGAGGAATATATGCTGGATAGGCAATAAACAAATTTCTACTCAAAGAATGATTAGATATTTATGTTCTTATCATTAATAACTGCTGCTAATCTCCTCTCATAAGATGGACGGTAACCAATGGTTTAGTGGTTACTAAACAAACATATTTAGAAAGAAGCCAGCAAGGATAGTAACAGTGCTGGGGTTGTTGTTTTTTTTTTCCTCTAGCGAGATTGAAAATGAAATACTGATTCTCAAATCCTGACAGTCATAAAATGCTGTTATTCCTTTCATCTTCCTGCCTCCTCTCCCCCGATTTCCTTTTTTTTTTGGCACATGAATTTATCCAGATGAATTCTCTAAGAAAGGGACATTGATGTATCTGGGCGTATGTGTACCAAGGGCTTCTGCTACACGGTTATATAAAGGATGTTGAATATGTGGGAATCTATGAGGTCAATAACTTTTTTTATATACATCATTGAGATCAATAACTTTTTTATATACATCATTTGGTTTATTATAGATGACTGGATCCCAAATGCCTTACTCATTAACGGGATGCTATTATATTTCAACTACTCTCATTCTCCTTGGATGTAAGTTTAAAATAATATTTTTTAAAGCCTAACAGCTATCATTTTATCCCAAAAGCCTAACATTTTATCCCAAATGGCTTTTACAACAGCAGTAATTATGTTGTATTGATTATGTATTCATGAGTTTCAAATACACAAATTATCATAGTTGTCTTTAGAAGTATACTGTGGAGAAGATTTTTTTTAAAGATTTTTTTTTAATAAGTTACCTTGGGTATCTGAGAGATGACTAAGAATTTCTTCAGAATGGCTTATTCTTTGTTAGATTAAAATTCAATAACTCTTTAAGATAGATTGAAAATAGAACCTTTATGATCCACAACTGACTTGACTGCATTACAGTAATACAACAGTGGAGAGATGACAGATATCATTTGTATGTAGGAAGAACATGGTAGCATGTTTTGATGGATTTCATGGTGGTATTTATCTCTAGCAAGTATTACTGGCGTTGGGATGAGAATCTGAAAAGTTTTTTACTCCAGCTTTATTGAGATATAATTGACATATAACATTGTGTAAGTTTAAGGTGCACAGCATGAGGATTTGATATCAGTATATATTGTGAAATGATAACCACAATAAGGTTAGTTAACACATCCATGACCTCACATGGTTACAATTTGTGCCTGTGTGTGAGAACTTTCAATATCTATACTCTCAGCAACGTTCAAATATATGCTACAACATTGTTAACAACAGTTATCATTTAAAAGTTTTATGATGCATTTTCAAAGGTAAAAGGGTTAAAAGAAATTGTGCATTTATAGTGATAATTAAGGAAAATGAAATACATTGAGTTTGTGAAAGCATATAATTTAATTGTTGCTTGCATTTTAATGACTCAAACTTTAAACTACAAATATGAAAGTTTCACAGAAACACATGCATCTGTATTATAAAGAATGCAGGTAATGTATATGCCAAATTAAAAGATTAAAATGACTATACTGTTGTTTCAAATGCAAAACATAAATTATTGCATGTCACAACACATGCTAATATGATTCAGATTCACATTAAATTAAAAAAAATATTTTTAAAATGATCTAGAACACTGGTTTCTGTGCCTTGTCCCTTTCAAAAGAACATAACAAAGAATAGGTAATGAAGAATACACTCAGCTTAAACTAAAATAAGAATATTTTAAAACAATCATTTCTTGAATACTTGATGCAAGCACTTTATAATATCCAAAAGTTGAAAAAAGGTCAAGTAAAAATAAATCTTTCTCTTCCTGCTGCCAACATCGTTTCCCTGGCAGTACCATTCGGTCCGGGTTCTTGTGTCTTTCTAGCGTTGTTCAATATGCAAAGAAGCTAACGTAATAGTAGAAATTATGTAACAGTATCATTATATACATGTTGGATACTGAAGTTCTTAAATTGAAGAATACTTCCTGAAGGATATTCCATTTTAATGACTTTAGAAATACTGTTTTCCACATCATAATTTATTTAATCAATTCTTGTATGAGTCAGGGTTCTCCAGAGAAACAGAACCAATAGTGTGGATATGTAAACAGAGAGAAATTTATTTTAAGGAATTGGCTCATGCAATTATGGAGGCTAGGAAGTCCAAAATCTGAATGATGGGTTGCAAGGGCAGAGAACTGGGAAGAGGTGATGTTGCAGTTCAAGTCCAAAAGCCATCTGCTGACAGAATTCCTTCTTGTTTGACGGAGGTCAGTCTTTTGGTCTATTCAGGTCTTCAGTGATTGGACGAGGCCCGCCAACTTTATAGAGGGCAATATGCTTTACTTAAAGTCCAGTGATTTAATGAAAATTTCATCCAAAACATACAACCCTCATACAACATCCAGAATAATATTTGACTAAATATCTGGGCACATTGGCCCAACCAAGTTGATATATAAAATTAACTATCACTTGTGCTTATTCCATTTGTTTACAATTTTTAGCTAATATAACGGGTATCATAATACATAAATTAATTCACAGACATGAATGCATATCTATAAAATAAATTTACATAGTGGAATTGCTAGTCTATTGGTGTGCACTTTTAAAATTCTGATAAATATTGCCAAATTGTCTTCCAAGTGTTTGCATCAACGTATACTTATTAAGGATGAGAGTGTCTGTTTTCCCAACCCTTTCCAACATAGTGTGTTAGGAAACTATTTGATCTTGGCTATTTGAGTAGATGTGTAGGAGTTAGGTAACTAATGAGAAGGCATTGTATACATCTCAGCTGGGATGGTGTTCCTCATCACATATACAGATTCGGAATGTGCGTGGCAGTGTTATCACAATAACGATGGAATGAAATGTAGAATGCAATTTATTTTAGAATTAGCATAACTAATATAGGATAAGAAACAATCAGTATAGGAATCAATATTATTTATTTAATTATAAATGGTAATTGTAATAATAAATTTCATAATTGTCATATGCTAAGATACGAAGTTAATCATAGATCAGAACTCTGGTTACACTGAATTGAAATGTCTAAAAGAAGATGTAATTAATGATAGGGCCATCTTTGAGCATTTGTTTTTGTTGAAAATATATTCTCCAGTTCGTTTAGCAATAAATCATATGAGTTAGTCTCCTACTACGGGGGTTTTAAGTCATGATACTTAAAAATCATAGTCTTATATTTTCTTAGTTACAAAAAGCTCTGTTCATCAGAAAATGCGCTTTCTGTTCACAGAAACAGATGGTATGTAATATTTGACCTTCTCAGAGAAGATAGAACTGAAAAGTACATGAACAAGAGTATAAACACCATGAATTTCGAAATGCTGCAGGTGAACACACAATTTCTAGTTAAAAACTTTCTTAGAGTATGTCTCTCATCAGATGTAGGGCTTGTCTTTAGACAATGGGTCTGAAAGAAGATAGACAGCTTGAAATGAAAGAAATCATTTATAAAAGTATTCTGCTCCCCCCCCCCCCCCAACCTCATTTCTCTTGTGGAAAAGAGGAGAAAAATAAGACAGCAGGGACTAAAGAACTCAAACTCTGGGTATCAAGGTTTCAAACATGTAGCAGACATGCTTATCAAGGCTTCTTTGTGCAGCAGACACACACTGGGTTGACTACCCAGCTCAGAATGACTCTCCAAATGGCCATGTTTGTCCTACTCATCTCGTCCTTCATTTGAGGGAATTGTTCATTCTTTCTATGCTCTGAAGGGAGGCTTTATCCCATCACAGAGTAACCTCCATTTCATAAAAATATATACATATAAATAAAAAAGAGTACATCCCTTTGGCCATTGTGATTGGTCCAACACATGAGTGTGTGATTTAGTTTATGCCAATAAGTGTCCTTCCCTGATATTTTCCAAGTTGAGGCTAAGAGGAAGCACCTCTATTTCTGTTTGTTGCTAAGCTATGAGCATGATGAGTGTGGATTCACCGGAGGCTATGTTTCTAATTTTATATGAATATTAGGCCCCTGATTATAAAGCTAACAGAGAGAAGCAGATCCAAGATTTGGAGTGGAAGAGAGAGAAAGAGAGGCAAAAAAAATTTAAATCATCACCTCACATCCATCAGGATGGCCGCTTTAAAAAAAAAAGTGTTGGTGAGAACGTGGAGAAATTAGAACTCCTTTTATTTTTTAAATGTTTATTTATTTGGGGGGGGGGACAGAGAGAGAGGTGGACAGAGGATCTGAAGCAGGCTCTGTGCTGAGAGCAGTGAGCCCAATGTGGGGCTTGAACGCACGAAGCATGAGATCATGCCTGAGCCAAAGGAGACCCTCAGCCAACTGGGCCACCCAGATACCCTGAGAAACTGGAACTCTTGTGCACTGCTGGTGGGAACATAAAATGGTGCAGCCAGTATGGAAAACAATAGGGCAGTTCTTCACAAAAATTTAAACATAGAAATACTGTATGATTCAGCAATCCCACTCGTGGGTATATACCCAAAGGAAGTGAGAGTAGGGCCGTGTACAAATTTTGTATGCCCATGTTCATAACAGCATTATTCAAAATAGCTAAAAGGTGGAAGCAACCCTAGTGTCCACTGACGATGAATGGATAAACAAAATGTAGTATATACATACAATGGAGTATTATTCAGCCTTAAAATGGATGGAAATTCTGACAGGTAGTACAACATGGATGAACTTGAAGATACTATGTGAAGTGAAATAAGCCAGTCTCAAAAGGACAAATAAGATATGATGCCACCTATATAAGGTTCTTAGAGTAGTCAGATTCATAGAAACACAAAGTACAATAGTGGTTGCAAATGGCTGGGAGAAGAAGAAAATGAGGAATTATTTAATGGCAATAGTTACAATGTTTCAAGATGAAAAAAATCTGGAGATACATCACACCATGATGTGAATGCACTTAACAATACTAAACTGTACAATACTAAAATGTACACTTACAAAATGATTAAGGTATGAACTTTATGTTAGTGTATTTTACTACAATTAGAAGTTACTTAAGTAACTTCTTAAAAGCATTAGATGAAAACATAGGTAAAAATCTGTCTAATGTTAGTATGATGTCAAAAGTAAAAACCATAACAGAAAATGTCTATATATACAAGGAATGTCTTAATGCTGCTTATCTGTTGATCTTGGCATTAGGGCTACGTTTTTTTGTCTTTAACAAACTATTTTTCTGTAATTAGGAAATCTGATGAGTAATTTTTAATTAGGAAAAATGAGACACTGGTTTTTTTTTCCCCCTTCATTCTGCCATTCACCAAAGATTGTGAAAAATTATGAAATTCAATGTTGGTGAAGGTATGAAAACAGGTACTCTTGTACATTATTCATGGGAGTATCATTTGGCACAACCTTTCTGAAAGGTAATTTCGTCACATATATCAAAAGCTTGAAAAATTTGTGCATTCTTTGCTCCATCAATTCTGCATGTGAGAATTTATCTTAAAGAAATGGACCTGTAGCCTGAATGTTTAGCCATAAGCTTTTTCATTGTTGATCTCAGTGTGGTTCATAATAGTCAGGAATTGAAAACAAACTAAGGATCCAACAATAGGACAAAATAAGTCAGTTAGAGAAAGACAAATATCATCTGATTTCACTCATAAGTGGAATTTAAGAAACAAAACAGATGAACATATGGGAAGGGGGAAAAAAAGAGAAGAGAAGGAAAAAAAAAACCATAAGAGACTCGATAGGGAACAGACTGAGGGTTGATGGAGGGAGGTGGGTGGGGGATGGGCTAGTGGGGTTGGGTATTAAGGAGGGCACTTGTTATGATGAGCACTGGGTGTTGTATATCAAGTGACAAATCACTGAATTCTAGTCCTGAAACCAATATTGCACTGTATGTTAACTAACTAGAATTTAAATAAAAATTTTAAAAATAAAAGGTTTTAAAAAATTGTATGAGCAGTATATCACTTGTATAAAAAATAGTATCTATCTATATATTATATATTAAAAATAATATATAAAACTAGAAAAATAAGACTAAAAAGGCATGCATTAAAATGTTGACTGTGTTTTTTTCTAATGGATTATAGATGCTTTCTGGCATAGTGTAGTAAGTGAAATGCTTATGGATCTTCCAAATCAGCCAAGCCCAGAAGAATGATGTAGGATTAAAGAAAAAAAAGATCTAAAATTATAAAATTTAATTTGCTAATTTTTACAATATGTTCAAAAATTAAAACACCCCCAAATTCTTTTTCTCTGGCATTCTAAGAGACACAACACATATGAAAGAAATAAAAGAAAATGAAGTCATCTTATTACCTGGTAAAACAAAGTGACTTTACCGACATTTCTGCTAATGGAAGTTAAGATTTAAATGTGACTTTCGTGCTACTAGTGAGTAGAAACATGAAAAGATTATAAAGTTATCTGAAGGTAAATTATTTTGTTTTCCATTCCATTTCAATAATTGCTGTTTCCATAATTTCCACCTTATTTCCATAATCACCACTTTCTGTTCTAACCCCATTCTTAATCCTCATTTTAATTCCAATCCTTTCTCTATGAATGCTTTTAGTGTATATATTATATGCCCAGTGACACATGTTTTTCTATCCTATAACCCTCTGAAAATCCACTTTTAGAAGTGACTCATTTGGACTCTGAAAATTAGTACTACAAATTAATTCTGCACTGTACATATGATTCTACCTACCCACATAGATGGAAACTCTTTGGGGAAAGGTCTTTGACACTTCTCTTTAAACTAATGGTAACATACTATGAATAACTCTTTAACAGAGGAGAAAAAAATATGTCCATCTTTAGTTGGCTCCTTTGGAACTGTCCTAGAATATAAAAATCAATGTGATACCAGAGATTACACGAATAGATCTTAAATCTCATGGAAAGAAGAAGATTCAAATAAGCCCAATTCTTAAATAGACCTAGGGGTATAACCTTCAAAATGAAAGAGCTGAAGCTAATTTATATTTCAAACTACAACAAAGGTTTAGATCATTGATTTCTGAGGTCTATGATTTGATGAAACTCATGTCCTGATTACCAAAAACACACAGGACCTAGTTATCATAGTGGAAGCATTACTACCACTTTTATGTCTTGTCAAAAAATAAGGGCACTGGGGCACCTGACTGGCTTAGTCAGTAGAGCATGTGACTCTCAATCTTGGGTTTGTTAAATTCAAGCCCCACAGTGGGTACAGAGATTACTTTAAAAAAAAAAAAGGCACATATGTAAAGATTGAAAAATGACCAATAAAGGATCAATTTTGAAAACAGAAAAGAGATTAGGCAAACACCAACAAAGACTTAATTTCTTTGTTTAAACAAGACCCTTGAAGCATTAGGTTATAGCATTCAAATGATATTTTATATCAGTAAAGAAAAAAAAGAAAAAGAAATAAGGATATGTGCTTTATAATAAAACAGATTGCATATCGCATTTATATAACTTGAACACTTAAAAAAAGTGATAGCTAAAACTACCTACTTTGGAAGAATTTTAAAACTCACCAGCCCTAAAAATAGATTATCATTTTCTTAACCTAAACATTTATTTGTATGGCCCATGGTCTGCTAAAAAGAGACATTAACAAACAAAATAGAGCTAATTTATGTTACTAAGAATTTATAAACCTCACCCTTTCTTCAAAAAATGACTGAATCTATGAACGCTTAGGGTAAAGGATTTATAGCAGTTTTTCAAATAGGAGTGGTTCCAAATACTAGCTTTTCCCAAAATAATTCCCCAAGGACTTAGTATAAGAGAACTTCAATTGATGTGTAAATGGAGAAGGGGATTGTCTATATGGATGATTCAGTAGAGTGCCAAAACCATCCATCTTACTAATGTCAATAGATTTGCTGCTTTCCATTTACCATTCAGTGGAAGTACTCTGAGTTTTAGTAAGCCTCAAAAAACAAGACTCTTTCTACTGTAAACTCTTTAAGGAGAATGACACATTTCATCCTAACACCTCAGTGAGAATGAATTACTTTTTTTTTTTTTAATTTAAATTCCAGTTGGTTAACATACAGTACAATATGGTTTCAGGAATAGAATTCAGTGATTCATCACTTATATACAACACCCAGGGCTCATCACAAGTGCCCTCCTTAATACCCACCAACCATATAGCTCATCTCCCACCCACCTCACTCCATCAACCTTCAGTTTGTTCTCTATCATTAAGAGTCTCTTGTGGTTTGTTTACCTCTCTCCTCTTCCCCCGCTCCCCCCACTTCCCATATGTTCATCTGTTTTGTTTCTTAAATTCCACATATGAATGAAATCATATGGTATTTGTCTTTCTCTGATTGACTTATTTCATTTAGCATAATACATTCCAGCTCCATCAACGTTGTTGCAAATGGCAAGATTTCATTCTTTTTGGTGGCTGAGTAATATCCCATTGTGTATATAAACCACATCTTCCTTATCTATTCATCAGTCAATGGACATTTGTGTTCTCTCCATAGTTTGGCTATTGTTGATAATGGTATCTCTTGAGAAAGGAGGAGCCATGTCATCTGAATACCTTGGACAAGGGATCCCTGGGAGGCAGGGGTTGAAAGAGGGAATAAATAGCAAAGAAAAGAGAGGTGAAGGCTAAGACAAACTTGTCCTGTATCTGAATCTTGCCTTCCCAAAACAGACTCTGGCTTCCACCTGTGGTCTTTCTATTTCCATTTGCTTAGTCTCTGTATCTCCCCATTTCGTGCTTGCTGATCAAGAAACAGAAAGCGAAGGGGGCAAGAGAGGTCACACATGAATCTTTTCAATATGGGGAAAAAGAAGGAAAGTCATAAAATTTTAATCTTAGAAATTATAGCTGTGTTTAATAGTAAAAAATTGAAAAGTAACGATCCTTTTTGGCTGCAGAGAGAAATCATTGAGAGAAGCTGGCAGAGTTTGGATTCCCTAAGAAGTAGACTCTGAGTCAGAGATTAGCAGGCAGGAGATTCATGAAGAGCGTTCTAGGGACCATCGCCTACATGAGGGTAAGGGAAGGCAAAGAGAAGGGAAAAGAACTGACAGAGGGAGAAATTGAGCCATGATAGATCCTCAATGAAAGCCTTTACCCTCTGGAATGTTCTTTAGACAGTTTGACTCTTTTAAGAAAAGTTGAGTTGAGTGGGGCAAGAGGGCCAGGCATTATGCCTTCACATTGACCAGTGATCAGATGTAGAACACCTTGTGAAGGTAAGGACACTCTCTCACTTGAAGCAATCCCTGAAGGGGGCTGAGAGGTGACAGCTGAGTTGTCTGCAACATTCCTAAAAGGTAGGGGAATAAGACCTTCAGTTGTGAAAGGGGATTTGGGTAGTGTATCCCAGTGTCCACCACAGAGAGAAAATTAGTACCTACCACAGAGCTTGATATGTTACTCAAGAAACATTTGTTGAAATGATGAATTTTCTTGTTCTGCCTTTCAAATTGCTCACCCTTCCCAAAGAAAAACAAATGTGATATTATTAAAGCTTTCACAGATGAACAACTGCCTTTGATGTAAGTTTTTGTCAAGTAGAAAGACTGGCAAAAACTGTAACGGAACTGTACCTGTGGCCAAGGAAAATGGCATTATGTAACAGACATCTGTGAGAATCTGCCCTAACTTTATGTGCATTTAGTTTTGCATTTTTGTAAAACATTTCCATTTTGAAACAATGTCAAACATACAGAAAACTTACAAAAATAGTATAAGGAACTTTTGTTATTTGAACAATTTGAGAACAAGTTTCTGACCAGATGCTCCATTACCCCTTAATACTTTAGTGTGTATTTCCTATATACAAGGACATTCTCCTATCCATGATACAACCAACCAAGATCAGGAAACTAACATTGACACATTACTACCACTGAATCCTTATACCCTGTTCAAGTTTTGCCAACTGTTCCATTGCCATTTATAGCAAAAGGATCTAGTCCAGAATTAAGTGCTGCATTTAGTTTCATGTCTCCTTAGAAGTCTTCATTCAGTCTCAAATAGTCCCTCAATCTGCTGACTTTTAGGACCTTATCACTTTTGAAGATTATAGGTCAGTCATTTTTTTTTAATGTTTATTTATTTATTTTGAGAGAGAGAGCCTGAGCAGGAGAGGGGTAGAAAGAGAGGGAGAGAGAATCTCAAGCAGGCTCCACACTGTCAGAACAGAGCCCAATGTGGGGCTTGATCCCATGACCATGAGATTGTGACCTGAGCAGAAATCAAGAGTCAGATGCTTAACTGACTGAGCCACCCAGGTGTCTCTAGGTCAGTAATTTTTAGAATGTTCCCCAGTTTAGCTCTAATGTTACGTAACAATTAGGTCATGCTCCTTTGGCAGACATTTCACAGAAGTGATGAAGTATTCTCATTACATCCTACTGGGTGGGTGCAGGTTCCACATTTTCAATTTAGCTCATTACTGGGGTGTTGTTCACTTGGATAATTCGATTAAAATGATGTCTTCTAGAGGCACCTGGGTGGCTCAGTCGGTTAAACATCTGACTTCGGCTCAGGTCATGATCTCACGGTTCATGAGTTTGAGACCCACATTGGGCTCTGTGCTGACAGCTTGGAGCCTGAGCCTGCTTTGGATTCTGTGTCTCCTTCTCTCTCTTCCCCTCCCCCATTCACACTCTGCTTCTGTCTCTCTCTCAAGAATAAACATTAAATAAATAAGTAAATAAAATGATGTCTTCTAGGCGCTACTGTTATAAACTAACTTAATATCCCTTTTTAATCCATAAGTATTTTGTAGGGAGATACTTTGAGATATTGTAACTATCTCATTCTCATTAAACATACAATTTATTTATATCATTACTGACTTGTGGATTCATATTTTATTCAATGGTTAGAATTTATTACTATTATTATTTTAATGCCCAAATCATCCCAGTTTTTCTAGTGGTATTCACTTCAAGCTGATGGCTGTGTCCTTTTGACATGACCCCCCTCCATCATTTTGGGAGGCATTTCCTTAATTTCTAACACAAGAAGATGTTCCAGGTTCAATTTGTACTTCCTCTGCCCAAACCCCAGAATGAGCCATTTCTCCAAGCCTCTAAGACCAGCTCTCCAATAGAAATGTGTGGACTCATCACAAGGATGTAAAACAAATGCTAAAGAGGAGTTTATAAAAGCTATATAATAGATTGTTCCTTGCTCTTTGAATTTGAAAGATACAACACTCTGTGCTTGAAATCCTAGCTCCAAAGGTACAGATTCCCTAAGAGTTTACTGCAATATCTTCCGTGTATAAATATATCTTTAGCATAGCTAGGAGGTAATGTAGTTAGTAATACTTTGCATAACATAGGACATTTCTAGAACGAAGGCCTGTAAAGGGTGATAAAACCTGTTTAAAACTGCTGGGTGGTAAGATTTGTGACAGCCAGTTCAGCAGCACCCGTGGTGGACTTTAAGCAGAGGACATGGGTTTGTGTCTCAGTGGAATCATTTTATGTGAAAAGAAGCTCTGCCTCACTAGGTTGCTGTAAACACTAAATGACATAGCTACTGTAAAATTGCCATGTAAACTGGAAAAAAAAGGCTATTTTAATATAAAATTTTATTTAGCAATGCTAACAATCACTTAAATGTTAAAATCTCTGAAAGGAATTCCTTGGTTTTCTCAAGAAAAGAAAAACCAGTGTGCCAAGAAACTCTACTAACATTAGGCTTTTAAAAATGTGACATTGCCTTTATATGCCGTATTAAAAAAATTTTTTTAATATTTTTTTATTTTTGAAGGAGAGATAGAGTGTGAGTGGGGGAGGGGCAGACACACACACACACACACACACACACACACACACACACAGAATCCGAAGCTGGCTCCAGGCTCTGAGCTGTCAGCACAGAGCCCGATGCAGGGCTCAAACTCACAAACTGCGAGATCATGACCTGAGCCGAGGTCGGATGCTCAACCAACTGAGCCACCCAGGTGCCCCTATACGTTGTATTTTTTCATAGGACCTTTAGTATATCTCAAATTGCAGTTTTGCTGAAATCTCTCTGGTGACTGTGCTATTATTGCTTATTAACCTTCTCACATGCTTTGCTAAATTCAGAATATTTTGTTCTTTGAGGTCATTTACAGGTAAGGTGTGAAACTGTTAAAATTACTGAGAATGAACTACTAATGACAATAAAAAGTCTGCAGTTTTTTTCAAAGGTAACAAAATGGTTTGTTAGACTATGGGTGGACTACGGTGGATCTGGATAACACATTATGAAGAAAAAGAAATATTACAGAATTCTCACTTGTTCCTCAGTGAGACACTCGTAGAAGAAACAAAACTATAAATTACTGCTATTTATTTAGGATAAGAATGGTACTGTTTTTTAGAGTCCTCATCTTTTAGAATATATATTGGAATATTTTAAAATGAAATATGAAAGAGATACTTTTGCTAAGGAGGGTGGGTCAGAGGACACTATAGTGGTCAGCAAACTTTTTTTTTTTTTGTAAATCCTAAATAATAAATTTTTTAGGCTTTGCAGGCCATACAATCTGTTGCAACTACAAAACTCTGCTATTGTAGCATGAAAGCAGGCAGAGACAACATTTAAACAAACTGCATGGCTGTGTTCCAATAAACTTTATTTACAGTAACAGGCGGTAGGCTGGATTTGACCTGTGGTTCATAGTTTCTCCAACCCTGGTATGAATGAAACAAGGTTTGCCATGATTAATAATTACGAAGCTCAGTAATGGGTACATAGAGGTCATTAAACTATGCTGTGTTTATTATATATTTGAAATTTTCTGTAATACATTGTATATAGTAAAAAGTCAAAAAACAAAGAAGAGATAAAAATTTGGAAAGGCTTAGAACAGAGAATGTGATAACCGGGTTGTGATAAAATATACTAATATTTAATATACACATTTAAAAGTAGTTTATCTTAATGATCAGATTTATTGTTAAGAATAAAGGACTATTTCCTATTCTCCTTTTATACAATTAGCCTGATCATTTTTCCAAATGTACTGAATTCCAATATTGATGTCTATCCTTTGAGAAACTGGTTATATTTTGTAATGTATTAAATTTAGGCATATTTAAGTGCCAAGAGATGTCAAAACAGATTTTATTTTTAAAAAGCATCACAGAAATAAAAGAGAAACTTCACATGGTATTCTACAACTTTGGGTGGCAATGCTGTTAAAGTTCAAGGTTCAAGGTTTCCCCTGCTCCAGATCCATGACTGTGATACATAAGAAAAAATATACAGCTTAAAAAAAAGAGACATGAGTTTGTTCAATAGGATAAACATTTCTGTGAGGTGGGAACAGAAAAGAAATACAACAAAGAAATGGGGCCTGGAGCCATCCATGGGCCTGCTGGACTGGATTGCGAAGTAGGCAGAAGCAACTGAGAGTCAACACGTTTTGGGGGAGTAGAGAATAAAAGTGCCCTAGATGAGACGGAGATCAAGGACAGGTTCACTGCCTAAAACTAGGTGCTGGGCTGGGTGATTCTCACTCACCTCCACTCTCCCACAGGGGAACTTTAAAACACTGCTGCTGGCTACTTCATGGGAAGCTGCATGCTTCCGGAAGCAGAAGTGCAGTCCCACATATGACCATGGAGGGTGACATAAATTACTGGCCCAAATGCTTCTCCCCTCTCTGTACCCATATCCTCTACTATGCTAAGTTTGAAGGTCTTTCCACAGAAGGCAGTATACTTTTCCACCCTTTGACTTAGGGCTCAGCCATGGAACTTGTTTAGGCCAGTGGGATATTAGTAGATGTGATGGAATGTGCTTGTCTCACGGGGCTTACCTTCTTGTACTTCTGTCACCTCAGTGAAAAGGGCTTTCCCTGGGGTAACTGCCACTGTTCAACCTGGGCCTTAGCACGAGTATTTGCAGACCAGAGCTGCCCCACCTGCCCACAGACCTGTGATATAAAGCAGAGCTGCTTCAGCCATTGATACCTGAAGCTGCTGTAACTGACCTGCAGACCCACTAGAGAATTAAAAGCTTAATGTTATGTGTCACTGACATTTTGTGGTTGTTCATTACACAGCAATAGCTAGCTGGTGCAGAAAGCCTAATACTGAGATGCTAAGTAATAAAAGCCTAAAAATATGTGGTATTAGTTTAGAGGGCAGGTGATGGATGGTAAGGAAACTATTACAGAAGCTGAAAAATGGCAACCTGTATTTCATAGAAGTGTTGCCAGTGGTAACACAAAAGATAGCAGGATGATTTCTAGGCATGTGCTCAAAGTATGAGCCAGTTACTTTTAATTCTATTTTATAAGGTACTATAAGAAAGAGATAAGTTCAGGGGGAAAAAAAAAACCTTCCAACTTGCAAGAAGAGTTTAGAGGAATTTAGCCCCCAGAACTTGCTTATTTGGCAAATAAAACTCTTCATCTCAAGCCAGCAAGAGAGTCTCAGATTCAGCCTGGGTGGGGGGTGGGGAGGGATATTAAACCAAGGGTATTGCTGCAACTTCCTTTGTTAAGACATCTGAAAGAATTAAGGAGATGCCTGGTAGAACCTCTCAGTTGGACCAACATGTTTCTAGAAAACTTAAGGGTAGGGGTCCCTCAGAAGCCTAATGGGTGGAAGTTTCTCATAATAAGGTCTAGAATGAGAGGCATGTCCCAAAAAGAATCATAGGATGGTTCTGATAAACAGAACTCACTGAAAACAAATGCATAGAAAATCCATTTTTGAGAGAGCTGTTAGTGATAAACTACCAGCTAAGACTAAAAGGGAATGAGACTGAGATATAAAAAGATGTCTGGGCCAAAGGCTTTTCATAGGCAGGAAGTAGATGAGAAAGCTTCTTAGTACCACAAGGGGCGTATTTCCCAATGCCCATTTCAGAAGCGACCAAAGGGGGAAGACAGAAATCTAAAGAATTCACCTTCTAGGAGGGTGAAGCCAAGAGCAGTAGAGAACGACGGACTGGAGACACACTGCCAGGGAGAATTAGGGTCTAATCAAGGAAAATTCCTTCTTCTCAGAATAGGAGTACATTTTTCCCATGGTATTTCAGAAAAAGTGAATGCTAATGCCTTTTAATCTCCCCCCTTTGACTAGGAATTAATTGTAGTTATCCTATCCCAGTTCCATCATTCCATGTTGTATAATGGTGGGGGAAGATTACACCCCCCCTCACTATCTTAGTTCATAGGCTTCCACATCAATGGGAGCCACATTGAAATTTGATGTATGCCATAAGTTACTGAATATTGATCATGATGCCATGATTGGATGAGGCTCTTGGAGGTCTTGGGCTAAGGGTGAATCTGTTTTTCTGTGGGACACATACAAATAATTGTGGCCAAGAGGGTGGACTGTGGTTGACTGAAATGACTCCTGACTTTGATCCTTCACCCTTCTTTGTGTTAACCCTTCACCTTGTAACTTTGAAGAAATTGCTCCTTAATTGGGGACTTGCCTATCGGATTTGCTTTGGCCAACTGATGTTTGTAGAAGTTATATAAACAAGGGTTTGAAATGCTTGCACAATGGTTTGCAAAATTCTTTCCTTTATTGTGCTCCTGCCTTTATCATGAAATGAACATCCCCTGGATAGCTGCTTTTCCTTCAGCCTGGGCTCAACAATGAGCACACATGGAACTGTCCCAGGTGACTATAGACCCACAGTCTGAATTAAGAGTTGTCCCATAGACTTGTGAGCAAAATAAATGCTTATTGTTGTGTACCACTGAGATTTTGACACTGTATTGGCAATAACTAATCAACACAGGGGAGAAACCTCAAATTGTCAATGCAAGACCTGGTTTGAGACTAGAGACCCTGGGAACTTGTTGGCCAGGTGCAAAATCCTTAGAAAGGTGTAGATGACAAAGCAACCTTTCCCATTCAAAATGAAAATGAAAATCAAAGTTCCAAAGTACATGAAGACATCTACCATTAAAAAACACTGCAGGGGCGCCTGGGTGGCGCAGTCGGTTAAGCGTCCGACTTCAGCCAGGTCATGATCTCACAGTCCGTGATTTCGAGCCCCGTGTCGGGCTCTGTGCTGACAGCTCAGAACCTGGAGCCTGTTTCCGATTCTGTGTCTCCCTCTCTCTCTGCCCCTCCCCCGTTCATGCTCTGTCTCTCTCTGTCCCCCCCCCCAAAAAAAAAAAAAGTTGAAAAAAAAATTAAAAAAAAAAACCACTGCCATAAAATCAATAATCAGAACAATAACTTGCTTCATATTAAATAAAAATAAAAGGACAATCTAAAGAAAAATACTGTTCCATACACTCAAAAAGATAAAGCAATGCATACATATTTTAGAAAAATGTATCTATTGAAATAGAGAACTCAATGGACATTCTAGTCTGCACATAGTCAAAGAGAGATATCCAAATTAGAAACTATTACTGAGTAATTAATCCAGAATGAAACAGAGACTATTTATTTATTTATTTATTTATTTATTTATAGACAGAGAGAAAGCACAAGCAGGGTAGGGGAAGAGGGAGAGGGAGAGAGAGAATCTTAAGTAGTGTCCATACTCAGTGCAGAGTCTGAAGTGGGGCTCGATCTCACGACTGTGAGATCGTGACTTGAGCAGAAATCAAGAGTTGATGCTTAACCAACCAAGCCTCCCAAACCCCCATAACAGAAAGAGATTTTAAGAAATAAGAATGAGAAAATAAGTGATACAGAGGGCAAACTGAGAGACTCTATCTAATGGAACTTCCAAAAGAAGGAAATAGAGAAATGACAAAGAAGAAATATTTGAAGAGATAGTGCCAAGTAACTTCCCAAAGTTGAATAATGACCCCTAAAATTAAAAGTGCACTCTGTATTGAGCAGGATAAACATAAATTCATATCTAGACACATCATGATAAACTGCAGGATATCAAACACAGTAAATCAAACCATCATGCTGCATACCTAATACACTGATATACGTCAAGTATTTTTTAACAAAACTAAGAAAAAATATAGATAAAAATCTGAAAAGTACTTACCAAAGAGGAAAAAAATGATTAACTATAAAGGCATGATAAAGAATTAAAGTAATATCAGATTTCTAAATGGGATATGTAAATGATAGGACACAATGGAATAACAGCTTCAAATTGCTGAGGGGAAAAGAACTCTGAATGTAGAATTCTATACTCAGGCAAAAGTCATCATCCAAAGAGTGAAAGCAAAATAAAGGCATTTACAGAAAAGAGCAAAACAAAACTCCTAAATACATCTCCCTGGAATAACCACTGAAGGTTGCAAGAAGAAATGTGAACCCTAGAGAAAGAAGTTAAATGCAAAAAACAACGGTGGCTTTATGGCATATAAATGACATATCATTAAGTTGTTATTTTAACAAAAAGAAACAATAGTGAGCATAAATATGCTGGTATATTTGAATATTAATTTTTTAAAAAAATCCATAAAACGTTAATGCTAATCTAACGTTACACCTAAAGGAGCTAGAAAAAGAAGAATAAAGCCCAAAGCCAGTAGAAGGAAGGAAATAATAAAGATTAGAGCAGAAATAAATGAAATAGAGATGAAAAAAATAATAGAACAGATCAATGAAACCAGGAGCTGGTCCTTTGAAAAGATAAACATTTAGGTAGACTCTTGAAGGAAAAAAGAGAGGACTCAAGTAAATGAAATCAGAAATGAAGGAGGAGAAATAACAACTGACATTAAATAAATACAAAGGATTGTAAGAGAATATTATGAAAAATTATATGCCAACAAATTGGACAATCTACAAGAAATGGATAAATTCCAAGAAACACATAACATTCCAAAACTGAATCAAGGCGAAATAAAAATTTTGAACAGACTGATTACTAGCAATGAAAGGGAATCAGTAATCAAAAAACTTCCAACAAATAATAGTTCAGGACCAGATGGCTTCACAGGTGAATTCTACCATTTACCTGTCATCCTTGTCTAGGGGCCATGCTAATCTTTCTATCATTCCAATTTTGTGTATGTGCTGCTGAAGCAATCACTTACCAAACACCTAAAGAGTTAATACCTATCCTTCTCAAACTATTCCAACAAAAATAGAAGAGGAAGGAAAGCTTCCAAACTCATTTTATGGCCAGCATTACCCTGGTAGCAAAACCAGATAAAGACACTACAAAACAGAACAAAACAAAAAAACCAATAGGCCACTATCTCTTATGAACACAGATGCAAAAACCCTCAACAAATCATTAGCAAACTGAATCCAACAACACGTTAAAAAAACCTGGCGCGCCTGAATGGCTCAGTTGGTTAAGTGTCCAACTCTCGATTTCAGCTCAGGTCATGATCTCACGGTTCGTGAGTTCTAGCTCTGTGTCAGGCTCTGCACTGGCAGCGCAGAGCCTGCTTGGGATTCTCTGTCTTTTCCCTCTATCTGCCCCTCCCCCCACTCTCTAAATAAGTAAATAAACAAACAAATAAATAAATAAATCTTTTTTAAAAAAAGATTCTCTCTCTCCCCCTCTGCCTCTTTCCTACTTGTGTGTGCTCTGTCTCTCTCTCTTAAAAAAAAAAAAAATCATTCACCATGATTAAGTAGGATTTATTCCAGGGATATAAAAGTAGTTCAATACTTACAAATCAATTAATGTGATACGTTACATTAACAAGAGAAAAGATAAAAACCATATGATTATCTCAATAAGTGGAGAAAAATCATCTGACAACGTACAAAATCCATTCACAATAAAAAGTCTCAGCAAAGTAAGTTTAGAGGGAACATATCTCAACATAATAAAGGTCATATATGCAAAAATCCACATCTAATATCATACTCAGTGGTGAAAAACTTAGAGTTTTTCCTTTAATATCAGGAAAGACAAGGTACTTACCAAAGAGGAAAAAAATAATTAACTATAAAGGCATGATAAAGAATTAAAGTAATATCAGATTTCTAAATGGGATATGTAAATGATAGGACACAATGGAATAACAGCTTCAAATTGCTGAGGGGAAAAGAACTCTGAATGTAGAATTCTATACTCAGCAAAAGTTATCATCCAAAGAGTAAAAGCAAATAAAGGCATTTACAGAAGAAAGCAAAACAAAACTCCTAAACACATCTCACTGGAATAACCACTGAAGGTTGCACTCTTATTCAACATAGTGTTGGAAGTTCTAGCCACAGCAATCAGATAAGAAAAAAATAAAAAAACATACAAAGTAGTAAGGAAGAAGTAAAATTTCCACTATTTGCAGATGACCTGATACTATATATAGAAAACCCTAAAGTCTCTGCCAAAAAACTAGAACTGATAAATGAATTCAGTAAAGTCACAAGATGCAAAATTAACATATAGAAATCTGTTGCATTTATACACAATGAAGTAATTAAAGATATTAAGAAGACAATCCCATTTACAATTGCACCAAAAAGAAAAAAAAGTTGATGCTAAATTTTTAGACAATAATAAAAGGGTAAATAAAAGGAACTAATGTTCTTTTCCAGTTTGTAAGGAAGACAGAACTATTGAAGACTTTGGTAAAAAATTTATAGAAGTATATTTAGATATATATGTGAAATATAGACATAAATATTTTATATATGCATATGCATGTATATATATTTTATATATATACATAAGGAAGAGATATACAATTTATGACTTCCAAATGAGGAAAACATAAAGGGTGGGGGGATAATCTGTCCAATCTAGTGAAAGACCAGAACCAAAGAAGCAAACGTAAATAATGGTAAACAGAACACATAAAATGGTACTAAATCCAGAGGCCATCAATCACATAAACGTAAATTACAATTAAACCAACATATTGAATGGCAAACAGAATCAGATTCCATAAAATATAAAACCAGTTCCATGTTGCTTATAAGAGATATATCCAAAGTAAGATGACACAGAAGATTTAAAATAAGGGATAAAGATATACTAGGCAGAATTCTGCTTCTGGAAATGGTAAAGAAGCTTTTATTGACTAAATCTTCTATACCAATTATAAACTCTGGGCAACATATTGAAAAACAGCTATTTGAAGGCACTGGAGAATGACCAAAAGCAGGCAGAAACTGAGGGGAATAAACATTTTGGGAATCACACCAGGTGAGATTTGTGTTTATAAAGTTTTTTGCCAGAGGACACTCTCACATCCTCTTGAGTGAAAAAATGCTAGAACTCAAGCAGAAAAATGCAGTCATACTGGCTTGAGGAGTCAATGGGCTGGCTGGGTTTAGAGATGCCCAAGCAACTTTGAAGTTAGGGAGGATAATCAAAAAGGGAAAGAGTCACAACCTACAGAGTCTTAAATCTATAATAAACCTCACCCCAATTTTTAGCTGACTCCTTTAGCTGTGCTTGTGCAGGAGAGACTCCAAGGGGGCAGGTGAAACACAACAGATGGAAGGCTGAAAACTGTGACAGAAATTTCAGCTGCTGCCCACTGCAAAAGAGATGGAGCTGGAAATTTGGGTCTAGATCAGATAAGTGTCTTCTAAAACAAAAATGAACAATCTTCAAAAGCAACTCTAAGTGATTTGTTCCCGATTTCCTGTATATAATAAAACATTACCAAACAGAAACATGTGGATGTTTACAGAAGCTTTAGTCTGCAAGCTGGAAACAACCCAATGTCCATCAACAGGGAAATGGATAAATTGAGGACCATTCTAACAATGGAAAACCACTCAGACATGAAAAGGAATGAACCACTGATACACACAACAGCATGGATATATCTCACAGACATACTGATTGCAGCAGAGAAACAGGAGTATATGATGTATGATTCCATGTATGTGAAGTTCTAGAAAAGGCAAAACTATCTATTGTGAAAATCAGAAAGAGGATTGTCTCTTGTGAGACTGATGGGAGAGAGACGTGAGGGAACTCGTTGCTCCAATGGAAAAGTCTGTATCTTGAAGGAGGGTGGCGGTCAAGAATTGTGAAGGGTCTGACGTTTCACCCTACTTGCAAGATAGCAAGTTAGCCTAACAGTCTTGTGGATGCTGGCAGAAGACACAAAACTCCTGGGTCAGAGACAAAGAACTTTATTATCCATAGCACAATAAGCAGTTTGGATGTGTTTGCATTGTTTCCTCTTGTTCCCTAAGCCTTAAACAGGTAACACAGAGGGGTCCAGAAAGATGCTGTGAATACAGTAAACTTGTGTCAGAACTGAAGATCTTCAAGCTTCAGGAACCTAAATCTTTTATAAAGGGCAGTAATTGTGCCTGCCCTTTGCTCTGGAAGAAGACATTACCTTTATTATACTGGAAAGTAAACAAACCTGCCTTTTGCTCTGGAGGGAGACACTATCTTCCAAGACTGTTCACGATAAAAACATTCCTGAAAAGAGAGAGTCTCTCCTTTCAAGACACACAGAAACAGTCTCAAACAGTGAGTTGCCAGAGTATATATGCATTTGTCAAAATTTATTGAATCTTAATACTTATTATTTGCACACCGCATTATAGTTTTTGCCTCAAAAATAGAGCAAAAAGACCCTGTAAAACAAAAAGAGTTAGGTGTGGACAAATTGGGGGAGGGACAGTAAAAGGGGAATTCTTTTGTTTTGGTGAATCCTTTGAAAAACCTAGGTATAGGAGGAGCCAGCCTGCTTTAACCCAAGTGATAGCTGACCTCATAGTTTTCTTTTCTTTTCTTTTCTTTAATGTTTATTTATTTTTGAGACTGAGAGAGACAGAGTGCAAGTGGGGGAGGGGCAGAGAGAGAGGGAGACACAGAATCCGAAACAGGCTCCAGGCTCTGAGCTGTCAGCACAGAGCCCAACGCGGGGCTCGAACCCACGGACCGCGAGATCATGACCTGAGCCGAAGTCGGACGCTTAACCGACTGAGCCACCCAGGCGTCCCTGACCTCATAGTTTTCAACTAAATCTGAATTAGACTAATTTACATAAAGGCAAGGAAGCTATCTTTTTTTCTTCTCACCATGATGTCTCTTGGCACTCAGTACACAGGTGCTTAATAGAGCTGTTAATTAAACTCGTACAACCAAGGTAAAAAAAAGGAACCAATGCTTTGACCACAAAGCCACTGAGTCATCATTTCTTTATTTTGCCATCTTATTCCTTTCTCTCTTGCTTTCTGCACTTCCTCTCATCTCAGTTATATTTTTCTCTTCACCCCACACTCTCAAGGGGCCACACAATGGAATGAAATTATCTCTTCATTACATGCTCTATTTTTACAACAAAGATTTTATACTTCATTCTTAAACAGAGAACGGCACTTGAATTACACAGTGTGAACTTAAGCGAAGGCATGGAGTCATTCTCCCTAAGTGTGACTATTAGCTCCATTATTTGCTTGCTGTGTGTCCTGGTAGAAGTCATTTAACCTCAATTCCACACAACTATTAGGACTGATAAATGGGAAAATGCCTTAGAGTGCCTAGGGCAGTACTGACTTAGCAAGAGTTCAATAAATGTTACCTGTTATTTTAAAATACCACCAAGATTTGTACGTGGACTGTGATTTAGCCACTAATACATTTATGAAAAACACCAGAAACATAAAATCGAAATTAAATCTTTAAAACTCAGCCTAGTAAGTAGGGTCTCAATTTTAAAAGATGGCATCTGAACAATTACTAGTATATTTATAGAAAATATGGATTTGTTTATGGAATCTCTGTAGTGAAAGACATGCATAGAACCCTTTATGTTGTAATCCAAATAAACATTTTGTGCCTATTATGTATAAAGTGCATAGCTGGGTTGGAAGTTACAAAAATAAACAGCTTTTGCTCACAAAAGCTTCTCAATCTTGTACGGGATATAGTATTCCCATGCTGTCTCATAGTTTTGAAAGGATTTGTTGTTGTTGCATAATATTCAATCGGTGTGTGGTAGTTTCTGAATTCTTTGTCACAGCTGTTGACATTTAGTGTACAGATTAAGAACATGGATTTTAAAGAAGACTATCTGTATCTGAAGGCCAGCTTCCCCCTTTGCTGGCTGTGTGATCTTGGGCAAGTTACTTCATTTCTCTCAAAGCACCTTAGATTCCTTTCAATAAAACAAGAAAAACTGTACTTACTTCATAAATTTTGAGATGTATGCAAAGCAATTAGCCTTATGCCTGGCAAATAGTGAGGGCTCAATAAATTTAGCTATTTTTCTAAGAAGCAGTTTTAGACATTTTGGTTCCCTCACTAATATTCATCCATACTTTCTCCATTATATAGCCATCATGTAGTTAGAGGGGAGGGTTAGACACTGATTCATACATACATAAGACTAATCCCACTCCTCCAGCTAGTGACTGTTTCAAGTAATCCAAATATAATCTGAACTGTCCACAGTATTTGCACAATCACAAGAATGGGTAAGTAATCAACTTGTAGATCTTAGTACGGTCCTATGAAAATGTTACAGTAATAATTTTTCTTCATGTAAACTGCTTTTTCACCAAAGGATAAACCCTACTAGGCAATGGTGAAATGTTCTTGGGACATATTATCTGCACTTTCTAATATTTTATTTGGTTTATTTATATCCATAGTCATGGGTAAATTAACAATATATGGATTTGATTTTCATTGCCTTTTAAGTTTTGCTGTCAGAGCAATGTTATTTATGCAAAATCAATATATATTCTCACCTTTTTCTGGCTGCATGGAAAAACTTATAAACTACAGGAATAATGTGCTTCTGAAGTCTGGAAGAATTTAGAAGTGATGGGGCTCATTTGAGGATCTAAAATTCACTGATAACTACCTGAATTTTTTCTTTGGTTATTGACCCGGTCAGGTTTTCTAATTCTTGGTGATTGGATATTCTAAACTCGTGTACCTAACATTTCATAACAAATGTTTAAATTAAAATATATAACTGATGGCACTTATTTTAATCTTCCTCTGTTTTTTCATTACCTTATTTCTGATTTTGAATTTTTAAAAAATGCATTTGCCAGGTTGCCTTTTTACTTTTTTTCTAATTTTCTTTTTTTTAATGTTTATTTAATTTTGAGAGTGCAAGCAGGGGAGGGGCACGGGAACAGAGGATCTGAAGCAGGCTCAGTTCTGACAGCAGTGAGCCAGATGTGAGGCTCGAACCCATGAACCACGAAATCATGACCTGAGCTGAAGTCAGACGCTCAAGTGACTGAGCCACCCAGGTGCCCCTTTTCTAATTTATTTCTAATTAATCTTATCTTTATTGTTACTTTTTCTAGTGTTATATTTTACTCACCCATTTTCCCTCTCTATGCAACAATGGTATTAATATGCCCTTAGCATAGCTTTAAACATACCCCCCCACCCTTTTCCCCCATTGTTTCGCTCTTCTTTTATTGCATTTTTTCTTGACAAAATAACTAGAAGAGGCCTTTAAAATTACTTTCCAAGTGATTGTGCTTTTTATTCTCTGGTTTTATTACTTTGTGATCAAAGAACAGAGCCTGTAGAATTCCTGCCCTATAAAATGAACTTCAAGGGAATTATCAGGCTGCAAGGATTGCTTTCAGCTTTTACAGTCCGCTCAAATGCTGACGTAATGTCCAGCAGATGGGCACCAAATGCTCATCCATTTCATTCCTCCAGGAATGAAGCAGGCCCAGAGGGTCCAGGTTTAGAATAGAAGGTACATGATTTCTTCGCAATTTGTCTTTAGAACAAAGAGGCTAAACACACTTTAGAACTAGTTTGATGGTTTTATGATCCCAGCTGTAAATATTATGAGCTGATGGGCAGAAGTTAAGACATGTTTCTGGGTCCCTTATGCTGCCTGTTATTCAATGTTGCTATCTGATCGATTTGTAAACAATTCCATTTGAGGAAAAAAATTATATCCTCTTTTTTCTATATAGTAATTCTGCTTTATTATTTTTTCCCATTTATATCTCACTTCTACTTCATTTGCTATGATAGTTCACAGAACATGTGTTAAGATCTCCCACAATTTCTACATTAGTTTTTGTATTTCTGCATTTTAATCCTGTATTATCCTGCATATAAACTCTATGGTTTGTTGTCTTCACTACTAATTGTAATTTTAGGAGTAAATATGCTACTTATACTTTCTTGTACTCTGAAATACTTTTCATGTTAGGTGTATGTGGCAGAATTTGATTTAAAGGTAAGTGTTCTGGAAGAAGCAATTCATTCTGACTTTAGAATTTAAACACTTTTGGTCTTAAGCGCTCTTCTTTTTCTTTTGACTTGTCAAATATGCAATTCCATTTTTTCTTTTTCAAGGATTTGGACAGGAAACATTCTGTTAATAATTTTATTATTAATCACCTTAACAGATTTCAGAAGACTCTTAAACTTACATTTAATTTTCAAAGTAAAAAACAAGTTGTTGTTTTTCCACAAAAGTTTGGATTTTACCCCTCATTTCACCTCCTAAAAAAGAAACTGTGATCCCTTCTTGGTTCTTCATTAACTTAATCTGGAGTTAATAAACCCCATTTAAATTTTTTGAGAATAATCATTTAATAAATAATATATTTTAAAAATAATTATCTGCATTATCCTAGTAGTTTTACTGATTTTAATACTCACCAACTTTCTTCCCTCATTCTTTTCTTCTTAATTTTGGTTCATTTTGGTAATGTAGTGATTATATTCAAATAATTTTTTTCTATAAAGGGCAAGTAAGTAGTGAATTGCAGATCACAGATTTTTTTTTTGTTACCTTCACATGTGGATGACTGGAGAAATCCTGAACTACAAAACTGCTCCATTCCAGCTGGCATTTAATGTATAAAACAGGATCTTCATTTAGACTTGAGCCTTTTTTTTTTTAGATCAAGATTTCTATTAAAACTACTACCTAATTTGTTTTGTTGTTTTCTTTGGGAACACTTATTATTCAAAGGATAAATTTTTGTAACCAGCCTTTTAAATCTGTACTTTTTCTCTCACTGAACTCATCTGAAAGGGCTTTTTACCCTGGTGCTTTGGTTTACTGTCACATCTTTAAGCTGCAGAATCCCTTAAAGGAAAGCTTATTAAGCACAATATAGAACACTGAAGGCAGCTCTGATCTGGTTGATAAACAAGTGGTGGGGAACCCCCTCCATCTTTCCTTTGTTGGTTCATGAGAACCCACAGGGTTCTGAAAACCAGTGAGATATTCACTGGTCTTCATTTAAGGCTAAATTTTCTTTAGCACTGTGGCTACTTACTGTCTTTTTAAAATGTTATTTATTTAATGTTTTTAATGTTTAATGCTTATTTATTTTGACAGAGAGGGAGAGAGGGGGAGGGGGAGGGGGAGGAGGGGGGGAGGGAGGGAGGGAGAGAGAGAGAGAGAGAGAGAGAATCCCTAGTAGGCTCTTTGCAATCAGCACAGAGCCTGATGTGGGGCTCGAACTCATGAATGGATGGCCTCAGCCAAAACCAGGAGTTGGACCCTTAACCAAGACCCCAGGCACCCCTTATTACCGCTTCTGACACAAATTTTAATATGACTTCTCCCTTTCTTTACTTTCTTACTCTTCCACCCTCATCATCATAATGCTCTGTTGCACCAGGGTGGGAGCTGAAGCAAATATTTTCTAGTATTTCTTGCTATACATGCACTGGAAAAACAAAGAAAGCCCTTCATTCTAAGTGCCTCAGGATATTGCTCTTCTTTCATACTGCAGAAGTGTTTGCCCCATTAGCCCATGCTGATCTTGCTTTAATTCATTTAAGAAACAAAAACTTTAATTGAAGTATAAGATACATTTTAAAAATGCATAAGCCATTAAGAGTACAGCTCAAAAAGTTATCACAAAGTTATCGCCACGCTGGTGAAGACATTACCAGCACACCATAAACCCCCTTTCTGACCCCTTCCCACTCCATTTTGCCTAAAAGTATATTTTGCTTGTTTTTGAACTGTTTTATAGTGGGAATCATATACACATTTTTTGTTGGCTTGTTTCTTCTAGTAACATCATATTTATAAGACTCATCCAAATTATTGGGGCACCTGGGTGGCTCAGCCAGTTAAGTGTCTGACTACGGCTCACATCAGGATTCTCATGGTTCGTGGGTTCCAGTCCTGCATTGGGCTCTGTGCTGACAGCTCAGAGCCTGGAGCCTGCTTCGGATTCTGTGTCTCCCTCTCTCTCTGCCCCTCCCCTCACTCGCACTCTGTCTCTCAAAAATGAATACGTTAAAAAATTTTTTTTAAAAATCATCCCAATTATTACATGTAGCAAATTAGCTCATGTCCTTGTTACAGAGTAGTATCTCATGTACGCATTCTGTTGACACTGCATTGTTTCCACTTTGAGGTTATGAATAATGCTAAGAATATTCTTCTATTTTTTTGTATACATATGTTCTTATCTCTGTTGCTTACATGCTTAGAAGTAGAATTACTGAGTTGCAGGTAGCTGTATGTTTCAACATTAGTAGGTATTTGTCAAGCATTTCCAAAGTGGTTGAACCAATTTACAGGAACACTGGCAGTTTATGAGAGTTCCTGCTGTTCCAAATTCTCACCAACACCTGGTATTGTCAATATCTTAATTTTTGCTAAACAGTTGTAAGGATATCTTTCTAGAGTTTTAATGTGCATTTCCTTGATGACTAATATGGCTGGACATTTAACAGATTTAAATTTTATTCTTAAATTTACATTACCTGTCAAAGTAAAAAAGAGTATTTCAATGTTATCTTTATAAAAGGTAAGAAATTTACCCAATTCTTCCTTCCTCTGCCAGAAAAAAACAAAACAAAACAAACACATGCAAAAAAACTGTGATCTCTTCTTGGCCTTCTTTGTGAAACACTGGCTCATATCTCTTGTCCTTTTAGTTACTCATTTCTCAATGAGGACATATTCAGTTAGGCCAATTGCAGAATCCTCGGAATCCAAGGATTGCAATTCTGAGGATTGCTTTCAGGTCTTTTTCAGCCCACTCAGGTGCCAATGCTGATCCAGCTGGTGGTCAGAAACGTTAATCCCATTTAATTCCTCCAGAAAACCCAACTAAATCCATCGGACATAGGATTAGGGTAGATGAAGGTAAGGAATTTCCTTAAAATACGACCGAAGTTCTTAGGAAAGATGGCTGGAAAGAACACCTTTCTTAAAAGAATCTTGCTCTAAGTATTCTACATCTGCTAATGGATAGAGGCTAAGAGATCTTTTTGGATCCCTTTGTTGCCCTTGTCATTACTCTTCCCTTTTATGACTACACCCCCTCACCCCACCCCTAGGTGAATGACAGCTGTGGTTCTCTTGGTTAAGGAAAAGCTCCAAGATAGTACAGCTTTAGTGCCACTAGTTAAGAATCCGAATGGGGCTTTCAGTAGCTGTCTAGAATGATTAGTACAGCCTTCTTATACATAGGATAATAAGCAACGTTAGATGATGAGAAGCTAAGGTGTCATCTTGCTTTACCAACAAGCTGTTTTGATGTGGATTCTGAGTCAGCCATTTTTTAAAATTCCACCCCTTATAGCTTTCCTTGGTAAAAATTCCTTCTAGTTTCCACTACTCTTACCCAAGTTTCTATGAATAACATTAACTTTTTTATTTGAATGTTTCACGGGTATTTTTGCAGAAAACTGGGATAGGAGTGTTGCAGGTGTTTGTATTTATACTGCCTTTATTATTATTATTTTTTTTCCTAGATGAGAAAACAGGTCCAGAAAGGTGATGTTGGTATAATGTATGAAACTTGCTCTTGGGGGAACTGGAGTTAACAATAAGATCAGGGCGCCCGGTTGCTCAGTTGGTTGAGTATCCGACTTGATTGCAGCTCAGGTCATAATCTTGTGGTCATGGGATTGAGCTGTGTCAGGCTCTGCACTGACAGCATGGAACCTGCTTGGGATTCTTGTTTTCCCTCTCTCTCTGCCCCCCCCCCCAACCCCCCCCCCCCCCCCGCTCACACTCATGCTCTCTCACAAAATAAATAAACTTAAAAAAAAAATTTAGAAGACATTGTGCATTCCTATATTACAAGTAACTGAAAGTTACTAAGTACATTGCTAATCTTTCAGGATGACATAAAGGGAATCTACTTTCATTCCCCCCCCCCCCCCCCATACTTTCTTTGAGTTACAGCAGTGAAATAAAACCCAGCTAGGTGAAAGATGAGACTGCATTACAGTGCCTAGGATTCCAAGATTCAGGGTAAATGTGAAAGGGAATGAAACCTGCTAGGAGTTTCTGGGGGAAGGATTAAGCCAAAACAGTACTTAATGGTAGATGGGCCTTAGCAGGAGTTTGTGATAGTAAAACAGAGATGGGTACTATATCTCCAAGTATGTTCTTTTCTTGCCATTGTTGGCCCATTTCTGACATTGCCAATGCAGGTCAGCCAGTTCCAGTTTTCAGCAACTACTTCAGATTCTTCCTAAAGTCAGTCCTACAAGTAACAAATCGTAATCTTCTCTACTGTCCCCCAAATGTCACATTCTTAAGTTACTAATGTACTAATGTAGAAGAGGAAGTCTCTTGTGCCAAAGGATCAATAATTTAAGAATGTAAAAACTATTTTCTAGTGCCAAAACCTGATATAACAGACTTTACCAAGGATGAACGGAAAAAATTAAATGATGTATTTTTATACAGCAGATCTTCCACTAAGTAAGTGTGATTTTAATTCGATGACTTTAGATTAATTCTTCTTTTAGCATTAAACAAACAAAAAATAACAGAACCAACACAAAAACCCTTTAAGAACTCTGCTAACGAATGCTACCACCTGTGTATTACTAATGCTGAAAAATGGTAATATGGAAGCAAGAAAATCAGTTAGCAGCAACAGCATTTACCTACAAAATCAGAAATGGAGTAGAAGCAGGAAAATAAGAGTATAGATTCATAGGAGTATCTGTAAGTACTTTGGTTACCCTTTAGTGCTCAATAATTTCCCAACTTCTAAAGAAAACAGTACTCGTTTTTTCACACAGTTCCTGATTTCTGTATTTCAAATACAAATGATATTGCTAAAACAGTCTCCTGGTGCCTTCCTTCCACCACTTCTGCAGCAGTATTGTCAGAAAGGCAGTCTCCAGGGTGCTGCAGTGGCTGCAGCCTTACTCAGCTGGCAGGTTAACCAGCTCACGTGGACCTTGACATCTGATATTGGCTGCAATTCATACGAAACAGTCATAGGATTCCCTTCTCCTGTGATAAACACTCAAATGGATTTTCATAGGGCCTGGTAACTTTCTCAAAGTATAATGGGTCCTCCATATTCTACTGAGGACAAGTCTTTTCTACCTTAAATATAGTGAAAACATGGTCAGTATAAAGAATGAACTGCAATTTCATATGTTAACTAAATATTTCTATCTGATCCCCTGGTTATACCATACCTTCAGTTCCCAGGATCCAAGTGTTCTTGAGTTACTGTTTCTAGAAAAGGAAATAATGCAATCCATTTATTAGAATTCAGATATTGAAATGAAACTTACCTAATAAGGATGACCTTTATGTTATCTCTCTTTACTAAAATCATATGTAAAGCTAGTTGCTATGATTTTAATAGAGCTTACTAACCACATACAAAAAAGATCAAACTTGTAGGTGGCTATACCTCTGGATGGAAATGCTATATAAATATTTATTCTTGACCTCATTGAATTTTAGTTTTATGCAAATAAGTTACTGAAAATTCAACTGCACCTATAAATCAACAGTTTTTGGGTGCACCAAAAAAGCATTCATTTTATAATAAGATTCACTTTAGGATTGTAAAAATACTCAGATACATACACATATATTTCTGTACTCTTGTGAGCATTCTTTTTTCATTTTTTTAAACACTCATGATCAATAAGGACATCACCTTCATGCTCCTTTGTCATTTAAAAAGAATGACATATATACCCCTATTTCTTTAGAGCCAAAATCTTTGATGGTAATTTATGAAAATAATTCACTTCAAAATAAAAGTAAATAAAAACTAAAATTAGGTAGAAGCTTTGGGTGGCAAAAAGCAAATAATTACCATCCTATGCAAAAATATCAAAAAATATTTGCTAATGTGAAAAAGCCAGCCTGATACCTTGTTATTTGTAAGACTGTTTTTCAATTTCTCATTGTAATTCATGTTTAACTGATATTAAAGCAGATGCTTAATTCTAAAAAATGCTTAAGGTAAAAAGACTTAGGAACTTCTCAACGTCTTACTTTTACAATAGTCCAACTTAATGTCCAATATATGGAATCTCTTTAGGCTAGTATACTGAAAAGACAATGTCATTGACTACCCTTTCAAAATCACTTAGGGAGCTTACTGAGACACTCACCCCCAAACCTGAAAACTCAGTGTACCTGTATTTTAAACAAATACCTGAGGTATTCTTGGTAGACACTTAAGTTTAAGAACCACTGCTTTACCCAATACAAATCCTGTCATTTCATGGTCAGGGCCTTAAATAACATCTGAATGCTGTATAGTTCACTGTTTCTGAGTGGCAATGTTTATCACCACCTAGTGGTAAAATCCCTTATTTTACCTCCTATCTGTTCATTGATATCACGTAGGTACCAAGTAAAAGAGAATAAAATTCAGGGAATGAGAAAATTTTAGAGTAATAATTTCCTTAGTATTTTGCATTAATTTTTCATCTACGGTGGGATAACAGAGCATAAAAAGTAAACTTATAAATAAAACCACACCATTACCATTGAATAAAAACAGTATATATGCTAGAAGAAACTTTCCTAAAACACATCCGTTGTTGTATCATTGCCCTGTGTGCCTCTAAAAACACATTCCACAGTTCAAATTATGCTCTTCTTTTGGAAATACAGGGACAGAACATATTAGCATATTAAAGCCTCTGGGAAGTTTCACGATCGAAAAAAATCTGTGCAATAATAACTATTTTCTAAATGTATTTGACCATGAAAACTTCTTCCCTAAAGAATAACGGACTTCTCTGAAGACATTAGTACTTCAAGGAACATAGCTTGGGACATGATGCTCTAGAAACAACAAATCTGATACCTGCTTTCAGCATCTGTAACCTACAGTAAAAGACCTGACAATGAATTTACAAGAAAGTTTTGATCAGGCTTTGTTTTAAATGCTATTTATATTTGAACCACATATTTGAAAGAGAAATTTATTGATCTGAATTGCTTAACATTTTTTAAATTAAAAAAATACACACCTAATAAAAACTCCACTATGTTGGCAATTTTAGTAACTAACATATGCAACGCATTTAAGGATCTGAATATAGTATTATGTTCTTATACCCAAAGTGGATTTGAGAAGTAAACATTTAAGTGAATACGTAAGTACTAGATTACTAAATGCTATTTCTTAGGTTCTAGAACTTCATCTTAAGAAAAACGTGACATTCTGACTTTTCAAAATAAAGTTTTAGGGCTCACCTGCAAGAGAACTGAAACATGCAGTTGGAAAACACAACAGACGGTTGCACTGTAAAAGCAGTGTTTCGTAGGCAGAGAACAATTCTCCAAGTCTCTTTAGAATTAATATGAAGGAATCAAGGAAATATATCTGCATAAGACACTTTACTGAAACCACAACTGTTTGCTGAAACTGGCTGACATTAAATGCAGCATGGACAAGTTGGAATTACTTAATGCAAATAGAAAATCTGGAGGGCAGGAGGGTGTGAGAGCTGAAAGAGCTGAATCACCTCAAAGATTCAGCTTCTTCTGTTTGACCCAGTGAAAAACCTAAAGACTAATAGGTGATTAATTGTAGGGAATCATATTTTGTCAATTATGAGGATTAACCAAAGATGCAATGGACTCAGGTATGACTTAAGAGAACTCCCTTCCTACTTTTACACTGTTTAGATTAACCAGCTGGCAGGAATATTTCTGGGAATATTCAAACATCACTTGAGTGGTAGAGACTGATATCTTGTAGGGCACCATTTGGTTCCAATCCATGAAAATGGAACTATGCGTGCAGTAAATGAGCTTAGGATGAATAAGTCTACTTGTTCATAATCAATCAACTCTCCTTACTTAGGTTTTTCATTTTGAATGAATGAGAATATTTGCTTCCTTTATAAAATGTGCCCTTTGGGGAGCCTGGGTGGCTCAGTTGGTTAAGCGACTAACTCTTGATTTCAGCTTAAGTCATGATCTCGCAGTCCTGAGATAGGAGCGCCGCATTGGACTCCAGGCTGGGTGTGGAGCCTCCTTAAGATTCTCTCTCCCTTTGTCCCTCCTGCATGTGCTCACACATACTCTCTCTCTCTCAAAATAAATAAATAAAAATATGCTCTTTGGTTCACAAAGATTCCATTCTCATTCAGTAAGCCCTGCCTGGGAAGAGGAGATTGGAAGTTTTATCTCAATTTACTAAAATTACCAATTCAAAAAAAGAACTTTCAACTTTTAAATGGAGAGATGTCAAACTATGCAAAACTCTATTACGCCCAGTGAACTTAATCTTTTATTATTTTTAGTTTAACTCAGAATGTGAAAGGCATGAGGAGGTACTTCAGTGGTTTTAATAACTGCATACCATTTATAATATCTTTTAAGATGCTGAGTTTCTGATTTAGATACACCTTTTTGATACACATCATTCACCTCAATAGCAGCTAAACATTTTCCTTGGATTTTCAAAATACAAGCATAGTAGGGTCTTAATCTTTAATCTTTTTTTGAAATGACTATTCTATCATAATCTGTTCTGAAATTACATGTCATATTTTTGCAGTGACCATTATATCTTGTATTTATAAAGGGAAAATGTCCACCCTCCCACAAGGCCACTGATATTTATTTAAACTTATCAACAACTTAAAACTTTTTTTAATCCCCGTTGCTCTATAATCTTAAAAGATCTTTACAAAATTACCAACAAATTTTGGTGTAACTATAAAATATAGTCTAAAATATTTCTAATAATGTATTTTGGCTCTTGACTTAAAGTGTAAGTAGCCAATCTGGATGTGTAGGTTGAGCAATTACCATATTTTATTGAATCTAAGATGCAACTGACTGAAGGAAGCACTTTTATTTTGCGTTCTGTTGAGAAATAAAAACAGGTTGTCAACTACAGTATGGCACATAATCGGTATTAAGATGTTTCCAATTTGAGAAGTGTAAAAATGTGAAAAAATGTGCATCTCAAAATCAATGAAATAGGTCATTTAGTAAAATTCTAAACACTGTTGTATTTTTTATTGTCTTCTTTCACATAAATAAGGCATGATTTAGTCAAGCAAAGAAAACTTTATTTCTGCTACACATAACAACATATTGCTCTAAGAAACAACTATTATATTAGTTTTAGCACTGACGTGTGGATTCAAAAATTCATGTCAACAATTCGTGCTCCCCAGACAAAACAATGTTGTGCACAGACTATCAGGTATATGAAAAAAAAAAGCTGTCAACTGTCCACAGGGAGTGCGTCCAGTCACATTTTCAGTCAGTCAGCTGAGGATTATGTCATTATTTAGTCTTTGTTCTGTAGAAAGAACACAACACAAGTATGAAAATCATCACCTGAAAGGAAACAGCTGTTGTATATAGTATTCCTATAATGTTAGGAATTTTCTGTATTTCAAAGTAACCAATGTTATCTGCTTACTTAATCATAGACGCCCCAAAATAAGCAAAACCAAACTTACTCAGAAGTATGATGTAAACAGGTACTGAATTTCTGGAGGGAAAATGCTGTGAATTAATATAAAATCAGGATGCTCTGAAATACTAAAATGTTTATTTTCCTCAAATAGAAAGAGAAACATATTTTGCACATCAAACCCAGCTCAGAATAGAACTCAATTACTTTCAAAATTGTACTCAGTTTTCCCTATTTTATAGGTGTAGCTCACCTAATCCTAGGCCTATTCTTCAGAGATAAAAGGAACCAACCTTTGAGTGGTGCTGGTGTCTTCTTGAAATTAAGGAAACAAACAAAAAAATGCTTCCCCCTCCCAAGAATTTCAATTTCAATTTTCATGTAAAACTTGGTAAACTTTCTCATTATTTTATTGAACCTTAAAATATGTACATTTACTTAATATACCAACAAAGGAGGAGAATCATTGGAGTCCACAGTAAATAGGAAATCTACAGCAAAAAGAAATTTTAAAACATTTAAAGCTAATATAGCTGATTATTTCCCACTATTTCCAGCTAACCTGACCCTACTTTATCTTTGCTCTGAATAGGTACAACAATTCAATAAAGGGAAAAAGGACAGATTTGTATTTTATGAAGAGTCATGCTGAAGTATATGCACTTCCTCTATAATGCAGGGAATGGAATAAAGGTACGCCACTTTTACAGGGAAAAACGTGGTATGATAAAGCTTCATTCCCATAGCACTGGATGCCCAGTCTGTATATTAAACTTTTAGTTTCTGACCATTTAGATGAGACAACATCTCAAAGATTTCACTGAAATCACCAATGCAACAGTTTTAGTTCATACTTGCAAAACATTATTTTTATAAAGACTTCTGCTGATTCATTTCTCTCACTAACCCTATTAAAAAAATCAGACTCAGGAAGGTGAAGAGGTCTGTCCAATCACAGTCAGGTATCAGAGTTAGAATTCCAAGCCAGATCTTCTGATTTTTAAGTATAATATTTTTATATTATATAAATAATCACCAGGAAAGGTTCATCCACAAGAGTAATTCATACAATTTCCCCATAATAAAAACATAGCATTATTGTACTTTTTTAAGGACAAAGATTCTTTGAATAAAATAATTGTTACCTACATATTAAAATATCCAAAGACACAAACACATTTTTGTGTGCTATTTTAGAAGACAGCTGGCTAACCAGAATTCAGGTCTTAACATTTTATTTGTAAACATAAAAAAACAGCTTTAAGAACTTGCTAAGTCATTTTCACTGGCATTTTAATATTTCTACATTGTATGGGGTAATGGGAATGAATTTTATAATTAGATAAAATATTTTAAGACATTTCTAAATTAGGATTATTCATAATGGGTCCAAATATTGCTAAATGCCTTCTAGGTAGGAGGAACTTATCACCTGACTTGCTCTATATTAGAAGGTCATCAGCACTAAGGCATGAGACAATCCATTCTGATACTTGCTAGTTGCCATAATTGGTCAGAAAGAAAACTGATGTAAAAAGAAATCTGCTTTCAAGTCAGTAACTTCAAAGTGAATCTAAAGTGCTTGCCAACTGCTATCATTTGACCAGCAGTGGACTTGGAAAGCTGGCGTATGTGGAAACAGGGAAACTGTCAGCTTCCCCTGAAACTCAGAATTCATTTCCAGAATAAAAAAGTGAAAGAGCTGAACATTTCTACTTTAAAGAATGTCTCCCTAAGCCATGGAGATGTGAGTTGAATTATCACAGAAAAAGAAATTTAAGTTTGATTCTGAAAACTAAAGAAAAAGGAATTCATATGGCTGTATGTACCATTATAATAGATAAAGAGTTTTTGGTAAATTGTCTGGGTTCTTTTTTTAATACAAATATGCATATGAGAATACTTTCTGAATGTGTAGTTTTAATGCACAAACTCACAAATTTAAGTCCACAAAAAACCAACATTTAAGTTCAAAAGTTCCAAAAACACGTATTATTTGATATTGCTTTTAAGGTATTACACTAGTGAGATGTCAAAACACTCTTTATAAAGGCTATTATAAATTAATTTGTAACTCAAGACATTAATCCCTCAACTTAAAAAATCTTTAGAACTATTTCAATTTTAAAAAGTTACATAAGCATATAGTTAAAAGTCTAATTCTTAACATCTAAGACATTCACAAACAAAAAAAGCCACTATTTAATTTTCTATATTGAAATCTGATTTTATTTTATAGAAGGCAAAAACATTCTCCCAGTAAACATCAAAAACATTTGTTTTAAGTTTACAAAATTCAGGTTTAAAAAATATATTGTGAAATTAACCTGTGCTGTGGTTTTATCAGCCAAGCTTTTTTAAATCACAAGGCTTTTAACCGATAGCTTCCAAATCCTTAAAAAGAAACTCTATATGTATTCCTCTGGCTATAATATTTAGCCGGTATGTTTTTAAAATTCAGAGTAAAAAGGGCTTACCTCAAGAATCAGTAAGTTCTCTGTCGTTTGTTAGATTCTTCCCTTGGGGAATCTGCCAACATAACTTTAAGTCTGACTCCATTAAGGATCTTTCCATGTAAAGTAGTAATGGCATCATTGGCGCTTATTCTATCTGCATACTTGGCATACCCCACATTTTTTCCTGACACAAGGTAAACTTCGATCAGGTTACCAAAACGACTGAAACAAAGTAAAAAAATCAACTGAAATTGGTAAAAATACAACTGCGTAGGTCCCAAAATTGGGGTCCATTCTGGACTCCTTTTCCATTCCTCTCCCCACACCCAATCTGCAAGCCAATCTTCCTTCTCAAGCACGTCCTCTATTAGTCAAGTTCTCTTCATTCTCACTCAGTTCCCCATCCTCATTCAGCCAGTCATGATCTTTTCCTTGGAATACTCAAACACGTTACTCCCTTGTTTCCCTGCACCCTGGGCTTGTCCCTCTTTAATCTATTCTCTACCCTGTCTTCCCAGTGATCTCTCTAAAATACAGATACAATCACTTCCTCCCCAAAATTCCCTTCCAGGGTAAGGACAAACTCCCTAACGTGGCTTGTGGGCCTTTCTTGACATGGGCCTTGTTCTCTCCTGCTTCACCCTCCCACACAGTCTCTCAAATTCCATATTCTAATGATCTCCTTTCACATTCTCTCTGTAGGAAGAACCATCCGAACGCCCTCCTTTCTTCTATAGCTAAGTTATTATTGTCTATCAGGTCTCCGTTACACCTTGCTTCTTTAAGAAGTCTTCTCACAGTCTTAAAAGTAGATGCTCCTCTCATGTATTTCATAGCCTGCACATTCCTTTTCACAACACTAACCTCACTAGGCTGTAACAATACCAACTTCAGTAGGCTGTAATATCCTACCTACTTGTCTGTGTCCTATATGAGATTAGCTCTCACAGGACAAGGACTATAATGTCTTACATAATACATTTTGTTTACACAATGTCTCTTGCACAAAGCATAGTGACCACCTGGCACAAAGGAGATGCTCAAGAAATAAACTACATGAATCAGTTAAATGAACTACTGATATTTTATGCAGCTGTTCAATGAGTTTCCTGGTGTTTTTTTTTAATTCACTAACATTGTTGTAAGGCAAACAGGAAAAAGACCAAAAAGAAAAAAGTTAAGATTCAAGGAGTTCTATTAAAAAAACAAAAATTAACAAGTGCCTTCCCTTTTTCTATATTTATTATATACTCTTCCTTACAATCAGGTAATTGTTTACTCAATATAATTCTTAAGGTTCCAAGAGAGTGTGGACAAAATAGAAGATGCTTAGTAAACTGTTCAGGTGAAATACTACTACAAAGGGAAAGATATGTAACAAGAATTTTAGAGGACAGGTCTATTTTTTACCAAGAAACAAATGATTTGTCCATTTTATGCATGCAACTTTTCAAAACAATACTGTATGTTTTATGTCTTTAAAAGAAAATCGGAAATTCTGTGTGGAGACTTAGGATATGTAAATAGTAGAGAAGGAAATCATCATATATTTTAAAAGGTCATATAAATAAGGAATTTTTCTAAACTGCAAAACAAATCATTTCTACCTGATTAAGTATTGGATATAGAAGTTTCAAGATTGTGAGAGGACTTAAATTACTAGTTTAAATAAATTATATTATAAAACGTAACTTTGTGGAATTGAAATCTTACCAGAAAATATCCTCTAATACATCTAAAGGTAAAGGATGAGGATTAAACACGATAAAAAGTCTTTCTTTCACAGGAGTTTCAGGAGGGGCCTTTTTTTTGCATGATGGAAGTACAACATCTGTCTGGATTTGAGGCAACTGTGATCCAGAATTTCCTCCAAATTGCTGTTGAAGAGTTAGATACAAAAACAAGAAAAAGAAAAACTGCACTTTAAGGATTTTAAAGCCAAGAGCTAAAAAGATATATATATCATGGCTCCTATATGATCTTTTACTACAGCTCTGAAAATTTTCTTTCATAGGTAACAAACAGAGGCCACATTTATTACATACCCTATTGATGTACTACAGAGGTTAAATTCTTACCTACTTACCAGAAATTGCTGCTGATTTGGGTTATTCCACACCATTGATGCAAGCTGTGCTGCTACCATCTGCGTTGCCATTTTTCTAAGGAGACTAAAGATAAGAACTGATAATTTACAGAAAACTAGAGATATTTAGTCTCTTACCCGTAACTTGTTTTGTGTGACTTCCTCACCCAAGAGGTCAACTGCTTTCTATTTTTATTCTTCAAGTCATATTATGTACACCCTGCTTTAGACTCTCCTGAGATGGTACTTACTCTGTTGCATTACTCCCATCATCAATGAAGGAAACACCTATCCGGTTCCCAGGAGGGTACTGAAATCCATGTAACTTGTATTTTGCATAAATAGCTGATGCTACATTAAAATACTGAACCACTCCATGACCTAAAACAAAGTAGAGAATCAGGAATTAAAAACAAAAAACAAAGAGAATACCTAAAGCCTGTGTTGCCATAAAAATGAAACAATATAGAAATACCCTAGTATCACACAACCAGTGAATACAGAATCAAATGGGTCAGAAAACAATGTTCTTACATATATAGATATACATATATATCTATATATATGTATATATATATGTATATATATATATGTATATATATATATGCAACAGCTGTGTTCCTACAAAGTCTAAACCAGATTTTGTTAACAATATAAACATGACATTTTAAGGAAAATGAAATTACTAGTGTAAGTTTTTTCCAACGAATTTAATTTTAGAATATTGGTGTTTCTTATATGACAGATACACCTAAAACCAAGCAGTTTTTCTTAAATATTTATTCTTTGAAATATACTTTGAAATTCTAAAATCTTCCCTATCATACTGAGCAGGAAATGAAACGAGGGGAATATATACTCTGATAAGAACATACAGTCATCTGGCTAGCTACAGTGGTAGAGAAAGGAAAAGTGGTATATATGAAAAACAAAAGGTAGGGAACAGAGGATCTTAGATTAGAAGTCACAGATTACACACTCTTTTTGAGAGCTTTCAGCTATGGAAACAGATTTTGATTCAGGAAGATGATGATGAAGGTGGGGGGTGGGTGTGGATAATTTTATACTGGAGTCCTTACATGGAGAGCCCAGGAGCTTATAACACAACCAAAAAAGTTTCCATAATATATTTACAATACAACCCACTTAGGGGGAAACACTGCTATAATTTAAGGGTCCTGTCTAAACCCAAGCATCCCAACATTTTAATGAAATTAAAACTCGGAAAGCAAATGAATATATAAAACCAATTCAGATAGAACTTTATATGATTCCTCTATCAATAAAAAAGTGTTCCAATGACACATGTATTTATTTATCAGACACATTCAACCAGAGAAACAATATAGAAAGTGAAGGAACAAATACATTTCAACATAACAGATAAAAGGGAAAGAAATACAGAACAAGTAAAATTACATATAACAACAAATGTGCCAGAAAACACAAAATGTGTGCACACAAAATAATGAGAATAAAAAAGAGGTTGAAGATGGTCCGAAGTAGGTTCAGATGCAGTCCTGCTAACAGACCAGGGCTGGGAAGAGTAATAGTGAGGATGTGTGAAGAGTGGCACTACTCCGCTCCAGGCCCGTTAGTCTATATGACCTAACACCTTCCCACTTATGCTCACACCCATGGCACCCTAAAAGCACTACATCAAGTGTATCTATAGGCCAGGAACAGATGCCAAGTATGACTTCTCTATACTCCCCTTACCTCAAATTCTTTAAAAGAAACTGACAAGCCCCTTAGACTTACTGAGTGCCTATTATGTGCCAAGACTTGCATTAGGTATTTTACATATAGTATTTCTAATTCTTATCTAACCCTGGTACTGATAGTATTAATAATCCCCTTTTACATATAAAGAAAGAAAGGCCCGGACAGGATAAGCAATTTGCCAAAGTCTCAGAGCTACGTGCCAGCACTGGGATTTCATTTGCACCTGAGTCAGATGCGAAATGGAATGCCAACCATTTTCCATTGTGCCACAATGACTCCATTTCTTAAAAGCCTTAAAAAACAAAAAACAAAAAAAACAAAAAAAACTTTAAAAATTACAAAGATGGTTAACATGAGATATTAGGTTTAACCGATTAAGTAACAAGTTCAAATGCCTGATAGTAGAGCCTTGCTTCAATTAAGACTGGGAAGATGTAGAGAGAGAAAGAGAGCAATTAGATACTTGAAATGAAGGGAAGGAGTTTTTTTGAGGTATAAGCTTAAGAAAAAGATTTAGGGATGAGAAGGAAACTTTAAGGGTTTTATAACTTTGTCTAGCATTAATCAGCAGTACAGAGACTCCATTTTGGCTGCACAAATGGAAACAGAGAATGCTCTATTTTATAAGCATTAAAATATATATATTTTTTTATTTTTTATTTTTTTAATGTTTATTTATTTTTGAGATAGAGAGAGACAGAGCATGAACGGGGGAGGGTCAGAGAGAGGGAGACACAGAATCGGAAACAGGCTCCAGGCTCTGAGCGGTCAGCACAGGGCCCGACGCGGGGTTCAAACTCACGGACCGCGAGATCATGACCTGAGCCGAAGTCGGCCGCTTAACCGACTGAGCCACCCAGGCGCCCCTAAAATATTTTTAAAAAATAAATGACTTTGTTTAAAGAAGCTATAATCCCAGGGGGTTATTTATTAAGGTATCGCTGTATTTGAAAATTTAAAGTGGAAAAAAGAAAACAAAATTGTCACACACAGAGTATCTGACATCAAAAGTGCCACTGGAGAAAAGACATTTTATCAAAACACAGTATATTTAAAAATAATAGACATTATTTTACCATAATTAGAATAAGGATCTCGTTGAACTTCACAGTATTCCAATCCTGGTACTATATCAAAAATACTGAAAAGCTGCTCTTCAGTGAAAGGAACTCTTGATACAACTGACAGGCGTTTGGAGATAGCTTCTTGGCCTCTGTTGTCATTCTTGTCAAAACTTGAAAATTCAGATTGTTGTTCTCCAACAACATAAAAAAAGTATATCTTTAAATTTCTATACAGTTGAGAATTCATTTAACATTTATGTACTAGAAAGTAAGATGCACTGTCATTGCACTGGAACTTGTCCATTGCATTGGACAAGGAACCGTGTTTTGTCATATGCTCCTGGTCATTAGCACTATCAGAAGGGACCAATGGTGAGGAAACAGAGAATTCTTCCCACTCCCCTGCCTTCAACACAGAAAGTTAAGTAGAAATGTGTAGTCTAACTTCACAGGAATAGGTTTAGTATGCAAAACTACAAAATATGGCAAGTGTTTCATCTAAAAGAAAGTTATGCCAAATAACATTTACAGGTCTTACTTTCATCAATTATTTCCCCCTTCATCTGGCTTCTACTTTTGTCATTCCTCTTCTTTCTCTAGCCCTAGTTTGAAAGCAGCAGTATCTTAGGGATAAAAATCTTAGGACTCATACTGAGGGGACAGAAGTAGATGTCTTTTATACTTTCTGGTTGGCTACACAGAGGCAGAAGCTCACTCAAAAAAGTGGCATGACATAGTTTAATATCTAGATACATAACTAACCACAGAAAACTACAATTGGAAATGTTAAATGAGTGTTACATATTAAGGACATGAGAAGTCATGACAAACTTCTCAAAAAAACCCTACTACATTAATTTTTATTCACTAAGTCAGATTTACAGACTAGTGATAAAAGAATATTTTATAAAATCCAAATCAGATTGCATATACTGCTTATACTATTAAAATAAAGAATAGCTTACTCACCGAATGGAAACATATTTACTCTAGGTTCATGTCCCAATGTTTCCTGCCTCATGTTATTATAATAGTCTTGTTCTGAGGATTCAGATGCTTTATTTTTAGGTTCAGCCAAGATTGCCCTAAAACCTGAAAAAAGAATCTATGATTTTCAAACTTCATAGCAAATTTAACATACCTGCAAATATACATTATTGCCAGTGCTTGACTTAGCTTTATAACTATAATTTCATAAAACAAAATCTATACAAAGGCCACCTGCACCAGACCTACTTCTTTGCTTTTTGGAAGATAGCAAAAAATAAATAGAGTGAGAACCCCAAATTATGGGTCAATGTAGACATGCAAAATCAGCAATTCTTTTTCATCCTTTCCAATCTCCCCCTACTACCAAGTAAAATCATCATTCATTCTCCCTGGGTCAACATTAAAATCCTAGAGGGCTTTTCACATTCAACATGTCAGCAAGATTCTTCCTTTAAAATGTATTTAGGAAATGTTATCTTTTATTCTAATTTCCCTGACTTTGTTTCTAAGTTAGATTCCCTTCAATTAATTACAACAACTCTTTAACTGGTCTGCCTATGGAGCAAAGGTTTTAAGTATGGATTCAAGGATGAGCTTCAAAAGGTGGGAAGGTTCCATGAGCCCTCTGAAACTTTAAACAAAATGCTTACATATGTGCACATGGGCATATTTCAAAGGAGAAGGTTTGTAGCTTCAACCATATTATTCAGTGGCTCTAAAAAGGATAAAACCAGCCACTTTGAATTCTTTCTCTGGAAATCCATCCTTGATACTATACTTAGATCAACTGTCCAGAAAGTTATTTTTCTCCTTTTAAAACAATCTACAACGGAATCCTAACATGGACTAAGCTTGAACTCTTCGTGATCTCCCATGTATGGTGCCAATGTACTTAACGTTGTCTCCTAATTTCTCAACAACATTATGTTTTATTCAGATTGGCTGCCTTCACAGCATTAAGCAAAGACATGTTTATTTCTATCTCTGGGCCTCTGCAAACACTGATCTCACCTTCTGTCCTGCCTAATTTATACCAAATGTAAATCTCACCTCTAGATGTGTTCTTGTGCTCTCAGTGCACTTGTTTTTCACCACTGATGGACCATAGCACACATTTTTGAACATTTCCTCATCTGGCAAATTTTTACTGAGTCTATTATAAATAGCAGTATCTTTGATAGAAATCTCAATAAATCTTTACTGAGGGCCTATAACTGTACTAGGTAGAAGGAGTAACAGAGACAGAAACATAAAACATACTCCCTACTTTCAAAGAGCCTTTTAAAAAATTCTCCTAATATTCTTTAACAATTTTTTACTAGTAGATCTTGGCTACCCAATATAGTTAAACTCCTTAAAAGCTATATATTCCCTCCGTACCTCTTTACTTAACATATTGCCAAGTATACCATAGGCACTCAATTAGTGCTGGCTGACTGAGAAATTTAGAAGGATCTGAGAGAAAATTTTGGTATATATCTTAGGCTTACCTAAGAATTCTAGTGATTAGCAATAATTCTTGAGTACATATAGATCTTCATAATATCCTAAAACCTAGAGTATTCATCATTTCTAAAGGTCAATATAACTAGAAGTATGACAACAAAGAATATTTTCCTTGGCTTCTTTAAAATTCTTATTCTTCATTATGTACACCAACAGCAAAAGATCCAATTAATGTCACTCTAGCTTGAAATTAACCTAATGTATATTTATTTACCTATATGAGCATATATAACACTAAACCCCATCCTTAACCTGTATGTTTATTGGTAAATTTAATTCTATTTAGGGTTTAGGTTAAATATGAACAAATTTTACAGAAAACTTGAGTTTTTTCAATATAAAGAAAAAAAAATTTTTTTGAGCTTGAAAGGGTAAGTCAATTTAATACTTAAAAATTTTAAATATTAAAATAAACCCCCAAACCTTAGAAGTAATAACCAAAATATGGTAACAGTATTTTCACTTATTAAGTTAATGTAGTTGCCCATATTTTTCTTCAAGATGGCGCCTCAACAAAAGCTTAATCACAGCCCTCAAATACTTTTCATCCCAGGTATATATATATTTAAACTCCCATTGCTAAGATTAAATTAGCAGGTATGGTTATTAGCAAAAACCAGTATTAGATTCCATTATTTAGAATAATTAAAAGTTTTAAGAAAGTCTTCAACATGTTAAATGAACACATCCTTACTTCGATCACAGTTTTCTATTGCTTGGGCAGCTTGTGATGGTTTTAAGTATCGAACGTAGCCCAAACCTTTACTTTCTCCAGTTACTTTATTCTTAATAATGCTGCAGTATTCGATATCTCCATACACCTATGAGAGTTAAAAGAAACGATCTTAGAGGAGTCAAAATCAGTAACTGTGAACAGATTATTTCACAACTTAAAATTTGTTTATTTGCACCCTTTATTTGCAAAACTAGAAATAAGAATTAGAATATATAGCCATTTTTAATAATAGAATCAAAATGTCACAAACTAATGAGGCACTAGAAAAAAACCATAATAATGATATAAGCAAATAACATAATCAAAATCATGATGATTTTCATTTTCATTTTCTGAGCATTTGCTTTACATATATTTCCTTACTGTTAAAACAATCCTTCAAGGTGTGTGTGTGTGTGTGTGTATAATATATAAGTTATTTCACAGACAAGGAAACTGGGTCTTAGAGAGGAAATCAAATAACTTGTCTAAGTCATGGAGGGAGAATAAGAATGTGTACATGGTTTGGAAAGCTCCAAAGTCTTAGTGGTGATTACAAGCTGGAATCGAACCTTCCATATTCGAACCTGGCTCAGTCCCTTATTAACTGGGCAGTTTATTTATCCTCTCCGAGCCTGTCTCCTTATCTGTAAAATGGGGCTAATAGCTATACCTACTTCATAGGGTTATTTTAAGAGTTAAATGAATAGACCTAAAGTGCTTATATAGAGTTTGGGACACGCTAAACATTAGTTATAGTTATAGTCGTCTGCCTTCTAACAGGAATAACTGTGTATTCTTTTGAAGAGAAGCCTCACAAAATATATAACTAAAACACACAGGTTTACTCAGTCAATTCTCCACATGAAAAATATGGGTAAAAGTTTATTTTTAATGTTGGGAGAAATATGGGATATAAATTCTTAGGGCTTATTTTTTTTTAATAGTTATTGAGAGAGAAAGAAGTACATGAACAGGGGAGGGGCAGAGACAATTTCAATCCTAAACAGGCTCTGCACTGTCAGCAGAGAGCCCCAGGCAGGGTTTGAATACCACCAACCATGAGATCATGACCTGAGGCTAAATCAAGAGCAGGATGCTTAAGCAACTGAGCCACTCAGGTGCCCCGTTAGTGTTTATTATTTATTTCATAAAATTCTCATGCACCCAATTAGCAACTTAATTATTGTACATTTGGATAAAAATGTCATATTTGTTTGCTCAGAAAAAGATAAGAATTTATAAATATATAAGGTAACAACTTTTTTCTTACTTTTGGAGGAAGTATGGACTATGTATTTTTGGTATTTGTTATTTTTGAGGTATTTTATTCAACTCTCAATTGAATTTTCAGAGAGAGAAAGTCTGAAAATTACTTTTGACTATTTTCTTTCTTATTTGTTGCCCACCTAATTCATAGTATTGGGAAAATTAGTAGATAATGGATAGAAAGTTACAACTCATAACAATTTGAGAATTGCTTTTTAGTAATTTTTAGTGAAAGTATATCATTGCATAAAAAAGTCATTGGCTATAAAGAGATTTAAAATGATCTTCAAATTTCACTATCAGTCATTACCATAGCTCTTGCTATAGATATAGTTCAGAGCTGTAGATTTTTTCTTTAAATATAAGTCCTTAACTTTAGAACAAAAATTCTGTAAAGGATGAGCCTTTCTGTGAATAAGTACAAGATCAACATGCCATAGGCTTTGTATATAAATAGATAATATAGTTCACACACTTAGGCTTGCTTCATTTACCTCTACATGAAAGCAACAGAGTGGTGAGAGGGTGCTTTGAAATTGTAAAGACCAAGAGCAGGTTCTGGATTCAGACTGCCTGAGTTTAAATCTTGGTCCACCACCTACTATGTATGTGACCTAATTTAAAATTCTGGGCTTTAGACTTCATTTTCCTGAATCTGGCAGAAAATATCATCATTATGTTTCTTATATGGCAGAAAACATCATCATTAATATGTTTTTCACCATTTTCATGTTTTTTAAAAAGTTAGTTTATTCTAGGTTTACTATTTTAAAACTAGATTGAAATAGACGACTTAGAAACAATTATTTAATTCACCACCACCACCAACCTAATGATCTAACTCGAACAACACTTAAGATTTAGTAACCATACAACCGATTTAGGATTGTAAATTATCATAGATGCTAGCTGATTAAAAAACATAAGTACCTTAAATTTTTCCCGCAAATCTTCTTCTGTGTAGGACTTTGGTATCATGACAAATATTCTTGTAAGTTCTTCATCTTCAACATCTCGGTGACTTCCAGATGATCTGGACTGAGCAATGAAAACCTAAGCAACAAACATAATCCAAAAATAATGTGAAAAATCAGTTAATTGTTTTCCTATTCCTTAAGTACATTTACTTCATTATTAGTATGAGATGCATGTTAGGTTAAACACAATGTAATAGGGTCTTATCAAAAAGTTTTTTTAAAGCAATTTTTACTACAATGACTTTTTATATGAGATAATAACAATCTCTGCACTGTTTTTCCAAATCTATATCTATTATCTATATAGATATATAGGTATTTTTTTTAATGTTTATTTTATTTTATTTTTTTTTATAAATTTTTTTTTTCAATGTTTATTTATTTTTGGGACAGAGAGAGACAGAGCATGAACGGGGGAGGGGCAGAGAGAGAGGGAGACACAGAATCGGAAACAGGCTCCAGGCTCTGAGCCGTCAGCCCACAGCCCGACGCGGGGCTCGAACTCACGGACCGCGAGATCGTGACCTGGCTGAAGTCGGACGCTTAACCGACTGTGCCACCCAGGCGCCCCATTTAATGTTTATTTTTGAGAGAGACAGAGACAGAGTGTGAGCAGGGGAGGGGCACAGAGAGAGGGAGACACAGAATCCAAAGCAGGCTCCAGGCTCTGAGCTGTCAGCACAGAGCCTGATGCAGGGCTTGAACCCACAAACCGCGAGATCATGACCTGAGCCGAAGTCGGATGCTTAACCAACTGAGCCACCTAGGCGCCCCCCCAAATACATTTTTACTTTTGCATTTTTGTTTACCAAGGGCAAGCCAGTGCACTGAAAACGAATAAGTACTCTGCAGCTGCTGGGTACAGCGTTCAATAGATGTCAGTTTCATGGCTGATTAACAGTGTTATTAAAATATTCCTTATCTTTGCAAATTTTGTCTAGTTGTTCTATCAGATACTAAGAAAGGAGTTTAAATACCTGATTGTGAATTTATCTTTCTCCTTCAGGTTCTACCAATCATGCTTCACGTATTTTGAAGCTGTATTATTGGCTGCATAAACATTTGGGATTGTTATGTACTTTTTGATTGATATTTTTATTCCTATGAAATTACCCTATCTGTTAATACTCCTTGTGTTGATGACCATTTTGTACAACATCACACCAGCTTTTCTTATCCTTTTACTTTCAACTGCTTTGTATCCCTTGTACATAATATTTAGCTTTTTTTTTTTTTTTTTTTTTACAAATCCTGATAATCTCCGCCTTTTAATTGGCATGTCTAGTCTACTAATATTTAATGTAATATTGACACAGTTGGGTTTAAGTCTAGGATGTCATATTTTTGTTTTCTTTCTAATATGTACCTTTAAGAAAAGGTAACATAACCATAATTACTGGATCGTCTCAGTGACCACCCAAATGATTTATGTAAGTAAGAAAATGCACAGCACTACCTGAGGCTCCATTTTCTACTGTTAGCATTTTCTACTATTTAGTTTTACTGAAAACATCATCTGTGACATTGGACTACTTAGATTATCATTACTTGGATTATGACATTAGATTATTACTTTATAATATAAATTGTTTTGGTTTTATATTGTTCTAGAGGAATCTTAAAATCTCTAACTAGGATTGTGGATTTTTTTATAGAGCCATAAGGATAAGAACTTTAATGGCTAGGTTTGTTTTTTATAATTTGAAGACATGTAATAAAATTAATATAAATCACCACAAGCCCTTAAGGCTTCTTTTTTCTTCTACTTTAAAGGGGGAGCTGTATACCATTTGAGTATGAGAAAACCTGAACTTATGGATTTCTAGAGTAGGAGGCAGCAACCAAAAGGATAGAAAACCTATAAAGCCAGGGGATTTTAGAAGTACTAAAACATAAAGTCATTATGTTCGCTTGGAAAACAGCTGTCATAGAGGTGTAGGGCCTTGTTTACAAGATATAGCTGGAGACATATTCCTATGTCTCCTAACAGAGTCCACTGTTACTCCTTCAATAAACTTACACTACCTGCCAAACAGTGTATGAGGTATTAGTAATAGAATATTGAGTAATACAGAAATGACCCACTAGAAAGTCTAGTGGATGTATCGGTAATGGATGATCAATAGAAAAATAAAATAGGAAACATTTAAGAATATGGGAAGACACTGGGGGGCAAAAAGAATCTCAAGTAAGATTTGAGGTTGTAGGTGTCATCAAATCACAAATTTCTAAATTTTAGAAGACCGGAGTGTTTCAAATTTCCAATAAGGCAAGCAGTGTCTGAGCAGAACACATGTATAATAATTAGCCACCTAATGGATGATTTCTCCTGAGATTTATGTTCAGACTACAGGCTCTAAAGAGGCATTCATGAAAAGCTAGAAAACAAGACTTTTCTACATTTTAGGTTTACCCCTTTCCTCCAGGTAATGTAGCTGGTCACAAAATAATTCTTACCTAGTCAATCTTTTCTGGCTCTAGGCCTATAATTTTATTTGTCTCATAGATACTACGGAACTTTGCGAAAGCAAACTACATGAGAAAAGTTGAAGCTGTGTTAATTTAACTGGAAATACTAAAAACAATAACCACAGTAACAACAAACAAACAAAAAAACTACATTCTAGTGGAAGACAGACAGAGCTGAACCTGCTGAAGAATGAACTTGGTCTAGCTAGGCCCTGTAGTCTAACAATCCTCTGTCTGAAACTGAGTGGACCAAAATGTGAAAAACAGAACTTCAACTTTATTTTGGGGAATAACTTTTCTGTGATTAAAAAGGAGGGTCCCAGTATTGGGGCTTTTACTTCTCTTGTAGGAATTTAATCAAGGAAAGGGGATTCTATAGGTTTCAGATCTGGAGCATTTTTTTGGGTTACCAACAGATCTCTGTGGTTATATTCAGAAAGTATAAAAACCTTCTCTGTTAATTTAATTGGAAGGAGATAAAAATTAAATCAATCTAGGGAATCAACAAACCACAGCTTACTCTTTTTCAATAGCTCATGATCTAGGAATTGTTTTTACATTTTTAAAGGGCTGTTAAAAAGAAAGAAAATATGTGACAGAGACGGTATGTGGTTCACAAAGCCTAAAATATTTACTATTTGTCCTTTTACAGAAAAAGTTTGTCAGCCACTGATCTAGTATATGCGGCGGCCTTACAATTCATCTTATTGATGATCTGTTCTGCTCCATTTCAGAAGGTTGGGGATGGAAGTAAAGGGCATGTCTATGGTCTACTGTGTTGTTGGTATATTCCTATGTTCCTTCTCTTTTGTGGATGGAGGCATAGGGAAGACCTCCAGAGACTAAACTCTCTCTCCGTCTTTCATTTATAAAAGTCAGTATTAGTAGTATTCTTATCAGTTCTCTGTTGTTAAGTGGAAAAAAAGCAAGAAGGAAAAAGTTGAGGGAAAAGAATTTTGTGGAAGGCTCCAACAGAGTTACATATACAGCAACTATTTCTACACGACGGGCGGGGGTACAGTTTAAGCAACTGTCAGGTCCTCAGGACTGGGTCCTGAACACAATCCACAGCCAGTAAGGAAGGACATTTTGGCTACTAATGACCACCAAGATCTATGCGCGGGGTCTACCATGTGACGAGCACTGTGCTAAAAGCATAGGTTAAAACGAATAACCGTCAAAATCACCCTTCCTGCCACGTGTCAGTTGTTACTTTTACACAAGTCTGGAAACTCAATATAAGGACCTCCAGGGTGAACTATGAGTACGCAAAGAAACAATAATAGCACAACTACACTACCATCACAATGATTTGGCTCTTCTTAAGGCAGTTTATTTTGGGTTGCTTTCAAAGAAAAGTGGCAGAAACAAAACGTTTGCCAATTATAGTTTCGCAAAGAGGGCTTAATTAAAATGATTTTAAAAATCACAACGGTGTGACAAATCTACAACAGCAGCGGTCTGAGTCACCTCCACTCAAATATTATATACATGCATACTTTCGTGTGGCACTGGGAAAGCGCCCAACACCAGAGAGGCCACACTTAACGTATGTTTATCAAGTTGCTAAGCTCCGTACCACCCTGAGGAAAAGCAAACTATTTTCATACATGGTAAACGGGGTTATGAGAGAGGAGGGCCAGAGGTGGGTCGTGGAAGCCAGAGCTCTGGACTAGAGATGGCGGGAGTAGGGGAGAGGCTCAGTCACTATAGCTCCGCGGCCCAAGTCGGGGCCGACATTCTTGCCGCACCTCAGGGCTGCCTCGCGGGCCGGGCGGCCCGAGAAACCCTGTGCGCAACACCATCCGCCCCTCCTCCCGCCCCCGGAATGCCAGGCGCCGCCCACTCCGCTCCAGGGAGCGGATGTACTACCTCGACCCCACCTGACACAGCTTCGGGTGCAGGAAGGCCCATCCCCTCCCGCTCCCGCGGGCATCCCAACCCGGGCACCTGCACCTTGATGGGCTTGGTGTCGTTGGGGCTGAGGCACTGGCCGTGCATCTCCTCCATGGCCCTGCAGGCCTGCGAGCTACGGGCAAACTTGACGAAGGCGATGCCCTTGGACTCCTTGGTGTGCTTGTCCCGCACCACCCAGATGTCCTGGATCTCGCCGAAGGGCGAGAAGCGCTCCCTCAGCACCGACTCGGGCGTGTACTTGCTGATCACCAGGAAGATGCGGCTGTTGGGGGGCTCGTCCAGGCTATCCACGCCCGGGCGGAACCCTCCGCCGCTCGCACAGCTGCCTGCTTCGTCCATGGTGTTCCAGCCCGGCGCGGGAGGCAGGCCCGGGTCCCCTTCAGTTCTTGTCTTCTCAGGCGCGCCAGCCACCACCGTGGTCGCACACCCAGCCGTTGCGCGTCCAGGGCTCCGCTTCCGGAAGACGCAAGGGTCTCGCGCCGGCCGCTGTGCGGCCGCGCAGAGTGCCAGCTTCCGGGGAACGGCCTCCAGCGCCCCCTAGCGGCTCGGGGTGGGGTAGGCCGACCCAGTCAGTCTAGCAGTCCGCTGAAACAAACGCCGGGTGTGCAATCCTCATTCTCTGTGGCCAGAACAGGCCCGTCTGGCGCACAGCCTTCCCAACCCGAGCCCAAGCATTCTTCCTCTAAAACTTGCCATCTTGGTCATAAACTCAATAGAGGACCACTCTAGGATAAAGTTAAAAACCATATAGTCTCAGAGCTAAAAAGAACCTTTGAGATCATCCAATTCCAGCCTCATTTGTTGAGAAAATTGAGATGAGGAAATTGAGGCCCTTGGAATGCCAGAGACTATATAGAGATACAAATAACAGAGCCCAAACCAGAATCTATCTGCTGATCTGCTCGACTCCCACAAACCTTGGGGATTTGAGGGCTGAAAAGGTGGACTGTTCAACTATAGCACTAGGAAAAGTCTTAATGGCAAACAAAGTGGGAATGCATACTGACTTCTAAGACTTCTTGTTGAAGGGACTTGACAAGAGGTCATCGGAAAGCTAGAAGAAATTCGGGAACAAGATCAGGATTTCGTAGTGGAGTTGGAATGAAGTAAAAAGAATGAACCAGAGGTGGTCCAGGAGCAGACCTCTTTGAATGTTCAAGAATGAAAAATAATGTTCAAGAATGAAAAATGCTTTTGCCACTGAATTGTGAATATGAGTTACTTCATATTTCCAACTTCAGTTCCTCAATTGCAAGTAGAAATAATATTACCTACTACATGGGGTTGTTGTTAACCTTAGTTAATTTATCCATTTATTTAAACACCGAATGTTTTTTGACTGTCTACTATGTGTTGGGCACTGTGCTATACTCAAGTGATATAATATTAAAATGATCACTCTTCTTCCTTTATGAAGTTTACAGATTGGTCTTGTATAGTTAGGATTTTATAGTTAGGGATAAAATGAGATAATAAAGTTTTTTGTTCCTTTTGACTAGCGTTTCCACTTCCCCACTCTTGATATTGTATACTTGTATGATAGCAATTAAGAGTCAGGGATTGTGGGTTCTTACTCTAGCTTTAGCACAAGATTATGACAATTTCTCCTTGTGTTACATCTTGTGTCTTTAAAATGGGGACTTTTGGGGCGCCTGGGTGGCGCAGTCGGTTAAGCGTCCGACTTCAGCCAGGTCACGATCTCGCGGTCCGTGAGTTCGAGCCCCGCGTCGGGCTGTGGGCTGATGGCTCAGAGCCTGGAGTCTGTTTCCGGTTCTGTGTCTCCCTCTCTCTCTGCCCCTCCCCCGTTCATGCTCTGTCTCTCTCTGTCCCAAAAATAAATAAAAACGTTGAAAAAAAAAAAAACTTTAAAATGGGGACTTTGTTTACCCAGGAGCTTAGTAAGCAAAGGAAGTCTCTTGTTTTAACTTTCCACGTCTCTTTATCTTACCCAGACCAATCAAAGTGAATGAAAACAATGTAGTAATGTTAATAATAGATGAATCTGCAGATTCTAGCAAAGCTATTTGCACACCAGTGCCATCTAGTGGAAAATGTATAATTTTTTTGAACTGCATTGACTGGGCAATTTTTATTCTTTGTAATACAAATAACAGAGTAATTTGTAATACAAATTACTGATTGATATCCTGAAAATTTGAAGCTGATAATTAGAGTAGTTCATTTTTTTCTTAAAGAAGAGATAAAAGATTGCATAAAACAAAACCAGGAACAGAAATATTGGGAAATGCTAAGAAAGCAAAATTTCTTTATCACTCAATCAAATGAAATACCACATATGTAAGCAAAATAAGAAATTTACTTTCTTTATTTTTTTAAATTTAAGTTTGATTTTTTTTAGTAATCTCTGCACCCAGCATGGGGCTCAAACCGATGACCCCTAAATCAAGGGTCACATGCACTTCTGAACAAGCCAGCCAGGTGTCCTGAAATTTAGTTTCTTTATGTCTTATCATTTTAAGCAGCTTCCTTGAGATATAATTCATACATCATACAATTCACCCATTTAAAATGTTCAATTAAATGGTTTTTAGTATGTTCACAGCATTGTGCAACCATCACCACAATCAACCGTAGATGTTTTTTATCACTCAACAATAACAGTTTTGCCGTATTTCAAGTCATATAAAATCATATTTGAACATGAGTCACGTGTAGCTAAAACAACTAAAATTCTGAGGTTTGAAAGAATGATTATTAATGGGTATAATTTTAGAGAAAAGATGTGCTGTGTATTTGCAGATTAAATTTTTCAAGTCTTTAGGGGCACCTGGGTGACTCAGTTGGTTAAGCATTTGACTTTGGCTCAGGTCATGATCTCATGGTTTGTGGGTTCTAACCTGGTATTGGGCTCTGTGCTGACAGTACGGAGCCTGGAGCCTGCTTCAGATTCTGTGTCTCCCTCTCTTTCTTCCCCTTCCTGGCTCACACTCAGTCTCTCTCTCTCAAAAAATAAACATTAAAAAAATTTTAAATTTTCAAGGCTTTAAAACATGTAACCTTTAATGCACAATTATTAGAATGATAAACATTTATGTTTATCTCACATGAAATCCAGTTTTCCCCTAAGTTTTTCTTCCAAAATTCTTATACATTTCTTTTTTTAAAAAACGAGAGATGATATTGTAACTTACTTTTGAAATGCAAGGAGAAAATAGTAAATTCTTGTCGTTGTTTTCCAAAATTTCTAAAACTGTGATATAATTACAATATTTACTGATTATCAATATTAGTCTTCATACATTATATAAGTAAAAATGTTTTGCCTTATTTGAAATTTTTAAATAGGTTTTATCACTGATATTTATTGGTGATAAAGGTCCAGAGTCTCCATTTTTTCCCAGCTGTAAGGCTACTGTCTACTGATAGTGTATTCATGCACCTAGCCTGTATGTGGTAGGTACTTGAGAAATGGTATACTCCTTCTTTTTCTTGAGTTTGTGTGTCTTTGTTTGAGTTTGAGAATAATATGTAACACCTGATAGTCCCTCCTCCCCTGCTGTAGACCTGGTCCTTTTCATTCAACTTGATGACCTACATCTTTTTTTTTTTTTTTTTAACGTTTATTTATTTTTTTGGGACAGAGAGAGACAGAGCATGAACGGGGGAGGGGCAGAGAGAGGGAGACACAGAATCGGAAACAGGCTCCAGGCTCTGAGCCATCAGCCCAGAGCCCGACGCGGGGCTCGAACTCACGGACCGGGAGATCGTGACCTGGCTGAAGTCGGACGCTTAACCGACTGCGCCCCGACCTACATCTTTTAAATATCTTGATTGTAGAACAGACTCATAGGTACCACTTAGAATAGTTTCATTCAACCATCTGGTAATTGCAGCTATTTAAATTAAAATAAAAATCCATTGAGTTAATTAAATTAACTATAATTTAAATAATAAAAAGTCAGTTACTCAGTTGCATTAGCCATACTTGAAGTGCTCAAAGCTGCTTGTGGCTAGTGGACGGTGCCCACACAGAACACTTTAATCGTGGCAGAAAGGTGTATTGTACAGAGTTCTGAAGAATAAGACTGTGGGTAAACCTCCCACTTATCTAATACACAGAATTTTCACTATTACAAGTATTTTGATTGTTGAACAAATTAAAAATTATTTTTATATTCCTATTTCTCTGTCTCCTTACCACTCATGTCTCACAGACGTAATTGCATAACCACAGGTAAGCTTCTTTCCCTTCTCACATTTTCGTAAATACAATACGTATTTCGCAATTTCGTAATTACAATACGTAAATACACCTTTCTGCCTTCAATACCCTCGTCATCTTGTAGCTTTTTCAGTCCTTCCTTCCATATTTCCCTTCCTGGTCCCTTCATTTCTCATTCTCTCTGTTTCTATTCATACTTTGTTCCGCATTTTTGGCAATTAGCAAAGAACTTGCAACTTTGCTGTCAGTTCTTATATTATTGTATTTTTTAAAATGTAGCTCATTTATTTAACTTAAAAATATTTTTTTAATGTTTATTTATTTTTGAGAGAGAGAGAGAGTGCAAGCAGAGAGGGACAGAGAGAGAGGGAGACACAGTATCCCAGGCAGGCTCCAGGCTCTGAACTGTAACCACAGAGCCCAATGTGGGGCTCATATCCACCAACTGGCAGATTGTGACCTGAGTGGAAGTTGGAGGCTTAACGGACTGAGCCATCCAGGTGCCCCTATAATGATTTAACTTTTAATGTATTTAAATGTTATCCCAGTTTAATTGTAACTCAGAAAATTGGAGCTGCAGTTCAGTTTTTGTCCAAGGTGCTTGGCACAGTGCTTTGCCCATAGTAAGCACTTGTTTTATTCTTTTGTTGACGCGATAGGATTCCTGCAATCAAATGCTAATGGACCATTCATAAAACATTGAGTTCCTATTTCAAACGAGAACTGGGACACATTGTCAATATACATAGATAATTTAGCTCTTCGATTAGGCAAAAGTTAAACAAAAAAATGGGCTTGGCATATCTGTGCTTAAGGAACGTTCACTCTTGTCCCACTTTGATTCAGCCAGTAACGGCACAGCACTTACCAGTGTTTAAACTCCTGCGAGAGTTGCCACCTTGCGGGATATGGGAGCCAATCAGCAGTGCGGATGGAGCCTGGCCTGCCATTGGTTGGCGCCCACCGGAAGCACATGCCCGCTAGCCTTCTAGCTCAGGTGTTTGAGGCACTACTGTGGGACGGTCAACCTTAAACGTGCGGCGCGGGTTCTGGCCCAGCAGCGGCCTGGATGACTGCCAAGCGTTCACCAGGGAGGTGGTAGGCGGAGCCGCTGACCCTGTGGTAGGTATGAGACTGGCTGAGAAGGAGTGGGCACCGCAGTCTTGTGATCCGAGCGCTCACTGGTTACGGGCCGATGCAGTTTGGGCTAGGGTTCACCCAAAGAGGAGTATCCAACCGTGCTGCTAGTAAGAGGCTCCCCTTAGCCCTAGCCTGGTGGCGTCTAGGTCCCTTAAGTGCAGCATAAGACTGTTTCTAGTGAGGGGCCTCTCTGCAGCTTCTGTGATTTCTGTGTGGAACAGATTCTGACCCGAGCCTCCCACCCACGTTTGGCAGAAGTCAGCCTCAAAATGGGCGTGGTGGCATGGAAGAGCCCAGATTGGCAGTGTGGAAAGCTGGATTCTTACTCCAGTTTAGGGATTCAGGCATGGCAGATTCAAAGAGGGAAAGGCCATAGACATCTGGGGGTGGGGGGATGGGTTCATAGACCTGTAGTGATTTACCCAGGATCACTTCATCTTGATATGTTCCACTGCGGTACTTTTTCCGCTACAGCAGCAGAATCCCACTTTATCTTTTAGTCTGTGTAGTACTCATGCTCCAAATATTCTAATGAGTTCCTCCTCCCGCTTTATTGCTTCAGTTATGTGGGTTTTGTAAATCTGGAAAGCTTTATCCGTGCCTTGATTGTTCTTACCACATCCCTATTTTTATGGGCAAAATTGGAAATGGCAAATACCAGTATTTAAATGGTAAATACCAGTATTTAAAAGCATTTTACTTACTCCTCTTTAAGCATCTTCAGTGTATCATACATTTTGTTCAACACAGGGTTGCTTAGATGTTCTTAAAAGGGAATTGTTAAAAGAGAATTAAAATTGTTCTTCCTCTTTCACTATCTCTCTCCACTTCTTACCAACTTGTGACTTCAAATAAGCCACTTAACTTCTGTCTGCCTCATTTTCCTCATCTGCAAAAATAGATATTAACGGTATCTTTCTCACGTTGTAAAGATATTGATAATACATAAAGCACTTAACTATGCCTGGCCCACAGAAGCATGTATGAGTTTGTTACTCTAATCCTATTTATCATTAGAATGACTTCATTCTTAGAAGAGCGATCATTCTCATACCAGGTGTCACATCTCTGCCCATTTCAGTAAAATTAGCGTGTAACATTATAAAAGTTTCAGGTGTACAACATTGTATTTCTTCTTAGTAACTAAATGTTACTGCATGCAAAATGGATTCACTTGATATCCTTCCTAGTCTTCTTGCCCCTCCCTTACTACTGTTGTGGAATCTATTGGTTTCAAGACACTTTGAAGGTACTGGCACACCAGTGATTGAAGATGGCAGCAGTGAATGTCTTAACTGTAGTAAATATTGGTAGTTTGAACAGTGACAATGGAAATTTTCTTATAAGTGACTTGCATGTGAAATCTATTTGAGGAAAGAGTGGGTTTTTTTTTCCTTTTTAAGAAAAATGTCTGATTTCCTGAGTTATCAGTAACATTTAATAAGAATCAACCTGATTTTTCTACTTTATATAAAAATTGGAAATGATTCTTTAGCTAGTACATAGATGACATTTTGTATTTAAAAATGAGCTTTATGATTATTGTGAATGCATTTTGCTAAAAGTCTGTAAGTTTGTATTTGTGACTAAAGTTCTTTTCTCTATGGACCCTGTTTAAAGGCTCACTGAATTCTGTGACTGTACAGAGACTTGATAGAACTCATATAAGTAGAAATTGAATGCAGTGTTTTGAGTGAAGTTTGGAATTTAAAAGTAAGCTTCTCCTGGATAAAGTGAGTTTCCTTACTCTGCTTTTTATCAGATCGAAAACGCTTAGTTGTTAGTTGACCCAAAGAAAATTTCTGTTTTCCCTTTAGGTGTATTATTGACATTGTTTGGGGTTTCCACATAGATTTAAAAAAATTAGGGAGATACCAATTTTGCAGGTTACTGTATGGGAAGTACTAGTCTCTCTCTGAGTAATAGCTAACTTTACTTAAACAATACTGTATTTTTCAACATCAGAATGACACGAACATTTTCAATTTCTCAGTAGAGTTATAAAGAGAAAATGTGATTAAAACTGTACTGGCAGAGAATTAGGTATTTTCATGATTTCTTTAATAGTAACACTCATTTTAAACTCCATCCCTCACCTCTCTTGCACCCATTCTTCAAAGAGCAGGTAAATAAAACCTGGGTACTGCATTCATTAGCATTTCAAACTACATTTTTTCCTTTTTTGTTGTTTTTGTTTTATTTTTATTTTTATTTTTTTGATTTTATTTTTGATTTTTAAAATTTTACATCTGAATTAGTTAGCATATAGCACAACAATGATTTCAGGAGTAGATTCCTTAGTGCCCCTTACCCATTTAGCCCATCCCCCTTCCACAACCCCTCCTGTAACCCTCAGTTTATTCTCAGTATTTATGAGTCTCTTCTGTTTTGTTCCTCTGCCTGTTTTTATATTATTTTTGTTTCCTTTCCCTTATGTTCATCTGTTTTGTCTCTTAAAGTCCTCATATGAGCGAAGTCATATGATTTTTGTCTTTCTCTGACTAATTTCACTTAGCATAATACCCTCCAGTTGCATCCACGTAGTTGCAAATGGCAAGATTTCATTCTTTTTGATTGTCGACTAATACTCCATTGTATATATATACCACATCTTCTTTATCCATTCATCCATCGATGGACATTTGGGCTTTTTCCATACTTTGGCTATTGTTGATAGTGCTGCTATAAACATTGGGGTGCATGTGTCCCTTTGAAACAGCACACCTGTGTCCCTTGGATAAATGCCTAGTAGTGCAATTGCTGGGTCGTAGGGTAGTTCCATTTTTAGTTTTGTGAGGAACCTCCATACTGTTTTCCAGAGTGGCTGCACCAGCTTGCATTCCCTACAACAATGCAAAAGAGATCCTCTTCACATCCTCGCCAACATCTGTTGTCGCCTGAGTTGTTAATGTTAGCCATTCTGACAGTGTGAGGGGTATCTCATCGTGGTTTTGATTTGTATTTCCCTGATGATGATTGATGTTGAGCATTTTTTCATGTGTCAGCTGGCCATCTGGATGTCTTCTTTGGAGAAGTGTCTATTCATGTCTTTTGCCCATTTCTTCACTGGATTATTTGTTTTTTCGGTGTTGAGTTTGAGAAGCTCTTTATAGATTTTGGATACTAACCCTTTATCTAATATGTCATTTGCAAATATCTTCTCCCATTCTGTTGGTTGCCTTTTAGTTTTGCTGATTGTTTCCTTAGCTGTACAAAAGCTTTTATTTTGATGAGCTCCCAGTAGTTCATTTTTGCTTTTCTTTCCCTTGCCTCTGAAGACATGTTGAGTAGGAAGTTGCTGTGGCCAAGACCAAAGTGGTTTTGCCTGCTTTCTCCTCAAGGATTTTGATGGCTTCCTGTCTTACATTAAGGTCTTTCATCCATTTTCAGTTTATTTTTGTGTATGGTATAAGAAAATGGTCCAGGTTCATTTTTCTGCATGTCACTGTCCAGTTTTCCCAGCACCACTTGCTGAAGAGACTGTCTTTATCCCATTGGATATTCTTTCCTGCTTTGTTAAAGATTAGTTGGCCATACGTTTGTGGGTCCATTTCTGGGTTCTCTATTCTGTTTCATTGATCTGAGTGTCTGTTCTTGTGCCAGTACCATACTGTCTTGATGATTACAGCTTTGTAGTATAGCTTGAAGTCTGGGATTGTGATGCCTCCTGCTTTAGTTTTCTTTTTCAAGATCGCTTTGGCTCTTTGGGGGTCTTTTCTGGTTCCAAACAGATTTTAGGATTATTTGTTCTAGCTCTGTGAAGAATGCTGGTGTTACTTTGATAGGTATTGCATTGAATATGTAGATTGCTTTGGGTAGTATCGACATTTTAACAACATTTGTTCTTCCTATCCAGGAGCATGGAATCTTTTTCCATTTTTTTGTGTCTTCTTCAATTTCTTTCATAAGCTTTCTATAGTTTTCAGTGTATAGATTTTTCACCTCTTTGGTTAGATTTATTCCTAGGTATTTTATGGTTTTTGGTGCAACTGTAAATGGGATCAGTTCCTTGATTTCTCTTTCTGTCACTTCATGGTTGGTGTATAGGAATGCAGCTGATTTCTGTGCATTGATTTTATATCCTGCAACTTTGCTGGATTCATGAATCAATTCTAACAGTTTTTTGGTGGAATCTTTTGGATTTTCCATGTAGAGTATCATGTCATCTGCGAAGAGTGAAGGTTTGACCTCCTCCTGGCTGATTTGGATGCCTTTTATTTCTTTGTGTTGTCTGATTGCAGAGGCTAAGACTTCCAATACGGTGTTGAATAGCAGTGGCGAGAGTGGACATCCCTGTCTTGTTCCTGACCTTAGGGGGAAAGCTCTCAGTTTTTCCCCATTGAGGAGGATATTAGCGTTGGGTCATTCATATATGGCTTTTATGATCTTGAGGTATGCTCCTTCTATCCCTACTTTCTTGAGGGTTTTTATCATGAAAGGATGCTGTATTTTGTCAAATGCTTTCTCTGCATCTATTGAGAGGATCATATGGTTCTTGTCCTTTCTTTTATTGATGTGATGAATCACATTAATTGTGTTTTTTTTTTTAATTTTTTTTTCAACATTTATTTATTTTTGGGACAGAGAGAGACAGAGCATGAACGGGCGAGGGGCAGAGAGAGAGGGAGACACAGAATTGGAAACAGGCTCCAGGCTCTGAGCCATCAGCCCAGAGCCCGATGTGGGGCTCGAACTCACGGACCGCGAGATCGTGACCTGGCTGAAGTCGGACGCTTAACTGACTGCGCCACCCAGGCGCCCCACGTTAATTGTTTTGTGGATATTGAACCAGCCCTGCATCCCAGGTATAAATCCCACTTGGTCGTGGTGAATAGTTTTTTTAATGTATTGTTGGATCTGGTTGGCTAATATCTTGAGGATTTTTGCATCCATGTTCATCTGGGAAATTGGCCTATAGTTCTCCTTTTTAGTGGGGTCTCTGTCTGGTTTTGGAACCAAGGTAATGCTGGCTTCATAGAAAGAGTTTGGAAGTTTTCCTTCCATTCCTATTTTTTGGAATAGTTTCAAGAGAATAGGCGTTAACTCTTCCTTAAATGTTTGGTAGAATTCCCCTGGAAAGCCATCTGGCCCTGGACTCTTGGTTTTTGGCAGATTTTTGATTATTAATTCAATTTCCTTCCTGGTTATGGGTCTGTTCAAATTTTGTATTTCTTCCTGTTTCAGTTTTGGTAGTGTATATGTTTCTAGGAATTTGTCCATTTCTTCCAGATTACCCATTTTATTGGCATATAATTGCTCATAATATTGTCTTATTATTGTTTTTATTTCTGCTGTGTTGGTTGTGATCTCTCCTCTTTCATTCTTGATTTTATTTATTTGGGTCCTTTCCTTTTTCTTTTTGATCAAACTGGCTAGTGGTTTATCAATTTTGTTAATTCTTCCAAAGAACCAGCTTCTGGTTTCATTGATCTGTTCTACTGGTTTTTTTTTTTTTTGGTTTCGATAGTGTTAATTTCTGCTCTAATCTTTATTATTTCCTGTCGTCTGCTGGTTTTGGGTTTTATTTGATGTTCTTTTTCCAGCTCCTTAAGGTGTAAGGTTAGGTTGTGTACCTGAGATCTTTCTTCTTTCTTTAGGAAGGCCTGGATTGCTATATAGTTTCTTCTTATGACCTCCTTTGCTGCGTCCCAGATGTTTTGGGTTGTGGTGTTATCATTTTCATTGACTTCCATATACTTTTTAATTTCCTCTTTAACTTTTTGTTTAGCCCATTCATTCTTTAGTAGGATGGTTTTCAGTCTCTAAGTATTTGTTACCTTTCTAAATTTTTTCTTGTGGTTGATTTCGAGTTTCATAGCATTGTGGTCTGAAAATATGCACGGTATGATCTCGATCTTTTTGTACTTACTTAGGGCTGATTTGTGTCCCAGTATATGGTCTATTCTGGAGAACATTCCACGTGCACTGGAGAAGAATGTATATTCTGCTGCTTTAGGATGAAATGTTCTGAATATATCTTTTAAGTCCATCTGGTCCAGTGTGTCATTCAAAGCCATTGTTTCCTTGTTGACTTTTTGATTAGATGATCTGTCCATTGCTGTGAGTGGGGTGTTGAAGTCTTCTACTATTATGGTATTACTATCTATGAGTTTCTTTATGTTTGTGATTAATTGATTTATATATTTGGGTGCTTCCACATTTGGCACATAAATTTTACAATTGTTAGGTCTTCTTGGTCTATAGACCCCTTGATTATGATATAATGCCCTTCTGCATCTCTTGATACAGTATTTATTTTAAAGTCTAGATTGTCTGATGTAAGTATGGCTACTCCGGCTTTCTTTTGTTGACCATTAGCATGATAGATGGTTCTCCATCCCCTTATTTTCAATCTGAAGGTGTCTTTAGGTCTAAAGTCGGTCTCTTGTAAACAGCACATAGATGGATCTTGTTTTCTTATCCATTCTGTTACCCTATGTCTTTTGATTGGAGCATTGAGTCCATTGATGTTTAGAGTGAGTACTGAAAGATATGAATTTATTGCTATTATGATGCTTGTAGAGTTGGAGTTTCTAGTGGGTTCTCTGGTCCTTTGTAATCTTTGTTGCTTTTGGTATTTTTTTATTTATATACATGTATTTTCATCTTTTCTCCCCTCAGAGAGTCCCTCTTAAAATTTCTTGTAGGGCTGGTTTAGTGGTCACAAACTCCTTTAATTTTTGTTTGTCTGGGGAACTTTTTATCTCTCCTGCTATTTTGAATGATAGCCTTGCTGGATAAAGAATTCTTGGCTGCATGTTTTTCTGATTCAACACACTGAATATATCCTGCCACTCCTTTCTGGTCTGCCAAGTTTCTGTGGATAGGTCTGCTGCAAACCTGATCTGTCTTCCCTTGTATGTTAGGGACTTTTTTTCCCTTGCTGCTTTCATGATTCTCTCCTTGCCTGAGTATTTTGTGAATTTGACTATGATATGCCTTGTTGATGGTAGGTTTTTGTTGAATCTAATGGGGGTCCTCTGTGCTTCCTGGATTTTGATGTCTGTGTCTTTCCCCAGGTTAGGAGTTTTCCACTATGATTTGCTCACATGACCCTTCTACCCCTATCTTTTTCTCTTTCTCTTCTGGGACCCCTATGATTCTGATGTTCCTTTTTAATGAGTCACTGATTTCTCTAATACTTAAATCGTGCTCTTCTGCCTTAATCTCCCTCTTTTTTTCTGCTTCATTATTCTCTATAAGTTTGTCCTCTATATCACTGATTCTCTGTTCTGCCTCATCGATCCTTGCCACCGCTGCATCCATCCGTGATTGCAGCTCAGTTATAGCATTTTTAATTTCATTCTGGCTATTTTTTACTTCTTTTATCTCTGCAGAAAGGGATTCTAATCTATTTTCGACTCCAGCTAGTATTCTTATCGTGATTCTAAATTCTGGTTCAGACATCTTGCTTGTATCTGTGTTGGTTAAATCCTTGGCTGTCGTTTCTTCATGCTCTTTCTTTTGGGGTGAATTCCTGCTGACTTCTGTAGTTCAGGTTGTGCCGATTGTTGTGTTAATCTTCCAATCAGTTTTCTAGGTGTGTAGGATGGTTTAGTGTTGTTCTGGCTGTATTTCATGGATGCGAGACACACAAAAAACTTCCATGCTGTTCTGCCATCTTGGCTCCTCTCCATATTTTTTTCAAGTTGAAATTATTTCAATTTTTGCATAATTGTAGTTAGAGGAGGCATTTATTTAGTTATGCAACAAAGTTTTGGGTACTTTTAACCAAAATATCTTTGTACAAATTTTATTGTATGTGTCTATCACTGTATAATAAAATAAAATCTTCCCTATTTACAACTGTGTATTTTGCACTGCATTGGTGTTAAACACATACAAATGCTGACTGAAATCAATATTACTTGATTGCTTTGAGATAATGCTTGGTCTAACATGGTAGATGTGTTTATAGCTGAGAGTAAAGTAAATGAGAAATTATGTGTTACATATAGCCTGCTGTGGCCTCATTCTTTTCTGTATGATTTTTAATTTTACAGTTTTATCTATTATTGCAGGCATAGAAGTGCTTATAATATCACAATTAAACACCTTTCCTTTGTTCTATCCTTATTTTTTTTTTTTACTTTTTTTTTCAACATTTTTAATTTATTTTTGGGACAGAGAGAGACAGAGCATGAACGGGGGAGGGGCAGAGAGAGAGGGAGACACAGAATCGGAAACAGGCTCCAGGCTCCGAGCCATCAGCCCAGAGCCTGACGCGGGGCTCGAACTCACGGACCGCGAGATCGTGACCTGGCTGAAGTCGGACGCCTAACCGACTGCGCCACCCAGGCGCCCCGTGTTCTATCCTTATTTTTAAACGAGGGGAATACCAAATTAGAAATATATGCTTTGCATCATTTTTTGCACATGCCCTTTTTGGAAGTGAAAAGAAAAAATAGAATATAATTGACCTACATAAATCACTATAGTTGTGTGAAGGCTGAAGTAAAACCAGGCTTATACCATAGTATAAGTTCCTGAAGTAGCTATAGCTAGAAATTTAAAATAAACCTGTTACATGAGATGATGTCTTTATAAAATTAGGTGCTAGAGTATATTTGGTTTTGAGCAGTCCGACTTTAAAGGATGCATACTTAAATTACCTTTTTAAATATAATTAGTATTCATTTTAAAATGGTGGAGTTTTTTTCCCAGTTTTGCAAATCTGGTGTGTATATATACACACACACACACACACACACACACACACACACACACATGTTGGTGTGTGGTTTAATGTTTTATTGCAGGATAGAAGGGGAGATGCTAAAGCAGGTGAGAAGATCTTTATTCAGAAATGTGCTCAGTGCCACACAGTGGAAAAAGGTGGAAAACACAAGACTGGTCCAAATTTCTGGGGCCTTTCTGGCCCTGGACGAAAAACAGGACAAGCACCAGGATTTTCTTTTTCTGATGCTAACAAAAACAGAGAGAAAAACTAGGCAGTTGTGGCAGAGAACTAGAAACTTTGTAGCAAAGAGAAAAGACATGATTTGATAGAATTCTCTAGTTTGCTGCATTAAAAATAAAATCATCATGTTTATATTACTGAAATACTGGTTTATATCATAAGATCTGTGTTTAGATACCTGGTTTCTTTTTGATCACACAGGTTTTTACCTATACAAGGTGTTTCATTTTATGCAGTACATCCATGTTGAAAAGCATGAGCTAAATTAAAAAGATCAAACCATATTTTAATGGCATAATGGTAGTTTTCTATTTGTAGTAGTGATTTCTATTTGTAGTAGTGGGAGGTTGTTATAAAATAGTTTGAAAAAATATATCCCGCGATTTCTTTGTTGGTGGAAAGTGGGTGGATGGCAGTTAACATGAGAAAGCATTTTAGGGTTAAAATTAAAAATGGTTAGAAAAGACTATAATATCTGTGCAAAGAAATTTGTTATTCCCAGATATATGTGTACATACATACATATCATTAACATTCACCTCAAAAATAGGGTATAACTCGAAATAGACTGTAACTCTTTTTTGAATTGTTCTTGGAGGCTTGCAATTTCTTACTGGCCCAAATTTCAGATCAGTACAACACTACTATTTGGAAAGGTTTTTATTTTATTTTGTTTTTGTTTCTTTTTATTATTTTTATTGAGGTGAAATTCACATAAAATTAGCCATTTTTAAGATTTATTTATTTTTATTTTAGAGAGAGAGCTTGCACAAGTCAGGGAGAGGGGCAGAAGGTGAGAGAGAGAATCTTAAGCAGGCTCCATGCTCAGCACAGAGCCTGACCCCAGGCTCAATCCCATGACCATGGGATCACGACCTTAGCCAACATCAAGAGTCAAATCCTCAACCAACTGAGCCACCCAGGTGCCCCAACATAAGTCTTTTAATTAATTAATTTATTTATGTTTGTTTATTTTTTGCAAGAGAGGGAGAGAGAGAACATGAGTGGGGAGGGACAGAGAGAGAGGGAGACAGAGGATCCAAGGTGGGCTCTGTGCTGATAGCAGTGAGCCAGATGCAGGGCTCAAACTTACAAACTGCGAGATCATGACCTGAGCCGAAGTCAGACACTTAACTGACTGAGTCATGAGACGCCCCAACATTAGCTATTTTAAAGTGTACAAGTCAGTAACATTTAGGGTATCACAATATTGTGTAATCAACACCTCTTTGTAGTTTCAAAACTTTTTCATTACTCCAGAAGAGCTCCTGTACCCATTAATCACTCCCCATTTTCTCCTACCCTTAATCAACCTCTAATCTGCCTCCTATTTGTCTGGGTTTGCCTATTCTGCATAGTCTTAAAAAAGAAATCATAAAATATGAGCTTTTGTATCTGGCTTCTTTCGCTTGGCATGTTTTCAAGGTTCATTGAAGTTGTAGCATGTATCAGTGCTTCATTCCTTTCTGTGGCTAATCATATTCCATTGAATGTATATATCACAATTTGTTTATCCATGTATCAGTTGATGAACATTTGGATTGTTTCCACCTTTTGCCTATTGTGGTAGTGTTGCTATGAATATTTGTGAATAAGCATTTGTTTGAGTCCCTGTTTTCAGTTCTTTTTGATATGTATATGTATATGTATATGTATATGGTGGGTCATTTGTTAAATCTATATTTAACTTTTTGAGGAAATACCAAATTGTTTTCCACAGTAGCTTTGCCATTTTACATTCCCATCAGTAATGTAGGATTCCTATTTCCTTATATCCTCTCCAATGCTTGTTCTTTTCTTTTCTTTTTAAAATTGCCATCTTAGGGGCACCTGGGTGGCTCAGTTGGTTAAGCTTTCAACTTGGCTCAGGTCATGATCTCGTGGTTTGTGAGTTCGAGCCCCACGTCGGGCTCTGTGCTGACAGCTTGGAGCCTGGAGCCTGCTTTGGATTCTGAGTCTCCATCTCTCTCTACCCCTCCCCACTGTGCTCTGTCTCTCTCTGTCTATAAAAAATAAGTAAAATGAAGGGGCGCCTGGGTGGCTCAGTCGGTTGAGCGTCCGACTTCAGCTCAGGTCATGATCTCGCGGTTCGTGAGTTCGAGCCCCGCATCAGGCTCTGGGCTGATGGCTCAGAGCCTGGAGCCTGCTTCCGATTCTGTGTCTCCCTCTCTCTCTGCCCCTCCCCCATTCATGCTTTGTCTCTCTCTGTCTCAAAAATAAACTTAAAAAAAAAAATTAAATGGGGCGCCTGGGTGGCGCAGTCGGTTAAGCGTCCGACTTCAGCCAGGTCCCGATCTCACGGTCCGTGAGTTCGAGCCCCGTGTCGGGCTCTGGGCTGATGGCTCAGAGCCTGGAGCCTGTTTCCGATTCTGTGTCTCCCTCTCTCTCTGCCCCTCCCCGTTCATGCTCGGTCTCTCTCTGTCCCAAAAATAAATAGACGTTGAAAAAAAAAATTAAAAAAAAAATTAAAAAAAAATAAGTAAAATGAAAAAAAATAAATAAAATTGCCATCCTAGTGGGTGTGAAGTGGTATCTCACAATTTTGCTTTGCATTTTGTTAATGAATGATGATGTTGAACATGTGTTAATATGCTTTGTTAAAAGAAAACCACAGACCCAAAATGGAGTCACTTGTGGTAGGCACAGGACACCAAACCATGGCTTAGTACCTAACCTAATTGTAGTTTCAACCTTTGCCAGAATGTAATCTTAACCAGTTAGTCTGGAATTTCCTGGTGGGCACTGGTAAGGTAATCCACCTGGTTTGTTCCCCAAAAGGAGGTGACCTTGCCTGAAATAATTCTTCCTTGTTGTTGTTATGACTTCCTTTTCCTGCCTTTAAAAACCTTGCCCTTTCTGTCGCCCTTTGTACTCCTTTCTACATGCTGCCTGATTCATAAATCATTGAATAAAGCCAATTTGATCCTTAAATTCACTCAGTTGAAATTTTTCTGTTTAACAACTTGTTGGCCATTTGTATATTTGGAAAAATGTGTCCTCTGCCTATTTTTTATTTGAAGTGTTTGTCTTTTTTCTTGTAAGAGTTCTTTATGTATTCTGGACACTAAGCCCTCATCGAATAGGAGATTTTCAAATATTTTTTTTCATTCTGTAGTTTGTTTTCATTTGGTTGATAAGGTCCTTTGATGCACAGAAGTTTTTAATTTGCATAAATTCCATTTATCAATTTTTTTGTTGGTATTTTCTTGGTACCAAATCTACGAATCTATCACCAAATCTAAGGTCCTACTAAAGATTTACCCTTGTGTATTCTTCAAATACTTTTATAGTTTTGGCTCATATATTTAGATTGTTGACCCATATTCATTTCATTTTTGATAGTGAGGAAATAGTTCAATTTCTTTCTTTTTCATGTGGTTATCTAGTTATCCCAACTCCATTTCTTGAAAGATGATTATTTCCCAGTTGAGTGGTCTTGATACCCTTGTTGAAAAACAGACTGGCCATATATGTTGGGGCTTGCTGCTGCATATTCAATTCTATTTTTATTACTGTTTTTATTACTGTAGTTTTGTAGTAAGTTTTGAAATTAGGAAGTGTTGAGCCCTCCAGCTGTGTTTTTCTTTTTTGATATTATTTTAACTGTTCAGGGCCTTTTGCAATTCTGTGAATTTGCGGATCACCTTCCTCATTTCTGCAAAAATTTTGGAATTTTTGATAGAGATTGCATTATGTCTATAGATTGTTTTGGGGGTATTGCCATTTTAGCAACACTAATGTTCCAATGTATGAACATGGGATGACTTTCCATTTATTTAGGTCTCCTTTCATTTCTTTAAGCAATGTTTTATAATTTTCAGTGTATGAGTCTTTCACTTCCTGGGTTAAATTTTTCCTAAGTATTTTATCATTTTAGAAACTATTATAAATAACATTGTTTTCTTAATTTTCTTTTTGAATTGTTCATTGCTTGTATATAAAACACAACTGACCTTTGTATGTTGACCTTGCACCCTGCTTTGCTGAATTTGTTAGTCCAATAGATTTTTGTGGCTCCTTTGGGATTTTCTATATTTAGAATCATATCATCTGTGAATAGAAGTGGTTTTACTTCTTCCTTTCCAATTTGGATGGCTGTTATTTCTTATTACTCCCTAATTGCTCAGGCTAGGACTTCTAGTGGAATTCTGAGTAGAACTGGTAAAAATGTTCCTGATCTTAGAGGGAAAGTTTTTAGCTTTTCTGGGTATGATATTATCTGGGAGTTTCCAAAAATCCCTGTTTTCATGTTAGGCAAGTTATCTTTTATTCTTAGTTTACAGAGTGTTTATGTCATGAAAGAATATTAGAATTTGTCAATTTTTTTTCCTGCAGGTATTGAAACAATCATCTATTCTTTTTCCTTTTGCTCTATTAATGTGTTATGCTAAGGTAATTGATTTTCTTATATTGAATCATCCTTGCATTCCTGGGATAAATCCCATTTGGCCATAGTGTATAATTCTTTTAATGTGAGTTGGATTTAGTTTGCTAGTATTTTGTTGAGGATTTTTGCATTAGTGATAAGAGTTACTGGTTTGTAGTTTTCTTGTGGTGTCTTTGTCTGGCTTTGGTGTTTGGAGAAGTTTAAAATACAGATTATTGCAACTGTAAGTACTCTTCATACATGATTTGAATTTGGTATTTTAAAATTTCTTAATGGGTTTTATAGTGCTTGTATTGTGCTTATTTGATTGAGCTTTGTGGACTATATTGTAGGAGAAGGGTTTAAAGAGAGGAGTTGGCGTTTTGTGCACAATGTTTTTTGTTTGAGTGCACATGTAATAGCTTAATTTTGTCAAAAGAGGGATTTTGCTTATTTTAACCTGTGTTAATATTTCTAGTAAGATAGTGTCTTGGGTTGGTCTTAGCCTATCTATAGTGATGTTATTGACTAGAAATGCCTGGGGACACTCACCTGGGCCCATACTACTTGTAGTGAGCCCCTACAGAAATCTCCCCAGCCAAAGTTGGTAATGTGGCTGGACCAGGCCTTGTGGTTCTTATTATGATGGCAAGACACACCTCAATCAGCAACTATCAGGGAACTTTGAAAAGACAAGATTTATTACTCACAAGTCCTGGAGGTTGGATTGGATGCCTGGGACCACCCAGTGAGGTTGAGAGGAGAGAGAGCACGCGAGAGAAACAGAGTGAGAGCAAGCTAGTGAGCAGGTCTAGCGTTCTGCTTTTATTGGAGTCAAGGGTGGGATGCCTAGGGTTTTGAAGGTTCACTCTTTATTGGTGAATTTAAAACATAAGGGTGGGAATTAAAGCATGGGAAGGGAAAAACAAGCAGTCCTCAAATGCAGTTATCTAAGTCTACCAGAGCTTTCTAAAAAGGGGGGTTGGGGCGCCTGGGTGGCACAGTCGGTTAAGCGTCCGACTTCAGCCAGGTCACGATCTCGCGGTCCGTGAGTTCGAGCCCCGCGTTGGTCTCTGGGCTGATGGCTCAGAGCCTGGAGCCTATTTCCGATTCTGTGTCTCCCTCTCTCTCTGCCCCTCCCCCGTTCATGCTCTGTCTCTCTCTGTCCCAAAAATAAATAAAAACGTTGAAAAAAAAAAATTAAAAAAAAAACAAAAACCTGTAATTAAAAGTATAGTGTTTTCCTGAGTTCTGGAAAATTGTTCTAGCAAGTTATCAAACTTGAGAGGATCCTGAGAACCCTCTAATTTATAGCCAGTTGATTAGAATTTTGGGTGGCCTGGGACCCCAAACTTGTACCTGGTGTCTGAAGTGAGGGCAGAATTGCTGGGGACTCTGAAGTCAGTTTTAATTCCAGGCAATAAGTGTCAATGTTGAATTGCATTTATTGCAATAGGATTTCTCATTGATAGACTGTTGAATAAATAAGTCTGAAACTTAGATTTATTATTTGAATGTGGTTCTTTAGTTTTTAAAGTAACATCTTCCTATAGTGTCATTTTATTATTTTATTATCACATTATAAGTGCACTCAACTTTTGAGTCCTAACTTGTAGACTAGTTATAACCTAACATTTATTTCTCTAGCTGCCAATTTTATTGCTTGTTAGCATTGATTACAAATAATATTAAAACTTACTACAAATATATCTCTTATTATAGATTGTTGTCAAAGATTAAAAGCTGCATAGAAGGTTTGGCTTTGGGGCGCCTGGGTGGCTCAGTCGGTTGAGCAGCCGACTTAGGCTCAGGTCACGATCTCGCGGTTTGTGAGTTCGAGCCCCGCGTCGGGCTCTGTGCTGACAGCTCGGAGCCTGGAGCCTGCTTTGGATTCTGTGTCTCCCTCCCTCTCTGCCCCTACCCCACTCACACTCTGTCTCTCTCTCCTTCAAAAATAAATAAACATTTAAAAAAAAAAAAAGAAGGTTTGGCTTTAACATTATTTAAGAATTAGAAATAAAATTTCCCTAAGTCAGATCAGTTAAGTAATATTTGTGACTTATTTGGGGATATAATATTGCTATTTGTTTTACTGGTTACATAAGAATAATAAGTAGCAGAATGAAATTGGATTCCTATATTAAACCACTTATAAAAATTAACTTGAAATGGGTAAAAGACTTAATTAAATTTAAGTCTTGAAATTATAAAACTCCTAGAAGAAAACATCTTATTTTTAAAAAATTTTTTAAAGCTTTATTTATTTATTTTTTTCTTTTTTTTTTTTTTAAATTTTTTTTTTTTCAACGTTTATTTATTTTTGGGACAGAGAGAGACAGAACATGAACGGGGGAGGGGCAGAGAGAGAGGGAGACACAGAATTGGAAACAGGCTCCAGGCTCTGAGCCATCAGCCCAGAGCCCGACGCGGGGCTCGAACTCACGGACCGCAAGATCGTGACCTGGCTGAAGTCGGACGCTTAACCGACTGCGCAAGATCGTGACCTGGATGAAGTCGGACGCTTAACTGACTGCGCCACCCAGGCGCCCCAAAGCTTTATTTATTTTTGAGAGAGAGAGAGAGAGAGAGGGAGGGAGAGCAAGCATGAGTGGGGGAGGAGCAGAGAGAGAGGGAGACACAGGATCCGAAGTAGGCTCTAGGCTCTGAGCTGTCAGCACAGAGCTCAATGCGGGGCTTGAACCCACAAACCGTGAGATCATGACCTGAGCCGGTGTCGGACGCCTAACCGACTGAGCCACCCAGGTGCTCCAGGAAAAATCTTCTTGGCATTGATCTTTGTAATGATCTTCTGGATATGACACCAAAAGCACAAACAACAAGAACAATAATCATTAGTGGGACTGCGTCAAACTAAAAAGCTCCTGCACAGCAAAAGAAACAGTCAACAAAATGAACAGCAACCTATGTAATGGAAGAAAATATTTGTAAATTATATATCTGAAAGTCTTTGTAAGTTATATGTACACAATTGGGAACTAAACCCCAGCACACAATGGGCAGGGATTGATATTCAAAATCTATAAAGAACTGATGCAACTCAGTAGTGAAAAAGCAAACAACCCAAATAAAAAAATGGGCAGAGGAACTGAATAGACATTTTCCCAAAGAAGGCATATAAATGGACAACAGGTACATGAAAAGGTGTTCAACGTCACTAATTATCAGGGACATGCAAGTGAAAACCACAGTGAGATATCACCTCATGCCTGTTAGAATTGGTATCATCAAAAAAGACAAGAAATAACAAGTGTTGGCAAAGGTGTGGAGAACAGGAAACACTTGTGCATTGGTGGTGGAAGTATAAATTGGTGCAGCCATTATGGAAAACTGTGGAGATTCCTCAAAGATTAAAAATAGAACTACCATATGATCTAGTAATCTCATCTCTTGGTATGTATCCAAAGGAAATGAAATAGGATCTGGAAGAGATATCTGCCCCCCACGTTCACTGCAGCATTATCCACAATAATACTGGTTAACAACCTAAGTGTTTATCATCAGATGAATAGAGAAAGAAGATTGTGGTAAATGTATACATTGGAATATTCAGCCATGAGAAAGAAGGAAATCCTGCCATTTGCAAAAGCTTAGATGAACCTTCAAGGCATTATGCTGAATGAAATAAGTTACAGGAAAAAATACTGTTTAATATCAATTATGTGTGGAATCTTAAAAAGTCAAACCCAGGGAGTTTTAGGAAAATGGCAGAGTGAGAAGATCCTGAGCTCACCTCATCCCATGGATACACTGAGATAACAGCTATATCTATGCAAATAACTCTGGAAACAACCTGAAGATTGGCAGAACAGACCTTCCACAGCTAATCATAGAGAGAAGGCCACATCAAAAAGGTTAAGAGGAGTGGAAACACAATTGGGAACTAAACCCCCAGCACACAATAGGTGAGACATCACAAACACAGAGATGTGAGAGGATCAGACTCCACACCAGGCACTCCTGGCACAGAGGACTTGAACTGGAAGACAAATCCCCATAATATCTGGCTTTGAAAATCAGTGGCTTAACTCCAGGAACTTCAACTTCAACAAAGATGTTTAAAACATAAAAGAAGCAGTCAGAGCTGAGAATTCAATAATTGAGATTAAAAAAATGCACTGGAGGGAATCAAGAGCAGATTAGAGGAGGCAAAGGAACTATCAGCCATCTGGAAGACAGGGTGATGGAAAGCCACTAAGCTGAATAGCAAAAAGGCAAAAGAATAATAAAAAAGGAGAATAGGTTAAAAAACCTCTGCAACATCATCAAGAATAATAACATTCACATTATAGGGATTGCAAAAGGAGGAGAGAGAAAGGGGTAGAAAACTTATTTGAAGAAATAATAGCTGAAAACTTCCCTAGCCTGGGGAAGGAAACAAACATCCAGATTCAAGAAGCACAGAGGGCCCCTAACAAGATGAACCTAAGGAGGTCCACACCAAGACACAAAATAATTAAAATGGAGACAAGTGCTGATAAACAGAATTTTAAAAGCAGCAAAAGAAAAGAAAAACAGTTACATATAAGGGAAACCTCATAAAGCTATCAGCTGATTTTTTTTCAGCATAAACTTCTTAGGCCAGAAGGGAGTAGCATGATGTATTCAAAATGCTGAGAGGAAAAAACCTACAACTAAGAATATTTTACCCAGTAAGGTTATCATTCAGAACAGAAGGAGAGATAGTTTCCCAGACAAACTCTAGACTGAAAAAAAAAAAAAGTTAAAGGAGTTCATCAGCACTAAACAAGCCTTAGCCTTATAAGAAGTATTAAAGAGAATTCTTTAATTGAAAATATCATAACTAAAAATTATGACAGGAAAAAATTTCAGAGGTAAAAGGAAACATATAGTTGAGGTAGTAGATTAATCACTTGCAAAGCCAGTATGGAGTTTAAAACACAAAAGTAGTAAAAATAAATTATATCTACAAAAACTAGCCAAGAGATACACAAAACAAAAATAATATGACATCATATATGTAAAAACATGGAGGAGAGAGTAAAAATTTAATGCTTTTAGAATGTGTTTAGACTTAGGGGACCATCAACTTAATATAGACTGCTTACACATAAGCTGTTCTGTGTGAATCTAATGTTCTGTCTGAATTTGTGGTAACCACAAATTAAAAACCTGTAATAATGCACAAAATAATAAAGAGAAAAGAATCTAAATGTAACACTAAAGAAAGCCATCGAACTACAAGGGAAGAGAGCAAACAAGAAAGGAATAGAGAAGACCTGTAAAAACAACCAGAAAACAATGAACAGAATGGCAATAAGTATGCAGCCAATCAGTAATTACTTCAAATGTTAGTGAACCAACTGCTGCAATCAAAAGGCATATAGAATGGATATGAATGGATAAAGAAAATTAAGACCCACTTATATGTTGCCTACAACAGATACTTTATTTAAAAACATTAAAAAAAATGTTTATTTATTATTGAGAGACAGAGAGACAGAGCATGAACATGGGAGGGGCAGAGAGAGGGGGAGACACAGAATCTGAAGCAGGCTCCAGGCTCTGAGCTGTCAGCACAGGGCCCCAAGCGGGGCTTGAACTCACAAACTGCAAGATCATGACCTGAGCCAAAGTCGGACGCCCAACCGACTGAGCCACCCGCGTGCCCCAAGAGATACTCACTTTAAATGTAAGGACATACACAGACTGAAAGTGGAGGGTTGGAAAAAGATATTCCATGCAAATGGAAATCAAAAGGCAGACTGTGTTTTCTTCTTTAATCCTGGCTCCTCTGACCGACCCTTCGTGGTGTCAAATTGAATTTAGGAAGATTTTCACAGCCAGCTTCATAGTCAGAGGACTATGACTTACCCCTTAGGATTTACCACCTACTTTGGAGAACTCTTCTTTTGAGATCATTAGTGACAGATGTCCTCTTAACTCCATCCAGGTTTTATATTTTTGGTAGTCTTCTAATTATATTAAGTTTGATAAATTTTATCAAAAGTGGAGTTAGTATTTCTGTCTCTCTTTGTCCATGTTCTTTTTGACTGGTTTTAGAAAGGAAAAAAAGAAGAGACAGCCTTTAAGTCTCATTATAAAACTGGATTCCTGAAACCATACGTTTTTGATAGAGATTTTGGACAGAGGCAACTTGTTATGATTGGAAGAAAAAACATGAAAATGAGTTAGCAGTCACCATTCTTAACTCTAAATAGTCTGTATCTTAGGGCAAGTTCTTCTTCTCTCTTTGGGTCATCTATTCATCTTCAAAATGAGGGGTTGGATTAATTTCTAAGGCCTCTTCTAGAAGGAACTTTGATTCTAGGAGAATAGGGTACTGCTTATGTCCAACATGTCTGGAGTTGGAAGTTTATTCCTGTACCTTGGGCCATGCTAAATAGCATGTGAGTATTAGATTTCTATAGGGAACCCTAAGACTAGAACACCAAAAACTAACTTTGGAATTTTCTTGTAGATCAGAAACTGTAAGTATTCCCAGTTGTAATAGTTTTCCTATTGAATCCAGGAATAATCTTCTGTTCAAATATGTGGGTCACATCGGAAAGTAAACCTTACAAATTTAACTACACAAACTTAAAACTTATTTTCACCTTTGTAGGTATTATCTGGGGAGAGGAAACTCTGATAGAATATTTAGAGAACCCAAAGGAATATATCCCTGGAACTAAAATGGTCTTTGCTGGTCTTAAAAAGAAGAGTGAGAGAGATGATCTTATTCAGTATTTGAAACAGGCAACATCTTCATGAAATGCTCTTGCACCTTAATACCAGTTATAAACCAATAGTTCCAGTTTCAAATATTGCATGTTTAAGGAAGTCATATTTGATCTTTTTTGATCAGCCTGTAGTAAGTTTAACATTTAAAAATAAAAGTTGATGGAACGCCTGGGTGGCTCCGTCAGTTAAGCGTCCGACTTCAGCTCAGGTCACGATCTCATGGTCCATGAGTTCGAGCCCCGTGTTGGGCTCTGTGCTGACAGCTCAGAGCCTGGAGCCTGCTTCAGATTCTGTGTCTCCCTCTCTCTCTGCTCCTCCCCCGTTCATGCTCTGTCTCTCTCTCTCTCAAAAATAAATAAACATTTAAAAAAAATAAATAAAAGTTGAAATTTTTGATTGTGTGTAATTTATGATCAAATGCCCTTCAGAGTCAGAACTGACTTTCGTCTGCAGACGGGATGTTGATAAGGCCAGCATGAGGAAGAGAGAGAAGAGAACTGAAATCTATTGTGCTTCAGTAGTCTCTACATGCACAAAATATTTTATAAGCCTAGCAACTGCTATTGATGATGGAGATAATTTCCACATACTTACTTCTCTATCATTTAAATGTAAATGTCGCAGACATTAGCTTTAGTTTTCATTAAGCTATGTTTGGTTATTTGTTTGCTTTTTATTATATCCTTATTATATTTATAGCTATAACTTCATTATAAGTAACTTTAAGAAAAAATAAGGAAATTGAAATCAAATATTTGGTCTTATCTTAGGAATATTATTGGAACAAAAAGCAAATTGTTGACCATGTGTGACATAAAATAAAACCTAGAGAGAAGGAGAAAAGCATGTTCTATGTTAATAAGCATTTATGTCACATAACATGTAATATGTTTGCATTAATCTTTTTAGGGTACCTTTTTAATCCTGAGTAATGTGAGGCTGGACTGAAGGGAGGGATAGCATGTACCCTTTTGAGAAAGAGGATGAAGAAAAAAGACAACCCTCACCATTAGTGTGGAAAGGCCTCCCACCTCACAGGAATTGGCTATGAGTCATGGTGGAGCAGGTCCACCACAGGGCCTGTATACAAGGGAATGGTGGCTCTGTGTGGTGTGAAGTGGCCCCTGAATTGGCTGTGCAGTCCTATAAACACTCCATTACCCAAATGTAGGGCCCAATGCAGGAAAGGGAAGGTATTTCCTTACCAAAAAGGTGGGTAATGGACTCAGTCGGTCAGGGGTCATTATGGGTGAGAATAGGATATCCATTCTCTAATTTCCACTTCACAACAACACCCCTGTAAGATGGATTTTACCTTCTCAGGGCTGCCTGGATGACTCAGTCGGTTAAGCATCCAACTTCCGCCATGATTTCATGGTTTATGAGTTTGAGCCCCATGTCGGGCTCTGTGCTGATAGCTCAGAGCCTGGAACCTGCTTCGGATTGTCTCCCTCTCTCTCTGCCTCTTCCCCTGCTCATGCTCGCTCTCTCTCTCTCTCTCTCTCTCTCAAAAATAAACATTAGGGAAAAAAAAGGTGGATTTTACCTTCTCCTTGGGACTTGTGCTAGAACCAACCTTTGGATCTTCTGCCCCAATTCCTGGTGACTTTTTACCATATCATAGGGATAATATGTTAATGAGTTAACTTATTAGCAAATGCTTCTATTGAGAAGTTACCCTACCTGAAAATTCCCAAAGTGAGGGGAACATTATTGAAAAAGCTGTGATCTCCAGAAGGTTCTATTAAGTCAACTAAGTGCTTGGGCCCAATTTTAATGCTTCTGGCAAGTGGGAGTTCAGTGCCACTACTGTATGGAAGAATGTGTCCCTGGGGACCAAGACTTCAGACGAAGTTGAGCTTGTTACTCTCCCTGGAGAAATTCTTCGATGAGGGCAGAGACATCTGTAGGGACTCCAAGAGTGTATTAGGGATGTTACCAGTCTCAGAGCTGAGTTGGGTTTGCAAGGATATAGAATTTGGTGACATACTTCATATTTTAATTTATATGGGACAGAAAACTCTGTAAGAAAGACTTGAACTTAAATTCCTACTCATAATTATAGCTTAGATTTATAGGACTCTGACAGATGGCCTTGGTGGTTTTGACAAAAGGCCACATTGCAGGGAGGAACAAGAAGGAAGGCCCTATGTTTGGAGTTTAAATACTTTTGACCTAGAAGCAGAAAGAAGATAGTATGAGAAGAGCTGAGGTGGTAAAGGGCAGTTCAGTGGGAATAGAGAAGTATTAAGTAGATTTCTTCCATTTAAAAAATCAAACAGTGATAAGATGTTGAATGTTGTTTTACATTTATGTTTATCTTGGTAAGAGCAAAATAAATACCTCTTTGCTGGTAGTGATGTTTCTGGTATTAGAAAAAAGTTTGGAGGAAAATTTGCAAATAAATGCAGTCATTAAAATTCTGTACTATGATAGGCTTTATTATCAAATGAATATATGTTGTCTTTGAGAGGCTTAACTCCATCTTAGGGTCAGTTTACATGAAGGGATGTCTGGGCACTATGCCGTTTTATTCTCTATCAGCTGTGTTTGCCAGAGTTCTCTTCTCTGTGTGGTTCCTGGTTAAGGCTGGTCATGTGAGAAACCTGCCTGAGATTTGGAAAGGGGCAGAGTTAGGCAAAAGCCTTTACATTTGTCAGGTTGCTGCAGGGCCCCAGGTGCAACTTATACTTGTCGCTAATCTGTTGACTGCAGCCTTCATGTGGTGGGGCAGCAAGTGGGCTCAGCTTCTCCCAGCTCCTACCAGATCTCTTTCAGTTTGAGCCTTGGGCCATCCACATAATAAAGGTTTGGAATAGATGAGAAATAGACAAAACAGTACCAGTCTGTCCTCACTGCCTCACCGAGTTTGTCCTTCTTCTACTTACTTTGCTCCCGCTCTCCTTCCTCACTATCTGCCCTGCTGACCTACAGTAACTGTAAGCCCATCATGAAATCAGAGCCCACAAACTTCCATAGCCTTCCCCAACTCTCCTTTGTGATCTTAGAGACTTTGCTCTAATCCTTTAGATGCTCCCTTCTGGACCTGTATTCCTCTGCTTCTTCCCAAATTGTGTAAGGTCTCCTTTAGTAACGCCCTTATTCACATCACTCACGGTGGCCCTGAATCCTTGGTCAAATCCTAACTGATACAGATACTATATCAGTGCAACATACCTCCTTATGAATAACAGGAACCTCAAAGGGAATTACTCTCTAGGTACTCTCCAACCTAAATTTGGGGTGCCTTGACAAAGCAAAGGAAAGAATAATGAACTTTACAACCATCTAAGGTTGTCAGGTTACTGAAGTCTGCTATTGTCTCCTAAACTTGAATTAAAGATTCAATAGAAAAAAAGATTCATGTTAATTAGAGAACAGATTACTATGTTTATGTAATCTGAAAGAAGTAAGTATCCTTGTTTTATAGGGCCATTAACAGGAACCAGGAAACATCAGTAGAAAGGAAATGTTATGCTGATCGCATATCAACAAAAATATATTTGAGAAGTATTACAGGTAGTTGGATGATTATATAAGATGTATATTTATCACTTTCAGCATAGACAGTTCTAATATATATCTTGATAAGGATCTGGAAGAATAAAGTATGGTTTCATTTAATTAAAGTAAAAATGTTAGATCGGTTAACTTGGCAATTGTTTGCATGTTTCAGATAGAACAGAGGGAACTCTTCAGAAAGCAGGGAACATTGTTAGTTGCTTTGTTCTTAAATTTTTTTATACTAGCTAGTAAAGTACTTTCTATATGAAAACCTCTAGTCAGTGGTTCTTTTGGAAAACAACATACCATTTAGTTTTCAAGAAGAGTAATTTTTTAAATTAAGCCCTTGTGTCTCACACGATGTTGTGTATAATACAGCATGATTTTGAGAGCATTTGCTTATTCTCCCTCATCGTCACATTCTTCTAAAATATTAACATGGGGAAGAATTTAGAATCAAATTTCCTTCTCTATATTTGTCACTCAGTGATCATTACCATCTACTTTTGAGTTTGAAATCACAGTTTCATGCGGTTCTTCAGCTTTAATTCCTCCTTCTCCACAAAGTGGGGACTCATTGAAGCACAGAATATTATGGTAGTAGAGGCAGGTGTGAGTGGGGCACCACTGTAGGGGTGGGGTGTTGCATAAGGGCACACGAGCTGATGACAGGCACTAAGAAGGCAGAGGAAGGAGTGCAGAAAGGGGCACTATTTATAAAATTGGGGGGGGCAGATCTCTCACTTTCAGTATAGTTTATTTGCAGAACTATTTATTTCACTTTACCCAAAGTCCAATTCATTAGGTTTATTACCTGATGTTCAAGTAATTACAGGTGACAATTTCCCCAAGTGTTTGATCCCTATGTAACATAGGTCACTTTTTTCTAGCTCCAAATAACAGTTTAGTTTCCATTCCACCAACTCTGTGGTGCTGAAGATAGGTCTACAGAGCAGCACCCTACTTCTAGTCTCATTTTCTGTATTAGTCAACTTTGCTATTGTAACAAAACCTTATGGTCTTGCAACAACAAAACATGTATTTCTCATTCACAGGAAGTGTAGCCTGTGGTCAGCTGTGGCTTTGTTCTAAGTGTCTTCACATTCTGGGACCCAGGTTAAAGGGGAAGTACCTATATGGGACATTCCCATTCTTGTGACAGAGGGAAAGATCTAAAGCCCTGGAAGAAGCTTCTTCATAAAGCTTCTGCTCAGCTGTGGCATATATTACGTGTGTTCACATTCTAATGACCAAAACATGTAAGTGGCCAAGCCCAAAGCCAGTGAGGTGAGGAGGTATACTCTCCCTGCAGGAGGAATGTCAAGTCACATAACAGTAGTATGTCATACTGTTAGAAGGAAGAGGTAGTGAATAACGGCAAACAAGATATCACCTACCATAAGTATGTGTAAGCATTTCCTTTTCTCATATTTTCACTTCAAACAGTCGCTCTCTTGGCCCAGCCTCTTTGCTCTTTTATTTACCTGTTGCCTGGGCCAATCACACCCTTGGTGCTAGCTTTGCTCTATTTTTTAAAAATTATCTTCGTTGAGGTATAATTGATACTATGTCAGTTTCAGGAGTAAAACGCAATGATTCAACTATATGTATATATTGCAAATGGTCACTATAGCAAGCCTAGTTAACATCCATCACCAAACATGGTTACACTTTTTTTTTTATTGTGATGAGAATATTTAAGTTTACTCTCTTGACAACTTTCAAATGTAGAGTGCAGTATTATTAACTATAGTCACCATGCTATACATTTCATCCCCATGACTTATTTTAAAACTGGAAGTTTGTACCTTTTGACCCAGTTCATACATTCCCCCTGCCTCTGGCAACCACCAGCCTGTTCCCTGTATCTATGAGCTTGGTTTTTTTGGTTTTGTTTTTTAAGATTCTACATGTAAGTGAGATCGTACTGTCATTGTCTGATTTATTTCAGTTAGCATAATGCCCGCAAGGTCCATCTATGTTGTTGCAAATGGCATGATTTCATTCTTTTCTATGACTATATAATATTCCATTGTATGTATATACCACATTTTCTTTGTCCATTCATTCATCACTGGACACTTCAGTTGTTTATGTATCTTGGCTATTGTGAATAATGCTGCAATGAAATGGGGGTGCAACTTTTCAAGTTCTTGTTTTTGTTTTCTTTGGCTAAGTACCCAGAAGTGGTGTTGCTGGATGATATGATAGTTCTGTTTTTAATTTTTAAGGAACTTCCATACTCTTTTCCATAGTGGCTATACTAAGAGTACACGAGAGTTCCCTTTTCTTCACATCCTTGCCAGCATTTGTTATTTCTTGTCTTTTTGATAATAGCCATTCTAACAGGTGTCAGGTGATATCTAATTATGGTTTTGAATTGCATTTCCTTGATGATTAATGATGTTGAACACCTTTTTATGTACCTGTTGGCCATCTGTATGTCTTTTTTGGAAAAATATCTTCTACCCATTTTTAAAAATTGGATTGTTTGTGGGTTTTCTTGTTTTTGTTTTTGTTTTTTTGCTATTGAGTTATACGAATCCTTTAGAAATTTTGATTATTAGCTCTTTATTGGTTATATGATTTGCAAATATTTTCTCCCACTCAGTAAGTTGCTTTTTCATTTTCTTAATGATTTCTTTTGCTGTGCAGAAGCTCTTTAGTTTGATATAGTCCTACTTATTTATTTATTATTTTTTAAAATTTATTTATTTTGAGAGAGAGACAGAGAGAGAATCCCAAGCACGCTCTGCACTGTCAACACAGAGCCAGATGCAGGGCTCGAACTCACAAACCATGAAATCATGACCTGAGCCAAAACCAGGAGTCAGATGCTTAACCAATTGAGCCACCCAGGTGCCCCTCACTTGTTTATTTTTGCTTTTCTTGCTTTGCTTTTCATGTCATATTAAAATAATCATCTCTGAGACCTATGTCTTAGAGATGATAGGAGCCTACCATCTATGTTTTCTTCTTGGAGTTTGATGGTTTCAGGTCTCACATTTAAGTCTTTAATCCATTTTTAGTTAATTTTTGTGTATGGTGTAAAATAGTTGTCAGGTTTTACTCTTTTATATGTGGCTGTTCAATTTTCCCAACACTGTTTATTGAAGAGACTGTCCTTCCCTTGGCTCATTTGTCATAAATTAATTGACCATATATGCATGGGTTTATTTCTCATCTCTCTATTTTGTTCTGTTGATCTATATGTCTGTTTTTATGCCAGTGTCATACTGTTTTAATTACTACAGCTTTGGAATACAGTTTGAAATCAGGGAGCATGATTCCTCCAGCTTTGTTCTTCTTTCTCAAGATTGCTTTGGCTGTTCAGGGTCTTTTGTGATTCCGCACAAATTTTAGGATGAAAATGCCATAGGAATTTTGATAGTGCATTGAATTTGTAGATTACTTTGTATAGTATGGACCTTTTAAAAATACTGATTCTTTCAATCCTTGAGCATGGACTATCTTTCTGTTTATTTATATCTTCTTTAATTTTTCTCATTAACGTCTTGTGGCTTTCAACATATAGGTCTTTCACCTTTTTGGTTAAATTAATTCCTAGGTATTTTATTCTTTTTGATGCAATTGTAAATGCAATTGTTTTCTTCATTTCTCTTTCTGATAGTTCATTATTAGAGTATTTAACTACAGAAGATGTTTGTGCACCAACTTTGTATCCTGCAACTTTATTATATTTATTAGTTGTAACAGTTTTTTGATGAAATATTTAGGGTTTTATATATAATATCATTGTATGTGCAAATAGTGGCAGTTTTACTTCTTTCTTTCTAATTTGGATATATTTTATTTATTTTTCTTGCCTCATTGCTTTGGTTAGGACTTCCAGAATACTGTGGCAAGAGTGAGTGGGCATCCTTGTCTTATTCCTGATCTTAGAGGAAAAGTTTTCAGCTTTTCACCATTGAATATTATGTTAGCTATGGACTTGTCATATATGTATGACCTTTGTTATGTTGAGGTACATTCCCTCTATCCCTACTTTGTTGAAAGTTTTTGTCATAAATGGATGTTGAATTTTGTTAAGCGCTTTTTTCTGCATCTGTTTAGATGATTGTATGATTTTTATCCTTCATTTTATTAATGTGGTGTATCACATCGACTACTTTGTGGATGTTGAACCATTCTTGCATCCCTGAAATAAGTCCTACTTGATCATGGTTTATGATCTTCTCAATGTATTGCTGAATTTGATTTGCACCCTCCTTTTATTTTAGTTCTTTGCATGAAAACCAAATCACTCATTGTGAAATTTTCCTTCAATTTTTTTCCTCCTTTTGTTCTGATATTAGATCTACACTTTCAATATTAATACTAATTGTGAATTATTATTGAATGCAAACAATATCATATGGCATTTAAGAACATTTGTGATTTCTTGTATAGATTTTTTTGTTTTTTATACTCAAGAAATAGCATCTTGTATTGTCATCTGTATTTTAGTATAAATATTCTGTCTCCCTAGCTAGACTGTAAATATTCTTTGACAAAAGGGATGTCCTTCCGTTATTTTATAACTTCAGTGTCTAACTCAGCTATTGGCTATTTAAGATACTTGTAGGTAAGTTACTTTATAAAGATTCAAGATGGTTTTAAAATATTGAATCTGCTCATATTCTTCTAAGTTTGAGTTTCTCAATGTAGAGAAAATAGTTTGAAACAGTTAAAAGCCAATCAGTTTATTTTATCAACAAATCATTCTTCAGCAAGATACTTTGATTATTGCTAGTTTTTCTTCTCAGATAAAGTATCTATTGATTTTAAGAAGAATAATATCTAAAACACTTATGGCATGATATTGTAGCATATTTTTTACTTTTTTTGAGTAAATTTGACATCTAACATTGTATAAATTCAAGGGGTATGTCATGTTACTTTGATATATTTATATATTATAATATGGTTGTAGTTGTAATGATATTTATCATATTACATACTTATAGTACAATATTATTGTCTATTCAGTAAACTGCATTACATCTGTGGCTATTTTAGTACTTGTTATAAGTTTGTACCATCAATCTTATCCCTCCCCTGTTACCACTGGTAACCACTGTTTTACATACACACTCTCTCTCTTTGTTTCTTTTTTTTTTTTGATATATGTCTGACTTTTTTAGATTCTACATATAAGCGATATCATGCAGTACTTGTCTAATTTATTATATGAAGCTTATTTTTCTACCTTCATTGGTCATTACTGTTCACCTAGGTATCTTTGAAATTTAAAAAATTTACCTTATAGGTACTTACTATTCTTTAATACAATGAATGCAACTGGGCTTATAGCTCTGAGTGGTTTCAATTTCTAAATTGAAAAAAAGATAAAGAGATAAAGAATAAGGAAATGTGCTTTAATGTAAAAAAAATTTTTTTTTCAAAAAATTTTTTTAACGTTTATTTATTTTTGAGACAGAGAGAGACAGATCATGAACGGGGGAGGGTCAGAGAGAGAGGGAGACACAGGATCTGAAACAGGCTCCAGGCTCTGAGCCATCAGCACAGAGCCTGACACGGGGCTTGAACTCACAAACCGCGAGATCATGACCTGAGCCGAAGTCGGACACTTAACCGACTGAGCCACCCAGGCGCCCCTGTAAAAAAATTTTTTTAATGGAGAATGAAATACATCATGTTGGGTTGAGTAAACACCAAGTATTAAATGATTTATAGTAGATATTTGACCAAAATGTGTGGAAGCAGGAGGACAGATCACACTGGAAGACAGAATACAGCTTCATTCTATGAAAGCAGATAAAACTTCATAGAGGGTGTGACACTTCAAATAGGTTTTATTGGAGAAAAGAAGTTTGAGAGGCAGGAAAGGGGGGCATTTCAGGAGAAAGCCCAGAAGAGAGAAGGGATCTGCATGCTTGGAGAGTATACAGCAGGGAATAGCAGAAGATGAGAAGGAAAAGAAGAGAGATGGACAATAGAGGTACAGTGATGAAGGAACTTACATTAGTTTCTCAGGGCTGTTGTAACAAATTACCACAAACTTGGTGGCTTAAAGGAACAGAAATTTATTCTCTGGCTGTTCCAGAGGCCAGAACTCCAAATTCAAGATGTTGGGAAAGTTGATTTTTTTTTTTTCTGGATGCTCTGAGGGAGAATCTATTCCATGCTTCTTTCCTAGCTTGTAGTTGCCAGCAATCCTTGATATTCCTCACTCCAACCTCTACTTCTATCTTCACATTGCCTTCTCTGTGTGTCTCAGTCTTCTCTTCTATATCTTATAAGGAAAAGTGTCATTGGATTCCTGATTATAGGATAATCTTGAGATCCTTGGTTATATCTACAAAAATCCTCTTTCCCAATAAGATCACATTCACAGATTCTGGGAGGATACATGTTTTGGAGGGTTATCACTCAACCCACTACATGTCTTTGACAAGGACTTAATCCTATAAATAAAAGTTTACAGGCAAGGCTGTGCCATTATTACACTTATTATGTGGAAGATGACACTGGTAGAAAATGGACAAATGATGAAGACTTGAATTAAGTCAAGTGAATTTAGAGAAGAGAGGCTAGATTCAAAAAGAAATTTCTGAGGTAAGTATACCTCAGATTGAGTGTGTAAGATGGGGAAGAATGAGAGTGATCTTGGGAATGATAAATTTGGGTTGTCTGTGAGACATATAGGAGCAAATGCTTTGTAGCAGTTGGAAATGTAGGTTGGGGATTTAGGAGGGAGCTTGGGTGGTTAACTGTTAAATCAGTGGTGTCCAATAAACCACACCTGTGAGTATTCACATTCTTGTCACTCCTCTGACTCTGTACTTGGCTATATGATTGGCTTTGGCCAATGGAACATTACCAAGTATGATGCAAGTTTGATAAGCCTTTGTACAGAAGGGCAATGTGGCAGCAGCACTTTTTATATGAAGGAGAAAGTAACTTTCACCATTTTGCTAATGTAATTTACCCCGTGTGGCATATAGGCATCCACACAGTTACTTTATAAATTTATTATTCTCTTGTGAGTTACTGTGGGTTATAAAATTGTACTGGACTAAGGTGAAATCACTAGTAGGATAAGGAATAACAACTTAAACATAGATAAATGTTGAAATTCTACACAAATAGAATGGGGGAAGAAGGTACTTACAAAATTTAAAACCAGGTAAAGCACCTGCAGTGGTTAATTTTATGTGTCAAGTTGAGTAGGGATCAGAGTACTAAGATTAAACATTGTTTTGGGTGTCTCATCTCTAGATGAGATTAGCATCTGAACTGAAGGACTCAGTAGATTGCTCTCTCCAGTGTGATTGGGCACCATCCATTCATTCTATTGAAGGCCTGAACAGAACAAGAGGTGAAAAAAAGGGAATTCAACTCTTTTCCTGCCTTACTGCTTGAGATGGAACATCTCATCCCCTCCTGCCCTTGGACTGGGATTTACCTTATTTAGTCCCCTTGTTCTCAGGTCTTTAGACTTGGACTGAATTACATCACTTGGCTTTCCTGGATTTCTTTCTTTCTTTTTTTTTTACATTTTTTAAAATGTTTATTTATTTTTGAGAGAGACAGAGACAGAATGCGAGTGGGTCAGGGGCAGAGAGAGAGAGACACACAGAATCGGAAGCAGGCTCCAGGCTCTGAGCTGTCAGCACAGAGCTTGACACAGGGCTCGAACTCACGAGCCATGAGATCATGACCTGAGCGGAAGTCGGACGCTCAACTGACTGAGCCACCCAGGCACCCCTGGCTTTCCTGGATTTCTAGTTTGCAGAAAGCAAATCATGGGATTCAGCCTCCATAATCATGTGAGCCAGTCCATCATAATAAATCTCTCTCTCTCTCTCTGGATGGATAGATGGATGGATATGGATATATTACTTTTTGGTTTTATTGGTTCTGTTTCTCTAGAAAATCCCAAATACAGCTCCTTGGGTTTTGGATTTGACATAGAACATGACCAACTTCTGATGTTAAATTCCTATAAAGATAAATATAAATATCTCTGTGAAACTTACAGTTTAGAGACTTTTAATCTTTGGAATTGGAATAACCCTTCTTTTGTTTGATCCTGTGGACCTCTATCTTCTAAAATAATAATATGCCAATTTTAACTTTTTTGAAGTGAGTGTTTAATTTTGGAAATTGCTTCAACCTATCTGATGATGCCTATTGATCACACAGTGAAAGTCTGTTTTAGGAGATGGAATGATTAGGAGACACACTTAAGAAACAGAAGTTCATTGGGTCAAGAGATTGGTTTCAAGTTCTGGGATGTTGGTAAGGGTGGGATGGAACCAGGAGCACATCAGAGGTTGTGCTTAGCAGATGACTGGAGGAGTTATGTGTCTGCTCTAGATCTCAGTTTCCACATGTGGAAAATGAAAGTGGAGTATTAGATGATCTCTACAGTTCCACCTAATGCTAAAATATAACAGCTCCCTTTGGAATAACAGAAGTTATCTTGTATGGAAGCCAATGAGTGATCAATAAATGCTAATTGACAATGGCAGTGATAAAGTAATGAATACTTGGATCAAAAAAGAAGCCCTTGTTCTTGAAAACTACAAATAGGAAGGCCCTTTTATATTTTCCATTCTCCAATGAGAGGCTACTTGGTCAATATATACAGCTTGGTAGAAAGAGAAGGGGTGGCTAGAGAGGGAGTCAACAGAGCATCTTTCTTGAACTGATTGACTTATCATCACAATATCATACCTTTTCAGGGTTAGTGCCCTTCAGGGTTCTGTTGACTGCAAATGTTGTTGTAGAATCTATTATAGACAGTTTTGATGGAATTAGCAGACTTACACAGAAAACGGCAGAATTACAGAAGATTCTTTGGAGCTATAGCATCCAGAATTTGATAAGGGGACTTCTTCAAGGTTCCATACTGGGCCAAATATTTTCTACTTGTCTCCCCATAGCTTATACAGATCCTTTTTTGTCCCTGCTATTCTCTGCCTAAAAAGGATAACCTATATGGATTCTATCAACAAGCTCTAGCACCCTCTAGCTCATAGTTGGGTCTGGTCATGCTAGGAGGGAGGGAAAATGAGTTCAAGGTATTTGAGGTCAACTTGAGCTGTTGATGTCCTTTGACAAGCTGTCACTACTCCTCTGAAGGCAGTTGCTACTATATAAGCCCCCTGTCCTTTGGGTCCTGGTGACCTTCCTCTTCCTTCTCCCATTAGGTCTGGGGGTGGTGACTTCTCTTTTGCTGCAAGTCCCAAGTTTATTCACTGTCCCAGTGGTTTGTCTATATTCTACCTTGGTAATCATTCTCCTTGTAAATTAACCCTCTTGAAATTACTTTGTGCTCTGTTTTTCTCTTGGGACCATGACTAATACACATACTATTCTACGAACTGAGAATGAAAAGGAAATGGCAACTGGGGCCACATCAACACACATCTTATCATGCAGCCCTCCATTGCAGCCTTCTGGACTACCTTATGAGTATTTTTGGTCACCTTCTCACTTCTTTCCTCAACCATTGACTCCTTCATTGATCCCATAAATCAAGCAGGGAATAAGGCCGCAGCCAATTCAAAACCAAGCTTGATATGCTCAATTAATTTTCCCACTCTTCCCAGTATTCTTTCTCTACTGCCACTCCTCTTGGTACTGTAGACCATGGAATCCTCAAAGGCAGAGGTTTTGTCTTAGTCTTCTTTTGTCCCCAGAGCCTGGAATATGATAAATTCTAAGTAACTGCTTTTATAATGAAAACATGGAAGATAGAATTAAGGAGATGACTTCTTATTAAACCTTCTATTTCCAGACAGACCAGGACTGGTCTACTTCTCTTCCTTCTTTGAGGATGCTCAGTGCTTTTCTTACTTCCATGTACAACATTGCTGCTGTATTATAACCAGTCATGTGTTGGTAAATGGTTTTTGTTGTTGTTGTTTTATAAGTTTTATTGAGATATAATTCACATATCACATAATTCACCTATTTAAAGTTTACAATTCAGTGGACTTAAGTATAGTCACAGAATTTTGTAATCAGCACCACAATCAGTTTTAGAACATTATTTTCATTATCTCAAAAAGAAACTCTCCCGGTTAGTGGTCATCTGTTTCTTCTCTGTCTTCTCTCCCCTCACCTTCTGGCAACCACTAATCTACTTTCTATCTCTTTGTATTTGTTTATTGTGGACATTTCCTATAAATGAAATCACACAATATGTGGTCCTTTGTGAGTAGCTGCTTTCACTTTGCTTAACATTTTTAAGGTTCATCTAAGTTGTAGCATATCAGAACATGTATACTTCCTTATTATGGCCAAATAATACTCCATTTTATGGATATAACACATTTTATTTATCCATTCATCAGTTGATGGACAAAATTTGTTTTCACTGAATGTTGGTAAATGTTTAACAGCTAGGAATCTGGAAAAAAAATCCTGATGTGTAGCACTTGTTGATTTCCATCATGTAAATAAGCCCTTCATGGCTGATTGCAAGCTACATAATGTCACTGAACATAGAGTTGGAAAGAGCTGCTAAAATAAAATAGGCTCTTGTGAGCCCCTGCAAACCAGTTCCAGCATACTACCTTGACCATCTTTACTGATATTTCACTCAAGTTACCAGAGATGGGATCACATGCAGTGAGGTTTCCATACACTATTACTTTAGGATAATAACAATGATTATATAAAAGTAATACAACAGCCAACATTTATTGAGCACTTCCTATGTATCAGGTACAGTGCTAATCATTTTTTAAAATTTAATTCCTGACCATCACTATTTCCTTAGTAGCTTGCATCTCCAAACTACCAATATGTTGTGCTTGATTCACTGTCTTCTTAATTACTCCAAATGCATCACATCTCACAATTCTTGCACTTGCCTCCTCTACCTGGTACATTCTTTTCCCTAGATATCAACATAGCTCCTTGCCTCATTTCCACCAGATCTCCACTCAGGTGTCCCCTCCTCAGAAAGGTCTTTCCACTACCTCATCCCTTATCTAATCCTTTGCCGAGTTTTGTTTTTCTTCACAGCGCTTGGTGCCAATGTTCTCTTATTCTCTATATTTATTTTCCTATTTGTTTATTGGCTGTCTCCCCACCATAATGTCAGCTCCATGAAGACAGGGTCTTTGTTTTGTTTACTGTTGCATTTTAAATGCCAAGGCCATGTTCTTAATCATGCTGACTAAGCTGGGAAGTGTGGAATTTGTGCACAAGGGCCTCTCTTCCCCCTGTCTGCTCCTCCTGGTGCTATCAGAGGAATGTTTAGAGAACATTCTGCCCTAGTTCCTGCATCTCTGTTACTAGTCCAAATCCTGCCATAGATGAGACTCAGCTGACACAGGTGGAAGACAATCCAGTGATGTGGCTAAGAGTGTGCCTTACTCTGGAGCCAAACTAAATGGATTTGCATCCCAGTTTTGGCACCCACTGTCTGTGCACCTTGGGTTTAATACCCAACTCCTCAGAGTTTTTCCATCTTTAAAATGGGAGAAGATTCCCCATCTCATAAGTCTGTTTTGAGGATTAAATTAATCTCTTAATTTAAAGTGATTGGGGCACCTGGGTGGCTCAGTCAGATAAGTGTCTGACTTCGGCTTAGGTCATGATGTCACAGTTGTGAGTTTGAGCCCTACATCAGGCTCTGCACTGACACTGTGGAACCTGCTTGGGATTCTCTCTCTCCCTCTCTCTCTGCCCCTCCCTTGCTTGTACTCTCCCTCTCAAAAATAAACATTAAAAAATAATAAAATAAACTGATCAGTGCTGGGACATCTGGATGGCTCAGTAGGTACAGCATGCTGAATCAGGGTCATAAGTTCAAGCCCCATGTTGGGTGTGGAGCCTACTTAAGAAAAAAATAATAAAGTGATCAGTACATAGTAAGTGCTTGATACACCTTGTCTTCTTAGCTCTGAGGACATCTTCTGGCAGTAATCTTTACTTACCGTGTAAGTCACGCGTATAAGCCTGCCCTGTGGAAAACTGTAAAAAGTCACTACTTATCTCTTTATTCTGTTACCCTAATTGCTAGCATTCTGTAAGAGCACATCTAGATTGTCCTGCTGTCAGAGGGAACTGGATAGTTCCTAGTCTGCTTTTGCTTCTCACAAAAGAGGAGACCTCTGAGCATCAAGAAAGTGTAATCAGCCTGCCATTCTTTCCTGGGAAATCACCTATATTTAACCACTAGGTTTAGAAAAGCCCCAAGGGAAACTTGATGTTATTCTCAGTCTAGCTAGCAGAGACAAGCCATATCTGGAACATCCCTGGGTCTGTAGAAATAAAAGCCTCTCACAGAAGAGAAATCCTTGCCCACAAGACCTAGGATGTTGGGAGTAAAGGAAGCATTGGTGGCTTTGCCAGACTGAGTGGAGAAAGAAGGAAGAGATGGTAGGTCACCCGTGAAAAGAAGAGAAACCACCCAGTATGCAGGACTGGCTTGGAAAGAAGTCCCCTGAGGCCCCGAAGCCCACCTTGCTATGTGCCCCCTGCTAGGCAGGGTCCGCCTAATCCAAGGGGCTGTATTTTTACACCCTCCCTGCCTGTACCACCTTTCTCCACTTCCTCAGTCAGGTCCATGAATTTGGTTAAAGTCGTAAGTCAGATGGGAAACTTCACTTGCTAATTTCGGGGAAATCCAGTTCCGTTAATATTTACTGAACGCCCACAAGGAGCTGGGCAGTATTAGTGGGCAGTCCCAGGAATCCTAGGAACCAACAGTGCACAGTCGCATCCCAGAAAAATAATCTTCCCTGTCTCTGAGCATCCTCATTTCCTTGGAGTCAGCTTCTGGGTCTGATCCCTGCAAAACACCAACACTTTCCCTGTACTTGGGCTCCCACTGGGCTCCCCTGGGGCCTCCTGGAAACGCCGGGAGGATTAAGGGGTGGGGAATTGGGAGGGCTAGGGAGGTAAGGAAGGGAGGAGGGGGAAGGAACAAGGTGCATTTCCCCCGTTTAATCGTGTTCCAATCAGGAGTCGGCCCTGTTCCCGGACTCCGATTCCGGCGGTCCAGAGAATCTTCCAGGAACCGCCTGGCATCCTGGGCGGTGGAGTTTGGCTGGTCCGGGCGCCGGAGCCTCCCTCCTCCCACCTCTTCCCTCCCTCCGGGCTCCGTGCCTCACTCAGGGGCGTGTCCTGCCCTACCTCCCTTTCACAGTGGTCCACTCATCCGGTTACAGCGGCAGCAGCAGCAGCCTGAGCACGAACAGCGAACAGCGATAGCTCCGGGTTTCCAGACGGGAACTGTGGCCACGGCAACAGCTCAGTGGGGGGCACCTGTGCGTGCGAAGCAGGAGTAGCAGGGCGAGGGGGTGGGGTTCTTGCCAGCCACTCTCTGAACCCGAAGGAAGGGGCACCTCCCAGCTGAGATTCCAGTGCTCAGCAGAATCTCTCACCGAACTGGGAATACTGGTGGGGACAGACATGTGCTGGACCAGCTAGAGGGCTGGGGTAGGTAAACATTAGGTCCAAGCGTAGAGTGGCAGTGAAGCTGTGTCTGGGACCATGACGGCCTCACACCTGGACTTTGGGGAAGTGGAAACTTTCCTGGACAGACACCCAGAGTTATTTGAAGATTACCTGATGCGGAAGGGGAAGCAGGAGATGGTGGAGAAGTGGCTGCAGAGACACAGTGAGAGTCAGGGGGCTGTAGGCCCGAGGCCCGCAGTGGCCAGCACCAACAGCTTGGCTCACAGCGGTGGCAGACGCAGCGGCAGTGTTGGTGGTGGCCCTGGACCAAATAGCTCTGCCAACAGCCAGCCCACTCTGGGCGGTGGGGACTGTGGTGGGGTTCCCCTGAGTCCCAGCTGGGCCAGTGGCAGTGGGGGCGACGGGAGCCTGCAACGGAGAGCTTCTCAGAAAGAGCTAAGGAAGAGTTTTGCTCGCTCCAAGGCCATCCACGTGAACAGGACCTACGATGAACAGGTGACCTCCCGGGCCCAGGAGCCCCTGAGCAGTGTGCGGCGGAGGGCACTTCTCCGGAAGGCCAGCTCCCTGCCCCCCACCACAGCCCACATTCTCAGTGCCCTGCTGGAATCCAGGGTGAATCTGCCTCAGTACCCCCCTACGGCCATGGACTACAAGTGCCACCTCAAAAAGCATAATGAGCGTCAGTTCTTCCTGGAACTGGTCAAGGATATCTCCAATGACCTTGACCTTACCAGCCTGAGCTACAAGATCCTCATCTTTGTCTGCCTCATGGTGGATGCTGACCGCTGCTCTCTCTTCCTGGTGGAAGGGGCAGCTGCTGGCAAGAAGAGCTTGGTCTCCAAATTCTTTGATGTGCATGCAGGAACCCCACTGCTGCCCTGCAGCAGCACAGAGAACTCAAACGAAGTGCAGGTCCCCTGGGGCAAAGGCATTATTGGCTATGTCGGGGAGCATGGAGAAACGGTCAACATTCCTGATGCCTACCAGGTAGGACTTTGCATTGTCCCCCTACCAGAGCCCCACTGGCTTGGAAGCTAAACCTTCTGTTACCCCTTGGCATCCAGGAACACATTAATTTAGACTCTTTGCAGCACTAATCTTGCTACTTTTAAATTCCTTCTGAGTTTAGACCAGTTAGAATGTTACTACACCATCGTTGATATAGTGGTCTTTTCCTAACCCACAGGGCTTGTAAACATTTCATGTATCACAAGGACTACATTTTGCAGTCAGTAATATCACATGTTTCTCTGTCAAGATTCCTTGTCCTTAAGAATATCAGTGTATGGTTTTAGAACGGATTTGTGAGGTGCTAGGAAAAAGTGTCTACTCCAGAATAGTAGTGTTAGTCTGAAGAAAATGGTATGTTGGTGTCTCTGATGTCTTTTGGGACTGTAATAAATTTCATTCTCTTTCAGGCTTGGACAGGGAACAGAGTACTGAACTACTTTCACATCCCTTTACCTAGCTTAAAGTTGCATGCATTTCAAGGTAGGGAGGAAGAGGAAAAGAGGAAGAAAATCAGGGGAAGAATGGGCCTCTGGCTTATTTGTGGCTTTTTAATTGTTTCTGTTACTGAGTTTAGAGAGGCTGGACAAAATAGAGGGATTATTTATCTTTGGGTTTGAATACAGCATTATCTGCAGCCAGCTTTTGACAGGACTGAACAAGTAGGCTTTTAGTTTGTGAAATGAACAAAAATTGATAATTTTTTAGCAATTCCAAAGGCAGTCAGCAGGGTACACATGCTAGTTTCAAGTGGAAAAGGAAACCCAACATGCTGTTTGCTGGTATTTCTAAGCGTTTCATTTTCATAGTGATTTGAACGTGATACTAGGTACCAGATCTGAAAGCTAGTCAGTTCTGATTCTTCAGTATCTATTCACTGAACGTGATAAACTGGATGTACTTTCTATGAGACTTTTCAGGGTTCATAAGAATCGAAAGTTCTTAGCCTTGGTTATGAAAATTTTGTGGTCATTTGATGAGCACGTCTTCCAGCATCTAATAGAGCCACCTGTTTCTCGAGAGTTTGGTTGCTGTTGATCAGAATAGCAAAAGTGGTGGGAGGGGCACTGAGGGTAAAACTTTCTTTATTTTATCTGAAAGTTGACCATTTTACATAGAAAATTGACTAGCTTGTACTAAAACTGAGTTTCACATTTTTTGTGATGTCTGTCAGTATAACTTTCATAGTAAGGGATGCCAGTCAAAATAACCATTTTCATTCACCTTTTGTTATTGATTAGGTGTGTTATTCATTATCTCCTTCTTGAAGAGATAGTTTTAGGTCAAGCAACCAGTGAATGAACTTTCGCAAGTATCTGTTTCTCTATAATTTTGGGAAGCCATAGAAAGAAGTGAAAACATTTAACAATCTTTATGGTGAAGATTCTGTAAGAAGTTGAACAATCACAGTCTTTTGTTTCCCATTACTTCCACATTCTTCTTGTGAGCTTGGGCTAAAAAAAAAAGAAAAAAGAAAAAAATCCCTTCCTAGTTGGATGACACTTGTTAGAGCTTGGAATTGCAGTCTATTCTCTTCATTGCCTTTACTTTTCTTATTCTTCCCCAGTTGATATTTTCCCATTTCTGTAGCTTTTATTTCTTGCTCTCCTTCAACTCCTAACTTGTATTTAAGACTGTTCACATAACTGCCTTTTCTTCAGGAGCAGAATTCCAGCTTCCTCAGCAGTTTACTTGTCTTACTGCTGCCTAGAATTGTGGCTAGAGGTGTTGTCAGAGTTACAGAAAATCAGATTTTCAACAGCTGATATTTCTTCTGGGCCCTACTTGTACTCTGAAGGCAGAGTGTAAAGCAAAGTTGCCTTTGATATTTGGAAGCTGACAGTGGGAAAGTCCCCAGGGTGGTAGCGATAGCTGTAAAGAGGACCAGGTTGTTGGGAGGACTGGCAAAGGGAACATAAGGGAAGGTATTATATAGGCTGAGTTGGAGATCTGGGTTATGCCTGGTCTTCATTTCATCCTGGACAGAGAGTTTCTCTTTTATTTCACCATTGGCTTCTACTGTATATTTCTGTATTTTTAACCTGGTGTATTTTTTCATTTTTTTAATGCCACTTTTCTTCAGAAAAACTACTTTTTTTTTTTTTTTTTTTTTTTTTTTTGCTTTATTATGATACACTACAGTCACCATTAGTGTGACCTTGGGAGAATTTCTTTTTTTTTTTTTTAATGTTTATTTATTTATTTTGAGGGAGAGGGAGAGAGAGAGAGGGAGGGAGAATCCTAAGCAGGCTCTACAACTGTCAGCATGGAGCTGGATGCTGGGCTTGATCTCACAACTGGGAGATGATGACCTGAGCCAAAATCAAGAGTCAGACACTCAACCAACTGAGCCACCCAGGTGCCCCTTTGGGAGAACTTCTTAATCTCTGAGTCTCAGTTTTCTTACCTGCAAAATGGGAATAAGAACATGTATGTGACAAAGATAAGATAATTATTTGGAAAATAAAATGAATATTGCATTACAGCCCCTAAAACAGTACCTGCCACATTGCAATTACTCAGGAAATGGTATCAATTTATGATGATAATGATGACACAAGTCTACTAGAATTCTTTTTCTTTATCTCATTTTCAGTTGTTTTTCTCCTTATCTGGGACTGAGATGTGGACTCAGCACATTTTGACCAACCTACTCTTTCCCTGAGCCATGTTCTATTCTTAAATTAAGTATTTTAGAACTGTCTTTACATTTGAGGAATATAGAAATATCTACCCTTCTACATTTCTCTAAATGTGATTGATAACACATGATTGACCCTATCCTATCCTATCAAGAGTATTATACTTTGTGCCTTTAAGGAACTCACACTATATAGATTTTTTATGGAGTTGTATTAATGTTGCCTCCTTCCTACATTTTAGCATTTTTCCCCATCCTTTCCATTTCTGACTCTTACAGATTTTTCTATGAATGGAAACTGACAACCTTTCAAATGCATGTTCTTTTATCATGATGTTGTTGTAATTCTGATAATACATGAACATTCTGAAGTTTCTTTGTAAAAATATAACCATTCCCTCTGATATTTTATTACCTAGTATGTTTTTAAGGTGTTTCTTGCTCAGATTCAACTAGTGTTCTTTTTATTTTTCAGGAGGTAAAAATTTTTCATCATACAGAGTTTAAAAATTTAATCATTTGAAAATTAGACTGATGATCCTCTTGGGTTCACAATATGGGTGAGAGAAAGGCATTAAAGATGCTAATGAAGTCGTGATAATAAGCATAGAATTCTGGAGTCAAGAATAGACTAATGAAAACTAACGTTGAATAAAAGTTTTGACAGCAAAAATACCCTCCTTAGTTTATTTCATTATTTTTCATTACTTCTTCAATTAGTCCTAAAAAAAAGACTTGGGGCACTGGGATGGCTCAGTTGGTTGAGCGTCTGACTCTGGATTTTGGCTCAGGTCGTGATCTCATGGTTTGTGAGATCGAGCCCTGCGTTGGGCTCCATGCTAACAGTGCAGAGCCTGCTTGGGATTCTCTCTTTCCCTGTCTCCCTCTGTCCTTCCCCCACTCTCTGTGTGTGTCTCAATAAATAAATAAATAAATAAACATTTAGAAAAACAGACTTGAAATTAGAAGAAAAAATTGCAAGTGGAAAAAATTCATTTTAAGTATCCAGTATGGATCATAGTGACTACAATTTACCTTTTTTCCCTGACAGTTATAAGTTATTAAACAGCCCACTTTAATATAGTAATGAAAAACTTGCCCTCAAGAGGTTGAAAATAAGAGCACTCAAGTAACAGGTGTTCTCTTTGAGATTATTCTAAGCATTCAGAATATAGCACTTTAAACATTAATAAAAAGTGTGAGATGATATTTTTGTTGGTGTTGATAATGATGATACAGCTGTTTGATGGGCTTTGGATCTGAAAAGCAGCCAGGATGTTTTGTTAGGTGAACTGGGAGGAGGAAAGGGGATGACGCAGCAGGGTTACAGGTGTGCCAGGCTTTCAGAAAACCTGATCTGTTTACACAACAGATTTACTTATTTGTTAGTTCAAGCAAACATACACTGAGCTCCATTATACCTAAAGCCTGGGTAGGGGGACTGCGAGCATACAGAGGTGAGAGAACATGTTTTTTGCCCTCCCAATGCTTATAGTTGAGAGGCATATACTATACACAAATAAATACCAAGCACTATACTTAATAAATGTTACAAACTAAATGACTAGTCTCAGTAGACAATGGATTCACATTATGATTGGGCTCATGATAGAAGACTTCATGGAGGAGATGCCATTCAAGCTGAAAAAGGGGTTAGAGATGGTTGTGGGTTTGACAGGAGTGATCCAGGTGTAGCAAAAATGACATCAGAGACACAGTAATGAGCGAGCACAAAATGTGTACAGGGGACAGTGAGTGCTTTAATTTGGACAAAGTATTGCCCATGCTGTAGATTGAATACGCAAAAGTAGCATGAGGGCAAAAGAAGAAAGAACCTTGAATGCCTGACTAAAGAATTTGAATTTCATTAACAGTTGGTTAGTCAGTGACTAACAGTTACAGGGAGCCCTTAAAGACATTTTAGTAGGATCAGAGTGGTGTTTTTGGTACCTTGGTGTCAGTGGCTGAATGGATTGAACAGGGGGAGGCTCAAAGCTGTGGGGTGCCTGGGTGGCTCAATCGGTTAAGCGTCTGACTCTTGATTTCGGCTTAGGTCATGATCTTGCAGTTTGTGGGATCAAGCCCCACTGTGGTATTAGTGCAGAGCCTGCTTGGCATTTTCTCTCACCCTCTCTTTCTGCCCCTCCCCTGCTCTTGCTCTCTCTAGGAAAAAAATAATAATAATTAGGAGTCTATTATGATGGTCTAGTAGAGCCATGATGAACAGCTGAACTAAAGCAGGAACCGTGGGAATGGGCAGCAGAGGACAGATGGAAGATGTTCTGCAAGTGTGGATTTGGGCTAGAAGGGAGGGAGTTGATAATAACCTGGGTGATGTGGAGAAGCTTAACTCTGTTATCAGTAACAAGAAAAAAAGCTTGGTGAGTAAAGATTCTAAGTAGAGCCAGCTACATAATTTGTGGAGTGTGGTGCAAAGTGGTAGGTAAAGCAGGAGCCTGGTTGGAGGTGGAGAAGTTAATCTTCTCTTCTAAAGGACCTGCTGCTTTATCCCACAGCAGCCATGCAACCCCCTAGTGATTTCAAGCTCCATGTTGAAAAACCCTGTACCTGGATTGGGGGTAGGTAAGAGCTCTTCATTGAGTTGCCTGCCACTTGGTCATAATGCTGCCAGCTTTGGGTGGGGATGACCACAGCCTTGCTCCTCCCAATGTGGCATGGGGCGTGCACCTGACCCTCCCCATGCTCCCACCCAGACCCCAACCAGGAGCAGAGGGCAGTTGTAGGGCATGGCAGATGTAGGGTGTGGGCTCCTCACTCAACTAATGTGACCTGGTTGTAACCCCTGGTCTCAAGGGAGGGGTGAGTAGGTGGTAGGCGGTAGGCCAGATGAGGCCCGGGACATACAGAGCATGGATATATGACCAAGCACCAGTCCTGGGAAGGCAGTGGGAGGGAAGACTGAGTGTGAGCCAAGACTCCAAGGTCTGAGCTCATATGCCACTGTTCCATTGGACTTCAGTTAGCACAAATTCAAAGGTAGAGATTAAGAGTTTCGTACAGCACAGCATTAAACCTGAAGCCGGGGGCCCGTATGCAACTGCACCAGTCACATGTCCATGAAACTGGTCCTGAGTCGGAGTCATTTTGAGTATTAGGTGGAGAAGTTGAATTTTATTCCAGCTAGTGTCTACTGCTTCCTTTCAGCTCCATCCTAATTAAATTATGTGCCGTTTTCATTGCCTGGATTGTGCTTTTCTATTTCCGTGCTTTTCATCCTTTCTGCCAGGACTACTCTTTCTCCATATTTTGTCATTCAACTCTTGCTGTGCTTTCTCATAACATAAGAAGGGAGAGCTGATTGCTTATCCTTGAAGAGAAGAGACGGAAAACAAATAAAAATTATACATATGGGGCGCCTGGGTGGCGCAGTCAGTTAAACGTCCGACTTCAGCCAGGTCACGATCTCGCGGTCCGTGAGTTCCAGCCCCGCGTCAGGCTCTGGGCTGATGGCTCGGAGCCTGGAGCCTGTTTCCGATTCTGTGTCTCCCTCTCTCTCTGCCCCTCCCCCGTTCATGCTCTGTCTCTCTCTGTCCCAAAAATAAAAAATAAAAAACGTTGAAAAAAAAAATTAAAAAAAAAATTATACACAAAGTTCTATTTAAGAATGCATTCTACTATATGGGTATATTTGTTATATATATATATATATATATATATATATATATATACACACATATATATGTTAAATAAGAATATAAATAATGATTTTTTAAAATTCACTTTCATTGAATTTCATTTTAGAATAATCTCCACTGAAATAACTACATTTAAATGTGTTTGGCTTCAGAAGGGATTAATTTCATGTGTCTGGAAAACTCAGTGAGGAATATGCTTCCTTCCCTGATGAGCCAGTGCTGACAGACATGGGTCTATGGTCCTGTGATTAAATTGCTGAGATTTGCTTAAAAGGCAGATGTTGATCCCACCCCACGACTAGTCTTAAAAGGAGTTTTATGAATTCTTATTTCAGCCTTGCACAGTGTTTTAAAAATTCCCCTAAGCCCACAAACATGTTCACTAGCCCAGAACCAGAATTCATTTTGCTCTTGAAGCAGGAAACATTTGCTGTTTCAGCCCCTTTTCCTGACAGACACATGATCATGATAAACAGAGTGACAAATTGCATTTGCTGCTCTTACATGAGGATAGATTACAGAGAAGTACAGTTCCTACAGAATCATGGGGAGGTAATTTAAGGTTAACTTAATTTTTTCCCAGCCCATAAGCTAAATGTTTACTAATCTGACCAATTTATTTTGGTTCCTGAGGTTTGGGTCACCTGTTTATTTACAAGGCTGGCTTAATTTGGAAGTTAGTGTTCCATGTTTAATATAGTGTTGAAAAGTCATATGAAGCTTTCCTCTGAAATAGCTTTGAGTTGTTTTACAGGAAAGTCAATAAGATCCTTGACGTCCACTACTTGCTACTTTAGTTACTTATTTTAAGGGTGGTGTTTTGCAGTATAACCACATTCTTTTGGAAAGTGGAATTTGAATCATAAAAGAAGCTGTTTAGTCATAAGAGAGTGGGTTGGGCTTCTAATATTTTAGGAGAAACTTTGGTTCCTGGGAATTTATAGGCATTCAGGCTAAATTTATTTTTATTTATTTTGGGGATTAAAATAGTAAAGAAGGTTTCCTGGTATTTAAAAAGGTGTATTTTCTATAATTCCAATGGTTTCTTATTAATTTGTTGGTTTCAACGACTGAACAGTGTGGTTTATACGTTAATGATAAATTATATTTCCTATCATAAAATATAGCTTTAGGCTGTTGCAAATTTAGTACAAGAAATCTTTGTTATCTAAATGAAAAAAATGAGGAACTTTGAGCTTTTTAAGGGTGTCAGATTTTAAGAATTTAAACATAATGATAGAAGGGAAAGGGATGCTCTTCTGTGGATTAACAATAACTCTATTATTAATGGAGCACTAATTATGAGCCAGGCATTAGGTCATTAGCAAGCATTGTCTCTTTGACACCTCTCAACAATCCCCAGAGGTAGCTATTACCAACACCATTTTACAAAAGGAGAAACTGAGGCTTGAAAGAGTTGAGTAGTTTGCTCAAAGTTACCCAGCTGGCAAATGTGAGAGCTAGGGTTCAAATGGAGATCTTTGGAGAGCCTTATGCCCACCCACCACCCCTCCATGTGACCTCTACAGACCACTAACTGTTATATGCACACTCACATCTGTCCCTTTGCCTTCTCCTTTTCTCTGTCAGTTGAAGTCCTCTCAGCCCTCTAGGCCCCTCTTCACGAAGCTCTTGCTAATCCCTGCCCCATCCCACCCAAACTGACATGCTTTCTCCCTCCTTTGATCTTCCATAATGCTTTAATGTGCTTCTTTCTATTTTCATACTATTAGAACCATTTGGATACCATGTGACGTCTTGACTGTGAACTCCTCAAGATCAAGATCATAACTTCTTCATTTCACATTTGCTATGGTAGATCACATAGGGATAAATGCAAATCTGTTCAACTGAGTAATTATACCCTTCATGTGGTCAGTTCAACCACCTCTAAGCACAGAGTTCAGCCTGTGCAGGCCATATATATAGCTAAACCAGGAGTACATCCTCTGAGCACATCTTTTACTCTTTAGACCTTGTTTTGTAGATTTTTTAAAAATAAGGCTTGTGAAGCCCAGATAACTGGTTAATTATTTGAATTGCTTGTCTGCATTAATCAAATCTTCATATTAGTTGCTGCACCCCTGTCTCCCCACCCTCTTTGTTTTTGTTTGTTCATTTTAAAAATTTTACTTTATTCCATGTGGAAACTATGGAGAAAGCAGACTGCCACTAACCAAACACTTAAACTAGCAACAGCCCACTGCCAGCTGCTTCTAGGCAAAAGCAGAGGATGGAGCATGACTGTTCCGGCTAACTGAATTTTCTAGTTTTCTCATGATTACCCCATTGATGCAGTGTAACTTCTTGAAGGTAAAACACTCCTTCCAGCAAATGTTAGAATTTTTCTCTGAAGATCTTTTCAGACATGAGAGATTACATTGACCAACCTTGCAATTATTTATTTTTCAGGAACATTGCACTTTCAAGTTTATTGATTACATTTCTTATGTTTCACATACTCTCAAAAGATCTCAAAAAATTCAGTTTCTGAGATGGTTACATTTATGAACTACTCATTCCAAGATGTAGCTATTAGATGTCCATGTGGCATGTCCAAGTGAGAGCCATCTCTTTCCCTTCTGTTCCCTATAGTTATCCCCTGTAAGCGGGGCTGGTTGCTACACCTCTCCCCCATGCCTCCTCCCAGCTGAAGTGATGAGGTCTCTAATGGTAAACAATACAACTACTCTCGTTATGTAGAAATGAACCTACATCTGAAGGGGGTGCAACTACCAGAACCTGAGAGAGAGTTAAAGCTATGGAAGAGGGGCCGCCCAGCCAGAGCTATGGCCTGAGGGAGAGGAACTCAGCCACTGATGAACATGACCTGGATGAGAGGGAGCCAGGAAATGTTACCCTCTTCACACCCTCTTCTCCTGTCAATGTCACTCATTGGTTGAACCCAGGGTTGGTTGAAACCAAGAAGGCAAAGGAAGCCTTCCCTGGCAAAGCAGTTCATTGGAGTCAGCCTCCTGGCACAGAACAGAGTAGCACAGAGCAAGAGCATTTGGAGAGCCAAATGGGGACTATCCAGAGTCACCAGGATATTAGTTTACTCATCAGGAATGTAAGTGTGTGTAGAGACCAAGTCAAGTAGGAATATCCATCTTTATTTGAACACTGAATTTCACCAGTATATAGAAAATGGTGATTGAAATCTGTTGGAAATGAGTTCAGAATGCCATATTGGTATTTGACTGTCTTGTTCTGTCCCAGTAATTTTGTTTATTCCCAATATGCTATTTTCCAGAAGAAACTCCATAGGAGACAGCCTGGACCAAACACACCTCTAACAGGAAAGAGAGACACTGGTCTAGTTGATGGGACTTTTCCCCATAAACAATCTGATGAGGCCCATTTATTTGAGAATTGAACTCATCAATTACTAATCATCTTGTGGAAACTGTGAAAGCCATCAGCCTGTAATAGAACATGCTCTAGACTTCGAGATAGGAATCTTGGGTTCTATTCCCAGTTCTACCTTAGTGTTTTCAGCTGTAACATAGGGATAATATGTCCAGACATATTGGCCCCATAGTATTTCAAAAGGATCTAATTATTAAATCAAACATTAGATTCTAATGAGATAACGGGAAAGAATATTCAAAAGGATAAAGTCAGAAATGTAAGACTGTATTCACCTTTTTAAATGCAGAGTCCAGCAGGCTTTAATCACAGGGCCTGGCTCTGGAAATGTCCTTGTGCATGAAAGGAGAACTTTGATTTAAAATATGGTAGTACCTATATTGACTGTATTTTCTTATTTTCCATATTTTTGATGTTCTGGTTTTGGGGGCTCAGATACTGCTTCTCTCAGGGGTAACTAATTCATAGAGGAAAGGACACCCCTGCAAGTGCACCTGTGATGTGCAAACCAACCAACCCAGAATGTACTTTCCCAACAATCTCCTTAATCAAACTCTCACAGGCCAAGCCAAAATTCCTCTGCTTAGGCCAAAGTACTGGACAGGGCTAGGTACTGGACACCTTACCACCCGCCCCACCCTGCCATAGTCCAGAGCTTACCAAAATTATTCAAACTGTCCAATCCTAAACTGACCCAGGGAACCTACCCTGCCTCCTCCATTCCTTCCTGAGGGAACCCCAACAAAGGCTTTGGACCATGTTCTGCCCTCTCCCTTTCTGCCTCCTGCCTGACCCTGGTCTGTCCCCATGTGTCTCTGCATGGTGTGCCGTGCCACCTGTGTTTAGGGATCTGTGAGCATAACCTTCCTCCTTCAAGGCAACCATTTCCATGTCTAAGTATTCTACTGGATTAAAACAAATCACAGGTGTATTTTAGGATAGTACCGTATGTATATAATGCCTTATGCATAGGTAATGATTAACTTAAAATGTAAGGTAATCAAATGCATTAAATTTACTTTAGACTGTCAGGATTTACTTGTCATAATACATATTCTTCATTTGACGAGCATAATTTTTTTTTACAACTGATGAATATGCCTATTTTTCTAGTATAATATGTAATCCCAAAAGTATGAATTGGGTTTCTGTGCTATAAATTCTCCCATAAAGTCTCCAGAGTGACCATTCGTACTTCTATTCTTGAAATCCTAAAGATTTTTTTAAATGACAGTATTTGGGTCTAGTATTTGTAAACTGAAAAAAATTGTCACAGCTGCCATTACAGGGTAAATGAACACTAAATCATGGTGCTTGTAATCAGGCTCTAATAATTTATTAGGCTAGGAGGAATCTATGACACAGTTTTGTTTTAAATGTGTTGACTATTCACCAAATAAAAGATAAGCTTTCCTTATTTTATGTTTTTCTCTTAGGATGTGTTGTTAATTTTATACTATGCATTGTCCTTGCACTCATGCCCCCTATATTTATCAGATTGTTGGAATGTCTAACCTTTACTTTTTTCAATTTAAAGAAATTAGATGTTGCTCCTTTTTCATTTAAATGGCTGTATACAGTTTAGTGAGCTAATAGTTTTTATGGGTATTTGGCAACTTAATGTGCATGATTACATATTTAAAGTTTTAATAACAGCTGTAATGGAATTAAGAACTGTAGGCTTGGGACATTGTGGAAAGATTATTCCAGGGTTGCTAAGGAAACCAGTCTAGGTTTTTCTGCATAAATTCTTCTGGAAAGGTGAAGCTATAATCCCATCTCTAATGGCCACTTTTATGGAGAATCCGCATTTCCCCCTTAGCTGCTGCTGCTTTTTGCTTTTGGAGAACTGCTTAGTGACAGGGTATATGCTTTATGCAACTGTTAAGGCTCGTTCCTTTTTCTGTCTTCAGGTACGTGAGACTGGGGTCGGATTCACCTTATACTTCCTCTCTTTGAGCACTGGCTCTGAAAGCCCAAGACAGTCATGGCATCTCCTTTTTATCCTAGCCCAGAGATCAGTTGTCACAGAAGCTAGGGAGAGGAGTCAGCGGCAGTGAATGTGTCCAGCACTGACCAAACAGGCTGAGGAACCCAGAACCTCTGGCCAGGAGGCTGATAGCTCAGCTGGGATCCAAGGCATCTTTCCCCTCTCTCTCTGCCATCTATTTCTTAAATGAGGAAACAGAGGAACAGCTTCTGATCTGGTCCCTTTATTTTTTCCATGCCTGCTGTGACTCCCATTGAATAGCCAGAAATGAACTGGCGCTCAGGGAGTGCCTACTAATTTAAAATGGAAAGGGCAGGACAACATTTTTCCACCTCTGAATTAACCAAATTGAGATGATCTGCTCTGTTAAATTAAAGAACAAAAAGGTCAGCTGGGAAAAGCGGAGCCACTGTCATCATAAGGGTGTTTTATACTTACGACCTTGGGATTTTTGTTGAAGAAACAACCATTTTATTCTTAGAGATAACCTTGAAGGATCAAGCATTTACGTATGTAGCAATATAGCAATATTATTATTGCTATGTATGTAGCAATATAACAACACTTCTTGTAGCAGCTTTGTGACACCATATAATTTAATGCAAAATTATATGGAAGTCATTTGATGAAAATGATATGGAAACATATGAAGGTATAAAATGAAATAGATGTGCTTTCTCTCCATCAAGTGAAGCTACAGTTTACTTCCACCTCCTCCTTTTATTCTTGACTGTTGCTCTGACCCTCCTCCCTGAATGCTAACTTAGCACCTACTACAGTATCTGGCATATTCACCAAGTAGGTACTTGGTGAATCATGTTTGAATGAATAGAAGAGCCCTTATTGTAGCCTTTATTTTGTCTCAAGAGTGACACACCCTAATGAGACCATTATGTAGTATGAGTGTTTCAACATCAGCACTGTTGACATTTTGGACACTTTGGAATCCCTGGCGTCTAGACACCAGATGCTTGCTCGGGTGTGACAATTAATAATGTCTTTAGATATAGCCAAATGTCGCCTGGAGGCAAAATCCTCCCCCTCCCTTTTGGAAATCATTGATTTAGGACAGTTTGGAAATAAACATGTACTGCCTCTGACTCTTGATTTTGGCTCAGGTCATGATCTTATGGTTTGTGAGTTTGCTCCCCTCACTGGGCTCTGCACTGACAGCACAGAGGCTGCTTGGGATTCTCTCTCTCTCTCTCTCTCTCTCTCTCTCTCTCTCTCTCTCTCCCCCCCCCACCTCTCAAAATAAAAATTAAAAAAATAGTCATAACCTCAGATTTAGCAATTCCAGATCATTCCAAGGAAATTTTTATGGGTATTTGTGTATATGAATACTCATGGTAGTGTTATTTATAATAGTGTAAGCTTATTAACCCAAGCATCCAACTAAATGTTTGGATAAATAAATTATTTACATCATAAAATGGAATATTTAATTAGAGGAAGTTGCCCACAAAATATTAAGTGGACAAAGCAAAGCATATTTATAAAACAACAGCATCTCAGTTTTCTTGAAATAATAACAACAACAAAAGCATGAGGTTGAATGAGGGTTGAATTCAGAGTGAAACAGACTGAATGTGATTCCCAGTCCGAACCCCTTGAGAGTTACCATATTTTACTTCTGCAATTTTTAGTTTCTGCCGCCCTACAATGGAGATAATGATAACTATCTTAAAAGGTTAATCCTGACAACAATTAAGTGATGTTATATATGCAAAGTGTTTAACATGCTGTTTGTTACATTGTGAGGACTCAGTAAAAAGTTCTTGGCATAACGCACAGGGAAAAAGCTGGCAGATGATTTGCCAGAACATTAATAGAGGTGGGCTTGTTTTTCTCTTCTCTTTTGTGTTTTCTTTTATGTATTTTTCAAAACCTTCCACACATGTATTTATGAAGAGAGTAACTATAGTTGCTTTAATGGATACGCCTCACAAACTCAATGGAAACACAACAGGAACTTATTTCTAACTCTTGGGAAGCTCAGCACAGCTCTTGCTGATTGATGGGTAGCTGTCCTCCAAGAGGTCAGTCTTGCCTGTCTGTGCCTCCACACCTGCAGCACAGGGCTTCCAACATGTGGTCGGCAGATGAGGGGAGAGAGAAATGGACAGATGACTGGGGAGAATTTGTGGGTCAGGTCTGGAAGTGGCACACATTATTTCCTGCTGCGATTTTGTTGTCATTCTAGACTCTAGAACTTGGGTTTGTGGCCATACCTACCTGCAGGGAGGTATAACTCAGCCCCACCCCGGAGTGGATCCCAGCCCAAGAGCCAACTAGTCATGGCATGCGGCTTGAAGTGTAAGACCTTCAAGTGGTGAGCCATCCTCTCCCGCAGGTCCCCCTGGTGTTCACAGGCTGGAGCTCATGTGCATGATTAATTTCCCACAACAAGATTTGAGAGGAAAAGTTAGCTGGGCTTTGGAGAAGGGACCTGGAAGACATGGGAGAGGATCCTTGCTGTTTTAGTTTCCATTGTTGACAATGGGTTGGAGAATAGGACTCTGTAGACAGGAAATTTGCTAAAGAGATTGTTGCCTCTAAGCTTAAAGGTCTGAGGGTTATAAGGGATGGGACTAGACCTGGCTGTATAATTTGTGGACCCATTGAGAAATCAAAATGGGGTTCTTGACAGAGGTCGGGAAGTCATCCCTCCAGGCTAGCCAGCCCCCACCCACAATGAATGGACAACCCCAAAGGACTGCAACCTCTGTGCCAGAACATACATCATACCTGGATCAGGGGTGGGTGAGAGGCCAACACAGAGCTGCTGAATGAACATGTTGTGGTACTGTCAGCCTGCAGCGGACACAGCCAGAGTCTTGCTCCACCCCGAGACAGAGCGGGCTTCTGATTCTCGTCATCCCCATGCCCACGCCTCACTGGGAATGGAGGGCAACAGCAGAATGTGGATACCTTCCCATTGCAAACCCCATCTACCTGACCCTGTTATAACCCTGGGTGGAAAGAGGTAGAGGTCATGGGGCCAGGGCAGGGAGCAGGAGTCTGAGAACCCATCAGGAAGCTGGACTGTATGAGCCCCTGGGGCATGCTCCATCAGACTTCATGAACAAAACAAAAATTCAATGTAAACTTCAAGTGTGTGTGTAGCGGGCCCTTCTTAGCGTGAGTCTCAGTGTGACTGTACTGGATGCATACCCATAAAGCCATTCCAGGGTGATGTCTATACTATGGTTTAATCTGTAAGAATAATGAGGATTGCAAACTCTCCATGGAAATTTATTATTTTTCAACCTGCCTTCATAACACTACCCATATGACTCTTGCTATTTATTCCATCTTTGGTAATTTAAATTTTGGCTCACCTGTCTTTCTCTCCATTAAACTGTGAGCTCTTGGAGGCCAGATGCTATGACTTTATACCACTCCCTGTGTGTGGCACAGTGCCTAGCATGTAGTAGTTAGGTTCTCCATAAATGCTTGTTATGTGAATAAGTGAGGAAAAGGATGGTCATCGAGAATTCGGTCACTAGGGTAAGTTGCCTAGGTACTAGTACTAGGTTGTAAGGTTATATTAAGAACAGGGGTTTAGCTGATAATGCTGAGCTAAGCCAATTTATAGGCCAAGGGTCCTTTCATTTTCTTGTACATAGGTATGGGTTGGGTTTCCAGGCCAGGCAGTCAGGTACAAGGCCATTGTGGTCCAGGCTGTGAATGTTAGAGATGTGAAGGCACAGGGAACCAAGCAATTTGTCTATTGCCAATAGAGAAGAGGACTTAGCAAAGTTGGGAGGGTGAGAGCAAGAGAAAGAAAAGGTATCAACTATAACTAGTATAATAGGCCTGGGGCTTTGGGAGAATAGTGATTAGCAAAGGAGATGTATTCTTCTTTTCATATGGCTATATAAATGGCAGTAATGATGTCTTTTAGGCAAGGTAGATTGATTCACTAGGGAGAGTGTAAAAGGTCACACTGGGAGCTCTCTGATATAGGGATGGTCGTTTAAACCAAATTAATGTATATGGAGAGCCCAGCACCAAGCCTTTGATGAAAGCATATGCACCAATACCACTATCATTTCTATTTCCCCCCAAAGAACCACAAGTATTCATGTTTCTCTAGTCTGTACTTGTTTCCAGGGAGCATCCTCTGAGATTGTCAGATTCTTTTTTAAACTCTAGATATTTTTATTTGGATTATCTATTGTTACCCTAGAAAAGAGTCCTTTGAGAAGTGTGCAGTTCTTCTAAAGTCATCTGTGAGTAGTTGTGCTAAATAGTTAAATGACATTTCTAAAGACAGAGATCACAGTCATAATTGTTACTGCTCTGAAGCTCATTGGAACAATAGTATCAACAAACAAGTTTACCTAGCATATTTCAGAGTCCTCTTAACCATTGGCTTTCCTTTCCTCTCTCCATTTCTTTCTTATGCTTTCCATTTGTTCTTTTCTGGCATTCCACTCCTGTCTTCTTTTTGAATAATTGCTTCCCCTTGCTCCTCCCAACTTCCCTCTCTTTTCCTCCTCCCTTTTCTGTCTCCCCCCAGCCCCCACCCTGACCTTCATCCTGCCTGTCCCCCTTTTCCTTATTCTTTTTCTCTTTTTCCTGTCTTCTGGCCTTCACTGGCATTACTGACCTTAACATAAAATGGATAGAACATGAAAATAAGTACAGTTAAACCTTGGATTGAGAGTAACTTGTTCTGTGACTGTTCTGCAAGACAAGCAAACATTTCTAATAAATTTTAACTTGATAAACGAGTGATGTCTTGCAATACAAGTAGTACGTGATGCTGAATGTCACATGATCACAACTGAGCCAATCCTTCTTCTTCTCTCTCTCTCTCTCTCTCTGTCTCAAACCTACTTGGGATTGTGGGTGATCCTTTCCCAGGCTCAGATGCTCGGTCTCAGGCCACAGGGTTGGCAGAAATCAGTGATTTCTCAGAATGTTGGAAGGTGTCCACAACTGGCACTAGTGTATTTTTGTCACTTCAAAGCACCTATGGACAGTCCTTTGCTTTTCCATACAAGAGTAAGCTTAGGAATGCTTTGCTTCATTTTAGGTCAGGCTGCCTGCAGATATAGACCCTTTCCTCTGCTGCCTTATTGCCAGTTACATTAAATGTAGTATATGACAAGAGTTTATTAATATTGTACTGTAGTCAACATCCATGTGAGTGTATACAATGACCCCCATGCAGAAAAAGATTCCACTGAGTCAAGGGATTGCAGTGATTCATTAGTGATAGTGAAAGTTGTCCTACACAATAACCCTCCTTTCTCTTTTCTCCCTCACACCAGTCGTGAAGGTTTTCAAAGGAAAGTGCAGGTTAATTTGTTTATTTTTCTTTATATTTTATATTTTCTTTATTATTTTGTATTATATTACAGTATTGTAATCATTTTTACATGAATATTTTTGGGTTATGGAACAAATCCTCTGAGTTTCCATTATTTCTTGTGGGGAAGTCTGCTTTGATATACAAGTGCTTTGGATTACAAGCATGTTTCCAGAATGAATTATGCTCACCAAGGTTTTACTGTATTTGTTCTGGTTTTTAATTTCCAAATCAAATTGAAAAAAATTTTTTTAATGTTTTTTTAATTTTTGAGAGAGAGACAGAGCATGAGCAGGGGAGGGGCAGAGAGAGAGGGAGACAGAATCCCAAGCAGGCTCCAGGGTCTGAGCTGTCAGCAAAGAGACCGATGTGGGGCTTGAACCCATGAACCCAGAGATCATAACCTAAGCCAAAGTCAGATGCCTAACCCACTGAGCCACCCAGGCACCCCATCAAATCAAATTTTTAAATCTCGTAGGACTCCCTCGGAAAACAAGCAGGTTTCCTTTTTTAATTCCATGTGGCCTGTGACTGTATCTTTCTTTGTAATTTTAGAATCACATATATGAAATATATTTTTTTAAAACACACAATTTTAATTACATTTCAAACTGCTACCCCATGTGGTCCTTGGTCGTAATTTATTTCATGAGGGTCAATGCCTTGCAATATGAAAAAGACCTTGCCCGTTGAGTGCATTCTAAGTAGAACAAGTGACAGGGAAATTGGTATTTAAATATTTGGTATATAGCTTCCAGGCTTTTATTAAAATCAGAACAATGATAAATATTATTTCTTTGGTGTATCTCTTAGTTTGGTATCCAGCAGGAATTTTTTGCAATGGCAACATGGAAGTTCCCATGCTAGCACTTCTCAGGCTGATTGCTTGTTTGAGGTCCTGTCTCTGTTAACCTGAAGCTCCTGATGTGAAAGTCTCCTGCAGGGTTCTTTTTTTCCCTTTTGTACACAGAAAAGAAATATTTTCCATCCTTCTGAATCCACCAGGAAGCATGTGGGATTTAATCACCTCTGTTATTATATTGCTTCTCCCCCCAATGTATCAACGCTCTGAAACCTGCTTAGTCACTTGTAAAATTCAGCCACAGGACTTGCTGCCCTTCCGTGACAATCCATCAAAGGGAAAGTTAACCAAACTTTATAAGCTGTGTGGCCCTATTTCCTAGAGCTGAGGTTTTCTCTTGACTGAAAACCACATTGAACCTTAACATCTGCATCTTGCTTCATTATTTTTAGCAGAATGTAATGCCTGGCTTGTGTGCGGAAGTGTATTTCTTTTTAATCACTCCAGCTTTATAGAAGATATTTTTTCCCTTCCATTTATTATGAATGCATTTCTAATTCTCAAATTCTCTGTAAATGTACAAAGCTAAAGAATAGGTCAGTTTTTCAAGATTTGAAATAAGAAAACTTGAATAAATGATTATTAGACTACTTTTTTTTCTCTTTCTTTTCTTGGTTGGCTGTCACCTTTGATAAACCACCATTTGCCAAAGGAGACGTGTATTGTAAAATAGCTATAATAATTATTATTACAATAGAAATATTAGTGTGTCTGTTATTTTTGTTTTCTCTGTAGAAATTCCATCCTTACATTTGTTGGTACATTTGGAACTAAAATTAATGATTCCTCTATTTAAATATTAATTTGAACCTGGCACTTTTACAGAATATCTCATGAATTATGTTATTATCCCTCTTTTTGTAGATTAAGAAGCAAGCCCTGAGGCCTTCTCCTGAGGCCACAGGGCCATAAGTGTCAGAGTCAGGGCAATTATGCTCCTCTATCACTGTTTCTCCCACTCTTGGGATCTGTTAAGACCCAGTAAATAACATCTCTCTTTCCTGCCCTGTGCTGGCTGAGATGAGAGATACGACAAAAGAGGAAGCGGGACATCAAAATATCACATTTGTAACTTGTTGAGCAGATACTGGGGTATGGGCTTGTATTTATAGGCTTATAATACCTCCAGAATTAAGTAGACCTATTCTCCCAGATGCGACAATGCTAGATGCCCACAGTCCTCACCACATAAGGGCCTGTCCTTTTGGAACTTAGAGCATTGAGAAACAGAGCAGGGGAATACTTTCTGTGGGCAGCCTGACTCCAGAAGATTAAGGGGAACAAGGGGTTAGGCTGTGCTTACCCAATTAGTGTCTCTACCATCCTCTGCCTCTATACCTGCCTCAATACCTGCCAATCTCTACCCTTCCTCTATAGGGAAGAGCAAGGAGTGGGTGCAAAGTCTGGAAGGTTAAGGGAAGTCTGTCCTCATGGAATCAAGAGAAGGGGGAGGAGTTTTTCCCTCTCTCACATAGGCCATGCCACCTCTCAAATAGATTATTTTACCTGAAACATTGAGGGAATTCTTTTACTGCCTCATCCCCCAACACTCTCCTTCCCCTGTCTAATCTTCCTTAGCCTCAGTTACCCAAGCCAGAAATCTAGGCATCCTCTTTGATTCCTACCTTTTCTTCACCCACCATATTAAATCCATCAGAAAGTTCTTTTGATTTACTTTGTAAAAGCCATCTCAAGTCTTTCTACTTTTTTCTACCTTACTGCCACATCACCAGTCCAAGTCACCATTATATTTCACCTAGATTATTGAATCTGTCTTCTAAACTATCTAATTCTGCTCTTAATCATTTCCACATAGAATGTTTACAAGGCAACAAGGAGTTCATCCTGGATAGCAGTAGATAGGAGGATGGGGCAAGAGCCATTTTGAAGACAATGGACCATGGAAGGCCTGTGAGCAGGAGAGGGACACAGATGTGGTCTGCTCTGCACTCATCACCCATGAGAACTTGGGCAGATAACCTGCTCTCTGTGGAGCTTGAATCTTCATATGTAACAAGAGAGGGCTAGGAAAATGATTTCTAAGATTTTCAGTTCTAAAATTTCATGTTAATTGTGGAAAGGAAGAGGAAAAACCTTACAAAATACTTCTTCCCAAGAGTTGTAAAATTAGTACCTTTTTAGCAAGGTATGCTTAGTGCTGAATGAGCCTCATGTCCAAGTCACTCAACTATTACCAGTGGCCGCTCCAGTATGTTATAGGGAGTGGCTCAACGCTGCCATCTGACTGGAGGTGTAGACTAGGGGACTTGTAATAGAGCTGTATTTGAGTAGCAACATGTCTTTATATATCTTTGGGAAAGTTGGGGATAAGCCATTCCTTGGTATAGCCATTGGGTGATATCTTTAAGAAAGAAATGATTTGGGTTCAGGTTTGCTTTTGGGTCTTCCCATCAATTGCAGTAGAGGATGTAGCCAACTATTATGTCTTAGGATCTGAACTTCTTTGTCTTCAAGTCAAAAAGAAAGTTTTCAGCATAATTATTCCAATCTAAGAACACAAATGAGTCCACATGAACAAGAGAGGCCTTAGACATAGGAATAGTGGGCAAAAAGATATCAGGCAGTGTTCTCTGCCACACACTAACAACTTTACAATCTATAATTCTACTATTGTAGCTTCATTTCCCTCAGTATTTCTGACTTTTCCAACTTTAAGAATCTCCAAATATCTTTGAAAGTCCATCAGCGAATAAGTTAGTTAATAAACACTAGCAGAAGTAAACTACCACATGGTAAGAACAATAATGGGACCAGGAAAGGTTCATGAATTGAGAAGAGTAAAGGAAAGCTACAAGGGAACCAAAGATGAACTGACTAGTTCAGGTTTGCCAAAGGCTAACCAGGTTTAAGTCATGTCTGCCTGACTTTGATGGGTTAGATATCCTCTGACTTAACTCTTTGATTTTATTATTTTGAAATTCTGATCTGAATTCTTAAATTATACAAACAAGAAACTTCAGTAGAAAGGAAGCATTGATGATAATATTACAGAGGTCAACTACTTTCTCCACATAGTTCCATAAATTACTTAGATGACAACTATAGGATTGCTCGATACTGTAAGGTTTATAATAAAATCTTCCAAAAATGCATCTTTTTAAAATTTTTTTTTAATGTGTTATTTATTTTTGAGACAGTGAGAGACAGAGCATGAACAGGGGAGGGTCAGAGAGAGGGAGACACAGAATCTGAAACCGACTCCAGGCTCTGAGCTGTCAGCACAGAGCCCGACGCGGGGCTCGAACTCACAGACCGTGAGATCATGACCTGAGCCAAAGTCGGCTGCTTAACCGACTGAGCCACCCAGGCGCCCCCAAAAATGCATCTTTAAGTGAACTAAATTCAACATTATAATGGCACAAGAAAAAACTTCTGCCGGTAAAATTTCATCCTTACATTTTATAAGCCTTACAGCATCAGTGGCCCCTATAATTTGTTTTTTGATCAACATATAGGCCAAGAACTTATATCAACTAGACTAACCAAACCAAAGAAAATTTAATAGCAATAGATAACATTTATTGAGTATATGTACTAGGCACTGTGCTAAGATGTAGTTATCTTATTTAACCCTCACAGAGTTCTATGAGATAGTTACTATTACTTTCCACATTTTACATAGGAAGAAACTGGACTTTGAGAGGGTTAGTAACTTGTCCAAGTTTTCACAGCTAGTAAGTGACAGAGCCAGGATGCAAATCCATGTTGTCTGACTTTGTCTAGACTCTATACTTTTACTACTATGGGAGATATTAGGGATTATACTCATGTTCTGATCACATATTCAAGGTTGTATCAGTCCTGTCTGTGAAAGGAGGCAGCTCCTTGACATTTGGAAATTTGGAAATGTTATAATGCCTTGCAGAAACTGTGTTAGCAGTTCACACCTGCTGATGTCAGATGATATCGATTATTTACATGTAGTGATTCCAGCACTTGCATCATGTTCGGAGAGTTTGGGACAAGATACCTCAGGAAACTTCACTGCATGCAATATAACCCCTTAATGCCAGTGCAGGCAAAATAATAATAGTAGTAATAGCTAACATTTAAAAGGACCTTAGTGTGTTCCAGGCATTGTCTTAAGCATTTTACATATATTAACTCATTTATTACACACAGCAATTTTATATGATGGGTTAATTATCAATCCATTGTATAGTTGAAGAAACTGAGGTATCAAAAGTTTAAGTAACTTCCTAAGATTACATAGCTAATAAGTTGGAGAGCTAGTGTTTGAACCCAGGCTGTTTGGAGCCACAATTTGTTTTTTGTTTTGTTTTGTTTTGTTTTGTTTTGTTTTGTTTTGAGAGAGAGAGAGAGTGAGATTGTGTGTATCGGCCTTTATCTCATGACTGTGAGATCATGACCAGAGCCAAAATCAAGAGTCAGACGCTCAACTGACTCAGCCACCCAGGTGCCCCCACAATTTGTATTCTTCAGCACAACGACCTGCTGCCCCTGTTGTGCTGTATAAACAACGAGCAATGAACTATTTAGCAGCATCTTTTCACAATGCCCTTTACTGAAGTTGTGATACAACTTTGACATGGACTAAACAGTTGATATTTCTAGAAGCTGAGTTGTGAGTGTGCAACACCAATAGTTCCTTTAAAAATGAAAACCTTTCACTTTTCATCACAACTAGTCAGTATCAAAACCTGTTAAGAAAATCTGTTTGTGTCATTAGGAATCAACAGGAGGAAATTGTCAACAAATTTCCCCACACTATTTTAGACATAATCTGCAAGGAAGAGATAGAGTTGTTTTTTGTAGATGAAGAGATAGAGTTGTTTTTCATAGATAAAGTTGTTCTTTATCATTGCATATGTCATTTAAAAGAATTTTTTTTAACATTTATTTATTTCTGAGAGACAGAGTGCAAGCTGGGGAGGAGCAGAGAAAGAGACACACACAGAATCGGAAGCAGGCTCCAGGCTCTGAGCTGTCGGCACAGAGCCCGATGCAAGACTTGAACTTACGAACCATGAGATCATGACCTGAGCAGAAGTCGGATGCTTAACCGACTGAGCCACCCAGGCACCCCTTGTCATTTTAAAGTAGGACATGTACACATCTCTGAGAAAAGACCTGGAGCTCCAGAGTATATAAGCAAAAAAATTATCCTGGAATAAATTATGCATTTCTCTTTACTGTGAAACTTTTGGAAGCTGTAGGTGAACTGCAAATAAGGCACTGAAGTAATAGCCATGACAGTGATTTATTGGTCCAACAGCTCTTTTCTGTTGGGCCAGAGGGTAAGTTCTTTGCTTTAGTCATGGATTGGTTTGATTGCTGGGGACAGACACCTACTGAAGCAATCAAATATAATAAGTGGGATGAGGGATAACATCCCGGAAATAACATCTAGGGAAATCTCACAGAACTTGAGACAGGAAGTTAAGCAAGCCTTGTGGGGACAAGATTTTTCAAATGGAGAGTTCCTAATGCTCCTAGTCTGAATCCTGTTCTGTATTCTGAATGTGGTGGCATATTTGTGTAGCATTTTATGATTTATACAATGCTTTAGTCTATACTATTTCAGTTCATTCTCACTTCTGTGAAAGGTAGAAATCATTACCCCCATTTAGAAGATGAAGAAATTGAGGCTTAGAGAAGTTAAATGGCCCAGAATTTTGGAGCTAAATAGTAACAGAACTGGGACAGGGAATTCAGGACTTTGGCATCATATCCAGCATTTTTTGTACTTCCACAAACTTCCTTTATGATCATGATCATGATCACGACAGGTTTAACTCAAGGGAATATATCAGGAAATCATACATTGTACTTGCATATCAACTTTCAGATTTTGGAAAATAAACTCAGGATTCTAGCTTCACTTTCTTGGGTCATTTCATCATTTCTATGAGATAGGTTGCATCTGGGAACAGATATTTACAATTCATGATGTGCCTGCTCTTCACAAAGCATGAGCTTTAAGCTTTTGGGAAGCATACTTGATTTATTCTGTGCTTTCCTTCTGCAGAAGTCAACCTTTGCTAATATATTTAAACATAGGCTGAGAAAAAAGTGACCACCCTGTTGAATTTGTGAAAAAGAAGAATGGCAGTGTTAACTTCTGACTCTGTGCTAGTACATTAAGTTGAATATAAACTACTGTTTATTACCACTGACAGATCTCTCTATTTTTGTGGAGCTGCATTTAACAACAACATGGGCAGTGGCCATAAGCACAAATAGCTAACTCTTCAAATTAGCATAGTATGGTGAAAAGAGCCCACACTTTAGACCTAGGCATCTCTGAGTCAGCACTCTAGCTCAGTTATTGGTAGATTACTTACATCATGTAAATTACTTACCTCCTTTTTTTTTTAATGTTTATTTATTAGAGAGAGGGGGAGAGAGAGAGAGAGAGAGAGAGAGAGAGAGAGAGAATCCCAAGAAGGCTTCACGCTGTCAGTACAGAGCCCAGTGAGGGGCTTGGTACAGAGCCCAGTGAGGGGCTTGATCCCATGAACTGTGAGATCATGACCTGAGCTGAAACCAAGAGTAAGATGCTTAGCTGACTGAGCCACCCAGATGCCCCAGTTACTTACCTTCTTTTATCCTCAGGTTCCTCATGTTCATACTGGGGCCAATAATACTCATAATACTCACTTTGCATGGCTGTTGTGAATGTTATATGTGTCTAAAACATCTGGGACAGATCTAGGTCCATGGTAGGCTCTTGGTACATGATCACCATCATTTTTATTATCTGACGAATCAGTTTCATAATTACCTTAATTCCTTTATAATTTCAACAGATCACAAGCCTCATTTAGTATCTCTTTTAAAGACTAACTTACACATGCAATGCTGGAGTAATTGGTATACTTTGTCTACTTGATGCTTGTCTACTGGCTTTGAAGACCAAAACTGAAGACCAAAGTCATGGACTATTTGCTGGTCTGCTGCCGCAAAGCCAGATTGTGTATCATGTAGCTGCTCTGTCTTCAAGGCAAGGTTTTTACTTTTTGTTTTGTTTTGTTTTTTTAATTTTATAGAGAGAGAGAGAGGGAGAGAGAGTGAGGGGAAGGGCAGAAGGAGAGAGAGGGAATAAGCAGATTCCATGCTCAGTGTGGAGCCTGACATGAGGCTCAGTCCTACGACCCTGGGATCATGACCTGAACCTAAATCAAGAGTTAGAACACTCAACCAACTGAGCCACCCAGGTGGCCCTCTTCAAGGCAAGTGTTAATGTCAGTAGAACCCTGACCTTTCTTCATATACTTACATACATACATACATACATACATACATACATACATATATACACACACTTAGCACTGCAGGGTTTGGCTAATATCTTTTTTTTTAAGTTTTTTTTTTTTTAATGTCTGTTTATTTTTGAGAGAGAGAGAGACAGAGCACAAGTTGGGGAGGGTGAGAGAGAGAGGGAGACACAGAATTCAAAGCAGGCTCCAGGTTCTGAGCTGTCGGCACAGAGCCGGACATGGGGCTTGATCTCATAGACTGGGAGATCATGATCTGAGCCGAAGCCTGATACTTAACCATCTGAGCCACCCAAACCCAGCTGGGTTTGGCTAATATCTTGAAATTAGTATGAAAGGAGGGCCCAATGGAGAAATTTCTTAAGGAATTCATGCTATTTATAAGGCATCAGTGTGAATCATCTGCCATGATGGATACTGTTTGTGAGGAAAATAGCTTTGGTTCTCATCAAAAAGTCATTTATTAAATTCTTCTTCAGAAATGTGTACTGAATACCTAATATCAGCTAGGTATGATTGTAATAGTAAGGCCACATTGCATGAACCATAACCAGAAATGGTCCTTATGACAGTGTTGGTTACAATCTGTGTCTAAAGCTTATAATTCATCTGTATGCTGTAAAAGGAAAAAATAAACCATAAAATCTTCCCCTTCAGCATCTTAAATGGGTTCCTTACTACCCACACACAAGGGGCCCTTATCCTCTCATGTCAGGAAATTGTTTCAGGCATTGCCTCCCACCAAGCACTCAGAACTTCCCAGTCTTGTTGTTTCAAACATTATACTTTGATTGTTTCTCTCTTCCTTGCTCCTCTGATTGACTTTTTTTTTTTTTTTTTTAAACATACTCTTCTCTGTTTTCTGATTTGGTCTTCTCTTCAAATGCTACCTATGTTTGCTATTGTCTTCCACATTTTGACCTCATGAATAGCACATCCTTACACCTAACCAAGGCATCTGATGTACCACACAATGATTTAGATCCAGTGTCCTGAGCCTTTAGTTGACTGTTAGAGGAGACAGGAATAGGGCTTAGGGTCCCTGTCAAGACCTATCAAAAGTACTTATCTTTCCTTGGAAATTTATTAAGGAACCTTGACCAAGATGTACTGATTTTTGCAGGATCATAGAAGAATATTTTAGTTGTGGTAATTACTTCTCATGATGGTTTTAAGGAGATTGTTTTATCTCAGATCACTACTGCAGCAGGTATACCTCTAAATCAGTTATTCGCAAAAATATGGATTATCAGGATTATTTCTCATCTGCTTTTATCTCAGTTGAGTTTAAATAATTTTTTTGAAGAAGTTGAGTTTAAAGAATTTCCATGATCCTGTTTCATGGAAGAGGCCAATCTGAAAAGATGGTGTCAGATGCCCTATTGGTGGATGGTCCAAGAAGACAGGTCAAGGAAATAAGGCCGATTTTTGTTCCTCAACATGTCACTCTATATCTCACAATTGGAGTCAGTTGTGATAAATTACTAAGGGTCTTAACATCCATAAGACCTCAATCGAGATCAAATTCAGAAGCACAGGGTGAAATAAGGGAAATTTTTATTCTGATTGTAAGTCTTTACTACCCTTTGTGGATCTGGACCAAAGTTGGTTCCAATTTTTATAATTAAGGATCAGATGAGGTGGCATATGAAACTTGAGTTCATAGTGTGTTGTATGGATTTGAAAAATCAAGCAGCCTTCTGTTAATACCCAGACCGAGTCACTTATTGCCCATGGCCTTGGGTGCATTGTTTAACTACTCATTACCTTAATTTGCGTATATGTAAAATACTTACTGTGCAGTTCCCAAGGTGTTCTTCCCAGTTGACAAGAGCAGAGCCATTGGAGGCATTAGAATCTTCTGTCATTGGTGTTTTGGATATATTTCTTTAGTACCCTGAACCACAAAATAGAGGCAGCCTAAATCCTTTGTTAGCCCCTACTGTCAAAGTTGAGTTGCAATTAAGCCCACAAAATACACCTTTAATAACAAAAAGTGGAGTCAAAAGGATACCTCATTCCTGGTCAAAATATTATGTCAGCCAAGGGGGAGATGGGTGTTATACTTGCTTGGAAACTTTGTGGTTCAATGTTGGTGAATTATTTGGAATTTTTAAATCTCTTGTTGCCTGCTATAGTGACTTAGTACGAGGTTGATACAAAGCAGTTTTGTAGCAAGAAGCAATGCTTTGGTTACAGTCCTCTTTCCCCTGACTGTTGTTTTTTTAAAAACTTCTATGTGTGATAGTAATTTTTGAGATTTCATTGCAGAATATCGTATATTTTCAGGATCTTAAAATCAGTCTTACAATTCTGAATATTACTTAACAAAATCACATACTCAGGCCCATTTCAGAGAGAATGGAAGGTGTATAATGTAAAACTGATTACCGACACTTTAATTTCTTCCAGTATTCATACAAGTTTGCTAATTTTGGTTAGCCACTTACCCTTTAAAATTGTATATATAAGTGAAAGTTAGTTAGATGTTTTATAATATAAAAATAGATAAAATATATAACTAATATGGATTTTATTAATTATATGTATCTTTAGAATTCTTGCACAGACACTATTTATGTGGTATGTGAAGCCAGCTGAGCCTATATCAGAAAATGACCCCATTTACTAATAATCTCCTTTGCTCATACAAGACAGCATGCTCATCACTTAGACCCGTACAGAAATAGGTAAAAGGAATAGTAAGATTTATACAATTTCTTTAAAGTTTTTTGAAAAGAAAGGAAAAACTTTTTTAACAGGGATACAGGTGCTCTTTTAAAAAAATTAAATTACTTTTTTTTTTTAACAATCTCTACATCCATGTGGCTTGGACACATGACCCTGAGATCAAGAGTTGGGTACTCTATTGACTGAGACATCCAGGCACCCCAGGAAAACCTTAATGTGGGAAAGTTATTTTTGTGATCATCTGAAGTTTCTATCAGATAATAAATATAAATCTTATGACAAACTTATGCTCAAGGGAGTCCTTGAATTCACAGACAGGTTCAGCTAAATATAATGTAACATTTAGGGGGATAATGCTTTAAATACTGTCTTTTCTTACAGAAAAGATATGGGGAAGGTGTGAAACTGGACAGATAGTACTTCAAAAGGGGAATTAAGTGTTTTGGTATCTTGACAATGACATCTGTCATATAAAGTATTATGGAAAAACTGGAGAACTATTGGCACATGGACTTAAAGTAAATATTGGATTCTGCTATTTTTGAAAAAAATTTTTTTGCATGTAAAAAGAGCTCATTGTAGGTTTTATTCATGTAGAGGTTAATACTTCTTTGGAGAAATGACATAGTTAAAAAATATGTCTGACTGCTCATTATTATCAATCTATATTTGCTGATTAGTTTTTTAACTTAAAATTACATGTCAGCAATTCTTTAGTAGGGTGTTCTTTAACCTCCAAGTATTTGTAGTCTTTTCAAATATTTTCTTGTGGTTAACTTCAAGTTTCATAGCTTTGTGGTCTAGGATAAGCAATTGTAAAATTTGTATGGAACCAGAAAAGACCCTGAATAGCCAAAGTAACATTGACAAAGAAAACCAAAGCTGAAGGCATCACAATTCTGGACTTCAAGCTGTATTACTAAGCTGTAATCATCAAGACAGTATGGTACTAACAAAAACAGACACAGAGATCAATGGAACAGGGTAGAGAACCAGAAATGGACACACAACTATGTGGTCAGCTAATCTTCAACAAAGTAAGAAAGACTATCCAATGGAAAAAAGATAGTCTCTTCAGCAAATGGTGTTGGGAAAACTGGATAGCAGCATGCAGAAGAATGAACCTGGATCACTTTCTTACACCATACACAAAAATAAATTCAAAATGGATGAAAGATCTAAATGTGAGATAGGAAACCACCAAAATCCCAGAGGAGAAAACAGGCAGCAACCTCTTTGACCTCAGTCGCAGCAACTTCTTACTAGACATGTCTCTCTCTGGAGGCAAGGGAAACAAAAGCATAAATGAACTATTGGGACCACATGAAGATAAAAAGCTTCTGTACAGCAAAAGAAACAATCAATAAAACTAAAAGGCAACTGATGAAATGGGAGAAGATATTTGCAAATGACATATTAGATAAAGGGTTAGTATCCAAAATCTATAAAGAACTGAGCAAACTCAACCCTCACAAAACAAATAATTCAGTGAAGAAATTGGCAAAAGACATGAACAGTCACTTTTCCAAAGAAGACATCTAGATGGCTAACAGACACATGAAAAGATGCTCAACACCACTCATCATCAGGGAAATACAAACCAAAACCACCCTGAGATACCACTTCACACATGTCAGAACAACTAAAATGGACAACTAGGATGCAGCAGATGTTGGCGAGGATGCAGAGAGAGGGAAACTTTTACACTGCTGGTGGGAATGCGAACTGGTATGGCCACTGTGGAAAACAGAATGGAGTTTAACTTTAAAAAGTTAAAAATAGAACTACCCTAGAACTCAGCAACTGCACTACTAGTATTTATCCAAAGGACACAAAAATGCTGATTCAGTGGGATATATGCATCCCAATGTTTATAGCAGTATTATCAACAATAGCCAAATTATGGAAACAGCCCAAATGTCCATTGACTGACAAATGAATAAAGAAGATGTGGTGTATATATACAAGGGAATACTACTTGGTGATCAAAAAGAATGAAATCTTGCCATTTGCAACAATGTGGATGGAACTGAAGTGTATTATGCTAAGCGAAATAAGTCAGTCAAAGATAAATATCATATGATTTCACTTATATGTGGAGTTTAATAAACAAAACAGATGAACATAGGGGAAGAGAAGGGAAAATAAAATAAGATAAAAACAGACAGGGAGGCAAACCATAAGAGAGTTTTAAATGCAGAGAACAAACAGGGCATTGGGTATTATATGTAAGTGATGAATCACTAAATTCTATTCCTGAAACCATTACTATACTATATGTTAACTAACTTGAATTTAAATTAAAAAAAAAGTAAATGTCAGCAGTATCAAAGTCATAAAAGTTATGTTGACAAAACACTGTGGAAAGGACGGTAGAGAAGGAAGGTAATCCTTTTTAGCAGTTTATCTTTAATACACGGTAATGTCAACACACTATACAAGGATGAAAAAGTTAACAAACTGAAGTGTATAGTTCTTGGAGTAAACATTCTGTTTTAGTACCAGTAATCCCATAGAGTAAAGTTTTAGTTTAGTGGTTTAACCACAGTGTTCCCATTAACATAGTGAGAATTGGGTTGTTCACTGCTCATGTACGTTGCCAAAGCATACCCTTTAGAACTCTGAAAATGAAAGGAAAAACAGAGTGTGTGCTGAACATACTGGCAGTGACAAGAGCTCTGGCCTTTCAGTTTTCATTGTATTGTCCTTTGCCTTTTTTGAAGACTGTGAAATATATTATCTATCCAAGGGGGAGAAGAAAATGTATATGTCTAGCATAAAGAATAATTATAAATTAGACATTCTTCTACTTATACCAGGTTTAAAACAGAAAACATAGTAATTAGTACTGAAGTCTTCTGCTGTCCCTTCATAATTATATCGCTATCCCTCCTGAACCTCCCTGGGTATTGTGTGATTGAGCACCAACCTCCTTAACAGTTATATATATTTTAAATATCTTTTTCTTCTCTGTTGCTTGGTTTTCATTTCTAATGGTGAGCTCGAATTCTTAGTGTAATTTATCAATCTTCTTATGAAATGTTGCATTGTTTGCTTCTTGTTTAAGAAACGAAAGGTTATAAAGTAAAATATTCAGTATCATCTTTGGCAAATTTTATAACTTTTTTTTTGTCAAGTATTTAATTTCAATTAGTTTATGTGTTACAGTGTAAAACAGGGATACAAATTCTTTTTTTTTTTTTTTGCTATTTGGATAAACAATTGACCTTGTGTCATCTATTGATTAGATCACATTTTCTCATGATTTGTAATGTTTTCTTTGTCATAAATTCATTTTCCATATAAACACAGGTTTATTACTAGGCTATTTATTCTTCCTCTGCTCTATTAGTCTATGCCTGCACCAATATCATGCTGCCCTAATTTCCATGGGCTATGGTGAGTCTTGATTTCTGGTAGAGAGAATCTTCCAATCCCACCCCCAACCTTGTTCTTCAGGAGTATCTTGTCTTTTCTTGGCCCTCTTTCTTTCCTGTATATTCTGTAATCAACTTGATGAGTTTCTGTTAGGATTGTGGTGAAGTTATAGATCAATTTGGAGAGAATTATGATATACTTTATAATATTTAGTCTTCCTCCTTGATAATATGATAGATCTTCCTATTTAATCTTCTTTAATGTCTTAGTTTTCTCTATGGAAGGCTTAATATTCTTTTCTTTATCCTACATATTTAAAAATGTTTATTGCTATGTTATTTACTTATTTGTTTATTTATTTTTAATGTTTATTTATTTTTGAGGAAGGGAGAGAGAGAGGCAGAGAGATTGGGAGACACAGAATCCGAAGCAGGCTCCTGGTTCTGAGCTGTCAGCATAGAGCCTAATGCGGGGCTTGAATCCTCACAAACTGTGAGATCATGACCTGAGCCAAAGTCGGACACTTAACCGAATGAGCACCTAGGTGCCCCATGTTTATCACTATTTTAAATTGCATGTTTGAAAAATTTACATTTTAACTAATTGTTGTGGGTATCTGGAAATATAATTTACTTCCCTGTATTGATTTTGACTCTAACATTTCTCTTATTAATTTACATTTTTACTTAAAAAAATTTTTCCCACCTGGCATAGATACCTAAAAAGTAAATTTTAAGGGAAAGGAAATTAGAATTTATTAAATTTCTTCTACGTGCCCAATAGTCAACAGTTTATTTCACTTAACCCTCATAACTATTTTATTGCTTATTTCCTCAGCAAACATTTATTAAGTAATCCCCATGTGTTAAGATTTTTTTTTTTTTAGATTTTCTATGTAAGAAATCATATAATCTACAACTACTAAAGGTTTTTGTTTCTTTCCAATCCTTTACCTTTTATTACTTTTTCTTGCTTTACCGTGCAAGGACCTTCAGTACAATGTAGAATAAGATGGATGAAAATAGGCATCCTAGAACCTGAGCTTTATAGAAGATGCTTTCAAAGTCTCATTGTTAGGTATGAGGTTTCTGTGGGTCTTTTGAAATGCCCTTTTTTGGGTGAAGAAAGTGCCTTCAATTCCCAGTTTGTTAAGGAGATTATTTTTCTTCTTTTCTTTAAATCACAAATGGATGTAGTAGTTTATCCATTTTTTTTGCCTCTGTCTAGATATAATTTTTTTCACCTTAAATTGTCAATGTGTTGAATGACTTTAATTGATCTTCTCATGATAAAGCAATGTAGAATTCCTAGTAAATACCAACTTAGTCTTAATAAGTTATCCTATTTATATACACTGTGATTCGTTTTATAAAAATGTTTATTTTCAGGGTTTTTGTATCTATATTCACTCATTAAGTAAGATTGGCATATATTTTTCATTTCTAATAATACCCCTGTCAGATTTAGAAAGGTACAAATGAATCTTTTCCCATTGTATGGAATAGTTTTTGTAAGATTAGAATTGCTTAATGCTTGAATGGTAGAATTTTCTAGAAATTCATCCATCTATCTTTCTGTGTGTGCTGTGGCATGCACTTAATGGGACTATTTTGTTTGTTTGCTTGTTTGTTTGTTTGTTTATATGAAATTTATTGTCAAATTGGTTTCCATACAATACCCAGTCTCATCCCAACAGGTGCCCTCCTCAGTGCCCATGACCCACTTTCCCCTCCCTCCCACCCCCCATCAACCCTCAGTTTATTCTCAGTTTTTAAGAGTCTCTTATGGTTTGACTCCCTCCCTCTCTTTTTTTTTCTCCCCCCCCCCCCGCCATGATCTTCTGTTATGTTTCTCAGGATCCACATAAGACTGAAAACATATGGTATCTATCTTTCTCTGTATGACTTATTTCACTTAGCATAACACTCTCCAGTTCCATCCGCGTTGCTACAAAAGGCCATATTTCATTCAGCAGTCCTGTATCCCTTGGGCAGATTCCTAGCAGTGCTATTTCTGGGTCATAGGGTAGATCTATTTTTAATTTTTTGAGGAACCTTCACACTTTTCCAGAGCGGCTGCACCAGTTTGCATTCCCACCAGCGGTGCAAGAGGGTTCCTGTTTCTTCACATCCTCTCCAGCATCTGTAGTCTCCTGATTTGTTCATTTTAGCCACTCTGACTGGCATGAGGTGATATCTGAGTGTGGTTCTGATTTGTATTTCCCTGATGAGGAGTGATGTTGAGCATCTTTTCATGTACCTGTTTGCCATCTGGATGTCTTCTTTAGAGAAGTGTCTATTCATGTTTCTGTCCATTTCTTCACTGGATTATTTGTTTTTTGGGGTGTCGAGTTTGGTGAGTTCTTTATAGATTTTGGATACTAGCCCTTTGTCTGATATGTCATTTGCAAATATCTTTTCCCATTCCATCGGTTGCCTTTTAGTTTTGTTGGTTGTTTCCTTTGCAGTGCAGAAGCTTTTTATCTTCATAAGGTCCCAGTAGTTCATTTTTGCTTTTAATTCCCTTGCCTTTGGGGATGTGTCCAGTAAGAAATTGCTACTGCTGAGGTCAGAGAGGTTTTTTCCTGCTTTCTCCTCTAGGGTTTGGATGGTTTCCTGATAATGGGACTATTTTAAACTACTGATTCAATTTCTTTAAAGCTTATAAGACTCTTTGTGTTCTTTTCTTTCTTTCTTTCTTTCTTTCTTTCTTTCTTTCTTTCTTTCTTTCTTTCTTTCTTTTTTTTTTTTTTTTTTTTTTTTTTTTTTTTTAAATTTTTTTTTTTCAATGTTTATTTATTTTTGGGACAGAGAGAGACAGAGCATGAATGGGGGAGGGTCAGAGAGAGAGGGAGACACAGAATCGGAAACAGGCTCCAGGCTCTGAGCCATCAGCCCAGAGCCCGACGCGGGGCTCGAACTCACGGACCGCGAGATCGTGACCTGGCTGAAGTCGGACGCTTAACCGACTGCGCCACCCAGGCGCCCCCTTCCTTTCTTTCTTATTAATGTAATTTATTGTCAAATTGGCGTACATACAACACCCAGTGACGCAGTGCTCATCCTAAGTGCCCTCACCCTCAATGCCCATCACCCATTTCCCCCCTCCCCATCCTCCCATCCACCTTCAGTTTGTTCTCTGTATTTAAGAGTCTCTTGTGGTTTGCCTCCCTCCCTCTCTGTTTGTAACTATTTTTCCCCCTTCCCTTCCCCCATGGTCTTCTGTTAAGTTTCTCAAGATCCACATGTGAGTGAAAACATATGATATCTGTCCTTCTCTGAGTGACTTATTTCACTTAGCATAATACCTTCAAGTTCCATCCACGTTGTTTCAAATGACATGATTTCATTCTTTCTCATTGTCAAGTAGTATTCTATATATAAACCACATAAATATATATTCTATATATAAACCACATCTTTACCCATTCATCAGTTGATGGACATTTAGTCTCTTTCCATAATTTGGTTATTGTTGAAAGTGCTGCTATAAACATTGGGGTACATGTGCCCCTATGCATTAGCACTTCTGTATGTTCTCTCTTTTTTTATTTTTTTAATTTTTTTTTCAACGTTTATTATTTATTTTTGGGACAGAGAGAGACAGAGCATGAACGGGGGAGGGGCAGAGAGAGAGGGAGACACAGAATCAGAAACAGGCTCCAGGCTCTGAGCCATCAGCCCAGAGCCTGACGCGGGGCTCGAACTCACGGACCGCGAGATCGTGACCTGGCTGAAGTCGGACGCTTAACCGGCTGCGCCACCCAGGCGCCCCATGTTCTCTCTTTTTTTAAAGAGATGGTTTTTATTAACCTTATTTATCTGTTTATTTCATCTAAGTTTTCAAATTTGTAGGCATAAAGTTGTTTATAACATTTTATTTGTTTAATCTCTATAGCAACTGTAGCTTCACCTGTTTTTATTCCTGATTTAAAAAATTTTAATGCCTTTCTCTTCCCCCCCTTGATTATTTTCTCTACATTTGTATATTTTATTCCTTTTTTTGACCTTTGTTGACTCTCTTCATTAGATGTTTATTTTCTTTTTCGTTCACTTCTCTTATTTTTATTATTTTCTCTCATTTTCTTGAGTTTAGTTTGCTGTTCTTTTTTTCTAATTCCTTGTGTTGGGACATTCTCTTCATTAAGTTGAACTTTTCATTCTTTTCTAATGTGAACGTTTATGACTAAAACTTTAGGAACCTCTATAACTGTGTCCTACAGGTTTGGTACATAATATTTATATCATTATATTGTTATTTAAATATTTTATAAAAAGTTTATAATATCCATTTTGATTTTTTTATAATTTTTTTTTTACATTTATTCAATTTTTTTTGAGAGAGAGAGAGAGAGACAGAGCACGAGTGGGGAAGGGATGGAGAGAGAAGGAGACACAATCCGAAGCAGGCTCCAGGCTCTGAACTGACAGCAGGGAGCCTGATGCGGGGCTTGAACTCACCAACTGTCAGACGTTGGATGCTTAACCAACTGAGCCACCCAGGCACCCCTCCATTTTGATTTTTTTTGGTTGATAAGTTGTTCAGAAATGTATTTTAAATTTTCAAATATTATGTTTCTCTATGTTATTTTTTCTAACTAAAGTGCATTGTGGTTAAGTGATATGTTCTGCATGATACCAGGGATTAGACATGGTGATTTCAAATCGATTGGCTTGATGACCTAGCTTTTTGTCAGTTTTCCTGAATGCTTGATGTCAACTTCACCAATAGTATGACGTGTCCTGTGGTTGGATGTAGTGTGTAGCCAGATGTATCAGTTGTGCTTGTATATGAACATGTTGGTGGCTGAGTTTTGGTGGGGGAACATGCTTACAAGATATTCTTTCTTTTTAAGTCAACAGAGGGACTGGGACACTATGAAGCTTTAAAGTTGGACTTTCCATTAATATCAGAAGTTTATTATTGCTCTGTCCAAAGGAGCATGTGGGAGTCTTATAGATTTGAGCAACCCAGGGTTTTTGTAGTTTCTGCTTCTGTTGTTCCACCCTATGTATATCCTAAACCGGCAAAGAACTATAGTTGGTTAAATTGATTGCTTGTTTTATTAAAACATCATAGAAGTGAGTTGAGAGTTATAGAATGGTTCCTGACCCTGTTGCTTCTATGAGAGTGATTGCTAACTGATTATGTCCAATCTTTTAACCTGGCCAAACCCAGGCCTTAGAAATATGATGAATAGTGTAAATGCTTGACTCTGCCAAGGGCTTGATCTAGTTTGTAAAAAGGCCATTGCAGTGTTCTGCCAGCTGGCCAAGGAGATATCTGGAACAAGGCACAACACCAGTTTCTGGAGGGACTAACTAACCCTATCCAAGGTGGAATAGCTTAGACAAGACTGCCAAAAATCCAGTGTGTCTGTCTAGAAGGCTCCTTCTTATAAGCATTTCTTAGAAAGCATGTTGGTGCTTTATCCAGGAAAAGATACCCTGAGTGGTGAGCCCTCGACCATGTCTATTCAGACTATGAATGATTTGTGCTGATGGAGACAGACCCCTGAAAGACCTAAGCACATATTGACACCTTCAGCTTAATACGTGGCTCTTTGTCTCATATTGGAGGGCTGGAGATTCATGCCCCACTGTTTTGTGGAGCACATGGCCATAGAACTTCTGGAGGGGGTCCAAGTACTCTCAGCAATGCTGTTTATTTGTAGCCAAGCTACAATGAGCACCAGCGAAATAGAGAGCCTGGCCTAGGGATGGGAAAAAAGGGTTTCAGGGGCACAGTGGCTTACAGAAGGAATGGAATGTATATGGAACCAACCAGCCCCTGAGATCCACCTGGAAGTCATTGGGAAATAGTGACATGCTGCTTCTAAGTCCTCTTCCCAGTGGATGATGCCTCATCTTTTCTAATCTAGACTTTCAAAGTTGAACACACTCCTGTGGGTGGAAGATTTATTCTTATAATTTTCTTTCAAACTTAACATCTACTAGTTTAATAGTTTGAGAATTTTGTTTTGTGAACCAATATCAGGCTAATAACTTTTTGGTTTCTAATATTTATCCTTTTGGAAAATCAAGATGTTTTTTAGCATTATATATATAATATATGTAAATTATATATATATAACATATAATTTCAGCATTATATGTACTATATATAATGTATATTATATTTTATATATCCTGTGCCACAAAGATGTTGCAGTGTTTAACAAGTAAATATGGAGACGGTCAGAGTCTAAAAGAGTTGAAGACTCCATCTATATCAGAACATTGCCCAACTACAATATCTTGGTGATTCTTTTGTTCTTAGTTCTCTGGGATTTTCAGAAAATATCAAATCCCTTTGGCATTCTGTGTAGCAGTTCAATTGGGCTGAATTTTTATGGTTACAGATTTTATAGGGAGGATGATAATGGCTTAAAAAAATAACGGCACGAGGTAGACTAGTACTATAACTTGCTAAAAGTGAAGACTGCTATACTATTTTTCACATATTTATATTTATGAGAATTGACCCCTTTCCATTTTGATAGCTGTCATTTGATGTATCTTGCCTATCTATTTTACTAGCAATCAGTTAGTATGATGATTTCTATCTTTTTGGAAGGCACTTTTGAAGCTACAGTGCTGTCCTTGATGGTAATCCCATCACCCTGAGGTAACTGCTAAGTAGTACTGCTTTTATAAACTTTTTTTCTTCATGTCGTCTTCTCATGTCGTAATAAAAGCACTCATGTGTAATAATAATCTATAACACTTTTTTAGTGGTAGCGTGGATGCACCTTAATATAATAAAGTTCTTATTGAATATTTAGATACTTTTTAATTTTTCCTTATCATAAATTTCTAGAAATGAAATTACTCTATTGAAAAGTATGAACATTGTAACGGTTTTTGTTATTTATTTCCAAATTGTCCCCCATGTATATTACACTACTTTGTATTCTCACCAGCAATGATAAAAGTAGACTTTTCATGAAAACTTTCAGTAAAGTACCTTGTATTTTGACATCTTAAATTTTTAATCTTTGCCAATTTTATAGAAAAAATTATAACTGTTGTTGTAATTTGACAGTTTTCACATATTTATAGCCCATCAAGAATTTTTCTTCTGTTAATTTCTTATTCCTACCTATTGCTTTTTTTCTCATTGATTTGCCAGAATTCTGTGTGTGAAGAATTTAACACTTTGTCAACCATCTACGTTTAAAAATATTTTTCCAACTTTATTCTACTTTTAATTCTGTTTGTATTATTTTTCAGGTACTGAAATTTAAAATTTCTATTAATCAAATTATCCATCTTTTCTTTTGTGCTTCCTTCTTTTGTACTTATGCATTGGAAGACTTTCTCTTCCTGAGATCAGACAAATGTTCAGTTATATTTCTTCTACTCTTTTATTATTTTATTTTTGATATTTAAATTTTTAAATAATATAAATGTTTTAATATGATTTTCAAGTAAAGTAAATGATGATTTAGTTTTTTTTTGTCATGTCATTGTTCATTCTGACTGAAAGCTTTTGACCATTTGCCCTTTGGTAAGAATTATAACTGAAATAGAATAAATGAAAGCAATTGAATTGATCTTACTTTTTAAAAAAATTTTTTCTTTTAATGTTTTATTTATTTTTGAGACAGAGAGAGACAGGATGAGCAGGGGACGGGCAGAGAGAGAGGGAGACACAGAATCCGACCAGGCTCTGAGCTGTCAGCACAGAGCTTGACGCAGGGCTCAAACTCACAAACTGCGAGACCGTGACCTGGGCCGAAGTCAGATGCTTAACCAACTGAGCCACCCAGGGCCGCCCCCCCCTTTTTTTTTAATTTTTAAAAATGTTTTATTTATTTTTGAGGGAATTGATCTTACTTTTATTGCTTCCTTTGGTTAACGGTTTGGGGGAAAAGGCTGATATCTGAACATAAGGCCATTAACTTTTCTGAGTGCAAACTTAAGATTCACTTGAGGCTCAGTTGGTTTAGCGTCCGACTTTGGCTCAGGTTATGATCTCACAGTTCGTGGGTTCGGGTCCTGTGTCAGGCTCTGTGCTGACAGCTCAGAGTGTGGAGCCTGCTTCGGTCCTGTGTCTCCTTCTCTCTCTGCCCCTCCCCTGCTTACACTCTGTCTCTCTCTCTCAAAAATAAATAAATATTAAAAAAAAGATTCACTTGATAATATGTAGAATATGTGCATTCTCATAATATTGACTAGGATAATTAATACTCAATTTTTTTCTCCTAGAATTTCACATTAACATAAGAAATGTGTCTTGGATGGATTTGAGTAAATCTGTCCTACTTTTGCAATTCACCAGAAGATGAGTATATTTAACTTCTTATTCAGAAATTAATTTTGACTTATGACTTAAGAATTTAGTTTTTTCAAAACATTTAACTAATTGAATAGCCTGTACTTTTCCAATTGATTTGAAATGCTACTCTTATTAACTAAATGCATTTATTCACACACACACATACACATTTTCTATTCTCTTTCCTAAATTTTCTGTTTTTAGAACACTATCTTACTATTTTAATTATGATAGCTTTGAGGTATATTTTAATATCAGGTAGTCACTGTATTTTTATCATCATGTTCTCACAAGAAAGAATGATTTAAATATCTTAAAAAACACTCATTTTAAAATGTGTTTTAAAATGTTTAAAAATTTTTAGAACTTTTTAAAGCAAATTTTAAAATTACTTTTTAACATTAAACTTTTGTCAAACAGAAACAGTAATTTCCACATATTAATGATAAAACTTAAATAAAATATGCAATTAATATATATTTGCTATGCTACTAGAGATTACAGTATTTGCTATAAATATGGGAAAGGTTGGGACCTGACTGATATAGCTGCTAACAAATGAGTTACATTCTGGGGCCACTTTTCAGGCTGTCTCAATTGGCCACGGCTTGAAGAGTGCAGGAGGGTTTCTGTTGGAAGTAGTCTTTGTTCGTTTTCAACAAATGGTGAAACCAAGTCTCCTACTGTATCACTGTTACATTTGTACTCCTGACCCAGACCTGGATTTTCATACCTCACCGTCTTGACCTTGGCTTTCCCTGTATTCCTGGTTCCTGTGTGGTGTCTGAACCACAACTCTATGCTGACCATCCCTTCTTCATATTTACAGACTTCTTGACCCTCCTGGTTCTACCTTATAGCCTCGCCTCCCTGATTCACTGGAGTTCTTAGATGTCCACTCTGTGATAGGAAGGAAGGTGTCCCTGGCTAAACCACTCTTTCCATAGCTTGCTCTTCATGCACTGGTCTTTTCTCAGACATTTTAATTACACACAATAAAGCTTATAGACCATGGAGTTACATTTTAATTCCACTTACAATGTATCTGCACATTCACAATATATTTGTAATAGGGATATTAAAGAAGTTTAAGAATTCATCGTTTTCTTTTGTACCACATTACCTGCAGTTTTGGTTTCAACTGTGCTGTAGCTCTTCCATTTTCCTGTGCCATTTGTCTTGAGATATATTTGTATTTATTGTAAGAAAGATAAGCAAAAATAGCCATGATGACTACAATAAGGGCCAAAGAAAAGTGCCAACTAAGAAGGGAAGAACAAAGAAATAACACCAGCAAACCAAGTTTAGTTTAGTAACATAACTAAAGTGGATAACCTCCTGGGCACCTGGCTGAGTCAGCCGGAAGAGCATGTGACTTTTGGTCTCAGGGTCATGAGTTCGAGCCCCACGTTGGGTGTGGAGATTACTAAAAAATAAATAAATAAACTTTAAAATGGATAACCTCCCAAGGAACTTGGTAATAACAATGACATTGAATAATAGTAGTTCAAATGATAATAACAGTGGTTTTGAAACCTCGTATTAAATTCTTTATGGCATCTGTTAACTACTAATTAAGTTTGGACAATTCAAATGAAAGTGTGCCCATTAAACATTTCCCAAAGAGAGCTGACCTGTATGAATTTACAAACTGCTTCACTCCCCACCATACCACTTAAGGTCCATAAAAGAATAAAACCTCAAAAACAGACATATTTTTTTTAGTATTTTGTATTATTCAAAACTCTAAGAGACATTTTGTGAAAGAATTCAGAGACAAGATTGTTGTTTACTGTAGAGTAATGACATTCTGTGAATACATATTAAGAACTACAGTGAAAATTTTGTACTTTTCTCAGCAAGCATTGAATTAGGGCCAAAGCATTAGCTCTCAGTTACCATGGCTTTGTTTTTACGCAATATAATCTCAAGCCTTGCATCAATTCAGAACAATTATCATTCTTGGTATGGAGAAAAGCAGAATAGTACATTTGAAATCTTTAGAGACAAATCAAAATTTTCAAGAGCTTAGCCTTTAAAGAATTTTCTGGAAAATAAGTGATGTTGATGATGTCACAAATGTAAGAAGATGCTTTTATGGATTAGAATTAAATGAGTGTTACTAATCGATGTACCAATAAAAGCAATTTTTTAAAGCCTCAGACAGTTTGGCAGTCTATCAGTTTGAGATTCTATGGCTTTTTCCTTTTATACTTTGTATCTCCATTAGCTTCTCTACATTGTAACTCCATAAGGCATTTTTAAAAGATGTAGATGAATTGTGGGACTTAACTTTGCAAAAGTGAGATAGTAGGGTGCTGGAGAAAGTGTATTTCAGGACAAATATACTTGTCCTGAAAACTCTAATAAATCTAATATGTTGAGGGTTACAGTATATTCCCCTCAGACCCCTGGAGGCCTTGGATCTATTAAAGGACATCTAATTTAGTGGTTCTTAACCCTGACTTACAATGTCATATCTTCTGTCCAGCCATATGATTTCTCTCACCCATATGATTTCATTGGTCAGAGTGGGGCTAGGGCATCAGCCCTAAAGCTCCCAAGTGATTCCAATGTTAGCAATGTTCTATTCCTATGAATACATAATAGTGTCTGTAGAAGAAAGAAATGCCATATATACACACATATCTTGTATCACCTTTCCTCTATAATTTATGTACACAATAAGTCAGATAAAATTTTATTAAACATTTCATGGAATTAATAGGGGCTTTTTGCATTTACATGTTTCCTCATATGTATGTTATGAAAACAAGATTACCATCATGTGGAGAGTTTGATCATTTTGGCTATGAAGAACCTAAGGTAGGATTGAGATTGTGGTTAAAACAATCACCTTTATAGGTTAAATGGTGGTCAAGACCAGTTCTTGAATTAATCGTGAGCCCTGGAAAATTTTATTATGAAGTTTTGGGGAGAGAAGCCTTAAATACAGAGCGGATAAAAGAGATCTTATGTAACCCATCCTTGTCATGAATCTAAGACCTGGATATTCTTAGCTCTGGGTCCTGCCTTGAAGAGCCTTGAGTGACTTCTCTGAGAAAATTTAAGGAAGGGATGGACTCCCTTTTCCTTTGAGGCTCCTTATGGGTCTCTAAATTAGGTGTCTTTGGGACTGGCTGGGATTCTTGAGTGCAGTGAACATAGCATAGCTCTTTTTCTCAAGGACCTGAAAACTCAGACTACAGAAGTTCATTCCTTCTACAGCCTTAGTGGGTCTTGTAGGTAGGACGCATTTTCTGGGTGTGCTATGTGGCATCATATTCAACTGAGGAACTTTGCAGAATAGGCTCCAACTGTAAGGATCCCGAGTTAGAAATGTATCAAATTACTGTTCTCTATGTAGCGAGCACAGTTCACTTCCATTGCTAAAATGTAAAAATTGCTTTTGACCTTAAGATTTTGTCTCTTTAAATATTAAAAATCATAGCTGACTGTCACATGCAAAAAATAAGTCTGCACAAAAAGGCACTGAGGAGATCCCTGTGTTTCTTTTTATAAGAGCATTTATACTTCAAATATTTGAAATAGAAACGATATTATGACATAAAAATACTTGAAGCGAGAAAAGTCTACCACAACCATAAGAAACTCATTCCAGATTTTAACAGCCTTATTAAATAAGCCCTTACTTTAATTTATTAGAAATATCTCCTGTTGTAGATCATTTCTTGTTCTTTTGTCCTAAGGGAGATGAGTAAAAATTGGACATCATTCTCCATGTGATATTTCATTATAGACCTAGAGGCATTTGTTAGTTTCCTATTCAAGTTGCCATTTTCAGTGATAAATAGACCCAATGTTTCTCTTATTGGTTCTGTTTCCTCCTTCCTTAGACTTCTGTGAAGATTTTTTTAGTGAGTGTGGTGAACTTCTGAAGACTTCAGGTTAAAAGTAATTGATCAGAGTTTCTCATTCTTACCTAAAAAGTCTCTATTTTCCATGCCAAGTACTTTTTCTGAAAAAAAAAAAAAAAAATATATATATATATATATATATATATATATATATATATATAATTATATCTCTCACACTTCTTTGGGGGAGATACCACCATGTGGGTGGCCCATAGTCAACTAAACCTCAAAATGTATACAGAACGTATACAGGGGAACTCATATTCCCACCTCCGAATCCTTCCCTCCCTATGTTTCTCACTCCATGAATCACTGCACCACTCACCCAGATATCTGGATCCGATATATGGAGTCATTTTTCACTCCTCTAGTTTTAACAACCTGTCATCAAATTAATCAGTTAGTCCTGTTGATTCTACTTCCTCAATATCTTTCAACTCAGTCCATTCCCATCACCCTCACCATCACTAACCACCATCTCAGTCCAGAGATGGTTTATCTCTCACCTGGATCTCTTGTTTTCAATCCATTTTTTTTTTTTACATGTAAGCCAGGGTGGTATTTCTAAAGTGAAGAATCATTTAGATTACTTCCACCCACCTTCTTTTTAAAAAAATCTTTTTTAATATTTATTTATTCTTGAGAGAGAGAGATGGACTGTGATCACGGGAGGATCAGAGAGAGAGAGGGAGATACAGAATCTGAAGCAGGCTTCAGGCTCCCAGCTGTCAGCACCTAACCCGATGTAGGGCTTGAGATGTGGGGCTTGAGACGTGGGGCTTGAACTCACCAGCCGTGAGATCATGACCTGAGCCGAAGTTAGATGCTTAAACCACTGAGCCACCCAGGCACCCCTACTTCCACCCACCTTAAAACCTTCTAGTGCTCTCCCCTTCCTGCGATAAATTTATAATTCTAAACTTGGTCATTAGGCACCCCTTCGTTAACCTCCAACTGGTCTTTCCTGTCCCATCTCTTCCCTTGAGAGCTATCTTCAACTTCTTTCAGTTACTCAAACTTTCCAGCTTTCTACTGCCTTTGGGTTTTGGATACAATTTTCTCTTCCTGAGACATTGATCCTTTGGGTGTCAGCTTAAACATTTCACTTTCTTTGGGATATTTTTCTGACCTTACATTGGATGTGGCCTCCAGCTATGCGTTCCACAGTGACCTATGTTTTTCCTACTACTACACTTATTTGTGATCATTGCTTGGCAAGTGAAATTTATTTTTTGCTCTCTTGTTTTTAAACTTTTCTTCCCTGTAAAATAGCAGAGTAAGATGTTTCTTTATATAATTATTTCCATAGTTTTCTTCATCTCCTACAATTAACTTATACCTCAGTTTTAAGCTCAACTTTCTTCATTTTTTTTAAATTGGATAATTAATCTAGAGTTTAGTGTACATTAGGAAAGTGTGCCATTATATCAGCTCTTCTGACCTCCCATTACGTGGATTATATCAAGTTTTTGAGTTAGTTTGTGAGAATTATCCCATAAGTACTGTAATGAAGACTTGGACAAAGCATATTTTAAGATGAATTATTTAAAAAAAACACTAAAACTTAATGAAATAAATCTTTCTTTGAAGCTTTTACATTGGAAAATTAACATTTACCACATGTATGAACATAATTATTTTTTCTCCTCGAGTTATAAGTTTATCAGATGAGTGCAGAGAGTTGCAGAGATAGTGGGAGGGTTTATAACACTTTTGTGCCCCAGGTCATGCTGAAGCATCCCTTTGTCTATTGTTCTCATGTGACTTTGGATAGTTTGATAATAAACACCCCTCAGTCTTAGGGGTTGGACTTTGGTGAAGAAATGCAAACTACCCCAAAAATAAGAGCAGATGGGCCATGTCTACTCCAGAGTGGATTTTCAAGTCCAATCAAACAGGGTCCACCCCACTGATATGTAACCACTAGAATATGTGTCACTCTCCCTATTCCTTCCCATCTTAAGGCTCTCCCTATCAATGAATTTTATGGATCTCACTACTGACTAATCTCTTCATCATTTAGGACAGTTGTTGTCATATGAGAATCACCTATGAGCATTTAAGAAATACCAATGCCTAATATGAATTGATTCTATTTGAGGTGGAACCTTGAAAACCTCATTTATTAATCTTCTTGACTTTCTTTATTCGTAGACTTTCACCTTCATCTGAATCTCTTCCATGTCAGTAAATGGCACTTCCATCCACAGTTTCTCAAATTATTTTTTCAATTTTTGTATTTACATTGTAGTTACCATGTAATGTAGTGTTAGTTTGATGAGTAGAATTTAACAATTCATCACTTCACATATAATACCCAGTGGTCATCACAAGTGCCATCTTTTTTTTTTTTTTTAACATCTTTACCTTGGTATTTATTGAAAAAGTTTTTTGCAAAATTCACAGTCCAAATTATTTTCTTTCTTTTTTTTAATTTACACCCAAATTAGCATATAGTGCAACAATGATTTCACGAGTGGATTCCTTAATGCCCCTTACCCATTTAGCCCATTCCTCCTCCAACAACCCCTCCAGTAACCCTCTGTTCTCCATATTTAAGAGTCTTTTATGTTTTGTCCCCCTCCCTGTTTTTATATTATTTTTGCTTCCCTTCCCTTATGTTCATCTGTTTTGTCTCTTAAAATCCTCATATGAGTGAAGTCATATGATTTTTGTCTTTCTCTGACTAATTTTGCTTAGCATAATTCCCTCTAGTTCCATCCATGTAGTTCCAAATGGCAAGATTTCATTCTTTTTGATTGCTGAGTAATACTCCATTTTGTGTGTGTGTGTGTGTGTGTGTGTGTGTGTGTGTGTGTGTGTATCACATCTTCTTTATCCATTTGTCCATTGATGGACATTTGGGCTCTTTCCATGCTTTAGCTATTGTTTATAGCTGGGTTGTAGGGTAGTTCTATTTTTAGTTTTTTGAGGAACCTCCATACTGTTTTCCAGAGTGGCTGCAACAGTTTGCATTCCCACCAGCAGTGCAAAAGAGATTCTCTTTCTCTGGGTCTTTGCCAACATCTGTTGTCGCCTGAGTTGTTAATGTTAGCCATTCTGACAGGTGTGAGGGGGTATCTCATTGTGGTTTTGATTTGTATTTCCCTGATGATGAGTGAAGTTGAGCATTTTTTCATGTGTTGGTTGGCCATCTGGATGTCTTCTTTGGAGAAGTGTCTATTCATGTCTTTTGCCCATTTCTTCACTGGATGATTTGGTTTTTGGGTGTTGAGTTTGCTCAGTTCTTTATAGATTTTGGATAGTAACCCTTTGTCTGATCTGTTGTTTGCAAATATCTTCTCCCATTCTGTCGGCTGCCTTTTAGTTTTGCTGATTGTTTCCTTCTCTGTGCAGAAGCTTTTTATTTTGATGAAGTCCCAATAGTTCATCTTTGCTTTTGTTTCCCTTGCCTCTGGAGATGGTGTTGAGTAAGAAGTTGCTGCGGCCAAGGTCAAGGAGGTTTTTGCCTGCTTTCTTCTCAAGGACTTTGATGGCTTCCTGTCTTACATTGAGGTCTTTCATCCATTTTGAGTTTATTTTTGTGTATGGTGTAAGAAAGTGGTCCAGGTTCATTCTTCTGCATGCCGCTGTCCAGTTTTCCCAGCTCCACTTGCTGAAGAGACTGTCTTTATTCCATTGCATATTCTTTCCTGCTTTGTCAAAGGTTATTGGCCATACGTTTGTGGGTCCATTTTTTGGTTCTCTGTTCTGTTCCATTGATCTGAGTGTCTGCTTTTGTGCCAACAAGTGCCTCCTTAATACCCACCAGCCATCTAGCCCATCCCCTGCCCATGTCCCCCTCCAGCAACCCTCAGTTCTCTATAGTTAAGAGACTCTTTTATGGTTTGCCTCTCTCTTTTTTCCCCCAATGTTCATTTGTTTCATTTCTTTATTTTTAAATACTTTTTTAAGTTTATTTATTTATTTTGATAGAGAGAGAGAGAGAGAGAGAGAGAGTGAGAGAAGGGCAGAGTGAGAGGGAGAGAGAATTCCAAGTAGGCTCTGTGCTGATCTTAAAGTGGGATTCAGTCTCACAAACTATGAGATCATGACCTAAGCCAAAGTCAAGAGTTGGATGCTTAACTGACTGAGCTTCCCAGGCACCCCTGTTTCATTTCTTAAATTCCACATATGAGTGACATAGATTCTCAAATTAAAACCTGAGATATACTCTTAATAATTTTTTAATGTTTAATTATTTATTTTGGGAGAGAGATAGCAGGAGAAGGGCAGAGAGGGAGAGAATCCCAAGCGGACTCCATGCTGTCAGTGCAGAACCAGATGTGGAGCTCGAACTCATGAATCGTGAGATCATGACCTGAGCCGAAATCAAGAGTCAGACGCTTAACTGACTGAGTCACTCTTCTTTCTCTAGTCCCCCATCCTCAACCAATCCATCAGGAAGTACTGTAGATTCAACTTCCAGCATATCTGTCTTACCTTCATTGCCTTTCTGTCAACCCAGACCGTCCTCTTACCTTGCCTCAATCATTGAAATTTCCTAATTGGTTTATCATATTCCAATCCTGTATCATCTTGCACAAAGTTCTTAATTTTTTAAAAAAATGGTTTTAAACTTTTTATTATAAAATACTTCAAACATTTAGATGTAAATAGGCCCTTAAGGTTTATAAAATCTTAACATTGTACTATTTTGCTTCACAGTTTTGTTTGTTTGTTTTTTTAAAGAAAGAAACCTATTGATAGAGTTGAAGCTTCCTCCATACCTCTCCCTGATGCCATTTCCTCCCTTCCTGCCCAGAGGTAACCACTTACATAAATTTAGAGTTTATTATCCCCATTATGCTTTATACTTCTGATACATATTTGGATTCATACATAGTGTTTAGTATTGTTTTTAAATATTAGTAGTATTGTATAGATGATATCAGATTATAGGTTATTTGTTTTACTTAACGTTTTTGATATTTGTTTATGTTAATACAAGTAGCTTTAGTTTATTCATTAAAATTGTTGTACAGTATGTTATCAGAACAAGAGATCATAATTTGTTTATTTTTCTATTGACTGATATTGAAATGGTTTTTAATTTTGTTTTTTCATCATTGATCCGATAGTCTACATTTGTATATCTCTCTTCTGTACTTGTGCAAAAGTATCTCTAAACATATGCCAAGGAGTAAAATATGGGCCCTTAGGGCCTTTCTAACTTTTCTGTTTTACATAGTTGCATTACAATCTTTTATTTATTTATTTATTTATTTATTTATTTATTTATTTATTTAGGAATCTTAAAAAAATAATCTGATCACTCAAAAAAACAATTATGGATCACCTACAATATGCCAGTATGAAGCAGTCAATAGGAGAGTCCAAATGTCTGCTGTCTTAGATCTTATGTACCACTGGACGGAAAACAAGTAAACTAATAAGATGATTTCAGTGAATGCTAAGTGCTGGATAATGAGTCATATCCTTCTGCTTCAAGATCTTCAATCATATTCCACTGCGTTTAGGGTTAATGTAATAACTTCTTTCCAAGCCTGTAAGACTTGGCACCATCTGATCCCTGCCTTCCTCCTCCTTTCTCTTTGGGGCTCCCTGTGCTTTTGCCACACTGACCTTGGAGTTTGGGGAACTTACTAAGCATTTTCCTGCTCAGGACTTTTCACATGCCTTGGTCTAGCTTCCTGTTAAGTTATTCCCAGTTTTCTTTGACTGGCTAACTCTTACTCCTGATGCAAGCCACAGGTTACTTGTCCTGGTTTCAGGTAGACCTTTCTTGATCCCCATAGAAATAGGTCCCTCCTATTAAGTCTTTCTCAAGGCATTCTGCTCTTTTACTAGTATTACTTACTACAGTATATGGTGATACATTTAAATGTCATCTGCCTCACCTGCATTACATTACATTACAAGTTCTGTGAAGGCAGGGGTAATGCCTCTTTTGCTTCCTGCTGTATCTCCTAGCTCACAGCTTGACACGGAATGGGTCCTTGGTGAATTTTTTATTTTAATTAATTAATTAACTAATTAATTTTTAAGTTTATTTATTTAAATTCAAGTGTAGTGTTGGTTTCAGCGATTCATCACTTACATACAACACCCAGTGCTCATCCCCACAAATGCCCACCACCCATTTAGCCCATCCCCCCACCCACTACCCCTCTAAGCAACCCTCAGTTTGTTCTCTGTATTTAAGGGTTTCTTATGGTTTTTCCTCCCTATCTGTTTTTATATTATTTTCCCTTCACTTCCCCTATGTTTCATCTGTTGTGTTTCTTAAATTTCATATATGAGTAAAATCATATATTTGTCTTTCTCTGACTGATGTATTTCACTTAGCATAATACACTCTAGTTCCATCCAAGTTGTTACAGATTGCAACATTTCATTCTTTTCGTTAGCTGAGTTATATTCCCTTGTATATATATACAACATCTTCTTTATTCATTCTTAATTCATTTGGGCTCTTTTCATAGTTTGGCTGTTGTTGATAGTATTGCTATAAACACTGGGGTGCATGTGCACCTTCAAATCAGCTTTTTTGTATCCTTTAGATAAATACCTAGTAGTGCCATTGCTGGGTCGTAATCTTGGTGAATTAAAAAAAAATTAATACAAATTTAGTGTTTTTCTGAAAGTTTGGTTGCAGGCTCATTTTTGAGCAGGTGATTTGATTTTGTTTGGGATTTGATTTCCCTCTCTCCTTCAGGGCTCTTTCTTTCCTAAGGGTTTAGGTTAGCCTACATGAGTCCCAGACCAGAACCAGGCCTTATTATGGATTTTAAAGGCTCTGTCCTTGTGATACTGAAGATAACACAGACCTCATCAGAAAGCTAACAATGTTTGGTCTTGAGGCTATCACCCTGTCCACAGCTAGTCTCCCTTGGCTCTTAGGCAGGTGAAATTCATAGCTCTAGATGGTGGTAGACAACAGGGCTTTTTTGTATTTTAAGCCTCTTTTAAGAAAGAATATTGAGGTCATTGGGAGAAGCTTCATTTCACTCAGGCCTTTGCTTGAAGCATTGAGCCTGGATCTAGTTTATCATCTTCCTTGGAACATTTTTAGTCCCTGTTACCTTTTCAGGAGCCAGTCTCTTTTCTCTTTCTCTCTCTCTCTCCTCCCTCCCTCCCTCCCTCCCTCCTTCCTTCCTTCCTTCCTTCCTTCCTTCCTTCCTTCCTTCCTTCTCTGTCTTTCTTATCATTGAAAGTAGGTTGAAGGTGTTGTGACATTTCACACCCAAATACTGTAGTATGTATATCCTAATAAAAGAATATTCTTAGGGTGCCTGGGTGGCTCAGTCGGTTGGGAGTCCTACTTGGCTCAGGTCATGATCTCATGGCTCATGAGTTCAAGCCCTGCATCAGGCTCTGTGCTGACGGCTCAGAGCCTGGAGCCTGCTTCAGATTCTTTGTCTCCCTCTCTCTCTGCTCCTTCCCCATTAGTCCTCTGTCTCTCAAAAATAAATAAACATTAAAAAAAAGAACATTCTCCTACAAAATTATAATAACCACTATTACACCTATGAAAGTTTATGTTAATAGAATGGTATTACCTAATATAATGTCCATGTTCAACTTTCTCTGTCATCCCCCTTAAAAATTGCATAACAATTTTCAATGAAGGATCGCACATTAGATTTTGAGTTTCTTAAGTCTTCTTTAAACCAGTACAGCTCCCATGGCCCTATTTATTTTTATTTAAAAATTTTTTGTCTCTCACGATATTAACATTTTTGAAGGGTTCAGGTCAGGCTTCTGATAGAATGACCAATAATCTGCATTTTTAAAAATTTTACTTTTTCCTGAATGATCAGATTTATGTTACACATTTGACAAGAACACAACATGTTTTTGATGATATTGTGTCCTCATCACATTGCATCCCATCAGGAGGCACATGATATTATTTTGTCTCATTAGTGGTAATGCTAAGTTTGCTTACTTGTTTAAGGTGATCTCCACTAGACATTTTCATGATAAAGATATCTTTTTCTCTTTGAATTTAATAGGGAATCTTTGGGGTGGCAGTCTGAGACTATGTGAGTATTCTGTTTAACAACAACCTTTTACCTGGTGGTATTAACATCTGTTGGTGATCCTTGTATATGTTATTATATTGGTAGTTGCAAAATAGATATTATATAATTTACCACTCCTTCTACACGCATGCACGTGCACACACACACACACACACACACACACACGTATTATTATTATTATTTTTTTTTGGTAGAGAGAGAGAGAACACAAGCAGGAGAGAGGGGCAGAGGGAGAAAGAGAGAGCCTGACACAGGGCTTGATCCCAAGACCCTGGAATCATGACCTGAGCTGAAAACAAGAGTCAGATGCTCAACTAACTGAGCCGCCCAAGTGCCCCTACCTCTACATTTTTTAAGCTGACATGCTATAAAGAAGCCTGTTTTTTTTTGTTCGTTTGTTTTAATATTTTAAAAGTATCATTATGGGCTCATAGGTTCTTTTTTCATAGGACATTTTGACCAGAAGTAAAGTGGTGCTTTTCTGCATATTTTTCAAAGTGGCTAATATATATTTATTATGTATTTTTCTTATATGATACTTCATAATCCGTTGTCTATGTTAAATAAAATATTTTAATAAATACCACAGTATAGAGTTCCATTAAAAACACTTGCCCCTTCACCAACTTTGAGATGTTGTTGTAGTCAGGTTTAAAGCTTCTTTCTTCATTTACCATGGTTAACAACTATGGCCATGATTTATTTTCATTTATGTTCTTTTGGTGACTTCAGCATGAAATTGAATCTGGTATTGTTATTAAAAATTCATTGGGTAAAGTTCCTAGTGATAAAATATCATACACAGAAATATACTTCTCTCCCTTTCTTCCTGATAACAATGCACATGCATTTAATCCCTTCTCTGTCTTATTTTAGGATCGAAGATTCAATGATGAAATTGATAAACTAACTGGATACAAGACAAAATCACTCTTGTGCATGCCTATCCGAAGCAGCGATGGTGAGATTATTGGTGTGGCCCAGGCGATAAATAAGATTCCTGAAGGTGCTCCATTTACAGAAGATGATGAAAAAGTAAGTTTTCATGCTTTTGTGACTTGTACTCTCCTTCTTGATAATCGATTGCTCTTCTCCCTGAAAAGGACAGGACTTGCATGAATAGCTGTTGGATTAACCCATTCATGGATCAAAGAACTTTTCTTGTGTTCTACAAAATGTAGCAGACGTTTTGAATATTTCATAGAATATGGTACATTGAATGTGGTACATAGAATGTGAAGCATTGCAAGCTTCAGTAGTATCCTTCCCTGGTCTTTACCTTACTTACACGTAAGCTTTTTTAATTGAGGGTCACACTGCCACCACATATGACCCAAGGGAAGATAGGGATGATGGGAAACAAAACTGTGTTTTGGAAACTCAGCACTTCCTCTTGTGTTTTCATAACTACTGCGAAGAATTGTTTTCTCAGTTCTTATATAAAAATCTCAATAAAATGAATGTTATTTAATTGTTATTCCAAATTGCTAATAAAAAGAACATTATTTTTGTCCCTGAAGAGCAGTTGACTTTGGTAGAAGTAATGTATTTTTGTTCTGAAATTTTTAAGTTTTTCACCAGTAGCTTATTCACCAGCTCATATTAAAAAGGAGACTCTTCAAAAAGCTGAAGTTCTTTCTGGCTTTGAAGCTCTTATTACCTTCATATTGAATAGAATATGGTGGAATATTTATAATATTTGTGGTAAAAGCAAACTTCAAATTAGTTTAAGTTTGATGACTGCCATACATGTATTTGATTAAAAAGACACTTTATATAATTTAGCCTTCAAGATGGGACGTTGCTATTTGCTAGTACTAATTAGTAATGCATTACATTAATGCAAATGTTCTGGTATAAAAGGCCAGCATAAAATATGATTATAAGGAGACAAGATTTTTAAGTGAAGAGGGTCCTTTACTGAGGTCATATCTGTAGTTGAATTTGAATAACCCGTATCCCAGAAAAGGTTTATAAACCCTGAGAGTATGATAGAACCTCAGATAATTTCCTACTGATTCAGTGAAAAACTACAGTGTGGGGGCACTTGTGTTGGGACTGTAGGAAGCACAAAGATAAATCCCAAATATGTAATGCCATCCTGGAGCTGAACAAGGCAGAAAGCAAGATTATCAGTAAGATGATCTATAACATGCTTCTGGAAGAGGTGGCATTTGATCTGACCTCTGAAGAAAGCATAGGTTTTCATAAGACAGAGTCAGGTGAGAAGGTGAGGGCATTTAGGGATGTATAAAATGTAGCCTACCTCATTCACTAAGCAAATGTTTCCATGGAATGTACAGATAAAGCAAAAATGTTACTTTGTGCATTTGCACCAACGGTGACAGAATCTTATAATCATGTACCTCTTATAAGGATTCAGACAAAAGGATTAGAGTTTTGTGTTTTTTCAAACATCCCACTACCTGCCCACGATATCTCCTAAACGGTTTAGCTTATGGATGGTATTCCTGCCTTCACTCTGCCTCCTTCACTTGAAAGGATCCTCTTGTATATTTCATTCTCATCTCTGATTGCACTTCTGTCAGATTTGTTTTCTGGACTTCTCTCAGTGGATTTATACTTACGGCCTAAGGCTTCATGAGCTCTGAATGATTTAGAGGGAAGGTCTGCCCAGGGCTTTGTCTTCAAGAGCATCCGCGTTTAGCTCTACTGAGAATGAGGGCTGGGATGGAGTTCCAGCCCCGCTAAGGACAGTGCCCTGCTTTGGGTGAGACACTTAATCTTTGACTGTCAGTTCTCTCCTCTGACAGCTATACTATTCACCATTTACAGCATGAGAATTCAATAAGATCGTAAATAACAAATACTTTGTAATATAAGAAACTAGGTAAATACAAAACATAAATTCTTATTTCTAAATTATCATTTTTCCAAGAACTTTAAATGTTCTTCTGTACTTGTCACTTATTCCCAGGCAACTTATCTCTTAGATTCAACCTCAACTGAATATTACATTTGCTCCATGTGTTAGGTTTTTATCCTTTGCAATTTTCCTATGTGTCCAGAATAGCATTTTATTTTTTAGTCTCTATAATTCCCTCACCTGATTTAAAAACCCTACATTAAAAAAAATTACAAAAGTTAAAGCTAAAAACCCTACTCTAGTCTTACTTCTTGGAAGAAGTCTTACCAGTTTGAGCGAGTTAATTATGTTCATACAGGTGACCCTAGATGGAGAATATTTTATCTCAACTTGTGTGTCTGGATATTGTTCTTCCCTACAAGGATTCTATACATGAAAAAAGCAGAAAAAAATCTATAAGTGATTAATGGGAAAGAACAAGATCTAGATACTTCTTTTCAAATAAGAGAAGACATTGTGGCATAATGGCTGCAGATAGGCCTGGCAACAGCCTACCCTGGTTGAAACTCCAACTCCACCATAGCCTGTGTAACCTTGGGCAAGTTGTTTTGCTTTTCTGTGCTCCAATTTCCTCCTCTAGGAAGAGAGATGATAATAATACTTATCTCATGAGGCTATAGAGGGATTATATGAGAGAATACAGGGATAGAACTTGGAAGAGTGCTCAGCACAAAGTAAGCCCTCATAAAAAAAATCAGCTCTTACTGACAACACATTAATACATGTGAGATACGGTCTGGTCTCAGTTAAAAATTTAGTTCCATATAAATTGTCTAGAAATTTTTATTATGGATAGCCTATATGCCAGTTCTACTCTTGGAGTTATAACAATGAAATGAAGGATCTACTTCTTTATAAATTCACATTTGTCTTGTGGGATTGTCAATGCACATAGTATTTTACTTGGCACAAGTAAAAAAAAAAAGTCTTGGCACAAGACAATGCTTCTACTAATTTGTAGTCTACTTTTTAATGTAGAATTATTTCTTACATATATGTCCACATGTGAATGTAGTCTATATTTGCCATTTTTAGGGATTATGAGGTTTTTTTTTTCTTTTTCTACATAGCATAGTTTGCTTAATCATTGTCACATTACTGGAAATTTGGGTTGTTTCTGGTTTTTCACTAATTCAAATAGCTCCTGAATGAGCATCTTGAACAAATTACCTTTTTCTTCTGTGTTATTTCCTTGGGGTATATTCCAAAGACTGAAGTTACTGAGTCAAAGGGCAAGAAAAGTTTTATAGCTCTCATTCCAAGATACAGATAGCTTTCAGGAATATTGAACCTATTTATAATAGTAGTAGCATGCATATACCTTTTCTTGCAGAGCCCTGCCAACTTTGTGCAATTCACATTTTAAAACTCAAATTAGTTTTCTTTGGTCTGTTTGGCAGGCTTCAGACAACCTCCTCCCATATTCACCGGTATAAACTTAGTTTCAGTATTGCCTGCAAGTAAGGAAACAAGGAAGCCCAGTGCTCAGTGCTGGGTAGGGGGCTCCTGATATGATAGCATTTGAGGCAGGTTCAAGTCTTTGCCCTGCTGCTTATTAGCTGAGTGACCTTCAGCAAGTTGCTCAATTTTTCTTGGCCTCAGAACCTCCATAATAGCGTTGTTGTGAAGGGTAAAATAGATTATTGATGTAAAGTGCTTAAGGTAGCACTTACAGCAAATGAACTTCATGAAATCTCGTCATCTATTTCAAAGCCAAACAAATAATTTGAATCTATTTGTTATTTTATTTATACACATAACTGCTATGTCATTGTTCATATGGGTCGTGGTAAATTTGTTGCATATTTAGCCTAATATGATTTGTATCTCCTGATTTCTTAAAATGTCAACTTCTGGAGACTATCAACTGTGTTGTGTTTGGTGTAATTCCAAACATTTTGCGATATGAGAATCAGTAAATTATTTGCCTGGGATAAATTGAAAATTAAATGTGGTATATTCATTTCTGGACTATTTATGTATCTAACATAATTGTGCATAGGATCATATTGTGTCTCTTGAAAATTCTATGCGTGTATTTCAATGGCTGTGCTGTATCATATTCATGGAAAAGGCTGGGAAGGTCATCAAGATCATTTCCCACCAACCTTGCCCTCATCCTCAGGAATCTTTACCTGACAGGTGGTCATCCAGACTCTGCCTAAAAACTTCCCTTTCAATGACTTTAAAATCATCATACTCTTTAAAGTGCTTGCATAATTAGCAATAATTTTATCAGCAGTGGTTAGAGTTTAAGTGAAATAATAGTCTACCATAAGAACATATTAATAATTTAAATTACATACTGACAAATTACTAGTTTGGTAATTCACGTTGGAAGTGCACACAAAGGCAGATCATACAAATGAGAGGATTGGAATTTCTTGGTTCACTTCATGGGTTTCTAGCAAATGTCCCTGTTTTTCAGTGATGTGTATAAGCCAGCTGATTTAAATGGTATGACTACACTCTTTGCATCTAATTAATTTATCACTTTGTTATTCTTGGGTGAGTAAAGAGAGGCATTATTTTGCAGAATAAAATAATGACAGTTGGATGGGAGCAAACATTGGTGATCTATCAAGATGCAAGGGCAGGCCAGATGAAACCTGGGGTATGAAAATGAACATGGGCTCTTCTCTGTCCTTCCCAGCTTGCCTATACCTGGTCCCCAAAGGAGCCATTCTTACTGCAATGTTGCATAAAGGATATGTCCATTGCATTTACTTTCCAACAGCTGACATATAAGCAGTTGTGGCTTGAAGTTCTTTGGCTAATCTCTACAGGGTTTCTTCAGCGTATGGTCACCTCTCTCCAACTCATGATTCAGAGTGTTCAGCTACCCTACTGCTCTGCTTTGTGCCAGCATGTTCAGACACCCTGCAGAACTGGGATGCAGCCAACTGAACTTGGCTGCTGGGACTGGCCACATTCCAGGAATCCGTTATGGGTGATGCTGCCCTGCCAATTGGTGTTGAGGATGGTGCACAGATGATGCTAATAAGACTTGCAGAAGCTGGAGCTTTGTTACTTGCAACAGGCTTGAGCCTCACAGCCAAATAATGGGAAGGATTTGATAAGCTCTTGGCTTTACATTTTTTAGCTATTCTTGATTGTGCAAAGGCTAATGTTTAAGATCATGGTGCGATGTCAAGGGTGCAAAAGGTATTACAGTTCAGTGTAGTAAGAGGGATGTTGAATACATTGTGCTGATAGGAGTGACAAACTGGGGGTCCCAGAAGAATGAATGCAGCTCACAGATGTGTAACTTGCATGGAATTTGACTGGCATAAAATTGATTTTTTTTGGAAGTCCATAGACATGGCCGCAAGCTTTAGTTCTGCCATAATAGCTAATCCCCAAACAACTAGTGAGTTTAATAAAATCGACTTAATGGAAGCAAGATGGACAGATTTTTTCTGTCGTCTTCTGAAGAGTTAGTTTCTACACAAAGGTACTTTTCAAAAAGTTAACATTTTTTAAAAAAATCTCCTGGTATACATGGCTAGTGGTATTGCAATTCTGCCAGGCAGGTTTATGTGTTTTCTATTAATGTTCTATTGTCTTTTGGACACTCAAATGCTAAACAAACAGTGAATTAACTAATTATAAGAAGTGGCCTTTGTGTTCTTACCTCATTTTGCCCCTTTTCTACCTATATTCCACTCCAGTTAAGTTAGATTTTCAAACCTGTTGCAATAAAATTATAGTTAAAAATCAGTGCCTAGCAAAAAGATTTTAGAATTCCTGGCAGATGGCTCATGATTTCAAGTTATATTTGATCAATAAGATTTCAGTCCTAGAAAAATTTAGATTAAATCTCATAATTTGTTGATTGCAATACTTTATCTACATTTAAACTGCCTAGTCATTGCACTATTTGCCTTTTAACAGCTATTACCCAGGTCCCATATGATCACTGTGAAACTACCAGAGCTTCAGAGACTCATTTGTTCATGTTCTAAGTGTTCCCTGGACTATATCTGACTGAGAGTTTCAGAAACAAGTAAGATCTGCATGAAAACCATTACAACACAGTCCTTGTCAGAACTCAGGTTAAACTTCAGGGAATTTTTTCTGTTGGGGAAATATTGTTGTGGACTTATGGCTCTATTCTCTGCCTCTTGCACAGGCAGTCTAACTTTGGGGTAAGAAGTCAGGTCTACCTGTTGGGGACCTGCTTAGGGGTTCGCATTCAATAGAAAATGGTCACTCTATTCCAGATTTGGCCTTGTGCTTTACTTATATTCATATCTAATTGCAAAAGGTCTCATCTTCTTAATCCTTTTCTGAGGTTTAAGTCCTGTTCTGACATCTCTGATTTAAGTAGGCACTACTCCAAAAGTGATTATGGTTTGTCCTTAATAGTGGTTCCTAATATTTTATAGTTTAACATTTTTTCAGATGTCCTCAATGATTGCAGTTGGATTTTGACTAACAATTAATTTAGAGAATATGCAGTGATCAGATTATCAGGAAGTAAAAAAAAAAAATTAGTAATACAACAATTGACAAAATGAAGGACAGTGACTACATGGTGCATTTTGTATTTCAGATGCAAATAATGCTTGGCATGCTTGCAAATTTATAAGCCTCTTGCAAAAATTCTGATGTCTTCAGATGGCTGATAATACCAGCATTTGTAATTTCTTACTTTCTTGGTTTCTCAATTTCTGAGAGTTACCAAGGAAATGGTATGTGCTTGGATGTGACATCCTTCTATGTCTTTCCATATACTTTGCAAAACATTGTAAGGTAGTTTGCATTTAGCAGGAACATGAAATAGCAGGGACACAAAATCAATGAACTAGATAATTCAGAGGGCTATCACTGTTACAATGCAGAATGGAGAGAATTTTGAGTGATCATTGATCCAAACATTATTCTTACCAGCTGAATAGTGTTCACCATGTGGAGGAACTATTCACTCATTCGCTACTTACTGAGTTTCTGCTTAGTAGAACACTACTATGTTTGAGGCACTGTTTCCAGTACTGGGGTTAAACTGATGAATAAGACGGACAAAGATTTCTTCTCTCTCCGAGCTTAATTCTTGTGGTAGAGACAGACAATAAGCGAAATATATATGTAGGTATATAATGTAGCTTTAAGTAGTGATTAGATGTATAATTTTTATGATTTAGATAATTCAACAATTTTTTCCTCTACCTTTTACTTACATGAGTAAGGGATACATTATCACAAGGGCTTACATGAGTAAGGGCTTACATATCACAAGGGCTTATGATAAAATAATGGCTTTTAGTAGAGAGCAAGATTTCATCCAAAGCTCCTTCTCAAATAACTATGATAAATTGTGATGGACTCTTCAATTGAATCTATCTTTTTTCCTCTGAACTCCAGGTGTTCACATAAGGTGTGAGTTCCTCTAGGCTGCCTTAGGTGCTAACCTTGAAGTACAAGACACCATTGTCTTTTTATTGTGCTCACCTCAAGTATCATTGTGCTGCATCTGCTCATGAGTATCAGGCTGTAATCTTGTTATCAATCTACCATCACCTGAACTGGGGACATTAAGAGACTTGACAACCTTAAATCTGACCCCACCAGGCTGGAGATATATAGGGCTGGACGGACAAGACTCTAGGGGCATCTGGGAGGGAAAGGTCAGGGGTGAGAGGAGTTTAGTGCATTTAGATTTTCAGGGACCAGTACATCCATGGCTTCTACTAGCTGGCAGGACATGAAATACTCTTACTAGTCAAGCCACTTATAAAAGTGGAAAATGACAGAAAGCTGTCTTATAAACTCTATCTCTGATTTATACATGGCTTGGACAAGGGAGGATGATACGCAATCACAGATCAGAAATAAATAAGCACTTGGTGGCAGGAAGAATGATTACTAAAGAACAAGAACAGGGTGTTGTGGATTCTTGTTCAGTGAAGATTTCAAATTAAGACAGATAACTGTCTTCTTTGAATAACTATTCTAGTGTTATTGTCTGAATAAAACAGCAAGGTTTCTTCTTTTCACCTTAAGGCTGAAATACTTGAATTGGAATTTTGAAAACTTAAATTCTTTTTTGAGTAAAAGTGAAATTTAGTTGAATTCCAAGTACATTAAGCATCTTGGTCTTTCTTGTTTTATTTTCCTTTCTTTTTATGGAAGATTCTTTTCATTTTTTTAAAGTAAAAAATTTTTATTTTTATTTATTTTTTTCACCATTTTATTTGTTTTTTAAAATTTACATCCAAGTTAGCATATAGTGCAATAATGATTTCAGGAGTGGATTTCTTAATGCCCCTTACCCATTTAGCCCATCCCCCCTCCCACAACCCCTCTAGTAACTCTCTGTTCTCCATATTTAAGAGTCTCTTATGTTTTGTCCCCCTCCCTGTTTTTATATTATTTTTGATTCCCTTCCCTTATGTTCATCTGTTTTATCTCTTAAAGTCCTCATATGAGGGAAGTCATATGATTTTTGTCTTTCTCTGACTGACTAATTTCGCTTAGTTCCATCCACATGGTTGCAAATGGCAAGATTTCATTCTTTTTGATTGCTGAGTAATACTCCATTGTATATATATACCACATCTTCTTTATCCATTCATCCATTGATGGACATTTGGGCTCTTTCCATACTTTGGCTATTGTTGGTAGTGCTGCTATAAACATTGGGGTGCATATGCCCCTTTGAAACAGAAAATCTGTATCCCTTGGATAAATACCTAGTAGTGCAATTACTGGGTTGTAGTGTAGTTCTATTTTTAGTTTTTTGAGGAACCTCCATACTGTTTTCCAGAGTGGCTGCAACAGTTTGCATTCCCACCGGCAGTGCAAAAGAGATTCTCTTTCTTTGGGTCTTTGCCAACATCTGTTGTCGCCTGAGTTGTTAATGTTAGCCATTCTGACAGGTGTGAGGGGGTATCTCATTGTGGTTTTGATTTGTATTTCCCTGATGATGAGTGAAGTTGAGCATTTTTTCATGTGTTGGTTGGCCATCTGGATGTCTTCTTTGGAGAAGTGTCTATTCATGTCTTTTGCCCATTTCTTCACTGGATGATTTGGTTTTTGGGTGTTGAGTTTGCTCAGTTCTTTATAGATTTTGGATAGTAACCCTTTGTCTGATCTGTTGTTTGCAAATATCTTCTCCCATTCTGTCGGCTGCCTTTTAGTTTTGCTGATTGTTTCCTTCTCTGTGCAGAAGCTTTTTATTTTGATGAAGTCCCAATAGTTCATCTTTGCTTTTGTTTCCCTTGCCTCTGGAGATGGTGTTGAGTAAGAAGTTGCTGCGGCCAAGGTCAAAGAGGTTTTTGCCTGCTTTCTCCTCGAGGATTTTGATGGCTTCCTGTATTACATTGAGGTCTTTCATCCATTTTGAGTTTATTTTTGTGTATGGTGTAAGAAAGTGGTCCAGGTTCATTCTTCTGCATGTCACTGTCTGGTTTTCCCAGCTCCACTTGCTGAAGAGACTTTCTTTATTCCATTGGATATTCTTTCCTGCTTTGTCAAAGATTAATTGGCCACATGTTTGTCGGTCCACTTCTGGATTCTCTGTTCTGTTCCATTGATCTGAGTGTCTGTTTTTGTCCCCATACCATACTGTCTTTTTTAATTAATTTTTTTTTCAACATTTATTTATTTTTGGGACAGAGAGAGACACAGCATGAATGGGGGAGGGGCAGAGAGAGAGGGAGACACAGAATCGGAAACAGGCTCCAGGCTCTGAACCATCAGCCCAGAGCCCGACGCGGGGCTTGAACTCACGGGCCGCGAGATCGTGACCTGGCTGAAGTCGGACGCTTTAACCGACTGCGCCACCCAGGCGCCCCCCATACTGTCTTGATGATTACAGCTTTGTAATACAGCTTGAAGTCTGGGATTGTGATGCCTCCTGCTTTGGTTTTCTTTTTCAAGATTGCTTTGGTTATTTGGGGTCTTTTCTGGTTCCATACAAATTTTAGGATTGTTTGGTTGTAGCTCTGTGAAGAATGCTGGTGTTATTTTGATAGATATTGCATTGAATATGTAGATTGCTTTGGGTAGTATTGACATTTTAACAATGTTTGTTCTTCCTATCCAGGAGCATGGAATACTTTTCCATTTTTTTGTGTGTGTGTCTTCTTCAATTTCTTTCATAAGCTTTCTATAGTTTTCAGTGTATAGATTTTTCACCTCTTTGGTTAGATTTATTCCTAGGTATTTTATGGTTTTTGGTGTACTGTAAATTGGATCTATTCCTTGATTTCTCTTTCTGTCACTTCATTGTTGGTGTATAGGAATGCAGCTGATTTCTGTGCAGTGATTTTATATCCTACAACTTTGCTGACTTCCTGGGTCAGTTCTGGCAGTTTTTTGGTGGAATCCTTTGGATTTTCCATATAAAGTATCATGTCATTTGCAAAGACTGAAAGTTTGATCTCCTCCTGGCCAATTTAGATGCCTTTTATTTCTTTGCGTTGTCTGATTGCTGAGGCGAAGACTTCCAATATGATGTTGAATAACAGTGGCTAGAGTGGACATCCCTGTCTTGTTCCTGACCTTAGGGGGAAAGCTCTCAGTTTTTCCCCATTGAGGATGATATTAGCATTGGATCTTTCATATATGGCTTTTATGAACTTGAGGTATGATCCTTCCATCCCTACTTTCTTGATGAAAGATTATTTTCTAATTGTAGGAGTAATGCAAGCTTATCATAGAAAATTTGCAAAGTACAAAAATAAAGGGAAAACTAAAATCACCCAAAATCTTAACTTTTACACATAATTCTGTTAATATTCTTGGTGTATTTCCTTATATTTACTTGTTTTTGCCTATAAATAAAGATATAATTCCAAATTTGCATCATGGGGTATAATGGTATTTTATCATGCTTTAAACAATTCTTTAAGAAGGTAATTTATGTGTCTGCATTATGTTCTACCATGTAATTGTACAAGAGTTTAATTTTTTTAAATGCCTTTTTTTTTAATGTTTATTTATTTTTGAGTGAGACAGAGACAGAATACCAGCAGGGGAGAGGGAGAGGGAGAGGGAGAGGGAGAGGGAGAGGGAGAGGGAGAGGGAGAGGGAGAGGGAGAGAGGGAGAGGGAGAGGGAGAGAGAAACACAGAATCCAAAGCAGGCTCCAGGCTCTGAACTGTTGGCACAGAGCCCCATGCGGGGCTCGAACTCATGGGCTGTGAGATCATGATCTGAGCCGTAGTCGGACGCTTAACTGACTGAGCCACCCAGGTGCCCCTATACAATAGTTTTTTTTTTTTTTCCCCTCGACGTTTAGATTGTTTCCAAAATTATGTTATAATAAAATTGCAGCTAATGAACTTCTTTATAAATAAATCTTGGACTCCATCTTAGGATTGCTGTTTTGTAGGCCAAAAATATTGGTAATTTTCTATGGTTCAAACTGATGCTTAGGGTTACAGGGTCAAGGAGTTTGAACATTAATAATTTTTTACAACAACCTTATTGTGGGATAATTCCATACCATACAATTCATTTATTTAAAGCATGCAATATTTGTAGAGATGTATAACCATCACCACACTCAATTTGTGAAAATTTTTATTACTCCAAAAGAAACCCTGTACCCATTAGTAGTCGTTTTCATTTGCCCCCAGCTCTCTGTCTTAGACAACTATCAATATACTTCCTGGCTTTATGGATTTGCCTATTTTTGACAATTTTTAAAAAGGAATCATACAATATGTGGTCCTCAGTGACAGGCTTCTTTCATTTAGCATAACGTTTTCAGATTTATCCACGTTGCAGCATATATCAGTGCTACTTCATTTCTTTTTGTGACTGAATAATATTCCGTTACATGGATATATGCATTTTATTTATCCATTCCTGAGTTGATGGACATTTGTTTCTCCTTCTCAACTATTATGAATAATACTGCTGTGAACGTTTGCATGCTAGTTTTCATTTTTCTTGGACAATGTACCTAGGAGTGGAATTGCTGGGTCACATGGCAACTCTGATATTTAACCTTTTGGGGAACTGACTGTTTTCAAAAATGGATGCCCTATTTTACATTTCCACCAACAATGTATGAGTGTTCTAATTTCTCCACATCCTTGCCTGTATTTATTATTATTGGTGTTTTTGATTAGAGCCATCCTAGTGGGTATGAAGTGGTGTTTCATTGTGGTTTTGATTTGCCTTATCCTGATAGCTAGTGATGTTGAGCATCTTTTAATGTGGTCATTGGTAGAACATTTATTTTTAAGGTTCATGATAAATTTCACCCATTTTTCTCTCCAGAAAATGGAGTTACTTTATGATGCCAATAGCCATATGTCAACTCACTGAAACTTTACCAGCTTCAACATTATAATTTTTACAAATTACATTCTTTTGATTTCTTTTTTTTTCATTGTAGTTAAATCCATGTTAGTTAACATAGAGTGTAATGATTGTTTCAGGAGTAGAATTTAGTGATTAATCACTTACATTATAACACCCAGTGCTCATCCCACCAAGTGCCCTCCTTAATGGCCATCACCCATTTAGCCCATCCTCCCATCCAACACCCTCCAGCAACCCTTAGTTTCTTCTCTGTATTTAAGAGCCTCTTATGGTTTGCCTCGTTTTCTGTTTTTATCTTGTTTTTCCTTCCCTTTCCCTATGTTCATCTGTTTTGTTTCTTAAATTCCACATATGAGTGAAATACGGTAATGGTCTTTCTGAATGACTTATTTTGCTTAGCATAATACATTCTAGTTCCATCCATGTTGTTGCAAATGGCAAGATTTCATTCTTTTTTGATCGCCATCACCAAGTAATATTCCCATGTATATGTGTGTATGTATATATACCACATCTTCTTTCTCCATTTGTCAGTCTATACACATTTAGGCTCTTTCCATAATTTGGCTGTTGTTGATAGTGTGGCTGTAAACATTGGGCTGCATGTACCCCTTCCTATCAGCATTTTGTAAATACCTAGTAGTGCAATTGCTGGGTCATAGGGTAGCTCAATTTTTAATTTTTTGAGGAACCTCTGAAGTGTTTTCAAGTAGCCGCACCAGTTTGCATTCCCACCAACAGTGCAAAAGTGTTCCCCTTTCTCCACATCCTTGCCAACGTCGGTTGTTTCCTGAGTTATTAATTTTAGCCATTCTGACAGGTGTGAGGGGGTATCTCATTGTGGTTTTGATTTGTATTTCCCTGATTTTCAGGTGTATGTTAGCCATCTGGATGTCTTCTTTGGAAAAATGTCTGTTCATGTCTTTTGCTCATTTCTTCACCGGATTATTTGTTTTTTGGATGTTGAGTTTGCTCAGTTCTTTATAGATTTTTGATACTAACCCTTTATCTGATATGTCATTTGAAAATATCTTCTCCCATTCCATTGGTTGCCTTTTAGTTTTGTTGGTTGTTTGCTTTGCTGTGCAGAAGCTTTTTATCTTGATGAGGTGCCAGTAGTTTCTTTTGATTTCTAATTTCACTTTATTTCCTCTCCTTTGATTTATTCTGTGTTTGCATTCCACAATAAACTAATTAACCATTGATCTAAGTTAATATATTTTTTTAATTAGAAAAAAAAGCTAGCATGAAGCAAACTGGCCTAAGTTTGTTTGGTCACACACAACTATTAGGTTGTTCATAATAGCACCTAGGTACATCATAATAGTTGCCAAAAAGTTTGCAGTAAGTAGGAGTTGGAGTTGACTACTAACTGTCAAATAACTTTGCAACTTTGCTGCTTGGTTTTATTTTATTTTATTTAATTTTAATTTTTTTTCAACGTTTATTTATTTTTGGGACAGAGAGAGACAGAGCATGAACGGGAGAGGGTCAGAGAGAGAGGGAGACAGAATCGGAAACAGGCTCCAGGCTCTGAGCCATCAGCCCAGAGCCCGACGCGGGGCTCGAACTCATGGACCGCGAGATCGTGACCTGGCTGAAGTCGGACGCTTAACCGACTGCGCCACCCAGGCGCCCCATGCTGCTTGGTTTTAATGAAAGCAGATCTCAGATGAAATTCTGCTGCATATCAAGACATTTATTTAAACAAAAAATTTATTGACAAGTCAGGTCCCATAGTTCAGACACTGTTCAGTAAGCTTTATGAAGTCCACGTTCTCTTCATTTTAGGTGATCAAAACACCACTTGCAAGTTTCAAAAGCAGAATCCAGTTGCTTTTGTGGTGGACATCAGGCAACCAGAATCCTTTGACCAGATGGATGGCAGGACTGGATAGCCTCAGGGTCCATCCCAATGAATACAAGTTTGGAATTTTCTAGATTTTTATACCTTATTAATAAAAGAGTTGGAGGGATGTCTCTAGAATATTATTACCAATACACACGTCCTGCATACCACTCATTTCAGTAATTATCATCCATATTTATATATGTTGTGCTAATTTCTAATTTCACCAGTAAAATTCCATTTTTGACATTGGCAAAACACCATGCTATTAATGGCAGGTAAAGCTCTCTGGAGCACCTGTAATAGACACATTTGGAGTATGGCTTTCTGATTACCTTGGAGGGTGAATTCTTGATGGGGCAACTGTCTCTTCTTCAATGGCATATCAAACCTGTTCCCTTCCACATGCACATAATTTCACATTATCTTTGCTAAAGGAAAAGCACATTTTAGACATCAAAACAGCATGGAATATCTCTCAGTGTTTGGTTTTTTTTTCCCTCAGAAAGAGAACAAGGAAATAAAACCATTTATTAAGTGCCTACTCTGTGATTAGTGCTTTGCATACATTATCTCATTTAATCTCCAACAATCCTGTGGGTAGTGGTTATCATCTTCATTTTATGGATGGGAAAATGAAATGTGAGAGATTTTAATAATGTGTCCAGGATCACTTGGTTTGTAAATAGTAGAAGTGGGCATTGTCTCTGCCTGTCCATCTTCTTATGGCACATTGGAATGCTTGGAGGACCCTTATTATTTTCGTATTACGGCATCCTTGCATTGGAGACTCATGAATGCATAGATAGAGCTGTACTTGATGTACATGCATAGGTGGTTAAATCAGTGTGAAATTCTACATATTTAATAGATTTCAGGGACAGTGTGTGACTGAGGAAAACGTGATTTCTAAATTACAGTGCTGGAGGCATTCTGGCCTTTCATAAATATCTGTGACCAAGTTTAAGCTTTATGTCTGGAAGAAAAATAAAAACACTAACAGGCTAATGAGTTGAGAATTATTAAAAAATAGTGATGACTTTGTACACATACAACTATGAAGTAGATACTTTAATATTTTCCTTTTACTCCAGTTTGCTGTTTCACTGATAAGTAAAACATTTTACATTTATGGTTTTTAATGTACTTTTTCCCTCCTCAGGATGAAAAAGAGGTGAGGATAAGTATGACTATAGCTTTCTTTTGCTTTTTGCAAGTGAGAATTTGCAAATAGTGTTCAATTTCACTGAGCAGCAAAGTGAGGTGTTCCAGTGAATTATCTCTAGCTGAGAGGGTTTTTTTTTTTAATGTTTAGCAAAATTGTGGAGTATGCTGTTTAAATGAAGCTACACTATATTCTTGCAGAATTTCAAATGGAATATAAGATGACTCTGTAGCACACTTCATAATTTTTACTTTATATAATGTATTAATTTTTAAAATATACTTGGATATTTATTTTTTCCTTTCTTTTTTCTTTTTTTTTTTTCTGTATTGGAAGTAGAAATGAAGCCATTTCTTTTTGTCATTTTCCATTATTTCCTTTTATTTCTCCCACATGTGCCCTGGATAATATCCTGGTTAGATATGATTGTAGGCTATTTTCACTGGCAGATTCTGATTCCATTGCCAATCAGCAACAATAGGAGCATTGTCCCCACCCCCTTCATATTCTGCACACTCCATTTAGAAATGAGAAAAAGTCTCAAAGGTAGGCACTACTATATTACCAAAGCAGGCAGCAAATTCCCCCCGGGGAGGCCCTGAGCTGGAGTGAGAGCATGTTAAGAGGGGGAGAAAGTAATGAACACTTTTGAAAAATGAGGTTATGTAAGTTAGAGCTGCCCAGAGATGCTCTGAAGGTCTATTAGACACAGTTCTTGAAAAGGGGTTTAAATGAAACTAAAATGCAATAACAAAAGTCTCTCACTGGAGAGAATTTAAAATGATTCCTCAGAATTAATTGACACTATCAGAAAGCTGGAACATGCTTGTCTGTCTGAAAAGTGTTTGGTGTTTTGGAAGAATTACTGTCTATGGCATATAATAAGTGACTGGGAAATCAATACCTTTTCTTTAAAGCTGCCACCTAGTTTGTAGCACTGGGTAATTATGTCCACCATGGCATTCTGGGAAGTCTTAGTTCCATTTTCAGTGCTTGACTATTTGGTATACTTCATTTCCAAAAACCTGTCCATATCAGTTGTCTTTCTGTCTCTTTAATTTTTTTTAACACTTATTTATTATTGACAGCCAAAGACAGAGCATGAGCATGGTGTGGGCAGAGAGAGGGGGAGACACAGAATCTGAAACAGGCTCCAGGCTCTAAGCTGTCAGCACAGAACCCGACATGGGGCTTGAACTCACAAGCCGCGAGATCATGACCTGAGCCAAAGTCAGACGCTTTACTGACTGAGCCACCCAGGTGCCCTTAAAAAAAAAAAAAAAAAGTATACCTTAAAAAAAAAGGTCTCGGGGCGCCTGGGTGGCTTGGTCGGTTAAGCGTCCGACTTCGGCTCAGGTCATGATCTCACGGTCCGTGAGTTCGAGCCCTGCGTCGGGCTCTGTGCTGATGGCTCAGAGCCTGGAGCCCGTTTCAGATTCTGTGTCTCCCTCTCTCTCTGACCTTCCCCCATTCATGCTCTGTCTCTCTCTGTCTCAAAAATAAACATTAAAAAAATTAAAAAAAAAAAAAAAAAAAAGGTCTCTTAAAAAAAAAAGTATACCTTTAAAAAAAAATTTTTATGTTTATATTTGAGAGAGAGAGAGAGACAGAACATGAGTGGGGGAGGGGCAGAGAGAGAGAGAGAGAGAGGGCTGGGGGACACAGAATCCGAAGCAGGCTCCAGGCTCTGAGCTGTCAGCACAGAATCCGACACAAGGCTTGAACTCAAGAACCACGAGATCAAGACCTGAGCCGAAGTTGGACGCTTAACTGACTGAGCCACCCAGGCACCCCAAAATGCATTTCTAATTAATTTTGCAAATCCTTTAATACTGACATCAATTTTGTTTGTCATGGTCTCTAAATGGTGCTTGTGGTTTAATGTAACTGAAATTTGTTCAAGGCATTTTGTTCAACTTTCTATTTCCAAACACAGAATGAGGCTTGAAAATAAGCTGTGAATTATTCTCTCCTGTTGTGAAGACAGAGAATCACAATCCTTGGATGAACCTTTAAGTGTCCATTGCTCCTTTTCAGTGTTTGACTCTAAATTTATTTTAAAGCCTCAGTTTAGCAATTTGACGTGATGCTTTCATGATTTGGATAGTCATGAGACCTGATGGGAGTTTGCTGTTACTCTTCTATTAACCTCTGAGACAGGGTGATAGAATTATTATTGTCTTTTTAAGACCGGCAATAAATTCATTTTATTCTAGATCCAGAATGACCACTGTTTCAAGATTTGATTCTGATACTTGTGGTTTGTTGCCATGGGAATTTCTGTTGCTTTAGCTTTAAAGACCCATCCAGTTGAAAACAAAACTGTGTAAATTATGGCAAACTTCTGGTCTGCAGCATGGATTTCTTAAGTAGATGAAAACTGGAATCCAAACTGCTTCTTCCTTTCATGTCTTTAAATTGTTGCCAGGGGGAAGATTATGCACAGATCATTGGGTTAAGCAAGGGTTATTGTTCCCCCTACCATGCACAGAGTAATAACTCATTCTCCTTGAAATTACATCTTCACTAGGACCAGTATAGAAAACATAGTTCTATTTGTGCTGGAAGTACAAGGTCACAGCCATTCACATAGAAGATGATCCTTCACAATTATTCCCAGAAAAATACTTTGGAAAAATACTCTCTGCTCTTCATGGTTCAACGATGTACAATGTTTATACTGAACTTGTTATGGGCACTAAAGCCAGGGAGCTTATCCAACAGACAGACCTGTGGTCTGGTGCTATATTTAGCAAGACAGTCAACTGGAAGTTGATAAGATATATGCCACTTCATTCCGTTTGGTATCTTAGAAGCTATTGGCAACATCAATCGTTATAATAACATCAAAATTTACATTTGCAGAGACTTTAACCCATATGGTTCTGTCAGTATTCTTATGAGATAGGTAAGACAGTTGTTAAATTTTTCATTACAGATGAGGGCTTCTGGGTGGCTCAGTTGGTTGAGCTCAGGTCATGGTCTCACGGTTCATGGGTTCCAGCCCTGCGTTGGGCTCTGTGCTGACAGTGCAGAACCTGCTTGAGATTCTCTGTCTCCTTCTCTCTCTGCCCTACCCCTGCTTACTCACTCTCTCTGTCTCAAAAGTAAATAAATAAACTTAAAAAAGTTTTTGTTACAGATGAGGTGACTGCAGCCTGTCCCATCTAGCAAGAAATTAATAGTGGAATTAGGACGTTAATGTGCTTTCCTCTCCTTCTGCCTGGCTTATCATTTTTTGTAAACAGTGCATTGACTCTTCTCACTATTTATAGAGGACAGCTCAGAGCAAAGAGTACCTGTTGGGTTAATTGTAGAAATTATGATATTTAATATGCCACAATGTATACCTAACTAATCAGTAGGAAATGGAAGATCATAAAAATGAAATCACAGTTCTTCATGTATGATGAACAATGAGTTGTTAAAGAGATAAAGGTGACATAAGAATCTTACCTGATTAATCCTCATGGAAAATTGCTAAGAACCATCTGCTCTGAATGTGTGAAAATCATAGAGAACAAAGATACTTGAGAAATTATTTTGTTCAAACTTTCATTTTACATCTAAGAGCGAGAGACAGAGATACAGAGGGAGAAAGAGAGAGAAATTCAGAGATTTTAAATTATTTGCTCCAGGTTACATGATTAGAAAATGACAGAGCTAAGAGCTGAACCTGTATCTTCAAACTCTGATGTTTCTGGGCTTTACTCTACGCCATACTGTTGTTTGGCTGTCTGTGGGGAGAGGGTCAGACAACACTGGTGGTCCCATTCAACTCTGGTACCCTGGTGGGCAATACCACATGGGTAACTTCATTTTATGGGTAGGAAAATTTTTATTGAAGAGTGTCCCCAGAAACAATTAGTATGCCAGTGGCATAATGTCTCCCAAGTGCTCCTTGCCTGTCTTCTCACAGATGTAGGAGCCTACAGTATTTCTGCTTCCACAATAGAAAAGATTTGTGGAGAATCATCTATATATTTCAGCTCCAAGAGCTGAGAATGAAAAAAAAAAAAAAAGGAAAAAAAAAAGGTGAAGAAAAAAAAAGAATCTCTGTTCTCCAGTCAATAATGAAGTAAAGTACATATTGTCATGTTCTATAACAATCTCAGTCATGCTGGAATCACATCAAAATACTTAGGTGAGATTTTAGACTGGCATACTTTTGACACTCTTAAGATGATATTTGGATAGAGCAAGGTTATATTATGTTAAAGTAAGGAATCCTCAAAAAATTGGTATGTAAGTCAGTAGTCTGATTGGCTTAAAAACCTCAAAATGGTGCTGCAACTATTTAACTATCTACTGTGAACATTGATTTTTGATAGTTAACACAATGTATTTAAGAGTAAAAGGAACCTCTGGAATAAAACTCTATGTGGAACGTACTCTTAAGAACTATAAGAAATAGAAGTATTGGTGAAAATGGGCTATGGATAAGTAGGAGGCACATGTTTATTGGAAAGGCAAATAGTATTAATGTTAAGAATATTTTTTGGGGCGCCTGGGTGGCGCAGTCGGTTAAGCGTCCGACTTCAGCCAGGTCACGATCTCCCGGTCCGTGAGTTCGAGCCCCGCGTCAGGCTCTGGGCTGATGGCTCAGAGCCTGGAGCCTGTTTCCGATTCTGTGTCTCCCTCTCTCTCTGCCCCTCCCCCATTCATGCTCTCTCTCTGTCCCCCCCCAAAAAAAAATAAAATAAAATAAACGTTGAAAAAAAAAAGAATATTTTAGTAACTTCTCTTTATCATTTCACTACATAAAACATTTTGTTTCAAGTGTTTTTTCTGCAGGCATTTTGGCAGAATTAAAGCCAGAAGACACCCTGGAATCTTGTTCTACCCTTAGCCCCCATCCCAATTCTGGGAAATTTTTGTTTTCCACTTTATTAATTTTTATACTATTTGGAAACTTTTAAACTTTGTATTACTTTTATTTTTGGAATGAATCTTGCTTGGGTGTGTATTATTGTTTTGATATATTGCTAGGTTCAGTTAGCACTTGATAAATGGAATTGATGTATAGCTTTTTCATACTATTTCTAACTCTACTATTGTTATTAAGATTATTTAAGCATATTATTTACAAAAAACAAAAAAAGGGGTGCCTGGGTGGCTCAGTCAGTTGGGTGTCCGACTTCAGCTCAGGTCATGATCTTGCAGTCCGTGAGTTCAAGCCCTGTGTTGGGCTCTGTGTTGACAGCTCAGAGCCTGGAGCCTACTTCAGATTCTGTGTCTCCCTCTCTCTCTGCCCCTCTCCTGCTCATGCTCTGTCTCTCTCTGTCTCAAAAATTAAAAAAAAAAAAAGATTATTTAAGCATATTATTTTAAAATTAGGGGAAAAGCAGTAAAATATTATTTAGTGTATTATAACTGGGAAGCCTCCAAAGGGTTATCAGATATGTCCCCAAAAGCATTATTATAAATGAGTTTTATTCTAAGTGTAAGGTGTTATTTACAGAAGAGTTAGAAATTTGATTAGGGTCTCCTGTGCAGTCTGAAGTTGAGAATAAGAGATTTTATTATAACCCAAATGTCCTTCCCCCATCTCTCTAATAAATACTCAATTGAAAAAGAAACTCCTGAAACTTACAGGAAGAAGATGATCCTTTTCCTTTAGGTAGATGTTTTGCAGCATTTAAAAAAACTCATGACTTACTAAGAATCTACAAGAATCCTACTTGACTGGCCAGGAAGATAATGCTGGATGAGCATTTCTACAGTTTGTTTTATGGAAACAGTAAATATATTTTAATTTCCAAATATAAAACTATATTATATTTTACATATTTTTTCAAACTATTCTCTCAGAAGCTTAAACTCTGAAAATTACCACTGTAAATTTTTATAGTAAAAATCATAAGTTGTGTTGTTCATCAACTGCATGACTTAAAAGGCAAAAGTGTCACTTTTGTGACTTTAAAGGTGGAATCACAACATCTGAGATGCAGAAAACTCAACATACAAGTGAATTCTCATTGACTGAATAGTTATTTGATTGGAATAGTTCATGTTTCCTTCTGAGATGAGTGCATGATTACTAACCATATGTAGTTTGTAGTAGGTTAAGTTTACCCCCAGCCTCACCTGTCTCCACTGGTGCTGGGATGAAGTTCACCTGAGAAAAAATGCTTTGTTTATAAATATTATATATATAATAATTATTATATCTTACATTATATATGATATATTTAATTTTTTTAAACCTGAAACTCTACTAGTGTGTTTTAGGTTGGATCAAAATGTCACACAGTTGATTTTGTCTCTCTCCTCCCTCCCTCCTTCTGCATCTTGTTCCTTAAAGGACTTGAGACAACTGATGGGAAATACTGGGATGTGAATAAAAGTCTCATTGCCAGATGAGGTAATGAGCTGGAAGTTCTCTAGGGCTCTTTTTTCAATGCAGATTTTGGGAAACATAAGGTCTCAAGCTGCTTGGATGTTACAGTAATTTCTGACTACATTCGGTCTTGACCAAAATGTGTCATTGTTCCACCATCTTTCTGACATGATATGGGACTGGAGAATTCTAGTGAACTGCTAGTATTGAGATAGATGCAACCTGTTCTCAGGTTGAAGGAACTTTGGACCAGAGGCAGTGACTTACTGAGAATGCAGAGAACAAATAACACCATTCAAGGAGATAAAATGTTTTGCGATCTGCCAACCAGGAAAGCTACTTTCTCAAAGTGGGAAAATCCATCAACTATAATGAAGAGCCTTGCTAATGTGTAAGTATTACTGTTAGGAGTTTGGCCCTAGTGGGTCAGTTAGTGGATCCATTTCCACACTGTGTAAATGTGTAAGTCCCTGATTTATGCTTGAAGGAATTCACAGAAAGAAATCCTCTGTTTTACAGAGGAAATGAGCTTTCATTTCCTTTCGTATTCATAGCTTACCTTGGGGTGTGATAAGAAGATTTAGCCCTGGGCAGAGTATTCCTCTGAAGTTCATTCATTCTGTGCTATGACTAATAGCTTTTTCTCATAACCACATCAAGAATTGATACTGCTTTAGGAAACAGCATTCCACATCTCTAGTGAACTGCTTATCTTTCTTGAAGCAGAGTGAATTGCTCTTATTGTCTTTTTTATGTATTTTCTGATGTAATAGAGGCGCTAAGGCTATTGACTGCCTTAGACTGTCTGATGGATACTGAGGACCATTGAACAGTGCGCTGTGCAGAACAACTGAATCAGACTCTGAGCGCACCAAAGTTCAGTGGGCAAGCCTATTTTGTCATCCTCCCTGAGACATCATACTGAAATCTTGCAAGCAGAAGTGATGCATTTATATGTACAGAGAACGCACTAACCCTGGTGTATCTAGAAGACTTTGCTTAGTTTTGAGCAAGGGAAAAATTATGGGGCTACGGAAATCGAAAAGATTTCAGAGACTCTAACTTCATTACATTTCTTGCCCACACGCTTGTTGTAAGAACAGGCTTTCTCCACAGCTGCTCTCTGTGAACTTCAGCTTGACCAGCTAGCCCTTTGACTTCTAGCACTAATTCTTGTCTTAATCCTAGAGCCACAGACCGTGAAGAGAGCATGGACTCCCGCATGAGGCCTAGACAGTTCAGACTCCGTGGCAAGGCCAAACAGAATTTGTAGGGCTCAGTGCAGAATGAAAATGATTGGCCTCTTGTTAAAAGCATTATTAATAATTTTATGAAGAATTCTTAGTAATGTGACAATAGAGAATTAAACCAAGCTTAGGACTCATGTAAGCATGCGGTGCTATGCAACTGCACCGGTTGCATGTCCGGGAAGCTGGCCTAGCTCATTGGTCTGGAAATACAGACAGAAAGGGATTTGCTTTCAGTTTACAGAGTTTAGGAAGCAATAATAGAATGGATACATTTTGTTTATGGCATCTCAGAATATTAAACTTTTTAAAAAATTTTTTTGTAATGTTTTTATTTTATTTTTTGAGATAGAGACAGAGCATAAATGGGGGAGGGTCAGAGAGAGAGGGAGACACAGAATCTGAAGTAGGCTCCAGGCTCTGAGCTGTCAGCACAGAGCCCGATGCGGGGCTCGAACTCACGGACCACGAGATCATGACCTGAGCCGAAGTCGGATGCTCAACTGACTGAGCCACCCAGGCTCCCCTCAGAATATTAAACTTAAGGAAATGACTGAATTTCCAAGGTGGATGATGGTGATTTGCACTCCTTTATGTAGTAGAAGCAAACTCTTGTTTTCTGAGAAGTTTTGCAGGATAGATCGAATTATTTCTTATTTGTGCCAGTCTCCAGGTCAGGCAGGGCCATGGAGGCATTGAGAGGTGACTCCTGGAGGCTCAGTTTGAGAATAGGTGACGTTCTCAAATTCCTGGGATAATCATAGAAGGCTGAAGGTCAATGTTTTGTTTATGGCTGATTTGCTTTCATTAGGGCTTTAGAGTGAAGATTCTTTTTTTTTTTTTTTTTTTTTTACATTTATTTATTTATTTATTTTTGAAAGAGAGAGACAGAGCACAAGGGGGGGATGGGCAGAGAGAGAGGAAGACACAGAATCTGAAGCAGGCTCCAGGCTCTGAGCTGTCAGCACAGAGCCCGACGCAGGGCTGGAACTCACAAGACCTGAGCCTAAGTTGGACACTCAACCAACTGAGCCACCCAGGCGCCCCTAGAGTGAAGATTCTTATTTATTTTACTTATTTGAGAGAGACAGAGCACAAGTGGGGGAGGGGCAGAGAGAGGGAGACACAGAATCCTAAGCAGGCTCCAGGCTCTGAGCTGTCCGCACAGAGCCCGAAGTGGGGCTTGAACTAATGAACCAGCAGCTCATGACCTGAGCCCAAGTTGGATGCTTAACCAGCTGAGCCACCCAGACGTCCCTAGAGTGAAGATTCTCACAAAACTTAGAAGAGATGAGAAACATTGCCTCACAAGATTTGGTGTGTGTCAGTGGTGGCACCCAGTGACTTCTCATGCTTAACTCACTAGGAATCATGTTTTAGTTACTCTTCTCACTAGTGATTAATTTTACACAGCCAGTCAGTTTTTAATGGGTGGACTGTGACAAAGGAGGAAAAAGCATTAACTTCTCTGAGGGAATGTTCTAGAGCCATTGAAAAGCTAGTAAAAGAATATTGCCCGGTTCTTTTTGCAGTAACACAAAGTATTAAGCAAAAAATAAAAACATAAAATAAATGATAAAAATTAAAACACAGCAGAGAAATTTCTTCTAAAGTTCCATAAGAAGAAAATAGACCTTATCTTTTTAATGCAATAGTTATACATAGAATATTTTTTCCAAACAAAATAATTCTAGAGACAATAGTCTATTTTCTTTCTTTTCCCCTTCATTTTCTATTTATCTAACAGTTAAATAAAACACCTATTTATTTCTGATGAGAAAAAAATAGCTCATGCAGGGATATGAAACTAACATTTATGGAATGACTCACTGTGGTAAACACCTTTGTATGTAGCATCTCTATTTTATGCAACTACCCAGTTTGTTCATTGTTGCACTTAGAGGTAAGGAAAATTTGGTTCAAACAGTAAACATTTTACTACCGAATGTTGCTCAGAATAGTGATTCTGTAAGTTGTTCTGTGATAGTCGAATACTTGGGGAAATGCTTGATTTTATCAAGCATTAGGGAAGATGAGAAAACTTGGAGTATATAATTTTTCTTTGCCCTTTCCACTCTTCCTCCCCATGAGAGTTAGAAGGTTCTGTGGCCCTCAGTACTGACTGTAGGAAAAGCTGCTGTCAGAAATAATAAAATTGAATCAACTGTAGGAGCATAGACATCTGCAAGCTGGTGGGGATATACTTAGGGGACAGAGGATTTTCGTGGAATCCTTGAGATTTTACTATGTAAGCAGATATCAACGGGTAAATTTGCCTTTGTTTGCAAATATACTCAGAAGGATGTAATTTTAGGAATGTTTATTGAAAAAAACTGGACACTAAGTATTATTTCCAGTTTTCAAAGTTAACATTTTAATTTCCAAGATTTGAATCAGTTATCAAACTACAGTTCTTTCAGTAAAATTAAAGTGCTTGTGTACTCTTTAAAATCTGAAAGATAGGACTATATTAGATTAGGTAAAAAACAGGATCACCATAATATAGAAGAAGGCTTCTTACCTGATACAGTCAGGACTGGTAATTGGTTAGTCACACCCAAAATTCATTGATGTAATTATATACCTCTTAAACATTTTATTTTAATTTAAAATATTAATGCACATTCATTGGATAATCTTATCTCGTTGGACAAGCATTTTCTTTGTGGATCCACTAACTAGAAAATCACTTTGTTTTCCTTAGATAAACCACACCCATAATGCATTATCTATGATTGACCATTTAGTTTGATTTCAAATGGAGCTAGAGTTAAGAGGAACTTGTGAAGAAATCTTAAGAGATGTAGAATCCTTGTAGACTTTTATGATTTTTCTCCAATTTTTTACAACTGTTTTATCCACATGTAACTTGAGAGCTCTTATCAAATTCTCTGGATTTCAACTTAATTTTCTTAGAAAAAATAATTATTTTTATTTTTTTAATATTTATATTTAAAATTTTTATATTTACATTTTATATTTTATATTATATTTATTTTTAAATTTTGTATTCATATTTAAAAATATTTTAATTAGTTTTTTTGTTTATGTAGTAAAAACATATTTGAACTTACAATAACAAGAGCAACAGACCTAAACAGTTTTGAGAACAAATACAGTTGACACTTGATAAGCAAACAGAGCTAGTGGGAGCCGGTGTATGTGGGAGTATTGGGTTCCTGGCCACAGCCTTGCAGCATGCCATAGGTATGTCTGTGTCATCTTCCACGTTGAGACATTCAGGGAAGTGGGAATTCAGGCTCCTACCATTGAGCTAATCCACTCTTAATTCCCTTCCCTTCTTCTTAGCCATGTAACATAAACAGGTTTGGGAACAAACTGTGGCAATCCATTAATAAGATTTAGTAATGTTAAAATTCAGTACTCAAAATGATTGTTTTCCCAAAAAGGTTTACTATTCATCTACACTGTCCATTTCAATTACCAACCCTGGTTGACATGTAGACATTTTAGTAGATTTGCTGAAGAAAGAAAGCACTACTTTAGCTATTATAGCCTGAAATGCTAATGAGCACAGCACAGTGGCACCTATCAGAAGCCAGGGAGGACCACTACTGAAAATCAGATATGCACTTTATTTCAGTTATATCAAATGCCAGTACATTTATGAATTTATTAGAGCAACTGGAGTGTGTTTCACAAAAGGATTTACTTGCAGTGTGGAGGTACCTGAGGGAAGTTGAAGGCTCTTAAGAAGAGTTTTTGACTTTCTACTATATGAGCTTCAGGGTAGTATAATAACAACTAAATTGGGACACAGAATGCCAAAGTAATGTGCCAAGACCACAGAGCCGGTCAGCTTAGGTGCCAGGTAGACCTCAGGCAATGCATTGCCAACCATCATGCCTCTACGTCCACTCCACAAGGCAAGCCAGGGGCTTTGGCATAAAGTATACTTGGATTCAGAGCTTGGCTCTATGACTCAGTAGTTACGTAAACTTGGCAAATGAATTTATACTTTTGTTTCCTCTTTATGAACAGGGAGAGCATTAGTACTAATCTCACAGGATTTTTGGGCAAGGCTTATGTGAAGTGATGTCTGTTTATCACAATACCTAGAACCTAATAAGAAATTAAAAAATGGTAGGCTTTATTATTATTATTATTATTATTATTATTATTATTGTGGGGGACTTAAGAATTAGAAGATACATTACTAAGTCCAAGGAGCTTTTGATTTTAATTAGGGACTGAAACATATAAATAGGTGTAAATTAATGTAGAATCAGCAATAAGAGCATAGAGAAAAAAACTCCATAATTTGAAAATGCTCGAAGGAGTTACTGGTATAACTTTGATTTGCTTTCTTTCTGGGTTCGCTTTGGCTCAGTTAAAAGTGTACATGCAATATATACAAATATGGAATCATTATGTTGTCACTTGTAACTAATATAATGTTATAACTTAATTACATCCAAATTTTAAACATGTATATATGCTGTTTGTCCATACCTGCAGCAGTATGCTATTGATTTCACAAGATCATTAATTCGAGATTTTTATATGTGGACTATCTAGCTTTTCATTTGCCCTGCTGTTACAATCTGTTCAGATTAGCAACCAGTTTCATGTGTTTTTTGCTATGCATCATTTTTAGCTCTTTCATTCAGCACCAATCTAAAATCAGCATAGTATTAAGACACTCTCAATTACAGTAGATCTTTTCCAGTGATTGGCACATTTCAAATTTTTATGTAAACTGCTCCCCCACCCCCCGCCCCTCCAAGCCCTCCAACAATTGCACAGCTGCTAAGTAAAAGAATTCCAGAGAAGGGAAGATGAGTGCCAGTGTTTTAAAGAGAAGATATGTTGCTAATTTGTTTCACTAATTGGTGCTACTTTGGGAGTTGGCTTTGTCACGCACTTCCACTTCCATAAGAGCCCCTCGTCAGCTTCAGAATTCTTTATCTGAAGGTCACTTTTCTAAGCTGTCAATGTCAGTTGCCTTGCTTAGTTGACTGAAACAATCAGATTACACAGACTTAATGACTAAACTTGTTTATGTTATGGCTATAACCAGTGAACTAATAATTTTTAGTTTTCTGTCTGTGCTTCAATCATAAATTTACTGGTGCCATGTATTTAAAAATAAGAAAGACTAAGGAAATTAGAACACATGGAAAAGTTTTCTTTAGCCCATAAAATAATAAACCCTTATGAATTCATGTTTCCTTTTTCAAGTAACTAATTCATCACAGTAAATAATAGGAGTCTTTAAAGTGGCTTCTTATGTGTAGTAGAAGACGTGGAGTGTTTTCTATGTAATCATTTTAGCTACTTTCTTTCCATTTATGTAATATGTACTCATATTTATTCTGCATTGCAGTCTCAGAGTTTTTCAGTTTACTTTAGAGCCCCTTAGACAGGATCAGTTTTTAGAGTAGATGCAGATTAAAATAACCGCCAATAGCCCATTGCTTATAGTGCCATCTTGTGGCCTTGATCCATTACTGTGCCATTAGCAATAACTGCAGGCCCAGTTGGGGCCAAATGTATCCCTAGTGCATATAGGGATTATGTTATTTTCAGTTAACTACTTGTCTTTGAGGTGAAGACAAACCATAGTTAAAGTGAGAATTGACTATCATTGAAGACAAATTAAAAATTAAAACAGGGGCAGCTGGGTGGCTCAGTCGGGTGAGTGTCCAAATTCGGCTCAGGTCATGATCTCACAGTTTGTGGGTTTGAGCCTGGCGTCAGGCTCTCTGCTGACAGCTCAGAGCCTGGAGCCTGCTTGGGATTCTGTGTCTCCCTCACTCTCTGCACCTCCCCCGCTCACACTCTGTCTCTCTCTCAAAAATAAAATAAACATTAAAAAATTATTTTAAAAAATTAAAACAAATAATCTCTGAATTATTTGATGGAATCAAAGGGAAAATGTAATTTGCTGTATGAAGTTTTGATTGATAATTTCATTTTCATGATCACTTGCATGGTACAAATAGAGGTACGTCTACACTTGGATTCTTTCATCTTTTTTTGTCAGGGGCACTATTAAGTTATGTTTGGCTAGTACTTTTTAGAGGGCAATAACTTTTGGTGCTTGAAATTTCATCTTGTTAAATTGTAATATAATTAACTAATTTCTCTTCTCTATTTGCATTCTTCTCTTCACATTGGCATATGAATCTTTTTTTCTCTGCTACACATTCTGTGAGAGGAAGTCATTGATACATTTGAATGAATGTGGATCAATATGGGCCTGAATAAAAAAATAAAGGTGCTATATGTTCTACTAGCCTTCACTGTGTCCTCAAATATTCCTATTTTTATTTCTTTTGTTGCCTTGTTGGAACCTTTTATAGGTGTACCCATGACTGCCATGTTAAGAGATCAAACGTTCATAGTACATTCTAGTTTGGGGCAAAAATAGGTATCATTTTGTAAAGCACATGAAGAGGTAGAGATGAATGTGTAGTGCTTGGGTATTATTTTTCATGATGAAAATGGTCTTAGAATGAGGGTTATGGCAGAGAAAACTGCACCACAAAAAGTCCATATTAAAGAGGAAAAAAAAAAGAAATTGGTTGAAAAGAATTCATTTTGATTAATAAGTGTGTAATTTATACTCATTTAAATTCTACTGAAGAGCGATTCTCTTCCAGTTGTGATGAGTATAATTGAGGTTGTTATATGATTAACAAATGGTTCAGAACAGAAGTACATGCCCTTTTTCTGTGGGATATACTTTTGCAGGCCTAGCTGTGGATGCCTGTGGCAATTTTCCCTTCCTCAAGACCAGGAAACCATAGGATGACAGAGCAGTCAACACCTAGTTATTCCAGATTCAGCTAAGAGCAGGAAACTCACTTCTTTATATCAAAGTCACTACATGAAAAAAAAAAAATGAAAACAAACAAGTATTCCTTACTTTAAAAAGAAAAAGAAACAGAAAATGAATCACTAGAGAAGGATATTCTACAATTTTAAAGTACTTTATTTACTAACCTATTTCTTGCAAAATATCTCTAGCAAAATATCTGTAAATAATTGTTATGGGTTGGTAGTCTTTTCAAAAGATTAAGTTAAATTCCTAACCTCCAGTACCTTAGGATGTGATCTTATTTGGAAATAGGGTCTTCACAGATGTAATCAGTTTAAAATGAGATTATTAGGGTGGACTCTAATCCAATATGACTGGTGTCCTTATAAAAAGGGGAAATTTGTACACAGAAACAGACATGCCCGGAGGAAAGACTATGTGAGGAGACACAGGGAAAATGCTATGTGAAAACAGGAGCCATGTTGATATAAGTCAAAGAATGTCTGGGGCTCCCAGAAACTATAAGACAAAAGATCCTTCCCTTATAGGTTTCACAGGGATATGGCCTTTCAAACACCTTGATTTTAGATTTCTAGCCTCCAGAACTGCGAGATAATACATTTCTGTTTTTCTAAGCCACCCAATTTGTGGTGCTTTCTTACAGCAGCCCTAGGAAACTAATGCACTCATAATATTGAACTAGTACTTACTGCATTGTCCTGTAAGCACTTTACAGGAATTGCTTTATTTACACCTAATAATAACCTTCAGATGTCTATTATTATCTTCCCAAGATGCTAACAGATAAAGATACTAACTTACTGAGGTTAAATGATTTGCCCAAGATGATGGTTAATAAGTGAGTGAACTGGAATTTGAAGCCAGGTCGGTTTAACTCTAGAGTTTGCCGTGTGTGCGTGTGCGTGTGCGTGTGCGTGTGTGTGTGTGTGTGTGTGTGTGTTCAGGAATCTGGTTCTCCTTACTGGGTTGTTTAGGGCTGCAGCCACTTTCACACCACCATCATGTCTCATCTAGAACCAGTCACCTCCATTTGTTACAGGATTACTCTTGGCATTCACTGACAACCCAACACTCTGCTTTCAAGGGCATGAGTAAGACGCCATTTCTCTGACAATAAAAGGTTGGTAATAGTCTCTTGTCTCTTTGTAATTTGAAATTTATAACCTTATTGGCCTCTTCTCCCACACCTCTCCATTTCTTTCCGCCTCTTTCCATCACCCAAATCAATGTAGTTTAATATGTGTAACGGAGTGAAAAATCTACATTGAGTCAATTTTCTGCTTCAAAAGAATTTCTTTAAAAAAATCCAACCAATGTCTTTGTCAAAGACTAAATAAACCTGCATTGAACTGTGTATATCAGAGATACTCAAAACTGGGCTAACACTTAAAACCCAAAATGTCATCAGTGAAACTAATCCTGTCATTCTGAGAGCAGAATTGTTTTTTGAAATATCAGAATGAGTACCTTTTTGGTTAATAATTATTTCTGTTACAGTTTAATTCCACTCATTGATCCAAAAGAAAACAAGAAATAAGTTTATAGCAGTGCCATGGATTGATGCAGTTAAAACGAATTCTAGTTAGATCAATAGTTAAGCAAAACAGACAGTTAATTATACCTTAGTCATATGATATCAAAGCTAAAGCCATCAAATTAGATTTCTATTAGCTCATTAGATATAGAGAGAATTAGAAATCTCAGGTTATATTTGACTGTTAATCCCTAAAATTTCTCCTTGTCTGTATTGTCTCTTTGTATTGTCTGGTACTCTTATTGTTGACTTAGGGGGTCAACTTCCACTCAGTCTTCCACATTAAAGCTGTAGGTTTTAAAGTTTTGGACTCTAGCCCATAGCCACAACAGCCAGGGGAAGAGTTTTAAGGAGGCACGGATCGTAGACATTGGGCTTAGGATGACTAAGAGACTTGATACTTAGAGTATCAGTATTTATTGGAGCAAATGTTTTTCCTGTTGTTCGATCAAATGGTCATCTAGGGAATATCCAGTCATGCACGAGTAATAAAGCTGTCAGAGGGATAAAAGTCACTAGATTCTATAAGATTGGTCAGCTGAATAGCAAGAAAACCCTACTGCTTGGTGGGTGTTGCATGCTCCAACAAACATTCATTGCTGGACACACAAACCATCCATTAGCGAGGCTTTAGGCAACTCACAAAACAGCAGCTATGCATGCTGAGTATTGAGTCGGCTATCTCACAACACTACAAGAATAGCAACTCTCTGCAGTATATTTCCTTTCACTTTTTCATTTCAAATGTTTTTTTTTTTTCTCCTCTTTTCTCTAATGCAGTGTCTATAAAGTAGGGAGGAAGAGTCAGGACTCTTACATATTTGGAGAGCAGAACTCATACAGGTTCGGTGACTTGCCTAGGGCCCCATAGCTAGTAAATGGCTATAACGGTGAGGCTAGGTAGGAAAGCTCCAGAGTCACAGCAATGATTGTGGCCCTGCTGGTCCTTTCTGTGTTAGGAGGATTTCACAAAGCCCTGGATTTCCATCCTGCTATCTTGCCTGGCTACACTACATTAAACTTAAACTAAATTAAACTAAATGGCTAAAACACAGAGCTGTCCTGAGTTGAGGAATGTCAGGTAGGGACATCCTTTATTGATTGGTCATCAACTATCTATAAAGAAAGAGAGGGGCACCTGGGTGGATTAGTCAGTTCAGTGTCTGACTTTGGCTCAGGTTAAATAGTTCATGGGTTTGAGCCCCACCTCGGGCTCCATGCTGACAGCTCTGAGCCTGGAGTCTACTTTGAATTCTGTGTCTCCCTCTTTTTCTGCACCTCCCCCACTCATGCTCTGTCTCTCTCTGTGTCTCAAAAATGAATACATGTTAAGAAAACATTTTTTAAATAGAAAATAAAAGATAAAAAGAGAAAGGGTAGGGGGAAAAGAGACCGAGATTTTATAATCTCATTATTTAAGGTCACCAGGATATTTCTCTTTTTGCCTATTAGTAAAATGGCGGGAAAAATGACAATAATGCCAGTCATTCAATTTATTTCAGAGCTGGTAGGTCACACTTGGACAATTCAAAGAGAAAATTCTAGAAAATAGGAACGTCTAAGAAAGACCAAAAAAAAAAAAATCAGTTGTAAAAGAGGCCATGTGACTATTGAGTAATAACTTTCCATTGTGGATTGCTGACACTAGGACCATCTACATGCCGAGATTCTCACAGGAAAGCAAGTAACACACATCACTTTGTTGCATGTCTTCCTAATTTATAATTTAGTTAAAAGCAATATTAGTAGTAGGATGTAAAAACTAAATCCATCAAAACCAGGTTTCCATCATAGCTGAACAGAGCTCTAAAGAGAGATTTAGGGGGCACCTGGGTGGCTCAGTCGGTTAAGCCTTGGACTCTTGATTTAGGCTCAGGTCATGATCTTGCAATGGTGAGATTGAGCCCTGAGTCAGGCTTTGTGCTGAGCGAAGAGCCTGCTTGGGATTCCCTCTCTCTTTCCCCTCCCCTGCTTGCCTGCATGCTCTCTATCTCTCTCTTCTCAAAGAGACAATTTAGGAATCTTAAGGTAAAAGAGGTAGGCAATGCCACTGAAATGGAAAAGATAATTTTAAAAATTGTTTGTAGACCAAGACTAGAAGATGATTATGTAAAGAATTCTGATGCTGAAGGCATATGTAGAAAAAGAAGAGCCAAAGAAAGGATGGTCTGAGAGATGGCAAGAGAACAAGGAGAGAAGGAAAGCAGAAAGAATCAAAGCTATCAGCTACTGCTCTGACATCAAGCACTGATGATTCAAAATATGCCTTGGGTTTTGGCAGAGAGGTAATACTCAACCTCAGGGAAAGCTTTCAGTGAAGTGGTGAGGAGACAGCCAAATTAAATTAGGGTGAAGAGAAAGTGGAAATGAATGGAGTGGCCACATCAGGGTAGAGCCATCTTTTAAAATGCTTGTTCCTGACAGGAAGGAAGAGAGAGAGGAGTGAAAAAGAAAAGCTGAATTGAAAGAAGGCTATTTTATAATGGGGAAAAGTGAGCAAGGGGAAGGTGGGTGGGTAAAGGGTCCAGCATAGATGAGGAGGGACATCTCTGGGATAGAAGTAAGAAGTAAGGACCAGCATCAACAGCAGGTAGTTTTAGAGGTGAGAGCTCCTGCCAGATACTTTCTCTCTGACTGAGGAGCCGGTTATCACTGAACATGACTAAGGTAGAGGTTAGTGAGGGCCTTACAGAGACAAGAAAAGCTTTGGGTTGTTACTGTGGTCAGAGAGAGGGTACACCGTGTATGTATTGTAATAGTTTGGATGACAAGATGAGAAAAGCTTCAGCTCAAGTAGTGACAGGATAGAGCCAGAGAGGAGAAGATGGTTTAGGAGGACAGGTATCAGGTAGAGCAGACAGGTTCTGTGGGTCTATCAGATGTGCATACTGTGATTTGGAACACTCAAGGAGGCCCCAAAGGCAGTGGTTCTCAAACTTCAGGTCCTGACCCACTAGTTGGGCTGCAAAATCTATTGAGATTTGAACAGAACATTTTTGTAAATGAATTAAAATGGAGCAAAAAAATATCAGAGTGCTTTGACCATAGTAAGGGGAAGTACTATTCTGTGACGTTTCAGTTATAAATGCCAGTGGGTGCTGGGCTGCTGATAACTGGTCAATAAAGGATGTCCCTACTAGACATTCCTCAACTCAGGACAGCTCTGTGTTTTAGCCATTTAGTTTAATTTAGTTTAAGTTTAATGTAGTGTAGCCAGGCAAGATAGCAGGATGGAAATCCAGGGCTTTGTGAAATCCTCCTAACACAGAAAGGACCAGCAGGGCCACAATCATTGCTGTGACTCTGGAGCTTTCCTACCTAGCCTCACCGTTATAGCCATTTACTAGCTATGGGGCCCTAGGCAAGTCACCGAACCTGTATGAGTTCTGCTCTCCAAATATGTAAGAGTCCTGACTCTTCCTCCCTACTTTATAGACACTGCATTAGAGAAAAGAGGAGAAAAAAAAAAAACATTTGAAATGAAAAAGTGAAAGGAAATATACTGCAGAGAGTTGCTATTCTTGTAGTGTTGTAAGATAGCCGGCTCAATACTCAGCATGCATAGCTGCTGTTTTGTGAGTTGCCTAAAGCCTCGCTAATGGATGGTTTGTGTGTCCAGCAATGAATGTTTGTTGGAGCATGCAACACCCACCAAGCAGTAGGGTTTTCTTGCTATTCAGCTGACCAATCTTATAGAATCTAGTGACTTTTATCCCTCTGACAGCTTTATTACTTGTGCATGACTGGATATTCCCTAGATGACCATTTGATCAAACAACAGGAAAAACATTTGCTCCAATAAATACTGATACTCTAAGTATCAAGTCTCTTAGTCATCCTTTTAAATCTCCCTGAAGCAGCTGACAGGGTCTACCATCCCTGCCTGCTTGAAGCTCTTCCCTTGGCGGTCATGACTCCATGCTGTAAGGCTTCCTCAGTTTCCCTTGTACCTGCTGTGTCTCATCTCCTTTACTTGGTCTTGAAGTGGTGTCCTCTCCAAAGGTGCTATCTTCTGCTCTGTCTTCTGTCTTTCACTCTATCCCTTTGGAATCTCATTAGAGCATTCTTACCCTCATGTTGAGTATGGGTCACTAAACTTCTTGAACCCGAAGCTCCAAGGTTCCACAGGTCATTTCTACTTGTATCTTTTGTTGGGGTCTCAAATGCTACATATTCTACACCAAACCCACTACCTTCCTGCACTGGTGCCCTGACTTTAGTCTTCCTTCTGAGTTGTCTGAGTTATTCAATGAAATCACCATTCTTTTAGCAACCAGGCTAGAGACCTTGCCATCATCCTTGGTTGTATGCCTCCCCTTAATTTCATGTCCAATATCCAATTGGTTGTAAAATCCTATCAGTTTTACTTACAAAAGACTTTGGGATCTGTAACCTTTACAAGTGATAGTTTAGGGATACCTGGGTAGCTTACTCAGTTTAGCATCTGACTCTTGGTTTCGGCTCAAGTCATGATCTCTGGTTTTGTGAGTTCAAGCCCCACGTTGGCCTCCACACTGAGAGTGTGTAGCCTGCTTGGGATTCTCTGTCACCCTCTCTCTTTGTCCCTACCCCACTCATGCTACCTCTCTCTCAAAATAAATAAATAAACTTAAAAAAATAAAAGTGATAGTTTATATCTCCACATTCTTGATTCTTGCTCTTTCTCTGGAGTACTCTTGCTGAGGTTAGGTTTTTATGGTCCTCATGTGACAGTCCTCACTCACTTCAAGTCTTTGACAACTCTCTATTGCTTCCAGCATAAAAAGCAAACTCTTTAGGATGGCATTTGAATCATTTCAGGATTGAGTCTCAACCCAGTTCTTGAGTCTCATTTCTAAACACATAGCCCAAACATTGTTCACACTTAAGTCACACTGGAACTCTTGCCATTTACAGGATCCACAATGCATCTTCCTATCTCCCGATCCTTGCTTTTTCCATTCCTTCAGTCCAGAATTCAGTTAAAATCACTAACATTTATTAAAAACTTGAGATCAAATCTTTTTCATTATGTTTCCAGCAATTGTCAGAATGCCAGAAGTATCCTAGGTACTCAAGAAATATCTACTTTGAAACAAAATTAAAGAATTAAGAGGCTGCATGGTTATATGTATTTTTAATATCTATATTTTTCCTAGGAAACACAAAGTAGTGAAATAACCAGTTAAAGAAATCAAATCAGCATTCTTTACTACCCACCAGCATGAATTGTTATTCACTGGGGGGAGAATAGCTATTTACAAGATTGGTGCTGACATAAATAGTTGCAAACTACTCTAGTAGTCACTAAGATCTGATTGAATGTTTATAGTAATGAGCTTGCTTATAACTTTTCTCCACATGAGCTTTTATACATAGAGGACCCTCAAGTTTTAGTATCATATATTACAGGTAACATATCTGTTCCTTGCTCTCTGGTAGCCAAGATTCCCAATATAATGCACACAAAACACTGGGGTTTAAATCTATATCATAATTAACAATGAAATTATGGCTATGATACAAACACTAGAGAGTCTTTAATAGCTGAAAAGTTGTTTCATCCTATAAGAATTTACTTGACTGTGGATGAATAAAGTATTTCTACCTGAATAATTTGTTTTTGAAACAGCTATATCCTGAAGCTTCAGTTTATTTAGCTTTGTATGTAATAATTCTTTTGACCTCAACCAGTCAGCATTGATTAGGAGAGCACCAAAATTCTAAATCTTTTTCAGTTTGCTATAGAAAAAACAATTTCTTTCTTAGAATAATTCCATGATACAGATTAAATTGTTGTCGATCAAAGTAAATCTACCAAATGAGAGAAATATTTGTCTTCTTAAGTGGGTTTGCTTGAGTGAATTATTTTATTGTTTTAAAAATCACAAGGACATTTCATTAGTATTGGTATAAAAGTAAACGTATACATTGATAAGCCTTGACTTTTTTTAGGAGACAAAATAATCTCTTACAGCTAAGCATTAGAACAAATGTGGTCTCTCTGCCTTTTTAGTCTGCAGTGGCAAGTCTAAGTGGGATGAGTCAAAATTAGCACCTTGTCTGACTCAATCACCACTGTCCCATTTGAGAAGATGTGGTAGAGTGGTTGAAGACCATGGGCATGGCATCAGCCAGCCTGGGGTTTGAATCCTGGTTTCACCGTATAGTGATTCTGATGTTGGGCAAATGGCTTCGTTTCTCTCAGCCTCACTTTCCTCATCCATAAAATATGCACTCATTCATTCAAAAAATATTTATTGAGCAAGTATTATGTGCAAACTCATGTTCTAGGAATCTGGGAAATAACAGTGAACACAACAGGCAAAAATCTTGACCTTCATTGAATTTACTTGTAGTAAGACAGTCATAACAGTGAGAATTAGCTGATACAATGCAAGTATACTGCTAAGCACAAAGCCCAACGCCTAATGTATCTAGTAAGCTGGGGAAAGTGACTGGTCTGGTTTGGTAGGCATTCAGAAGAGGTGCTGGAATGGTGTGTTTAGCCTGGAGAGAGGGTGGGTTGGAATCAGGTTGTAGAGGCTGAGGTTTATTGAACACTTGCTCTCTGTCGGACCCTGTGCTAGGTCGTTCTAACTTAAAACAATCTTGAGGCAGGTACTTCCCTCGCACCTAACCAGTATGAAGGGATAGGGCTGCATGGTAGAGGCCATTGGAAACCTCTGAATCTTGGATTGCAGAATGGCTCCCGTTTCCAACTAGCCCCCCGTCCTATCAATAAGTTGTATTTGTGGCTGGCTAGATAGTCTCTTGAAAGTTACCCTATGCTTGTGCTTTATAGTAAGAGCTATTTTAAATATCATATTTCTGAAAACAGATTTTGAGAGAGGAGCAGAGAAAAGGGGAATAAGGCATTAGATATTTCTCTGGACCCACTCTCTTACCTTGTAGGTAGACAAGGGGAGAGGACACTTTGGGTAGAGCTGGACTGTGGTCTGAGTGGGCCTCTTAACTTCACTCAACTTGAGCTCATCTTTCAAAGTTGGGGAAATAACTTCCTTTCTTTGGGATCAATTTTCATATTTGAAAGAGTTGTACTGGAGGATTTTCAAGATCTGTTCCTATTCTGACATTTCATGATTCTCCATGCAGGAGGAGGTAGGTCACTATATAATAATATGTATTTGTGGACATTTGGAATGCAAGGTTACAGCAGCACATGCCCATGCACATTTCCTGTTGGTTCCCCTCCATATAGAGGTTATCCTGAAATGGCAGAAATAGTGAGTGGCGTGGCCAGGGAACAATTGATGAAATTGAACAGGAACCCTTATAAATTTAGCAGAAGATTATTTGATAATTTCAAGGCAGTAGATTTTACTTTATTCTTTTGTATTTGAGATAATTAAAGGGCATAGATACAGAAAACTGGTTGTTAAATTTTATTTATTTTTCCCACATAAGGCGTAGGGAACTGGAATAATTCCCAAGACCCTGAGACAGTTTCTCTATTTAGTTTTTAAAATTCTTGTAAGCAGCTTTTTTCTTTTTGAAAACTAAAACCTTGCCCCTTGGGAAGTAACAGTTCAAAACTTAAAAAAAAAATAGATACAATATTAACTAAATCTCCGTTCAAATCTGAAAATTTCTGGGATTTTATTTTTCAGCCTTTTCTCTCCCTTGCATCTATTTGTGTTTATTTTTATGATAAAGCACACCCTAGTTTATCTAATAAATATGTTTCTAAAATAGGAATCAAACCGTATTTAAGATGTAGTAAGGATTTGCTGCTTAAATAGCTTCTATTGTAAATTTATTTTGCACTGTAAGCTATTTGACCTTAATTTATCTCTGATGTATGCTTGGATTTTTATCTATTAGGTCTGTCTAAATCAAGGCACATCAATTAACCATTGGATCTATTCCTGTTTATTGCTCTCATAAAATCTGGAGCTTTCAGTTTAAAATTTTAAAATCCAGAATCTCCTGTGGTTAGCATAAGTTACTACTAACAGCAATGTAGAGTTTTTCTTTATTTACAATGTATTTTATATCCAAGATAGTGTACTAGATATACATATAAATTCCGTATATAATTAAATGGCCTCGTTAAGTTTAACTGAAGGATTGAATATCTTCATTTTACTGATTGTATATCTACAAGCTATGACTAGAGGGTATTGATATATTTGTGGTCATTTACTCACTGAACAAATATTTAATGCCTACCATGTGCCAGACACTGGGCTAAAAACACTAGGGAATGTAAAGTATAATAAATGATCTCCATTAGGAACTCACAATTTATTAGGGCAAATAGATATAAACACATAAAGAGTTACATGATATGAGACAAATTTCAACATGAGACAACAGCATAAAGTAGCATCTCCCAAATTGTGTTATGTGAGATAATTTTAGGTAGCAGACACAGACAAACATTTTTTACATTAATGGTTATATTTTTATTGTATATCTATTTACAATTATCTTCAATTTATGTAAAGTGTTATTGGCTTTCCATTATGGTTATGATCTAAAATATCCTATAAAATTAAATATATTGAGTAAAAATATGGCAGTTTGTTTTAAGAAAATGTTGCAGATGAAAACAGGTGGTATGTGGGTATGGAAAAATAGTGAAGGATACATGAATACTGAGATTTGGGAGACTGGTAACAGAAATGTGTACAGTGATTTTGTAACAAGGTGTATTAGCATCAATGCGGCCCATGTCCTGGAGGGAGGCAAGGTCCCCACAGGCTGGAGGGGAGTGAAGGCATCTGGGAGAAGGAAGGATTTAAGACTGGATAGAGAAGAGGGAGAACAGGGTCAAGGCTCTCACAGTGATAAAAGAACACAGAGGCCAGAATTCACATTATACTGCAGGGCAGGGAAAGAGTGGAGTTGCTGTGTAGGGGAGGATGGGATGTGAGTCTAAAAATGAGGGCTGGATGGAAGAAGATGGTACAGGGCGTTGAAATGTTCTGCTGAGAAATGTAGACTGTACTTGCTGTTCATATGTAAGGGGAAGCATTTTGTTCCACATGGAGCCAGCATCCAGGAGGGATGATCAGGAAGGTTCTGAAAAGCCTTCTGGATCACGTATATATCTCCCAGCATGAGATTCTCAGCATTGTCTTTACTGAAGGATTTGCTGTCCAGGGTTAATGTCTCCTTTACCAATGATTATGGTTCTATAGCAATCAGTAGCTTGAAAAGCCTCTAGTTAGAAGGCAACATTAAGATATGGATCCATTTAAAGGTAGAATGGCATCAAAATATGGAATTCTGGGCAGCCCAAGATAGCTTTATCTCAGTATTTTTGCTTAGGGCTGACCTGTCTTCTCTGTGTGGCAGTGTGGTACAGGTAAAAGAGTTGCAAAAGCATGTTATTGGATTTACCATTATGTGTTTCCTTCTTTTCTTTTACACTTGGCAGCTCTATGGCACATCTCAAGTTCTCCTTTACATAATTTCCTTTAGTTCTCTCAGGTGATTTTACTTTGGAGCAGGCTTTGGGTTCATTTTCAACAACCTGAAAATTCTCATAAGTTTATTCTATAGTATATTTAATAAAAATTTAGCTTTAAAAAATAAGCATGAAATGACTCTAATGTTGTGTAATGAAATTCAGCTTGGGGACAAATTCATAAATAATGAAAAACATTACTAAATTTGCTATTCTGTTGAAGTTTTTTTTCATTCCAAATGAGTTCCAAAAGGGTATCTTTAGCTTCTTAGATACCACTTTGGTATCAAAGTGGAACTATTTGCAAATTGTTTTCTGTCCTATAGGGTGGGTGAGAAGGAGAACTTTGGGTTCTGATCTTCAACTACAGCAAATCTGCTTTATTTTTTATATCTGTTCTCTACTTTGAAAGTGTAAAATAAAGATGAAAAAGATCATGAAAACTATAAGCTATGGGGTAATTCTCCAGTGGTCCAGAGATCAAAGCAGTAATGACAGTAATTGCTCATTACCCCTGTCAGGAGGTGTTGGGATAATTACTAAACCTTTTGTGATATAAGATAAGCAAGGCCGTCACTCTTTGGTGGGGGTCAAGAATTGGCTACTTAGAAAAAGAAGAGAGTTTTTACTCAATTACTCTATTCAAAGTATGTTACCATCATCAGTTATAATGATTTATTCTAATCATAAACATCAATTAGTATTCCTAATACCTAAAAACTTAAAGGCATTATAACTAAGTACAATTTAGAGAAATAAAATATATATTTAACCTTCTTGTCAATACTTGATAAACTTGTATCTTTACTTCTACCTACCTAAATCCAACTACCTACTTGATTTGACTTTTGGATATCTAATTGATATATCACTTGATCTTAGCCAGAAGGCTGAGAAGCGATTCTAATTGATACATCAAATTTAATATGGCCCAAACCAAAATTTTGATTCTCTTTACAACCTATTTCTCCCTAAGTCTTCCCTATTTCAATAAATGACCCTACCATCCAGCTAGTTATTCAACCCCTAAACCTCTTTCTCACTGCTCAAATTCAGTCAATCTGTAGGCAAGTCCTGTTGGCTCAAAACAACCCATCTCTTCTTTCTCTCCATCTTTACAGTTACCATCCTGGTCCTGATCCAAGCCACCATCGTTTTTCGCCCAGAGTACTGAGATAGCTTCGTAACAGGTCCTCCTGATCTGCTAATGCTGCATAGCAATCTATTATCCATACAGTAGCCAAAGAGATCAGTTAAAAATGTGTATCAGGTCATGGCACCCTTCTAGTAAAATCCTTTGTCTTCTCACTCTATCCAGATTCTCAGCTGTGGCTTACAAGGTCATATACAATCTGGGTCCAGTCTTCCTTTTGATATGCTTCTACTGCTGCCCTCCATATTCAATACTCTCCAATCACAGGGATTTTTCTTTTCCTGGCCCATGCCAACCTCATTCCAAATCCAGGAGGATACTACACCTCCTCAACCCTCTTCTTGAGAACCTCAGTCTCCTGATCAGCTTCTTGTCACTCAGATGCCCCTTCCATTATATTAGTTTCACCACTCTCAAGTCACTCTTATCAGGGAACAAAAAATTATTTCATTCACTTTGCTGTTTGTTTATTGTCTGTCTCCACCTCCTCTCTTCTGGAATATAAGCTACATGAGAACAGCAAACTTATCTTCATAGGAGCCACTCATTCCCAGTAAATAGCACAGGGTCTGGAACATAATAGAGACTCAATAAATTTTGTTCAGTTAGCCAGTTTATGAATTCAGTATTTTTCCTTCCTTTCATTTAGTAAATTTAAGGAGAGAAACTTTTAGCTCTTTCTCTGAGATTCTGTTTGCCCTTACTATTGCATCAGTTTCTATTTAACTGTAGAATGAGATTATATGGAAACAGGAAAAATATAGCTCTTTGTTCTCCTAAACCCAGCTTTGAGAGTTGCTCAGTTGGGGGAATTATGTCCTTTCCTAATGGCTTGATTCTGTTGAAATTCACCAGAGGTTTGAACATTTCTCCTTTGGTAGCTTTTCTTTCCACTTCTTTCATGAGACAGAAATCAGAAGAGGGAGATTAATCATTCCCAGTGTGTACAAGAATGGTATTCATGGTTGCCTCTTTAAAATTACAAGGGAATCATTTACCCCTCTCAGCCTTATCTTCCTTCTCTTGTAGAAAGATTTGTTAGTCTGACTTTTCTCTCCACATCCAAAATAAGATACATTTATTCAACAATTAGGTAAAGTTGCACAAAAATTTAAAGTAAATAAAGATAGAATGATAGTAGTTTCAAAGAGGGCTTAGGTTGATTTGGGGATGCCTTTGTGCTGCACACTTCCACTCCTCCTTCCATTTAACCAAACCTATTAACCAAGCCCTTGCATGTATTACCAGGGGGAAAAAAAGCATACTGTAATACTGTATGTACCATAGGCTTCTAATTATTATTAAAATGCATTGAAGAGGGTAGGTGATGGGTATTGAAGAGGGCATCTTTTGGGATGAGCACTGGGTGTTGTATGTAAACCAATTTGACAATAAATTTCATATATTAAAAAAATAAAAAATAAAATAAAATGCGTTGAAAAAAACAGGAAGGGAAAACTACAATACACATGTCCTCAATAAATAGTTTTGGGATTATGGATATTTTTGTTTTCTTTGTATCTTTTAGTATTTTCTAAGTTTTAATATAACATGTATTACTTTGGTTATTATTTTTATTACTCTCATAATCAGAAAAAAAGAATATTCTTTAAAAGAGAGATTATTGGAGCTAAAACCCCCAGGTGGGCTGTGAGCACCCAGGCCTCTGGTCACGTGACCTCTCTGTGTATGTCACTGAGCTTCCAAATCTTACCGCTAATAACCTGGAGGATCACGCAGCTCAGTGGGCTTTGTGTTATTTTTCTGGCTCAGGAAAGCTGGTTTCAGTGTCATACCTGTTTTGAAGTATAATTCTTTTCCAGACAAAACTGGTATAAAAACCACATTGTACTACATAATGGAATTTCATTTCTTCCTGAGCAACATCACCCAGGGGAAGTTTTTCTGTTTTGTTTTGTTTTGTTGTTGTTTTTAGGATGAAAAAAAATTACTTCCACTGAATTGACGATATTTGGTTCCATGAAAGGAAACAGTATTGAATTTAACAGTTTTAACAATTGGAGATCTGAGACCATTGAAAATAAAGAATTAAGTTTGCCATCTTCTTTTATCCTTTTTTTGGGGGGGCAAATAGCATATGTTACATACAATATTGGGTTTTCAAGAAAGGAGGAAATATTTGTACATTTATGTTTTTAGGTGCTAGGAAAAGCTGGTGAGGTTGATGACATACTTCCAAGTACCTTGCTCCTTCAGATCTGATGTATGAAACAGCAGCTTGTTAGAAAGAAATGCAGACTCTTAGGCCCAGCGCAGCCCTACTGAATCAGAACCTGCAGTTTAACAGATCCCCAGGTCATTCTTACACACAGGAATTGACAAGCATCTTCGTATACCTGGGGGTTTCCAGGTCCAGATTGCTTCATTTACTGCCCTTCCTCCTTCTCTTCTCCCCAACCCCTGCCTCATAGAGAAGACTGTAAAGCAGGAGTTCTTAAGCAGGGATCTGTAGATTCTTATGAAGAGTTGTAGGGGAAGGAAGGAAGGAAGGAAGGAAGGAAGGAAGGAAGGAAGAAAGAAAATTGTAGGTGGTTATTTGTGAACCCACTGAAATTCCACATAAAAATTATGTGTGAATATGCATATTCAGCTTCATTAAATGCCCATGAATTAAAAAAAAAAAAAGCCAACCATGTAGATACCATGCTCTGCCCTGAAAGGCGGAGGAGAATTACAGAATTATTATCCTTTCCTGGGAAAAACCTAGGAGAAAACACCAATAAGTCTTTCCTATTGTTTTAATAAAAAGAATCAAACTGATTAGAGAGTTGATTGCAGAGATGAGAAATTTTTGGAAGCAGCTTCCTAGTTCCCCAAAACTGAATTCCACTCCACTGGTCTTGATGTGTTTAGGTTCAGAGAAAATTGGCTGTTTGGTTCCCACAGGTCCTGCATACTTTAAGGTAATTAGAGAAGATAAACTTTTTCCATGTATGAATTGTGTTCCTTAATTCTATCTTTTTGATTATTTCAAATTCCTAGGTCAGTGCTCCTTAGCCCTAGCTGCATATTAGATTCATCCCTTATTCATTTATTTATTTATTTATTTTAGTGTTTACTTATTTATTTTAAGAGAGAGAGAGTGCACAAGCAGGGGAGGGGCAGAGAGAGGGAGAGAATATTCTAAACAGTCTTCGTGCTGTCAGTGCAGAGCCCCAAACAAGGCTGGATCTCACAAACCATGTGCTCATGACCTGAGCCGAAATCGAGAGTTGGACACTTAACCAACTGAGCCACCCAGGTGCCTCTGAAGTCCCTTTTTCTATTGGAATATCATTATATATGTGTCCTCTATGCTATCTTCCTTCATCATGTCAAAGAGAGGCTGATGTGTAAAGAAGTTGTTCAGATCTGGAAATGATTTCAAGAACTATCGCATCTTCCAGTTTTTATCTGTTGCTCTAATTACTGATCCATCTCAGAAAAGTTTCCTGAGTTTTTGTATTATAAATGATTTTCCAAATACAAAAGATCTGAAAGGGACCTCTCTCTTGGTCTCCTTTATGAGGCTCATTTTGAAAGCTTAAGGACAAATAAGAATCCGTAGGATTCAAGACTCCAAAGAGAAGAGGAAAAAGTATGTAGACTGAGCATAATTTACAGTCACTAGTAATGCCTTTCATCAAACAAAGAAAGTGAAATCTATGATAAAGTTCCGCTTTATAAAGAATTCTCCTAATTCATATTCACAAATTGATGCAAAATTTTATATATTCACATTTTTCCATTTTGTATTTGAATCATTCCTAGCGCATTAGATTTTGCAGCCAGTCCCTTGAAAAATAGCCTAAGAGTTTACTTGTGTATTGTCCTTTTGTAAAGGAGATTTCTGGCAATGTGAGCACTCATCTTCTCATTTTGGGGATTTCCATGAGAATTAGTGGGATTTGTGTTCAGTTCCTATTTACCTCTCTGGAATGAATTCACCAAAGGTTAATTTAATCACAGTTTCCTTCAAGATCATGAGAATGCATTCTTGAAAATGATAAATTAGCTTTAACATCATTTGGGGGGATGGGAATGGAATTACAGAATAATTTAAATCTGATGAAGATATTTTTGAAGTAGCAGCTTGCACTCAACACTAATGAAAAAAATTGGAACTGTTTATTTTCCTAGTATTAATGCTTCAATGTTCTCTATAAATATTCAGAAGGATGTAATATAACTTGTATGATACTAACTTTTCTAACCTTTTCTAGCTAAGAGATTTCTCAGTTGTCTCCTAGTAAATATATATAAACAGTGATTTACTGTTTGAAATGGAAAATGCATGTAGGTTATATTAATGCTTTTAATCTTTACAAAAGATTGCTTAATTGGAAGACCCTCAACAGGAGGCTCTATGATAAAATTGCTCTTTTTCCTGATGTTCTTTGGCACTGAATTTTTTTTTTCCTGGTGGAGGCTACAGTTTTGTGACAGTTCACACCTTTGTCTGATATTTCCTTCTTTCTCTGGCTTGCAAAAAGAAGTTCCACATCTGAGTTCATGAATGATTTGCTCATTTAAGTCATTTTGATAGACTTTGCTCTTTTTTTTTTAATTTTTTCACATATTTTCATTTTTGAGAGAGAGAGAAAGAGAGAGACAGAGACAGAGTATAAGCAGGAGAGGGGCAGAGAGAGAGATACACACACAGAATCCAAAGCAGGCTCCAGGCTCTGAGCTGTCAGCACAGAGCCCGATGTGGGGCTCTACCTCACAAACTGCGAGATCATGACCTGAGCCAAAGTTGGACACTTAACCGACTGAGCCACCCAGGCACCCCTGACTTCACTCTTACTTTAAGCCAAACCAACATAATCAAGGACATTTAGCAAAAGTTCAAAATATTTTTTTCTCTTTTGGAGAAGACAAATGACTCCCTGGGTTGTGAAGGTTTCCTAGTCATTCTAATTCAGCCTGAGCGCATGAGTGCCTAAAATGTTCCAGGTTCTGTGCTAGGCATTCCAGGGTTAACAGTGAACGCCTGCCAGCGAATCACATATGAGGGGAGAATAGAACACAAACAACTATGGTATAATGTTGTATGCATAATATGCAGGGTGAGACCACAGAGAGATGACAAAAATCTCTGAAAAAGTCAGAGAGGGCAGTTACAAGTAATAGAAACTGATTCAGGATCAAGCCAAAAGAGAAGAGACAGAGATCAAGTTATTAGAAAGAAATGCATTTCTGATGGATTAAAAGAGAGAGGGGGGTGGGGAGCATGAAAGAACAGGCCTCAAAAAGGACCTAAATTAAAGAGTTCTGAGCTTCTAAGTGGAAGAAACTGAAGGACAGTTGCTAAAGGGAGTTGCTGAGGGATGAGTCAACTCCGGATATTTTCTGTCTCTGTGTCACTCCTCTCAAGATTTCCAAGAGATGAAGCATTATTTACAATGGCCAAATTATAGAAGCAGCACAAGTGTCCATTGATTGATGAATGGAGAAAGAAGATATGGTGTACATTTATGTATACATACAATGGACTATTACTCATATGGAATTTACCATAGAAAAGAATAAAATCTTGCCATTTGCAGTGACATGAATGGAACTAGAGAGTATAAAGCTAAGTGGAATAAGTCAGTCAGAGAAAGACAAATACCACATAATTTCACTTGTATGTGGAATTTAAAAAACAAAACAAGCAAAGAAAAAAGACAAACCGAAAAACAGACCCTTAACTCTTAGAGAACAAACTGGTGGATACCTGAAGGGAGGCAGGTGAGGAGGATGGGTGAAATAAGTGACGGGGATTAAGAGCACTCTTATCTTCAGCATTGACTAATGTATAGAATTGTTGAATTACTATATTGTGCACCTGAAGCTAATATAACACTGTATGTTAACTATACTGGAATTAAAATTTAAAAATGTAATTTAAAACCCCCCCGAATCTCAACACACACACACACACACACACACACACACACACACACACACACTCAATTCCCAAGAGAATGAATGTCTAATTGGCCCAGTGCAGGCGAAGTGCCTATTCCTTAGCTGGAGCAGGACAAGACACTGATTGACAGTGCAGTCAAGGCTGTGTGCAATGGGAGAAGAGGAATTCCCAAAAGAAAATCAAGGTGCTGCTATTGAAAGAAGATGGGATAGATGCTGTTAAGCAAAATAACAGAGGTCTACTCCAGGAAGGGATATTTAATCCTTGGAGGAGTAAGATTCTCTTAGGAGGAAAATGGAGGAATGTTATTCTAAATAGAGGCCATAGAATAAACAAAGACAGAGTCATGGAAGAGGACCTTGTCATATAATGACAAGAAATTTAGTATGGTGGAAATAAACTGTGTAATGAGGAAGTCTGAGTGTTAAGAAGTGACATGAAATAAGGAAAGATTTCCATAGGTCATGTGAAAAGGTTAGGACTCAATCCCATAGGTAATCATGTTTTATTATTAATTTTTTAAATAATTCAAATGCATAGAAAAATAGACAAAAGTATGGGTAGAGAATTGGCAGAAGAAGAAATTTAGATGACTAATACACGTATGAAAGAAAATATGAATTGACACTATTTTCTTCCTATTAAATTAACAAAGATTTCAAAATAATAAGTATACCTAGAGTTTGAGAGGGAGAGCTGGAATGGATACTATAGGTGAAAGTATAAATTGGAATAAGTGTAATTTTCCTAGATAAGGATTTGATAAAGTATATCAGATCCTTAAAAGTCCCCCATTTTCTGCTCTAAAAATTCTGTTTCTAGGATTTTGCATTAAGGCAACATTAGATGCAAATATTAAGGCTTAACGACAACAGTGTTTTATAAACCAAAAAGCTGGGAATTTCCTAGATAATCAATACTAGAAAAGAATCATATAAATTATATATCCCAATTCAGACATTAGCCATGTTTTCAAAGAATTTATAGTAACACTGCAGGATGCTGATGATATATTAAGCAAAAAAGTAGTATATAGGGTGGCTCAGTCGGTTAAGCGTCAGACCCTTGATTTCCACTTGGGTCATGATCTCATGAGAGATGGAGCCCAGCATCAGCCTCTGCCCTGAGCACAAAGCCTGCTTGGGATTCTCTCTCTCTCCCTTTCCCACTGCCCCTCCCCCACTCATGCTCTTTCTCTCTAAAAAATTTAAAATAAATGTAAAAAAATAAAATGAAGACTTTTGAAGTGAAGATATATTTATAGAGGTGGTTGTATAAAAAGTCAAGCAATGCATGGATCTAATAAAACTTTGCTTATTGTCAGTATTTGACATAGAACCTTGAAAAGTAACTTCACATAAACAGGAATTCTTAGTGTGGTCATCTGCCTTGTCATTACCTCAAGTTAGAGGACACTCTGTCTTTCATAAAGATGTGATGCAGGTTGTTTCAGTTACACATTTGTGACAATTTGGGTATATTTTTCATATCCTCTAATCCAAAGTTTCTCCTGCCCTCAGGTAAAAAAACTTTTTGCCTGTCTCTGTTAAAGGTTGTGAGGAAGAGATGGGGCTCAATATTTATTTTAATCCTTTGTGTACTAGCAGCCTGCTTTTATTTTCCATACCATCTTCTGTCCTTTAAAGTCTAGGCTAATTCATGCCTTAGAACTGGCAAGGGAAGTCCCATCTTCTGAGCATTTCCTTGAGAACATCTGACAACATACCCTAAATACACGTAAGGAACAAACAAACAATACTAACTTCTAAATGTGTACAGGAGACCACTTAAAAATGGCTCTCAACAAATGGTGGTGGGAAACTGGATATTCACATGCAAAAAAATAAAGTTGGGCCCTTACGTTACATTGTATACCAAAATTAATTCAAAATGGAGTAAAGATCCAAACTATAAAGCTCTTTAGAAGAAAACATAGAAAAAGTCATGGCATTGGATTTGACAATGATTTCTTGGACAAGACGCTAAAAGCACAGGCAGCAAAAGCAGAAGTAGACAAATGGGACTACATCATACTTAAAAAACAAACAAACATATGTGCATCAAGTACACAACCAACAGAGTGAAGAGGCAACCTACAGAATGGTAGAAAATATCTAAAAATCATAGATCTCATAACAGGTTAATACTAGAATATAGAAATAACTTTACAACTCAACAACAAAATAACCTGAATAAAAAATGGGCATACGACTTGAATAGACATTTCTCTGAAGATGACATATAAATGGCCAAGAAGCATATAAAAAGATGTTCAACATCCCTAATCATTAGAGAATTGCAAATCCAAACCACCATGAGATAAAACCTCATACCCACTAGGCAGGCTACTATCACAAACAAAACCAGACCAAAGCAAACAAAATAAAACCAGAAAGTAACAAGTATTTGTGAAGATATGCAGAAACTGGAACTCTTGTGTATTGTTGTAGGAATGTAAAATGGTACAACCACTCTGGAAAACATTATGGTGATTCCTCAAAAATTTTTAAATAGGACTACTATATGATTCAGCATTTCCACATCTGGGTATATATCCAAAATAATAAAAAGCATAGTTTTGCAGAGATATGTGTACACCTGTTCACAGCAGCATTATCACAGTTAGCCAAGAAAGGGAAACAATCCAAACGTCCACCAACAAATGAATGGAAAAACAAAATGAAGATATACATGGAATATTATTCAACCTTAAAGAGGAAGGAAATCCTAACACATGCTACAACATAGATACACCTTGAAGACTTTTTAATTAGTGAAATAATCCAGTTACAAAAAGACAAACAGTGTATGGTTCCACTTATATGAAGTAACTAGAGTAGTCAGATTTCATAGAGACAGAAAGTAGAATGGTAGTTGCAAGCAGCTGGGGGTGGAGGGAGGAGGAAGAAAAGAGGAGTTGTTTAATGGAGTAGTTAATTTCAGTTTTGCAAGATGAAAAGATTCTGAAGATCTGTTTTACAACAAAGTGAATATGCTTAACAGTGCTGATCTATACAATTAAAAATGGTGAAGGTGGCAAATTTTATGTGTGTGTTCTATGGTGCTTTTTAAAATTATCATGGTCAGGTGGGGGCAGGTATAATATGATTCAGAGCACTCAGTGTTTTGGGGGAAAAAATCTGGATTTCTGTACCTGAAACATTTGAGGAAAAATTACCCTGAGGCTATAAAACACATGCATCAAGAAAAGTGTTCAAGGGTTTTAGGAATTTAACTGGTGGGAGAATCCTTTGGTAGGAGGGTTAGAAAAACACATGGAGTTGGAGCCGGTAGAATCTCACCGTTGCCCCTTACTAGATAGAAAGTTTGGGGGCGCCTGGGTGGCGCAGTCGGTTAAGCGTCCGACTTCAGCCAGGTCACGATCTCGCGGTCCGTGAGTTCGAGCCCCACGTCAGGCTCTGGGCTGATGGCCCGGAGCCTGGAGCCTGTTTCCGATTCTGTGTCTCCCTCTCTCTCTGCCCCTCCCCCGTTCATGCTCTGTCTCTCTCTGTCCCAAAAATAAATAAAAAACGTTGAAAAAAAAAAAAGAAAGTTTGGGGGTGTGCCATGAAACATCATTCACTTTAGAATCTGCAGGGTGGAGGATTGACTCCCTGTGTGCTCTCGTTAGAGATGCACAATGCAAGGTATGAGAAGTCCTGCCCAGCATTCTGGGCATTCTGTTTAATTCAGTGATTCCTAACTTGTCTGGCAGAACCCTCATTAATATCACTCAGAAGACATTTTAGGGTAATTTCTTGATTATTATTATTTGCAAAGAGAATTGCTCATGTTTAAAAAATAATTTTTAATGTGCCATAATGTGTACTATCTCAATGAAATTGATAATGGTATTAGCTACAAGCACAGCGGGCTAATAAGGCAAATGATTATAAATAGGACCTGCATCCTTCATTCAAGCAGCTGCTGAAGTCTCACCTCCTTTAGAAAGCTTTTTTGGAATAAATAAAATAGCATAAATTCCCATGACCCCATTATGTCCTGATTATCATTTCATGTACTTTTTCAAGTACAGTTCCAGTCTAACCAAGGTTGCTTTTTGGACCAGATGCTTTTGAGGAAACATAGCTTAACAATGAATAGGTGATTTCAGTTGATTCAGGTATTATTATATCTCTGAAGAAAACACTAAATTGGAGAATATATTTTTAATATGTAGAAAAAAGATCTTTCTTTAAAAAAAAACACTGTTTTTATTACGGACAACTTAAAGCTTGTACAGATTAGACAGAATGGTATAGTAATCGCAAGTGTTATAACTACTCTTGGCCAATTGTACCTTTACACCATTCTCACCCAGCAACACTCATCCCCTCCTCCCATCTTATTCTGAGGCACACTTCTAACACCATTCAATTTTATCTATAAATATTTCAGTCATAGCTCTCTAAAGGAGAAAGATTCATTCTTTTAAAAAGCATAACAGTATCACTTATGAATTTCTTCTACATTTAGTAGGTTGCCTTTTTGTTTTGCTGATGGCTTCCTTCACTGTGAAAAAGCTTTTTATTTTGGTGTAGTCTTGATAGTTTAATTTTGCTTTTGTTTTCATTGCCAAAGGAGACATACCTAGAAAAATGTGTTTATTGATGATATCAAAGAGATTATGGCCTATGTTTTCTTCTAGGAATTTTATGGTTTCAAGTCTCACATTTAAGTCTATCCATTTTGAGTTTATTTTTGTGTATGGCATGAGAAAGTTGTCCAGTTTCATTCTTTGCTATGTGGCTGTCCAGTTTTCCCAGCACCATTTGTTGAAGAGACTGTTTTCTTCCCCAATTGTATATTTTTACCTCCTTTGTTGCGAATTAATTGACCATATAAGCATGGGTTTATTTCTGGGTTCTCTATCCTGTTCCATGGATCTATGTGTATGTTTTTGTGCCAGCATCATATTGTTTTGATTACTGCAGCTTTGTAGTATACCTTGAAATCTGGGATTGTGATAACCTCTAGTTTTGTTTTTCTTTTTCTTAAAAAATTTTTTTAAAATGTTTATTTACTTTTGAGAGAGAGAGAGACAGAGTGTGAGCAAGAGAGGGGCAGAGAGAGAGGGAGACACAGAATCTGAGGCAGGATCCAGGCTCTGAGCTGTCAGCACAGAGCCCGATGCGGGACTCAAACCCAGGAACTGTGAGATCATGACCTGAGCTGAAGTCAGACGCTATTCCAACTGAGCCACCCAGCCACCCCTCTTTTTCAAGATTGCTTTGGCTAGTCAGGGTATTTTGTGGAGAAGATATTTGCAAATTCCATGTCTGATAAGGGGTAATAACCAAAATATATAAAGAACTTAACCAAAAATACCCCAAATAATCCAATTAAATATGAGCAGAAGACATGATTAGACATTTTTCCAAAGAAGACATACAGATGGCCAACAGATACATGAGGAAGTGCTCAACATCCCTCATCATCAGGGAAGTACAAATCAAAACCACAATGAGGTATCATTTCACATCTATCAGAATGTCTAAAATGAAAAACAGAGCAAACAACAAGTGTTGGCAAAGATGTGGAGAAAAAGGAATTCTTGTGCGCTGTTGGTGGGTATGCAAGCTGGTGTAGCCACTGTGGAATACAGTATGAAGGTCCCTCAAAAAATTAAAAATAGAATTATCATATGAACCAGTAATTCCACTTCTGGTTATTTACCCAACAAAAGTGGAAACACTAATTCGGAGAGATATATGCATCCTTATGTTTATTGCAGCATTATTTACAATAGCCAAATTATGGAAGCAGCCCAAGCATCCCATCAATAGATGAATGGATAAAGATGTGGTATATATATTCAATGGAGTATTACTTAGCCATACAACAGAATGAAATCTTGCCATTTATAACATATGGATGGAATTAGAGAGTGTAATGCTAAGGGAAATAGTCAGAGAAGGACAAATACCATATGATTTCACTCATGTGTGGAATTTAAGAAACAAAACAAATGAACAAAGAAAAGAAGAGACAAACAAAAACAACAGATTTGAACTATAGAGAACAACCTGATAGTTGCTGGAGGGAAAGTGGGTGGGGGGATGGGTGAAATAGGTGAAGGAGATTTAGAGTACACTTATCATGATGAGCACTGAGTAATGTATGGAATTATTGAATCATTATATTGTACACCTGAGATTAATATAACACTATATGTTAATTATACTTTAATAAATAAATAAAAATAAAAAAATAACATACTAATTATACTAAAAAATTAACAGTATTCATTTGCCTAAAAAAGTTTTTTACCAGTTCATTAATTTGTTCAAATTAAGGTCCACATATTATGATTGGCTGATATGTTTTTAAATATTTTTCAAGTATGGATTCCCTCTCCATTTCCTTTTTCCCTCTTGTAGTTTTTTTTGCTGAAGTGATGGCTAGGGTGACCAACTTGTCCTGGTTTGCCCATAACTTTCCCTATGTTAGCACTGAAAATCTCATGTTCTGGGAAGTCCTTCAAGCTGGGATTATTTATTCTACAAAGTTCCCCACAATATGGATTTTACTGATTGCATCCCCATGACAACATGTTCCCTCTGTCCTCTCTATTTTGTGAATTGGTAGTCTAGTGTTTTGATTAAATTCAGGTTCAGTCTTCCTTCCTTCCTTCCTTCCTTCCTTCCTTCCTTCCTTCCTTCCTTCCTTCTTTCCTTCCTTCCTTCCTTCCTTGGCAAGATTGCCCTTTTGGTTACAGTGTCGAACATTTACATCAGGAGGTACATAATGTCTGGTTCTCTATCCTTTGTGATGTTAGCAGTTGTTGACAAACAATGTCTAGATTAGCAAAATGTCTTTAAAATTCCTTCCCTTCTCTTATTTCTTCCCCTGTTGCAGATGTTCTTGGTTGCATACTCTCTTAGACTCAGGCTGCCATACCAAATTTTTTGGACTGCATGCCTTAAAAGATAGAAATTTCTTTTCTCATAGTTCTGAAGGCTAGAAGTCTGACATCAAGATGGTGACAGGGTTTTTTCTTCTGGGGTTGCTTTCCTTGGTGTGTAAAAGGCCATCTTCTTCCTGCATCTCCTTATCGTCTTCCCTTTCTATTTGTCTGTGTCCTCATCTCTTCTTCTAAGGACACCAGTCATTGGATTAGAGCCCACCCATTGACCTCATTTTATGTTAATTACCTCTTTAAAGACTAAATATGGTTACTTTCTCAGGTATTGGGGGTTAGGACTTCAACATATAAATTTGGGGGGAACAAAATTTAGCCCATAGCACATACCAAATCCTGCTTATTTCTCTTTGTCCTTTCTAACAGTAATTCCCCTCTATGCCTGACTACCATGAGGTTCAGGGAAAGGAAGCTTCATCCTGAGCACAGGAGGGTGAAATATGATTGATCGAAGCCATATGTTGGTCCTATTTTCCTTGCCAGGGAATGATCTTAGCATGGTTATAACACGCCGTTCTGGCAGTGAGATGTGAGAGAGTCAGCTGGGAATCTTCTGACAAGGGTTTTCCTCACTGATTAAAAAGATGACACATGAGAAGAAACAGAGCTTCTTCTACTGAAACATGGGGGAAGCAGGCTGAACTGGCTAGTTGACAACACATTTAAATTGACATGGAGGGCAGAGCACAAAGATGGAAGTCCTGGAAGAGACTGTGGAATCTGAATTAATCAACTCTGCTTCCTTGCTTTGTAATTTTTATGTGTGATGATAAATCTTCCCTTAGTTTAAAGGACACTTTTAGCTTGGATTTCTGTTCCTGATTTTGCAGGCATCCTCAGTGACATGTCCCTGAATTGTCTCCCACACATTCAACCACTCCAGGCCCGGTTCATGTTAGTCTTCACTCCTCCCCTCCAAACCTCCTCTTCCCTTTCTTTTCATCCTTATAGGGATTTTTTTTTTTCCTTTCAACTCTAAAGTTTCCAACCTTTCCAGTTACTCCTTCTCTTCTATTTCCCCCTAGGTTGTAGGCTGAAGAAAAAGACTGTGAACACTAACAATTTGTAATTGTTGCCTGTCTTCATATATGTACTTTTCTCTTTTTCATTGCACCTAGTGATAATGCTAAAGTCCTTTGGGTGGTTGGGGTACTCTTCAGAAAAAAAATGTATAGTACTCTATTTCCTGGATGCACCCCTTATACCATGGGAGAGGTGAATCAGCTTCCTGTCTGTGCTAGATAGAATCTTCTCTTCGTCTTGGAGCTCAAGGCAAAGTTAAAGTGTTATTTTTGCTTGCTCCATTACAGCTTTTTGGAAAGAAAAGATGGAAAGCAACTTTAGATCTTTTTATAGGTAAATTTTATAAGAAAAGAGCCACACCTTCTTGCCAATTAAATTTTTGCTTTATTATTTTTCTGTGTTTAATCAATCATTTGTCTTTTATGTCTCTCTCAGGGTTGACTTCTGTAACCAAGTGCATAAGAGGTAGGGTGACCGTATAACTTATCATCCAAATTGGGACACTTCTGCAAATCAAAGGAAATGGGTCCACAGGCATAAGCCAGATCTCCCAGGCCACCTGTGATGTACGTTCACTCCAATTAGAGTACTGTGAAGGCATTCACCACTTCCCTCTGTAGAAATGTGTAAAGAGATGCCTCACAAGTATTTTAGGGACATGAAAATTAGCGCTAATGGTCCCTCCAGAAGTCCAAACTCTCAGAAAGTTGCAGCTCCTAGGAATATCAGAGAGGTGTTCAAAATACAAAACAGTCTAATAAAGGTATTCCTTAATTTCAAAACCCTGGGCATAAATAAATAAATTTCCAGCACTGCTAGGAATTTACCCAAGGGACACAGGAGTACTGATGCATAGGGGCACTTGTACCCCAATGTTTATAGCAGCACTCTCAACAATAGCCAAATTATGGAAAGAGCCTAAATGTCCATCAACTGATGAATGGATAAAGAAATTGTGGTTTATATACACAATGGAGTACTATGTGGCAATGAGAAAGAATGAAATATGGCCCTTTATAGCAACATGGATGGAACTGGAGAGTGTTATGCTAAGTGAAATAAGTCATACAGAGAAAGACAGATACTATATGGTTTCACTCTTATGTGGATCCTGAGAAACTTAACAGAAACCCATGGGGGAGGGGAAGGAAAAACAAAAAAGAGGTTAGAGTGGGAGAGAGCCAAAGCATAAGAGACTGTTAAAAACTGAGAACAAACTGAGGGTTGATGGGGGGTGGGAGGGAGGGGAGGGTGGGTGATGGGTATTGAGGAGGGCACCTTTTGGGATGAGCACTGGGAGTTGTATGGAAACCAATTTGACAATAAACTTCATATATTGGAAAAAATAAAAATAAAAATAAATAAATAAATAAATTTCCAATCCAAGTCACTTTTCAAACATTTCCTAACCCATGAGAGGGCACTTGAGATGGAACAACTTTAGGAACATGTTCTTGTCAGCATGTTTCCAGAGTAGGGGAGATCTGTGAGCAGTAGAAAATGAGTAAGGAGTGAGTTACAAAATGCTTTGTTTAGGTTGCACCAAGGGCACGTGGATGGCTTTCTGCTCCTGGCTTCAAACCACGGAGGTAGAGCGACGGTTTTTTTTCTAGAAACTTAACAAAAAACAGACCCAAGTGTCACTAGCAGAATGTGAAATGACAGGCTGTGGCTCTGACATTGTCACACAAATGCCAAAATACAACCAAGCTCAAAATAGACCAGCCTTAGAAAACATTAACAGTATGTTCTGGAAGAGCAAGGGAAAAACAACCAGTAAAAGAATATTCTTTATTATGGCTTGAGACTCACTAATATTTTTCAAACTTCAATCTGCCTAAGAAAATGCGCACTTGCCTTTTTTTCTGTCAAAACCTCACACTCCTCAAATGACACCCCATCCATCTTTATTCTGTGGTTTCCTATGATAGTAGTAAGATCCATACATGGATATCTACAGAAGAAACTGAATTGCCCAAAGCGTGCTAGGAGAAAATAAAAGAAAATTATATAAAGGTAAGACAACATATGGACAAGTATTTTACATTCCAAGACACAAAACGGAGAAGATTGATAGCTAATTAGGCATTTTGGTCTTTTTGACACCTGCTTGAGATTAGGGAGGTGGGACCGAGATACTTATTACTCCACTAAGCCGATGTTAATAGTCTTACTAAATGTCACATTTCTGGTAAGTGTTATGCTCAGGGCCGGAACTCAAACCCAGATCTTCTGGCTTTACATCTCCAGCTCATTCCATCAGCATGCCCTTGAACAGCGCCCCACCCCCTCCCGCCGCCCCACCCCACAACAGATCTGCCTCTGGTTGCCCCTTCTTCTGGGGGTCTGAGGACCTGGCCTCAGGCTGGTAGGGGATGAGGGAGGGGCCCTGCCTTGAATGTGGAAAGAGGGGAGGAGCAGTTGACTCAGGAGATCTCTTGGGTACTATCTGTTCATTTGTTGTGCTATGCCTATGGACACATGCAACTGTGTACTTGCCATGGGCTCAGATGCCAGTTCGAGGTGATCCATTTTGGTGATACCAAAAGCAAAAGCATTACCTCAAAAATATCATACCTAGATCAATATAGTAAAACAGTGCCTCACAACACCATTCATTCACTACATCCGAGCTACTCTGGTGTTCTGAACCTGAGCACATTTGTAGCTGTTCTAGCCTGTGATTGCCAACAATAGGGACTCCTGACCTTTAGCTGTCTAAGAAGTAAGTAGTGGTCGTAAGAGTTGGAGCAGTGGGAAGTGGTTGGTAAGAAGCAGAATCCGTGAATAATTTAAATAATGCAGAAAGACTCACAGAGACAACATGCTTAATTAACCAGAAGTCTACACAGATTAAACAAAACAAGATTTTAAAATGTCTTTTGGTGGGAATTTCATCAATATTCTTATCAGAAGACCTGATTTGCACTTAAATATGTATGTCTGATGAATAAGACAATGAGAAACAAAGTTTTATTAATAATAGCAATTTTAGAGAAAGATGAAGATTTTAGCAGCTGGTGCCCATCATCAGAAAAAATAACTAAAGGTGTTCCTGATGGTGAAGAGCATGGGAGTCAGGGGATTAGCCCATGGCTGACTATGAGTCCCACAGGGAGATAAGCCCAGCTAAGAAGCCACAGTGAAGGGCTCTCTTTGATGTTCAAGTTCTGGAACTTTTTCAGTTAAGTTTCATGGACCAATTAAGAATCCAGCCCTCTGTGGATCCTTACATGGTCCCCTTTGGTTCATGGATCCTCCTTAGGATTTAGGTCAAGTAATCAGAGGGACCAATGTTTGTGTTTTATTCAGTCTTCCCAAAGTGATTCTGGGCTTTGTATTGGTCGATGTGCCTGTAGAAGCTTCCCTATGAATACTTGTGGAATGAGATTCCCTACCCTTTCTACTCTTCTTTGCATCTCATTTCTACGTAGAGAAAGGGTTGGACCCCAGAGTTCGGTAGTTATTCAGTATTCTACTTTTAACTTGATTGGTGTTTCTGCCTTTGACCTGGGCTTCCCTAGGACAGATACTGGGGCTCATGCCTGCTTTTTGTCTTTCCTGACCTGGTTTTAGTTCATTGACTACTCACCCAGGTATTGGATATGGCTGCTGATTACCTGTAAGGTAGGCATTGTGCAGCTGCTAATACAAGCTTGGCCTCCTGCTTGGATGCAAACTTTTCACTCTGGAAGCATATGTGATTTGGCTACTGCATGCACTGAGGAACTTGTTTAAACAGTAAATTTGCCTCTAATACACCTCAAATTTATCAGAAAAATTAGCTTCAGAAACACTAGTCATTTTATGACAGTACAAATATATAATAATTTTGTGTGATAGCTATTGAATTGCACATAATTAATTGATCGATTTAAACCTCAAAGAATAAGCTTCGAACTGAGCAAAGAGAAATCTAAAGTATTAACTGCCAAGCCACATACATCGACTGACAAAGTGAACAGCCCACTCTTATTCTATCAAACTTGTAAATGGTGATTCATTCCTGTTTCTTATCAGGGAGTCTATTTTGTTTATTATAATCATATTTATCCTAGAACTTTGGTTTTTTAAGTAAATAACTTGTACAAAAGTGGGATTATTGTTCAAATAGCAATTATCTATTTACAAATCTTATTGCTGTCTTTAGATTCCCACATAAAAGCAGGCTGGAGGAAAAGGAACACTTTACACTGTGATTTCTGTGCTGAGAGTTTGATGGGAGATGGGGGGAAGCTTTATGCAATTCTAAACGGAATTTATTCAACTACAGAATTAACTGTCTCTCCCAACACCCCCATATCCACCCACATACAACCTCTTGAAGTAATTTGAGATTAAATGTAAAAGAAACCCAAGAACATCAAGCATACGTATGTTAAATTAAAGAGAAAGCACGCTACAGAAGCTGCTCATAGGAATTATGAACTGAAACAAGAGTCTTGTCCTTGAACAAATGAAGCTTCAAGTTCATCCTAGCAGGCTTTAAAATACTGATGCCATCTTTGAAATACAACGTTAAGATAAGGTTATTTAAAGTATAGCAGTCTTCAGTTCTCAAGGTTAATGTAGTTCCTAAATATCCATTTTGTTTTGATCTTACTGACCTCTAATCAGTGTTCCTGAACATCTTGTCCAGCAAATCAAGAGTCTCAGTGAACTAAAGAATGGTCTCTTCACATATGGTCTCCAAACCGCAGAGAGTATGCAGTCCTCATGGAGGGTGAGCAGGAAAGCAAGATAGGGAGCTGAGACGTGTGGGCTGGGGCCACTGCTCTTGGGGAGAGAATGGAGATGATGATGGCCATGAGAACCCAGGTTGGTGACACTAAGAGCAGTTGGGTCACCTTAGTCTTCCCCATCTTCAGCAGTCAGATTTCCTTGAAAACGCCAGCAAGTGTCCTGAAGAAAAAAAAGATTTCCTTTTGCTCTAGGCTATTTTCTTTTTTTTTATTTTTCTATTCATCCCTCCACATTGACCTAAAGGAACACAGCTTAGGTTTTCAATGCTCTCAAATGCCTTTATTTTGAGAAACAACAAGTCGAAAACATAACTTCAAAATTATTTCTAGATTATTCTGTTATTTGAACAAAGTTAATTCTTTGGTTTTAGTCAGGATAAGAACTTATACAGGAACAGAAGATATTGAACCTATATTATAATTTTCTACAATTTATTCTTAGAATCACAGAAAATAAAATCTCGACATTCTGTCAAGTGATTGTCATGTAGCTTTGTAAGTATTCATTAGATGAGATTTACTAAATGGTATCTCCTCTATCTTAATGTTCTTTTAAAAAATTAATCAACTTTAGTTTTTAGAGCAGTTTTCTGTTCACAGCAAAACCAAGTGAAAAGTACAAGGAGTTCCCATATCCCCCTATCCCCACACATGCATTATCCCCATTATCAACACTTGGCATTGGAATGTTACATTTGTTACAACTGGTAAACATAAATTGGCACATCATTTCATGTAGAGTCTATAGTTTACCTTAGGGTTCACTCTTGGTGTCATGCATTCTATGGATTTTGACAAATGTACAATGGCATGCTTCCACCACTGTAGTATTATACACAATAGTTTTGCTGCCCTGAAAATCCCCTGTGCTCCACCTGTCCATCCCTTCTTCTCCCAACCCCTGGCAACCATGATCTTTTTACTGTCCCCATAATTTCACCTTTTCTAAAATGCTATGTAGTTGAAATCGTACAATAAATGGCCTTTCAGAATGGCTACTTTTACCTAGCAATATCAAAAGTTCCTCCATGTCTTTTCATGGCCTGATAGCTCATTTCTTTTTATCACTAAATAACATTCCATTGTCTGAATGTACCACAGTTTGCTTATCCATTCACTTTTTGAAGTGCATCTTGATTGCTTCCGAGTTTTGGCGGTTACAAATGAAGCTGCCATAAACATCCATGTTAAGGTTTTTTGTGTGGACATGTTTTCATTTAATCTGAGCAGATACCAAGGAGTGTAATTGCTGGATCATATGGTAAGAGTTCTTATATTCTTTTAAAATCCACCATAATAATATATGATGAACCTGGTATTATAGCATTTTAAATCATAACTCCAGAGCTTTAAGTTATTCCTTTAATTTAAGAAATTAGTTTCTATTAGTATTTCTCTTTCAAAGGTGAAGAGACTAATGCAAAGATTGAGATACTGAAATAGTTATTTTATTGTTCCATTTTTATCATTAATCTGATATATTGTCAGCAAAGGACTTATTAGAATATGGAAAATGTGTTTTTCTAGAACTCCTCTGTCTAAACATGTAACTTTCAATTTTTTTAAAGATTTTATTTTTAAGTAATCTCTATACCCAATGTGGAGCTTGAACTTACAACCCCAAGATCAAGAGTTGAATGCTCTACTAACTGAACCAACCAGGTGTCCCTCAATGCTTTTATTACTTACTAGCCACCTGTAGAGCAATTTCACCTTTGACAGTGTGAACCAACAGTCTGGTGGTACTCTGGAGGATCTTGTTCTCATCCATAATCTCATTGGTTAAGAGGCACATTTTCATCCTCTTCACATTTTCATAGAAAAAAAAAATCAATGCTAAAGATTAGGTATTTAAGAAATATTTGCTAATTTGACTTAAGTGTCAGAAGTGACAGGTTATACATGAAGGCAAAATTTTCTAATATGAATATAAATAACCAAGAAAGAAAAAACGTTTCAAATGCAAAGGATGGGCTGAAAAGTTCCATTAGCTATCGTGTCATTGCCTTTTTAAAGATTATTAACAGGAAGGGAGATATTGTCTGGCTTTATATTTCATAGGTGTGGATCGGGGAAAGTTGTATGAGGGCCAGTAGAAGATTGGAGTGGGATATGTAAATGTTGGGGCCAGACTGCTAATGGCCAGGAGCACCTGGACCTGGTGGCATTAGGTGCCACTGAGGTCATTGAAGCAGGAGAGTACATAATCAGATCCGGAGAATAAATGTTGGCAGAGAGGGGGGAAATGTCAGTGGAGAGACATGAATCCATGAAGAGATTTTCCTGGTGATGCAGGTGAAAGTTGATTAGGACTTGGAGACTTGGAGTAAAAAAGCTACCAAAAGGTTCCAGCCCTATATGTCCTCATAGTGGGCAGGAGTTCTGAGTAGAAAGGTCCAAACATATGTGAGGATGGGTAGACTGAGTAGAGGAACAAACTCTAAAGGAGAGCTGATAAATAATGAATAAGATGTTGTCCCCACTACATCATGGACTTAGAAAAATCGATAAGAAGCCATAGAATACTCCAAAATTGTCAGCTCTCTTTTGGAATATTTCTGAGAGCCACTACTCTTCTTCAAACTGCTCAGACATCAAAAACTGGAACTTGGTGTGTCTCCTATTTCGTGGGCACCACACTTTACTGCCTGAAGTTGTTCACTCTCAGTACCTTAATTTCCTACTTGCTTGTTGGGGTTGTAGTCATTAAAATTACAATGCAAACACTGAGGAGATATTAAATTATATATCAGTGAATCAAAATGTTGCTCTTACCGAAGCCTTAAATTGATTCTCTTAGATATACAGTTTACTTCTTAGACCGTAAGAGGGTTTCTAACAAGAAAATATGAAGCTAATATTTTGCTACAAACTTTTCCCTAAAGTGTCATGAAACCAAGAAGAAAAGAATGTTTGAGTTCCTTTTAACTTTTAAAAAATATTTAGTAGAAGTACAGGTGATAAATCAAGCATTCTTTTTTTTCCCTTAGAAAATGAAAAAGATACTCTGAAGTTAGCTTGAAGCTATTTATTAATGCTGTGTTCGATATGTAGGCAAAATGAAATTAGTGCTACATAACATATGATTCACACAAATAGTGCTTCCAGTGATAGAGATGATTTGTTTGTTTTGGTTTCTATTATCTTCATTAACTTTGTAAATTGATAGAGACTTAGAAAGAATTTTTGCTGTTCTATCATTTCACTCATAGGTGGAATTTAGGAAACAAAATAGATGAATATATGGGAAGGGGGAAAGGAAAGAGAGAGAGAGAGAGAGAGAAGCAAACCATAAGAGACTCTTAAATACAGAGAACAGACTGAGGAGTTGATGGAGGGAAGTGGGGGGGGGATGCACTAAATGGGTGATGGGCATTAAGGAGGGCACTTGTTGTAATGAGCCCTGGGTATTATATGTAAGTGATGAATCACTAACCAATATTATATTATACTATACTGAAACCAATATTATACTGTATGTTAACTAAAAACTTAAAAATTTGGGGAAAAAAAGAATTTTTGCTGTCCCCCTATTCTTTCTCAAAGCAAGAAAAGCTGGTATGATCTAAAAGTTGGTTCTTCATCCCTTCCAACACATTCCCCCCCCCCGCCCCACCAAGCTTCCTGCGTGTTGTATATCATGAGAAGAATGGCGTTCCAGCCTCTCTTGGTAAAGAAATGTATCTAAAAGGAAGCTTGACAGTAGATTGAAATGAAAAAACACATTAAACCATAAAGAAACATATATTTGTGTGTGTATGTATGCTTACATCAATTCATGAATTATTTTTTGAGAAAATTTTGTGTCATACTTTGTGCCCTGGTTCAGAGGAATAGAAAAATGAATAAAATATTGACTGACATGAAGGGGTTCACTCTCTGTGGATTTGACATTGGATCTTATAAATTCCTTGAGCTGACAGCCACGTCTAGCTCTCATGGTCAATGGGTAAGGATTAGAGCAGTCACGAAATCAATCTTACTTGGTAGAGTAGGTCTGCTAGATATATTTATAAGGAAATATATTTCTGTGCTTTAAGACCAAAACAAATAGCATTATTGCTTTTAGCTCAGGCAGTACTCTACTTGGTAGTTAGCATTTCTGTAGTATCTGCCTGAACAAGACTCTGATTTGATTGTTGTCATGGATGCCTTAACATATAGATAATAAATCCAAAATACAATTTGGGTTCATACATGATCTTGTAACAGTTGATTTCAGTGACCAAAGACAAGAATTTAAACCAATGGCCCATTTTCTGAACTTTTCTTTCAAAGGAAGAGAAAAGAAAAAGAAGGGGGGTGTTTTATTTGTCACTTGTGAAATAATGAATCATACTTTAGGGTAAAGTAGATCTCTATTTCTTGTCCTGGTTAATGTATGCATTTGTGTATGACATTTTCTATATATTATATACATTCTTCTACAGACTGTGTATTTATTAAGTCATTCTTTTATTTTTTAACATACATGTCCTAGCACATAACATATATGCTATGCTAGGTATTATGCCAGATGTTCAAAAACATCAACGTAATGCTCTTAAGAACCTAGAAATATTTTTAAGGATAGATTTCAAATTTTATGAAATTTCAAATAAATGATGTAGCACTGAGAATTCTGTCTGAAAGAAAGGTTAATGATAATTTTCCCAAGAATTTTATAAACTACTTGTGTACACTTACTTTGAGCCCTCAACGTCTTGGTAGCAGGGCCTTGATTTTCCCCTAGAGAGCTACCCTATTCTTAGTCTTTGTTTCCACACCAAGCTCAGTGATGGACATATGGCTCAGATCTCACCTATGAGATGATTAGTTTTCTTTGGCCTCCAGGATTGGTTCAGTGATGATCACATAATCCAATTAGGTAAACGAGGGCCAGGCTCAGCATTTTTGGGCAAACTGTCAGGGAAAAGACGCTCTCACTATACTGCTCAAATTTCATCTTGAATAATGGTCTAGAGTTACTATGGTGCTTAAAAATAAAGCCCACATGAAGGAGAACAGAGATAAGAGGTGAGTAGGGACAGCATTTTATGACCTCATTTGAGGGTTATTTCAGCACCTGCTGGAACTAGTTTTACCCCTGCACTTTTTATTACATGAGCAGATACATTTCTTATTTCTGCTTATGCCAGATCAGTTGGGACCCTGTTGATTTGTAACCGAAGGATTTGAAGATATGCTGTGGAAACATACATTGAGGTCCTACCTTGTATCTAGGCCCTATGCCAAGTGGCAGAAGGACACAAAGATGAGTAAGCCATTTTCTCTGCACTCAAGCAATTCATAATCTATCCATTATAGATATTGGTACAAATGAACTACAGTATAAAAGTGCTGTACTAACAGTATTTACAAAGATCTATAAAAGCATGATGGAGTACTGATTGTTTGGAAAGAGGGGCAGAAAATGGTAGAGCAAAAGGAAAGGTCCAGGAAGATTTCATCCAGATGGTATCTGATCTGGGTCTTGTGAAATAAGTAGAGTTTAACACATGGACAAAGTGGGCAAGAGCATTCTAGAATGAGGGAATAATAATGGAAAGGGACAAAGTATAAAACTTTATTATGCACAGGAATGAGTAATCTACTGTGGCTAGCATACAAGGAATATGGAAGATAAGTCTAGAAAAAATATGTTGGGGCCAGATTGTGAAGGGGTCTGAATGCCAGGTCCTCTAGGCAGTAGGAAGACATGGAAGTGCTATGAGGGTACCTTGGATTGGGGTGCAGGTGACAGAGTTGAAAGTGATGTGATGATGAAGGGAGACAGACAATGTTGAGAGAGAACTAACAGGTAAAATCAATAAGACTTGGTGATGTGTTGGGTTTTTGTATTCAAAACTCCTAGGCTTTTGTATTCAACCCTTGTTTGTAAGGTGGTGCCTTTGCTAGGACACCATATTGCTCTCGAAAAGAAATAAGTTGTCAAGGGTGCTCAGTTGTGAGTTCTATCTTGGATAAGGCATTTGACGTGTTTTTGAGATAATCTAAGTGAAAATGTTGAGTTACCAGTTGGATCTAGGACTCAAAGGAAATTCTGGATTAGAAGTACAAGTTTGGAGGTCATAGGTAAGCAGATAGTAATTTGACCTGGTGTTGCAGATAAGATTTCCTAGAAAGAAGTGAGTGGGATAGGAAGTCCCAGGATCAGGTCTTAAGGAACTATAACAAGTAAGGGTCAGATGGAAAAAAAAATTGCAAATGAGAAGGAACAAAGTCTTCTAAGGGTAGCAAATGTAAAATATTTTCATAGTGCTCACTTGAGACAACTTTCTTTTTCCATTCCAACTTCCTATCTGTCACACTCACTTGTAGCAGGGAGTATGGCTGGAGTTGCAAAAGATGAGTCCGCAAACAAAGTACAGTTAAGTGAAGGTCCTTATACTCAGTCAAAATGAGGCCCCCCAGAATGAAGCTTCTTTTTATTAGGATAATTGCTAAAGACTATGTGCATAAAGTCAGCTAAGCAAGTGTGTTAATCAATCTAATGGTTTAGCTTTTCAAGGTTGAATTTTGAGTTAATTGGTTTCTATAACACTAGGAAAGGTCACATATGAAGGAGGATCCAGCCTTGGACAATGTTAATGGCTCTAGGCTTCCGTTCCTTACCAGCCACAGCTACGAGCCACAGCTGCCTTCATCTATGTAAACATGTCCTAAGGCCTTGCACCTTCTCCAGCCCTTCCCTTTTGAAGTCTTTTCCTTTGATGCTTGTCTCCTGCATCTCCCACACTTACCCATTTGTCAAGTGTTGCTAGAGGGGCCACATTTTTGGGACCCAGAGAAGAAGTCAAGTTGAGGATGCATTTAGTTTGATTTTAGTAAGATACATTTATATGGTTTTCAATCCCTTTTGTGAAGAGTTAAGTTGTTGCTAGGCTTATGTTATAAGAATGGCTTCCCTAAATACTCTTTCACCCACTATCCCAGCTTACTCAGCATCTTGACACAAAGGTTCAAGGCCAGAGGATACACTATAATATGAATTATTTCTATAGTATGTGGCCTTAGAAGTATGCCCAGTGGAGGAGAAGTAAAGTGTGAAATGTATGGAGCCAGATGCTAGTCTATGGAAAATTTTAATCATCAGATACATAAAGTTTGGTTTTCATAGATGCCTAGTGAAAGCAGAAGTTCTCTCCTGTCAGGAGCATATTCAGTAATGCAGCATCTACAGTGATAAACACACCAGGCTTTCTTTTTTTTCTTTTTTATTACTGTTAGGTGGGAATTATGCAAAATTGAATTGACCAGAATTCATGCATTTGTATGACACAAACCTGTACTAGCACTGCAAATAGGAAATATGTCTCTCGGTGGAGTTAGTTATATTAGGCATTTTACCATCAATGATATAAAACAAATTTTGATTGATCATGCTAGGGCAGACAACTGTTTTTTCTGTATGCCTATAGAAAAATAATATTAAAAATTGTAATCACATGAAGAAGCAATCAAAAAGCATGCTGTCAAAAATTTAGAAAAATGAATATAAACATTATGCTATTTTGGGGGGATATTTGTCAACTTTAAAAAATGTGTAATATATTATGCTTTTCTCATTCTAAATAAATATTCATTTTATAACTAATTTTGTTTTCATAATTTTGCATTTTTTTATTAAAGAACTCCCTTCCCAAATGTGCAAGTTTCAGGTCTTACAAAATGTGAATTTTCTCCTGATTAAGACATGAGCACATTTGCGTAAACCTGTCAGATTATTCTTTTAGGATAAATTTCTAAGAATGGAAATGTAAGCACAAAGGGCCTGTTCTTTTTAAAAGCATTTGCTATATTTTGCAAAACTGTTCTTCAGAAATGTTACACTAGTTCATCTCCTTCAGGATATGCCTGTTTCCCACATTATTATTAGCCCTCGATATTAACTTTAATTGTAATATTATTGTATCAAATTTGTTGCTATACTAGGAAAAACATGATTATTGTTATCTTAATTTATATTCATTTAGTAGTTGGTATACTAAACATTTATCATATATTTTTTAGTTGTTTCTGGTTAAAAAAAATTTTTTTGATGTTTATTTATTTTTGAGAGAGAGAGAGAGAGAGAGAGAAGAGAGAACATGAGTAGGGGAAGGGCAGAGAGAGAGGAAGACACAGAATCTGAAGCAGGCTCCAGGCTCTGAGCTGTCAGCACAGAGCCAGACACAGGGCTTGAACTCATGAACTGTGAGATCATGACCTGAGCCAAAGTTGGACACTTAACTGACTGAGCTACCCAGGCACCCCTGTTTCTGGGGTTTTTAAAATCCTTTTTATGATGTTTTCTTTTCTGATTCTTTTGAGAGAATTCTTTTCCTATTTAGAATATTCACAATTATCATAAATATTGCAAATCGTTTTTCCCAGTTCAATTTGTCTCCTCGTATCAATTTATATCTTGAGATACAAATGTTTTCATCTGCCTACGAATCCAGGGTCTCTCATATGCTTTCCACATTTGGTGGAAAATTTGCAATTTTATTTTTTAGCCTATCTTTAATCTCTCTGGGATTTTTTTAAAAAAAAGATTTTCTAAGTTTTAGTTGTTTTCTTTTTTCCAAATGGTGAAATATTTATCCCAGTGTGATTTGTTGTAAACCATATTTTCCCACTGATTTGAAATCACCTTTGTCAATGCTAATTTGTTACACATACTGGTTCTGGACCTCTTTTCCATTATGTTGTGTGATTATTATGTCCCCAGTACTACTCTATTTTGGTCATCATAGCTTTACTTACTCCTTATTTCTATATTCCTTTCAATGCTGGTTAGTACTGTACATTTCATTTGAATTTTAGAATTACCTTTTTTTTTTTTCAAATTCCAAATGTATCATTTCTTTTTTCACTAGAATAAAATTTATAGAGTCATTTAGAAAGATAATTGATCTCTTTTTAATGTTGGGTCCTTTCATTTAGAAATATGACATGTTCCTCCATTTTTAAAATACTTTTTAATATCCTCCTAGCTTATTAAAAAATTCTAAGCCAATAGGTAGTGGATTTATCAAATGACTTTTTAGAATATTGTGATCATATATTTTCCTTTACAAGTTAATATGAATGTTTGGAATAATTGATTCTGCAATATTAAATCACCAGTTCAATGAACAGAAGTTCTTGGTCATGTCCATTTTTTTATTATTTGGATAAACTCAATTTACCATGTATAAATATATGTATTTGATTTTCTAATGTTTTTGTTTAGGATCTTTCTCATCTGTTTTCATAAGGGACTTATTTTCTAGACTTAATTTTTATACTATTTTATTAGGCTGTGCTGTGAGTATTATTGTGCCTTCAAAAAATATTTGAAGGTTTTCCATCTTTCTCTGGATTTGAGTATAGTTTGAATAACATAGAAATTACCTTGATTTTGAAGCTTTGAAAGAATTTGCCTCTGAAATCATTTAGACCTGGCACCTTTTCTGAGAATGATTCTATTACAACTCTCATTATTTATTTCTGTGGTGATAGGTTTACTTAAATTTTCTTTCTTATTGATTCAACTTCATTAATTTATATTTTCCTTAAAATGCACAAATTTCCATCAGATTTTCAAAAATATAAGCTTAGGGTTGTGCAAAGAAGTCCGTTATAATTCTTTAAATTTTTTTTTCTGTGGCTGTGATTATATTTTCTTGATCACTTCTGTTTTAGTTCATTTGTGGTTTTTTTTTCCCCTCTGATTAAACTAGCCAGTGATTTATTTGTCTTATTGATTTTCCCTACAAGAACTCTTTCTGGAGTAATTTATCATTTTTACTGGTTGTTTTCTCATTTATTATTTTCAACTTTTATTTTTATTAATACCTCCTTCTGCTTTCTTTGAGCCTGTATTTTTATTCTTTTTTCTTACTATATATGTAATTTAGCCCTTAAAATAAATATTTGAACTATGAAAAGAAACAACACCTAAAGCAATTGATGAGACTATACTGCTGACAGACTGAATCTGACTGGAGAATGAAAAGTGTGGATGCGGGCAATAAAGCATTTTGGCTTTGAAGATAGCTTCCTAGCTTGTTAGTTAGACTGTTCTAAGATACATAAGGAGGAAACTTGTTGAATCACCAATGAACCGCATAGGAAACTTTCCCCTCACCTCTTTGGATTTCTACCCGACGCTGGTAATACAAGTAAACCTCGGAGATATTGTGGGTTTGGTTCCAAACCATCGCAATAAAGCAAATACTGCCATAAAGCAAGCGAAATGAATTTTTTGGTTTCTCGGTGCATATAAAAGTTATGTTTATACTATACCGTAGACTGTTAAATATGCAATAGCATTATGTCTTAAAAAATAATGTACATACCTTAACTAACAAATACTTTATTGTTTAAAAAAATGCTAACTATCATGTGAGCTTTCAGCAAGTCCTAATCTTTTTTTCTGGTGGAGGGTCTTGCCTCCACGTTGATGGCTGCTGACTAATCTGGGTGCTGGTTGCTGAAGGTTGGGGTGGTTGTGGCGATTTTTAAAAATAAGACAACAATGAAGTTTGATACATCAGTTGACTCTTCCTTTCACAAACTCTCTGTAGCATGTGATGCTGTTTGATAGCATTTTACCCATGGTAGAGCTTCTTTCAAAATTTGAATCAGTGCTCTCAAACCCTGCTGCTGCTTTATCAACTAAGTTTATGTAACATTCTATCTAAATTGTTGTCGTTTCAACAATCTTCACAGCATCTTCACCAGTAGATTCCATCTCAAGAAACCACGTTCTCTACTCATTCATAAGAAGCAACTCCTCATCCATTCAAGTTTTATGCTGAGATTGCAGCAATTCAGTTACATCTTGAGCACCCGCACCTTCTAATTCTAGTTCCTTAGCTATTTCCACCACATCTGAAGCTACTTCCTCAACTGACGTCTTGAACTCCTCAAAGTCACCCACGAGAGTTGGAATCAACTTCTTTCAAACTCCTGCTAATGTTGATATTTTTACCTATTCCCATGAACACAGATGTTCTTAACAGAATCTAAAATGGTGAATCCTTTCCAGAAAGTTTTCAGTTTACTTTCCCTAGATCCATCAAAGGAATCACTATCTATGATAGCTTCTAGACTTATATATTTCTTAAGTGATAAGATTTGAAAGTTGAAATGACTCCTTGGTCCATGGGCTGCAGAATGGATGTTGTGTTAGCAGGCATGAAAACAACATTACTCTCATTGTACACCTCTATCAGAGCTTTTGCATGATTGGGTACACTGTCAATGAACAGTAATATTTCGAAAAGAATCTTTTTCTCTGAGCAGCAGGCCTCAATAGTGGGCTTAAAATATTCAGTAAACCATGTTATAAACAGATGTGCTGTCATCCAAGCTTTGTTGTCCCACTGATAGGGCACAAACGATAGATTTAACATACTTTTAATGGCCCTAGGATATTTGGAATGGTCAGTGAGCAAGCACTGGCTTCAACTTAAAGTCACCAACTGCATTAGCCTCTAGCAAGAGAGTCAGCCTGTACCTTGAAGCTTTGTAGCCAGGCATTGACTTCTCCTCTCTAGGTATAAAAGTTCTAGATGGCATCTTCTTCCAATAGAAGGCTGTTTAATCTACATTGAAAATCTGTTGTTTAGTGTAGCCACCTTCGTTAACGATCTTAGCTAGACGTTCTGGAGAACTTGCTGCAGTTTCTACATCAGGACTTAACTGCTTCACCTTGCCCTTTTATGTTGTGGAGACAGATTTTTCCTTAAGCCTCATGAACCAACCTCTGCTAGCTTCCAACTTTTCTTCTGCAGCTTCCTTACCTCTCTCAGCCTTAATGGTATCAGAGAGAGCTAGGGCCTGCTCTGGATTAGGCTTGGGCTTAAGGGAGACTTGCAGCTGGTTAGAACTTGAGCCAGACCACTAAATCTTTCTCCATATCAGCAATAAGGCTGTTTTGCTTTCTTATCATTTGTATGTTCACTGGAGTAGCACTTTTAATTTCCTTCAAGAACCTTTCCTTTGCATTTACAACTTGGCTAAATGTTTGGTGCAGAAAGCATAGCTTTTGGCCTATCTCAGCTTTCAACATGCCTTCCCTTACTGAGCTTAGCCGTTTCTAGCTTTTGATTTAAAGTGAGAGACGTGCAACTCCTCCTTTCACTTGAACACTTAGAGGCCACTGTAGGGTCATTTATTGGCCCAGTATCAACAGTGTTGTGTCCCAGGGAACAGGGAGGCCCAAGGAGAGGAGAGAGTCTGGGGAGGACTGGCTCATTGGTAGACCAGTCAGAACACACATTTACTGATCAAGTTTGTTGTCTTATATGGGCATGGTTTGCAGCACCCCAAAACAATTATAATAATAACATCAAAGATCACTGATCACAGATTACATAACAAATATAATAAGAATGAAAAAAATTGAAATATTGAGAGAATGACCAAAATGTGACACAGAGACGTGAAGTGAGCAAATGCCGCTGGAAAAATAGTACTGAGAGACTTGCTGGATGCAGAGTTGCCACAAATCCTGAGTTTTAAAAAGCACAATATCTGCAAAATACAACAAAGTGAGGCACAATACAGTGAGGTGTGCCTGTGAATGATAAGCCCTTCACAAAGTTCTATTTGTTTTTACGCAAAACTTTAAGCTCAGCCTTCCAGGTTGTCTGTTAAGAATGTCTTAAATTTAGTAGGTACCAATTCAGTGTTTTACTTGCATAGACAAAACTTATGGATTTGATCAAGGCTTTTACATTTATAATATTCATTTTAGCGTCCTATTACATTAATTAAATATTAATGCTCTAAGCATATTTTTCATAGCCTTCTCTGTTTCTTCTCCACTGGAGAATATTGCTGGAAATTAAAAAATAGTATGGTTTATTATCCATGTCATTGGTGTTGCATTTTGATGATAAATTATTTTTGGAAAATGAAAAAAAGATATATAAGTAGAAGAATCCCCTCTGGGTCTCGTGTATTCCTCTGAATAGCAATTTTATATTTCCTCACTATTTTTCCTAGGATTATTACGTATCTTCCACAAGCATCTATAAAATACCAAGCCATAGTCTTAAATATTGGAGATACTTTCTGATGAGCCTCTAATGAGATTTTTAAAAAATACTGTATGTGGTGTAAAAATACTCAGATAATAGTAGTTTGCAAAAACAGTTTGCAATATGTGTAAGGCATTTATAATACTTCTTACATTCTTTAACTGTGACAACAGGGCACATTGGGATAGTCAGTATGTTTAAATTTATACTGGATGGGAAAGCAAAAATTAATGAGTTCTTGAGACATTGTGAGGATGAGAATGTCTTGACTATTGTTATAATAATCTAGAGATAGTGAGGAATGAATATGCTAGGCCACAGAAACTCAGCGGTATGGGGATGGAGACCTCAAAGCTACTGAATTGCTTTGATGTGCTTAGCGAGTATACGGACAGCAATCAAAGATGGCTTTAAGAGTTTGGAACTGGGTGAATAGAACATAAATTATCCATTTGGCACATATAGAGCATTTTAGAAGCTCTCTCTCTCTTTTTTTTCCCCCTTGGTGGATTGGAGATTTATTATTATTTTATTTTTTATTTTTTAAAATTTACATCCAAATTAGTTAGTAGAAGCTCTCTTTCTTCAGGAGGAGAAGGGGATTGAAATGATAAACTTGGTTCTGGAATGCTGAGTTTGAGGTAGTATATAGACCTCCGAGTTGAAGTGTCCTCTAGGCAGCTCCAATGTGGAGCTAGAGCACAGAGAAAACTCAGCACCAGAGAGCCATCTCTGAGAAGCGTCCCAGAAGTTACTATTGAAGACACAGATAAAAGGAAGAGACTTTGGTAACTGTCTAGTTAATAGTTGAATTCAGAGTTCAAGTTCAATTTAGTACTGGAAATGCGAAACTTGGACTGTAAGATAGAGGAAGCAAATGTTTCCAGAGCTCAACTTGATGGATTAGGATGAGAAACTCTAAAACCTAGATGTGAAAAATAGCAGAGGGTGGCTGAGAAGAAGTGTGGTTAGGGACATGAGTGTGAATTCAGAGCCAAAGGGAATTAAAGATGGACCAACATTCAAGAGTGAGGCAGGAGGAGTGAGTAAGCAGAAGAAGGAAGTTTCTTGGCTGCTTAAATATCTGGCCCTACGAAATTTGCTCTCTTTTCTAGGTGACTCTTGCTCAAAGGTTAATTCTTAGATGGCCAACCTGCTTTATTTTGTAGGGTTCTTGTATTATGAGAATAAATACATCCTTAGATGGAGAATGTGGAAAGAGAAGGCTAGAAGGCCAAAGACTGAATCTGGGAATATTAACTTGAATAGGGGTGTCAGAAACACAGAAGGAGAGATAGGAATGTATAGTGTATGTTAGCCAAATATTTAATATGCAGCTGGTGATTAAGTGTTAAAGGCTTTAAAAAGGACAAGGACTTAGATTAGTTGGTGGATTTTGTGATTTGTTGATCGGGAAGTCATAGACAAGCTTCCGGTGAGCCATTCTTGTAGATTGCAAGTTGTAATCCAAATGACAGGGGGTGAAGACCTGAAGGTAAGCAGATGCAGTTGAAGATGGAAACAGCAATACCAAATGAAAGGGAAAACATTCTCCTCTGGTGGAGAAGAGAAGATCCAGACACAGGAGATAGAAACAATGATGGTGGACAGGAAGAGCCCCACGATCCCACAGAAATGACACAAATGAAAAACCCTAGTACAGGGCTTACCTCCACAGAAAAAACATGCTTTTTTTCCTTGAGCCTGGACAAAAGGATACTGTCCTAGGTACACTGATATTGAGCTAAGATTGAAAATAGATGAGGAAATGTATTAAAATCTTTGATTTATCTTAAAGTTCTCTGAAATCAGAACAGAAACAAGTAAAAAGTCTAGTTAAGCTTTACACAAAAATAACATGTAATGAACAGACAATCCACGTACTGGAGAAAATCTCTGCAAAACATATATATCTGATAAAGGACTGGTATCCAAAATATGTAAAGAACTCCTAAAACACAATAAGCCACAAGCTACTTGATTTAAAAATGGCAAAAGATCTGAACAGATAGCTCACCAATGGCAAATAAATATATTAAAAGATGCTCAACATCCCATGTCATCAGGCAACTGCAAATTTAAACAATGATGAGATATCATGAAACACCTATTAGAATGTTTAAAATTCAAGACACTGACAACAGCAAACACTGACAAGGATGTGGAGTGCCAGGAACTTCCATTCGTTGCTGGTGCAAATGCAAAATTGTACAGCCACTTTGGAAGACAGTTTGGCAGTTTCTTATAAAACTAAAATACTCATTTCATACAATCCAGCAATCATACTCCTGGGTATTAAGCCAGATGAATTGTTAACTTATGTAAAAACCTGCATGTGACTGTTTACAGCAGCTTTATTCATCATTGCCAAAACATGGAAGCAACCAAGATGTCCTTCAATAGGTGAATGGATAAACAAACTGTGGTACATCCATATAATGAAATATTTTCAGTAATAAAAATAAATGAAAAGCTGTCAAGTCATGAAAAGACATGAAGTCACCTTAAGTGGATATTGCTATGTGACAGAAGCCAATCTGAAGACTACATACCGTATGATTCTGACTATATGACATTCCTGAAAAGATAAAACTATGGAATCAATAAAAAGATCACTGGCTACAAAAGGTTTGGGGAGATAGAAAGAGGGACGAATAGGCAGAACACAGAGAATTTTTAGGTCACTGAAATGATTCTGTGTGATACTGTAATGGTAGATACATGTCATCATATATTTGTCAAAACCCTTGGACTATGCAACACAGAGAGTAAACCCTAATGTGGGTTTGGACTTAATGAGACTATGGACTGTAGTTAATGATAATATATCAATATTGGCTCATTAATTATAACAAATGTACCATACTAATGTAAGATGTTAATACTAGGGAAAACTGTGTGTTTTGGGGGGAGGAAAGGAAGTCTGTGGGAAATCTCTGTACCTTCCACTCAATTTTTCTGTGACCTAAAACTGCTCTAAAAAATAAAGTCTATTAATTAAAAAAAAAGACTGAAAAACCTTGAAAAAAATATTATAAGTGAAAGCAGACAGACACAAAAGGCCACATATTATATGAGTCCATTTATATGAAATGTCTACTACTTTAAGAACCAGGAGTTATACAAAAGAAAGAGCTAGATAAATAAGATGGTGAAAGAAGGATCCTGCTACTGATAGGAGGACATAGTGTGAATATGTTTCAAATTCAAAGAAAGACTAATGTATTTCTCATCAGAAAATAGCCTTAGAGAATTTTTCTGTTCATACATTTATTATGATATAATAGGATTTTTCCAGCATCAAGGTGTTGATACCAACACTAAATTACTAGGCAGTACAGCTTTCTGCAATTATACCTGTGCTTGGTAATTGGGGAAATCATAACGACCTTAAAAGCTAAAACTCAAGAATGCCTGGATCAAACTGTAGCTCAAATTGACTTCTTACACAAACTCTAAGTTACAAAAATGGATGGAGCAAATAGCCAGGATGAAATACGTAGGTCAACCTGCTTATAAAAATAACCTTGACAGAGTTATATAGATAGATATTGTTGTAAAATTTCTTTATACAGTGAGAGGGAGTAGGCCAAGTTTACTGAGCCGTAATATCTACTTATCTTTGATGAAGCAATCATAGCTTGTAGGGCTGTTGGACTGTATCACAGAGATACCAATTGTTAATTATCGAGTAAGATTCATGATTTGCAAAAATGGAAGATGATTATTATTTTTAGAATAAAAAGAGTGCATACTAAGCCGTAAGAAGTAGAATGTCCAGTAAAAAGATAAGTGAAAGACACAAAGAGGCTATATTAAAAACAGATAGCTAAGAAATTATGGAAATTATAACCAACAAATATTATATTATGAAATTATTATCAGTATCACTAATAATCAAACAAATGTAAGTTAATGCAAAAGTAAATGCTGATTTAATCTGTCAGACAAGATTTAAAAAGAATAATAATATCCAATGTTGTATGAGTAGAGGTAAATGAATTCTCTGATGGCTGTTAGTGGGAGTATTAATTGGTAGAGAATTTTTGGAGGAGGAGTTGGCAGTTGCTGTTAAGATGTTTTTTTAATGCAAATTTTCTTCAACCAAAATTTCACTTCTAGGAATCTGTCCAACAGAAGTATTGTCCAAGTGCACAAAGATGTGTTTACAAGAAAGTTCATGGCAGTGTTATTTGTAATAGAGAAAAATTGGAAACAACATGAATGTCTCCTCATAGAATATTCCACAGAGATGAAAAGGAATTAAGTAGATTTCTTTGAACTGACACGTAAAGTTTTCCAAGAGATATTGCCAGGTGATACAGAAGGTATAAAACATAACTTATAGTGTGATCCCACTTATGTTTACAAACACCCCCAGAACTAAATATTGTTAAGTTGGCAGTTAATTAAAAAAGGTCTAGAAGAATGCACTGTGAATGCCTCTTAGGGTTGTTCCTTGGGGGAGGAGTAGGGCAGAATAGGAAATGAAGAGGCATCTGTAGTTATTTTATTGTATACACTTTTATACTGTTTGATTTTTTTAAGTTTATTTATTTATTTTTGAGAGACAGAGAGAGAGCAAGAGAGAGAATCCCAAGCAGGCTCTGAGCTGTCAGTGCAGAGCTGGATGCAAGGCTCAGTACGACAAACCGTGAAATCATGACCCAAGCCAAAATCAAGAGTCGGATGCTCAACCAACTGAGCCACCCAGGAGCCCCTACACTGTTTGATTTTTTAAACAAAAAATAAAAATTTGTGTAATGTTAGGAGTTATTTAAAAATGTACATACATATTAATGAATTAATATTAGTAAAGCACTGAGAATATTTCCTGGTGCAGAGAAAGTGCTATGTAAATGTGTGTTAAATTAAATAAATTAGTTCAAATGTTAGGGCTTTATCCTGAGAAAATAATTATGGGATGTGCAAACAGTTAATTTCTAGAATGTTTAACTCTAAGATTATTAAAGTTAGAAATGACCTAAATGCCCAGCAGATGATTGACTAAAAAATATTAATTCACACAATGAGTGGGATTTTTGAATGATAATTTTTAACAGCTATATGGAGGTATATTTTACATGTCATAAAATGCACCCATTTCAAAGAGCGATTCAGTGATTTTTAGTAACTTCATGAGTAGTGCAACCATCAGCATAAATCAGTTTTAGCACATACCCCCAGTGAGATCCCTTATCCCATTTACAGTTAATCTCATTACCACCACTAGTCCAGGCACCAGTAATCTACTTTCTTTCTCTATAAAATTTCTTTTTCTGCACTATACAGTGGGATATTTTGTATCCACAGACATTGGTCATAATAAGTGATAGCTGGTTACAAAAGGGGAAAAAGCAGATAAAATATTACATATAGGATTAGCCTAGTTGAGTTTATATGAAGAGAGAGAGAGATGAAAATTTGAATGTTAGTTTCCAAAATGTTAATAGTGGTTACCCCTGAGTGGTAGAAATATGAGTGCTTTTTTTTTTTCTTTTTTCTGTTGAAATCTTATGATCTGAAAAGCACAATATAAATGATCTTGGAATGGACATGGCTCCTGCAATATGTTCTTTCAATGGAGCGTCTGTGCATAAGAGGGTGGGAATTTAGAAGTGCCTTTGGATATGAGTGGGTTGTTTTTCTAAAGTCTCTCAGGTGGGAGCAAATAGGAATAAGGTTATCAGGTGATACAATTAGTACCTGCAAGATTCAGTTGCTCAGCAGACCAGCACCTGCAAAAAGTCAAGGAAAGTGGGCACTCATGGTTCAAGGCTGCCTACCAGGAATTGGCCTCAGCCTGTCTACCCTTGGATGAACTTGGCCTCTTAGGGATATTTTAGCCAATACTAGCCTCAGAAAGAGAGGTGAGATAGCTGAAGGGTACTCATTCCAGTTCCCCTGGGGTCCCCCACTTTGATACCCACCAGGGCAGAAGCGGAAACACCTATGTCCCCCTCTCCTAAGAACGGAAAGCAGAAGAGTAAGTTTCTCCTTTTCCTTTATTTGCTGCCTTGCTCTTCCTCATCTTTTGTGAATAAAATGCACCCCACATTCTCTTTAGTGTTCTTTTTTTTAATTGTTTTTATTGTTTATTTTTATTTATTTTTGAGAAAGAAACAGAGCATGAGTGTGGGGGAGGGCAGAGAGAGAGAGGGAGACACAGAATCTGAAAGAGGCTGTAGGCTCTGAGCTGTCAGCACAGATCCCGATATGGGGCTCAAACTCTGGAATGGTGAGATCATGACCTGAGCCAAAGTCGGATGCCTAACTGACTGAGCCACCCAGGTGTCCCTAGAGTGTTTATACTTAAAGCGAACAGTTTCCAAAAGTATGTGTTGGATTGTCTATTCCATGCCAATGTTCTTTTAAACCAAGTTGGTACTTGGGGTGCCTGGGTGGTTCAGTCGGTAAAGTGTCCAACTTTGGCTCAGGTCAGAATCTCGCTGTTCATGAGTTCAAGTCCCACATCAAGCTCTGTGCTGACAGCTCGGAGTCTGGAGCCTGCTTTGGATTCTGTGTCTGCCTCTCTCTCTGCCCCTTCCCCACTCGACTCTGTCTCAAAAATAAATAAACATTAAAACATTTTTTTAAAAGTTGGTACTTTATGTATGTCTCTATTTATTTTGGGGAGGCTGTTTTCTTCAAAGAGGGCTCAGCATGATAAGAGAAAGGCATGCTTCAGCCAAGTGTGTATACTTTGATGTGAGGTGACAAGATTCATGCAGGATTCTTATTCTTGAAATAAACACCTGACCTATTGCTTTTATTGAATTTGCTTAGAAACAAAATTGCAGTGAACCAAACTATACCTCTGGAAGCAGGAATTTCCTCTGGAGTTACTCTTTTAAATATTATCTTCCTAAAATATATGGAAAGTATTTCATAATGTGAGAATAATGTGACCACATCCATATTTTGATACCTTATTTTCCAAATTACTTGAAGAGCTTATTTCGTGTTTGAGTTACAACACTCCCGGTTTCCAATCAGGTGGCCCCACCCAGCTCAGTGAAGTTTTGCCTTATAGTCACTGCCAGAGGGGGCGGAAGGGACCTGCTAGTGCAACTTACAGGGTCTGCACAGAGAAAGGAGATGCTACATGATGGTGGGAAGACCTTGTCTCACTCGTGACCTTAGCTGATAGTGATGTGGCTCTTCAAGCTATTTGCCTTCAGGAGTGGAGTCCATAAAGGGGGTGGCCCCAGGCCCCTCACAGAATCTCCAGTGTAGACCTCCAGTGTCCTTTAATGATGTATTATTGGACGGGACCAACCCTGGAGGCTTTAACAGCCTTTCTCTGTGATCTGTAAGTTTTGAAAGGCTCAGTATCTACTGTCTTTCTGTAGGACATTGATGGAAGGTCCCAGTGCTCACATTTTATGCTTATTAGTGATACTTTCCATGAGTTTCCAGGGCTAGAGGGACTTTTCCACGCTATTTAATGATTTTCAGTTTAACTCTCTTTCTGAGTGGGATGTTGTAAAGATTAATTAGCCAATGTTCATAAAGTGCTTTCAAGCTGAAAAGTACTGCACAAGGGTGTGCAGACTCATTAGCTTCTTAGTCATTAAGGCTTTTTAGACCTTTTGGCATTCAGAAACTAGACAGTGAAGGCCAAATTCGTATTTTTTCTTGGAGGAGGGGGACCTAAAAAAGAGCAGAATAGAATAGTATCCCTCTTTCTTTTTTGAAAAAAAAAGACATCTGTTGCACTGGGACTGGAAAAAAGATTAAGATTTTTCATCATCTCCTATATCCATACTGCTTCTGCTTCTTCTTACTCCCTCCTTTCAAAATGTGTTTATCTGATTCTTCTGCACATTTGTTTAGAAACTCTATGATTATATTGTCATGTAGGTATCCATAGTGGAACTGATTCTGGCCTCAGAGCGCTGAATTGTTGTACTGATAAATGACACAGGGTAGGTAGAGCATTCCCTTTGTAAATAAAGATTCCCCTCTCGGTTTGCAATGTGTCAAAAAGGTGTAATATTGTCTCCATCCTCAGTAATATTTGCTCAATATATTTAGAGTTCTATACGATTTAGTTAAGCCTGTGACTGAGGCTGGAAAAGTACAGACTGGCCACCAAAGACATAAAGAGTTTCTAAGAGAAGCCAGGGACAAAGATGGATAATGTACAATGAATTAGATTGACAGTGGACATTTTAGCAGCATCAGCTGCACATGATGGGGGAATAATATGAGAGACAGTGGTCAATCTAGAATTGTATACCAAACTAAATTACCTTTTAAGACTGATCATAAATAAAGACCTTTCTATACAAACAAAACACATTTACCACGAATACTAAAGGATGTTCTAAAGGATTCGAAAAGAGAAAATTATTTCAGAAGGAAACAAGAAGAGGCTAGAAGGAACAAAGAGGAAAAAATTGGGAACCATGTGGGTAAATCTAAAAAAGCATTAGGTAATAATAATAATGTCCAATTTGCAGTAACAAAATAAGGTATAAGTAAAAAAAGCAAAAAAGTAACATGTATAACAGGAAAGTTAAAGTATTCAACCTTCTTATCTTATTTGGAAGGAGGCTAAAGATATTAAAATTAGATTTTATTAAGTATGCACATAGACTTTCTAGTTTTAATCACTAAAATAAAAGAAATGTAATGTAGTGGGGGAGGGGAATCAATGGAATGAGAAAATAAAATCGATAGCAACTGGCTCAATAAAAAGGGAATAAATAAATTTACCATGGATCTTAGTAATTTCTCCTGGGCTCTTACTTTACAATTACAACTACTAAGTAACTATATTGTAGAGTTCATATCAATATACCAACAGGACAAATGAAAAATAAAATAGTCTTACTGATATGTGAACAGCTATTTCTGGCTTGGGATAAAGTGTTCAGTAACAGCATCATTTTGATAACACAGGACATGGATTATAGCAGAGGAACGTCAAATATAGAGAACACAGATCTTTCATAATGGACAGTAAGCTTGCCTGACCTCTACTCCAGAGAATATTATCTTAATTATACTTTATATTAAACAAGTCTGCTCTTTGCTCTGGAAGAAGACACTTTTTTCCAAGGCCATTCATTATACAAACACCTTTGAAATATAGAGCAGTGCCTTTGTTTTTACGTTGTGCAGAAATGTGAGAGATCCATGGAGAGATATCTCCCAAAAAGTTTGGATAAGTTTGTAAAGCCCAGTTTTCTTATCTGAAAAATAGAATGAATGGTATAGCATATGTAGTTACAAGGATCAGATGATATAGTATGTATAAAATGCTTAATGTCATATCCAAGGACTTTGTCAATATCGATTACTACTATAAATGATTATTTCTTGAGTAAAATGTGAGCATGTTTATTGAATTCTTTGTTTTCTCCAGCAAGTAGAATATTACAGCTCATAGATGTTTCTACTTAATCACCAAGTATTAGAATTAAAAAGGATTAGGAAGATTACCCAGCGAAACCAGGCATTTTACAGATAAGGAAATAGGTTCAGAAAGGTTAAGTGACTTGTTGGCTTTCACACAGAACAGCCATATAAAGGACAATGGTCATCTAATTTAATAGTCACATAATTTTTAATGAGACCCAGTGCTTGGAGCTCAATAAATATTGGCATTACAAAGGAATTGATGCAAGCCTATGATATATTAGAAAACATTTCACATATTTATTTGGTCATTCTCTTCTACATACTTGCTTCACCTCTGAACCACCTTAAACTTGGCCCCTGAAGGCAAATAAATACAGGAAGAAAGAGAGGAAAGGAGAAAGGAAGTCAGGAAGTCAAGAAGGAAAGAGAAAGAGAGAGAAGAAGGAAGGAAAGAAGAAGGAAGGAAGGAAGGAAGGAAGGAAGAAAGAAAGAAAGAAAGAAAGAAAGAAAGAAAGAAAGAAAGAAAGAAAGAAAAGGAAAGAAAGAGAGGGAGGAAGGAAGGGAGGGAGGGAGGGAGGAAGGAAGAAAAAAAGAAAGAAAGAAAAAGAAAGAAAAAGAAAGAAAAAAGAAAGAGAGAAAGAGAAAGAAAGAAAAGGAGAAAAATAAAATAACCTGTATCCCCTCCTTCCCTCCACCTCCATCATAGTCACTGTCTCCAGAGCAGAGTCAAAACAACAACAACAACAACAACAACAACAACAACAACAACAACAGGAAACTACAAGAAAAGTGCTGTGTGTGTAGGTGATGTTGAAAGTGGTCCCATTCTGGCTAAAGGCAGGGAAATTCTGGCAGAATATCTGGCAGCTTTATGTCAACAGCTTTATCCTGGCTTACCAACAAACTTCCTAAGGCATGAGGGGGAGTAGTAAGGAAGAGGAATGAGGGGGCGACAGAAATAGCATCCAGTTCTAGGAGGCACCATGTTGTAAGACATGATCATGAGTTGTAGCATAAGATGACCTGAGTTCCTGTGTGAGTTTGAGCAAGTTACTGAATTTCCTGATCTCTAAAATGTACTTAAAATTTTTCCATGACAAGTTGATGTGCCATTCTAATAAAGAAATGAAGTGAGAGTGTCTGGCACCTCATTAAATAAATAGAAGGTCCTCATTAAATAGAAGTTGGAATCAAATTCATTGAAGGAATTTTTCCAGGAAAGATCTGTAAAAATCAGCCAGCTCACTGATTTTGTACTTCTGCTTAATACCAATTCCATCATTTCTCTGTTTTCTATAAGAGTAGTGTCACAGCATTGGCTTCTACGGCCTTGTGAAATACTTTCTGGGACCTGAGGTCACAGCTGAATATGCCCAGGTAGCCAAAGCAAGATCTAATAGGAAAGCAATGATAAGGAATGTGGATTGTTCTTCATCTTTTTTGTCTTTCTCAAACCTGCTGCAAAAACACCTCCCACTCTGGGTAATTCTTTTCTGGGTGTCCCCGGGGTGTCTCACACTGTTCTGCCATTCTTATCCCTTGCCTGTGGTAAACTCTTCTAGGAATTGGGAGCTGCTCTGTTTTGTCACTGCTCTAGAGTACCCCTTCAGAGGACCTTTTAGTGTGTGTGTGTGTGTGTGTGTGTGTGTGTGTGTGTGTGTGTGAGAGAGAGAGAGAGAGAGAGAGAGAGAGAGATTGAGAGAGAGAGAGAAAGAAAGAGAGAAAGAGAGACAGACAAACAAGGAGACAGAGGGAGGAAGAAACATGCACTTTTCTATCTGCTTTAGAGGAGTCCCAAAGCAATATTACTTGTCCCAATGTGCTATGTTGTAAAGAGTTTAGGGAAATAGTTCTTTTGGTTTTTACTTGGGGTATTTTCTCTCCCTTTGGAATCAGAGATTCTGGAATGAATTTGAGTGAGAGTGCCAGGCAGTACTGAAAATCAGGGATACTGAAATGATGAGAAAGTCTTTGTTGGGATCGAGCCCACCACACCTAGCTGTTTCTTCCCATCGGAGAAGTGTTCTCTTAAAGAATCCCCAGCCTTTCCTCAAACAGGCTTCAGTAGGACATCCCACAAATTTGCATTCAATCCAGTTATGTCAACAGAACGGTGGGCACATTTTGAGCTCTTTTGCTTCAGGCTACTAGGCCCTCAGGTTGCTAAATTCCTACTGGGCCTTTGCATACTTCAATCTGTAGCTGACATTGCCAGGGTCAAGCTGAGATCCCCACTACAGATAACTTATGTGCAAAGAAATTGACTCACAGCCTGCTTGCCTCCAAATGTGAATGTGGGCACTTGCCTTAGATTCTAGATATATAAATTTATTCATTTATTCCTTTTTCATTGATCAGAGAAGGAACGCACAGATGATGTAGATACAGTTCCTGTATCATAGTCATCATAGCCTGTTGCTTCACTTTATATGCTCATAGATGTGACTGTCCATGGTTAAAGCTTCACTGAGACCATGTTATAGTTAACTCTGAAAAATATCCTTTCCAGAGTTAAAATACTAGTATCAACAATTCCATACTCAATTTCTGTGATTGAAAACAAAGTATTATGATCAGGCCAATGCAGGGAATGTGGAATTTGGTGCAGTGATGTTTTAATGTTTTTAACACTCTCTTTGCCCCCAGGTTATGCAGATGTATCTTCCATTTTGTGGAATTGCCATATCTAATGCTCAGCTATTTGCTGCCTCAAGGAAAGAGTATGAAAGAAGCAGGGTGAGTGGAAAGAAACACTGTTGACAACCCTCAAAGCTCTCTGACTTTCAAGTGTCTGTGAGTCATCATGTCTTTTAAAAACAGCAGATGATCTTTGAATAGTCCAGGAATCCTTTTAATTTGTTTAATCCTTCAAATTTATGGTTGAAGATACCTATAAGCAATAAGTCCAAATGGAAGTAGATACATATTTTCTGTTGTTGTTTGGGGAAATAGTACCAGCTTCTTTTAAAAATGAAATTAATTTCAGGGAGCCCGGGTGGCTCAGTTGGTTAAGTGTCCAACTCTTGATCTCAGCTCAGGTCATGATCTTACAGTTCCTGAGATCGAACCCCACATCAGGCTCTGCTGACAGCATGGGGCCTGCTTGGAATTGTCTCTCTCTCCCTCTCTCTGCCCCTCCTGCATTCACACACTCTCTCAACATATATAAATAATCTTTAAAAAAAAATGAAATTAATTCACATCTATACTGTAAGGCAGCAGATATATTCTTACTTATGGCTTTGAGACAATAACACACTAAATTGTACAATTTAGTTCCTTTAAGAAGCAAGGTATGTTACAAATGATTTCACTCCATCTCATAAATTTTACTTTTGAATTCAAAGTTTTTCTGGAAGAGCATCACAAGATGGCTGGACAATAATGCAAACACTTTTATAGGATTATAAAGACACACACAAAGAGGGATTGATCTCCTATACCTTCACCAGCTTTAGAGTTAAATAGGAAAGAAAGAGAGGAAAGAAGGAGGAGAGAAAGAGGAATAGCAGGTGGGCCGATACTCAAAAAAAATTCTAAACTATCAAATAGAGGTTAAATTATATTAAGCTTATTATACCTTTTTTTAATTTTTATTTTTTATTTTTTAAGTAATCTTTCCACCCAATGTGAGACTCGAACTTATGACTTGAGAGATGAAGAGATGACCGTGCCACTGACCAGGGACTTGTTATACTTTTATTTTATTTTATTTTATTTTATTTTATTTTATTTTATTTATTTATTTATAACTTTTTTAATGTTTTTTTTTATTTTTAAGAGGGAGAGAGAGCCAGAGTGTGAGTAGGGGAGGGGCAGAGAGGGAGACATCTGTGTCTCTGTCTGAAGCAGGCTCCAGGCTCTGAGCTGTCAGCACAGAACCTGACACAGGTTTCGAACCCATGAGCTGTGAGATCATGACCTGAGTAGAAGTCTAACACTCAACCAACTGAGCCACCCAGGTGCCCCATTGTTATACGTTTAAATACATGGACATTACTGCCACAACTTAGAAATTTATTTAACAAGGTTTCAAAAAGTTAGAAATCCTCAGCTAATTAGTAATCAAATTGACTAAAAGTTTCATTGGCTAAGCATTATGATTTATGAATATTTCACAGCCAACAGATGCACACAACAGATTACTACAGCCATCTTCTTTAACATAGCATACCACACCATTTCTCTGACTTGGATCCTGTTTTCGTCATCAGCCCCATGGCTTACCATTTTCCTCCTTTCATTTGGCACTCCAGCAATAGTCCCCTGTTGCCAGAATACAGCCTGTTACTTTGCTTTCTTATACCTTTAGCCACATTCCTCCCTCTGCCTTCAGTGCATCATGTCCACCTTTTCCTCCCACCACCACCTGCCTTACAGATCCTTCAGGACCCAGCTCAGCCTTCTAGTTAATCCTCCCTTCCTTTCTTCTCGTCATTCCTTGTATATATTGCCATTATTCTACTTGTGCACACTTATCACACTGTATAATATTTATTGGTGGCATTCTTCTCCACCTACATTTTGAAGTCTCTAAGGGACGCTTCATGTATTATTGATCTTTACATGCTCACGTTTGGCACAATTTATTTACCTGTTCAGCACATTTATTGTGTGATGTTCTTCAGACACTGTGTGTCCGAAGTCCCTGCCCTCATAGAACTTACTATTCTAGTGGAAACAATAGATAGTAGGCAAGCAAACAAATAAAAAATAATATACTATCAGGTAGTGATAAGTGCTATAACAAGTGAAATGAGATAAAGGGATAGGAATTGGTCACTGAAGGATAGTTTGGGAGGATGTTTATTTCAGATCATGATCAAGAAGTTCTCTATAAGATGTTATTTGAACAGAGACCTAAATGAAATGAAGGAGCAAAACCACACAAAGATCAGGGAAGAGCGTTCCAGATGGTGGAAATATCAAGTGGAAAGGCACCATGGCAGGTGAAAGCTTGATCCATGCATCTGGAGAGTAGAGAGGAAGGACTCAAATAAGCAAAGCAATCCTGAGAAAGAAGAACAAAGCTGGAGGCATCACACTTCCTGATTTCAAACTATAATACAAAGCTATTATAATCAAAATAATATGGTACTGGCACTAAAAACAGACACAAGACCAGTGGGATAGAATTGAGAGCCCCAAAATAAACCCATGCTTGTAAGTTAACATATATAGGATAAAGAGGCAAGAATACTTAATGGGGAAGAGATAGTTTTTCTAATAAATGGTGATGAGAAAACTAGATAGTCACATGGAAAAAATGAAATCAGACCCCTACCTTACACCACTCACAAAATTAACTTAAATTAAAGATATAAGTGTAGGACATGAAATTAAAACTTCTAGAAGAAACATAGGAGAAAAGCTCCATCAATTTTTTGACTCTAATGCAAAAGCACAAGCAAAAACAAAACAAAAAAACAAGAATAAACTAGTGGGACCGCATCAAACTAAAAAGCTTCTGCACAGCAAAAGAAACCATCAACAAAATGAAGAAGCAGCCTATGGAATGGGAGATAATACTTGCAAATTGTAATTATGTGAGGTGATGGACATGTTAACTAACTTTATTGTAGTAATCATTTCACAATATGTACATGTATCAAACCATCATATTGTACACCTTAAACTTACACAAAGTTATATTTCAATTATATCTTAATAGAGCTAGGAAAAAAAAAGAAATAATGTGGCTGGAATTAGGGCAGTGAAAAGTGAGAGATTCCTCCCAAAATTGGCAGTGAAATGTACAAAGCTTACTGATGTGGGAAATGAGTTAAAATGACTTTTGGCTTGTACAGATGGCAAGTAAACAGCTGGGTACAGGAGTCTAAAGGTCTGGTGAGATGTCAGGACTCAAGATTCATATTTAGGAACTATCAGTATATATAGATGGCATTTAAAAGTAGGGTACCAGTTTGGGTAATCTGGAGGAGAATATGTGGATAAGAGAAGGGAAGAGGTCCAAGGATGAGCCCAGGAACAAAAGAAGGCACTAGAAGTAGCGGGAGGGGGAAATACAAGTGAAATAAAGAAATGGGGAGTGTTCAGCTGTATGAATGGCCTCTAATGTCTATTGAATTGCCTATCATCCTAGATTTCCTTCTCTTTTTCTCCCATCGTGGAACTAGTCTGTATTGTTATTTGTGAAACTTTTATCACTTGTTAGTAAAGCAGCAATTTTTAATTAGAAACAGTAAAATTACTATGATGTGCTTTGTCAGTGCAAGACTCAAGGCACAATTAGTTTTTCCTCTGAGATAAATGTTTTTGTATATGGGTCCCAGAGGCCCTATCCACGCAGTCACAACAAATTGAAAAGTTAAATAATTGTTCAGTTAATATGATCCATCTGAAGAAATAGTCTAGATGATTAAGGAAATAATGGTTTTCCCCTTAATAACAGGGAATTGTGTTGGTAATTATTTAGACAATTGCCTCATTTTTAATGTTATATTTAAGTATGAAATTATTGCACATTGCCTTCTTAATAGCAATTTGCTGTCCAAATGCCAAACAGTCAGGATACACTCAAAACTTTTTTCACCTCCTGGTGTTTCTCCACATCAGGATCATAGAGCTACCCAGGGCCTTTAGCCACATTCACAAGCTCTCTTTAGAGAAAATGCTACCAAGGATATTTGATCCTCTTTTAGATGCTCAGTGAACTAGACTCATTTCATGGATCTCTTAACTCATTCAAATGCTTTTCTACCTGAACAGACTCAGAGAAGAAATTTTCACATGTTTCCAATGGTTTCAGGACAAATCAAATTCATTACTAAAGTTGACAATTGGTCATATCCCTGGGATGATCATCAACACCATCTACCTGAATAGATGTTAATTTGAAAACCCACAAAATCCTTTTGTGAGAGGTCAGACCTGAGAGTGTACATCTCATTAAGTTCTACTGAACAAAGCACCCTCTGGACAATTCACTGGCTGTGTAATTTTCTTATTGCTCTCTGATAGAAGCATAATATCTATTACCTGTACATAGCCCACTTTTCTGAAATCTCTGGAAAGAGCCATGTAATTAAAAAGTCCAAATAAATATTATTTCAATGCAAAAATTGCAAGTTAACTTAGCTGGATAAAATAACAGGTTATTGCAATTTGATTTTTAAATGAGTATGCAGTTTTCAAGTTAGAATTTTAAGGGTTTTTTTCCTTTAGTTTGTGTGCTTTTCATTCTGTTGTTTTAACAGAAATTTTAATGGTACTTTCTTTCCTGAGATATATAATAGTATTTAAATGTTTTCCTGTGCAGGTGGAATGAAACAATATTTCTTGTGTAGAGGGATTAATGAGGGTTTTATATATATATATATATAAATATATATATATAATTAATAATATATATTTATTTATATACATAAAATATATATGTGTAATATATATATTAATCCATATATATGGATTAATGGGATATATATATATATATGTATATACATATGGCTCTGAAGCTTAATTAGCATTCACCACTATAATTCCTTCAGAATTCTGTGAGAAGTGTATACTAGGGAAAATATGTCTCAATTTTGACCATGAACCCATTTCTTCCTGATGGTGAGGAAGAGCTGCTTTGTAATTTTCTGAAATAAATGTGCTTTAGAGAGAATCAGGTATTGATATAACATAAAATGTTGAGTTTATACCTAGTCACATTGCAGAAAAACTGCAGGAGAGGGTGGGGGTGGGGCATGGAGGAAAGCTGAGAGCTAAGGACTAAATGGGACTGTGTAGTCATTAGCTACTTGGGAAATAGTTCTATAGCTATAGATTCATATGGGATTATATGGGTTGGCACTATTTTCAAGTTGTGTTTTCCAGCTCAAAACTCTGTGATAAAACAAAATGGTGGAATATTTCAAAACAATCATGAATGTGTTAAAAATTAGCCACACGGGCACCTGGGTGGCTCAGTTGGATAAGTGGCTGACTTCAGCTCAGGTCATGATCTCGCGGTTCTTGGGTTCAAGTCCCACGTTCAGGCTCTGTGCTGACACCTCGGAGCCCAGACTGTCCTTTGGATTCTGTGTCTCCCTCTCTCTCTGTCCCTCCCCTGCTTGTGCTGTCTCTTTCTCAAAAATAAATAAACATTAAAACATGTTTTTAATTAGCCACACAAATATATTTATATTTTATTATAGCAAAGACAAAATGGAATTTTGAGAGAAAAAAAACCATTTTTATTCAGTCCTATACCCACCTAGATATATCCATTTCATCTTTCCTAGGCTTTGCTAGAGGTTGTTAATGACCTATTTGAAGAACAGACTGACCTGGAGAAAATTGTCAAGAAAATAATGCATCGGGCCCAAACTCTGTTGAAATGTGAACGCTGTTCTGTTTTACTCCTGGAGGACATTGAATCACCAGTAAGTCATTTTTTATCTGTCACCTAGAGTTGCAGACTGCATTAATGGAATAAAGTGTAGTTTGTTTGTAATTCAGCTTGTGAAATCATGACTCGAACCACTCCCTTCATGACTCTTCTAACCATGAGATGGCTTTTTGTAAAATTAAAGTTTTTAAATTTCTTTTACATGTATTTTCAGTCTCGCGTTGCGTCATCTTAGAAACATGGACTCTTAGGTTGGTGGGGCCCTTAAAGGTCTATCCCAGTCCTGAGTATTTACAGATGAGGGAACTGAGGGGTTGGATGGTTTGCCCTGCCCCTCCCAGATGCATACACATTAGCTTAGGTGCCAGGCTCCTATCGTATTCACCCAGTGCGAAGAAGGCCCTTGGCATCTATGGGTGTGGATTGCAGTCCAGATGATGCTCCACAGTCCTCTTATCAGGAGGAGGAAGCAAAAAAATGCTGGAGAAGCAGTGCCTTTGCTTTTGGAGCTCGGGCAGATTGTACTTGAGCTGAGTGGAGTGACAAGCCTCAGCTGGGCTGTGCTCTGCAGCAAAGGTCTGAACTGCAGTCTCCAAGTTCTCTTACAGTCGCTTTGGAGCTGGGGACACTTGCACAGAACATGGGGCAGGTGGAGGAGGCTCCCTGCTCTTCACCGCAGGGGGTCCTGGTACTCCAAAGGCAAGTGGCAAGCTAGTTCAAGGCCTCAGGTCTGCAGCACCTTAGCTGTCAGGTTTCTGTTGAGCCCTTTGGCTCTTTGGGGGAAAATCCACTGGGTAAACACACAACAGTATTGAAAATAATGATCATCATCAATCTAACTTCTTGAAAGTTAAATGTCTAAACCCTTAGCAGCAATTTAATATCTTTACTGTGAACTGTCTTCCAAGACCAGGAATTGTCTAGCTATTTAAGTGCTGTTTTAATACCTCAGAGGATGATATTTTACTGTACTTAGAAGAGGTTATTATCTTTGCCTTTAGGTTTGTTTTCTTCAAAGAATAAGAACCTTAGGGTAAATCTGGGAGATTTAATAATAAGTATTGTAAAATTTCAACATGAAGTGTGAAAAAAAATCTATATTTGTTTAAAATGTTTAGGGGTGTGGGGAGCCTGGGTGGCTCAGTCGGTTAAGCATCCGACTTCAGCTCAGGTCACGATCTCACGGTCCATGAGTTCGAGCTCCGCATCGGGCTCTGGGCTGATGATGGCCTGGAGCCTGCTTCCGATTCTGTGTCTCCCTCTCTCTCTGACCCTCCCCCGTTCATGCTCTGCCTCTCTCTGTCTCAAAAATAAATAAACGTTAAAAAAAAAATTTTTTTTTAATAAAATGTTTAGGGGTGTTTGCCTATATTTTAGCAGAGCTGGGGGTTATTTCTATTTTAGCAAGTGTGGATTAAACAAACAATAACCTTGCCATTATCCTGTGATTGTGTAAAACTCAGTGGAACTTTGGGAGGGACACACACACACACACACACACGACCCAATAACCTATATGGAATGCTTCCAGATGCTTGTGTGAATCACTTGAGTTCACTTACTTCCCCTTCATCCTTATGAAACAGGCATTATTATCATCTTCAGTTTATTGAGCAGGAAATAAGTCTCAGATGGTTGAGTGGTTTGCTGGAGTCCTCCCTCCCCACCCCACCCCCTGACTCTGAAGCCTCAGAAAGGAATGGGGTGGGGGGCTGGTGGTGCTTGTTGGTGCAGGCAGGCTGTAGGCTGTCACTAAACAAAGGCAGGAAGAGGCAGCTGTTGGGGCTTCGGCTGCCAGGATTCCCTGAACCACCCCCTCGGTCCCTGTGAGGGCAAGTGGCTGGAGGGCCAGGTGGAATCTGGACAAGGACAAGCTCACTGTTTGCTAGTTCAGTTGTAAACAGACCTGCAAGTAATCTAAAACCAGCTGAGGGTGGCCATTCTTGCTAATCTTTTAACAGAGACTGGTTTTTGTGCTGTGGCCTTGCTCTTCAGCACATCAGATGAAAAAGTACAGATGACAGAAGTGGATATGGAAGGTGGGGATAGAGCTGGAGGGAAGAGTAGGAACAGTGTAGGGGTTGGGTGTCAAAAACCACTCTATGGGGCGCCTGTGTGGCTCAGTTGGTCAAACATCTGACTCTTGATTTCAGCTGAGATCATGATCTCACAGTTCTTGAGTTTCAGTCCCCATTGGGTTCTGCACTAACAGCACAGAGCCTGCTTGGAGTTCTCTCTCTCTCTCTCTCTCTCTCTCTCTCTCTCTCTCTCTCTCTTCCCCTCTGCCCCTCCCTGCTTGCATGCTCTCTCTTTCTCTCTTTCTCTCTCAAAATAAATAAATAAACACAAAAATCCCAACTATCTATAGTAGATGGTATCAGCATTAAAGGTGTTGATATATTACTGAAAGTTAAAAAGACTTTTTTGCTACCACAGCTGAAAATTCGCAGACTGTAATTAGATTAGAGCAGAAATGGGATTAGAGCAGAAAATTCCAGGCCACTCTACACGATTTCTTCTCTTTGCCCATCCCCTCCCCTTGAAAGTGAGGATGAGCTCCTCTAATCTAGAGGGCCAAGGTCTAGAGGTAAAAGTCAGCTATGTGCAAAAAGAGGAGACTAATCTGCTTGGTACTGTTTTAAAAGCTGTAAAGAGTTTTTGGCAAGGGACTGCCTGGGTTGCTGTGGGAGGGGTGAAGGCAGGAGTGAGGTTATGTACATGTGGGTCACCAGGTAGAAACCCCATCAGTGCCATGCTCTTCTTTAGCACACTTCCCACCAAAGACTTCTCAAAACGTCAGACTCCCCCTGGTTGTGTGATAGCAGTTACAGGAAGGACGCCAGACAAGGTCATGCCAAGTACAGAAGGAGAAGCCAGACCGAACTGGATACCAGGTGCCAAAATCTGACGCTGCACAATTCAGCAAACAAAAGCAAGACTGTGCACTCAGGGCTCACGAGGCTGGCCTCTCCCAACAGGTATCTTGGTTGTGAAGAACATTTTAACCTTAAATTTTTTTTAATGTTTATTTACTTTTGAGTGGGGAGGGGCAGAGAGAGAGACACACACGCACAGAAACCGAAGCAGGCTTCAGGCTCCCAACTGTCACACAGAGCCCGACTCGGGGTTCAAACTTGGTAACAGTGAGACCGCAACCTGAGCTGAAGTCGGACGCTTAACTGACTGAGCCACCCAGGCACCCCAGGAATATTTTAACTTTAATGTGTCAAGTTTATCAATTTCCTTTTTAATTTGTGCTTTAAGAGTTTTGTTTAAAAAAACTATCTGCCTCCATGTTATAATAACATTGTCTTATATTTTCTTTAACCCATCTGGTATTTATGGTCTTCATATCCATCTAGAATTTATTTTTTGTGTATAGTGTAAGGCCCTATATGTATAACCCATTTTGTCACACCCCCCCCACACACACACTCTGTAATGACACTTCTGTATTATATCAAGTTTCCATATATACCTGGGTCTGTTTCTGAGCTCACTAGTCTATTTGTCTATTTCTGCACCAGTATCATACTGTCTCGGTTTCTGTAATTTCGTAATACACTTTGATATCTGAGAACAAGTCCTCAGTGCTGTTCTCTTTAAAATCGGCCTGCTTATTCTTGGCCTGTTCCTCCTTAATACAAATTTTAAGAGCAGGTTATCAAGTTCTGTGAGAAGTTCTTTATAGACTGATTGAAATTGCTTTAATTTACATACCAGTTTGGGTGATTTCTGCAAGTAATACAATATATAAGGGGAAAATGGCTTAAACAATGAGAACGTCTGTGTCTTATATGAGAAGTCTGCAGGAGGTGGCTGCGGGTGGTGCAGTAGCCTGATGATGTAATCAGCAAGGTAGCTCTGTCCACTTTCCTGTGGATGTCTCAGTGCTCAACTGGCTTTCATCCTCATGATCCAGGAGGCTGGCACAGCTCCAGGCAGTATGTCTTCATGTAACTATGTCCCAGGAGAAGAGAAAAGGAAAACTTCTGTTCATGTTTCTTTTTCTCAGGGAAGAAAGTCTTTTCCAGAAGAGGTTTCTCCAGCTGACTTTCCCTCGAGATCCATTGGTTGAGAACAAATCATTCATATTCTTAATATTTTTCTGTTCTTCCCCTTTCATTCTCTGATACAGGTGTGTTCAAATATTCAGCATAACTGGGATTTATCAGCATCTTCTTGTCTGATTCTGTAGGTTGTCGATTTAGGTGTCTGTATTAATAGGAACCGTTCATGTGTTTTTGAATTTGGGATTGGAGCTCATTTTGATGAGAGGGTGTTTTGTTTGTTTGTTTGTGCCATTGTTTTCTTTGGTTCTCTCTTATACTCTTCCCTCCATGTCTAATAGTCTGTGCAGTTCCTTGGCCTCTAGTCAAGAACCAGGCCTTATGTCGGGTCTCCTGCTGTGTGGTAATATCACACTAAGCCAGAAGCAACGTGGTTCATTTTCTGGGGGTAAAGATAGGTCACCTGGTTCAAGGGAACCTTTTTAGTTCCCCAACCCCAGTAGAAGCTGAAATTCCGATCATTGCTGCCTGCCTGTGTCTGGATTTGGGGTGCAGTAGGCCTGTCTTCAGGCTTGGCCCTTTAGAGATCTTTTCTTTTCCTTATACTCTGCTATCCTGCCCTTCTCTTTTTTTCTGCTTTTTAACCTCTACATGTCTTTCTTGTTTTCTCTTTCTGTATTTTATCAATCTTTGCTCTGTTTTGGGAAGAGAACAGATGTGTCAAAACATTTAACTTCTAGACATCTCTACTGGCAGTCCATATACTACTTTTACAATCAGGGGGAAAAATGCATCATTTCAGGAAAAAAAAAATTCTGCTTAAAGTTTCCTTTGTCTAAAAATAAATGTTGCTTTTCTCTATTTTATTAGAATCATTCCTGGAAACAAAGCTTCTAATTGTTGACTTGGGATTTGGATTTTTAAAAAGCTGGTTATTGCAGATGTATGCTACTTCCTGGCCTTTTCTTCATTTGCGGGAAAGAGGAAGAAAGAAAATTGAAATCTAGTTATAGATGCTTTGATTCATCAAGCTTTTAACTCAATGTTTAGAGATGCCTTCATGGTGTTTTTTTTTTTTTTTATGTTTATTTATTTTTGAGAGAGAGAGAGAGAGAGAACACCAGCAGGGGAGGGAGAGAGAGGGAGAGAGGGACAGGGGATCCAAACCGGGCTCCGTGCTAACAGCACAGAGCCCCATGTGGGGCTCAAACTTGTGAACTCAGATGCTTAACTGACTGAGCTACCCAGGAGCCCCTGCCTTCATGGTCTTTAAACTGGGTAGGCAGGTGTTAACTGGCCAGTTCACTCAGTGGATGCCAAAAATAGAAACAAGGGATGCCTTTCCAGCCTCTTCTCCTGCCAAAATTAATATATTACCCTCTTTTGCTTCCCTTAAGTGTTTTAGTCAATCAGTTTTAAGTGAGTTTGTCAATGGTATTTTCCATTAGACTGAAAAACAGAAAGATTGTTCTAGCTACTGTCGACATTAGGAAATATTTAGTCCCTCGAACTGAATATTCTGTGCGTAATGTTATTCCATTCCATGAACCTGGCTAAGCAATTCCTATCCCTTCTGTTAGTTTCTTTCTAGCTCATATATTTACTATTATCTCTATTTCTTTCTGTGCTTAGTCAAGGAAAGCAAGAAGCAGACATTTTAATCATAAAGTCCTAAGGCACTGTCTCAGCACTAGTATTTACAAGTGTTCTTTCATGGATCATCCTGATGGCTCAACTATTGCACAAGCAGAACTCCATCAAGTACTTTATAACTGAGCTTGTAACTATGATGCTCGTTTCTGGAGTTCACTTCCTAAACCATGAAGCATAAGCTATCCTTATTTTTTAACATGTTCCTTAACTTCTTGGTTCTTATGTAAATACATGCACAATTAAGCCATTGAACTAAATGATCTTCCTGAATCCAACACTTGAGAGAAAGAGATGGAGGTAATCATTATCTGATTGCTCTGGAACAGCCTATAATTAATTCAATCCCCTCCATTTGAAGTGGATGGCAAAAATTGCTTCAGGCTTTCCTTTCTATTTCACTTTCTTTCTATTTTCCCCACCTTTCTTTAACTTTCCTTTTCCCTATAAGGAAGCCAATGTAAATTCTTTTTGATTTTTGTACCAAGTGCTTTTTCAAGAGTGCAAAATAGCAAGTAACTAAAAAACTCTGATGATTATCCAAAGAATCATTGTTTTATGTATATGTATATGTGTATGTATATATGTATACATATATATACTTACATCACTAATCATTAATATATCATTATATATTTGTTATATTAACTCACTTTATTAATAATTTTATATCAATGTGTTAACTCAGATCATTAATCATTTATATGTGTTAAATGTGTGTGTGTGTATCCAACTTCTTTTTTTTTTCAACGTTTATTTGTTTTTGAGACAGAGAGAGACAGAGCATGAACAGTGGAGGCAGAGAGAGAGGGAGACACAGAATCTGAAACAGGCTGCAGGCCCTGAGCGGTCAGCACAGAGCCCGATGCGGGGCTCGAACTCATGGGCCGTGAGATCATGACCTGAGCCGAAGTCAGATGCTTAACCGACCAAGCCACCCAGGCGCCCCATCCAACTTCTGAACTTCAATCCTCACTGACCATGTCTACCACATCCTGTCCCAAATCATTAACACTTCTGGGATTTCCTATTTCAGTTAATAGAATCATCATCATGTAGTAAGTAACTCAAGCTAAAAACCACACAGTAGCCTCTAAGTATTTCTTACCATTTATATTCAACCATTTGTAAGTTCTGTTGCTTTTATGTTGAAACCCTGTTTCTAGCCCCTTCTTCCCACCTCTTCAACCACTGGCTTTACTCTGTCTTTACTAATCTCTTACCTCCACATTTTCCTCTTGACTCATTTCTTCACTTGTAAATAGGGTAGTCTTCCTTTCCATCAATTCTTCATACTGCTTCCAGTTCTCTTTCTGAAACATGCATCTGCCTCTACATGCTTCAGAACATTTGGTAACTTTGCCTACACAATAAAGTTCAAAAGCTTTGTGTTTTCTTTAAGTATTTATTTATTTATTTATTTATTTAGAGAGAAAGAGAGAGTGCGCACATGTGCACATGGGTTGGAAAGGGGCAGAAGGAGAGAGACTCCCAAGCTGCCAGTGCAGAGCGCAACATGGGACTCAGTTTCACAAACCTCGAGATCATAACCTGAGCCGAAATCAAAAGTCAGACACTTAACCAACTGAATCGCCCAGGTACCCCCTACCCAATAAAGTTCAAACTGCCCAACATAACAAGTTCATCTCCTCTGCTCCCCAACTTACCTTTTGGAGGTCCTTTCTGGTCCTCAGCCTCACCCTATCCCTTTCTTCCTTCTCTATCACCAACCCCCTCCATGGTCAGCCTGTGCTTACATTTGTCTCTGTGTCTTTGTACATATCGTTCTTGTGGAAGAGAAAATGCACCAGACAATTTAGGGGGATAATTTCATCCAGGTATTGCAATAGGGAGAACATTCATTTCTGAGGAACATCTCAAAGAAAAGGAAGGAAGGATGGAGACAGGTGTTATTCTGGAATATGCTAGGGCAGGGTGGTCCTTTGAGGTTAGTCAATTTTGGAAGACAAAGTGGTAGGGAGGATTTCTTTACTATTACTGTGTTTTGGGGAGCAGGGCTCAGGTGAAGTTCAACATTGTCAACTCTATAATATTCTCTGCAAATGCCTGTCCCTCCATCTTTTATTGATCTTTCTGTCTTTAGCTCAGTGCCCTTGAAGGCAGTGGGCTTTCTTGTCCACTGGCTTCCAGTTGAGTTTGACAAACAAGAGGGATCAGCAGAAGGTATAAAGGCTGGAGGAGAGAGAAATAATTATTCCTCTTGTTCTTTCTCTGCCAGTTGTAGAGGTGGCTTGATTCTTCCAAGAACCCTCTCCATAGCTCTAACGTCTTCAGAACAGCAATGACACTGTTCCCTCCCTCCTGCCATCTTCCTTCTCTCCCTTAATCCCTGTGACCTATGGGTGTTTACTGCTCCTTTAGACCTAGAGATGTTAACTGCTTTCCAAATTTTCTAGTTCCTGGGAACGTCACAATTTCTTATTGGTTTCTTTTAACCCTGCCCACACTTCTGTAACTAGTCCCTTTATTGAATTAGGTTCAGTTAAACCTGTTTGAGTGTTCTCTCTGTTTTCAGCTCAAACTCTGACCTGTTTAGTCCTTCAGCCTGGAAAGCTTCCCCCGCTACTCTGCCTAGGGCATGCCTGCCAACCTTTTAAGACATAGTTCACGCAAAGTCTTCTTCTACATCTTCTTCTGGGCACTTGTAGAAATTTGAACATATATTGTGATGAAATTATACCTTTGTGAACTATTTCCTCCTCTGTACTATGTTGTTGGTCCATCAAAAGACATGATTTATGCCCCTTGGTGTTTCCAAGCCCGTAAGAGTGCCTGTACACTAAGTATTTGATAAATATTGATTGAGTGAATAAGTGATTAGAGTAAATTACTCTTCAGCATAAGTGAGAAATTTATCAAGAAGGATGGCAGTGGATGATCATTTACAGTCTTTTGCCCTATAGAATAGTCTTCTTGTGGAAAAAATATGGATTAAGAAAACTAATGAAAAAATGGTGATTATTAGATCATTCCCATTTTCTTTTTGGTGGCAGGAATATCTATTTGAGCACAGTATTTATTTTTTAAGTTGTTTTTAAATTAAAAAAAAAAAACAGAGAGAAACCAGACCAACTAGTGCTTGATAAATATCCAAATCAAAAAGACTTCTGTCCGTGGAGCTTTTCCAAAGAACAGGCAGAGATGCTTGGGGATATTTTGTTTACTTCACTGTGGCATGGGTACTGCCTTCCCCAGGGTGTGATAATCAGGGCTGATCAACAGCCAGCAGAGCTTGGAACCACTTGTTCAGTTTCATTGACCTATAAACCGCTTCTGATATTTCTCTTGTAAGACTCACTTTTTACTTAGTGGATGTGAATGTGTGTATTTATTTATTTAACCTAGGTTCATTTAATACATCTATTATAAAATCAGACTTGGATTTGGAGAATAAATTTTAAAAAATTAATGAAACTGAGAACTATACCATTGGTCCAAGTCAAGAATAAAGCATGGGTTTTATTGTGTCCTTTTATGCTTTTGTCTGTTTTTTTTAATTGGTCATAATCTCCACAGTGGCACTGTATATCCCATTAAATTGCTTTGAAATATTTTGGCTGTTTTTTTGCTGCTTCATTTTTAAAAAAAAAATTTTTTTTAACGTTTATTTATTTTTGAGACAGAGAGAGACAGAGCATGAACGGGGGAGGGTCAGAGAGAGAGGGAGACACAGAATCTGAAACAGGCTCCAGGCTCTGAGCGGTCAGCACAGAGCCTGACGCGGGGCTTGAACTCATGAACCGCGAGATCATGACCTGAGCCGAAGTCGGACGCTTAACCGACTGAGCCACCCAGGCGCCCCGCTGCTTCATTTTTAAATCCAGGTGACTGACCATAAATTGTTTTCTACTTGAATGCATCATATTTTTAATAAATATGTTTTAAATATAGAAGTTGTTTGAGGCATGCCTGCCTAGAGTTTTGCTTTTCAAACAAAGATAATTTTTGAGAGTAAAAGGAGGCACTTTTAATAATTGTATCAGGACAATAGGCTTTATAAAAGTGGGCAGTTCATGACAACTGGCACATATGCATGTCCTCAAGTATATCCCCCACCACTTACCATGGTGTCTAAAATTTCCATCATTATGGTCTTATTTCAGATGTGAAGATTCTGACTCCAGGGACCCACATTCTAAATTATGGATAAATTATATAGGAATATAAATACATTAATCTATCACCAGCCATTAACAGTGTACCAAAATATAACTAGGTGACCTGGTCCAGACATGGCTCTAGACCAGGAGTCAGCAAACTCTTCAATCAAAGACCAGCTAAGTAAATATTTTAGGCCTCGTGGCCTATATGGTCTCTGTTGTAAGTAGTCAACTACACTGTTAGAGCAAAAGGCAGCCATGGATAACATTTAAATTAATGGATGGGCTCTGTTAAAATGAAACTTTATTTATAAAAACAGATGGTGGGGCAGATTTGGCCCACAGACTCCCTTGCCCACTCCTGCTCTAGAGGAATGAGAAGCATGCTGATCAGTCGGCATCTCCAGAATTGTATCACTTGCCTGCTCTTCATCTTGCTGTCCTCAGCATGGACCAAGGCGCATGTGCATGTCGCCTTAATAAGGACCCACTATTCTGATGACTTTGAGGGTTCATGGATGGGTGAGTCTAATCTCAAATTGACCTAAATTTAGAAAATCTGTAAGGAGATTCCACCGGCACCCCTAGGTTCCCGACAGTTTGGTCTAGACTAGGATTTCTGAGGTAAATCCATTCTAAAATGGACTTGGAGCCCTTTATAGTCAGGTCACCTGGAACCAGACTAACTTTATACACCTTATGGAACTGGGTCTGGGGCTTCACTACTTTCTTGATCTTATCTGGCTTACAGTGATTAGTGGGTTTGTCCTCACAGTTTCAGTGCTCTGTTCATATTTGACCACTGTCTGGATGTGATCCAAGCTTCCTTCTCTTTTTTTCTTGCGTTGTTTGCTATCAGCTGGAGGCCCTTAAATATTGTATTTCTCTTACCCACCATTCCAGAATCCCTTCCTATGCCTCTGAAAAATCCTCTCTTATACTAATGTTCAAATGTAATTAGTTTTACATAAGCAAATTTATGTTGTTTCATGTGTAAAATATTTTTATACACTGTATACATTTTTCAAGTATGTAAGTACTTTATCTCCTGTCTGTTTATACTTTTACTCAATTAATTATGAAGAGCACTTAAGCCACCTTTCAGCAAAAATGCGAAAATTCATAGTGAGCAGATATTTTCTGAGTGCTTATTAGGTACCAGACACATGATAAAATGAAATGCAAAATTTCAAATAAAAAGGGAGAAAGAGAAATAGATGTTATAAGCAAAACAAAACAAAATCAACAAACTCAAAACCAAATTATGCTGCAAAAAGATAAAACTTTGAAACTAAAGCTTTGCTCTGAGCTTCCTAATAGCTAAGGTAAAAAAAAAAAAAAACTTAATACATTTTATAATTCTGTTTGTTTAGCAGAAGGAATCATGTCAACTGATCAAGAAAATTTTCCTGACCCTTAAGTTTAAAAATTTTTCCCCCTTTAATATATTATTTAAAGGTTAGAGACCTTATTTACTATTTTTCATATCTGTTTGTCATCCAGTACACATCGATATGTATTAGGTAATCAATATTTAACCGAAGACCAGTCGATATTATTCTCATTTTTCTCCTACAGACATGAGAACCTATGAATTATCATATAAGGTACAAAGTAAGGGAACATAATCTATAATGCTGCCCTAACTTCTGATACCAATTATAAGTTCAAGGGTTCCCAATACTCAGGCTCAACAATTTGCTAGAAGGGCTCCTAGAACTCATTGAAAGCTGTTACATTCATGGTTATGATTTATTATGGGGAAAGATACAGATTAAAATTAGCCAAAGGAGAGATGCATAGGCAGAGTCCAGGAAGGTTCTAAATGTGGAGCTTCTAGTTGTCCTCTCTCCATGGAGTCATGGATATCATTACCTTCTCTCGGTAATAATATGTGACAATGTACATCATGAAGTATTGCCAACCAGGATGGTGACCCAAGCCTTGGTATCCAGAGGTCTTTAATGGGGCTTAATCACCAAAAGATATTTGACAACCTACATAACTGACCTCAGTCTCCATTCCCTCCAGAGGTGAGCTAATACCACATGACCCAAAGCGACCCCCCCCCCCCACTACCACCACTTTGTGTGGCTCAATTACGTTGTTACTAACTGGCTGGTCTAAGGTGTCCAGGTAAACAGAGACACTTTTATAAAGGCTGGACATTCCAAGGGCTTAGCAGTTATCTCCCAGCAATTGAGGACAAAAGCGAGACGTTTCTTTGGGTAAGGTTAATTCTTTATTACACATGGTCAACACTATGGTTCATGAATCCAGTGTCTGCTTTGATCAGGATGCCACGGACTGGTTTATTGGGGGACACAACTAGTACTCTCCATGATATGGAGTGCTAAATTTGAAAGATAATCCTTGACTTTCCCTTTATTCATTAAACATGAATTTAGAAAATAAAACCAATAAAATAAAATAAAACAAAATGTTTGACCCTGTTCTTCTTTATAGCATATGATTTATATTGAAATAAAAAGTTTCAACATTTTGGAAAAAAGTGTTTCTTCCTTTTGGCAGCTTTAAAAAGTCCTATACATTTCAGGAGTTCAAACACGGACATTTCATCTAGAGGTATTTGTTTGTTTTAGCCATTCTCTTTGTCATTCTAGATCTCTAAGTTTTATAGCTTTAAAATTCCAAGATATTCTATTCCATTTCTTTTAAGTGCTATCTTTCAGTGGGTTTTTTTTAAAAAAAAAAAACACAACATTTTTTAAAGATCTTTATTCTCTTTTAATCTCTGAACATCCCCCAGGTTTGTTTTCTTAAGATGTGGAAAGCAGAAGTTCACTTCTTATTCCAGGAAGCACTAGTTTTGAGGAGCCCAGGGTAAATTAAGCTCCCTACTGTAAAGTAAACTCCATGCACGCAGAGATTTTTTTGTTTTACTTTCCCACATGTGCCCCCAGTGCCTTGCTTTATTTGACACATACATATACTCGGTATGTATCTGTTGTGTCAAAGAACAGTTTTTAAAAAGTTAAAAACCTAACCCTTGCATAAATCTAAAGCAAGCATGTATCAAAGATTTGTTTCACTCATTAAAGAGAGAAACCAAGAGAGATAGTAAAGTTAGCCCTAAAATAGGCACTGAAAAATTGCTGGGGTAAGATTATTAGGTTAGATTTCTAAAATGGTTACTATCATCCAGGACAATAAAATTGTAACTATGGGCTTTTCTACTGCACAGAAATCATTTGTATTTCTACCCGGAGAAAATTCATTCGTGTACTGTCAAGCTGTTCTTTGTGGCCTCAATGACTCCCTGAGTGCCTGCACTCACCCTGCTTGCTTTTAACTTTTACCTAGTTATTGCCCATTTCTGGGTGCCCATCCTTACCTTGTGTGTTTCAGCGGTAAGCCTCCTGATGACTTTCCCAATTTACCCCTTCCCTCCTCTCCACGTTGACCCAGTTACATTCAAATTATCCAAAGGTTTCCCAAGTGCCACAAGCTACTTTATCTGTGACTCCAATGAAGGCACGGACCCACGAGTCCTTGCTGTGTTCTTTCTCTGCATGCAGTGACCAAACTTTTAGCTTTGGGTGACTTTATGTGACCCTCTGAGCATACCAAGCTCTCTAGGACCTGTGATAAACTCTTTAATTTCGCATGCCTTTCCAAGTATAATTTCTCAGGCTTTGTCAGAGTGATCCTTAATAACCCCACAAGGGGGACTTACTCCCCATTACAACCCAATTTGCATTACTGTCACTTTTTCAGAAATTAATATCTATCCTTTTAGAGTTGCAGAGTATTCTAATCAATAGTAAAAAGGAAGCCAAATGAAGTATTCCTAGTAATGTTGGAGAGTTTAATCTCATCTGTCAGGTCAGGGAATTAAAAGGTATCTCCTTTTTGATTTCCAAATGCAGAAACGGTTAATAGTTTATTGGTAATTTGATTGGTTGTATATTAGGTCAAGTATTTTACTTCAAGCTACTTTAAGTCTGTTTATTCAAATTCAGGCATTTAATAGATACTCAAAATATATTTATAGAATTGATAAATAAAGGCAGAGTTTATCTAAGTATTCTGGCTCTGAAGGAGGCATGTCCAAATAATGTGGTGTTGCAATACCACTTTTTTTTAATGTTTATTTATTTATTTTGAGAGAGAAATAGAGAAACAGAGAAAATAAGCACAAGAGGGGGAGAGGGAAGGAGAGACACTATGCCAAGCAGGCTCCACACTGTCAGTGCAGAGCCCCACATGGGGCTTGAACTCATGAAACTAACCATGAGATCATGACCTGAGCCAAAATCAAGAGTCAGATGCTTGACTGAGCCACCCAAGTGCCCCCACAATACCACTTGCTCATGTTTACAAAAGCAGTGAGTAGTGGGGAGAGTGGGGCTGTAGAATCAGACTGATACAATTCAAATCCCAATTCTGCAGGGTATTGGTTATATGGTTTCCAGGAAACCACTTAACTTCTCTGAGCCTTAATTTCCTTTAAATAAAGTGAGGATAATAATATATACCTTACCAGCATGTTGTAAACACTGATACCTACATAAAGGATTGGTTATAATTGGGCAAATTGCCTCATACACATTTGCAGCAAAAAGGTAAAATATAGTTGTCTTAGTTCAGGCTGCTATAACAAATTATTATAGAATGGGTGGCTTAAAGAACAAACATGTATTTCTCACAGTGCTGGAAGCTGGGAAGTCCAAGATCAAGGTACTAGCAGATCTTGTGTCTGGTGAGGTCAGTTTTCTTGGTTTGTAGATGGCCACCTTCTCATAGTATTCTCACAGCAGAGAAAATGAGAAGAAGCAAGCTGTGTCTGCCTCTTCTTATAAAAGCACTAATGCCTATGAAGCTTCACCTGTTGACTTGATCACCTCCCAAAGGCCCCATCTCCAAATGCGATCACAGTGAGGATTAGGGCTTCAACCTATGAATTTTAGGGGACACAAACATACAGTCCATAGCAACAGCATAAACATGATAAAAATAGGACATGAATTTTCTATCATCTAACAAAATAATAGAAAGAAATCACATATGATAAGAGATCAAAGCAGAGACTGAGGACTAACTTCTCCTTTTAAAATCTGTGACAATTTTCCATTAGGCAAACAGAAATGAAATGTTACTATTATTTACCTTATTATTGTTTTAACTTTAAAAATTATTTGGGGTATAGTTTGAGGGATTTATTATTTGGTGATAGGAAATAGTTTCTTTGTAGCTTGCTAACTTTTGAAACCCAAGAGTATTGCAACTGGATGGTGATTTCTAAGTGATTGGTTTCTGTTTAAGTCCTTAATTCAGGTAAATGTTCTGGTTATTTTTGCTGTGTAACAAATAAACCCAGAATTTAGAGGCTTAAACCAATCATGTTATGCTCAAAGGTCCCATGGATCAGGAATCTGGAGAGGACATCACAAGGATGGCCTGCCTCTTTTCAGGTTGTCTGGGGCCACAGTTGGGAAAACATGGAGATCAGGGGTGACTTCATAGCAGGGAACTAAAATCATCTGGTTTATTCACTCATATGTCTTATTCCCAGGCTGGCATGACTTGAAGACTGGAGCTTCTTGCCAGAGCATCTATATCATACCTCTCTATGTGGTTTTTGGCTCCCTTTCAGCATAGTGGCCTTAGGGTAGCTGAACTTCTTACACGGTACCTCAGGCCTCTCGGCCTAAGTATTCCATCAGATAATGCAGAAGCCATATTGGCTTTTATGACAGTCTTAGAGAGCACACCACATCCATTCTATATACTCTAGTGGTCAAAGTGGTCAGAAGCCCACTTAGATTCAGGGGGAAAGAACATAGACCCTACCACTTGGTTAAGAGGGTGGCAGGGTCATATCGTAGCAGAGTGTGGGATAAAAGGTATTGTTGTGGCCATCTTTAGAAAATAAAATTGGTCACAATGAATGATTTTGTAGAGGCCCAATTCACATTAGTATATGAAAAGAAATGTGTTCTGTAGTTATCAAGGGTATTTGCTTGTAGTTGTTCTGTTGTCACTGCCCTGCATTCAATGAATCACACACAATTTTCTTTGTGATGGGCTTTTCTTTTATCTTTTCCCTAATGTTGCATTTTCTTAGTTTGGGTTCATTACCTCACTGATAAAGCTATTTTAATATTTAATCTATTCCCAGTTTCCAAATCATTTTCTCAGGTGCCCATCAATTCCTCATAAGTGGCTAATTTAAAAGGCCTTTGAAGCATGACTGCATCTAGCTAAGGCAAGTCTAAATGTCAACCTTGGAAGCATCCAGTGACATTCAGATGACTCCTCTCAGTGTAAGAGACTCATTTTTCTATCATGTGGTATAGCTTGTCAAAAGAGGGCCAGAAATGGTGCTTTTCCCACCCAAAATTTTTAGTGCTGTTGAAAGAGCTGGCACTCTAGAATCACGCAGACTTGCTTTAATCCCAGGTGCCCCAGGTAGTTGTGTGAAATTCAGAAAGTTTCTTAAAAATTATGGAGAGGTTTCCTCCTCTATATACTGACGATAAAAGTCTCTGCTTTCTAGAATCGTAATAAGGAACTTAAATAGTCCAAGAAGTTTCTGATGTACAGCTGGTTTATAGTAAGAACTCAATAGTAGCTAATAATAAGAAAAACTACCTTTACTTTTTCTGTGTTCATAATTTTCTTTCAATGTAATAAGTCTTGACCAGGTTCTTGCACCCAGTATGCCAATTTCACGAGACAGGTGAAGGAGGAAGTGTCCACACTAGGAATGATCTTTGAAGAAGACAGCTTTCTCTTCTTTAGCCTTGGAACAGAGGTGGTGGGGGTTGGTGGCAACAAAATGTTCACCTGAGAACAATGGTAAACCAGGGAAGGCAACTTTGGGAGCCTGGGGTTGATGGAGGCCATCCTTTTCGAGTGGTATTTTGTCTCCTCTTTCTTCTCTATGGATAGTGATTGGATTGTTCAAAGGGCAATAAAAATTTTTTAATGTTTTCAATTGAGATATCCCTTGGCAGGACTGCCACAAGATAGTATACACCTCATTGTAAAAATATATACATAGTAGGGGTGCCTGAAGGCTCAGTCTGTTAAGTGTTCAACTTTAGCTCAGGTCATGATCTCACAGTTCACGAGTTCAAGACCTGCATTGGGCTCTGTGCTGACAGCTCAGAGCCTGGATCCTGCTTTAGATTCTGTGTGTGTGTGTGTCTCTCTCTCTGCCTCTACCCCACTTGTTCTCTCTCTTTCAAAAATAAATTAAAAAAAAATATGCATACATATAATTTTTTCCCTTATGTTCATTTGTTTTGTTTCTTAAATTCCACATATGATTGGGAAGAAAAAAAGAGGAAAACCAAGAACAGACTCTTAACTACAGAGAACAAATTGATGGTTACCAGAAGGGAGGTGGCAGAGGGGTGGGGGTTAAACAGGTTATGGGAATTAAAGAGTGCATTTGTCTTTGGTGTTTATATGGAAGTTTTGAATAAATTCTACACCTGAAACTAATACTACACTATATGCTAACTAACTGGAATTTAGATAAAAACTTGAAAAAACAGATACACATATTTAGTAAATTGTATAAAACTTTGTCAATGTAAGCCATGTTAGACATAAAATACAAAATGTAAGATAGAATTTTGTTCTTTTGTCCCTTGGGATTTCTCTACTTAAAATTGCTCTTTAATCTCCAATTATTGTAATCATCATTATAAAGACGAAAACTGCTTATTGAATTATTTTAAGCTGTAAGAAAGCTTTAATTGACTTGGATTTATGTCTTTTCGTATGGCAGGTGGTGAAGTTTACCAAATCCTTTGAACTGATGTCCCCAAAGTGCAGCGCTGATGCTGAGAACAGGTAGGGCTTGTGAGTTTCAGGTTTGTCTTTTGCCCCCTGGTCTTTGGTCCTTGGTGTTGGCAGCATTGTGTAATCCTGTGAGGATAGGAGTTCTTTCTTTAGATCAGCAAATGCAGCCAAATATCATCACTCTTCTATATTTCATGGCTTAAATAAAAACTGTTGCCTATGTATGTCAACTATTCTTCAATAGTAAAAATTTTTAAGAAACTATGGCTGAAAAATACATGTGTATACACTGCAATATAAAACTGCAAACAAATGAAGTCAAGTTTTAGATATTTCCTAATTACAAAGGCAGCCTAATTTTCTGCTTTATTCTGGCCCTTTGCTTCTCTCCTTCCCTTTTGTTTGTTTATATTTGGCCAATAATATACCCTTAGGAGAGTGAATCCCGTAATTCATTTTTGTTCCCATTGGTATCTCTGAGGTAAAAGTGAGGGGTGGGGACAGTCAGTGAATTTCTGTTAGCTTTGAACTGCCCTGAACACTAGTTGGGCTGCTACAAAAGAGGATTCTGTTTACTTTGGTCACTTCTAGAAGAAGGGCTAAACAATAGTGAAATTGACCAAAATGCAGAAATGTGGAGAAAGACAAGTAAAGCATTTATATGACAGCATGATGATGATAATGATGATGTTAATACTGATACCAGTGCTATGTGCATCACTGAATCACTTCCATTCACTGAGTACTAAGTATGCCAGATTCTGTCTAAAAGTTTTATATGCATTTAATCCCCCAAAATAATCCTATGAAGTCAGCATCATTACTCCTGCATGACAGAGGAGAAAACTAAGGTTCAGCAAGTTTAAGTGACTTATTAAAGGTTCTGTAGGCAATAAGTGGTAGCCACATCCAAGGACAAGGTCACCTAGATAAACCTCTCCTAGCCTCTGAACTTTAACCCCATTGCCACACATAATTTACTGCCTGGTACTTAATCTCATATAGTGAATGTCTGTTGGGTTAATGTTTCCCAAATCTGGCTGATCAGTCAGAATGAAGCTTGGAGAACTTGATAAAAACAATTCTCAGAACCCTCACTGAGAGATTTGATTCAATATGTCACAATTGAAGTCCTAAAGATCTTTAGATGTATTCAAAAGGTTCCCTGGGTACTACCTGCTTCAAGATGTAATATTCAAGGGTAATTTGATTTTATGTATCTATTATTGCCTTAAGTTTGGGAAATAGAAATCAGTACATTAAAATCGACACTTCATTTAGTTACTTTAATTTTTATTCAGTGCATGAAATTTAAAAGAGGTCTTTGCTACATACTATATAATTCCATTTATAGGGCGTTCTTGAAAAGGCAATATTATAGAAACAGAAAGCAGACCAGTAGTTTCCAAGAGCTGGAGACAGAGAGAGGGGTTTACTACAAAGGGACAGAGGGGAATTTGGGGATGTGATGGAATTATTCTATGTCTTGCTGTAGTGGTGGTTTATGACTGCATTCATCAAAATTTGTAGAACTGTACACTTAATTTTACTGTCTGTAAACTATACCTTAAAAAGGGGGAAAGGGGGCCTTTTGTAATAGGTTTTTGTTTTCATGAAAACATATTTATGTCTGCATCCATATCTCATGTCATCTAATCTACATCTAAAAAAGAGTTACTAATGGTGTACTGAGCAGTTTTCTTTCTTTCTTTCTTTCTTTCTTTCTTTCTTTCTTTCTTTCTTTCTTTCTTTTTTAATTTTTTAACGTTAATTTATTATTGAGAGACAGAGAGAGATAGAGCAGGGAAGAGGCAGAGAGAGAGGGAGACACAGAATCTGAAGCAGGCTGAGCTGTCAGCACAGAGCCCCCAACACGTGGCTCGAACTCACAAACCGCGAGATCATGACCTGAGCCAAAGTTGGACGCTTAACCGACTGAGCCACCCAGGCGCCCCTGAGCAGTTTTCTTAAAATTTTCATGTAAAATAACATGAAATACATTAGAAAAAAATGTGTATTCATACTTACTCCTTTAGCTAGTAATGGCCTCATTAAATTCTCCCTCATATATATGCGGGGGGTGGGGGGGGAGGTTTATGGAGTTATTAAAACACAAGCTTTGAAATCCTAGTGCTTCGATGTTGTTCTTTTTTATGCTACTGAATGTGTCCTCTTGGCCACTGCAGAGTTAAATATTTCTGATCTTCTGATTATTTTTAATGCTGAAAGAATTTCCATGTCAAAATGAAATGACCCGAGGCCCAGACTGCCCTTGGCTAACTTTCTGATAATAAAGAAAGAAAGAAGTGGAGAAAGAAAGGTCAGATTTTCTTTAAAAAGACATTTGAAAAGTGCCTTTGAACTTTGACATTATGAAATAGTACTCTCCATCATTCTATTTGTGGCCTTTAAATTACTATAGAATCTTCATTTATCTCTGAAGACCTTTTCTGCATTGTCTGGTAATTTCCCTCTTGTAGATGTGGGATCCTTCGGTCATTTATTGGAAGTTAAAGGTATAAAGACAAGTGGCTCTAGCATTTACTTTGCCAGAGGCTGTAGAAGAGTCATTGAAACAGGCTATGAGTCTACAAATCACAGCCTGCTCTCAATACGTTGTAAATCTTTCCTTTAACCTTTCATCACTTAGCGTCTTCACTATAGATAATGTCCATTAGAAACCTTAGTCCTCTGGACATCATTCAGAGTTGTAATAGAATAACTTTTGAAGATAATGTCTATGACACAATGCAACAGTGTTTCAGGATACTTGTTTAATTCTGATGAATTCTGGCTTAAGGCTTGCTGATTTTTATAGACAGTCCTTGATGACTTCTTTTAAAAACCAATTTTGTTGCTGACTCATCATTTTTACATATTGCCCTGTAGGGCTACCTCCTTTGTCATGGCCCCACTCCTCTTTGTCTTCATGTAACTAATACCAAGTAGTTTGAGAGTTAGAAATGATTTGATCCATTTCTCTCCATGAGGCATGTACCTCGTCTAGGGGCATCCTTGACAACTCCTCCAGTGATAAAATTCACACTCTGTCACCTTGAGCTTTTTAAGCTTATTGAGATTTCTTTTTTTTTTTTAAGTTTATATATTTAGTTTGAGAGAGAGAGTACAAGTAAGGAAGGGACAGAGAGAGAGGTGGGGGGAGAGAGAGAATTCCAAGCAGGTTCCATGCTCCATGCTGAGTCTGCACCATGAGATCATGACCTGAGCCAAAATCAAGAGTCGGATGTTCAACTGACTGAGCCACCCAGGTGCCCCCCACTGATAGATTTTTTTTTAATTTTATTGATTGATTGATTGATTGATTGATAGAGATTTCTAATTGTTACAAAGGCACTTTGCATTCCTATAATTTCTACCTATGTGTCCTAAATTTGTCCATTAGAGATAGTTCTTCTTTCACTAGTTTTATTTCTTCATTCAGTAGCTGTATGTTGAATACCTACCCTGTGGTGGGAACTCAGATAGGTAGTGGGGCTACAGGAGTTTTTTAAAAACCAGCAGTCTCTGCCTTCAAGGATCTCAAGGCCAATGAATGGGTGTAAGAGTAGCTTAAGAATTTAATATAACCATAAATAGATTTCATCAGGCCTCCATACCATAGCTGTAAATAGAATCACATTAACAGTGATAATTTTTACTTGGCTGCTTGGTCATTTCTCCCTTGAGTGTAAGACCCAGCCCCTTGCAAAAGCCACTCTTGAAGTAGTTCTGGAAGTCGCTGAGATTTAAACAAACAAAAACAAAACAATTTTATTGCATCATTTTCCCAAGTGTCCACTCCTAAATAGACATAACAGAGCAGCATCTTCTGGGCAGGGGCTTCCTTGCCCCTTCCAGAATTCATTGCACTGTCTCAGATGCACCAGTGGCCTTTTCAAACCTGAGCGAATCTGGGTAATGAGTGTAGAAGTGGGAAGAGGGCTCACTTTCCCTACCATGTGTTATAGTTTGTGGTTTGGCTCCAAACAGTCTTGCATGTACCTCATTTTTTCCAAATCTTTCAGTTACTAAAGCTTTTGTGTGTAGCCCTTATTTCTCCATAGGACTTGGACTTAGTCCATGGGGCCAGGTTTAGGAATTGGAACCCAGATTGAGGGCCAGCCACTAAGTTGCTCTCTTGGTTTCCCCACCTTTCTTCCATGTTGGCCACCAGGTTTAGATGCTCAAAACCTCCCCCTCACAGTCCCTTTCTCTCCGTGCACATTATTTTGTGCAAATAAATGCATTTTCATATGCAGATGTATCTCAGTTTAGGTTCTTATGTTCTACTATCAAGTAGACTTGGTGACTGCAAAGCAATTCAGTACGTTCTGTAAAAGGTTTGTGTAAGGTGGCATTTTAATATAGAGGAGGGACACCCAACTCATCTGGGTAAAAATGGAAGCTGATGTTCAGGGAAAGTTCTTGGATGTGGTGAATCTTCAATTAGGTCCTGTAGGGTAATGGAAAGTTAGTGACACAACTAACTTCCAGGAGGAGGAAACATTGTAAACAAAGGCACAGGATCTTTAATTTGGGCTGTGAGCTGTTGTCCTAAAGGTCATCATAATTGATGGTGATGGCCCTTAACTCCTTGTAAGGGCATCCAGCTGCCCAGAATGCCATCTGTTTGGGGCAAGAGTCTTATCAGATCCTTCTGAAATGCTCAAACCCTTTTACTTGGCCTGGAGATTGGCTACATGCTTACTCATAGGGGAGTAATCACAGACAGTGACATTGAGATTTGTGTCTTGAAAAATCATCTGGGCAGTAGAGTGGATGAAGGACTAGAGGAATGGTAACTAAAGCCACCAGGGGATTAAATCTACTACCTTACCACAGTGGCAATGGTTCAGTACTGGAAGACTGTCATGGATCTGCTGCCCTTATCTTTTCCATGTTAGAAATTGCTAATCTTAGACAATTTTTATATTTCATGGTCCCCAGACTCTTTGCCACCCTTTTTATTCTCCCGTGTATGTGTGCCCCAGCTTGCCAGAGTCCTTCTTAACATGTTGTTTCCTAGAATGGGACATGACTTTCCAGTTTTTTCCAGAATCAGAACAGATCAGAAAGAGATATGTACCTGGCTTTTTCACAATACAATACTGTTAATGCATTGATTATTTCCAATCACTGATGTTGTCAATGCTGACTTAAAAAAAAAAAAAAGATCCTATCTGATCCATTCGATGCTCCTCTTCCTCAGATCTCACTATTAGAACCTTTCCTATGAAGCCTAATTTAAGAAGATTTAGTGAATCAACCTGAATAAACTTTCTTGGGTCTCTTATCCAACCTTTAAAAACCTCTTTTCTATCCTCAGTGGGAACACGTAGTGTGAATGATCATGTGTACCATAGAAATAGAAAAAGAGGGGTGCCTGGGAGGCTCATTCGACTAAGCATCCGACTCTTGGTTTCAGCTTAGGTCATCATCTCATGGCTTTGTGAGTTCGAGCCCTGCAATTGAGCTCTGTGTTGGCAGCAGAGAGCCTGCTAGGGATTCTCTCTCTCTCTCTCTCTCTCTCTCTCTCTCTCTCTCTCTCTTGCCCCTCCCCTCACTCACGCTGTTTCTGTCTTTTATTTTTTATTTATTTATTTTGAGAGTGATAGCAGAGAGCCTGCTAGGGATTCTCTCTCTCTCTGTCTTGTCCCTCCCCTCACTCACGCTGTTTCTGTCTTTTATTTTATTATTTACTTTGAGATAAATAAATAAATAAAAAAGAAATGGAAAAGAACATTTATGGTCATCTTAACCATATTTGTATTTAGTTTGTATTTAGTTTGAAATATATTTGGCTGGATCCTATTGATGTTTTCCTAGGTATAAATATGGATGCTACTTTGGAAATTGCACTTTCACAGCTATGCTACTTAAGGTATTTAAAAAACCCAAAAAGCCAATGTCTAAAATTTCTAGAAGGTAACAACTGACTACAGGGGAATTTTTCACATTTAATGGAGTATAGTGGAAATATTGTTATTTAAAACTGAAGCTCTGTAGCCACTTTTGCCTTCTGAGAATAGGGGAGTTGAGGGGACAAAATGTATTTTAGTGGGAAGCAATCCTTTTTTTTTTTTTTCAATTTAATCTTTATGCTGTATTTTTTCATTTGTTGTGACTGGAAGGAGAGAAGAAAAATAAAGCTAGAAGTCTTGGAACAGCTAAAGGGCAAGATCTTTGGTTTAAGGAGCCTTTCAGCATTGCAGGTCAGCCTGGAGAGTGGAGAGTTAAAATGTTCTGTTTGAAAAGATGAGGACAAATGGCAGGCAGAATAATGGCTCCACAAAGATACCAGTTCCTAATCCATGGAACCTGTGGATATTACACAGCAAAATGGATTTTGCAAGTCTGATTAAGACTCTTGAGATGGGGAGAATTATCATGGATTATCTGAATGGCCCAGTGTGATCCAAAGGGTCCTTATAAATGGAGGAGATGTGAAAACAGAAGCAGAGATCAGAGTGATGTGGTCTGAGAAAGACTTGACCTGCCATTGCTGGCTTTGAAGATGGAGGAATGGGGCCGTGAGACATGGAGGATGTGGGCAAGGTGTATAGTTGGAAAAGGCAAGGAAATGGATTCTCCCCTAGAGAATGGTACAAATTGTAGGATAATAACTTTGTGCTATTTAAGGCACTTAAGTTTGTGGGAATGTGTTATAACATCAATAGGAAACCAATATAGAGGGTTGAATTTAAAGAGAGTCCAAGAAGAAGAAATTTCAGGAAAAAAATTAAGGAGTAAGGAGAGGCGAACCATGTCTTCAAGAATTAAGGAGACTGAGAAACATGGGCAGAGGCTGAAACTTGTGGGGAAAACATGGCCAGTGAGGAATTCCCAAGTATGGGACAGGTAAAAGATTTGTCTATATGTTGTGCTCATTTTTAAAATATTACACCCACTTTGTCCTTTGCTTACTGTCTTCAGTTGTTACTAGAACTCTGGTGTCTAATCCAAAGTCTCTTATGTTCAGTCACTCTTACCCTACAAAATTAAAAAGTTATACTTTTATAGACCACTTCTGAATATGTAAAGATAGAAAAAATAAGAGATCTTTCTTTTAAATGTTATTTCAGTAAAACTTGTTTCCCTAATGCAGTGGGTTGAATAGTGTTGTCTCAAAATTTGTGTCCATCTGGAACCTTAGAATGGGTTGATTAAGGATCTTGAAGTGGAATTTTGCTGGATATGGGGTGGGCAGTAAATCCAATGACTGATGAAGACATAAAGGGACAAAGGAGAGAAATCCATGTGAAGACAGAAGCTGAGACTGGAATGATATATGCAAGTCTAGGAACACTTGTTCCTGGAAAAAGCAAGGAAAGATTCTCCCCTTGAGCCTTTGGAGGGAAGATGACCCTGCCAATACCTTGATTTGGGTCTTCTGGCCTCCAGAATTGTGAGAGAATAAACTTCTGTTGGAAACCATCAAGTTTGTAACAATCTGTTATGGCAGCCCTAGGACACTAATACACTCATTAAATGAGGAAGATGAAATAATGGCTAGTAAATGTCTCTTCTAGTAACAAAGTTCTGGGAGGCTATGAGTCTATGAATCAACTGTTGTGCATTATAGTGATTTTTTTTTATCAATTAAGGAAAGAGAACTAACTTATTGAAAGACTCATATGTCACATTTGTGTCGTTTAAGTTAATTTCATGAATGCCCAATGAATTAGACTTTATTGTTCTCATTTTACAAATGAGGAACCTAAGGCACAGAGAGGTTAAGTAATTTGTACACATTTGCAGGTTACTAAGTATTGGATTTTTTAGTGTGAGAGTAATGCTACTGGCAGTGCTCCCTGCCTTCCTGCCGGCTTCTGTCTGGAAGAAATTCTCTTGGCCATCTAATGCTCACTCTACTAAGACCAAGGCCCTAATTGGGTTTAGATGTTGTTTAATATATCTTTAACAAGATTATACTATGATCTGGCATTGAAATAAACAGTTACTGTTTCAAAGAAAAACAAGGAAACAAGAAATGGAGTGTAAATTTGATATTAGTGATGAAAATGTTTATTGTTGGGAAACTGGACACAAGTCTAGATGTTCTTGCAAAGCAACAACTGAAGAAACTCATAAGGAGGTGAAGTGAAGCTATGTTTTGTTACTGAAATGCATACTGAAGGATCACTTATCAATGCCAAGTCATGCAACTGAAGACAAGAAAAATTGCCAAAGCATTCACAATAAATTAATACAATAAGAGGCTGGCGTAACCAACTTCATGAATGATGTGAGGCTGTTCTTTATTAAAAGCTTGCAATGTTTTGGAAGCTGTTGAATTTCCAGGGACAAGCGATTCAATTAAGAAAAAAGGAAACTATGAACTTAGTCAAATAGAAGATGCTAAGAAAATCCCTGTGTCATTTGACATGCCTGTCAATGCCAACAGTGCTAAAATAATCAACATCAAGAACATAGATTACAGGGGTGCCTGGGTGGCCCTGTTGGTTCAGCATCCAACGCTTGATTTAGGCTGAGGTCATAATCTCATGGTTTGTGAGATTGAGCCCCACGTCAGGCTGTGTGCTGAGAACACAGAGCCTACTTAAGATTCTCTCTCTTTCCCTCTCTCTCTGCCCTTCCCCCACTCACTCTCTCTCTCTCTCTCTCTCTCTTTCTCTCTGCCTCTATCTCTCTGTTTATCTCTCTGTCTCTCTCTCAAAATAAATAAAAAACTTTTTTAAAAAAGTACATATATTACAAAATATAGCATTTCAACATGATGCCATGTGTAATGTCACATGGTTAAAACTTGCCACCATATTTAATTTTAAACAATAAAATCAAACTAAATGTGGGAAACAGAATTCCCGGGCCCTCACCTTCAGTTGTCATATCCATAAATATGTTACATTACATGGCCAAAGAAACTTGCATTTGTAATCAATTGACATTAAAATGGGGAGCTTATTCTGGATTATCTAGGTGGCCCAGTCTCCTCACGCTTGTGAGCTCTTAAAAACTTAAGAGCTTTCTCCCAGTTGAGGACAGAAAGGGAAGTCAGAGAGATGTAGCAGATAGGGAATGTCAGAGGTTTAAAGCACAAGTAGGGGTTGACACATATTGCTGGCTTAATTATAGAAGGGGCCATATGGCAGCTGAGCTGATGAATGAGCAACGTACAGCCATGCACAATAGAAGACCAGGAGCCCAAATAACCTTCCAAGTTATGTTAGGTCTTGATGCAGTTTTATTTTTTAATTTAATTTAATTTATTTTTTAAAATTTATTTAGTTATCTTGAGAGAGACAGAGAGAGGGAGAGAGAGAATCCCAAGCATGCTCTGCACTGTCAGTGCAGAGCCCAGTGTGGGGCTCAAACTCACGAACCATGAGATCATGCATGACCTGAGCCAAAACCTAGAGTCAGACATTTAACTGACTGAGCCACCCGGGTGCCCCTTGATGCTGTTTTAGACGTGTGGGTGCACAGTTAAAGAAGTGCTGGTGGTATGGCTGGACAACAACAACCCCTTAAAATTTCTGTCTACAAACCAACTAGAGATCACTTCAGGAAAGATTATCAGTCTGGTTTGGCTAAAAACTTTTCCAGGGACACTTCTTACTAAGTTCAATAGAACAGCAGCAGCAAAACTTGTAGGAGGGTGCTGGCAGTTTGGAAGAGAGTCCTGGAGATAGTAGTAGAGCACTCTTCTAGTAGATGCTGCGTCCTCAGTATCCTGATAGCTCAGAGGATGATAACTGCAAACATCGATGACTCCATATTGAAAAGTGATTCAGAAGAGTGACACTGAGTTTGAAGAAATTTTAGAAATGTCTTAGGCAATTTATTTTGCTTACAAATTTTCCTTTTATACTTAATCAATTTGTATAGTTTAAATTCTCCTTCACAAATGGTATATGATAAAATTTATGTCTAATCTGAAATAAATAAGTTTAAAATAAGGTTCAAATATTGTAAGTGATAAGAACAAATTGCCTCAGCATTTTTTTCTCTTTTTTTGCTGTTCAAAAATAATAGTGCATGTTACATTCCATGGTATTGTAGATTCCATGAAATAATATGACCCTTCCACACATTGTTTCTCCTGTGGCTTTTCTGCCTGTCAGCTCATTTACACCTTCCTTCCCCTGAGGGTACATATATCTCAACTTTGAGAAGCACCTTAGGGGACCTTTAGGGTTTCTTTCAGTTTTTAGATTGGACAGCCCTATGATTCTTCTCAAAGTTAGTTTTCTGCATTGCATTTTTTAGGTCAGAATGTTGAAACTTACGTTTCAATGCCTTATTGATTTTTTTTTCTTTCCTTGCAATTCTGTGTGGAATCTAGTTTTGCAAACAAATTACTCTTTTCAGCAGTGGTTTGTAACCATTCCTCATCTCTCTGTAAGTCTTTCCTTTAGGCTTCCAGCCCCTATGGCCCAAATTTGGGCATTTTTTAAAGGGGAACGGACTTCTGTGATATGTGACTGTAATGAGACAAAAGTACCAGATGAGCTCTCAAATTGCTTCATGAGTCTGTAAATAAGATTCCCAGAGATGTTCTTTACTTTTGTCCAGCCGCAATGGTATATTCAGGAATAAATGTGGAATAGACCATATTAGCCTGGAGAGACTAAAGTATGATGAGAGAGGATTTTGTTTATTCACTTTATTGTGATTATACCCTGCAATCATATTGTACATGTTATAACCCTGAGATGTACTTGGCCCAGGCGAGATGATCTCTAGCACCTAACCAGATTATGAATAGGATTCTGGGCTTATGCTTCCAGAAAGTATGATGTAAGTCACCTTCATTTGGACATTGCCACTCAGCCCTGATGAGCCATTTGGGAATCAGAAATTCTGTCCCTACCTTGGAGAAAGTTGTTAAATGTCTTCACCATGAATCCTAACTGTGTGAGTTTCTTTGGGTATCCTTTAGATGGTGACTTTCAACCTTTTTTGACAACAAAAGATAGCCATATCTGCTTAATGTATAGGAATATACACAAGAAAATGCACACATGCTTATTAAAAGCAAGTTTTATGAAACTATACTTACCTTTACTATGTATGTATATTCTGATATATTCTATTCTTTAAAAAACAAAAAAACTGCTGTCCTAATGTACAAAATTAATTTCATGATTCACTACTTTGTTGTGACCCACAGTTTGAAAAACAGTTTTAGACTCATAAGCCTTGTCTGATTTATACATGTAGTGTGTGTGGCCTCAGTCAATGCCTATATTTGTTACTTTTTAATATGGTGGTTGTATGAAATATATTTCCCAAACATTCCAGAACTTTTTCACTCAGATATATGTTGTGCTTCAAATTTGGCACCTTGGGGAGTGTTATGTTTGTGTAAGTTTTTTATACCACTATTTAGGGCAAGTGAATGAAATGTGTTACATAATCTGTTGATAAGGTTGACAATCATTGAGCACTTTGAATATGTTATTCAACAGCCTTCTGGCCTCCATGGTTTCTGAACAGAAGCTATTAATCATATTGAAAATCACTTGTATGTGATGAATCACATCTCTTTTGTTGCTTTCAAGATGCTTTCTTTGTCATTGGCTTTCAACAGTTTAGTCAGAATGTGTCTATGTGTGGGTCCCTTTGAGTTCATCCTGCTTAGAATTTGTTGAACTACTGGAATGTATACATTAATATTTGTTTTAATCAAATGTGGGAAGTTTTTAGCCATTATTTCTTCAAATATTCTTTCTGCCCCTTTTCTTCTCTCCTGTCTTTTGGACACTCCCATTATGTATATGTCCATATGCTTGATGCTGTCTCACATGTCTCCGAGACATTCAATTTCTTTCATTCTTTGTCTTTCTGTTTCTCAAATCAGATATTCTTGATTAACCTATCTTCCAGTTTGGTAATTATTTCTCCTGGCTTCTCAACCCTTCTGTTGAACCCTCTTGTGCAAATTTTTCATTCCAGTTATTGTAGTTTTCAATTCTAGGACTTAAATTTTTGGTTCTTTTTAATAATTTCCAACTCTTTTTTGATATTCTGTATTTGGTGAGACATTGTTCTCATATTTTCCTTTAGTTCTTTAGATTTAGTTCTCTTTGTTATTTTGAATATATGTATAATAGCTCAATTAAAGTCTTTGTCTAGTAAGTCCATCATCTGGACTTACTCAGGGACAGTTTCTGTTGATTGCTTTTTTTCCTGTGTACTTCCCTGTTTCTTTCTATGTCTCAAGTTTTTTGTTGTTGTTGAAAACTGAATATTTTAAATAATATGGTGTGGAAACTCTGGAGATCAGATCCACTTACCATTCACTTTGTTGTTTCTATTTGTTGCTCTTATTGTCGCTGCTGCTGTTTGTTGTTTAGTGACTTTCCCTGAACTATTTTTTGTTACATTTGGCAACTGAATTCTATGCTTGGTTAGCTTGTTGTGAACTCATGACTAGACACAGATTTCCTTAAAAGCCTTGAACCAGTAAATCTTCCATCCTCGCTGAGAAGATCTGTATGCATGTGGGTGATATCTTCAATTTTCTGACAGGAAGTTTATGTAGCTTTCACTTTCTGCTTACACAGAGCTTCAAGGTCAGCCAGAGATAAGGGATTAGGGCCTTCTTGGGGTCTTTCCTGGGCACACATACAACTCTGCAAATGAGTGTGCCCTTCTAGATTTCGAGGAATATGTCAGAGCTTTTCAAAACCCCTCTAGGAATATCTCATTTCCATGCTTCTTTTTTTCTTAAATTTTTTTAACGTTTATTTATTTTTGAGAGACAGGCAGAGCATGAGCGGGGAAGGGGCAGAGAGAGGGAGACACAGAATCTGAAGCAGGCTCCAGGCTCTGAGCTGTCAGCACAGAGCCTGACGTGGGGCTCGAACTCATGAACTGTGAGATCATGACCTGAGCCAAAGTCAGACACTCAACTGACTGAGCCACCCAGGCACTCTATCCATGCTTCTTTTAAGTTTTCTGGTCCACTTCTTGTTAGCTGCAACTGTTATCCCTGCCTACAGCAGTTGCAGTGTTAAACAATTGCTGCTGGGTTTTTTCCACAAATGTCCCAGAGGTGAAGGCTGTTCTCAGTGAGCAAGCCCCAAGTCAGTTCAAATAAAGACAAACTCTGTGAGTGAAGGTTTCCAATGGAGCTGCCAAACAGGTCAAATAATGACAATTCTCTGGGGATAGGACTTTTAGGGAGCTCTCAAACTTCCTTCTCTGCCAGCCGCTGCTAGGATTCTGACTCTCACAACTCACGTGATTATGTGACTGTTGGTTTTCCTGGCTACCCTAGAGTTGGGGAGTGGGAGATGGGAGTAAAGTCAGTTAAAATGCCCCAAAATGTGCTGTCTTTACAGAGATTCAACTGTTTCTCTTGAATAAACACTCCTCAGATTTTTGCAAGTCTTTTCCTTAATTTCCAGAGTTCTCAAAATGTTTATTTTGACAATGTTTGCTAGTGTTCTCACTGCTTTTAGGTGGAGGAACAAATTGTCAGTGGTCCTTAATCTGCCAATTTGGAAGGCTGTCCTCTTCTTTTTACCTTCTTTTAAATCTCTGTTACCTACAGTGATAGGGAATGGTAGAGAAATTCACACAATGGTGTAAGACAGAACATTTCCATAGTATGTGATGAATATGAATATATTGTTTTCCTGTTTTCTTCTTTATGGATTTTCCTTCTTCTCTGCTAGAAAGCATGTGCTAGGAAGCCTGTAATAGGTGTTTTGCATAAATAAGAATATGATACCTATTCTGAATTCAAGAAAATGAAGAAAACCTTTAAAATGTTAAAAACTAAAACAGAACCACCAGTCGTCCTGGAACAGAAGCAAGATTTGGTTTGATTGTTCTTGCTGTATAACTAACTTCCTTTAATATAAGAACCTTAGGGCATTCTTCTTTAATATCTACTGTCTAGCAAATTCAGGGCTGCTGAACCTCATCATGCCAATATTTAATGTTGCTAATTGAAGAAGAAAGATGCAGATAACCCAGGAGGCTCATTTTTATCCCCTTTCTGTTGTTTAGTGAGGAGATGTCTCAGCATTTCTGAGTTAAGCTCAGTTGAAGACAAGACTGGTACCAGAGACTGAACTCTGAGGCTCTCTCTTGGTATCAAGACCAGTTCTTTACCATGAAGTTCTATTATTACAGAATCAGCTATATATTTCCTGCTTCCTTTCTCTAAAAATATGCAGAGTGTTATGAGATTAAAGTGTTTCCTCTGAAACACTTTATGCCTGACCTCAGCATACCTCTCAGGGAGCCATGTCACTTTGATACCTCTGGGCTTGCATGTTTCCCCCTCAAAAATCCTATTTTATAAATACCCTCCATGACCCTAGTCTTGTATGTGTCCATGCACCATTTGCATGATGCTAATTATAAGAATTAAGTATCAGTGAAAGAGAGGAAACATTTGTAATGAAGTTGTGTATCTTCCAAAATCTTAAGAAAGTCAAGGACACATATTTCTCAAGTATCTAGCCTTTACCTCTTAAACATATGTAATTTCTGTCTTTTCTTTTTCCTGCCTTCGAACATGAAGATTCAAATAAAAGACAAACCCTATCATTACCCCTGTTTATTTTGGACCAATGGGCTTGTTACTCTAGTAAAACTGTCACAGAGGAGAATGAAAGCTATACAAATGTTCCATGAACAACAAGGCACATGAATAAGTACTGAGATCAAGCATAATAAAGTAACTTATGTAGGTCAGCTGTCTCTTAGATTGATGCTATGCAGTAAACAGAATTTTGGCAACTTGAAAGCCTTAATGATTGGTTTTTATGTTTGACTCACTTTCTTTTGTATGTCTGTTATTTAACGTTCTTGAGTTAATATTTTAACACATTGAGTCCACTTCTCCTTTCTTGGCATGCAGACACATGCCCGGGACTTGTTGGGAAGGTATGCCCTCAAAGATGGAAGAGCAGATAGATGGAGTTGGCCACAGCTCCCCTACAGAGAAATGTGATGGGGCTACTTGAAACATCTAGCGGGATAGGATTGTTAACTGTTAGTTCTGTTATCAACAATTTTGCTGTTTTCTCTTCAGCAAGTCTCCATATATGACAATGATGACACAGTCAAAAACAGTTAACATCTCCCCTGACCCAGGAAAGAAGCAGTTAAATAAACAGGGCATGTCTCACCTTGGTGTATTTAATAAAACACTATCACAAAGAAAAATCTATGTGAGAGAAGGAGTTGATATTTTTTGAGAGCTTTTTGTGTGCCATGCATTCTTCAACATTACATTATTGTATCCTTAAACCATCTCTGTAAAATGAGTTTTATTTCCTCTATTTTCCATTATGGAAACTAAGAGTCGTTAAAATTTTATCTGTAGTCTTACAACTGCAAAATGTTAGACCAAGATATGAAAACCCCCCTCCAGATTTGCTTGGCTGTGAAACCAAGCAGTTGTCACTATACGATGCTAAATTGTAGACATCAGCCACTCACAGTGATGCCATCTGACACCCATCCAAGAGTCACAAGACTCTTCCCCAAAGTGACACCAACTCCTGGGGGTGATAAATTTCATCATTCTAATTGTACAACTTGAAGAAATGAAGGATAGAAAATGTACTCTTTGGTTACCATGTCTTAATTTCTAATAACTAGGGAATGCCTAAAATGAGAGAAATGAGAATGTGATGAAGTGTCCTTAGGCAAGACCATAAATGTAAGTCCATTAGCAGGTCACAATAAGCTTCAGGGACTTCTGCAACTTAGAGCATCTTCCTCTCCTGCCACACTGCGAGAATTGACAGGCTAACTCTGCTTGCTAATTACACTCTCCCCCACTACTTTTTATGACTAAAAGGTTTGTTTGGTAACCTTCAAAGATACACTGAAGCCAGTAGGGGATTATTCATGTCCCAGTTCGGGGTTTTCAAGACTCTCCTGCTGGGGTGCTAGCTTTGAGTCCCACTGGTATTGACTTAGTTCCTTAATCTCCTAATTGAAAGACAACTTCAAATAATGTTGCAGAGCTCAAGGCTTCAGGAAGGACCCAGGGTTAGATAGATTTACCTGAAAAGAAAAAGTAAGGAATGGAGTTTCTCTTTGAGATCCAAAGTTCAGAACGACCTCTAGCCTGTGAAGCAAAATGGCAAATAGTACCAGGCATGACCTACAGATCAAAAATCAATTTTTGTTTGCAAAGCATAAAAAAGAAATATCTGTCCTAAAGAGTTCTTGGAATTCCTGCCTCTTCGCCTTTCTGCATCCTGCCCCCACTGGATAATACTCAAGGTATCAGAGGGCAATTGACAATCCCTTGACAATGAGAAAATAGACTGTGTCTGTGTTGAAACATTCTGCTCCTAATATATATTTTTAGTTATATATTTAGTGATATATTTTTAGTTAATGGTCAGAGTTTTCATTAATCATTGATAGCACGTCAAGGAGAATGTATTAGTGTAGTCTTGAAAATGTTAAATTTGAGGTGCCTGGAGATGACCTTGAAGAAGTGTCCAGAAAATGCTTGGATATGTATGTAGGGATGTCAGGATTCATTGGGCTGCTGGTGTAGATTCGAAAATCATCAGTATATATTTAGTTGTGGATACAAAGTATGTGCATGGAACCACACAGTATATGTGTTGGCCTCTGCCACTGTAGCCTTGGTGATCACTTCCACCATGTATCCTAAGTTTTAGCTCTAACATTTATCATATCAATACAGAAAACCTCACACTTCTAAAGCTTTCCTCATGCTATGGTTTTGTCTGGATTCTTTTTACCCTCTTCCTCTTCCAGATGACCTTTTACTTCAAAAACTAGCTTAGACCAACTTCCTTTTGGGAAGTGATTTTCCAAATACCATTCCCAACGCAAACAAAACTGATCCTTCTTTTCTCAGGTCTGGTAATGTTTTGTGTATTTTTCCTTTGGGGCATTTATCACAAACCATTGTCATTGTTTGTGAGCTCCCCAAAGGTGTGACCCCCCCTTTAGCTTCTTCCTATAACCTCTTTCTGTTTAGGTAGGGGCAGTACTGAGCTGACCATCCATATGCAGATGGGTTCCCACTGCCAACTTCTTTAAGCAAAAAGGAAAAGACTCTTATGGGTATGTTCATGCCAGACTTGCCCCAGAATTGTCCAGCACTTAGTAGGGGCCCAGCCCATGGTCATTCTTGAAAGAGCAAAGTCTTGGGAGTCTCTAGTGAAGGTTAAACTCTAGTGTTGAGAACAAAAATGTCAATACAGATACAGTCTAATGATTAACATTATTTTATTCAGATATTTTGTCTTCTACTTTAGAGACTCGTTTTGAGAATTAATTCTGAAAAATGGTCTTGAGTTATTTTCATATAATTTTCCGTGTTTGAATCTTTGGCCAAGATAGGTTTTTTTAGACAAGTGAAGATGGTGAAGTTACTTGTCTAGGGGTATTTTATTTTGTCTTGTTTTGTTTTACTTGTATTGATTTGCCTCCTCCACTACCCTTCATCTTGTTATCCTGAGGTTTATATCTACCTCACTGGCCCTCACTTAGGGGCAGCCGCATTTCAGGAATTATGTGTTTTCTATAATAGGGCAGTTCTCTTTTATCCTTCCGCAGTCAATATTTGAGCTCATGAAGCTCTCTTTGAAGTCAGTGGGAGTCTCATATTTGGAAGCAAGATACCACTGGGCAAGAAGACTAAACTGCATCCCTTGGCAGGAAACTCACTTAAAAACCTGCATCTTCCTATGCACCTGGTTCTAGTAAAATACAAGTAAAGGAACTCTTTACAATTTTCCTGTTATTTTAAACAAATTTTGATCTTAGGGAGGTCTACTTTTTTAAAGAGCTAAAATGAGCTTAGTGGTTAATTTTTACCTTTTAAGGAAGTTTCACTGAAGTTAGGTGATAACCTAGGTATTTATTTTCTTTTCTAAGACTCTTATTTCAAAGACTTGTTTTGTCTGCTGTTTTTTTTTCTTTAAGTCAGAATTTATTTTAACATCCCCACCAAAGGAGTCAAACTAGCATTATGACTTGCATACCAGAAGCTATTAAACATGGACAGATATTAAAACAAACTTTGTAAATATTTTTTTTTCAACGTTTTTATTTATTTTTGGGACAGAGAGAGACAGAGCATGAACGGGGGAGGGGCAGAGAGAGAGGGAGACGCAGAATCGGAAACAGGCTCCAGACTCTGAGCCATCAGCCCAGAGCCTGACGCGGGGCTCGAACTCACGGACCGTGAGATCGTGACCTGGCTGAAGTCGGACGCTTAACCGACTGCGCCACCCAGGCGCCCCACTTTGTAAATATTTTAATGGTCTATCAAAACTTTTGATTTTTCAAGAACAAATGAATGTCATATAGAATTTTAAGACATTTTTCCTCTCTCTGTGGTGCACTGGTTGGTGCGCAGTAAATGTCTTGGCAAAATATTTGCAAATCCACCGACAGTCACACCAGACATCCACTTGCATAAGATGATCAATAAGTGTCTTTTTCTTTTTGCCAAAAGAAGGGTCATCCCAGCCCTATTCCCTGCTTATACAGAGAAGGGTATGGGCAGAAACTAAAGGGACTGTTCAATGAGAAAACTTGTGACAGTGTAGACATAAGCAGTATGGCTTTAGGACCTAGGGGCCTAAATGCTATCAGAGCTTGGGGGAGAGGATTCCTTCTTTACTCCATGAAGCTTTGGTACCCTCAAGTGTCTGGCTTCCCTTAAGTGGCTTCCAAGGCTTTGACAAGGGGCCTTGAGTGAAAGAATAAGTCTCCTTAGAGACTAGGAGTAGGGAGAGGACTTGGAGGTGTCTGTGGTCTTACAGTTACGCACATGGCAGCTAAGATCCACTGAACTGGCATGATCTCATTTGCACCCACAAACTACAGAGTAATCAAATTATTGATGTATTTGTAAACTGCAGTAATTCTCCTTATCTTGGTCCTGGACCAAATTGAAAATCTTAGTGCTGGATTTGTTGGCCTTTGATATCTCTGGTCACATCGGGGGGCCCTATAAAATTGGTCAATTCAATTTTGGATATTAATTTAAGCTTCCAACAACCTATTAAAAAAATAAGACCTGTTACGGACGCCTGGGTGGCTCAGTCGGTTGAGCGTCCGACTTCAGTTCAGGTCATGATCTCACGGTTCGTGAGTTCGGGCCCCACATCGGGCTCTGTGCTGACAGCTCAGAGCCTGGAGCCTGCTTCCGGTTCTGTGTCTCCCTCTGTCTCTGCTCCTCCCCCACACGTGCTCTGTCTCTCTCTGCCTCTCAAAAATAAAGAAAATGAATTAAAAAATTAAAAAAAAAAAATAAGACCTGTTAGAAACTACCAACCTTGACTCTTCTTGGGGGGAACAGGATCTGGAACAAAGGTGATGGTCATCCCACCTCTATCCTGCTCAGATCCCATGTATAAGACTATTCTAGACTGTATTTCATACTCCAAAGGGCAATTAATCTTCAGGGATACACCTAGGGCTGGGATGGTGAGAATAAGGAAGGCATGCCAGAGCAGGAGTACCTGAAGGAATTGGAGCTGGTTGGAAAAGAATGATCTTAGGTGGAAGACTGTGGGGAACATGTTATTATTGCCAGATATTTCAAGGGCTGTCAGGTAATGAGATCCATGATCTACAAACCATGGGACTGGGAACAAAGGATGATTATTAGAAAGTAAATTGAGCTGCCACAAAATGGAATGGAATATTTTTATAGGTAATGAGTTCCCGGTCATGAAAGGTAATCAATTTAATATTAGCTGTCCATTTGTCGGAGAGATTGAAATGAGACCATTGTCAGCCCGTACAGCATCTCTGTGAAAATAGAAAAAGTACTTCCTTTAGATGGATGCAGTTCAAAGCCAACATGCACAACTAGGCTAGATGTCACCCTCCATTCATTCCTTGTACAGGGCACCCCTATGGGGGGCAGAACCTGCATTACCACACATGGCTGTGTCCATCTTACCATGTTCTGCTCCAACAGAAATCAATCGAAGGAAAGGAAACCACACAAAATAAAAGGACCTGCATAAATCAGAAGGAGTTGACCCACAGGACCTTTATGAAAGAACTGATCCTTTAAGCTAAATGTGTCCCTCAAGAAAAAGAAACAACTTGAGCCCTTTCCTTTATGATTAAATTCACAATACCTAGTTGCTGAAGTGTACAAAGGGTACTGTCACATGCAGAATTTACTCTAGAAGTTGCTAAAAAGTTGATACTTTAAAAAGACTGTTTACTATGGGCTAGATAGTATGTTAAACACTTGTATAAATTATTACCTTAATCTGAGCAATAACTAAGTAGGACTATTATACCCATTTTACAGATGAAGTGTAAGTAACTTGTCTGAGATCACTGCCTAGGAAGTGGCAAAATAGGTATTTGAATCAGATATATCTGATCTAAAATTCATGGTCTTACTCATAAAACAGAAATCATCTTTTTAAAAAAAGCAAGTTTGGGGCACCTGGGTGGCTCAGTCAGTTAAGCGTCAGATTTCGACTCAGGTCATAATCTCATGGTTCATGATTTAGAGCCCCGTGTCGGTCTCTGTGCTGACAGTTCAGAGCCTGGAGCCTGCTTCAGATTCTGTGTCTCCTTTGTCTCTGCCCCTCTCCTGCCCATGCTCTGTCTCAATCTCTCTCTCAAAAATAAATAAACATTAAAAAAATTTTTTAATAAATCTTAAAAAGCAAGGTTTTGAGAGCTCTAACTCAACATCATGATTCTGTATTACAGTAAAAACTTAAGATTTGGAAGGTTGATTTGGAAGGTTGAATTGGTGTAAAAGCCAGAATGTGATATAATTACTAAGAGTGACAATCATCCTTCCTGACTGTCTCTCTGAGCCCTGCGCCTTAGTTTATTCTGTCGCCCTGCACCTTAGTTTATGTACCTGTGTAACATTAAACTGAAGAAATGGAGAGGTGGTTTTCAGAAAATCGATTTGCACTGTTGCAGCTATAGGTTGATTAAAATCTCCCCTCCCCTCTGGAGCCTTAGTTCGATTATAGCGGCTGAAGTGGTTTCTTCCTCCCTTCACTTCTTTTGCATTTCTTTTGCATTTATGACTGGTACAATTGACTTGGCAACTAGTCGACACAGCCATGTGACAAATTTGTCATTTGAAATTTGTGGGTTTAAAAAAAATTTTTTTTAATGTTTATTTATATTTGAGAGAGAGAGAGAAAGAGAGAGAGAGTGTGAGTGCGGGAGGATCAGAGAGAGTGAGACACAGAATCCGAAGTGGGCTCCAGGCTCTGAGCTGTCAGCACAGAGCCCAACGTGGGCCTTGAACCCAGGATCCGTGAGATGACCGGAGCCAAAGTCGGACACTTAACCAGCTGAGACACCCAGGCGCCCCTGTCATTTGAAATTTGAACTGGGCATTTTAATTGTGCATTGTGCAAATGTCAGTATGTTTATTTCTCATTTCCCCAAGTAGATGGCAACCTCTGTAAGGCCAGAGACCATAGTTTATATTTTCTAGAAACCACCTTAACTTTGCTTATGCAGAGTGCCTTGCACAGAATTAACCCATTTACATTGTCCTACAATTTTATTTTATTCTTTAAAATGTTTATTTATTTTTGAGAGAGAGAGAGTGGGGAAGGGTGGAAAGAATCTGCTGTGCTGACAGCAGAAAGTCCGATGAGGGACTCCAACTCATGAATCATGAGATTATGATCTGAGCCAAAGTCGGATGCTTAACCAACTGAGCTACCCAGGCGCCCCTGACCTACAATTTTAAATGTTTGTTTGTTTGTTTGTTTGTTTGTTTGTTTAGAGAGGGAAAGCATGAGTGGTAGAGAGGCAGAGAAAGGGGGAGGGAATCCCAAACAAGCTCCACGCCTGGGGCTTGATCTCACAAACCAGGAGATCATGACCTGAGCCAAAATCCAGAGTCAGACGCTGAACCAACTGAGCCACCCAGACACCCCACATTGTCCTATAATTTTAGAGTGATTGCAATCCGTATGCAGCCCAAACTAACCCCAGTTCTAAGCATGTTTCAGGTTTAGGATGAGTCTTTCAGGAGTCCCTGCTCAGTAAGTTTTCAACATCTTCCTTGGGAATTTTGTTAAGCAGTGACCTACAGCTCTGGATGATCAAATCCAATGTCTTTTCCTCCCTCTTCTTTTGACTGCATGTAGTCTCAGACTCAAGTGTTTATGATCTGCAGTGTCTCCTTTAAACTCCCCGTGATGCTGACTGCCACTCCCTTCTTTTCTTTAGGTGACAACCTACTATTCTTGCTCAACTCCTACCCATTGACTCCTTCCCTGAGAGGCGACAGGATAAACAGAATAATCTGAGGCTCTGTAGTCATACTTGGCTGAAAATTCTATCTCCACTTAGGAAAATTATTTAGCATCTCTGAACCTCAGTTTTCTGATCTGTAAAATGTAGAGAATTGTACTCATCTCATAGATTTATGTGAAAACAAAACAAATTAATCAGGTAAAGCATCCAGCCAGGCCGTTAGCCTACTCGGGTGATGATAAATTTGCTTTCCTCCTTTTTCTTTCTTCTCTCTCCCCTCCACCTTTATTACTGCCTTTCTTCTTCTTCCTTCCCCTAGATACAGATTTTCCCGCATATTCTCTCCCTGGTCTATCTCATCCATTGTATTCTCCTCGAAGATAATCCCAACTCTATAGTATTTCCAGTCCTAAGGATCTTATATGGGTTTTGTTCCTGGAGTTTCAACGATGAGTGACAAGTTCCAGGTTGTCAGACAAAAGGTCTGTTATTGTTCCCCATCTCCAACTTCTCAAACCAACTCACTTCTAATAGTGCCACAGACACACACAAGCAGAACGTAAGCCAAGCTGTCTGCCCACCAAGCCCTGCGGAGTCTTCTGCAGGATCTCCTGAGGGGCCAGCATCATCACCTCCCATCGGCACAACTTCGCTGGTCTACCTTCCATCTCTCTCAGTCAGTTTTTCTTGCTCCTTGTTTAAGCTTCCTGGATTAAGCTTCCTGAAGCTTTCTGAAGTCACATCTCAAATCATGTCACTTCCCTGCTCAGTACTCTCCAACAGCTTGTCATTGCCTGTGACTAAGTTTGAAGCCCATTGGTCAAAGCCTCCACCTTTAAGCCCAGACCTGTTCATTTAAGGGATTACTCAGTGCTACTGTACTTACTGTACTCTTTTCCCTTCGTATCTTTCTTCTTGCTGTTTCCTCCTCCTCGGGCGCTTTCCTCCTCACCACCCCAGTCCCTCCTTGCTGAACTCACTTGCCCATCCTGAAAGACCCAGCTTACAGGTTTTCACACTTGATGAAACTGGTTCCTTCCTTAGAGCATTCACCACTGGCCCCTTTGCCTGCCCCAACCATTCTTCTCTCTGGTTCTTCTGTGGCTCATCCCCAGGGTCCCATTGCACCCCTTCTGCCCAGGGCACTCCAGGTCAGCACTTTCCACACTGTTTTATCACAGAACTCTTTTAAAAACTGTAGAATGGAATAAAGTACCCAGATAGTTCAGAGTGAGTTCATAGACCAACTAATCGCTGTAAGAAATGAGAAGCATTCAGTCACACACTTTTATAAACTTAGAAATGGCTTCATTAAGTTGGAACCTCATATCAGGTACATTATCATGTTTCCTCCTATATTTTGTTTTCGTTGCAGCACAACATAAAATTTCCCTTCTCACAGGTATAATAGAGCAAAGAAAATAAAACATGGACTTTGTTGATGCTCCTTTGTTTGTTTTAGGAAATAAGGGCTTCATCTTATCTTTGAAGTCCTCAGTCTTTTCGTTTCTTTGATTTAGGCACCATATGAGAAATATAAGACCCAGCTTTTCATTAAAACTTCCACTTCTCACAGCCAGAGATTCACAGGGAATAAACGTGTGTGTTAGTAATGTTTGATATGCAATAAGGGATGAATATCATCACAAATACATGTTACATTTATCAGACACAGACCAGTCATCATCACAGATGGCACCTATTAATGTTGCTAAAGAACTTCTGTGCTTCCCACTTCCTCAAGCATCTGGTGGCCTCTCCACGCTACAAATTCTTGGTAGGGCCCAAATTCCATGCAGGCACATTACTGCATAGTAACAATGACTATTTACAGGGCTTAGTGTTTTCCTTCCATATAAGGTAGTTTAGATTAAAAAGTCAGTAGAATTCTTATTATTCTCATTGTGGTACACTCACTCACATATCCTGGAACCCAGGGTTTCACAGAATCAAGTTGGGAAAACATTGCCCTGGTATACCGGCATTCATTTATGTAATTTCAGTTATCACCTGCAAAGCCACAAATCTAATACTCTCCGTGAAAATTTTCCTTGATATTGCTAATTTGAACAGTACTCAGTTTTGCAATTCCATAGCTCCTGGCAGTGCTTAGTATGTATTTGGGGGAAGAAATGGACAGGAGAGAGGGAGTAGGGAATCTTACTAATTCTTATGGCATTTCTGTAAATTTGGCAATTATAGTGAAAGTGATACAAGGGAAAGTTCACAAAATCATTTAGCATAAAATTCCTGTTGAAATCAAATATGGATATAATTTAAATTATTCCTGTTAGGGGTCAGTAGAATTAAAACAGGTTTTCCAGCAAGATTTTGTTAAGTAGAAATGTGCTTTTGTTAAGAAACTCTGAGACATGCTACAAAAACCTTTACATAAGTACTAAGATTACCCATGGTCTAGACCTGCTCTTTTGCTGCACTTACAATTTTGTAAATTCTCAACTTATTTCCTGATTTTTCGCCATTCTGGGATTTAATTTTTCCTGATATCACACGTCCAGTCCACTTAGTTAAGGGGTGTGGGCCAGGGAGGGCAGGGGAATTTATTATGCCAGGGTTTTGGCATCCTCAAGTCAGGTTTGGCCCTTACTTGATTATTTACTTTATGTCTGTCTGCTTTGGCCTAAATACAACCTAGAGTTGTTCTTCTGGGTCATGGAGAATCTATTATGTCTTCCCATGGATTTGATTATTTTACATTACAGTGGGCAAGGTTTTTTGTTTTTTTAATATATGAAATTTATTGTCAAATTGGTTTCCATACAACACCCAGTGCTCATCCCAGGCAAGGTTTTTTGAAGTAGCTACTGATAATTACCCTGCTATTCTGTGACTGAACTCACTTATCCCTTCTTAAGGTAGATAAGTAGATAAGTAGATAATCCTACTATGAGTATAGTTTTATAAGATTTGCTTTCAAACAAACTTATGTTTCTCTGTTTTCTTACTGCCTGCTTTGGTTTTGATAGTTTCAAAGAGAGCATGGAGAAATCCTCATATTCCGACTGGCTTATAAATAACAGTGTTGCCGAGCTAGTGGCTTCCACAGGCCTCCCGGTGAACATCAGCGATGCCTACCAGGATCCTCGCTTTGATGCCGAGGTAAGAGGAATTCTCTGGTTGCACTCTTAGGGTTCAGTTGTCACACTGGTGACAGTTAGCTGGTTGAAGCAAAAAAGGGACATCGTATACATCACAGTCACCCCTGAGTTTACTGGCATTTTTTTTTTTTTGCGTCTGTCCCCTGTGATCAGATTTTTAGCATTGTCTACTGTTGAGTAACAGAAAAATCTCTCTCTACCCTGATTTGTGGCAAAATGGCTATCTATTATGTATTACTTCGATGCTCTTTACAATTGGGTACATATTATATTGCATGTACCCATGCATTAATTCATGAACACTTTATATTAAAGATAGTTTATATTAAACTATGAAATAGTTATTAATAAAAATGTGGATATAACATAGTTATTTCCCAACAGATGCTAGAACAATTACCATGTTTTTAAAAATTGCTCCCAAGAAATAGTAAATTGGTTTGTTATTGTTTAATGTTAATTTTGAAGGCACATTGTGCTATATGCAGAATATATTAAAGCAACCTAGACTTGCAGGTGTTTAAATTCTAAGTATCTACAGTATCATACAGACAAATTTACACGAACTTATAAAATATCTTTGTGTGTGCGTGTGTGTGTGTATTCAATAAATTACACGTTTCCTATTCTATATTGCCAAGTGAAGATCTAAAGAGTAGCAGGAGTTTTAGGTGGAGATGTGTTCTAGGCAAAGCTGAGAGAGCATGGGGCCCCGGGGGATGGGGGGGCTGAGGGGTTGGGGGGGCTAGGGGCTGAGGCGAGTTAATGCTGCTGAAGCACCACGTAGATGAGGCTGGAGAGGGAAGCAGGGGCCAGATTGCTCCAATCTGAAAGCTGCATTAAGAAGTTTGAGTATTTATCCTGGGCAACGGGGAATCAGTAGTTGAGTTTTTGATCAGGGAGACACAGGAGTTGTATTTTAGGAAGATCACACCACTGCGGTGGCTACAGCACGGAGGATACATTAGCAATAAGAACTGAACATTTAAGCTGAAATGAGAGCTGGTTGATGACTCTGGAGACAGACAGGGATTCAGTCTCAGTCTCTGGACTCCCGAGCCCTCCCCCTCAGCCTTGCCCTGTGCTGTCCCACGTCTGGGGTGGGTCACGATGTGGCAGGGGGCTTCATTCTAAACCAAACTTAGAACTTTAGGCATGTCATCTTTTCAGATCTCTGCAGGGAGATTTTAGATTCCCCAAAACTCAGCACCTCTCTGTAGCTGCCTGGAGCTTTCTTCCCCCAGGCTATGTCCTCTAGTAGTTTCTATTCATTCTTAAGCATAGAGTTCAGCTGCTCCTACCTTGCAAATCCTTTCATGAACTCCCAGCCTAGGTTGGGTGTCTCTGCAGCACGCTCCCCCTGAGCTGTCCCCACGCTGACCACCCTCTAGGTCTCTTCAGTTCTGATGCGTTATTTCTGAGATTTGAGTTACCTTCCTCGGGGAAGTACACAGCCCAAAGCTCCTTTAGTTGTCCTCCTTTGAGGGAGAATAACCCCGCCTTGGTTCTGTGATTAGCAGAGCAGAAATGATTGATAGAGCTCAATATTTGTATACTTTAGCATTATGATTGGGCTAGGACTAATTCGATGAAGTTTTGCCTTTGGCCATGTTTCTTTCTTCCTTGCTTTTAGAGAGAAAATACTGAAGAACAGATGTCTAAACACAATTTTATGAAGGAATGCCCTCAGTATCCTCTTATTGACATCAGTAATAGTTGAACAAACTACAAGCCTTGCTATGCAGAAAAATCATTCATTACCAATCCTTTGTTACCAAGCCATCATGTGAGATTAGATGTCAAGGGGTGATGGGTTGGTTCCTACCCCAAATCATAGTACTAAATTTGGTATGGATTTATGTTATTCTGCTCTTAGCTTTGAACCGTGAAGTCAAATTCTGAGGAAGCAAAAGGAATCAAAAAATTACACCATTTTATTTTTTTTACACCATTTTAAAAAGCTGGTTCATTAGCCGTATGTTAAGGTATAACAAAACATGATGCAGTGAACACCCACTACCCAGTTTAAGAAAAGAAGAGGATGATTACTTTTGAATCCTTGTACTGATCTTCTCTAGTACTTTCTCCTTTACTTTCCCTGCTGAGGTAACCACTGTCCTAATTTGAATTTAACACTCTTTTGCTTTTCTGTGTAGGTTCATTGCATATGTTTGACTCCATGCCAAATATGTCATTATGTCTTGTGTTTCTCTGAAATTTATAGAAATTAAATTATATTGTATGTATTCTTCTGTGGCTTGTTTTCTCATTCAACGTATGTTCCTGAGTCATAGGAGTTTGTAACTCATTCATTTAGTTTCACTGCTGCCAAGTATTCCACTGTATGAATAAACCTCACTTTATTTATCCACTATAGTGTTGATGGACATTTGGGTTCCGTGTTTTGCTTTTACATACGTAACTGCCAGGGACATTCTCGTACATGTCTCTAGTGCACACATACAGGAGTTTTTGTAGTGTCTGTATCTTGAGAATGACATGCTAGGTCATAGGCTATCTTCACCTCTATCAGGGAAGGAAAAATTCTTGTCCAATCATTGCTCTTTTTTTTTTTTAATGTTTATTTATTTTTGAGAGAGAGAGAGAGAGTATGAACAGGGGAGGGTCAGAGAGAGAGGGAGACACAGACTCTGAAACAGGCTCCAGGCTCCAAGCTGTCAGCACAGAGCCCCACACAGGGCTCGAACCCACAGACCATGAGATCATGACCTGAGCCGAAGTTGGATACTTCACCAACTGAGCCACAGAGGTGCCCTTGCCCTTTTTTTTTCTTACAAAAACAGCACATGTAGCAAGCACATTTACTATCTCAAGAAAACTTCTTGCTTATATAATATAGTGATCTTGGATAGACCATATTCTTATGTCTACAGTCAGACTCTTACCAGAACTCTTCCTGATTAGTTATACAGCCATTTTACATTTTTCTCTGTGCTTATAGTCCATTCCAATAAGGCAGCCTACTCCACTGATCTATAAAAAGAACAAGGTGGACTCTTGAGCAAAAATGCAACAGTTCTGTGAGATTTGGCATAAAAAAATATCATGCTTTAAAAAAAAATTTTTTTAATGTTTATTTATTTTTGAGACAGAGAGAGACAGAGCATGAACGGGGGAGGGTCAGAGAGAGAGGGAGACACAGAATCCGAAGCAGTCTCCAGGCTCTGAGCTGTCCCACAGAGCCTGACCCGGGGCTCAAACTCACAGACTGTAAGATCATGAGCTGAAGTTGGAGGCTCAACTGACTGAGCCACCCAGGCGCCCCAAAAATATCATGCTTTTATCCAGTAGTTAGAAGCAATGATATCTGAAGGCAGTAAACTGTGGTAGGTTAAGCAGTGACTATTTAGTAAAATCACATTCTTCCCTCTGATAAAATAAAGCATGTACTTAGACCATCATTATTTCTTGTCCTTACACCTAAAATGCTTTCAGTCTGTCACACACCTAATAACCAAATTTCAAATGCAAATCTGGAGATGCATTATATATGATATTTATATGGTCTCTTTGTATGGTACTGGAATTTAAAGTTATGTTTCCCTTCTCATGCTAAGGAAAAGGATAGAAAGGAATTAATGCAGTTGGAGGTAAGAGAGAGAGAGGCATTTAGTAGATATGTCCTACAAATTTGTGTGTATGTTGTGTTGTGTGTGTGTGTGTATGTAGGCACATGTGTGTATGCATGTGTGTGTTATGTATCATACCAAGAAAAGCAACATTATTTATCTGCTTAGGCTTCCTCCTTTCTCAAGTATATTTTGCCTCAGTGACAGGTGTCAACTGTTTATGTTAATAATGAATGAGACTCCAGACGGAGCCACAGTGCCAAGAGGCTAAGAGGCCCCAACCTTCTCCCCATGAAGCCTGATGTAAGATGGTATAGATCATAAGATAAAGACAACCATTTCAGATAAATATTTTTTATTAATGTTTTAAGTATTTTCCTCAAGATAAAAAATTACCATGACAAAATGAATATGCTTCATTCTTGCACTAACAGTAATTCTGTAATCATCAAAGAGGTAGAGGGTAACTTTTAGAATTGCATTGTCTTCCTGCAAAGGTTTGAGTCCTCTCTTCTTGGTCTGCTAGCATGTGGATCCATAATTTTTACTAGTAATCATAATTGAGTAGTTACTTATCACTGATAGAATATAAGGAAATGATTTTTTTAAGCCAGGATTAAGGGAGCATCTCCCAGAGTTTTCTTCACTGGAAAAAGTGCTTGCTTTTTGGTTCTCTATATTCACTGACTTCCCTGAGTAGTTTGAAGCTGGTTAACAAGAATGATACTTTGCAGAGAGGTAGCATGGGTAATCTTTTTCAAAGCATTTCCTATTTTTCCTACATATTTTCTCAACATAAGTCTATATAATGAACTTAAATTTGCCAGAAACACATTTATCTATCCTAAAGTTCTCAGTGGCTCAGTGGCTAATTCTGGCAACCTGAAATCTCTTCACTGAACATGAAGAAGGACCCAATTCATCAGACAATATAATGTCCTGGGATAGAACACTGAAAATTGGATTGGCCTTATCCTGAGGTTTCATACTGTAGATGTGTCAGCTTTCAGTTAATAGGAATATTTGAGGTTTCTTTAATTTACACTTGAGGAAGCAGACTCAGAGGGCTAAAGTGACTTACCTAAGGCCACACACCTTCCTCAAGGCAGGGCACAAAACTGACAGGAACTTCAATTCCCTAAGCTAGTAAGGGGCTGCCTGGGCAATGGAATCACCACTCCATCTTTCTTCTATCCACAGAGGTACATGAATGTTGGCCAGCAGACTTAACTTTTTGTCCTGTAAGCTCCCCTCACCAGCTGAGCCATCTTGGGCGTACTACTTGAGTATATATTGTAACATGCACAATTCTATATCAATATTTTGTAATGTCAGTGAAGACACTCATGTGATTAAGGACTCGTTTCTTATTTGGAGGTGGGGGTGGGGTGCTAGTAGCAGGTCTTTTTCTCTAAATGAGGGTGCCTTTACACAGAGCTGCAGACCAGCAGACCTTGATTAAAGACAAGCCAACTTCAGTCCTCTTCATCTGGAGGCACAGTGGGGAAGGAAGATGAAAGTCTGTAGCCAAAGAGGAGAGTTAAGGGTGATTGTTGACTGTGAAGAAGAGATGGTGGCACTAATCTGACAGCCTGTAGGTCTTCAAGACAGCCAGGTCTTTTCTTGTCTTCTCAGAGGAGGAACAATAACAGGCATTGGTTACAAAGTGGTGACGGCTAGATGCCTGTCTTGTGAGATGCATCTTGGGAGATGGTCATCATCTCTTCCCCTAAAGGAGCCAGCAATATGAAGACGGCTCTTCAAAAGAATGGCCAGACATCCTGAGGCCAGATTTGCAAGCTACATTAAGGATGATCAAATTTCAGGGGCTCCCCACACAGTCCAATCCCCAACAACCCACCAATCTTTAAAACATATAGCTAAAAAGCCAATTACACTGGTATATTTCAAATATAGCCCTGTTGCCTACGTTCAAACCACTGTATCAGGGCAATAAATAAACTCCAAAATCTCCATGGCATAATACAATAGGAGTTTAGTTTTTGTTCATGTTAAGCCCAAATGGATGCTCCTGATCATTGACACTGGCTAGGGAAGTGTTCCCTACTCCCTGAATGAAACTGTCCAGAGCACTGATGAATGACTCTCCCTGGGAACCATCTTGTGGATTCTTCAGATCTCTAACTGGGTGCTAACCACAGCACGTCCTCTTGTGTGCATTTGGTAGTTTCTTCTCCAATTTAGACTAACATGGGAAGCTTGTCAGTTTGGAGATTCATGATGCCAGTGGCTATTTCCTGTTAATAAGAGAGAATTTATCCTACCAAGCTTTGCCTTAGCTGTACAGCTAAAGTGGAAACTAGATTTCCAATCTTGGTGTCTTTCATGCCTTTTAATAACTTCTGGGAAGTCCTCACAAACTCTGCCCAAAGGTAGACAGCAAGAGAATGATCTTTATTTTGAAACCTCGGTTTTGAAACTGTTGGTCTTCCTTTTAATAGAAACTACAAAGGGATCTTTAATGTGATATAAAGCCCATCCCAGGTGCCGCAGGAGCTTGCTGTGAAGGCGATGGGGCAAATAATCATAGTTGTCCACCTGCTGGGTGTTCTCTTTGTGATTGTATTAAATATTTAATGGAGTTCCCTCCTTGTGGGAAACAGAGCAACTTAGAGGGCAAGCCACAGTGATTATTTGCCTTCTGTCTGCCCGTTTGAGTTGACTCTTAGGAGTAGCGCCTGCTGTGCTTGATAGCATGCATGATTGTAAGGCCAGACTCTTTGGTTTATGGGTGGAAATTTATGACAGAATGGTTATATAAGATACTCACAGAGCCAGAACTAAATTTCTGAGCTTTAAGTTCTGCCACCTTATGAAAATTGTGATATGTTTATTCTGTTACGAGACTCTGTTACATCCTCCATGAAAAGAATGGAAGATCAATATGTATATATACCTAATTATATTTATTTATAGTGCCTGAAGAAACACTCATGTTCATGGGTTATCATGTAGGTGGGCTTTGTAGTTTTCCCAGTCATCTTCTCCTTGCGAGGCAGTACCCATGCTTGGCTCCTAAAGATATTGGACAGAATACCATGTATATTAATGTTCTATTGCCACATAACAAGTCAGCACAAATTCAGCAGCTTACAACAAACGCCTACTTATTATCTCACAGCTTCTGTAGGTGAGAAATCTGGGCGTGACATAGCTGGGTTCTCTGCTCCAGGGTCTCATAGGCTAAAAATAAGGTGTTAGTCAGGTGACATTCTCGTTTGTACTTTGGCACTTTTCAGAGCTTATTCAGGTTGTTGGTAAAATTGAGTTCCTTGCAGTTGCAGACTGAGGTTTACATTTTCTTACTGGCTGCTGGTAAAAAGTCTCTCTCAGCTCCTGGAGATTGCTCTTAGGTACTAGCCATATGGCCCTCTCACAACATGGCGGCTCACCTGCTCAAAGCCAACAGGAGAATCTCACTCCAGTTGGCTGTGACAGAGGCATACATAATGTCAGGAGTGACTTCCATAATCATAAGAGTGGCCGTCCCATCACCTCTGCCACATAACATAACCTAATCAAGGAAGTGATTATCCTGTCATATTTACAAGTCCTGCTCACACTCAAGTGGAAAGGATTATGCCAGATATGTACAAAGTGGAAGGTGGCAGGTGAGAATCTTAGAGGTCATCTTTAGCATTCTGCCTACCACACTATAATAATGATGAAAATTGCACCCACACAAAATCTCTCTATCCGATAAGATCTTCCCTATGTCCTGATATGGAAAAATGTCCACAAGTAAAAAAAAAAACACAAAGAAGTGTGTATAGAATAATGTATAGAATGATATATGTGCATATATACATACACATATATACACATATTTTTCAATCAGACCCCTCAAACCTAACATGTCCAAAACAGAGCCCACAACTTTTTTCTTCCAAGTCTACTCCTCTCTCTGTTTCCCTGTCTCTATTAAGGCAACTCAATCCTTCCTGATGCTTACGACAAAAATTTTATAGGCATGATTCTCTCATTTGGCACATGTAACTCATCAGGAAGTCCAATTGGCTCTATTTGCAAAATTTATCCAGAATCTGACCACTTCTCACCACTCAACTGCTACTTCCCAGGTCCAAGCCACCCTCATCTCTGGACTATTTCATGGCCATCGCCTCTTAATCTCTGCTTCCACTCTTCTCCTTTGCACTCTGTTCTCATTACAATAGGCAGATAACCAGATGCTTTTAAATTTCAAGTCATAGCATATCAAAAGTCTGCTCACAAACTCTTCAAAGTCTCCTTATGCCACTAGAGTAAAAGCCAAACTCAGAATTCTTTCAGATGTTTACAATGCCCTTACACAATCTAGCACCTCTTATCTAGCCCCAGCCCTTACTCCTGCTTCTCCAGCCATACTGGTCTTTTTGTTATTTCCAGAACATGCTACTCACACACCTATCTCAGGGCCTTTGCACTGGCTATTCCCTCATCTCAAATTCTCTTCCCCCAGTATCTGCGTGCTCCCATCCTCACTTCTTTAAAATCATCTTTCAAATGTTATCTGTCAGTAAAGCCTGGCAGCCTTGATATTAAGTCCCATTCATCCTGCTCTATGTTTTCTCTGTAATTCCTAACACCTCCTAACATGTAATCTATTTCTGTATTTTTTTGTATTGTTTGCCATCTGTCTTCTCTCACTAGAATGTAACCACAATGAAGGTGAGAATTTTGTTGGTTTTGTTCACTGATATCTCCCCAACAACTGGAACAATGTTTAGTACTTAAGGGGAAAGTGGGTGATGGGCATTAAGGAGGACACCTGTTGGGATGAGCACTGGGTGTTGTATGGAAATGAATTTGACAATAAATTTCATATTAAAATAATAAATAAATAAATAAATAAATAAACACAAGAAGTAAAAAAAATAATCATTATTGTTAAGTGTTGTTGAAAATTTTATCTATTTTATTTATGAATATATGATATGTTATTGAATATATCATAAATTGATGCATAAGCATGTTGTATATTTGTAGGAAAAGATCAGCAAGAACTTGTACTAAACTGTCAATAGTTGCCATGATAGAGATGGAAGATTAGAGCTTTTGATTTTATTTTTACTTAAAAATTTCCCAAGGGTTTGTATTGTTTTTGTAATCAGGCAAAATTATAAAGATATTTTAAAAATTTAGACCCTTTATATCTGATGTGAAATTATATTTTGCCAGGCTATTGTGAGCCCTCTAAAAACTATACACTATTACTCAAAACCAGAATTGAAATAATGTAAGATCTAAGTAAATTAACTTGTCTTACTGCATCTTTGGGGAATTTAGATGGATTATTTTCTGTTGCCCTGGTCAGCATGGAGTGTTGCTTGGATTTTATCCTAAGATACTCGTTTGAGACTGTGCCAACAGCATGTACATAAAGTGCGTTCTCAGATGACCTGCTGTTGTATCAGGTGGCTTCTTAGAGCGCATACTCTATTTACAAATACCCTGAAACAGTTATTCTGGTCTTGCTTTTAGCTGGCATTGTGCTTATGAATTCATCCTCAATAATTAGTTGCACTCTAGTGCATTATCTGCGAAGCTTTCTGCCCTTCTTTTCATACTAGATTCAAAAGAATACCCTAAAACAAATACACTAATGCACAACAAGCCGTTATTTAGTCATTATAAGATATAATATTCTATTGCTTAATTTAGTATTTCCTCCCATTTGTATTGTTATGGGGAGAATTTTCAGAGCCATTACGTGCAAAGTTTGTCCTCTGCCTGCAGCAGAAATGAACAATTGGACCCAACATTTGAATAGAAAAGGTTTGGCACAGGGGAGATGGCAGAAAATAACTACAATGTAGGACACGCCTTCTGCATGGATGATTTGGTGGCAAATGTATTTGTTACAAATTTAAGAGCAGTAGGAAACCCATCAGCACCCAGATCTCCTCTACCATGGTGGCTGATGCCCAGTTACACAGTTAAATCTAAGGTGTCATGGCCCTAAGTCCGTCACGCTTCAATCCCATGAGTTTTCCCACATGAGGTTCTTTCTCTGTTTTTTTTTTGTTTTCTTTTTCTTATCAAAGCCTGTTGAAGACAACTCAATAGTTCTTGCCCTCGTCATGTAGCGCTTAAGGATAATGGGACTCTGGGCTCTAAGATCCTTTGACTTAAAGCCTTAAAGCCCATTTTGCCTGTCAGATCTTCATAGCAAAGCACCCCCACAATCTGAAATGCTGAGTGCTAGCCCAGGAGGACAGTTCATTGTCTATTCTCTATAACGCCTTATGGTCTATCAGCTCTGCTACTCCTGACAAAGGGAAATGTGCAAAATTGAAACCATTAAAAGATAGAGCTCTGTGGACCTGCTGAAATGCATTTGCTACCAATAATCTCTCAAGTGCTGATACTCAATATAAGCCAGTTTGAGATCCTTTCCCGGGAGTAGGGTTTGCTAGGGAAGATTGGATGGTGGGATATAAGAATTCCAGATGACCAGGAAGGCAAAAAGGTCAGGAGGATTACTAAGACTTGAATTAAGGTATAGAATGGGGTAGCTTTGCTGAATGGAGACCAGTATAGGGGTCCCATGGTTATAAGAGTACAACAGACTTTGCTACATAGGTGATGAAGACAATGCCTCAGTTCTAAGCCCAAAGGTCAGTTATTTCTTTAGGAGTACTTTTGTCAGAAATTTAAGGAATCATTTGTAGGTATGTTCTAGAAGCCATTAGGACTGATCCTATGTGTAGGTAAGGTAGACAAAAAGAAACTGCCTCTCTACTTAGTTTGGGGAAAATGAGGGGACTGACTTCAGAACGTCTCCCTCAGCTTGTCCTAATACCAGAATTTCTCACTGGTAGATTGACATTTGAGGGATAAAGTATTGCTTTAGATTATAGCTTAACTTGTACATATCCTTATAGGGAAAGGAAACATTTTGAGTATTAAAGAATAGTGTTACATTATCACCGATTCATTTAACATTTCCTTTGACCACCTTTGAGAGGCTGGAAAATGTAACAAGTGTGTTTCGATGGCTCTGAGTAGATCCATCAACTGGAAAAACCAAATCAGGACACAGACTAGACAAAATTTTTAGGTATGCAGATCTTTAATTGGAAAGAAGTAGGCACTACCAGATAGTATGTTTATTTTAATTGTAACTTTCTAGAAAGGCTGCTTAGTCTCATATGGTCTAACAATTAGGACTCTAATGATGTGAGTTTTAAACTGAGAATGATGGAGTGGGGACCTTGTAGAATAGTGGGGTGGATATTTGGGGGCAGGTATTCCTCTCAGTATTAGTAATATTTACATTTGTAAGACACCTTACAAATTTTGAAACCCTTTCATGCTCATATTCTTATAAAACAACTTGGAAAATAAAAAAAAAGCACAAAGGAAAAAAGATGAGAATCAGCTACAATACCAAAATCTGGAGATAACCAATGTTGACATTTTGGTGTGCACAAGATCAATATTGATGACAAAATTGAGACAGAGAGTTCTAGTGCCTTGGTCGGGGTTGAGAGGCCAGTAAATATTTCTGAGCGCCATTGACTGATATGATCTGGAGACCTGGGATTCTTTGATGAACAGAGATGATTCTTTCCTTCATACTTTCTTATTCCTCTTCATCCTTGTTTGGTATTCATTCTTCAGACATTTTGTGCTCTTCTCCTGCAGTCCCTGCAGGGGATGATATGTGCTCCCAGTCCTTGCCATTTCATATGGTTATATAATCAACCTGGATTAGTTGATCTTTCTAGAAACAACAGCATTGCTACAGATAGACAAGTGGGGGGATTGCCCTAATGATCTTCAATTTGGAAAGTTCACCCTCATCATACTCTGCCATTCCCCTCCCTCTCTCCCATCTTGCTGGGCTCTTCAAGCATGCTGATCATTACTGCTCTCTCTTCCTTATTTTCATAGCCAATTAGTCCCAGCTTCACTTCCTTCCCTCAGCCACAGTGAGAACGATTTACAGACATTCTCAGGGCACCTGAATGGCTCAGTCAGTTGAGCATCTGACTTTGGCTCAGGTCATGATTTCACAGTTTGTGAGTTCAGGCCCCGCATTGGGCTCGCTGCTGTCCACACAGAGCTCACTTCCGATCCTTGTCTCCCTCTCTCTCTCTCTCTGCTTTTCCCCTACATACACTCTCTCTCACACACAAAAATAAACATTAAAATAAAAAAAAAAGACGTCTTCAACATCCTCTGTTGCCTCTCCTCTCCTGTTGTGCTCAGCCCATGCAAGCCTCTAATGTTGGATCAGTGCAGCTCTGCACTCTCATTGTGGCCTCCCTCTCCTTCAGAACTAACCACTTGACTTCCGATCCTCATCCCATCCCTTCTTGCCCTGACTATATTTGCCTTCAGTTATCCTTCTGTGCTACTAAATCCAAGAACCCATTTTCGGTGCTTATCCTGTTTGACTATTCTGCAAAATTTGACACTATTGTTCCACTCTAGTTCCCAAGAAAATAACTTGTTCCCTTATGGGAAAGTAATTCATTATCCAAAATTTAGAAAACACAAGTAGTAATTTATTTATTTATTTATTTATTTATTTATTTATTTATTTAATGTTTTTAATGTTTATTTATTTGGGAGACAGAGAAACAGAGCACAAGCAGGAGAGGGGCAGAGAGAGAGGGAGACAGAATCTGAAGGAGGCTGCAGGCTCTGAGCTGTCAGCACAGAACCCGTTGTGGGGCTCGAACCCACGAACCGTGAGACCATGACCTGAGCTGAAGTCAGACGCTTAACTGACTGAGCCACCCAGGCACCCGCAAATAGTAATTTAAAAACCCCCAAAGATAGGGGCGCCTGGGTGGCTCAGTCAATTAAGTGTCCGACTCTTGGTTTCAGCTCAGGTCATGATCTCGCAACTTTGTAGGTTTGAGCCCCACATCGGGCTCTGTGCTGGCAGCACAGAGCCTGCTTGGGATTCTCTCTCTCCCTCTCCACAGCCCCTCCCCCACTCGTGCTGACTCTGTCTCTCTCAAAATAAATAAATAAACTTAAAAAATAAAAAAAAAGAAAGAATACTTTCACAGTGTATACATATATCAAATCATCATGATGTACACATTAAGCATGTTATAAATTTGTCAGTTCTACCTCAGTAAAGCCGGGGCGGGGGGAAGATCAGTAGTTGCCAGATCTGAACATGGATGGAGGAATGAACAGGTGGAGCACAAAGGATTTGAGAGGCACTGAAACTACTCTGTATGATACTCTAATGGTGGATACATGTCATGACCCCGTTGTCAAAACCCATAGAATGTACAGCATCACGAGTGAACCTAATGTAAACTGTGGACTTGGGATGATAATGATGTATCAGTGTGGTTTTATCAGTAGGAACAAAAGTACTACTCTGGTGAGTGATGTTGGTCCTGAGAGATGTTGAGGTGCATGTGTGGGGGCAAGAGATGTATGGGAACTCTCTGTACTTGCATTCATTTTGCTGTGAACTTGAAACTGTTCTAAAAAGTAAAGATTATTTTTAAAGTAAAGAAACAAAAACTCCATAGGCAAACAATTCAGAGAGGACTACATTGGTTATAATTTTTCCAGGATTTTCCAATGTATATAGTAAGTGTTTGTACACCCACAGACACCCACACTCTTGTCACTTAATATGTTAAAATTTTCCACATTAACAAATATTCTTCTATAGCATGATTTAAATTAGATGGATAATATTCCACTGTGTAGATGTGCTATGGTTTACTCAACCTACTCCCTCTAGTTGAGTATTCAGGTTATTTCTAATATATCACTATCATTGGTAATGGTATGATTTACACGTTTATATGTAAACTTTTGTGTATAGCTATGATAATTACCATAGAATAAATTTCTAGACCTAGGAATTGGTCAAGGGTATTTATACATTTTGGACTCTGGGTACACATCAGTAAATCTATTTCCAGAAAAGTTGTAGCAATGTATTCACACGTTAGAAATGCTACAAAGCATGGAGGTTAAGAGTATGAGCTTTGGAGTTCTTTTTCCTCCCTGTCACTGACCCTGTGTTCATCTTTCTGCCCAAAATATCATGTCCCAGTTTTCAGCCCTTTTGTGTCTTCCTTGAACAAGTTCTTCCCTGGTGATTTTACTCAATCAATTAGAACCAGAGGCTGATGACATCAGGATGAGTCCCTAACCGCCCTCTCCCCTGCCATCTCAATTATAACTTGAACTCAGGATCATCTCACTCAAACTTCCTGTATTCCCCACATCAAGGGACTCCAGCCACTCTTACTCAAACCAGAGACTTCCATGCTATCCTCAGGAGGGATGGGAGAACACATACTCTCAGCTCCCCAGAATAAAAACTTCTTTTGGGGAACTACAATAATTTTTGGTAAACAGAATTCTTGCTTATTTCACTGGCAAACAGCCTAGGGTTTGTTTTTCTCCCCACCAGCCTCTCAAGCCGTCTCTGTCCTGGTTTCTTTCACTCACTGCATGTTCCTTGTCTTCTTGCACCATGACCTCTCTCCTCAGCTGCTTCAGATCTCCTAGGAAGTGTTAGAGTGGGGCCATGGTGGTCCCAGACCTGGCAGAACAATCGTGCCTCCTTCTCAGCACCGGTTCAGGACACCCGACAGTTGTGTGTCCGTTAGCAAAACAGACCCACACATTCCAGTGCTGCTCTGGCCAGTCCAAGTCTGTAGCTTATACCTCCTAGACCTGGAAAATCGACTTCAATCTCCTCCTGCTCACTAGCATCGCTGTAACTCAGACTTTTAGCCTCAGGGAGAGGAGGAAAACCACTTTGTTTCTTTTGGAGGGTAACTTTGATGGATGTGTTTGTTATTGTTTGATTTCCTTTGAACCAGTCTCTCCAGTTTCAAGGCAGATATCAGAGTCTTATCTGAAAGGGAGGATGTTAATAGTACCTACCTGTAAGGTTGTTTTAATAAGTAAATGAGATAATGCACGAGGAGGTGCCGAATAGGGTGCAGGACATGAAGCAAACACCCAGTAAATGTTAGCCTATCATCGTCACTGTCATCCCTGTCACTGAAGACTCACCTGTAAGGATCTAAAGCTGCTCTTGATTTCTCTAAACAGAGTCAGTTGCCGGTTTTTCTATAGTGTTCCGAACATTCGTTACTTGGACACTTATTTTATCTTAACTATTTCTATCTTCACTCTACATTGTGAGCTCCTCAAGCAACTGTTTAACTTCATTTTTATATCCTCAACTTCATTTTTATATCCACACCAGCAATGTATCTGGTGCATAGGAGGTGGTAGATAAATAGATACTGGAAGAATCTTGACTCTTAGCTCACACTATTCTCGAGAATCATTTCCAGTTTGATTGCAGATCTAAATGTGAAAGGTAAAACTATAAAGATTCTAGGAAAAGAATAGGAGAATATCTTCATGGTCCAGGAGCAGAGGAAGATTTCTTGAACAAAACAAAACAAACAAAAAAAAGTACTTTAAAAAAGAAACTTACATATTGGTATCAAGAATAGAAGACATCTGGAAGATTATTTTCTCAGAGGAAAACCAAAACAATCCAAACATAAAATTTAGGTGTGTAAATTAACTTCCAATTTCAAATGTTTTAAATGTGTAGCTCTTAAGTGCTACAATGAATATTTTAAAATATTACAGTACCTTTTTACCCTAATAATCATGATCTAAAACCTTGATATCTTATTGTTTTTCCTATAGTATTGGGATGGCAGGATGACCTTTCTCACTAGAACTCAAGGTCATATGAACTCACCAATGCCCTGTTAGTCTTTAGTAGCTCTTATCTAACAGTTCAGATGTGGACCATCAGTTTTAATATTACATGGAGCTTTTACTGAATGATGTTTGTTGATCCTGGTTACTATACCTTCATATTTTAAATATGTCATCTGACAGCCTTCTAGAAGAAAGAAGATCTCTGAACCTCTACATTTATTGTATATTTTTGCAACTTCAATTTTTTGTATATTATTTTGTACATAGTAAATTAGTGATGTTAAAAATATAGAGTATTAAAACTAATTATACATATGGCAGCATTATAGGCTCAAAACACTTTTACTAACAGATGTGCCCATTGACCACTGGTTTAATTAAAATGCTTTATACTCAGGGCAGAAACAGTTGCCAGAATTTTTGTCTGGTAGTGTGATCATGATCAAGAGTTTTACACTCAGTTCTCTGTGGCTGCAGGGATTGGGGGAGGTGGTGTTGACATGGGGTCATTTGGTTGATTCATATTTGGTAGGGACTTGATCCCCTTAGGATGTTCATAGTGATGTTTTAAATTAAAAGAGACAGGTGAGTGTATGCATTAAAAAATAGATTATAATGTATCTTTTTAAAAGTGATCTTAAAATGTCTATTATGAAGAGTGGTAAGCTGTAAGTCAGAAATGGGTAAATGTTGCTTAATTTTAATTAACTATTTTCTTATATCCTAGGCTGACCAGATATCTGGTTTTCACATAAGATCTGTTCTCTGTGTCCCTATTTGGAATAGCAACCACCAAATAATTGGTAAGACATTACCTAAGTAGTTGAAACTTCTTTTATAAAGACAAATTTACATTACAATACACTTTATCTTTTTTACCTGCTCGCCCCTTTTAATTGATACCTGCTCCCCCCTCTTTTATGTCCAGGACTCATCAGCCTATGTTTCATTCTTTTGTTTAACCTCATAAGTGCAGACTCCTAGTGAATCAATATTAATCCAAACAATGAACAAATATTTATTCTTTTAACCAAGGACCAATAATTTTGAAGTTGGAGGAGATCTCAGAAATCAACTAATAGGACTTTCTTATCTTACCTTGTAGAAATTGAGGTGGGGGTATCATGCAAAGGCCAGAATAAAATCACAGAGGGAGTCGGTAGCAGGGTAGAGATTAAATGTCAGGGCTCCTAACTCCTATACAGACTTTCCATTACATCTTTATGTTTACATCTATGCTTTTACACACAGAGTACGTGCAAAGGAAAAAGAACACATATTTTTTTTAAATTTTTTAATGTTTATTTATTTTTGAGAGAGAGACAGAATGCAAGCCGGGGAGGGTCAGAGAGAGAGGAAGACACAGAATCTAAAGCAGGCTCCAGAATCTGAGCTGTCAGCACAGAGCCTGACCCGGGGCTCGAACTCATCTATGGCAAGATCGTGACCTGAGCCAAAGTCAAATGTTCAATTGACAGGGCCACCCAGGCACCCCCAAAACATGTATTATTAGACATATACTAAGCATGCATCTTTGTGTTTGGATGATTCTAAAATAGGCTGTACTTGACCCGGAATATGGAACTGTGGTCCAAAGGAGCTTCTAAGTTTTCTCTACCTCCTGGTCTTCTTTCCCTCCCCTCAAAACCTCAGTCAGGAAAGCATCAAACCTAAGGAAGAAGTCAGTGGTTAGAGAAGTCATAAAGGGTGAAGGAATTAGTTAAAATTATTGAAACACAATTAAAACATGATTTTTTTTCCTAGGGGACTAGGTACCAGTGCATCTATTTGCCTCTCTTCGCTTCCCCCTGACATTGACTGTTAAACTGAAAGACACTGCTGCTTATCAAGAACTTAGTATTCTGTCAATATTATCAAGACTTGAGCCATAACAGAATTTTTTCATACATTTGCTTAATTTATAGAAAAATATTGATATATTAATGAACACAGAATATTCTGAGATTAGTGTCCAATGGCAATCTCAAATCTAATCCTAGCTTTTCATTCCTTTCTTTTTAACTTTTATTTTTATTTTTTATTTATTTTGAGGAGGGGTGGCAAGTGGGGAAGGGACAGAAAGAATGGGAGAGAGAGAATCCCAGGCAGGCTCTGAGCTGACAGCACAGAGCCCAACTCAGGGCTCGAACTCACGAACCAGGAGAGATCATGATCTGAGCCAAAATCGAGAGTCAGATGCTTAACCACTAAGCCACCCAGGTGCCCCATAGCTTTCATTTGTAACAGTAAACATCTGTTATGCTTTCAAAACTAAGACTGCAGTTTGCCTACTACATGCTAAAAGATTTGTGTTTCATTACATATGTCTTCTAGCATATGATGACTTACCTCCCTAGTGAGAAGTTAGGTATTTTAAAAAACACAACCATGCTTTAGAATTATAGCTATTTTTTTGTTTGTACTAAATGGGGACACAGGAGAATGTTTTTCAAGATTGTTCAGTTTTTCTGGTTAGAGCTGTATGTTTTGAGACATCTGGCACAGTGCTGGAAATGAACTTTGGAAAGAGGAAGTGTACGTAAATTAAGTTTGTTAGAACTGTATGTACCTCATTGGTAGCAGAAGCAGAACTAACCTTGCTTTGAAGATTGACGGTGTCCTAATTCCCAACTTCTTTAATGTTCACTTTAAAACATTCCAACATTATCTCATTTATTTTTTTCTTTAAAGTTTATTTATTTATTTTAAGAGAGAGAGAAAGCACGAGTCAGGAGTGGCAGAGAGAGAGGGAGAGAATCCCAAGCATGTTCCACGCTGTCAGCAGGGAACCTGATGCAGGGCCTGAACCCACGAACCGTGAGATCATGACCTGAGCTGAAGTCAGATGCTTCATTGACTGAGCCCACCCAGGCGCCCCCAAACATTATCTCATTTAATCTTCCTAACCCTCTGAAATAGTTAACGTTTTAATTCCCACTTTACAGATGAGGAATTTTAGTGCTAAAAAAGTTAGGTAACTTGTTTAAGGTAACAGCTGTGGTGGAGTTGAAATGTGAGCTGAGACAGTGTGACACCAGAGCCCATGTTCTTAATCACTATGCCACCCTGCCTCACTCAAGCACTGTGTTCCAGGGGATTGAAAAAATAAAAAAAATTATATATATACATGCACACACATGTGTATTTACACAGTTAAGCTCAATTATGTATCTAATTGCATGTATGTGTATGTCCATGTGTATATATGTGTCCAATAGATCAGAGTGATTGCGCACAGTCATCTTGAAAAACATTTTCAAGGATTCAGACTGATGCCTGGTAGAGCTTTAGGCTACACTGTGAGCCAGTTTGGATATCACAACCTTGAAGATCGACTGCATTGCTGTATACCTCAGATCTCCTCTCCTAAAGACAGCAGGCACTAGGGAGACCAGAGATTAAACTGAGTGTCTGAAGTTACCTAGGGGAGGTATGGAGTCAGCCGGGGCTTATTATATTGTGGTAACACAGTGAGCAGTGCTGAAACTGACCACATAAACCAAACTCTTCCCACAGGAGTGGCTCAGGTGTTAAATAGACTTGATGGGAAAGCTTTTGATGACGCAGATCAACGACTTTTTGAGGTAAGAAAATAAATTTGTGAACCAAAGGTTATAGCTGAGTCATCTATAGTCTCCTGGTAGCAGCTTGCCAAAATTTGTCAAGCATTTATATATAGTTGTGAGACCTTGAGCCAGCTCTGCCGGCTGTATGGCCATCACCTTCCTTGGGTTTTCAAGCTTCCGTTTATTCCCATCTGCCCTCTACCTGGAAAGGTTGGCCTGGAACAGTCTTCCTTATAAACTTTGCACCAACAAATAACCAACATGAAACCCCCACGATTATTTTTCTCTACCCAAAAACATCTCACAGCTTCTTTACTAACTGGTTCTAAATCTACCTTCCTTCCTTTTCACGTTTACCTCATGGGTATTGTCACTTGGTTTCCTCATCAAAATATTTTATACCCTAGCCACTAAAAAGAGGTTGCTTTAGTTAAATGGAATGGAATTACTAAAATCAGTCCACGATCTAAATGAATTAAGAACACATTTGGTAAGACTGTAAGTATGTTTTTAAATTTACAAAGTCATTTTTTCCACAATGACATGAAATTAACAATTTTTTCTCATGTGCAATGTGAGCTATAAAGCTGTTACATGACAATAGTAATTAAGAATTTTAATGTGCATATTTCCCCAAGGCCTACCTCTGTGTACAATAAAATTATATTTTCAGACCCATTTCTGATGAGTGCCTGCTTTCATATTAGATTATGCCAGTGAGTTATTGCAGTTTTTAATTAGTGGGCTTTCTCTTTCCCAGGCTTTTGTCATCTTCTGTGGCCTTGGCATCAACAACACAATTATGTACGATCAAGTGAAGAAGTCCTGGGCCAAACAGTCTGTGGCTCTTGATGTAAGTCAGTATTTATGTCCGAATCACATGCTAAAAAGCCCTAATTTTATGAGAGAAAAAAAGCCCTTATTATGGGCCTTAATTTCTCAATTTCTAATTACCTATTCATTGGGCTTTAATTATTCTAGAGTCATGGGTTTGGCTCTGATGAAAGCCAGACCCATTCTTAACAATGCTCATATGCTCACAATTTTGCATGCAGTTTTAGGGAGTGCACAGATTCCTTGAAGGCCATCCATATACGTTGTACAGTTAGATACAGATTTTATGTGTTAGGTTTATTAAAAGGGATGATCCAAAAAATAAATTGTCAGGATGTTAAATGCATTATGAACTTATTTTGAATATGTATAGATAGTCTGGAAATGCACAACTTCTCATACCACAGAAGAAAACTTCACTACAAAGACATGTGACCCAGGTGGGGACAGGCTGCTCCGGGCATTATCTAGCTCCCCCACTACACATGTATACATCCCACCGAGAGCTCCGACCTGTTTCCCAGGCCTGACCTGCATCTCCTCTCAGACTAGGTTCTAAGACTATAGTGCTCTCCCCTGAATCTCCTTGTTTTGACCCAAGACCTATTGTCCCAACTTCTGGTCTATAGCCATTATCAAAGATTTTTTTTTCTATCTGTGAAATACTTCTTAACTAGGGCAGATAAAATATCAATGATATGTGACATTATCTAGAACATGATAATATAATACATGTACAGTCTTCAAAGTATTCTGTGTAACAAGTGAGATATTGGTAGAAAGATAAAACCGAGGGAGAGGATAAGTAAGCAACACAGTGGTACCTGAAGTACTCTGATTTAAGATTTAAAAGACCTAAAATTAGTTATTTACCAATATACTTTTCTACCCTTAATTAGGCCATGAACCATGGAAGCACAGGGATTTTATCTTTTTTATAATCTTATTCCCTAGTGCCTAGCAGGGCACTTAGCACAGAGAATACTTTTATTTAATGGTTTGGGGATCGATGGAGGAAGGGAGGAAGAGACAGAAAGAGGAAGGAAAGGATGGAAAAAAGAGATTCCCCTGCCCAACGAAAAGGATTTTTTTTTTTTGGCTCTCCCTCGGAGTCCTGCTTTGTTTATATGTAATATCTTTACAACAAGGAATAAAAATAATACATCCAGGATGAATTAATAAGTAAATGAACTGTGGATATGCAACGAATAAGAATCACTAACAGACCATTAGGTCTATGTGCAGAAGTATTTTCACATCCTGACTCCGTCACCTACCTCAAGTGTGAGAATTAAATGAGATAATATAAGAGAAGATTTTAATACTCCATCAACAAAATTACAGTAATGACAATAATTGCTATATTATTACTTGCAGTAATGTGTTTATTACTGAGAAATCACCATAGACTGTGAGAAAGAACAAAGGACAGGGATTTGGAACAGCAAATGTTGTCATGACTCCATCATCTTCAAATTTTGACCTCCTCAGGGTTGCCTCACTCAGCTTTTGTTTCTTTAAAAACTTTAGTTTCTGCATCTGTAAAAAAGGACACACTATACACTAGTCCCACACAAACTCTACTTCATGTTGTCGTGTTGGACTTCACACATACAGAGCATCTCATATATACCCACATACGCACTCCTCACCCACCTCCTGGTGGGTCTCCATCCTGTTGGGAAGGGGGTGGAATCAGTGGGTTGAAGCAGGAATTGCCATTCACCAAGGAGAGGCCACTCTCTGACTGGCACCACCGCTAGTCCTCGACCTAGAAAGTTCTAATACAGCCACAGTGTCCTCACCCATGAATTGCTCATTTGGGTTCATAGACCACTCTGACACCTTCTGCCCTGACATACAAAAATTATTACTGACACTCCCAAATTTCCAGCCCAAGTATTGTGGTAGTCTCACCCTTTCAGAAGTTGCTTGTATGTGTGCACTTACATGTTCTGTGTGCTTTCCTGATCAGAATTCTGGTGTTGCCATCTTGGTTTCCTCCCTCCCTGCTCCACTCAACCCCTACCCCACCAGATACCACATTCTCATCTCTAATGATCGGGTGGCATCCACCCCACTCCCTCATCCAGGAATGCATATGCAAGAATATCTGGAAGGATTTCTTATCTCAGGGCTTTACAAAGACAAAAAATGATTTGTTGAGAACTACTAAACCCAAACTCAGGAGTGAGATCTTCTTATACTATAGTATACATTAGCTTCTGAATGATTATATATTTTTAAAATTTATGTATTTATAAATATTATAGATGCATGTGAATAATATAATTTAAGGTGCATATTTCTATTAAAAGTATGTATTTATAACCAGCCTATTCCAATAAAGGATTTAAGCTACTTGATAGGAATGTAAATGATCCAACAAATGTTTTAAGGTAAAGTGATGATGATAATAATAATAACAACAGCAACAATAACAGAAGGGAGAGAGAGAGAGAGAGAGGACACACTAACCAGAGGGGACAGAACCACACACAGTGCTATCCTTATATCATCTCCTCCTTCTCCCCAAGAATGTGGGGTGACCTTCCCCTTTTTTTCCATTGTGGCTAAGGGAAGATTCCTCACCTGGATCTGGGCAGGCTCCTCTTTCACTCGTGTTGTCTCATTTTTAGTTACTCTCTTCAGGTTGTTTTCTGCTTGATCTTGCATAAGATCTTTGTCTAAGTGTAGCTTTACCATCCCCGTAATCTTTTTGCAGTGTGTTTTTTCAGCTGGCAACAAGAGTGAAGGGAAGTAATCCATCCCACAGCCCCAGTGACAATAACCACCCCAGAAGGCTTTCCCTCCCCAGAAAGCGAGCACACATATTTCATGGCCTGGAGAGGTAATGTGAGTACATTTTTTTCCTGTGTGTTCAGGAGACTCTTGAGAGATAGCACAGCATTCTCTTGTCTTTTAAGAATCCTTTCTCTCAGGCATTTTTAATAAAAATACTACCTTGGTGCATTCTCTGGAAGTATTTCCCCTGTTCTCTGGGAAGTTTACGTCTTACGGATACTTGCCGAAGTGTCCAGGGTTCACAGGAAGTGCACTTCTAAGGCACATCTTGCTGTGTATCAGTATCCCCTGCAGGAAGCTGCTGGCTTTATCTGAGCGAGAGGCAATGCAAGGAAAAGATTTGGAGCCTTGTCTTTTACATTAGTCTGATCAGTCTAGTTAGGACTGAATCTGTGTTCAGTAGCTGTGGATCTTAGGGAAGCTACTTAACTTCGCAATCTCAGTTGTTGCACGTGTTAGATGGGTTTGGTAAGAAAGGTGTTTTAACAGGGAGATAAAACAGTTGCAGGAAAAGTATTTAGAGAGTGTTTAGTTACAGTTAGCACTTAATAAAAGCTGGCTGTTCTATTAACCAGAGCGCCTGCTGCCCTTAATCTGCACTGAGTTCTGAATGCTCTGCCCAAGAATTGCTTATAAAACTGCTCTGATTGAGGGGCTGGGGAGGAGGTGTAATTTTTTGCCCCTTTTATGAGGAAGATCGTTTCCTGCTTAAAGTTTGAGCTGAAGACAGATCCCCAATTTCCCAGATCCTGGGCGCATCCTGTGTTCCACCACTGAGCATCCCAGCAGCATTGGAGCTATAGCTGCTGGGCTGCAGTGAGCCGCTGCTCGCCATTGCCCCCTACTCCTTGCCCCTACTGCTTGCCTCTGCTTCCCACTGCCCTATATGTTTCTACAGAAAAGACCAGGCACTGTAAATACAGAATTTCCCATGTTAAAAATAGCTATGCAGGTCTTCAAAAGCTGTACATCCCCAAGGGCAAAGCCTCCCCAGAAGACCTCCCATGCTATGGGGTCTCTTCCCTGTTGCCACATACTGGCAACTTCAGCTCATTTTAACCTAATCCACAAATGGTGAAAAATAAAAATATAAACATATGATATGCTTTCTACTTTTTTGGCCTTTAAAAAATGAAGTGACTAGTACATTGTCTGGATTTTGTTTAACAATTGAATTATAAAGCACTATTGTTTTGATTATTGCTTTTCTTAAGTTCTTATAATTTAGTTACATAATTCTATTTAAAAGTCTGTTTCCTAAATATATAAAACTAATACTCTAAGACTCTTAGAGAGCTGAGATGCTCTTAAAGCTGAATAATGGAACAAAGAGGGGAATTTACTATCATTTTTCATAACTTTAATTGTTTTCTCCTGATTTCCATTCTGTCTGAGTGCCAAGAGCTTCACGGGAAGTATACTAATGTATGTTCACATTTTCTGAGTGTAAGAATCCCATGATAAAAGAGGGAAACTTCACCTGAAATTCCAGAATACAAAGCAAATACAACATGAATGGAAATCAGAATATTACTTCTTCATTTTGCACACCAAGAATTGTCCTTTGGGGTGTCTTTCATAGATATTGCAAATGAAGCCTTGCTGGATGCTGATGAGAAATTTTCCGGAAAATATAAGTCAGGGTATTAAGGGACACCTAATACCCCTCTATGACCAGATGAGGAAAGTGACGAGGGTCAGACAGAGGGTGTAGAAAGGGCATATGTAGTCAGAAGTCAAGCCCCATTTATTCTACCTCCCCAAAGCCTCTCCCATCCATTTCCTCCTTTCCAATAGCCATAGCAGCCATCCTACTTAAGGGCTTCCTTACCTCTTGACGGAACAATCGTAATACCCACCTGTCTGTTCTTCCTAAAGCGTATTTCAGATTGCATCACTCATCCACTCATGGATCCTAAATTATTCCCCCATTATCTATCAGAGTACCAACTTCCTGGCCCTCGGGGCCCTTTGAAATTTCATATCAAACTATCTTCCTGCCCCCGGCTCTCATTTCTCTTTTCAGAGCATTCTGTGCTACTTACAAACTCACCTACATCGTAGTCTACAGATCAGCCACCTGCTTCTCTGCCATCTGATCTCTAACACCTTCCCTGCTTCAGTTATTCTCTGTTCCAATTATGCTGCCTCCCCTCAAAGTTGTTCTGTCATTCAAAGCTCAACTTAAATGTAATCTTTTCTATAAATCTTCTAATCCCATGCTTACTTGCTCCTGACTTCATCCTATGTTATCGTTAATTGTGACTTTGTATGTTTTCCTCTGCTAGAACATGCTATCTATTCTCTGCTATCTATTCTATATTCCTTTCGGTGGTTTACCTATAAAACCAAAAGTATATTGAATAAGTGAATGCTTACAGCCACAAATAATGTTTCTGGGCTGCTGTATCAGCTTTCCAAAAGGGAAAAACTTAGGTTGTGATGGAAAAGGTGGCAGTCACCTTATTGGCAGTCTTGCTGACCACAGACTTGCATAGCACACCCCTGTATTCCCTTTCTCCTTTATAGGTCATGAGGACCAATCTTTTCTGTTTACTTATTTTAGGGGGGATCTCTTCCAAGGTATCATCTCCCCTCAGGTATTTCTTTCGATGATGATTAAGGAGACAACCTGGCTTCCTGAAGATAAGGAAAAAAGAGAGAAGTGAAAGACATGATTCCACCGTGCATAATCTCCTAAGCTCCAAGGGGAAAATTTTCTCTAACTGGGTGATTGACACAGTTAGACTCAGGATGCCAACAGAATGTCACTCCATTATTTTTCATCTCTCTTCCTTTAGACCTACTCTCTGGAATCAAACTTCCCTACTTTTGGATGAACTCTCTGGTATGTTACATGGCTCTTGTGACACACTCAGGTGTTAAATAGCCTCCGAGCTCCTCTCCTTCCCTGTGATTAGAAGCTATGATCAGGAGAAGGTCATAGTGGGCTTCCTTACTCTTCTTCACTTTACCTCCTCCCCAAGACAGACGTAGAGAGCAAGACGGAAGTAGAATAAAGAGCAAACTCATACTCTAACCTGGTTTCAAGGCTCTCTGTGTCAAGCACCAACATTTTTTTTAATTGTGAGTTGCTTTCATAAATTCGTCAGAGAATTCTGGAGCCTAGAAATCTCCCGTTGTCAGTCCCTGATGTGGGTTTACCTCTCCTGACTGACAGGTTATAATTGTCTCTCAGGCCCTGGCTTCTGGTGGCCCACGTTTTTCTCTTTTATTTATTGTGGTCAAATAAACGCAACATAAAATTTACCATTTTTAAGTGTACAGTTCAGTGGCACTAAATAACATTCACAATGTTGAACAATCATCACCACCACCTATCTCTGGAACGATTTCATCTTCCCAAGCTAAAACTCTGTGCCCATGAGACACTAACTCCTCATTCCCCTCTCTAGCCCTTGGCAGCCACTATTCCACTTTATGTCTATGAACTTGACTCCTCTATATACCTCATGTAAGGGGAATCAGTATCATGTAAGGACAGTATTTGTCCTTTTGTGACTGACTTATTTCACTTACCATAATGTCTTCAAGGGTCATTCATGTTGTAATTTGTGTCAGAATTTCCTTATTTTTTTTTAGGACTGAATAATATTCCACTGTAAGAATATACCATATTTTGTTCATCCACTCAATGCTTCCTGATCTGAGTCTTTTTAAGCCTGTGCATCTTTCACAGATCCATTTGGCCCCTGGACAGCCACATGTGTTGGACCATTAGGTTGCACGAAGCAGCCCTCTCTTCCTGCCCACTAACCTTTAGAATTTTTAGGCATGAATCAGTAACTGGTCCCACACCACACTCTGGGGAAATACATATTAAGTTCTATAAGTGGTTTTCTGGAAAGAACCCTCAAAAAACTCTAATTTTTAATATTGTGTTCTCTCGTGAATTATCTCCCTTGTCTCACACAATGCAGAGATGGGCAACAAAGCACCTTAGCTTGAAGGTAGCAGAACTAGCTTGGGACATCTTCTTTCCAAGTCCTGTATTAGTAGCCTAGATAGTCTAGCCCCTCCTTTTAGAATGCAGTATCTGTTGTTCTCAACTATAAAGTCAGACAGAAAGAGTCCCATTTAAACATGCTGTTATCGGGGCACCTAGGTGGCTCAATCAGTTAAGCATCTGACTCTCGATTTCAGCTCAGGTCATGATCTCATGGTTTGTGAGATCAAGTCCCATGGGATTCTCTCTCTCTGCCCCTCCCCGACTGTGCTCTCCCTCTCAAATGAATAAATAAACATTTTTTAAACAAATAATTAAAAAGTAAACATGCTGTTATATACCAAAATGGCTTTCCAGACCAAGTTACTGTCAGAACGTGATCCAGTGATTGTCCAAATGATAAATGTCTACCCTTGGAAAATCCTTGTTTATTTGCAGGTTCAATGGATATAGGTTATCAATTACAAGACCAAATTCAAAACATCAGCAGAGGTGGAATTGTTCCCATTTGTAAATTCTTCTTTACTGAAAATACGTTGCATTATGTAAACACTTCTTTTGAAGAAAGGAGAAAGAGGAAACCCAAATGAACTACTTCCCTCAAATGGTTATGTGGTTATTAGTTCCCCATTGTAGCCACTACTACATTTTAAGTAACTTTAAAAACAAACAACACTTTGGAAGCTGTTTTCTGTGAGAATTCTGGGCTCCTACTGAGCTAGTTTATAAATTACGATCAAATAATTGTGGCTGTCAAAAGGGGCTTAAGAGAACAATCATGCCAACTTTCTTGAACTTCTTCTTCTTTGGATGTGTAGCACAGTAAAGACCAATTAAGTGGATAGTGTGTGCTTCCACTTTTCCGCTTGCTACTTTTGGTAGCAGACTTTTATTCCAGCTAATTCTTGGTTCTTCTGTGTGACTACAAAAGTTTAGACTTAACATATCTACCAATTACAATCTCCATTAAAAAACAAATATATGTTATTAACAGAATACTGATATGATGTTTTCATATATCGTGGTTTATCTTTAACTTCTCTCCATGGCTTTTCACATCCAGACACTTACCAGTCCCAGTCAGTTTTGTTCTTGCTGTGCCTCTGTGTTCATGGTTCAGGTCTTTATTTCCTCTTCCCTGGTTTAATTCTGCACACCCAAGCTGAGGATCCTGGCTCGGGTTTCTTCTTTCCTGACCCATGGTACACTCAACATACAGATTTATTTTCCTAAAATGCAATACTGATCATATCTGTGCTCTGAAACCATCAGTGGCTCCCTACTGCCTGCAAATTAGAGCTTTCAAAATTTTCCACTATTGACAGCAATCTTTTTGCTTCAGCTCTCACTTCCTTCCATCTTCTAGAAAAAAGTCTGTTATTTTGTGTTTCTCAAAAATGTCCCAAGACTCCCACTCTGGGTATTTTCTCCATTTGCTTAAAGTACCTTCTAACAAACATCAAATTTCACCTTTTCCATATATGTTTCCCGATCTGCCCCCAACAGATGTGATGGTTCCTTCCTTTTAATCTCTACAAAAGGTTATTTTGCATAAAATCGCTGTTGTGTTAGTTGATCTTCAAGTATAAATATTTTACAAAGACTAGTAAAAACATGGTACTGATAATGTAGGTACCTTATATGAAGATAAAGATTAGTCCAATAGTTTTCTTATGATTTTTCTATACTAAGTATGACCCATATAATATTTTTTTTACTTGTTCTTTTTAAATGTTTTTTAAAAAGGTGTTATTTAATGTTATTAAATCAAAGTATTATTGTTATGGAAGATGCAGAATGTTTTTATGAGAAGAAATTGAAAAATCAGTGGTAACCAGTGCTTAGAACTAACCACCTTATCATTTGGGTTAACAATTTTCATTTTTCTTTCAACCCTTTTAAGAGATCACTGTCTTCTGGCTTTCACTATTACTAATGAAACACCTGCCATCGTTCTTGTTGTTCCCTTAAATGTAACGTGTCTCTATTTCTTACTGCTCTTAACAACTTCTTATTACTTCTGGGTTATTTTGTTTTCGATATATTTCTTGTAAACTACATACATCTGAATTTAATGTTTAAATTCAATATGAGAATCTTTGTTTTTGATGAAGGATTTGATTTTACTTATGTTACTTTATTCGTCCTGAGTTTATACTTTTTTATGTTTTGCTTTTTTCTGAGTTTTACTATGTGGATTCTATTTTGCTTGATTTTGGACTCCAACGAAGTGGAAGTTATTTATTATGCTTCTTTCACAAAAGCATTTTTTAGTCAAGATTTCTATAATTATTAAAAACAAAAATGAGCCAGTATCTTTTAACTCCTTACTATGCAGGAAAATGATTTGTGTGCACTTAACCCTCAGTTGCCTGGTTTTGTTTATGCATTATAAGATTTTAATTACATTATCATGAGCAAACTGTTAAATTTATACAGTGCAGTTATTATTTTAAAAGTACTACTCATATTTTTCAGTACTAATATAACTGTATTTTTAATACTTATTTAGACATAGTTTTTGTTTTGGTACCCTAATCATGTCCATCAAACCACCTCAAAACTTCAATAGTTTAAAAATTTTTTTTTCAACGTTTTTATTTATTTTTGGGACAGAGAGAGACAGAGCATGAACGGGGGAGGGGCAGAGAGAGAGGGAGACACAGAATCGGAAACAGGCTCCAGGCTCTGAGCCATCAGCCCAGAGCCCGACGCGGGGCTCAAACTCCGGGACCGCGAGATTGTGACCTGGCTGAAGTCGGACGCTTAACCGACTGCACCACCCAGGCGCCCCAAAACTTAATAGTTTTAAAACAACAATTTTGTTATTTTTCACTAATACACCTTGACACTGCAGGAAGTGTTCCCGCCTGCCTCTTCCCAGAGTCACCCACCACCACCCCTAGAGATAACCATTGGTCTGACTTTTCCACCATAGATTAGTTTTACCCATTCTAGAATTTCACATAAATTAAATTACACAGTATGAACTCTTTTGTTTAAGTCTTCTTTCAACCCACACAATCCATTTGACGGTTACCCGTATTGGGTATATAAGTTTGTTTCTTTTAATTGATGATTAGTGTTTCATTGTGGGATTATACCACAATTTGTTTGTTTACCTATCCTCCCATTGATCAATATGTAGGCTATTTCCGGTTTGGGGCTATATGAATAAGGCTGCTATGAACATTTTTGTACAAGTATTTTTATAAACGTATGCTTTTATTTCTCTGGGGTTAGTACCTAGTATTAGAATTACTAAATCAAAAGGTCAGTGTGCAGGGGTGCCTGGGTGGCTAGTCACTTAAGCATTCGGCTCTTGATATTGGCTCAGGTCATGATCTCACAGTTGGTGGGACCAAACCCTACATCAGTGCAGAGCCTGCCTGAGATTCTCTGTCTCTTCCTGTCTGTCTGCCCATCTCCTGTTCATGCACGTGTTACAAGCGTGCATATGCTCACACATTCTCTCTCTCTCAAAATAAATAAATAATCATTTTTTAAAAGGTCAGTGTGTATTTAGTTTTATAAGAAATTGCCAAATATGTTTTCCTTCCAATGTGGTGTCCCATTGTACTCTCCTACCAAGTAATTTTGAAAGTTATAGTTGTTCACAGTCTCATCAATACTTGATGCCATCACTGTTTTCAATAGTAGCCATTTTGGTAAATATTACGTTGTGGTTTTAATTTGAATTTCCTTGATGACTAATAATGTATATTTTTGCATGTGTTTATTTACTGTTTGTATACCTTTTGTGAGCTGTCCAAATTTCTGCCCTCTTTTAATTGGATTGCTTGCCTTTTTATTATTGAGTGGTAGGAGTTCTCTTCATATAGCCTGGATACTGATCCTGGTAAGATGTATGTATTGTAAATGTTTTCTCCAAATCTGTACCTTGCTTACTCATTTTCTTTATGATGTCTTTTGATGAGCAGATGTTTTTAGTTTTGATGAAGTCTATTTTGTCATTTCTTTTAGTTTTAAGGTTACTGCTTTCTGTGATATAAGAAACCTCTGCCTACCCACAAATCAGGAATATATCCCCCTATGTTTTCATCTAAAAGCTGTAGCGTTTTAGTGTTTACATTTGGCTCTGTGATCTAGCTCAATGATTTTCATATGTGGTAGCAGCTGAAGTTCATTTTATCATCGTCCCATCTATTCAAAAGTTCTTTTTTCTCCTTGGATCACTTTGGCACCTTTGTTGAAAAACAAATAACTGTGTAAGTGTTGGTCCACTTATGGCCTGTCTATTCTTTTCCAGTGATTTGTCAATCCTGAACTCTTGTATTAAAAAATACGTATTTATTAACTCAAATAAGCATTTCAATTCTGCTATTATAATTTGGATTCCCTTGAAATTTTCCCATGTTAGCCAATCCCATTTGCATGTTGTTGACATTGTATTCAGTCACTGAACAAGTATTCATTGAGCTACTTTGTGGTGGACACTATTCTAGGTGCCGAGGATTCAGGGGTGAGCAAAGAAGAAATATTCATATTCTCATGGACCTTATATTCTACTGGGAAAAGACAAGCCATAGACAAACAAACAAATAAATTAGCAAGATAAATTCATGATGATGTATCATAAAGAAAACAAAGCAAGATGCTGTAATGAAGAGTGACTGGAAATTAGGCCTATCACAGATGCCCCGCAATTGGGGGGAGACCCCCACCTTAAGAAAGTGACAGTTGATCTTTGTTATCTCATTCTTTGTTTCCTTGCTTGTTTGTTTTTAATATTTCATCCAGGCCTATCTTATCTATTTGGTTTTCTGGTCTAGTTTCAGTGAGGCTCTTTCTTCTTATATTTTATTGAAGACACAAAGCATAAGATTTCTGATAGGTAATGGCCCTTGCATGAAATGCTACCCGAGGTATATTCTCTCTGAGTTCTCAGGATGTCCCCTTTCCCTTGGACTTCAGTGTTTACCAACTGGCAAGGTTTTGTGATTGGCCTTGAGCCTCCCTCACTGACTACTTACATACTATTGAATCCCTCAAAAGGGCCAAAGTGGAGCCCTTCAAGGTGTGGGGCTCAGGCTGGGGACTTGGGTTGCCAGCGTCTCAAGCAATACAGACAAATGCTGAGAATTTGGTGGTTCTGGTCCTTTTCTCCCTGGGCAGGGCTCTTCTTTCCAGATCCCTGTGCATTGTCTTCACAGATCTCGGTCTCCAATTCCACTGTCTTAGGCCAGGCACTGTTCTCTCTTCCATATCCACTCTTGCTCACCTCCAGTCCATCCTCTATGCAGCAACAAGGATCATGTTCTGCATGTGATGAGGATCCCTTTTTGTAAGTTCAAGAACAGGCAAAGCTACATAATATACCAAGAGGATGAATGCTTCAGAAGTCAGAGTGGTGGTCACTTCTAGAAAGGGGTATAATTGAGAAGTACACAAAGGGCTTCCAAAATCACAGTGATGTGAAAGCTAACCAGATTATGTCAGTCTCTTGTCTAAAACCCCTCAGTGTCTTCCCATTGATTATAATAAAATCCTTTATTGGCCTACAAGGCCCTGGATGGCCTGGCCTCTGCCCAGCACTTCCACCTCATCTCAGGCCATCCCTGCCTTACTCACATTAGCCTGAGAAGCACCTTCATCTTCTGCCCAAAACATCTTCCCTCCACCCCTTGGCTTTGCTAGCTCCTTTTTGTTTTTTATGTCTCACCTTAAATATCATCTCAGCAAGGCTGTCTCTAACCAATTTTCCTGTCACCTCCCATACCTAGCCCACCCTCACTGTCTTTCAGCATCTTGCCAATTGACTTTGTAGCAATTATTTCAATGCATATATTTGCCTATTTAGTAACTCCTTACTGCTGAGACAGAAGTTGCATTAAGACAGGGACCATGTGCACAGAGCTTGGCACAAATTACATCCTCAATAGATATTTCTTGGTTGAATGAATGACTAATGATTTAGACATCCCAACTACATTAATGCTGTTCTCTGACTTATTCCTGCAAATCTAATCTGATCTCAATGGCCACTACCAACCTTATCTGAGGCAGATTAAAAACCGTCCTTTTTAGTCTTACTTTTGGACTTCTCTTTCCTCCATGGCAGCCAGTTATCCCTGTGACCCCAATCAGGTTAACACAGGTCTCGAACTGTGCTTTACTCCTTTTACTCCAGAGGGAGCTCCCAGCAAAACCATGCTGCATCAAATATAAAGTCTCCATGGCTCTTGCATAACCACCAAAAATAAGCAACATATATTTCTCTCAAATCACCAACCACAGTGGTCTTTTTGATTATGCAAAAACCATGAAGCGAGGGAGATACAAAATGAATATATATAAATACCCAATAAAGGGCTACCCAATAAATACCCAATAAAGTAGCCCCAATAAAGGGCTACTTAAAAATATTCCATTAAGTGAAATCAGACTACTAATAGTTCCAGACATGTAAATTATAGATTTGAAAAACCACTGGCACATCCTATAGTTGTTTCAGACACAATAATAACCAATCCAAATTGCTCAGTTAGTCCAGAAAAATGTTATGTTCTCCTCTGTTCGAATTAACAAAAGAAATTCGAATTAACAAAAGAAAAACAAGTAAGAAGGAGTTCATTAGAAAAGCATTTGTGAAACATTAATACATATAATAACCTATGTGATTAAGAAAAGCAGCCTCACGTCAAAACATAATGTGGGGAGAAATGTGATTGTGGGAAAGGAACACTTATTTTGAAGCAGTTATAAATTATAGTCCTTTATGTGTATATATCGAATCATATTTAATCACACTAAGAATTAGTCCAAAAGAAATATTTTTAATTTAAGTATTAATGACTGAGATCTTTAATGAGAGACTACTAAAAAAAATTTAAAACTTGGAATAATTATTACCACATATAACTTTTCAAAAGACCTAGGGTGTTCCTATATCTTTTCACACTAAGGTCGTTGAAATGATTGAAATTAGTAACTAAGCAATTCCTTAAAGCTATATAACAACCAAAAAAAGCCAGTCATAATCATTCCTTATAAATAATTTTCTTCTATAGGTATCAGAATATGTTTAGTCAAATCAAAAATATTTAATGAGCATATACTACATGTACTATATATGTTAAATATAAAGAATATTTAATTAGCATATACTGTAATGCCATCATTGGAAGATCCTGCCTACCAAACACAGCTCTTTGAAACACAGAAGAGAATCAGGAAATAAGCAAAAGTTGAATAGACACCATAAAATTCATATACTAGAATTCATACATTGGACTCATCTCCAATTTCAAACACAATTCTTTTTTTTTTGCATTTTATTTTGTTTTGTTTTTAATATTAAATATAATTTATTGTCAAATTGTTTCTATACATCACCCAGTGCTCATCCCACGGGTGCCCTCCTCAATGCCCATCACCCACTTTCCCCTCTCCCCCACCCCCCATCAACCCTCAGTTTGTTCTCAGTATTTAAGAGTCTCTTATGGTTTGCCTCCCTCCCTCTCTGTAACTTTTTTTTCCCCTTCCCTTCCCCCATGGTCTTCTGTTAAGTTTCTTAAGATCCATATATGAGTGAAAACATATGGTATCTGTATTTTTCTGCCTGACTTATTTCATTTAGCCTAATACCCTCCAGTTCCATCCATGTTGCTGCAAATGGCCAGATACCATTCTTTCTCATTGCCAAGTAGTATTCCATTGTATATGTAAACCACATCTTCTTTATCCATTCATCAGTTGATGGGCAATAATTTGGCTATTGTTGAAAGTGCTGCTATAAACATTGGGGTACAAATGCCCCTAGGCATCAGCACTCCTGTATCCCTTGGGTAAATTCCTAGCAGTGATATTGCTGTGCCCGTCATAGGGTAGACCTATTTTTAATGTTTTGAGGAACCTCCCACTGTCTTCCAGAGCAGCTGCACCAGTTTGCATTCTCACCAACAATGCAAGAGGGTTCGCGTTTCTCCACAGCCTCGCCAGCATCTATAGTCTCCTGATTTGTTCATTTTAGCCATTCTGGCCGGCATGAGGTAGTATCTCAGTGTGGTTTTGATTTGTATTTCCCTGATGAGGAGTGACATTGAGCATCTTTTTATGTGCCTGTTGGCCATCTGTATGTCTTCTTTAGAGAAGTGTCTATTCATATTTTCTGCCCATTTCTTCACTGGATTATTTGTTTTTTGGGTGTGGAGTTTGGTGAGTTCTTTATAGATTTTGGATACTAGCCCTTTGTCTGATATGTCATTTGCAAATATCTTTTCCCATTCCTTTGGTTGCCTTTTAGTTTTGTTGATTGTTTCCTTTGCAGTGCAGAAGTTTTTATCTTGATGAGGTACTAATAGTTCATTTTTGCTTTTAATTCCCTTGCCTTTGGAGTAAGAAATTGCTGTGGCTGAGGTCAAAGAGGTTTTTTCCTGCTTTCTCCTCTAGGGTTTTGATGGTTTCCTGTCTCACATTTAGGTCCTTTATCCATTTTGAGTTTATTTCGGTGAATGGTGTAAGAAGTCTAGTTTCATTCTTCTGCATGTTGCTGTCCAGTTCTCCCAGCACCATTTGTTAAAGAGATTGTCTTCTTTCCATTGGATACTCTTTCCTAATTTGTCAGAGATTAGTTGGCCATACATTTGTGGGTCCAATTCTGGGGTCTCTATCACCTGGGAACTTGTTAGAAATACAAACACTCTGGCCCCACCCCAGACCTGCTGCCCCAGGAACTCTGGAAGCAGAGCACAGCCATCTGTGCTCTGATGCATGCAAGAGTTTGAGAACCACTGAGCTAATGCGTGACATAGGATGTGTATGAGGATCCATGATGTATACATGGATGAAGTATTATCTAACTATAGGTGCCAGCATTTCATGGGAAAACCATTGATAAAGGGTTTTAAAGGTAGTAAAGACATGAGGGAATAGATTTTGACTGCCACCAGCAACCAGAGGGTGTGAAAAACTATTCTGTGTGAGAAAGGGAGAGAATTTTCTTAATTAACATTTGAAATGGAGGGAGAAGGGAGAAAAGGTAAACAGGAAGGATACATTGGAGAGTAGCAAGTAAAATGAAGAGAGGCTGAAATTTAGGAGGTTAATGGTCAAGTGAAATGCCCATAATTTATTTGGGATTTTACTTTGCATCAGCTTAACTTAACTTTGATATCAGTTTAGATTCCAAGTGCCTCCAAGTGTGACTTTGCCGCCAGAGCCATAAACATATCAGTAAATATTTATGCAGTCGTTTCCTGCCCAAGACAACCAGTCTGTAGCTTCCGTGAAGTCTGTGTTCCTCTTCCCTGTTAAGTAGTTCTTTACACGCATGCTCTTCTCAGCCGGCATCTGTAATGGCCCATTTCTCATTTCAGGACCAAATGGCTGCCCAGATCTACAATAAATTAATATTGAAAACTATTGATATGAGAGATTTACAGTAAGCTAGTCAGGGGCAGTTCCTGGGAACTGAAAGCAAGCATTTGGCTCTGGTCTTGAACCGCATGTGGCAGAGAGCAAAGCTTGCGGGGCTGTCCTGTTTCATAGCTCTGCTCATTGTTTTTCTTTTGAAATGCAGTTGTTTTTTTTTTCCTACTGTAGAAACTTGACACAAAAGCAGGAGCTCTTTACTGTGTTGTTCATGGGTCTGATAATTGCTTTATCTTGCTTTTCTTGCTCTTTTTTGTTTTGCTAGTAGAAAGTTCAATCCAAAAGTTAATTGAAGTTGGTAGGGTTTTGCAAATAGTAATTTATTTTTGCAACTATTAATATTTCTCAAGTTAGAGTTCACCAACAAAACTGAGTCACTAGTTTTTACTTTTAAATATTTTCTAACTTAATAGACACAGAAGATAAAGCCATCAGAGATAAAAATTTTCTTGTGAAAGTTTAATATTTGTTAGGTGTTCTGTGGATCAGTTGTTTACTTTTGTATGTAAGCTTCATACAAATTTTATTTAGCTGTCAAAAAAAATTGATGAGTGTGTTTATTATGGCTAAACTCATAACCTAACAATATTCCTCATAGGGAAGACATTTATATAATTAACATTTGCAAATGCTTCTTTCTTGGAACTATTACAGTGCATTGAATTAAAGCATGTTTATTCAAAGGTATTATTACTCAAAAATGGATACCTAAATTCTTGGTATGAAATGTACAGTTTATGGAATTCTTATAAAATTAACATAGTCTGGAATCATGGAGGAAGTGTTCACTTATCCAAGAGGGTCTCACAATAGTAGTTAAAGAAAATATAATTCTGTATTTGCAACAACATGGATGGACCTTGAGGGCATTATGCTAAGTGAAAGAAGTCACATAGAGACAAATACCATATGATTTCACTTACATATGGAATATAAACAAAACAAATGAACAAACAAAACCCCACACTCTTAAATGTTGAGAACAAACTGGTGGTTGTCAGAGTGGAAGGAGTGGGGGGGAGGGGGGAGGATGGGCAAAATAGGTGAAAGGGATTAAGAGGTAGAAACTTCAAGTTATAAAAAAAGTAAGTCACAGAGATGGAAAATACAATATAAGGAGTATAGTCAATAAAATTGTAATAGGATTGTATGGTGACTATACTTACCATGGTGAGCACTGAGTAATGTGTAGAATTGTTGAATCAATACGTTGGACACCTAAAACTAATATAACATTGTATGTCATTATACTTCAATAGTAAATTTTTTTTAAAAAAAGGAAAAACCTCTAGGTCATGCCATATATAACACATATATATTATATATAATATATATAACATATATAACATATATAATATATATAACATATATATAGCATATATAACATATATATTATATATAACATATATATATAACATATATATAGTGATATATATATAACTATAATGATTCTCTCTTTAATACTTGCTTTGCTAAAAGTAATCAGGAATTACTTTTGTTTTATTTCTTTCAGTGGCATCCATCCATAGATTTGTCACAGATCATAAATTAATGAGGTTATTTAGCATTGCTGAAAGATTCCAGACTCAAGGCATTTGGTAGGTTTGCAGATAAAATACTGTTAGGAAAAGATCACTGGGAGATGTTGTAGGGTGAAGGTAGGGAAGGAACATGAATATTTTGGGATGTGGCCTAGAGTTTTCCATATTTGTTTCTAGACTTTTTAATTTAGAGAGAGTAGAAGTAAGGTTTCTAGGTAAAAACGCAAGACACCCAGTTAAATTTGAATTTCGTATCAACAACAAATAATATTTTTAGAATAAGTATGTTCCCAATTTTGCAAATATTGATTGTTGACCTGAAATTCATATTTAACCGGGTAGCCTATATTTTTATTTGCTAAATCTGGCAACCCTACTACATTGCTCAGTTTATGCTCTAAGACATATTATGATTTCTCTGAGGAAAAGATACCAATTAAGGCCACTAATAATACAAGCAATGAAGCATATGGGAAATGGAGAGAGTCTTTTTTTTTTTAAAGATCATTTTATTTTTTATTCCTTAATTCATCAAATGAGTGTGAACTAAGTATCAAGCACACTCCTAGGAATGGGATATACATTGGTGACCAAAACCAGATCTGATCCTTCATAGTGCTTACAGTCTAGTGGGGAAGGTAGGTGATGCAAACTAATTACTCCAACTGTGGTAAGTGGTGTAAAGTGGACAAAACGTCCTAATTGTAATAATTGTCTGCTTCACTGATTCAAATAGTCGCAATTAAATAGCTCCTTTTTTAAACAAATGGTAAAGGATGTGGGAAAATTTGATTGTAACAAGTCAAGTGGGTAGTATGCCTGAAATAGTAAAAGCCTGGCTAAGCACAACCTAGTGGCAGAGCTTTTGAATTTCAGCTTGAATTTTTGTGGAATTTTATTTTATTTTTTAAGTAAAGATAAATTTTAGCGGTGGGGGGGCGACGCCTGGGTGGCTCAATCAGTTAAGCGTCTGACTCTTGATTTCAGCTCAGGTCATGATCTCATGGTCATGAGATGGAGCCCCACGTCAGGCTCTGATGACAGCACAGAGCCTGCTTCATATTCTGTCTCTCCCTCTGTCTCTGCCCCTCCCCTGTCCTCTCTGTCTCTCTCTCCCATTCTCTCTCAAAAAACAAACTTAATCAAGAAAGTAGGGGTAGAAGGGACATACCTCAACATCATTAAGGCCATATGTGAAAGACCCACAGCTAATATCATCCTCAATGGGGAAAAACTGAGAGCTTTCCCCCTAAGGTCAGGAACATGACAGGGATGTCCACTCTTACCACTGTTGTTCAACATAATACTGGAAGTCCTAGCCTCAGCAATCCAACAACAAAAAGAAATAAAAGGCATCCAAATGGGCAAGGAAGAAATCAAATGCTCACTCTTTGCAGACAACATGGCACTCAACATAGAAAACCCAAAAGACTCCACCAAAAAACTGCTAGAACAGATACATGACTTCAGCAAAGTCACAGGATATAAAACCAATGTATAGGAATCAGTTGCATTTATATACACCAATAACGAAGCAGCAGAGAGAGAAATCAAGGAATTGATCCCATTTACAATTACACCAAAAGCCATAAGATACCTAGGAATGAAACTAACCAAAAAGTAAAAGATCTGTATGCTGAAAACTATAGAAAGATTATGAAAGAAATTGAAGAAGACACAAAGAAATGGAGAAATGTTCCATGCTCATGGATTGGGAGAACAAGTATTGTTAAAATGTTGACACTACCCAAAGCAATTTACACATTCAATGCAATCCCTATCAAAATAACATCAGTATTTTTCACAGAGCTAGAACAAATAATTCTAAAATTTGTATGGAACCAGAAAAGACTCTGAATAGCCAAAGTAATGTTGAAAAAGAAAAGCAAACCTGGAAGCATCACAATTCTGGACTTCAAACTACATTACAAAGCTGAAATCATCAAGAAAATGTGGTACTGGCACAAAAACAGACATATAGATCAATGGAACAGAATAGAAAACTCAGAAGTCCTCACCTCATCGACCCACAAATGTATGGCCAGCTAATATTTGACAAAGCAGGAAAGAATATCAAATAGAAAAAAGACAGTCTCTTCAGCAAATGATGCTGGGAAAACTGGGCAGTGACATGCAGAAGAATGAAACTGGGCTGCTTTCTTACATTATACACAAAAATGAATTCAAAATGGATGAAAGACCTAAATGTGACAGAAAACCATTACAATCATACAGAAGAAAACAGGCAGCAACCTCTTTGACCTCTGCCACAGTGACTTCTTACTAGACATGTCTCTGGAGGCAAGGGAAACAAAAGCAAAATGAACTATTGGGACTTCATCAAGTTAAAAGCCTTCTGCACAATGAAGGAAATAATCAAAAAAAACTAAAAGGCAACTAATGGAATGGGGTAAGATATTTGCAAATGACATATTGGGTAAAGGGTTAGTATCCAAAATCTATAAAGAACTTATCAAACTCAACTCCCCAAAAAACAAATAATCCAGTCAAGAAATGGGCAGAAGACATGAATAGACACTTTTCCAAAGAAGACATCCAGATAGCTAACAAGCACATGAAAAGATGCTCAACATCACTCATTGTCAAAGAAATACAAATCAAAACAACAAAGAGGTGCCACCTCACACCTGTCAGATTGGCTAAAATGAACAACTCAGGATACAGCAGATGTTGGCAAGGATGAGGAGAAAGGAGAACACTTTTGCACTGTTGGTGGGAATGCAAACTGGTGCAGCCACTCTGGAAAACAGTATGGAGGTTTCTCAAAAAATTAAACATAGAACTACCCTACGACTCAGCAATTGCACTACTAGGTATTTATCCAAACGATATAAAAATGCTGATTCAAAGGGTCGCATGCACTCCAATGTTTATAGCAGCACTATCAACAATAGCCAAATTATGGAAAAAATCCAAATGTTTATCAACTGGTGAATGGATAAAGATGTGGTATACATATACAATGGAATATTACTTTGCAATCAAAAAGAATGAAATTTTGTCATTTGCCACATTGTGGATGGAACTAAAATGTATTATGCTAAGCGAAATAAGTCAGTCAGAAAGACAAATACCATATGATTTCACTCATGTGGAATTTAAGAAACCTAACCGATGAACATAGGAGAAAGGAAGGCAAAATAAGATAAAAATAGAGAGGAAGGCAAGCCATAAGAGACTCTTAAATACGAAGAGCAAACTGAGGGTTGCTGGAGGGGAGGTGGGTGGGGAGATGGGCTAAATGGGTGATGGGCATTAAGGAGGTCACTTGTTTGGATGAGCACTGGGTGTTATATGTAAGTAATGAGTCACTGGGTTCTACTCCTTAAACCAATACTATAGGCATTGAAAATACCTATAAATAATTATGAGCCAATGATGATAATATATGATGACACAATATTCTGCCAAATATTTATATGGCAGAACTATAATTGAATATTAATGTAAGAACTATAAATTGATGACTTGAGTGCCAAGTCTTTGACATGTTTTATCCCATTTAACCTTCCCAAGAACTGTGTGAAGTACAGGCCCACACCACAGAATCTCCCCAGTAGAAAATCTCTTGGTTTTTTTATGACAAAACCTCATAGAACATATTTCTTTCTCAGTACACCATTTTTGTGCCTTTGTTTATACTGGGGGGAAAATATACTTTTGTCCACAAAACTCTGTATAACTTTTTAAAAAACAAAATGAGGTGTGGGAAAAATTTTGATTTACACTCTAGACAGAATTAGTCTAAAGAACGTCCAAATCATGTATAGACACGTTGAGAACCACGCAGAATTTAACAATGAGGCTGTGCATCTTGGTTGTTGCTGCTACTGAGATGCAATTTCTCCTGATGCGTCACCACCAAGCCTCTAACATTTAGCTCTGGCTTTTGCTTAGTAGTGTTTGACAAAGAGTCCCTCCCAAAGATGAAAAGGCATTAAGAAAACTATGGGAAAAGAAGTGAGTGATCAAGGTGTTTATTTTTTTTCAATATATGAAGTTTATTGTCAAATTGGTTTCCATACAACACCCAGTGCTCATCCCAAAAGGTGCCCTCCTCAATACCCATCACCCAGCCTCCCCTCCCTCCCACCCCCATCAACCCTCAGTTTGTTCTCAGTTTTTAAGAGTCTCTTATGCTTTGGCTCTCTTCCACTCTAACCTCTTTTTTTTTTCCTTCCCCTCCCCCATGGGAAATTGTGGTTTATATACACAATGGAGTACTACTTGGCAATGAGAAAGAATGAAATATGGCCCTTTGTAGCAACATGGATGGAACTGGAGAGTGTTATGCTAAGTGAAATAAGCCATACAGAGAAACACAGATACCATATGGTTTCACTCTTATGTGGATCCTGAGAAACTTAACAGATCAAGGTGTTTATGATGGGAGAGAAGACACCACTGAATATAAAGCAACTTTTTGTTAAGACTGTTTTGGTTATTATCAGAAAATAAACACTTGAAGCCATTTGTAGCCTCACATTTTCTTGTTGCATACATACATATTAATTTTACTGTGTTTTCATTAAGTTGCAGGAAGTCGTTGCATGTTTTATAATGCATTATAATTTTTTTCAATTAAAAATAATGGAAAACAGGCTCCCTGTTGGCATTTTCAGGTGGAACCTGATTTTCAACAATAGCTTACTGATGTTAAGCAGGAGATACCTATTTAGTGTTAGTATTATGCCATTTTACAAAATGGTGTAGAGAAGACTAAGACACTTGCCCAAACTCCCATACCTGGGAAGGTGGCTCCAGAGGCTGTGATCTGCCCCCTGTGACGCTGTCTCCATTGTGGCCCTGCTACAGATGGTGTATATTTCTCATCAACATTTCTCAGAGTTTTTGGCCAATAGGCTATTAGGTTGGAATGTTACTAGATTAATATACAGTATCATCTAAAAGGGAGTTCTGTGGCTAATTAGATTTGGGAAATGCTGCATTTAACAAGAGAAAATGTGTTACTTTACTTTTCAGAACCAAATGTATAATGCAGTTCTCTAAGGTTGGTAGTTGAAATGATTTAGCATTTCCTAGATTTATTTGTTTGAAGTTTGTGTAGATTAAGCATGAGATTGGGAGTATAAAATATGTAACTTACAAGTTGTGTGTGTGTGTGTGTGTGTGTGTGTGTGTGTGCGCGTGTGTGTGTGTGTGTGTAGATCTAGAGAGACATATATAGATACACCTTGTAACATTCCAATACTGACTTAAGCAAATGTGTGTTTATTTGTCTTGCAAAACAAAAAGTCTGAGGCAGGGCAGTCCAGGGCCAGATTCATTTCTCTTTCCCATTCTGCTCTACCAGCCATAACAAGCAGTCATTCATAGTTTTCACCTCATAGACACCAGACTTTGCTGCACAGATTTTGCTGCGTATATCTGCTGCACAGACTATCCAAGCCTTATAGCTGTTTCTGAGGCCAAAGAAAAGGTCAAGAGGAAGCCCCAGCACTCCCACTTACATTTCACTGACCAGAGGAGCATCACACATCCACTCCACAGGACTTCTCCCAGATACAGGGAGCCTGTGAATTGGACTTTTGACTTTTAAGCCTCTGATTCAGTAAGTTGCAATGCAGTGATAAACCACAAAGCTTGATTTCATGCTCACAGGACACACCAACAGCTGTGGGGTGGCTGTGGCTGTGCCTAATGTACCTGTTTCATTTTGGGGTCCAGGCTGAGAGAGCAGCCCTTCTTGGGCTACACACTTCCCATGGTGGAAGGAAACAGGAGATGGCAGAACCATATAAGGCTCTTGAAGAGTGCTTCAGGATGGTATCTGTTGCTCCCCGCCCCCCCGCCCCGGCACTGCATTGTCTAATGCCAGTCATATACTAAGGCTGTCAGTAAGGCAGGGAAATATAATCCTCTTACAAAAGACATTGCAGATGGTTGGGCATATCAGCACAATCTTTCCTACATAATAAAAGCAGGCAAGTGAGAATAGACCAGAAATGAAAGTTGAGTCAGCAATATACAGTGTCTGCCACAGTTCACACAAACACACACAGAGACCTACACCACCCACGGCCTTTTTATTTATTTACGTTCCAGAGCATTTCACAGGACAAATATTCATGTCCTTTGGGAGCTGTGATCTTGAGCCAGCCACATCGTGTCCCTTTGATGAAATAACTATAAAAACATCCTGGTATAAAATACTTAGCCTTTCATGTGGACTGCAGCTCCATTCAGCATTATAATAGATTCCACTGCAATTGCACGGATAACAGTCTGTGTCACAGTTATGGGAAATTTCGTGTCCATTAATATCCACCGTTGAAAACACAGTCTCTTCAATAAATGATGTTGGGAAAACTGGACAGCTACACGCAAAAGAGTGAAATTGGAGTACTGTCTTACACCATATGCAAAAATAAGTTCAAATGGGATTAAAGATTTTAATGTAAGACCTGAAGCCATAAAACTCCTAGAAGAAAACAGAGGCAGGAAGCTCTTTGACATCAGTCTTAGCGATATTTCTTTTTGGAAGAGTCTCCTCAGGCAAGGGCAACAAAAGCTAAAATAAACAAATAGGACTACATCAAGCTAAAAAGCTTCTGCACAACAAAGGAAACCATAGACAAAATAAAAAGGCCACCTACTGAATGGAAGAAGATATTTTCAAATCATACATCTGATAAGGGGTTAATATCCAAAATATATAAAGAACTTATACCATTTAATATCAAAAGAACAACCAACCAGAGGACTTGAATGGACATTTTTCTAAAGAAGACCTACAGATGACCAATAGACACATGAAAAGATGTTTGACATTACTCATCATCAGGGAAATGCAAATGAAGGCCACAATGAGATACCACCTCACACCAGTCAGATTGCCTATTATCAAAACAAAAACAAAAACAAAAAGTAACAAGTGTTGGTGGGGATGTGGAGAAAAGGGAACCCTCATATGCTTTGGTGGGAATGTACATTGATTGGTACAGCTACTACAGAAAACAGTATGGAAGTTCCTCAAGAAATTAAAAATAAAACTACTATGTTATCCAGCAATTCCACCTCTGTGTATTTATCTGAAGAAAATGAAAATGCTAATTCAAAGAGATATGTGCACCCATATGTTTATTGCAGCATTATTTATTTATTTATTTATTTATTTAGAGGGAGAGGGAGAAAGCCCATAAGCTGGGCAGGGACAGAGCGAGCGGAGAGAGAGAATCCCAAGCAGGCACCAAGCTGTTAGTGCAGCACCCACCGCAAGGCTTAATTCTGTGAACCATGGGATCATGACCTGAGCTGAAATCAAGAGTTAAACTTAACCAACTGATCCAGCCAGGCACCTCTATGCAGCATTATTTAAAATAGCCAAGATATGAAAGCAACCTAAGTGTCCATCAGTAGATGAGTGGATAAAGAAGATGTGATAAATATATATGTATGTATGCACATACATATATATATATAATGGAATATTAGCCATTAAAAAGAAGAATGAATTCTTGCCATTTGCAACAACATGGGTGGACCTAGAAGGTATTATGCTAAATGGGATAAGCCAGGCAGAGGAAGACAAATACTGTATGATTTCACTCATAAGTGGAATCTAAAAACAAAAAAAGAACAAATAAAACAAAAGAGAGGCAGATTCATAGATATAAGAAACAAACTGTTAGCAGAGAGGGGAGGTGTGGGTGGAGTGGAGATGAAATAGGTGAGGGGGATTAAGAGGCACAAACTTCCAGTTATAAGATAAATAAGTCATTGGGGATATAATGTACAGCATAGGAAATACAGTCAATAATGTTGTAATAACTATACGGTGACAGATGATAACTAAACTTAGCATGAGGCTCATTTTGTAATGTATGAAAATATCGGATCATGGTGATGTATACCTGAAATTAGTAGGATATTGTATGTCAATTATTCTTCAATAAAAAAATTCACTATTATCATGGTGATATAATGAGCTGAGTTTCTTTTTAAGCCAGGAGAATTTCAGAAAATAGAGTCACGTCTAGTTATTAAAGGGTTTTTTTTTCCTTTTCTTCTGAATCAGGTGCTGTCATACCATGCAACATGTTCAAAAGCTGAAGTTGACAAGTTTAAGGTAAGGAAGCAAAGAGTGCCTTGCCAGGACATAATGTTACGCAGCTTTCTGATCCTTCGTCATTTGCCTCTGTAGAATCACTCCCGCCCATTAGGTGTTAAGGAATAGAACTGGGCCTAGGTGTGCTTGGATATTTCAGTCTTAAAGGGGAAAGGGGATTTAAATATAATAGAGCAGCCTCTTCATGATCATTTATTTCTTTCTTTCCGTTTGCCAAGTAGGTGGGATATTAGGGAAAAAAAAAATCTGTGTAATATGGTAAGAATCAGAACACCTGGCTTTGGCATTGGTTTTTCCTCCAACTTTCTGTTCACTTAAAATCTGTGTATTTTCATCTGCAAAAAATAGGACAATACTAGCTAACACTTGTCAAATGCTTACTATGGACCAGGCACAACACAAAGCATTTTACCTGCATTAATTCATTTGAATCTCATAAGCCTGTGAAGTATACTGTTTTACAGATGAATAAGTTGAGGCATGGAGATGTTAAGTATATAGGCCAAGATCAAATGATTGTAAGGGTTATAGCCAGGCAATGCAGCCCCGGAACTGGAGTTCTTAACTACCATGTTCACTGCTGTTCAGTGGGACCTTCTTCCAGTTCCAACATTGGATAAGTCTGTGAATGAGTCTTAGATATTCTTTTTCTTTTTTTTTTTAAGATTTTATTTTTAAGTAATCTCCACACCCAATGTGGGGCTCAGACTCACAACCCTGAGATCAAGAGTCACATGCTGTACCAACTGAGCCAGCCAGGTGCCCCTAGATATTCTTTTTCACCTCAGTCACCACCGTTCCCTTAAAGGCAGCCCAGAATTCTTGTTCCTTTCCCCGCACTTCTAACCAGCCATGGTCAATATATGAGAGTGTGGGAAACCTGATTTTGCTCCCTTATGAAGGCTATGATGTCTGCCTTTTTGTTTTTGTGGAGGTTCAGAGAATTATTGGGTTAACCACCACAACCATAAGAAAGATAGTGTTTTGTGCTGTACCAATACACATTAGTATGTAATAACACTGATGATGGCTAGTCTTCTAATTAGGAGTTTCATTTACACATACATGCATTCATGGAAGAATGGCACAGAGACCTTTGTACCTGATTGTTGAATCAGATCATTAGAGTTGAGTCACACTGATAAAGAAAGGAAACAAGGGAAGATTGCAAACTCAGAGTAGGGATGAGGGAACTGCTCAGAAGGGCAGGGAACAGCCCATCTAGCATGGGCATAAAGTAAGCTGCGTGGGCTCCATCCAGGGATATGGTCCTATTGGCTTGATGAGAGGCTTAGGAAAAGACATGCAGTGGTAACCCAGATCAGGAAGAGATAGTTGCCAGCAGGAGGTGACAGCTGACAGCAGAGGAAGGAGACAAAACAACCCAAACCATGGCAGTCAGGGCCTTCTTGTTATAGAGAGAAGCATCCTACATACCAGCTAGAATGTGAATGCCATCAGAGCAACACTTTTTTTTTTAAGTTTATTTATTTATTTTGAGAGAGAGAAAGGGAGAGAGCACAAGCAGGGGAGAGGCAGAGAGGGAGGAAAAAGAAAGAATCCCAAGCAAGCTCTGCACTGTCAGCACAGAGCCCAATGCGGAGCTCCATCCCATGAACCCATGAGATCATGACAAAGCAAGCCAAAATCAAAAGTTGAATGCTTAACCAACTGAGCCACCCAGGGGCCCCAGGGCAGCACTTTTTGTATGTTGTGTTCAGTGCTCTATCTCTACAGCTCTGGGGACACAGTAATATTCAGTAATTATTTGTTGAATGGATGGATGAATGAATGAATCCAAAAAGCATCAGTGTTCTGTAACTCAAAACAGTTATTCACTAAGAAAATGTTAAAAGCATGGTTACATATAATTATTTTTTATGTCTTATATTTTATAAATATGTCCATCAAAAATATTTAAAGCGTTTGTACTTTAATGAAATTTAGTTACCTAGAAATCCTATTTATGGAAATAACTTGCCACAAATATTTTACTGTTCTTACTGTTTTATACTTTATATTTTTACTGCTATTATAATTATCATCATTTCTAAAAGAAGGAAGGGACAGGCAGGAAGAAAGACAGCAAAGCTCACAGTGGGACTAAATATGACTGCAGGAGCTATTTGATGGGACATGTCCAGAATCACAGCAGGCCAGAATCAATAGCTCTGTACTCTCTGAAGGTATTGCCCTTTGTTCGGCCTTAATTCTTAATTCCTTAGAGTAAGGAAAACACTATTGTCTTGGAATTTGCTTTTCTATTGTTAGCTCACAAACATACTAAAAATATGAAGTATTTAAATTTTAGAACAAAGGGTTATTTCATCTTAAAATTATCAAGAGTATTAACTTAGCTAATTTATTCCAGATTTTATCCTGAAAGATATTGGTAAGTATCTTATTACAATGTAATTGAGATATAGTAGATAATTTTAACCTAATGGCTTTTTTTCTTGATATATAAAGTAAACAAAACATTATCATAATTGGTAGCTGATGTCTTGTAACTGCAGCAATAAGATTAAAATGTAGTGAGCTTAAAATAATCCTGCACATAGACACTGAAAAGTATTTACTAAAATTTCACACTGGAATATGTGCAATGGCAGTTTCCTAACATTGTAACTAAATAGCAATAAATAAATGCTTTGTTTTGACCAATACGTACAACTAAACCATGCATACATTCAAATATACTGTAGGGGCACCTGAGTGGCTTAGTGGGTTAAGCATCCCGACTCTTGATTTTGGCTCAGGTCATGACCTCAGTGGGTCGTGAGATCAAGCCCTGTGTTGGGCTCCTTGCTGTCAGTACTGAGCCTGTTTGGGATTCTCTCTCTCCTTCTCTCTCTTCCCTTACCCCACTTGGGGTGCTCTTGCTCTCTCTCTCACTCTTTCTCAAAATAAGTATGTAAAAAACGTATATATGTAATAAACTTTGCTACCTACTGTAATTTTTAGCAGAGATATTAAAGAAAAAAGAGAGAGAGATTTGAAATCTGGATTCAGAGTTATCTATGAGATTTCATCAGTGCAAGGATTGCTGAGTTGATGGATTATGTGCAGCTGGAACCAAGCTAGTGATCAGGGATTCAGAGATTAAGTCAGGGTTTGGAAGAAATGTCATCAGCTAGTACTGAGAAGGATCTGGAGGTCAAATACAGGTCAGACTCCAGTTACAGCCGAAACTACACTGCATTTGGGGGATTCAGATATGCTGAGAACGCCAGTGGGATGTGGTTGTTTACGCAAGAGACTAGGAGGCCTCCTAGTCAAGAATTTTTCTTGATGGAAATTGAGGCCTCTGGATGGTTCCAAGTTCAGCATGGGGTTTGTCTCTTGAATCTGTCCCTTACCACAGCCTCCTATGGATTCATCTTCTCAGCTAAACCATGAGTAGACACAAAAGGTATGGCCCTTAGTACAGTTTCAGTACAATAAATGACTCCAAGAGCATGAGGGTTCCAGAGCGCCAGTAGAATGCAACAGAAAGCAGCAGCCCAATGGAAGGAAGCCTCAGATAGACCAGAAGCAAGGCACCTTCTACCAAAATGGCCAGCAAAGGCTAAAGGGATGAATTCAGGCTGAGTGGTCACATTTTAAGGACAAATAAGATATACTCAGGGATGTCTCAGAAATAAGTAGAAGAGAGGGAGATCCTATTGGAGAGGATAATACATACCATTAATTGTTTTCAATTCACTACCATTTGTACTCCTAGGCGGGATGGTTTAAAGGAACACAGATTTCATATATGATAAACCTGTAGTCAATCTTTAATCATCATTAATGCTAGGCTGGTAGCTCCTTACCTTTTTTCATATCTTATCTTCCTATTTAACACCTGTCCATGCTTGGGGATTTCTTTTCCTATTGTGAAATACCACAGGAGAGGGAGAAGATGCTTTTACTTTTGTTTTGCTTTGTTCTATTAACTCTATTTCTCCAGTTGGGAAAATTTCCTCTGTGGGTGCGTGGTGGTAGGTAGGTGAATGGTGCTCAGAATGTGAAAACCATTCTAGAAGAATTCCTGGATTATCTAGCCAGACTAAGTAGATGAAACAACATATAATTGCTCAGCAAAGAATGTCAGAACCTAAGCTTATTTTTATGGTTCTGACATATTATTTATACCTTGGGATTTTGGAGAACCACTTATACACAAAATGATCACAGAACTTCCTGGAACTAATGAATTAACTTTTTAAAAGTCTGGTTGAGGCTATAATATTAATAATTTATCCTTTACGGGCTGATTGCCTTGTGCATTGAATGAAGAAAGAAGGATTTAAAGAATGGTTTTTATCCTCATTAACATTTACTGATCTTCCTTGAACTTGAAATAAGAAAGGCGTGCACAGAAAATTTGTGCAGATTTTAGTGCCTGTTTATATTTCTTCTGCTCGGTGCTAACAGGAATAATGGATAAAGACCATATTGACAATTAGATCTCTTTGAAGATGACTGGTTTAAAGGCTTTTAATAACCTGAAGATGCCAGCTGTGATAACATAAGAAAATGAGTTTACTGCACCAATTATATGCTCCTGTAATTTTATGCACTTCCCTAAGATTCCAATGCGGTGGACAGACCAAACAGTTATCACTATATATGCCAGTTTACCAATTAAAATCAACTCATGGACGTTCTCATGTTATATTGCCACCTTTTATCATCTCTTCTTTCAATTCCAAACTGCATGGGTTATGGCTGCAATCAGAGATGAACTCGTTTACAGCACTATTTAACTGCCTCAGTAATTAAACACCAATAACTCATGTTGGGTGTTTGGGTTTGGACTACCTCTTGCATATTTCAAGTTATCAATGTTAATGCCTGGGCCACAAATTAACATCCCGGTAAAGTAAATAAAATAAAATAAAGTGCCAAGGAATAGGTACTCCTTGTGGCCTTTACATAGCTACATCAAAAATAGGACCTTATGGTCTCCTCTGTGAGATGGAGGGCAGGGGACAGGCAGGGCAATAAGATGGGATATACTAGGCTTTTTTTTTAAGTAATTAAGTTTGAGTAGACATCTTTGATCCATGAAATATTCAAATGTTATCATAAGAAGCTTCCTCACTCAGAACCACCGTGGCAGTCGTGTCGGTAGATGTGTTTGTCACAGGTCCTGCACAAGAGTCCCTGCACGAGGGGTGTCCCTGAGGAGGCAGGAGGTGGGGCTCACCCCTACTTGGCTGGTCAAGTGATGGCATACCTTTTAGTAACTGACCTCCCAAAGGATGCACCTTTTTCTAGTTGCACAAAGACAGGACATCTGCTGGCCACTGCCCTGCCAACTCTATTTCCAAAGCCGTGGAAAAGTCCGGTCCTTGCAGCAGCTTCTTGCAGAGGAAAAGTGTCCTGGGTAGACAGAGGACAACACCACGGCACTTGCCCAAACCCAAGTAATGAGGCAACTGCCAAGGCAGGGAGGAGCAAGGTAGGGCAGAGGTTTGGGGAGCCCATGTTCCCTACCGCGGTCAGTAGGAAGCACCTTCTAGCTCCTATCCTACAGGCCGGGTGCTCCCACAGAGACACACCCAGAGTCCAGGGGGTGATTCAGGACCTCAGGGTGCCCGGGAGGAAGGAGAGCTTTCTCTTGTTTCTCTAGCCTCAGCCCTCACAGTCTTCTGAAATGCTACCTTTGGAAATCTCAACAACCAACAACTTTCCAGTTCACCTTGGCATACTTCTAAGGTTGTTTAAAAAGATGACCTCGCAGCAGTATAAATGGAATTTGGGACTCATCTTACACCTAACCTACTCTGTCTCCTCTCCTGTCCTCACCTCTTAACTTTAGGGGGTTGTTTTTACTTTAAATAGTAGCTATGCTGAGTTTAATTTCCAAGATTTTTTTTTTTTAATCAGGGAAAGTTATTGAACCTTCAGTGGGAAATTGGCTGCAGGGAAAACAGCTGGATCAGCATCCTAAAGGGCATCTCCTGCTCCTAAGGCAGCAGACTGAGCCGTGCAGCCAGCACCACTTGGGACATGCCCATAAATATGTGGAGTGCTCTGTGTCCAAATGTCCGTGTGATCATATGGGGTTCTCTTTATGAGTAGTGTCTTAATGAAATGTTAGCTCAGAAAAAAAAGATGGTTACACTTTCTCACTCTTGAGTATGGAAAGTAGTGGGGAGGGGAGTGGTGTGAGGAGAACTGGGGCTGCAAGTCCAGGCTGGCCTTTTCTACTGCTGAACTACGTGGCTATGAGTTGAGGGCTCTTCAAGAACCCACCAGGCCCTCCTGTGGTGACCCTGACCTCCTTTCAGGTCAGTGTAAACAACCATATTGATCACTTCTTTCCATTTGGAAACAAAATAGGGACACTGTCTCCAAAAGGTCACAGTGGATGTTTATTTTCCCTGGGAGGAAGGATGCGCCTGGAAGGCTTTCTCCCACCTTCTTGCTTCCACACATTAACACAGCTGGTCCCCTGCACTCCTTGAGTGGCACACATGAAGGCCCAGGGAGTCTGACCCTGAGGGAATGAAATAAAAGGCAGTTCATTTTTGGTTTCGGAGCAGTGATGAGTCATGAAGGCCCAGGGAAGACAGGAGTGGAGGGCAATAGTGTGGCCCTGTTGGAGCACTGATGCCTGAACAATGAAGGCAACTATAGAGGCCAGAGGGATCAGACCTTTCCAGAACCCTGGGGCAGCTCGGACTATCTCACTCTCCCCTCTCTCTGGTTTTCCTCTAGTTAAAGCCATCTATGACTGTAGGTACAGAACTGGGAAATTGATGCTCCCTCACCTCAATGATGTGGGTTTGGTTTGGCAGTCATAATGGTTGGTTTTCTTCTGCATTTCCTTCGGTATACATAGGAGATTCCCTCCCCCTCCTCTCCAGGGGCACACTTGACATAATTACCCAGTCACCTTTGTGTCCTCATATGTCCTCAATCCCGTGTGCTGTTCCCTCATGGAACAGAGGACCTGAGAATGTCTCCCATGCCACCACCATCCTCACAGTTACCACCAGCTCAGACTCTCATTCTTTCTCATTCAGACAGTTGTTTGCATGCCCCCCTCCCTGGTCTCCCTGCCACCTTTTCTCTCTCTGTCAGCACAGAGCCCGATGCAGGGTTCAAATTCAAAAACCGTTGAGGTCATGACCTGAGCCGAAGTCAGACACTTAACTGACTGAGCCACCCATGTGCCCCATCCCTCCCTTTTTAAAGTAAGTTCTTAAGACCTATTCCCAAATTCATCCTGTGCATAGTGGACAGATTAACAGTACTCTTCTGTTGGTGCCAGTCTTCCTTCTCAAAGAGCTCAACATCTATGATTCCATCATTTCAAATTCTTCAGTTGGACATTAAAATGAGTGAAAGGGAGTGGAAAACACAGGCTTCAGTTATGGAATGAATGAGTCATGGGAATAAAAGGTACAGCACAGGGAATATAGTCAATGACACATTTCTAGCATATGGTGACAGATGGTAGCTACACTCATGGTGAGCACAGCGTAACGTATAGAGAAGTTGAGTCACTGTGTTGTACACCTGAAACTGATCTAACACTGAATGTCAGCTATACTCAAATAAAAAATGTTTAACTAAATAACCAAATTCATTATAATGATACTTTTAAAAACTGCTCTGAACTCTCACCTCCAGTTCACTACTCCATCTGGCTTCCCATACTCCCCCTGACCGACCCTTCCCACGAGCTATGTTAGATATTTTCTGTCTATTCTCTGCCCTTCTCTATCTCTGCTCCCATTCCTGCTTCTATCTTTGCATAGAGGCCTGACAATCTGCTTCTGCTCAGTTGCGCCCCCTCCATGAAGTCGTTCTCACTGTAATTCAGGCAGAAGTGATCTGCTCGTTTGCCATTTTTTCATTATACATATCAGTCTCTACCTTGCGATGTAAATCTTTATGCACCTGCCCAATCACCTGGTTAAACCAGGAGCATTTTTAGGAGTGAATCCTTGTCTTAGTCATTTTTGTAACCCTTATATTTCCTAAAGTGCCACTTGCACCTGGGTGCTGGAGAAATTTCTACCAAATTCATTGAACTGTTTGCAGTTTTGATGGCAGAGGTGTTTACAACATGTGAGTCAATTTTGGAGTAAGGATTTATGACATTAAGAGTGTCACAAATTCTTTCTCAACACCTGTTTTAGGTTCTTGTTTACTAGTTTCCTAAGAAGCCTGAACTATATGAAAAGAAAGGATTCATTTTCTTTGTTTAGCATATTCTCTTTGGAGTGTTCAGTAATGTCAATATCTGTCCTTCCCTAGTTTGGGCAAAGGCCCCTTGTCATTCTTAGTTGATTCAGCAATTTCTTTAATACAGGCATACCTCAGAAACACTGAGGGTTTGGTTCTAGCAATAAAGCAAATATCACAATAAAGCAAGTCAAATGAATTTTTTGGTTTCCCAGTGTATGTAATAGTTTTGTTGACACTCTACTATATCTATTCACTGTGCAATAGCATGATGTCTAACAATGTGCCTATCTTAATTAACAAATATTTTATTGCTAAAAGTGGCTAACCATCTTCTGAGCTTTGAGCAAGTCATAATCACTGATCACTGATTGCCATAACAAATTTAATAATGTAAAAGTTTGTAGTGGATTGAGAATTAGGAAAATGTGACACAGAAACATTATGTGAGCAAACGCTTTTGGAAGAATGGCACTGATAGACTCCCTCAACACAGGGCTGCCGCAAACTTTCATTTTGCAAAAACCGAAGTACCTGCGAAGTGCAATAAACCAAAGTGCGATAAAATGAGGCATGCCTCTATTAGATGTGATTCTTCACTCATGTGTCCTGCTACCACCATCCTGATGACTACGTTTGTCGAAACCATTATTTTCTTGAATCTCAGGATGTCTTTCTAATTTTTTTCATTTGTATGGTCCCATTTTCTGTCCTTTCTACCTATTTTTGAAATTGTGTGCTGCTTTGGTAGTTTTGCGTGTTTTCTCTCAGTTGACAGTGGATCCATCCAAAATCTTAAAAATGTGCATAAATCATGATTCTACTGATCTCAGGGCACAATATGAAATGCCAAGTTAGGAGACAACATCTTTGTTGCCAGAGCTGTCTGTTTTTAAGCAGCCTTTGGAAGGCCACAGACACAGTAAGACAAGAAAGAGCAAACATGGAAGTAGACAAAACAGCCACCAGACTTCTCAGTTCATTTAAAATTTCTAAAAAAAAAGGAAAAAAAGAAAAAAGTAATAAAATTCCTAGACCTCCGGTTTCCTCATCTTCACAACAAAGCCATTTTCAACTATAAAATGCTATAATTTTATGAGCCTATAAAATTTATCTCCAGGAGGGAAGGGGAAAATAAAACATAAAGCAACATAAAGTTGACAAAATATCTTGGGGCTCTTATAATTTCTGAATACCCAAAGCTTTTAAATTTAAGCTCTATTTAAAAAATTGGAGTATTTGGTGGAAGACTTGGCTCAGTTTGATGTAATTACATATAATAAGTGATTTCCGAAACCCACCGTGGCTACATTATATTTGAAGGTAACATTTTACAGTAATACTCATGAGAAAGATAAGTGATTATTTTAGGTAGAACAAGGATCTGAATCTCATCAGTATAGAAACTATACACTAAGGCTACCTATAAATGTTTAAATAATTATAATGCCTTAAATGATACTACTTAGCAGGGCATAAAAAACGTTTTCCTACCCGTTATCTCACTGGAGCCTCACAACCTCTTGTTGAGGGCAGGGTCATTATAGCTCCAATTTACATACAAGGTGACCAAGAACCAGAGAACCAGCAAGAAAAATGCATGTATTTGGCTTTGATTATTTTCTGTCTAGTGTTTTGTTTTGACCTTGAAGACAATGCTTCATTTCAAGTACTGAAGAGGAAAATGTAAGCAATAGCATGGAATTTTATCCTGAAGTCATTTCTTTTGACGTAACTGTTATTCTTGGAAACTGTGGCATTTTGACAGTTTGTGGGGCCAAATAAGCCTGAATGGGGTTGATGTCTGAGAAAAACAGAATTTGAGGCTGAACTTTAACATAGACATTTAAAAAGAGGCTTTTTGTGGTACTCTTTGGGCAACTGATACATAATGCTATTTTATTAGAAACTTCTTTTTGTATTATGGTTGTGCTATCCATGTGACTTCTCGCCCTGGGGTTTCAGACTGCTTAGAAACCTAAGGAAATTGGAAACAGCAAACATTATGGAGATATTGCATCATTCTTAGCAAGTAGGTATATGATCCATTATTCTGACATCTTGCTTGTCTTCCTTATAGTCTGATTGGCTATCTAGCTATATAGAAATCTCTCGACATCTGGAAAGCTCAAAGGAAAGAGAGCAGTCCCACTTTATTATCCTGTATTCTCCAGGCCTGCCAAGTACCTTGTAAGACAGATAACAAGGATGTGAGATTGTGAACATCCGTTTAAGGATAAAGCACTTGTCAGGAGATAAAGTCTTATGTTTAAGGCATGAGAACTCATGAACTAGAGACTATTTTGGGAAAGATATGAAGTGAAGAATGTGAGATTGGGTTTATATTTGTATAATATTTCCTATAGCGATACATGCTATTAGGGACATCATGGGCAGTAATCTGCATATCTGAAATATGACGACTTTAACATAAGACTCTAAGGTCTTTTTAAGGATTTTTGAAAGTTATGATTCTGAATTAACCTCTGTATATTGCCTCAGTTTGTATATGTGAATATGTATGGTGTGTGTGTGTGTGTGTGTGTGTGCGCGCGCGCGCGTGTGCTTGCATGTGCTTTAGCTTAAAGGGATAGTCAAGTGATGTAGAGTTTCAACCCTGGCTTTGGAAAAAAGATCTTATGGCAGTTCGTTATCTCCAAAGAGACAAGCAATGGAAAATCTGTGAGAAAACAAGATCTGAGATGAAACGTTTTGGCCACTGGGTGCCATCCTTGCTCCACGTAAGGATTTACTGAGCCACAGTTCTAGGAAAAATGTTTAAAACCCAAAAGACAGTAATTTAAAAGTAATTTCAAGATATAATAATGTTTGTGTGCGCACACGACCTAGAATATGTTAATGACACAGGCAGCTTATTCATTTGCCGAGGCACGAGGTGCAAGGACTGGGGAAATCTCCCCTCTGGTTCAGCCTTATCAACAAAGCCTGAGCAAAGCCCTCTTGCTGGCTGGATCCCAAGGAAGCAGCCAGCGGGTACAGGGGAGCCGCTGTGGAGGCGCTGGGAGCTGATGACGACGTGGTGTGGTGGGTATCCAGAGGTCGGATGCGCCATTAATTATTTTTATTGCTGCGTGTACTGCGGTATGTGTATAAACAGGACTTGAACCCAGCCATCTGTGTGGCTGTGCCCTGTGCCTTTGAATGCATTCCTGTCATTGCTAGAGCTGGTGGAGCCATTCAGCACTCTCCCCTTCAGCAGGAATGCTGGTGATGGGTGCCGGAGGAATAGTAACTCTGTTTGGGGTTCCTTTTGTTACCCTAGAAGCAATTCATGGAGTTTGCAAAAACAACACCTTACCCAGGCACTAGAACGTCCACAGTCAATGACACAGTATCTGTGCAGGATTTTGCTATCTTTGGATTTGATGCCAATATACATAAACCTGAGAAATTAAACTCAGCATTATGAACAAGAATAGCCACAGAGACTATTCTAAGGCTGTCAGGCAATACAGGCTGATGTTTCTATCCAAGGCCTCAAATATATGATTGGGATTGAAAGAAATTAGTAAAGAAGTAAGAATTTTAATAAAAGTTGAAAATCTGTTATAGTCACACCATAAAAGAAAATTCTACAGTCCTTTCTACAAGACCACATTGTAGAAGGGTTCCAAGCTCAAAATAGATTTTATCTCCTACCCCCAGGTTGGGGGCTGTGTAGAATGGCCTCATAGCTGGCCCTAGAAGCTGGCCCAGAGCAGGGCCTACAGGTACTTCCTTTAGTCTCATTGTAATCAAATCCACACACCCATGAAAGAGGAGATTGTAAGAAGGGCTGGTGAGACTTTAAAAAGGGTAGGCTTTTTTCAACCTATCCAGGGATAAAAGGCTTAAACGCCATTCCAAAGTTAACCATCTACAGGTGGATGGACTTTCAAATACATTTTCTGGGCTTACTGTAGGATAACATGATACCAATCATTATATACTTTTAAATATTGCTACTCGCTAAGAGTAGTGTTTTATAGCCACAGCGTTCCTTCTGATTCAGTGTGCTTTCACAGCTCTTATTTCATTGGATGTTAACAGAGCCTTTAAAGGAGGCATCAGTGACTTTATCCTGTTTATGGACCAGGCAGCTGAGGGACATTGCATACTGCCAGTTTGGAGACCTCACTTCCTGCTGCTGAGGTCCTTTTTTGGGACTCTCCTACCCAGTATGTGCTCAGTTCACTCAGTGTGACGGTCACCTGGAAAATAACAAACATTTAATGAACATTTTACCAGGTGCCAGGTGTGTTTTCAGTGCCTTCCCTGTATTACAAATTAAGAAATCGAGATAGGGATAAGCATGCTGAATTTGTGATATCCCCTTTCTGTGATAACAGACATGGAATCCTTCCTGCTTTACATTCTTCTGGTCCTGGTTTGGTCTGGTTATGAGCCCTTCTGAATTCTAAAGCTTAGGTTCTTAATAGACGAGTTCAGATTTCAACAGACTACTAAGGGTGTGTGTGTGTGTGTGTGTGTGTGTGTGTGTGTGTGTGTTCAAGGTTACATAGTGGTGAGACAATCCAGGACTACTGCTTAAGCAGATGTGTATTCTCAGACTTCAGCATTCTGGAATATCAACATCAAGGGACAGGTTGTAGGATCTAAAAGTGATCTTTCCCCTCAAAGGGTAAATCCCAAACAGTTCTCGTGCTGAATGATCCCATTCTTCTGTATACTAGGTTCACTTTCCTAACATACATTATAATTAATCTTGGGCCTTTCCAGAGACAGAAGGGAGTTCTGTGAAAATCAAGTTTTGTGGTGGTTTCTGCAGGAACAGGTGGCCATCCTCACCACTGGCTTAAATTTGTCAAACATGAAATGTTAAGCTGGATTTTAAAGAAGGACACTTTGCACTCTCCCCCTCACCACCAGCAGGAAAGCCCTAGAATTTAGACAAGAAAGACAAGAGGGAGAGAGGCTCCCTATGACTACTTTGCTCTAATACGAAAAATCATAGAACTCACCCTCCCTTTAAAACCACAGAGAAACTTATTTTTCTGCTTAGAATATCTTTCAAACCATCAGTGATCCCTTTGAAAACAGCGTTCCTCTGGTTCTCTGAAGAGTTATGTGTGAGAGCAAAGGCTGATTATTTTGATAACCCCCTTAAAAAACCAAAGGTCCAAGTATGTTGTTGTTAGGAATGTCCCTGTCTGCACTAGGCTGTGATCAGGCGTCTCTCTCTCTCTGTGAGCTCTTGCTCCCACTGCATCGTGATTCACTCATGAGAAGGCAGGGCTGAGTGGTTGCCAGGTCCCAGAATGCAGGACAACCTGCCCCACCGATTGCACTTCTGCAAAGCCAACCACTGCAGGCAGATTCCCCTGGCCACTCCTGGAGCTGGCAGCAACAAGCACCCAGGGGCCCCTTGAGCCAAATGTGCAGAGCCGTATACATGCATGCAGCATGGAACCCCTGGGTATGCTCAGTGCAGTCTGGCTTTCCTTACAAAGGGTATAAATGTGGCCTGTGTCAAGGCCTAAGTTTCTCATCTTTCAGCAATCCCTTCCAGAAAGAACTATTTCCAAGTTGCAGTTTGGAGAATCTCAGGGAAGTTTGCCAGTGGGTCCAGTTTGGGTCAAGTGCTGATCCCTGGACCAACCAACTGTGACAACCAACTGTGACAGAGGCATAGTCCTAGAACAATATGTCAGGTCCAGAGTGGAAACACCTGGCTGGAGTAGAATGCATGGTCTCCTTGAAAGGAGAGGGATATAGGTAGATAGTCTTATAGCTGTCCTTCACAGATGAGGTATACATGCACAGAACTTTAAGATGTGACTTTTGGTCCCTATCCAACCTATTGTGGCCTCTCTTGTGGAAAGCACACAATTCCTGGAGCACAGGTGAGATGCTCACAACTCCCCCTTCATAATTCATTAATGTAGACACTAAGTGACACCAGTGTCTATCTGACCTATCTGCCATAGTGGTTTCCTAAGTGACTTTGTCTGGATCGCATTATTGAAAAGAATGTATTATTATATCCTTAAGGCATTTCTATTTCCACAGCTAATCCCCACTGATGGTCACCCTGATTTTGCTCTCAAACTCACCCGAATTTTGTAAGGCAAATAAATATAAATCGGCCCAGGAACTCCTCATTAACAATTATCTCACCTGATCACATGACAGTCACATCTTTCTATCGCTTTTCTGCCCTGGAGGTGCTAATGTAGAACCAGGAAAGCCCCTTTCAACTAGATCAACCAATAACCCACAGATTCCTTCTCAAGTGGCCATTTCTTCATGAACTAGATAGGATTTACTGGAGAATCAAGCAGATCGAGAGGCCAAACATCCCTAGATCTGATGTTTGAAACTCACAGTAAGAGCTCAAGTCCTAATCTACTTCCTGGCCTCATTAGAATTCAGTTAGGAGAAGGGCATTCTTTCCTAGAGGCTCTCTGGCAGATTTGTGTATGAACAGTTAACCCTGGTGTTAGCAAAAGCAGTTACTTGTATCCAAACAGCTTTCTCTGGCTGCCAAAAGAATCCCAAAGCTGTTTAGACAAGACTTTTCTTATCCTCCCACCAGGATGCAAATATTTTAAGTGGACAGAGTGAGATAAAATGCAGTCAGTACTGCGCTGACACTGACCACATCCTGTGGCTGCTGGGTGTTGGGACTTGGAGGTCAGGGGAGGAAGGTGAAGGAGAGGACACTAGAGACAAGGAGATAAAGAAAAATTTTAAAGGCTTCCTTGACATTGTTTAAAATTATTTCCCTGGATAAACAAGTTTGGACTCTAAAATGCGTCAATACATAACTGCAAAAGGTATGTAGAAATACACATATATTTCTAGGACAGGTAGAACTGCTAATCAGACCATGAAACAGATATGTGAGGGTAAGACAACCTTGAGTTTTTTTTCTTTTTTTCTGCCATATTCCCATAACTGTTCTTCAGATGCCTAAATGTAGACGCAGGGAGATTTATTTTTCTTCTAACAGGGTATGTTATAGTTGTCACTCAGCCTTGAAATAGTTTTCCTCTCCAGTGGAACATCAGGCTGGTAATATATTTGCATAGCCCTTCCCACCTGTCATTCTTTTGCCCGCCTCATGCGTCAGCATTGCACAGGGTCCCCAGCCAGCCAATGGCAAGCTTGTAAGTTGCTGCATTTATGGGGCATATTTTCAAAATGTTCATAGTCACCCAGCAACAGGAAAAGGTATTTTTCATTGGCTCTCTTGCTGTCAGCTAGAAAGGAGGACAATCCGGATAGACTTCAGCTGTGAAGATCAAGATGGGACACTGGAAGAGGGGCAGGAACCAGCAGGGAGGGGAGGCTAGATGTTTGAACACAGGAGCCTCTCAGTGGCCAGTGTGATATTTTATAAGTATTGTGTAAAGCATGATATTTCATCCCCCCCAAAATAAAAAAATAAAATGTTAAAGAATAGCGCTGTAACAGGGCAGGTAGCTTTCATCTGCAGTGTCATAGGATGCATAAAAGATCAATCTTGGCTCCCAGTTTCATCTGCCTGATCAAAGGAAGTGCTGCTGAATTTGGAGTCCCAGTGAGAAATAAATTAGAGCTTTTTTTGCAGAAACAATTAAGCTTTCCTCTATTAGAGGGAAGATGCCATGTATAGTGCATATTCTAAATGCAAATCAATCCCACGAGCTACTTTATCAATATCTGATCTTGTGAATTATCTTGCGCTTAAAAAGTTCTACCTAAGGAACACCTGGGTGGCTCAGTTGGTTGAGTGTCTGACTCTTGGTTCCGGCTCAGGTAGTGATCTCATGGTTTGTGAGTTCGAGCCTCACATAGGACTCTGGGCTGACAGTGTGGAGCCTGCTTGAGATTCTCTCTCTCTCTCTCTCTCTCTCTCTCTCTCTCTCTCTGCCACTCCCCCACACGTGCTCACTCTCTCTCTCTCTGTTTCTCAAAAGTAAATAAATAAACATTTAATAAAATTTTTAAAAAAAGTTCTACCTAAATTCTTCAGGCTGATCCCTGCCCCACTCTCCAAGAAAACCCAGGAATAAGTCAAGGTAGCCCAGTTTTTGAATAACAGGCTATCTCACCACGTCCTCTGACTTCTCCTTTGACTGTTCCCATGCAATCTATCTATAGAGGAAAACAGGGTTTCCTCGTTCTGATTTTACTCTTTTATTGTTACTATAGAGCAGAAAATTAATATTGACTGGGTGCGTATGTGAAATCAAAGCAATTGGGGAATGCTCTGTAAGCTGGACAAGGGGAAAAAAAATACTTAAACTGGTGGTGCCCAGTCCTTGCTGAGAACCCAGCCTCTTGTCACTTTAAGCTGTATGATGGGAGGGCATACACTCTCAATAATTACAAACAGTTAAACTCAAGGATTCGATGCCAGGAGCACATACTTATCCTGTCACTGGTCTAATGCAGAAGAGGCCGTTTACTCGAAGAGCATTCAGTGTAGACTTCCCTGCCGATTCACTGAGTTGCTGCTCTTGCCTGCTTAAAGCAGCAAAATGGAAGGAAGGTGCTGTCTGTCTGCTTTGCCAAGAGTTAAGTCAGGTTGGAAATTAACCATAATTAATGGTAATTATAATTAACAGTGGGCAACATATTAACTGTAGATCCAATACTATTACATGCATGTTAATTCTGTAGACTCCTATTAATAAATTAGTATGTGAATATCATCTCTGTGTATCTCTAATGGGTATAAAAAATGATGCAGGCAAATTTGCCTTAGCTAGACTCTAAGCTACTTGAAAACTGCTATATCTTCAGTGCCTAACACAATGCCTGGTATGTGGTAGGCGGTCAAAAATATCTCTGGCCTTGGAATGTTGTGAAACATTTCTATCTTTTAAATGTTTGGATTTATGCATCTAATGGAAACTAAACTAGGAGACCTGAGTTGTAATCTTGTTCTGTAATGAATTTGTGAGATAGATTTTATCATTACCTCATTTTATAGAGGAAGGACTGAGCGATAAGAGGTAATGTGACTCTCCTAAGGTCACAGAGTTAGTAGATCACAAGAGTAAGATTTGAACCTGAGTCTAATACAAGGTTCATGTTCTTACCATTATGCAAGCCTGCCTACACACCTGTGTGTTTTTTAAGTATTGAAATATGAACCCATGGACAGGACATGCTGTCCCTCTGTACCGCATAGCTGCTTCTCCTGTTTCAAAGTGCAGAGTAGAACATTGAAGGAAAAAGACTTAGGAGATTAAAATACCAGTTTTGAGATGACACACAATAAACTGAGAGTCAAGATGCAGGATGAATGAAAAACCTGGAAGTTTCTGAGTGCTAAACAGCTCATCCAGCTCAGATTGGAGTCCCAGCCTATTTCTTGTGGGGGGGTGGGGGGCTCTGCGGAGGTGGGGAAATGTTGGTCTGGTCCACTTTTGCTGTCACTGTCACCATCACCAACACCATCACGAGACCTGGGTTCAAGGCACAGCTCGTGGAACTGTGGGCAGTGCCCACAAAGGAGTTAAGCCCCTCGAACCCCCCTTTCCACAGTCAGAAAAGTGGGCTAACAGGAACCATCCTAAGCAGTAGTGTGAAGATGAAATGAGATGACAATATGGAGAGAACTGTATTTATCCTAGCACATCGCAGAGCTTGATAAATATTAAATCTCTTCTCTCGTTCTCTTATACCCTTAAACAAAAAGGTTGAAGAATCACATTTGTGTAGCGATTATAAAAGGAGTCCATAAAACTATCCAGTTTTTCTCTCTGGACTTTTTAATCAGCAAATGTTGGCTCCTTATTTAACCATTTCTATTCCGGTAAGAATAGAATTCTTTTCTATTCCAGTAAGACTTTAGAAAAGCTCAGAGACAAGGTGAAAATTTGAGCTAGAAATTTATGTTAGACAAGGCTTTCCAAGGCTCCAGACACCAGGTTTTTGCACTGGCTTTCATTTCCCAAGTATACTGCACTAATGGTGGACATTTGGGGGGTTTCTATCACTTACTAGCTCAAGTGGGAGACAGGCTACTGTAAGTCATAGAGAAGTCTTGAAAGGTTTACCTACAACAGAGGTTCTCACCATTTTTGGTGAGGAAGAGCAATTCCTCACTTAACCTGAAGTCATGATATTAGCAGATACAGGTTTTCAGAGAAAGTTCTGGATAAAACAGGCAGCTTGTTCCTTCCCACTGAAAATGGCAACTACCAAGGAGAAGGAAGTGTGATAGGGAGTGGGCCAGTGAAACCAGCAAATCAATATATCAGCTAAAACTTCAAAGTCAATTAGTGATCCAGATCTGACCCCAGAGAAAACTTCTTTCTCTCACACATTAGAGCTTTGGAGGGATTTTTTTTTCTCATACTCACTATGGTTCTGTGCACTAGAAAGGGGACAACCAGGGGACATAAGTGGTAGGCCTATATCAGAGATTCTTAGCCCTGGTTGGACATTAGACGTACCCAGGAAAGAGAGCCTTTAAAAGCAATACCAATATCTGAGTATCACCCCCAGACTAGTTGAAAAGAAGCGGGCAAAGGGCTGGCATTGGGGTGTGTGTGTGTGTGTGTGTGTGTGTGTGTGTGTGTATTTTTTTTTTTAAGCTCCCAGGTGATTCTATTATGGAGCTAGGAATTAAAACCATACCTGTAACTAATGTTTTCCAAACTGGTGTCTCATTAGAACACCTTTCCACAAAATGTTAATAATGTTCCACACACCCACACAAAGTGTTCTGGTAACTACTCGATTATATAATGCTAAAAAGCTGACTTTACTGCACCCTATGCCTTTTCTGAGACCCTGTGCCTTTATGGGCATTGTGCCTCGTATGGTAGAGTGTCAACTTTGCCCAGCCACTTTTGACCACACCTTTTTCAAAGCCCATCTGTGAATGGCTTCTGTAACAGGGAACACCATTCTGAGCACATGCTGTCCTCAAAGGAAAGGCACAGACAAAAAAGACAAGCAGGGGCATCTGCCAGCGGCCACGTTCTGTGATCTGAAATGCTGCAGGACATCCAGATCCTGGCATTGATAGTATTCTGAGATTGAGCCTTTAATTATCATGCTCATCATTAAATAATAGTTGCCATAAAGACTTCTCTCAGAAATTTCCGAAGATCAAGTTACTTTAATTACAGTAATGTATATTTCAAAGCTGCTCCATTTTTATTGTCGGTATTTCCACCCTGAAAAGAAAATGTGTTGCTGTTTTGAGTTGTAAATTGCCTCAAAGAAGGGGCGCTCCTAAAGATTCATATTGCCTTAGAATACCCAAAGACACTCAGAGAGCAGGTCTTTACCTCCAACCAGGGATCTCAGAAAGGAGGTGGAAATAAAATGGAACTGACAATGATATTGAGCTTGAGAATGTGCAGGAATTAACGATGTACTAACTAACTGCCTAAAATAAAAATGGGGAGTCAGTGATTTGTGTTTTACTGGGCAGAGGTGGCAAGGTTTCTTATGTGTGGCTGAGATTATATGTACTGTTGTAAATGAAACCTAAACTCCAGTTTTCAGGATCGGAGAAGGGAGCTCTCTAAGCCTGCATCTTACCTTCTGCCCAGGACATTCTTTGAATTATCTGACCTATTCCTTTTCCCAGCTACCTCATCATTTTTCCATTTGTAGTCGGGAATCTGTAACCATCAGCAGTTTCTAAGTCACAGTAAAATAGTGACCATAGTCCATGCCAAATGGCCAAGAGCCGTAGAATTTATTCAGATTAGGCGTAATGAAAATAATAGTAATGGCAATTATTATTATTATTATTATTATTATTATTATTATTACTACTACTATTATTCTAGCTATCATCTATTGAGGACCTACTATGTACCAGGCACCTTACATGTGTTATCTTAATTTAATCATCAGAATAACTCTTTGAGATTAGTGATTTGGGCCTCCTTGACCTGATGGGGAGCTGCAGCTCAGAGACATAAAATCACTTGCTCAAGTCAGCACGAAGCTAGAATGAAACTACTGTCTATAAATTCTTTTTGTAGTAAGCCGTTCTCTTAAATGTATGGTATACCTTGTTCCATTAGTTAAGGGAAATGACAATACAGAAAATGCTACACGTTTATAACTTTATATGTGAACAATTTCACTATATTGAGACTTCAGTCTCGAAATATAAATATTTTTGTAGCATTTTTCAACTTTTAAAAGTTGGTATCCTATAACTGCAGTCCTTATTTGCAAAATGATTTATGAGGCTTAAAATAGCAGATGAGTGGACAGGTATATATTTATATTTAGATACATAGATGTACATACACATATGCCAGTTTTTATTTTGTCTAGTGAGCATCCTTTGATGTCTTTATAATGGAAAAATGACTTTCCAGACCCATCTCTGTGACACATCAACTCCTAATTCTTTGGGGAGATATAAGAATTGGATTTGCTTTACCTGGCCACATTCCTTTAATGAGCCCCTTCACGACACATTTATTGATAAGATAGATGGCTGGGGTAAGGACCACTGTCTGTAGCCACAGAAAATAACAAAGCTAACTGGCTTCTCAAATCCCACAATCATCACCCAGAAAGCAAAGAATAATTCTGACGTACTAAATTTGTCTGAACTATGACTCTAATGTTTGGTGACCTCTGGGAATGAAGTGTAAAAAAATAAAATAACATAAAATAACAACCAAAAACAAACAAGCAAGAGAAAACAAAGGGCAGTTAAAAGTGAACTCCTATATATCCAGTAAAAATCATCTTAGACGGTTGCTAAAATATATTGTGTCTAATGGGAAGGTAGTCCACTCTGGCCTATATTTGCAATAGTATACTCTGCATTTGACTCAAAGAAAATAGCTTTTGACATTTATTCACATTATTTTTTACTGCCTAATTCAAAGGCAGAACATTTCTAGTTCTGGCAAAAAAGAAAAAAAGCTATTTCGACATTTTATTTTACTCCCCAGAAAACAGTTTCCAATGTCAAAGAATAATTTTATCAATATAAATAATCTACCTTCAGGCGTTTTATATCATATTCTCAATGACAAACTATGAAATGCAACGTTTTGTGCTTTGACAGCCCATGAAATCCTTTATCTCTTTTCATAGATCTTTCATTCAGAAAAAGATTTGAATTTAGAGGATTTATGGCCCGATCAGAAATATTTGAATAAGAGATTTGCAGCCTTTAAAATCAATATCAGGGTTTACTAGTAAAAACCTAGAATCAGTGGGTGAAATGTTATTGTAATCATTTATCCTTTGTGACCTTTAAGAGGAATAATAAAATAACTACTGTCTCATGCCCATAGTTTATATCCAGCAACACTAGGCAAGAGCAAGAAGCTTTTTTCTTGCACCCTGTGGTTCATGACTCTTCCAAGAATTACGCGTATACTGTTGTGACAAGGAAGAGGACACTGCTGAACTTAGTATTTAATAAGACATGAATAGGTAAGACAGAAAAAGGGCTTTATTTACCTGGTGTTATCTTTATAAAAGTAACTGGAATGATGAGAAATATGACTTGATTCATTTTCAGAATAGAAATTTATAATCTTGTCCACTCTCTTTCTTAGATTGTTTAGCAGACAGTTCTACTATATGAGTCCATAAAATGCACTCAATCTAAAATTTCCATTTAATCAAATCATCAGAAAGGAAAGCTATTTCCTCTCAGTGGTAATTACAATTTTAAGAACATTGTCTCTTGAATAAATTATATCATTTATCATTTGTTAGATTTATTAAAAAATGCTTCCATGTGCTAGAATTTTCTTGGTACAGAAGTATAAATATGATCATTACGTTAAAATGCATCATCTGAATGCATTACCTGAATGTTGGTAAATTCTGCCTCAAACTGGAAGGGGGACTTGGAAGGGGCAGCAGGGTTTGTTAGAGAAAGCCCTGGACCAGGAATCATGAGATCCTGATCCTGGCTCTGACACTAACAGGTGTTCTAACCATGGCCAAGTTATTCAACCTCTCTGGCATTAGATTAGAAGGTGTTAGCCTTCGATCATTTTTGGACTTTCCAAGTGATACCCACAGGGCCCAGACCTATTCTCCTTTGTTTCTAATGAGTTGAGCTGAGGATAAGACAAAGGTCTCTCAAATGCTTTCCTGAAGTCCCTGAATGCTACAGGCAATCCAATGAAAGACAGGCTTCAAGTTACACAAAAGCCCAACGATTCAAAATGGAGTTCAGAATTAGAAAGAGTCTGGGTGAGACAGGAAAGAAGAAAGGTGAGTAGAATAGTTCCAGCACTCTCAAAGGATTTAAACTGGTCCAAGAAGCTATTTAGAATACTATGCTAGAACACCTCCAGAGTCAACCTCCATTCTTTCTTTCCAGAGCTCCGAGATCCAGAGCCATCTGGGGCTCCACCCAGACCCTCCTTAGCAAACTTCCTATGAGCTGCCTAAACTCCTTAGTGCTGCCTTCAGCCCATGTAGCAATGAAGTGTGGTGACTTACGTCCGTGAAGGGCTGGAGCCCGGGTTTCCAGGAGCTCAGGCCCCAAAGTAAATGATTAAGAATTGGAGCACTCCACAGGGTCAGAGCAAGTTAGTTCCCAGAGCGGGGACAAGGTTAGAAATGGGAGCCAAGTTGTCAGAACAGAGTGCAGCTGAGGGAACATCAGGTACTATTTCAGGATCAGTGAAGCAGGTCCCTGACAAAGTCTTTGGTGCTTCTCCAGCTTCCCCAGCTGCTCTTCTACCTCCACGGGTGAGAATTCTTCCCACAGAGCACCCTGCTGTTATATGGAGGCAATGAGTCAACCATTTCCCCACTTTCTCTTGCACCTTTAGAACATTTCTACTTCCACCTCTAACGAGCTGAGATCATGGAGTGTTTTCCTTCCCTTCTTTTCTCCTCTCATGTGCTCACTCACCTCATGTCTACCCCCCAACCCTCAGTCTTGCTGCCAAAGTCTAATACTTTTTCTTCTAGATGATTATGAGGCTCCCCCTGGCAGTCAATATCTCTCTTATTTCAGTAGTCTTTATTTGACACTCATATTAGATAATTCCAGTCTATCTCTTGCTATTTCCATTTAGATTTACTTAGCCCTCTATATTGTAAGTTTCCTCGCCCCCCACTTTTTCCCTGTCCTCTTCATCTTCCATTCTCTTAAAATCTCTGTCCAAGCTTGCTCATTTGGTGATGAGCTCTGAATCCTTACCTAGCCACAAATATTTTTCCTTCACACTGGCAGGTGAAGCCTGTCTTTGCTGGGCATTGGAATCTAGGGCTCCAGTACTTCTCACATGTGCACAGATGTTACCTTTTGCTTTCAAGGTTGCATTGAGAAATCAAATACCAGCCTGATTCCTTTTCCTTTTTAAGTTTCTCATTATTTCTGTTTAGCAACTTGTAGATTTTCTTTCCTTCTACCTTAGATTTCAGGAATTGTATTAGAATGTGCCTGGATGTGGGGTATTTTTCATTGTTCTTCAGACTTCAGTCTTTCTTCACTTTAGGGAAATGGCATATTTTGGTTAATTATTTCCCTCTCTTCAGTAAGTTACTTTTTCCCCTCCTGCAATTCGTGGTGTTTGCTCATTTTCCTCCTGGATCTACCCTCCATGTATTTTGTCTTTTCTTCCCAGATTCCTAGATTTCTTTCCAGATTCCTAGATTTCCAAATATTTATGTTTTTCTTTGTGTTTCAATATATTTCTTTCACTTGATCTTCTGACTCACTACTTTGGATCTAAACAAAATCTATCTTCTTCAGTTTAGCCACTGATTTTTTTTAATTTTTTAATAATTTTTAACAGTTATTTATTTATTTTTTATCAACGTTTTTTATTTATTTTTGGGACAGAGAGAGACAGAGCATGAATGGGGGAGGGGCAGAGAGAGAGGGAGACACAGAATCGGAAACAGGCTCCAGGCTCTGAGCCATCAGCCCAGAGCCTGACGCGGGGCTCGAACTCACGGACCGCGAGATCGTGACCTGGCTGAAGTCGGACGCTTAACCGACTGTGCCACCCAGGTGCCCCAACAGTTATTTATTTTTAAAAGAGACACAGAGCACAAGCAGGGGAGGGGCAGAGAGAGAAGGAGACACAGAATATATAGCAGGCTCCAGGCTGTGAGCTGTCAGTACAGAGCCCAACATGGGGCTTGAACCCATAAACTGCAAGATCATGACCTGAACCAAAGTCGGACCCTTAACTGACTGAGCCACCCAAAGCCCCCTCTACTGATTTTTTTTTAAAAGAAAAATCACATTTTTTGTCCCTTCCTGCTATAATCCTTAGATGATGCTGATTTGCAAATTTTCTTCTGTCTCCTTTAGCAGCTCTATTTCTCTCTGGTGGCTGGATCCCTTCCTATGCATTGTTATTTTCCTTTGCTCATTGAGGTCAGGTCGAATTCCTAGGAGACTTCAGTGGTAGTGGTCCAAGGAACATGGAAAGACACAGAAGCCCCCCTGAGTAAGCAGTGAGCCAACAGGTAGGTTGTTAACCTCTACACAGACTACAGCAGAAGACACCTTGGCTTCTGGTTTGCTCAACTTGCTGCTTCTCACTGGTGGAGGAGAACTCAGCTCACCTGATAAGCTTGCCAGAGAAAGGCTGAGGAGGTACCAACGAGAACATATACAGTCACTTATGCCATTGCCGCCCCCTCCAAGAAGGACTATTGAGGGCTAAGTGTTCCTTGAAATCCCAGAGATATCCAGTGCTGTACCCAGGGTCTTACTGGGCCCGGAGAGGCCAGTATTCACCAGTAGCCTTCTTACCAGAACACTGGCAGAGTCTAGATTTCTCTGGTACCCTCACAGTCCTGCAAAACTGCCAGTGACTTCCCAACATGGCATCTCATCAGCATCACTTGGGGAATGCTTAGAAAATAAAGACTCCAGAGCCTGCATCCTAGACATACTGATGGAGAATTTCAAGGTAGGGCCTGGAAATCTGGATTTATAACCTACCCATCTGATCTGGAACAGAACTGAGTATCAAAACCACCGACTGAAGGTGGAAGCTGGAGCCCATTCTAGTGTTGATAGGGGCTGTGTGCTCTGGGGAGAGTTCTGGCCATCGTGCTTTTATATCCAAGGGTGCCAAGTCTCCCAAAGACCTGAGATACACTTAGTCTCTTTTTCTGGCAAGTTCTTCTCCCTCTTCTTCTTTTTTTTTTATTTTTCCTCCCTCTCCTTATACCATGATTTTTCTCCTTTTCTTATACCATGATATTTCTGTCACATACAAAGTATGCTAGGGGCGCCTGAAGTGGCTCAGTTGGTTAAGAGGTAGATTTTGATTTCAGCTCAGGTCATGATCTTGTAGTTTGTGAGTTCGAGCCCCACATCAGGCTCCATGCTGATAGTGTACAGAGCCTGATTCTGATTCTGTCTCCCTCTCTCTCTGTCCCTTCCCCTCTCACACTTGCTCTCTTTCAAAATAAATAAACTTAAAAAAAAAAAACAGGGGTGCCTGGGTGGCTCAGTTGGTTAAGCATCCGACTTCAGCTCAGGTCATGATCTCACGGTTCATGGGTTTGAGCAACGTGGGGCTCTGTACTGACAGCTCAGAGCCTGGAGCCTGTTTCAGATTCTGTGTCTCCCTCTCTCTCTGCCCCTCCCCCACTTGTGCTCTCTCTCTCTCTCTCTCTCTCTCTCTCTCTCTCTCAAAAATAAACATTAAAAAAATAAAAAACAAAAACAAAGTCTGCTAGAGTTTGGGATAAGAAGGAAATGTATTTATGAAAGGGAACACTTATCCTTTCCTGTGGACACTAGACCTAAAAAGTCAGAACAATATAAAATAAAGAGAGTGTACAAAGGAAAGGGTCATTATAGCAACTCTTATTAGGTTATGTTGGGAAAAAAACCACAACTGACGTTTCTAGATCTCAATATATGTCAGCTATAGTTCAGCTATGGCTCTGTGGCTCCTTCTACACATCTTCTTAATTCCAGGAAGTGAGCTAGAGAGCTGGCCAACCACAGGATGGGCCCTGTAGATTTGCTCCCCATATGTGTAGCTGGGATGGGATGGTGTACAGTCATCCCCACTCACATTCCATGGGCCGAAGCAAGTCATGGCCAAGCCTGAAGTCAGTGGACAGGGAAGTATTGCCATTCCACAGGAGGCACAGGGTCACATAGAATCTTCTCACATGGAGAGAAGCAAATAATAAAGAATAATAATTCCATTCATCACAGTCACTGAGCATCCCTTTCAGAAGTTATCCCCATAAAGAGGCCCAATCAGGAAAATCACCTGGTAGACAGTGACTGAATAACGTCATCTGGACCACTGGCCCAATGCACTTCCCAGCTGGCTGATCTCTGGTACTCCGTGATTCTGGAAACAGGGATATTCTTTCTTCTCCTGCTTCCCACAGTGTGAATGTGCAAAAAGGACTTTGAAGAAGGTTTGAACGCACTTTAGGTTCATACCAGTCTATGCAATGTTACATAGTCAAAAAAAAGCTTGGAACATTTGGAGTGGTCCTGCTCCTCGGCAGTCTCCACCAGCACAGAGGACCACTGGCAGACCTCAGGAGTGTCCTGCCAGGTCACCAGAGTATATCTCTCCTCCTACCCTTGTCTCAGAGCTCTCCCACATACTCTTTTCCTTTTCTCCCCTAGGATCTCTGCTTTTTTCCATTTCTAGCCCTTCAAGGTTCCTTCTTCCCTGTGTTTCCTGAGCTGGAGCCCCATGTTAGTCTTAGAAATGTTTAAGTCTCCAGCCTCTCTTGCCTGGTTTCAGTGCTGGGCAGGGGCGGGAGAGGAGGTGGGGAAGGGGGAAGCCCCATGGTGGGCTGGACCCCACATGGAAGCTACTTAGTTTTCTTTCTGAATGCTCCAGTTGCCTGAAAAGTACAAGCCATCTCACACGGACAAGGCTGACATAGATTTAGTCTCTCCTGTTCACATGTTCTCTCATTTCCAACTTGAATTTCACGCATAGGGCCTCTTCAGCAACCCTTCCCTGATTCCTGGGTGTTAGAGTGATAAAGCTGGTTGAGCTCTTACTGCACCCCTCCCTTCCCTTCTTCCTTCAGAGCTCTCATGTTTCTGAACTTACTCTGGCTTCTTACCAGCAAGTTTGCCAACCTCTCTGAGCCTCACAGAGGCATGAATATTCAAAGAGAAACTAGCTGTGGTGGGATCCACTCAGAAGATGCTAGCTCCTTTCTTTTTATTTCTCTTCAAAGGATCTGAGAGAACTCTTCCTTGGCCAACCTAAGTCAGGTGAGGTTGATTTGGGAGGCATTTCTACACTGAGCGCTCTTCTCCGATGTTTGCTCAATTCAAAGAGTACAGTGAGCACATGGTGGTCCAGTTTCCTTCCCTCGTCCCTTCTTCTCTGCTCCCCACCTTGTCATCCCCATGCCCTCCACACATGTCCTATTCTAATCTCCTTTCCTGCACAGCTGAAACAAAGAGAGCAGTATTTGCACGCTCAGCTCTTGTGTGTGGCTAACAATCAATGATCCCAATGATCAGAGACTGTGAGAGTTTAACAGGAAATAAGGAAAATAGCAAAGGACCATTGTTTAAAAGTTAAGTTCTACTTCTGGTGTCTGTAATCAAGCCTCTGAATTAAGCTTTGATTCCTCTATCCCTCTCCTTGTTCCAAGGAGAATGAAAGAAAAACAATTATAAACAGCTTCATCAAACGACTCTTCACATCATTAAATCTGTTTATGTAAACCTGCTGTTTATGTAGAAGCAGGACATGAATTCAAAAACATGTTGTCCACAAATTCCAGAAGCTGGCAAGGAGGGAAGAGCAACTGATACTGAGCTCCCTGGTAATTCCCCTGTGATAAGGTTGGTCCCTAGCCCTCCCATCATGCTGGCTCTACCATGATCCCTTTCACCTGGAGGCCTCTCTCTCAGGGTAGAGGTTGAGAGTTGAAACCTCTATTATTCCTATTGTCCTTTGGAAATGGAGCTGTTCTTCCAACCTCAAGAAACTTCCACCTCTTACTTTCTTAACTACCTCTTCCTTCTGCGGAGAGTGTTCTCAGAGAAAGTATCCTCTTACATCTGTCCATCGAATTTAGCTAACATTTGCAGAAAGCCTGCCAAGTGGCTCCCCTCTGGGTGGTACAGAAATGAAGCAGACACAGTTTCTGTTCTGTCCCGCCCCTCAGAGAGTCCCTGTCTGATAGGATAAATGAACTCAGACACAGCACTCTGTAAAGTACCTGGCACACAGTAAGCCCTCACTAAGGATTTCTTGAATGAATGAGCAAAAGAGTGAGTACACAGTAACTTTCGGAGAGCAGGCTATGGTAAATGCTACAGAAGAGAAGAGAACAAAATATCCTGAGAGAATTGTTGGGAGAGGCTGCCAGTGGTTAGAGACACTGGGGACGGCTTCATAAGGGGAGACAGATAAGAAACGGGGTCCCGCGGGGTGAGACAGATTGAGGTTGGTGCACTAAGGCTTTCTGGGGATGAAAAATCTCTCCTGACTTTTTCTCAATGGCACCGCCATGCAGTAATTTTCTACATGAGGGAGGTAAAATGATAGGAACACAGGGATGGCGAGGGCTTGTTCAACAAGATACTAGGCTAAAGAATGACCAGGTTGCCGGCTCTCCACAAGAGGATCACCTTCCCTGGCAGAAAAGGCAAGCTGATTTCACATTCCACAAGTTTACAGTTCCCCTGATCTTTACTTTTTGAGATGTTTAGCTTGAACTTGATGAATCATATTTTCCTCCAGTGTATCTTGGATACCCCAGCACTGAATATATTTCTTTCCAAGAGTGAATATGGTACAGTTTGCTAGAGAGAGAAAGCCTCTCGAGGTTGTCTTCTCTAAGAAACCAGGCAAAGGAAGGACTGGGGTTGTAATCAGGATACTTTTGAAGGGGACTACCACACTTGAGTCTGACAGAAATAATTTGTTTTGAATTTCTGGAAATTTAGTATTCAATTCATCTGCAAAATGATAATCATCTGTTATGAATGGAATTGTATCCCACCCCATTCACACACCCCCTGAAATTCATATGTTGAAATTCAACACCCAGTACCTTAGAATGTGACTGTGTTTAGAGACAGGGCCTCTAAAGAAGTGATTGAGGCTAAGTGAGATCCTAAGAGGGGCCCTAATCCAAAATGACTGGTGTCCTTAAAGAAAAGAAGGAAGGGTCACAAGGGATGCCCACACCCAGGAAAGGCATGTGAGGACACAGCAAGTAGGCAGCCATCTGCAAGGCAAGGATAGAGGCACAGGAGAAACCAAACTTGCCAACACCTTAATCTTGGACTTGCAGCCTCTAGTACCATAAGGAAATATATTTCTGTTCCACGTGTTGTGGAAGCTTTAGCAAACTAATACACTGTCATCTACTGAGGGTCTACTGTGAGCCCAGCACTGTGCTTTCACTTAACACTTTCAATGCTATGAGAGTTATTTTTACGTTCTTTTTTTTTTTTTCAGAAGAGAGAGTAGATGCCCGAAGCCATAGCTCTAGTAAGTGGTGAAACTCAAATTCAAAGACATAACTGTTGGCTTTGACATTGTGCACATAACATACCAGCAACCCACATTTACTAAGTACTAGCCATGAAAGAAGTACTAGGCTATAATGATTGCTAGCCTTTGAGAATCTTAATCTTTTCCCCATGGAACTTATAAATCATAAGAGACAGACTTACAAAGATAAATACATACATACATACTGCATGGATGAGAACATCTGGAATTAATAATGCCATGGCAATGTCACTGTGAATGTAAGCTAGGAAAGCATTCAGAAGATTGTGAAGATAACAGGGTAATGATCACACAGGGGACAGGGGACAGATTCCGCAGTTTCCTAGTTATATGAACTCGGGGGAGTTCCTTACATTCTTAACTTCAGTGTCCTCATTAACGCTAGGTGGGGCTAAATAGGATTAATATAGAACATTACCCATCGGGTTGTTGGAGGATTAAATGAGATACCATAAGACACTTTGCATGATATTTGGTACGCAGTACATCTTGATAAGTACATCATGGTGATAAAAAAAATAATTCTTCTAATGTGTATGCTACTAAGTACTAACAAAAATAGCCAATCTGTTCGAACATGGTTGAGTTCTTAATAGTTTAAATGAAAATTATTGTTATTAGATTTATTAATATTTTCACTGACCCTTATATGTGGGTTTCTAAATACAATTTCATTTCCAAAATATTTTTTTAATGTTTATTCATTTTTGAGAGACAGAGAGAGACAAAGCATGAGCGGGGAAGGGGCAGAGAGAGGGAAACACAGAATCTGAAGCAGGCTCCAGGCTCTGCGCTGTCAGCACAGAGCCCAACGCGGGGTTCGAACTCACGAACTGCGAGAGCATGACCTGAGCTGAAGTCGGACGCTCAACTGACTGAGCCACCCAGGTGCCCCAAGCTTTTTTTTTTTTTTTTTTTTGAGAGAGAGAGAGAGAGAGACGGCACGAATGGGGGAAGGACAGAGAGAGAGAGAGAGACACATACACAGAATTCAAAGCAAGCTCCAGACTTTGAGCTGTCAGCACAAGCCCAACACGGGGCTTGAACTCACAAAGTGCGAGATCATAACCTGAGCCAAAGTCAGATGCTTAACTGACTGAGCCACTCAGAGGCCCCTTTTTCCAAAGTATTTTTGTCCTCTAGCATGTTTAGCTTGAGTCAGATAGCAACGCACACCACCAACAACACAACTGGGCAAATGAAAACGTTCACCAGTGTAGGGGGAAGGTCTGACAGAAAGGCAGGACAAAAATTAATAAAATATCTGATAGAAGTCAAAAAGCAAATTAAAAGTGAAGTGTTGTGTGTGTGTGTTGCACGTGCGTGCATGCATAGGACACTGTGTGCATGGATGTGAATGTGTTTTCAGGAGCACCTCTGTCCATCTGAGACTAAATCCAGGTATGATTCAAGACATGGAATTGGGGCTGAGGAATTGGGCCCACATCCGTCTCTGCCTCACTTGATAGATTGCTTCTTTACTGCAGGTGATTGCTTTATTCAGCCCTAAGAGTAGAAACTTTTTTTTTTAGAATGCTTCATGTGCTTTTATGGCACAAACCAATAAAAATATTTACTGGATCTATAAGTAAAAGTATATAAATTCTTATTTATCTTGCCACATAGAGGAGCCATGAAAAACATGGAAAGTTGAGTCTGTTTTTCTCCAAGAAGCTACCCAACGACATGCTGAGGCAAGAGCAGAGAAATGCTTAGTTTCAGAAGTGACAAAGAGGCTCTACTATACTTTTGGGTGCACAGGATGGCAAATAGTTTCTATTGAATGCATGAATACTGAAATATTTATTCTGATCAGCTCACTGGAAAGTGATGATTGGGTGGTTAGCCACATATATGCCCATGGTGACAGATTACACTGCTAACTCCAATTAGCAAGCCAAGAAGAGTATGGAACAAAGGGAGAGAACATGGGATCAGGCCAGTAACATGAATGGAAAACCCAAACCAAACCATGTCCTGGTCAGTGGCTCACACCATCCTCTTCACCCCCAGTATGGCCCACTGTTGCCCTTAGCTTCTAATTTTAATGCCAGTGTTCAGGTTTTCCTCTCCCTGACTCTCTTCTCATGAGGGAGTGTGGAACTTTGTAACTGGGACCCATCATCCCAGCACACATAAGGCAGGGGCAGGTGGACTTTTACCAAAACTGGAAGTTGAGCTTCCATTTCTCTTTGATCCCCCAACATTATCCTTCTCTATCATTCACAGACCTCCAGGTGCCTTAGGCGTCATGGTTCAGCATTAGTGTTTGTTTATTTCTATGAATTGTTATTAGTGGAAATCCTTTGATAAGCCATAATTTCAAGCTACAGAAACAAGGGAGGATGATGTTCCTTAGTCTTTAGTGGTTTGTTAATAAAGTGCAGAACCAACCCACCTGGTCCCTATTGCTGGTTTCTAAACCCTGATCCATCATCAGGAGCTGATGTCCCAGACAGCCTTGCCTCTTGAAATATCACATCATGGTGATATTTCAGGCAAGCAGGAGAGAGAGCTCACCTGGAATTGTAGATCTACCCCCACATCCTGGCATGTATGCAGTTATCCATTAAATCCATGTTGAGATCATATTTGTGCATGAAGTTGCATTTTTTTTCTTTGCATTATTCTCGCCAAGAGTTAGGAATTTCTTTTTTTCTAATTTTATTTTTTGAGAGAGAGACAGAGAGACAGAGCATAAGTGAGGGAGGGGCAGAGAAAGACACACACACACAGAACCTGAAGCAGGCTCCAGGCCCTGAGCTGTCAGCACAGAGCCTGATTTGGGGCTCAAACCCACAAATCATGAGATCATGACCTGAGCCGAAGTCAGACACTCAACCGACTGAACCACCCAGGTGCCCCAAGAGTTAGGAATCTCTGACAGTCTTTTGCAAATTTGTTTGTGAAATTAACATCTAAGTCTGCTCACTAAATCCAAACCTTTTTTTAAAAGTTTATTTATTTAGTGTGTGTGTGTGTGTGTGTGTGTGTGTGAGAGAGAGAGAGAGAGAGAGAGAGAGAGAGAGAGCGGGGGAGGGGCAGAGAGAGGAAAGGAGAGAGAATCCCAAGCAGGCTCCACACTGTCAGTGCAGAGTCCAACACGTGGCTCGATCCCACCACCAGCAGATCATGACCTGAGCCAAAATCAAGAGTCAGATGCTTAACCGACTGAACCACCCAAACACCTCACTAAATCCAAACCTTTGAAAAAATTATAGCATGCCAAGGCTAACAGCAGAAAAGTTAACAGTGTCAGATGAAGTTGTTTTGCTTATTTTCTAAGATGCCTGGGTTGTTCCAAAAATTAATATAGAGTGGGTACTGGTTAGAGTAGATGGTGTTTAAGCTATAAGAAGCTGACATTTGAAGTGTCCTTTTCTTTTAGGTAGAAACAATGTTGATCAAATCTACTTTATTTGATATAGGATCTGTATTATTTCCTAAAGGTTATTATTATTATTATTTCCTAGGTTATCCTCTATATATCTCTTTTGTAATATTGTTTAATTCCGTATTCATCTTTGAGTACTCATCAGGTGGACTTAGGGACTTGGATGAACTGCCAGTGAATGTAGAGTTTATCCTCACTCACCACACAATTACAGAGTCCCTGCTATGTGTCCTACAAGCTGCCAGGCACCGTGGAGTGTGGAAGAAGTCTCAGTGGCTGTGCCTTCCTTCTCTTGGGTAATACTGCAGCAGAGAGGGGCAGCAAGGACTCAGGCAACACTCACAGTGCAGTAAGTTGTGGTTGAGGTGAGCAAGAGGCTATTAAGTTCCAACCAAGTATGTGAATCAGAGAAGCACTGTACAGAGGGGATAGGTGGTTCTGGCAGGGCCAAGGTGAAAGGCAGCAATTTGCTGGCTAGAAAGACCATGCTGGATGGGCAGCACTTGCTTTAGGGACTTACCTCCTCCTTAGAGGGATGAAGTAGGCTATCTTGCCACTCAGAGTCACAGGGCCAATGAGCTCAGATTGGAGCCTCAACTCCAGGACCTCTCTGGAGGGGTCAGGGGCCTCTCTATGTGTCTCCTTCTACAAATAGCTCTGGTGATGGTACAAACAAATAGTGCGTTAGGTTCACTCAAAATTAGAAGGCTACTTGACTCACATATGTTGCCTGATCTTGGATTTCTGCATGCATGTGTGTCTATGTGTGGAGGAGTCACACGAGTGGTTGGCAGAAAGTCCCACAAGCTCAAATCCACCAGAGGATGTTGTGGCATGGCTTGGAGTGAACTAGTAAAGTAACTTTCCACGAGATTATCAGGTCTCCATCCACTCATTCAATAAATGTTTCGTGAGTTTCTTCCAGGTGCCAGGCACAGCCCACAATAGTAAAAACTATGCTGGACACCTAGGACACAAAAGTAAAGAAGACAGACACAATCCCTACCTTCCTGTATCAGACATTTAACAAATAATTACATAATGTATTACTGATGATGCAGGGATGTCATTATTCACTGCCCCACCTCTCTGGGAGCCGTAAGCTGGAGCTTCCCACCTAAGTTCAGGTGTGCGGCTCCCCCACCAGCACTTGTGCAAGTATGTAGGACCCTACCCCATTTTCTTGGCTTTATTGGTATCCTTAGATATTATGTATTTGGGGACTGAGCAGAGGTGTTGCTGTCCAGAGAAGTGTCACTCCCATTGAGTGATCAGTGGGTTAGGTGCTGACATTGATGAGCTAGTCTTCACCAGTCCCCCATGGGAGGAGTACCTGGTCAGTCCTCGAGTGCAAACAATGGGAGGTTTCCACTTGAGCAAAGGCAGTACAGTCCATGTGTGGATCCTGATTCAGCTACTAGGTGCTCCTGGGAGCTCAAATGATGCTTCCATGGCGGTCCTTTGCTAGATGCATCTACATCCTAGGCAAGTGCACTGGGATCAGCTGCCAGGCTCCCAGACACTCTCTCCTTCCTCTCTTACCCCCTTCTGTGACCTCTGTGAGGTGGTGACATTCTTCCTTCCCCCTTTCTTTTCTCCCCCAGGAGCTCCTTTGGTTCTTTCAAAATAGATCCTGATGGCCCATTGAATCAGAGCCCCACTCCACTGAGAACAAGTTCCTTTTCTTGGAGAACACAGAGGGCTGCTTGACAATCACATTTTCCCCAGAAGAGAAAGGGAAGGGTTTGCTGCTGAGTGAAGCAAAGAAAGGGAAAAACAAAGACAGTGTTTTTCCATATGAAGAGTCCCTATCACCTGCCACCACAAAAACTGTGACCAGAGCTTTGAAAGAGGGCTTCTGAGAGCTCTGACCACAAAGGACAGAGCATGGTTACCGCCCAGGTACAAGGGAGCAGGCTGGTGGACAGTGAGGAGGAGTCAGTCCTGGAATTACAGGCAAGGCAGGCTCCTGGGCTGTGGTCCAAGACTGCAGTGGGAGCTTGGCCAAGCTGGTACCTTACAGGCTCTAAAGGCTGATTAGGCAAGTCCTGAATCAAGCCATTTTCATCAACCTGGGGTCCTGCAGGTCTGTGCGTCCTGGTATTATGCCATCTTCAGGCGAGATGGGAACTCTACTCTGCCCATGCTGTGCTCTGCCTGGAATAGTCCATGTTTCCTAATGCTCCTGGTGAATTTGTATTCCTCCTTCAGTGCCTACATCAACTGATCCTCTTCCACTGTGTGGAGTCCTCCTATATGCTCCCTCCTCTTGTTGCCTCTGAACTTGATGCTTCTAATTTTTCACTAATCATTCTGTTCACTCTTCTTCCTCCCTGCATAGACCATGGGCATCTCAGGAATGGAGTCTTCATCTTTTGTTAGGTTTCAATACAAGCTTTATGACCTTGAGAACCTTTTAATCATAGTAAATAGTTTTAACATTTTAAATTATTCTAAATATACTTTATAAAGCTGAAGTTTCACGATGATTTAAAATTAAGGCAGTGGTACTAAACTAGACATATTTCATCAAACTCTCCCAGGGATTCCTATAGTGCCCTGTATTTCCCCCATCACAGCACTTACCACACTGTATTATCATTGCCTGTTTGCTTCATTGTGTCCCCTGACAGACTGTGAGCACAGGGACCACATTGATTTCATAACTGTATCTGTAGCACAGTGCAGCGCCTGTTGTAGGCTTAGGCACCCAATACAGGTGTGTTGAATGAAACTGAACTAAATTCAGAGGTCTCCTAAGGGAGCAGGTAGAGTTGATTTTTCAGGGTCTAGTCACCAAAATCCTTTATGTCCACTCCTTCCTTCTTTGAGGCTAATATCAGTATAAAAAAATTGGGGCGCCTGGGTGGCTCAGTCGGTTAAGCATCCGACTTTGGCTCAGGTCATGATCTCGCGGTCCATGGATTCAAGCCCCGCGTTGGGCTCTGTGCTGACAGCTCAGAGCCTGGAGCCTGTTTCGGATTCTGTGTCTCCCTCTCTCTCTGACCCTCCCCCGTTCATGCTCTGTCTCTCCCTGTCTCAAAAATAAATAAAAACTTTAAAAAATAATAATAATAACAAGTATAACAGCAACATGCCAACAACAACCATAGTTATAACAGTCACTATCACTTAGTGTTTCTTATTTTCAAGCACTGTGCTAGACTCTTCATGGATGTTATTTCATTTACTCCTCACAGCAACTGCACAACATAGGTTTATTATTATGTCTTCATGGAGGACGCTCAATCTCAGGCTTACTTCAGCTTCTTGCCCATGACCGCTTAACAAGTAGGGTCGGGGATGGGATTAGAGCCCATATCTGCTGTGAAGAGGGTTCTAGGAAGCTACCAGATAAATTGAATAAGTAGCTTCAAGAAAAAACAATTACTAGAATCTAAACCACACTTTTTTGGAAACATCACTGTACAACACCCTGATTGAGTCAAACCTTTTTCTTAAAGGGTTAGGGTTAGGGTGATGTCCTATCAGTTGTTGGCAGTGAATTATTTTTTCCCAACATTTTATTATGAAAATTTTCAAACATAGAAAAAGTCAAAAGAATTGCATAGCAAACCCTCATCAATCAGTGGCTTTTCACTTAATTGGGCAACCCTTGTATTCTGCCTTCCATCCCCCAAATTTGCTCACCACCCAGAGCCACTCCATCTCTGAGTAAATCACTGCTGTACTTATTGAAGGGATAATGTTTACAACAATGGTTCTCAAATGTTAGCAAGCATCAGAATCACCTGGAGGGCTTGTTAAACACAAATAGAGTTTCTGATTCAGAATTTGCATTCATTTTTTTTAATGTTTATTTATTTTTGAAGGAGAGAGAGACAGAGTGTGAGTGGGGGAGGGGGCAGAGAGAGAGGGAGACACAGAATCTGAAGCAGGCTCCAGTCTCTGAGCTGTCAGCACAGAGCCTGATGTGGGGCTTGAACTCATGAACTGTGAGATCATGACCTGAGCCAAAGTCTATGCTTTACCAACTGAGCCACCCAGGCACCCCCAGAATTTGCATTTCTAACAAGCTCCTAGGTGATGATGTAGCTGGTCTGGAGTCCACACTTTGAGAATTACTGGCTTGGGGAAATTTTCCCTGAAAACCACAAGAGATGTTTCTCTCTAGACTCAGAGATAACATAGCTGTGTCTCTATGGGTTTCCTTAGCCCTTGTCTTTTTAAAAAATCTTGTGAACTCTGTAAATTATCTAACATACCAGATTCTCTTTGTAGTGGTTGCTGGGATGCTTACAGACAAATTTCTGACTATTCTTACAAATGTCTTGATGCTAGGGCATGCATTTTGTCTAGTAACTTCACTTCTGATCGTGATTTATATTCCTATCCTTAGCTTCCCTTTGATTTGTCCTTCTGGCCTATTTTTATTTTCCCTTATGCTTTGTTGTTGCATAGATTTTTGTAATCCACATTAAACCTTTTTTGGAATAAAGTTTATGTATATACCACTACCACTAGCAACAACAAAACAACACTTTGATATACCACATTGACTAAACTTTATTAAGAAAGTAGTAAACTTTTCTAACAGAAAAAAATTTTTTAAGAAAAATTACCTCAGAGTGCTCACCTCACTTAGGGACCACAGGCTTGATTTTATACTAAAGACTGAACACATCATCATCTCTCAGTGCTAATTCTATTTCACCTTACCCCATGCCTTTAAGACCATTGTAATGTACTTGATGCAAGATGGATTAATCTTGTACTCTTACTTTTAAAAAATTTTCTTTAGTAAAGAAACTACAGAAAACATGGTAATATATAAACAAATATTGCGCCAACTAACATGAGATATCTGTATGTGTTTAAGAAGAAATACTTGATACCTTTTTTTTAAAAAAAAAACTTATCTTTTATCTTAAATGCCACATACTACAAAAAAATAAAATCTCCTTTAAAATGACTAGTTTCTTTGAAATGCAGTGTTTAAATGTTCAGTGCTGCAATGGAGACTGTTTAATTCATAAACATAAATAATAAGGGCACATTAGAAATATGAAAAGCCAGTGTTAAAAAGACAGTCACATAAAAGAAAGTTTCTCTATTTCAAAAGGTAACAGTCACTCTGATGTTTCTTTTACTTTTGGTTCTCACCATGACAAGAAAAATTTGTAGGAACCATGCCTTCTAAGGCTTATGTTGTTGCATGAAAGAAAACAAAGATCTTTCCTGAGATCAATAGAAAACAGGTATAGCTAAGATTGTTTAACTAGGACTGCTCAAACAGAAATAAAAGAAAAGCCATAAGATTTTTAACTTCTGGTGAAATTTCTGAAAATCTCATGTTAAGAGATGATAAAAGTTTCATTCTCCTATTAAGAGATTCAAAGTTATAGGTCTACTCGAGTCTAGAAAACCAAAGTGAATTAAGCAATAATTGAGGATAATTAAATATTAGTAAGAAAAGGGACGTATTTTGTACCTAGGAGCTAGTATTTCTTTAAACTTTCCTCTCTTTTTCAAGACAGTGATTTTTGACTACCAATTTTCCTTGCTTTTATGCACTTAATAAAGACAAGTACATAAGATGCCCTTTGACTTACTATATAATGGGAAGCTTTGGCCCTCTTTAGGTGAAGCTTAGGTATTCATGTGTACCAAGATTCTGGGAGGAAACAGCTGCCAGCATGTACATAACAGATTTTGAATGTACGTAAGGATCACCTGGTGAGTTTGCCAAGCTACAGAACCCATGTTAAACTACAGAGGATTTAGAAGAAAGCTATGGACCCTCCTCCGCAAATCACAAATAATCACATTCAAACCAGTTGCACACATGCTTCAGGGACCTACTTACTGCTTTAATGTATATACTTAAAAACTCTAAAAGATAAAGTGACTGTAAATATTACAGTGATTTATATCACTGCAGAGAAGGAAATCATTGCTATAGGATGAGATAGGAATGAATGAATGGGACTGAACTTGTAAAGAAGTTGAGGTTTGAATTTCTGTTGGCACAGAGTAAGAAGTCAAACCTAATGGGGGAGTAGGGGTAGAATAATCTGAAATGTGGAGGGAAAGATGAGAATAAGGATGATGAAATGCCCAACCTGATGCTTACATACAAGGCTAGAAGATTGTAACACTGGATGGGCAATGTTTATGAAGAGCCTTGAATGCTGAGCTAAGGAATTTCACTTCATTCAGCAGGCCACATTGAACACTTACAGGTATTTGAAGAGGGAGTTACATGATAAAAATGGTGTAGGCTGAATGAAAGGGATAAAGCCTATGTTTTAATACATAAACATGTTAAAATATGTTTATATTTTAATCTGAGATAAGATAGGACCTTACAATTCTTTTAAAAATATTTCTGGACAATTCTTAGGCATTTATATTCGTTCTTCTGTTCCGCATATAAACTGAGCCCGTCAGCTGCAGTGTTTGATCATCTCACTGTTGTTTGGCCCCAAGAACAGGACTCAGATCTTCACATCACTGCCACACAGGCTACCAGCTGGCTCACAGACTTTGTGGCTTCTGGTGGTGTTTTTGCAGACAAGTGAGTGGGTGTTACCTGCCAATGTGCTAGGCCGGCACCTTCTCTGTGGGCCGCACGCTGTTGGGGCTTTGTAGCCCTCTTTCCTTTGAACTCTGCATCTTTCCCCACATGGTTCATGTGTTGTGGGTTCCCAAATATCCCAGCCTCCCTGTTTAGAAGTTGATTTAGGAAAGTAACACTATTCTGTACTAATAAGAAATTGTGTCCTCTTCCCCCCACCCCCCCACCCCCGAACAAAAACAGAAATTCGTTAAAATGTCACTCTTCACCGCTGGAAATGTGACTATATACTATGGAAACAACTAGTTACTTCTAGTACTGTTAATCCCTCTAAAGCCTGAGTGCATCTGTGTGTGTTTTAAGCATTTCTCACCTGTGTCCCAAATGTCAGAGAAACCTTCCCAAATTTCTGACAGAAAGGATCCCATCTAGATAGAAGGATCCCTCATCTTCCTACTCTATACCCAACATCTCCCCTGTTTGCTGCTTCCCTTACTCTACACTTACCTTGCCTGGTCAAGGGTAGTATCAGCCCCATGAATGCTCTGCTGACCAGTCGGAAGCTAAAGTCATTTGCCTGAAGTCTTCTTCTGCTCCTTCAGAAGATTAGTTATTGTTTTCAGGATGGTCTTGTGAGTATTGAGCTGACTCTGTGTTCCCTCTAATCAAAACAAAGCTAACAACTGAGGCTATTCCTAAGGCAGCTGTGAGCTTAGAGACTTCCCAAACAAGTTCATATGTCTGAAACATGGTCCCCTCAAGGGATCTAAATCCCAAACACTACCCTGGTACATCCAAATTAGCTTGCATAGAACAGGGATGGGGGACCCTCTTGGCTTGATATCAGCCCATTTTTTAGAGGCAGTGTAGTGGTTAGGAGCCAGTCTCTAGAACCAGATGCCCCGGGTTCAAATCTGCCTCTGCCAATCACAACTGTGTGAATTTGAACAGATTGCCTATCATCTGTTCCAGTTGCCTCATCTGTAACATGGGATTAAAAATATTCCTTCCTTCTTAGGACCCTTGTGAGGAGCAAATGAGTTAATATGCGTAAGGTGCTGGAACAGTGCCTGGAATGTAGTAAGAGCTATAAAAGTGTGGCAATATAAGAGCTTTGCAATCCGTTCCACATCACCACAGCTCAGTCTCCTGTCTTCATTAATCCCAGGATCCTAAAGCCCCCACCTTCTGCTCTTGTCCATAGGGGGCAGTGAGTGAGTGGGCTGGATTGGCAACAAGTCATTTTTCCTTTGAAATGCTTGGGCTGGACCACCACCCACTTTGTTGTTTCTTCCCATTTTCTGAGCATCACAAAATGTAATATTCATGTGTCAGGGGATCCAGGATTGTATTTTAACATTTTACAACCTCTTTGTAAAGCTACCTTTTCAATTTTAGAGGAGGCAGTTTTATGAGTCCCTTTGATAACCACTTAACTATTAAGACCCAAACAAAGAAGAGGAATGGTCAAAGGATATCAGGTACTCCCAGCCAGCTAGAGTCCCACTTCTTGAACATTATTCAAATTAGCTCCAGGACTCATAATTCTGTGTTTTCATTTATTGCTGCAGTAAAGTAAATGGTTCTTTTATCCAAATGTTATTTCCTGGCTATTAATTCAGTAGTTATTTTGGATTGTAGCACTCCTCTTTGATTTAGGGATATGGTGCCTTATAAATATTTAAAAGTTGAAGACTGACACTTGGAGAAATTGACTTTGATTTGTTTTGTTAATATCCCGTGTCTACAGTAATTATAGGTTTGGAAGATGTGGTCCCGTTCTCAACTTATCAAAAGACATGCAGAGCTTGTATTTCTATAACAAGGAAATTTGGCAACCGAAGGCTCTTCCCAAATCTTTTGCAAACTAGATCTCCATGCACACCTGCTCAGGACACACACTACTCTTAATTCTTCATGATTTCCTCCAGAAGCTGCTCTTGAAACCAGGAATGTGGATGAAAACTATCTATACTTCTCAAAATAGCTGCAACTGGTCATTTCTGAAAGGCTTGGGACTTTCTCTGCATCTACAAGTGCCAGCAAGGGTTTACGACAGGGCTCAGGGTGATCTATAGACTGGTATGATTTAACTGTGGATCAATCAACCTATTAGGGGAAAAAAGACAAGGTCAATAAGTATGGGTCTTGGTGAACCAGAGGTCACCCTACATTTTTCAACCTAATGTTCTTATTTCCTTTCCATTAACATTTCATAATGAAAAAATGCCTATATTCTTTAATTTTTAAGATAATTAAGTGAATTTAGTGCCTTTGAAGTGTAGAGGATTTATAATGGCGTCAGGGAATACACTATTAATAATCTACAAGACAGAGGCCACCTGGAGAGCAGCACAGGCTCCATTGCCATTTATGCTCCTCAGCAACCAACTGCAAGGGGGGGGGGGGTGGCGGTTAGACTTCCTTTGCCAACTCAGAACCAGACTCTTCCCCTGGGAGCAGAAAAACTTGTGTCTTTTGGGACAAGGCTTTGACCCTCTTGGGAAGTGGTTTTCCAGTTGTATTAGGGTTTGAACTTGAACAAACTACAACAAGCACAGATACTCTAAGTACATAGACATCCATGAAACATGTGGTGGAAGCAGAGCGTCCTTCTGGCGTTTCCCTCAAGAAAGAAACACGGCAGCCACCTCTAAGATTGTTACAGCCTAAAAGGCAAGGTCAGGATTGACACACATGAGCACATAGGGGTACAGAATAAGAGAAAGGTGTGCATGATTGCCGCCAGGCCCATGCACAGAGAAACAAAGGTTTCTAAAAACCAGAGGTTGGCCTACTTCTGATCATTTAAGGCATCATTTAATAAACATAATTCCAATAATTTTTGGACAATGGTAGAATAAACTCATTTTCTTCTGTTCCTTCCTCGGGCCCCACTAAAAAACAATAAAGGGATTTTTTTTAAGGCATAAATTCTCAAAAGCAAAGAAATTAGGAGAGGACTGGACAATACCAAAATTTCGAAAGCTGGAAAACAGATGGATGAGTATTAAGTAATTTAGCAAACCCAAGAAAGCCAAAATAAACCAGCGATGGGAAAAGCTGAGAAGCAAACCAATTTATACCACAGAGCCCCTCTTAGATAGCTCCACAACTGGCTAATTAAGTACCTTTGGAAGTGGGGATGAAGGTGGGGCTATGTACAGGAAAACAGGGAATCTAAGAAGCAGTGACATCTCCAGATCCTTTGCCTCACACCTCCACTTCATAAACACTGGGAGCTGTGTTGGCTTCAGATGGTATAATAGCTGCTCTTGAGGTTCGGAAGACACCAGCATGGAGCTTGAGGGTAGGAGTGCATGCTGAAGACACTGTTGAATGAAAAGCTAGGAACCCATGCTGAGGCTCTTCCCCCAACCCCCTTCCCAGCCAGGCTCCACCCACAAGATTCTTCTCTGGGGAATCTGAGTAGCTAAAGAGCAAAGCTCTAAAGGTACCCGCATTTGGTGGCTTTCCCAAGGAAACAGGTCAGTTAGACTCCCCCTCCAGGGAAGGCAGCAGAAGCTCTAACAGGAGCTATAGAGCCTGACTTGTAAACTGAAATTCAAAGATGACCACATAGCTAAGGAAAACCTCTAACACTCTAAACCCTCTAATATATGAAAATGATTGCTCAAAAGATAAGCTGATTGAGACAGAGACTAAACCATCAGCAAATAAATGGATAAAGAAAATGTATTACAGTTGAACCTTGAATAACATGGGGGTTAGGGGCACCAACCCCCATGCAGTCAAAATAATGCATGAAACTTTTGACTTCCCAAAAACATAACTGCTAATAGCCTATTGTTGACCATAAAGAGTCGGTTAAACATACTTTGTATATTGTATTTATTAGGTACTGTATTCTTACAATTTTGTTAAGAAAATCATAAGAAAGGGGCATCCGACTCTTGATCTTGGCTCAGATCATACCTGTATCAGGCTCTGTGATACAGGCTGACAGTGTGGAGCCTACTTGGGATTCTTTCTGGCCCTCTCTCTCTGTCCTTCCCCTGTTTGCACACACACACTCTCTCTCTAAAAATAAATAGACTAAAAAATAATAATTTTTTTAAAGAGGATCAAAGAAAGAGAAAATACATTTACAGTACTATGCCTTACTTATTGAAAAAAGACACATACAGGGGTGCCTGGATGGCTCAGTCAGTTAAGCGTCCGGCTTTGGCTCAAGTCATGATCTCATGATTCATGGGTTCGAGCCCCATGTCAGGCTCTGTGCTGACAGCTTGGAGCCTGGAGCCTGCTTCAGATTCTGTGTCTCCCTCTCTCTCTGCCCCTCCCTAACTCGCACTCTGTGTGTGTGTCTCTCTCTCTCAAAAATAAATAAACATATAAAAATCTTTTTTTAAAAAAAGACACACATAAATGGACTCATGCAGCTCAAACCCATGTTGTTCAAGGGTCAGCTGCATACACATACTGTGGAATATTAGCCGTAAAAAAGAAGGAAATGCTGTCATATGGTACAGCATGAATGAACTTTGAAGAAATTATGCTTAAGTGAAATAAGCCAATGACTGAAAGACAAATGCTACATGATCCCACTTATATGAGGTATCTATAGTAATCAAACTCATAGAAACAGAAAATAAAATGGTGACTGCCAGAGGCCTGAGAGGAGAGAAGATGGGGAGTTGTTTATTGGGTGCAGAGTTTCAATCACACAAGATGAAAAAGTTCTAGATGCCTATCGTACAACCATGTGCATATAGATAATACTGTACTGTATTTATTATTGTTCTTCTGTGTTGTGGGGAATAACCAGTGTTTAGATTTTAATCTAGAAATGTAAGCTGTTATGGAGGAGCATGCAGTTGGGAAGGAAGTTCCAGAATGTTTAGAATGTCCAGAGTTGGATTTCATTGCTCAGCCAAAATAATCCCAGGGTACAGATTACCCCTTGCATAATTTATACCCAGCAATTAGACTAGAAATATGAATCCAGAATGTCTCTGATAACCTGAAAAGGTGGATATGATTCCCTTACCAAGAGTGGCCCAAAGGATATGGTTAAACTCAATGAAATCAGCATGAAAATGATCCCCAAGGATTTTTTCTTCCCTTTAAATTTGTGTGGGGCAACTGATTGACAGCTGCCTAATGTGAGTGTTTTGAAAACCCTGAATATGTATGACCAGTATTATAATTAACGTTGTGATGTTGATATAGAATGAAACTAAATGATATTGTAAATTTATTCTTTTGATGAAACATATGTTTGTGCTGATCCTCCAAACAATTATATTTTATTAAGAGAACATTTTGTGCCAGAGATGTGATGTCTGATCCTTTTCATCCTTCTGAATATACAGAACACATGGTAACAAAGCGCATGTGCACAGCTACAGGATATAAGGATACAAGAAACAAGGATTTAAGAATACAAGAAACAAGGCAAAGCAGTGTATTCCCATGTCCTCCTCTGAATAGCAGCAATTAAAATTCACAGCTGCTGGCTTCCCAGATGTTTCTTGCATTTAGTGCTTTGTAATATGCATCAGTATATATTGTATGGCTGCAGTTTCAGTAAACTAGACAGCTTTGTATTCTAAATTCTGCAGACTAGATCCAGTGTGTATATTTTTTCTTCAGATTAGCTTCCTCCCCCCCCCTCCCACCCTCTTCATTTGCTTGGGGCATTTGCAGTTCAGAAACAAAAGACATTTCCAGCTCAGAGTTTAGCTGTATCAGAGTGTAAGTGCAGGTCAGGTCTGATTTATGTCGCATGTCTGATAAGCAGGAAAGGAGAGCAAGATGAGGGTTTTGGAAAAGCTGGTGAACTTGGCTTGACTTATGTCTTCTGTTTTGTAGGCAGCCAACATCCCTCTGGTGTCAGAACTTGCCATCGATGACATACATTTTGATGACTTTTCTCTTGATGTTGACGCCATGATCACAGCTGCCCTGCGGATGTTCATGGAGCTGGGGATGGTACAGAAATTTAAAATTGACTATGAGGTAAGATGTTCCATGTTGGGTGACCCCAGGAGTGTACATGGGACAACATGGTAGCCAGGTTTCCCAAACTGAGTGTGATAATACTCAGCCTGCACACCTCATGGGATTGCCATGAGAATCATGGGAGCTTTGTGGGAGGACTTTGGTTGTTGAAGATCACTCAGACAGAAGGCATCGTTTTGATGACAGCCCACTGGAGACACATACAACTGCCTGATACAACCTCTCCCTTCCCATTTCAGACACTATGTAGGTGGCTCTTGACAGTGAGGAAAAATTATCGAATGGTTCTGTACCACAACTGGAGACACGCCTTCAATGTGTGCCAGCTGATGTTTGCAATGTTAACAGTAAGTGTGTTCAGTGGTGGTGGAAGGTCATCTGTCATTTGTATGGACCTACAGCCTTCTCCTTAATATTTCAATTTCTCTGACAAATTGCCATATGATTTATTTTACACTAGAACTTACCTGCCCTGGTTATGGGAGTATATATTTCACAACAATTTCTGAACTTTAAAACTGTAAAATCACTGACACCTTGAAGCAGGTGTAGTCTTGGAATGATTGCTTGAGTCTCTTTTCAATGTTTTATCTCGGGAAACTGGTTCTTTTTACAAAAGAAATGCTTGGATTTTCAAAGTAATCTTTTTGCAGAGGATATGGGTATGAGTAACAGAACAAAAAGATCACTAGGTAAGACTCTCTAGGCTGGTGGAAAGCCATAGTAGGGGTGTGTGAGCATTACCCACAGGCACATGGAAGTCCTGAGAGAATGCCAGGGAAGATGGCAAAACATAAGTATTTACATGTAAACATATATGTTTACTTTCAAGCTGCTGACTCTATATGTGTATGTGTATTAACATATTTACCGTATAAAATAGAACACAAGTTTCAGATTATTATAACATAAATTTAAGTAGCTTCCATCTTTGTAACCACACTAAAATTAAAACCCAAGATAGGGAACTCCAAATGACATACATTTTCCTTTGGCCAGATGAATAAGGACTGTCTGCACCTTCCTTATGAAGTGTCTGCCCCGTTCTCTGCCTATTAAAATTTTACTCATCCGCTAAGGCATTGATCTAATGCCAGTTTTTCCCCAAAGTCTTCCCCTTTCTCCCCAAACATCAATAATTACTTCTGTCTCTGCACTTTGTCTAGTACAACATGTCTTTCTGCTGTGTGTTTTAAGGCACAGATCTCTCATTCTCATGCTATAGAATCAGCAGCTTGAAACTAAAGAGACAATTTCTTATTCTTTCAACATTTACTTGCTTGCCCAACATTTGTTTATTGAGGGCCTCACCAGCATTTTGCAAGCAATCATGCACTTGGAACGTTTTCAACAGATGTGTGTTAGATCAACTTGAACTCAAGTGTGCATATAGCATGAAAAGATGGGACCAAAATGTCTTCACTTTTATACTTGAGAACTTGTTTTGGGGTCCTCAACTGCTTAAGGACTAACAGATTGGCCTAGAAAAACTGGACTGGCCCTGTTCTTCTGTAATGTACCCCATAAAATCAGTTGGTCAGTCAAATGAGGGAGGAAGATGCTTTGAACTATTAGCCTTAATTGCTTGAGGACCAATGTTGCTTTAAGAAAAATAAATTAACCGCTTTCATCTTGCTTTTCCGTATCAGATCTCGGTAGACAAAGAATAATTTTCTGTGTGCAGAGTTTATGTGTCTAGCTCACAGAAGACATTCAATAAAGAAACTAATGTGTTATTTTGGAGAACCTCTGGATTTATGGTGGATTGCCAAAAATAAGTAAGCAGGAGCCTTGTTCAATGAAGGAAAAAAGGAATGGCCTTGATACTGTGAGTTAGAGATGTCAAAGATAGAAACAGACTTCTATGACAAGCCTTAAAATAGTTGGGATGGGGGAAGTTAGCAAGAGCAATGGCGTCGAGGAGGACACTTAGGAGTAGAAGGAAATACATACAAGTTTTCTTCAGTAAATGTTTCCAAAATACAGACAATCTGGATCCTTTTCAACAACTTGAAGAAAGCAGAACTCTCAAACTCTGTCTCTACAATGGGGGTATTCATACTTCCAGAATATTCCAAGGGTATAGTTATTTTTGCAAGCCTGCTCAGCAACCTTGAAGAGTAGCACTGTGTGAGAGGTTTTCAGTTTTGTTTTTGTATTAATGCTAGCTCAAAAAGAGGAGCATTCTCTGTTAACGTTCCCACCCTGACTTTGAAAAGAATACATTGGTGAATGTTAGTTTTTCTCCCTCACGTTGAATTGAGAAGCCACATCTGGAAAAGATATTATTTCCTGCTCATTAAATTTTGCTGAACTTGACTAAGGGTTACAATAGGTTGAAAATGTCAACTTCTGTCCCTAACACAAGCCGTGTCTTCAACTTGACCATGGGCAGCCTGGTTAATGAGAATTTTTTAACTAAGAAAATAATTATAGAGATGAAAAAAAGATTACTTGGTCAGTGACGAAAAGGGTGAATTTAATTTACTCATCAATTCTAATTTCTGTAATACAACCTCAGCCTATGGCAAAATGATAACCTCCTCACACTCCTGAAGACCGTTAGGAGCTTTCGCTGTTTTGTTCTCATCAGTGATTGTATTTGCATTTGAGTTATCTCATATTGCATTCCCATGTGTTGAATTAGAAACAAGATACTCTCTTAATATAAAAAAAAAAAAAAAAATCACCACGCACCCACCACTGGATTTGGCCTGAGTCCCAAAGCCAGAAGAGCATGGCGCACGTATGCTAAGTTTTCCTCTAGATGGCGCTCCAAGGCAAAGTTTCCCAGCCAGTTGCCAGGAAAGAAGAGGGAAAAAACCTTCCCAACCTTCCCTCAAAGTATTTCTTTTCTTCTAGGACAAGAGATAATAAGGCACACACTGCAGCACTCTTTTCTTTAAAGAGGCACCAGCAGAACTAGTGTGTCCAAAAAGAGCCCCTCCTATCAGGATGAGCTGTATTCTGACTGCCTTGCCCATCCAGCTGTTAGCAGGAATAATACATGCGACCTTACATCTGTGGGTGGGTGTGTATTTTTCTAAGCCCATTGTCTCTGAGAGTGGGAAGATGCATAGTCCTGTATCATTGCTGAGCAAATTATGACACCATGTACAACAGGACAAGCAAATTGTAAATATACACAGCAGCTTCCAAACCTTTAACCCTGAAGTCATTTTGAATATGAAAAATAAACTTACTGACTCAGAATTACATTTTGCAAAAGTATTCAACCGCATGTCTAGGTAACGAATAGGTTTTGTTCCTTTGGCAGGGGAGAAAAAAAAGAATGGACCACTTTGAAGAATAGGCGATTTGCTGTAAAAAGGTGGAAATTTAGCTCACTGGGAACCCTACTAATGATTTCCTAATTTATTCCATGCCTCTGGCCTGAAATTCCAAATTTTGAAATGAAAGCTTCAATATTATTCTTTGCTTCTAAAGAGATGTTTATATAGTTAAAATTTACCAAATATTTTGGATTCCTTGAATAAATACAGCATGTAGTGCCAGCTACTATTTGTGGTTAAAACAAGGAATAAAAACCTGCAGATCAAGAATAATTATACAAATTCTCTTTGTTTGTGGAAGCTTGTAGAATAAATATTCCATTAAGCACATACATAATGAAAGATGAGAATGCATTTCTTATATTAACATGCAGACCAGATAAAGAAAATGGCTGTGCTTTTGTTTGTATTCTGTAAAATAAAAGGTATGTGGTGGTGCTAAGGTTGCAGAGACATTTTTTGGTTTTATAAATGATGTATGAGTTCTGACAGATTCTCCAGGGGCGGGGAGAGAAAAAGGTTTCCTTAAGAGTCAGTGTTCTTTACTATCCCATAAATGTACTCATTAGCACTTTGGGCCATGCCCTGCATCCTGTAGGGCTCAATAGAGATTCATTTGAATAGTGGATTTAGTTGAGAGTGATATTATTCATGTTGCTTAGTGTCCAGTTTTTTAAAAAACTATAAAACGATGAACAACTATCACTGTTAGAAATCTTGTTTTTCCTTCATATCACACTAAGGTTCAGCTAGGGTTCATATAGAATATTATGATCCTGCAGAATTCACTGGATATGAAAAGAGAAGAGCACATCTTCACATTAAAATTTATGGTGCTGCTGGCAGTGTGGCGCTGGTGGGGGATTGCAGTTAAACACTAATAATAACCAAGTATCACAGCAAACACATTGACACCCCCTGACATTTACTGGGGGCTTCTTAAATCTTAAATGTGGAGGTAGCGTGTTTAAGTCCATATTTGTGTTGTCAACAAGGTTATTTTCAGAGATAAGCCAAGGCATTTTATTGATCATTCAAACTAGAAAGCAGAAGGGACGTTTAGGGAGAAAAATCCGTCCTATTCACCAGCTTGAGGATAATGTGCTGTCTGCTGTCTGCCATTTTCAGAGAAGTCCTTGATTTTTGAGATAGAAAATTTATTCTGGAAGGAGATCTGAGAAGCACAATTAGAACTCTCCTCCCCACCACCCCACCACCCCCAACCTCCCAAGAAGGACAGAACCAATTAAATTTTTTTAGAACCAATTTAATTTTTGAATAAAATTGTTTTCACTAAGTAACCAGAATCCCAATCTCAACAGGAATCTAATTTCTTTGTAGATCGTAACATTGTGAGGTGCAAAGACCTGTTTTGTTCTGTAACTGTGTATAATAAAGTGACAAACAATAATCATGTTTATAATTATCAAACATCATTGTATTTCCTTTTCAATGTAAGTAGTAACTACTCTACCTACCTTAAAATAAATGGTAGCATTATCATAATAATGCAACAAAATCTGCATGTTAGAAAAGCCAGTTCTTTAATCTTCATGTAGGTATGTCTTGACTTCCAGTGTAACTTTAAAAGATGGTAAATATTTAATTTAAGAAAAGAGTGATTTTCAATGTATTTGCAGATTATCAGTACTGGGCACTATAAATTAACTATGGAGCTAATCAATTTGAATACTGTTTAAATTACATTTATGACTCCTGCTTTTTAATCATTTAAGAACATTTCTATTTTTATTCTCTCTGGCCACCTCTGAGAGCCCCAATTAGGCACTCCATGCTTCTAGTTGACATTCCCTTTATCCACATTTATTTTATAAAAGGGAAAAGGCAAAGCCACACATAATTAAGAACCTGTGTGCTAATAACCAAACATACAATTGGGCAGAAGGATAATCCAATCCATTTCCTCACACAGGAGAGTAACCTCCATAACTCACTTTAAGCGCTGCCATTCATGAGTTATGGGTCATTCCCTTTCTAGTGAAAATAAATTCTCCCGCACCATCAGCCAGAGCTGGGTATTTTTCTTAGGACATGTAAATTGTAAAAGTGTATGAACATAATCACGTCCGGCATTTCGGGGAACATATAAGCTCTTGCTTATGGACACAGGCTGGTAAGGAAATGAATGTGGTTTCAGGGTTAGGGCTGCCTAGTTACAATATAGGATTTTTGATTAAAGGGAATTTATTCTTGAGATTTTTACGGTGTTGGTAAACTGCTTAATCTGTCGCTTTGTGTTTTATGACACCAGCCGCGTCCTCCAGGTCAGGGAGACCCAGCAGCAGAGCCAGGATCGTTTATCACAGCCTCCATTTTCCACGGTTTATAACTTAGTGATGGCACTTTCTTGGGGCTGAAAACTGGCACTTCAGGGTGTCAAGTTGGGAGCTTTAAAAAGTTTTAATTCTTCATGAGTCCCGTGTTCAATTTTGGCTCAGTGATGGCTAATACAAATTTGGGTAATCTTTGAAGAGCCATCATATTCTTGAAATTCATCAGCCTGGCCTCTTGTATTCGGAGAGGTCTATCTCTGCACAATTAATGTTTGCCAAGTAATCGGCCTCATTTTCTGTACTCACAAACCACATGTTGTATTATATTCAGTTCAGTAGTAATTTATCATAAACTATAAACTATCTTCCCAAACAGGAACAAAAAAAAATTTCTGCCCTCAAAATATTGCAAAGCACATATATTTTTAGTGTTGAAAGCTAAGTCCTTAAGAATCAAATATGCTTTTTCTTGTTTCTTCTTGAAATACAATGTGTGCTGCATGCATGCGGATATATTTCTTATATTATCTAAATTGAAGTAGAAACTGGGTTTTTTTTTTCAAGCCTTGTTAAGATACCTACCTGAAAATTCCCATAATTATACCATTTGTATATCTTTTTACACATTTTATCAAAGTATGAGAGCAGAGGTGTTTGGCCAGTTTTTGACTACATCAGATCTTCTTGAGAATGAAACAAAGTGTGTTGACACATGCTGGAGGTTTGCTTTAAAAGACTCTAGCACACAAACCAACAAAACAATACATGTGAACACGGAGGTGAAACAAGACCAGCAAACCATGGATCCTGTTGAAGTTAGACAATGAATATGTGGGGGGTCATTATAGTATTCTAGTCTGTGTATGCTTTTAACTTGCCAAAATAAATTATTTAAATTATGGTGGTAAGTAGATTAAAAATTAAGTCTTGGAAGTGGTTACAAAATAACCCAATAAAATTTATTAAAATCAACCCAGTTTTTTTTCATGCACCAAGCGTTTTTCTCAACACACGTAATTACACCAGACAGACCACTAAGTTTTGCCTTTCTCAGACTTACAAGAGCAAACATTTGCCACATTATTTTAGGTTAAGAGTCACAGTATGTCCAAAACATGACTTAGGCTTTACAGTTTGATGAAAAGTGCCTTCAGAGGCTTCTGCTTGTAACAGAAAGTATTTAACAGAAAGTATTTAAGTATAAACTGTAAGGTTTTCCCAACTCTTAGCTTGGTAAGGGAAGGGTCATTGTAGACTTAATCAGTATTTGGCTGCATTCATCTTGAGGAAAAAGAGAAGCAAATTTGATCAAACTACCCCACTCCCATGGATAATTAGACAAACTACAACTGGTTTGTGTAACATTACATGCTTTGGTTAAAGAGACACATAAACATAGTGCTGGATGTTGGTCCCCTAACAGCTGGAAAGGTTCTGGTCTCTGGACCTCAAAAATAGGACTGAAGTGCCTCTTTTTCAGCTCAGCACACTGTAAATATTATGGTAAATATTACTGTAAATACCAGAGGGGTATAACCATTAAATCTAGATGCTCTGGTTTGTGAAGTAGGGTTTTTTCCCTAGTAGAGGATTGTGGCTATTAACAGCTGTTCTCTCCCTGTTTGACAAAGGTAGGATTCTTTTTTTTTTTTTTTTAAATTTTTTTTTTTACATTTATATATTTTTGAGAGAGACAGAGTGCAAGCGGGGGAGGGGCAGAGAGAGAGGGAGACACAGAATCTGAAACAGGCTCCAGGCTCTGAGCTGTCAACACAGAGCCCCATGCAGGGCTCGAACTCACAAACTGCGAGATCATGACCAGAGCCAAAGTCGGACGCTTAACCGACTGAGCCACCCAGGCACCCCAATAGGATTCTATTTTTAAAAGAAGGTAGGATATGGCATCAAGTAGCATCCGTTAGTTTGTAAGCGCTCTTGGTAAGTAATTGAAATCTGCTTCCACCTTAAAGCTTGAGAAAGTCCTCTGCCTAAACTCATTGCTTTGGAGCAACTGAATAGGTTGATGCCCATCAGCCTGCCCCTTGGATTTGTATGTTGAGAGGTAGCCATTCCTTCTTGAAGCAAACAAAACAGAGCCCCAAAGGGAAACATGCTGGGTTTGCTGTGCCTTAACAACTCTCACGACACTGTTCCACCCACACTGGGGTGTGTGCTCAGTTGGGAGGGTGACTGAAGGCACCCTTCTCATAGCACCTCTGGTTCTTGTTCGCAGATCTAAGTTTCACAGATAGACATGAGCATCCTGGATGTGGCATTTACAATGAAGCCCTCAAAGAGTGCTCTTTGGCTAAACCAAATTTGATTTTAATACTGTACCAAACAAAGACCCCAGACAGTGACCCTGCAACACTCTGCACACCAGAAATTAAGAAAACCAGAAATTAAATGTTGTTTCTTTAAATGCTGCGTTTCAGTCCTAAGCTCACATCACTTCCAAGTTGAAGTCATCTGTAGGTCCGTTGAGACATGACACAAATTAGGGATATGGTGTGCAGATTCTTCGAGAAGGGCACTTCCTTGAAAAACCATGTTCATCAAAACCCCTTGGAATGGTCTGAGCAGGCCTCATTGCTCTTCTTACCCCGAAGAGACAACGATGAAGGGGAGAAGAAAGACTCTACAAAAACCCATCACACTCTCTCTCAACCTTAGCCAATCCACTGAAGACTCTGCTTCTGTGCCTGGCTGTCAGCATCCATGGAGAAACATTCAGAACCAAGAACCTTCACTTTGGAATTTCTGTGACCATTTGGAATTTCTAGTAGATCATTGGACTCCCTCCCTCCTTAGTCTGCCACGTGGCAGATCTTGAAATCAACAGGATGAACTCAAGAAATCCCTCATCATTCAGTATCTCTGACACCCAAGGTTCAAAAACAAATGTGAAGGCAGAATTTCTGGCATCACTTTCTCAGATTCCCATGCCAGTTCACACATATGACAAGGAGCATGCAGTCTGTAATCTACCTTCTCCAGAAACACAGCAGGGTGGCTGAGCATGCTGTTATATATATATTTTTTTACCTACACACACACACACACACACACACACACACACACACACACACGTTCTTTATGGAAATTTTGGATGCAAAGGAAAATTTTTAAGTCACCTGTGATCTCATTACTGGTAACGTTTTGATGTACATACTTACAATCTTTTTTTATGCATATATTGAGAATTTTTATAAAGTTGGGATGTTACATATAAACCATTATATCTCTTTTCTCTCCAACCCTTGTTTGTAAATCACTACTTATTATCAGTTATATCTTCATGCACCAGAGCTTATGTTAGGCTCAAGATGTCCAGTGGCTCTGCAATATCAACCTATTACTATTCAGGAATAACATCCTTCATGGTATAAAGCACACACCAACTGATTCTTTAGAGCCATGTCACCTAGCACTCTATCATCACAAGAATGTATAAAAGCTGCATAACTGTACCCACACCCTCACCCTAGTGGCTGGAATAGTACAGTGGATGAGAACACACTTGGGAGCCAGGTTGCCTGAGCTCTCATCCACCTCTGTTACATTCTAACAGTGTAGTTTAGTGCCTCAATATCCTCATCTGTAAAATGAGGGAGATAAGGACAGTGTTTCCCTTAGATGGTTCTTAGAAGGATTAAATGAGTTAATGTGTTTGAAGTATTTAGAACAGTGCCTGGAATACACTGCACTATGGAAGTGTTAGCTGTTGTTAATAATACCCCAAGCCTTTTCTCAGATATACCAGTTGCTTGATACATAATAAGCACTTAATAACATTTGTTAAATGAATGAAGCCTCTGTAGCACCATCTATATTGTGTTGATATTATGGCTATTGTTTTTTAAGCCTTTTTGGATTCTGTGGAGCCATAAAGCAACAGTCATTTTTCTCTGCCCATGATATTCCTCCATTTACTAGTGTTGTATGGGATCAGCTTTGAAATGGTCATATATCCTAGCTGGTTTAAATTTTACGGTGACCAGATGAAAGGAAATTACTGGATAGCCTTGGGTACCCCGTGAATCAATCTAATTTTCTGGGTTCTTTGGATCCCATTGATTATATGCTTTGGTGGCCAGAAGCAGGATTATCTCAGCATACGTTTTAAACCAAGAGAGGACTATCATTGGAAGCCTGCTCAGAGAGTAGCCACAGACTTTTCTGGAAAGGGTGATGTGAGAACTAGGTCTATATGAATTGACCATCACTTTGCTTAGGTGTATTGTGCCCATTGCCTTACAGTTTTTATATGGACTGTGAAGAAATATAGGTAAGAAAATAGATTAATTTAAAGGTCAATAAAACCCAGAATTATTGGGTCAGGAAGAGAAAAGATATCATTGTATTTGAAAATAAAAGAATAAAATAGAGTCAGGCATGGGATAAATACATTAAATAATACTTTCCACTGCCACTGTGTTCTTTTGATAGTATATCGTCCTCATCAGGCAGTTGACTTTTTCTCCTCGACATGGGTAAGCGTAGGTCTGAATGAAGATGGTTTGAAGGAAGATGGATGGGGTGGGGGAGGGGCAAACGGACATTTACTGGCAGGTGGACACGTTTCAAGCCTGATGATTCTCTAGAAACCATTTACCAGGCAGCTTTAAATCACAGTCAAGAGATAGGTGCTGCTTCAGTAACTCAGGTATCACAGTTGAGAGAGGTAAATATGTTCTGTGTGACTGTGTGTGTGCTGTACTTCAGGGATTCTTTACTCTGATGATCTAGAGTTGGGTTTCATGGTCTTTGAATACCATAACATTATAGAATAATTTCTGGGAAGAGGGGCCATGACTTTTATCAAATTCTCAGAAGTATCTATGATCCAAATAGTTTAAGAGCTCAATGTGGATTCCTAGGAAGGGGCGGGGAGGAAAGTGGCTGCATAGAAAATCACAGTAAAATATATCCCATCATTTTATATAATGGGTGATAACTGATGGCTTAAAAATGGCTCAGGGTTTTGATCTGGAGCCTATTAGAGGCATTTAGTTTCAACTCCCAATTAAATATCTAATCTAATTACCTTATTTTAACATTATCCCTATTCTTACTGTTCTAATTCATCAGCTCATTCTAATCAATAACATTTTCACAGGCAAAACCTCTCTAAATTTTAGTGCAGTTCTATTGTTTACAGCACTGATTTCCACAGTATTGTGGATAATTATTTCATATTTGATAGACTTTCAGGACTTACTTATTATTAGCAAGATCCAAACCCAGCAAAACTGACTTATAGTTTCAAGATGACAGAGATGACAGACAAAGACCTTTATATCCCTTCTCCCTTCAAAATCACACCAAAATAGGAAGGGAACAAGAAATGGATACACATCCCACCTTTCATGGAACCATAATGTATGAGGGCAGAAAATGGAGGGAGGATGTTCATAGTTTAGTAGAGAAAAGGAAGATCTAACCCAAGTGCCTTTGGGGTGAGGGGATGGAGGAAGTGGTACACGTGAGAAACATCCCCTCCAGAACCTATCAAGGTTTAGGATCCAGAAGCATTAGAGAACACAAAAATGGGGTGAAGTGGAGGGAGGGGGTGATGAAAATACTGAGTCCCCAAGTCCCCACCCCTTCTCCATATAATCAGAGGCCTACTCTTCTCACCTATGCAGGAGATAGAATATTTGCTACAGAAACTAAACCCCAGACTTGGGGACACCAGCAAAAGAAAAGTTAAGGTGAAGTACATCCCAAAAATGAGAGAATTAAGTGAAAGTCTACATTATCAAAGATGAGAAGATACAAGTCTCTTTTCTCGTAATGTCAACATCCATGTTTACACCATTTCCAAGCAAGAGATTGGGAAGTCCACAGAACAGGAGTTTAGATACTGACATTTGGGGCTCCCAACAAAAGACCAGCTGGCCATCTGCTCACCTTGTGGGAAGGCCCAGAAATCTACAGACACCACCCCCAAACACTGGTGTGTGGCAAACATTATAATACTTTACTCTTAGATGAGTAGACCCTCAAGGATATCAGGTGTTCGAGGGAAACCAGCAAACAGGAAAAGGAGTTTAGAGGAAACAGGTAACAAGGAGCAGAAGAGAATTTCAGAGGAATTATAATTATCTTCAAAAAGATAAAAGACTGTAATGAGAAAAGAATAGCATGCTATGAGAAAAGGAGCAACAGGCAAGAAAATGCTTACAAATTAAAAATATTATTATTCCTGGAAAGATGGGGGAAATGTGGGAAAGAAGAGGCAAGAAAATAAAAGAATCAATACAGGAAGTCCAATATTCAATTGGAGTTCCATTCAATAGGACACAAAAGTTAAAAGAAAACTATTTTTTAGAAAGATTACAAAAATATTGTACTGAAGAAACTGAGCCTCCATGTTGGAAAAGCCTTACCAAGCCAAATGATGGGGGAAAAGTCCCAAACCAAAGCATATCTTTGAGAAATTGCCAAACCCTAGGGATAGAGAGAGGATTCTAAGAGAGAGGAAATTAAATAGCATACAGTGTTAGGAATAAGAACTGCATATACTTCTCAGAAACAGCTTCAGAAGTTAGAAAACCATAGAGCAGTCTTTCAACATTCTGAGTGGAAATGTTGCAACCCAGAATTGTAGGGGAGGCTAACAACTGAATGAAGACATTTTCAGTCCTGCAAAGCCTCAAAAGTTAATTCACTCTCACTCCCCCAGTGTTGAAAAGTTAATGCCCTTTCTCACGACGCCACTGGCAGATGTGCTCCTGCGAAATGAGGGGGGAAATGAAGAAGGACAGAGATGTGGGATACAAGAGCCTGGAGGTCAACCCTGGGAGAGAAAAGCTGGCAGCAGACAGAGAATCCAGACCACAGACCACAGGGTGCCCCCAGGACGGGAAGGCATCTAAGAAATGGTGTGCCCCTTTGGAGAGCTGTGTAGGATGTGAGAAGACTCAGATGTTCAAAGAAATCTTCACTCCAGGAAATAAAAACATTCACATCAGAAGGGAAACAAGCCCCAGATCCTAGTTGGCTCAGCAGTGTCTATGAATAGAGTGCAGATCAGGAAAGCGCTGTATCTGGATTGCATTGTGAGTGTGGGGGAGGGAAGAGAGTACGTGTGAAGATAATTCTCACCCATCACAAGACATCAGTGTTTAAGAGCAAACTCTGGCACCTGTATGCTGGGAGTTGGCCCGCCTCTGCCACGTACTAGCTCCAAGTCCCTAGGCACATTACGTAGCTTCTCTGTGCCTCTGTTTCTTCTTACCTGGGGATAACTGTGGTTTCTACCTCACACGGCTGTGATGCGAATTAAGTCAGTTAAACAGTTGTAGAGTTCTTAGGAGAGTGTTGGCATATAGGAAGGACGGTATAGGCACTTAATGACTAACCAAGTGCTAATAATATGTACATACTATATAGAAATATGGTAGAAAATAATTACCAAATTAGGAAAAGATTAGGTGCCTTTGGGAATCAGGAAAGGGGAAGGATGAGGGACTACTGTTTTTGATCCTAAGTCTCTCACTACGATTTTATTTTTTTTTAACTATTCAGGCAATACATTAAAGTAAAATAAAATTAACTTAAAACCAACAGCCAACTCCAAATTTTAAAATGAAGGGGCACACACAGCTTTGATATGGACTACTGCATTCCCCCCATCAACAATTTACTAACATTCCTATTTGCTATGCTAGTGAAATTACGTGTATTTCTGAATGTAGCAGAGAACCCAACTTAATTTTTAAAAATAAAACTGTCAACACAGAAACTTATTCAGTTATTTCTGCAATAAAATCATAATTAATTAAAAAACAAAGTTTTTATTGCTCTAAGAGAAGAGATACTATCTAGTGGTCCTGAGTTTGGGAAAAAATATACATGAGAAAGGAAGCAGTTTGAACCCTACTTTCCCTTCCTCTTGCCCTCTGATAAAGATTTTAATAAATAATGAAATGGGAGACTTAACTAAGTACAAAGGGGAAGACATAAAGGCTTTGGGTCAAGAAAATGCATAGATTTGTGTTTCCAGAGGCTTACTGTCTCTTCCAAACTAACCAAAGGACAGCAGGAACCAAAGAATCCTGGTCCTGTAATTATATCCCACTACTCCCCAAATATCTCACACTGAGCCTAGGCATTTCATAAGCATGCTACCAGAGGCCAATAAAAACGGATTCTAGGGTCACCTGGGTGGCTCAGTCAGTTAAGTGTCGGACTCTTGATTTCGGCTCAGGTCATGTTCTCACAGTTCGTGAGTTCAAGCTGACAGCACAGTGCCTTCTTGCGATTTTCTCTCTCTGCCCCTCCCCTGCTCCTTCACAGGTTCTCCCTCTCTCTCTCTCCTCTCTCCCTCTCAAAAATAAATAAATTAAAAAAAAAAAAAGGATTCTGTGTAATAAGATACTCTACCTGATTCTCAATCTGGGTTGCCAAATCCTCTCCCAAACCCTAGTTTTCAAGATATAACCTGCCTTATTATCTGTATAAATTTAATCTGTCCTCCAAGCTAATATGAATTAAGGTATTCATAAGACAACTTCTAGAATACTATCATGTAACAATTTGAGTACTTTTAAGTTGCTTCTTTAAATAAATATATATATGTGTGTGTATATATATATATATATATATATATATATATATATATATATATATTTTAAGGTGTTCTCTTTTGCCTGCCCTCATTTAAGTGGCAGCTGGTGGGTATAGCATCCGCTTCTAAATTCACAGCCCCCCTTTCTCCTCCTACCACTAGACACTCCTCACTGCAATGTAGAATCACAAAACACATTTTGCTCCGGGCCTCTGCCAAACTGTCACTGTATCTGGATAGTGCAATCTCCTCTCTAAAAAGGGAACAAAATAATCTGAACTTTGTCCTGGTGTGCCAGTGTGGGCCACCATGACAGCCAGCTAATCCATCACTGTGGGGACCTTAGGCTGTGCAACTGACCACCCAACTGACTGCCATCAAAGGGGGGTGGCAGTTAATCATTTCCTTAAATGATGTGAGTATGGAAACAGCTGATTGTTGCTCAGCAGACGAACCTTATCCATTCTCCCTGCCCTGAGTAGTGACTGTGGCCATTTCCCCTTCTTCCCAGACCGCAGGGTTTCAAGAGATTCTGACCGAGGTGGAAATTTTAGCGGTGATTGTGGGATGCCTGTGTCATGACCTCGACCACAGGGGAACCAACAATGCCTTCCAAGCTAAGTAAGTGTTCTAATTGTTGTTATTTTAATGCATTTGCCTTTCTGTTCAGAGCCAAAGGTGACGAGTGCTAAAGAGTAAAGCATTAATTTCTGGCATCCGAGGCCAAGGCCATGCAGGCTTGGGTGTGCATGTCATGGGGCTCATCCATCTTTATAATTCCCTATTCTTCTTTTAATTGCAAATTTGCCCTTCATGTCATGCTTGTTGATTTGGTCTGTCTCTGTTGACCTCAGTCAGATAACAAAGCTCAGATTTTAAAAGGCCTATTTTTTTTTTCCTTCTGGAATATTTGTCTTCATGGCATTATAAGCATCTTGGACTTGCTACTCTCAAAATCAGGTTTTGAGACTATTAAAATAAAAGTGGCCTTCGGAAATTTTATGAAGCAGAATATGTTTCTTCTCCCAGCAGACTCTCTTGCAGGTTCTTTAATGGTGGGTGTTGTATAAACTGCAGTGAACTAAAGCAACGCAGGAATACGGTCTCTGCTGTTCCCATCCCTCTGCCCACAGAAAGGTGGGAAGCAAACAAAGGAATTGCATCAATCCTGGGAACGTGTGAGCACCTAATGTGCACAGACAGAATAATGTGCCCCTAAGCAAGTTGGACTGGTCAAAATAACCTGCCGTTACTTGGTGGCTCACACTGTGGTCTTATTTCCAAATACCCCAATCTCCTGACTTATATTGAGGTCCAGTTTTAGTGTTCATTTTACTACCTGTTTGCAAACAAAATGACACGTGGGTTCAGAGGCTGGAGCAAAACTTTTGGAGATGGAGAAGTTAAGAAAGGCTTCAGCAAAGAGGCAAGATTAACTGTCAGATAACTGATTTCCAAGCCCCCGAACAGGTCTGCCTCCATAACGTGAACATCAATAGCCCACTGTGTCAACAGCATCACTCCCTTTGTTCCCCAAACTTTGACCTATTGGGGCCTTGGACTCCTGGCTCTTTGCATATCCTCCCAATCAAATGAATTTTGATTTTATAAACTTCTCTCTGCATCCTGGATCCTATTATAACCCCTCACTTTAACCCTCTTTTCTCAATATCCTACCATTTCTTGACCCTCTTAACCTTCTGTGACATCCACTGTGCAAAAACTCAGCACCAGTACAATCAAACAATTCAGTTTCTTGCTACTCTACCTAGACTTTTACAGGCTTTAGGAGAAAATGTCACAATTGTGAGAGTCTGAGACATGCCAAATATGTATTGTCCCAGCTCAGCTGGAGGCTCTATACTCCCCACAGATCTTTCTGTGTCCCTAGCCAGCTCCGTCCCCGCTTGCTTTTAGCAGTTATGTGGACCAAACTGTTCTCCCTTCCTAAACCACCTCCTGTCTACCACTGCCCCCACACCACTCAGCAGATCACCTTGCCTCCTCCTTCACCGAGAAAATTGAGGCCATCAATTGAGCCCTCCCTCAATTTCCTCCCCTGCCATGTAGAAACTTATCTGTCTGGCCCCATCCTTTCACCCTTCCGTCCTATCTCAACCAAAGGGCTGTGCCGTCTCCTGTCTGAGACTAATCCCTCCACCTCAGCTTTGGGGGCTTTCCTTGCCCCCTCCCGTGGGACCCTGCTCCATCAATCTTCCTCCCTCTGCCTTGTGTCTCTTTTCCATTCCTACTAGTGCTCAGCATCCTGTTAATGTGAGCAATTCTCCACCATCTTGAAGAAGCCTGCCTCCAACCCTACTTCTCCCTCCGGCTTCGATTCTCTCTCTCTCCCTTACTTTCCAGTCAGTCTTCTTGGAGGGTTGTCTGTTGTTGTCTTCACTTCCTCAACCCCTGCCTCCTACATGGCCGTCCAGTTCCACCTCCCCAGGGGAGCCCACCAATGGCCCCTGTTCCCAAAGCTGATGGACACTCTTTTTGGCCTTCTTTCTTGACATGAGCCACATTTTGTCACTCCCTCCTTCCAGGAACTCTGTCTTCCTATTGGAGCCCCACAGCCATCTCAGTCTCAGTCTTTGCCTCTACACCTCTCTCTTTTCCTCTATCCAAGTGAATAGCAGGGCCAGAAATCCACCAGTCACCCAGATTCTCTTCTTACCACCCCAAAACTGACATATCTGCATTGTTGGGTAACTAGTGCTTCTTTGCACCCATCCTGGGTTGCTACAGCAAGCAACCCATATTCCCTCCTCCAGTCTCCCCCCTACCCCCTTGGCACTCAAGAATAATCTTTGTAATTCACAAAGCTGACTAAGTCACTCTCCTGCTTAAAAAACATTCACTGGCCTCCTGTGACTTTCAGGATAATGTTCAAATTACTTGGTTTAGCCCCCCTGAAGGCCCTTTTCAGTTGGGCTCCTGCCCATTTTCCTGGCCCAGCACCCACTCCTCCCACCCCCACCCCCCATCAATGCATCAGTGTCCCAGACACAGGGGCTATTGGTGTCCTCAATGGGGTCATGTTAGTTCACCTCTCTCTGCTCCCGGGTATGCTGCTTCTCTATCCTGGAATGCCCTTCTTCTCCTTCTTGCCCCAAACGCCTCCGAAAGCATCACCCCCTGGGTTTTATCTCTGAGGTACCATCATAGTCAGTGTATCTTCCTTTAGCCCCCTGTCTCCAGCCCCCTACCTTTCTGCCACTTATGCATAAAGAGGAGATAAATGTGTTAGAATTATGTTCATAAAGCCAGACTGAGCACCTTGTGGGTTCTTTTAAGAGTCAAGTGCACAATACTTGTTCTCAGATACCAACATCCCCTTCCAGAGAGAGCCTGTGTGTCACCCTGAGAAAGGCAGTCCTTTTTGCTAATTGACCTCTCAGGTCTTTGGACCAAGAATATACACCTGATTAAAACCAGCTAATCATATTTCATATACCAGGAATTCAGAGTTGGATTACCATGATACTGACTCAGTTATCTGTTGAGATCCAAGCTGTGGATCACAGAGACTTGGGAGCTGTAGGCTGCCATTTTGGGAAAGCTGTGATGACAGAAATAGATAAGAGAAACAAGAAAGTGAGTCTGCAGAGAGAAGAGAAGAAGAAAGTAGATATTCATAGAGAAACAGAAAAAAAAGATTATACAACCCTGGAGACAGAAAAAGCAGACTTGATCCCTGGCTTTCCACATCTCTACTCCATTGCCAGGAGACCCAGCCACACTTGTGATAACTGGGTTCCCTCAAAGTTCCTTTTATCATTTAATCAACCTCTTTAATGAAGCTGCTTCTAATTGATTTCTGTTTTTTACAACTGACAGTGCCTGAGACAATGAGAAGTACTACAATGTACTTGTTGTATCCTACCTCCAGTGCTCACCAACATACTTGTAGGGTAGATATCTTTGTCTCCATTTAACCGGGAAGGCCTGAGCCTCAGGGAAGTAACTTGCCCAGATTCATGCATCCAGAATGTGGCACAACAGTGTTTGGACCCAGGCTATCTGATTCCAAAAGCCATTGCTTAACCACCGCATCATATTCCCTTTCATGACTTTGTATTATTTATTTGGGGCCTTTAAGCTTCCAGGTTATTAGCTGACTTGCCATATATGTGAGCTCTGGAAAACTACAATATATTTTGACATCCAGCAAATCAAGACACAGAGCCATAAAAAATCCTAGAAATGAACTAGACCTTGGTAGTCATATTTTTCAACACCTTAACTTTACAAAAATGGAAACTGAGGGGTCCCTGTAGAGGCCACTTTTAGGCAAATAGGCTTGAGCAATGGGATGTAGGAAGTGCCCATAGTGACCACCCGGCTGAATGCAAACCATCCCATCAGGTGATCAACTCACCTGCAAATATCCTAACTGACCAATGGGCTACTTACAACCAGGCACCGTTGCCAAAAAAGGGAGAATTCCATACTTTACCATACTTCCTCATCTTCCCCCTTTAAAAACAGCCCCCACCCACTGCCTCCTTGCAGACAGCCTCTCCCTCTGCTGTCTTGCAGTGTATCCAATAAACTTCTATCCTTTCTTCAGCCTCAGGTGAATTCTTTCACCACCAACGCCATTGGCTTCCACCTATCATCCCCCCACATCTGGGGGCCCCATCTGATCGGATAGACACCCCATGTCTATGTGGGAACACCACATTTCCCAAGTCTCAAGTGACTGGTGTAAGATTAAACAACTTTCAACATATGAGATAAGGGTTAAGTTGCTGATTGCTGATATTAGAATTCAAAGTTCAGGGGTTTGGGGTTTTTGGTTTTTCTTTTTTGCATCCTTATACCACATGATCAAAATCTACTGTTCCAAGACAGTCTGACATGTTTCCTCAAGACGATTAATCCCGTACACAACTTAACCAGCTCACGGGATGTCTATCAGCCCTGCTTCTACCTAAGAGAGTTCCTTTTGAACTTAGGATACCAAACATCACCACCACCCACCCTCTTGTTAAAATGTCCTTCAACAGCGAATACTGAAAGAGACCTTTTAAATCATGGTGAAGGGGTTACCTTTTTATTGATTAGAATAACACTTATTCAGTAAGCGTGCCATTGTTTAGAAAAGCCATAGGAAGAAATCTAGTCCTTATTTCCTTTGTTATTCCACAATCATTGAGTGCTGTTTTTGTGCAAGGCTCTGTGCTAGGCATTGTGGGAGAAATAAAGAAGCATAACAAACAGTCCCTTCCCTAAAAGTAGTCACAGTATAATTCCAACCTTTCAAGTGATTTGGAAATAGATTTAAATGCACCAGTTATTACGTGGCAAAGCATACAGTACCTTTTATTCATATATAAGGCTATAAAGAAACAAGAGACATTTAACAAGGGACAAATTACTATATAAAATGCAAAATGCCTCTATAATAAAAAGTTGTGACTTTAGTTATAGCACAATATGATTTATTCTCTTAGCCTTTCTGATGAGTGAACCTTTGCATTTTCATATTTTATTCTTAATTTTTAAGTATTGGAGCACGTGCAATGAATGATCAATAGATAGAGAGGGCCACCATACCACCATGCTTAGCAATTGCTCTGTGAACACCTCTCTCTCGTTTTCTCCAGGGACAGCATTTCCCACTCATCCCCCCCGTCTCCATTACAGCTGCCCCCGATGATTAAATATCAGTACCAAGCAGCTTTGTAGTATATTCTCCTAGGAGACTTCTTCTATTCATTTCTAGCATAATCTCTTATACTCATTTATTGGGAATGAAAACCCATCTTGTCGCTTTCGGCCAGGTCCCAGAAGTGAAATCCTGGGGCACATTAATCTGCCATGACAGCCTAATCCCATTCCTCACCACCTCCCAGCAATTCTCAATTTCCTAATTACCTTTCATAGTTTTCCTTTTAAAACTTTCCCATAAGCCATATCTGGAGAACTTATGCACGTTTTTGCACATTTATTTCTTGGTGCCTGAGCAAAGTGCCTGTACAGAAAGAATTTTCACTTTGACTTTTCTTTTTAATAAGTCTCTTCTCGGTGTGTCACCTGTCCACAAATGAAAGTCTTCAGTATGTCGGGATGACCTAATCAACAATGAGCTTCATAAACAATCACATGTATAAATATTCCTGTGCTCATGAAATTCAGATATATAATATGGATATCCACAATTTGGAGATATATATGTATCGACAATTTGTATATATATATATACGCACACACATATATATATACAATTTGTATATATATTATATATATATATATACCATATATATATGTATATATATATATATATATGGTAACATACTTTTTGCTGCCAACCTTCAAGTTTGAACTATAATCTCTAGCCATACTACTGTAAGCTTATTAGCCAAGCAGCTAATATTTTTTTAATTTATTATTTATTTTTGAGAGAGAGTGGGGGAGGGGCAGAAAAAAAGGAGGGGGGACAGAGGATCCCAAAGTGGCTCTGCGCTGACAGCAGTGAACCTGATGCAGGATTCAAACTCACTAACCATGAGTTCATGACCAGAGCCCAAGTCAGATGCCTAACTGACTGAGCCACCCAGGCGCCCCACCAAGTAGCTAATATTTTTTTAAGCACCTATTCCATGCCAGGCAATCAGCTATATGATATGCACATAAAACATCCTGGAATTTCAAAATCCAAAACAAAGGCACCCAGTGTGCATTTTGAAAAATGTATTTTCATAAAAAGGAACTCTGATAGAAAATAGTTAACTAAAATTAAATATTAATTGATCACTGGTTACTAAGATTAGCCTAACAATTTTGCACTTATTAAATGGTATAGATGAAGGTAAGATTTAAAGAAACAACACATACCTGATTAAAATGTAGTTACCACCCTCCCCCTTAGCAACTCTATTCATGATGATACCTATGGAACCTAACCCTGTGTTTCTCCAGCATGTGGTCAGCTCTGAGTCTCTCCAAGATTATGGGCCCCTGGGCCCCTGATCTGGCTGTGATCTTGGGCTGCTTCACAGTGGAGATGGAGGGCAGCTTAGGACCAAAATCCTTCATGTTGCACGTATATGCAGTTCTTGGCTCCTCTCATTAGCAGTGCAGACTGTGAGCTGTCAGTCTCCGGCATTTCCAAGAAAAGGCCAAATTGCCCTTTTGATGTCCAAACTCCCTGGAATGAGCAGGAAAGAACACAGGGACTCTGATTGCCGTGATTGCCCTTTAAACCATAGGATTCTCTGGATCTCTCTTGACTCTTAAGATGCTCTAAATCCTAATCCTTCCACAAGAGCTGGAAATGAACACACTTGAACATGTCCAATGAACACTTTGCTGAACTGATATTATTGAGAATTAACTGGTTCTGCATAAGCAGAATTTACAGATAATTCAAAGTAACTTTTTCAAGTATTTAAAATGGAAATTGATATGGGTTTTAATTGATTTAATAGACTGCAGTCTACTACATGTCATGTATTATGATAAGCACTTCCAAGTATTTTATTACATTTTCATAAATAACAGGAGGTAGATAGCATTTTCACAATTTTAGAGACCAAGAAACTGAGCCTTAAAGCACCCAAGTAACTGTCCAAAGCTTTTTCCAAGAGCTAGGGTCTGATTCCAAATCCAGGGAACTTTCCAGAGTTCTACTCTGAGATACAGTGGGACTGTGAGCTGGGAAATCATAGAGGAGAAGCTTGTCAGCCTTACCTGTAAAGTGGTTCAATGGACTCTGCATAATATTCCCAAGGGCTTTTCCCCTGGAAAGGCAAATACATTGGGTATAGGACAGTTAGTTGTTGTGAACACTCGGAAGCTACATACAGTTTAGTTCATGAAGTGCACCCTGATCCCCTAAGCTACAAATTCTGTCTTTTGTCCTTGGAACATCTGAAGCACTTCGATTGGACATGGAACGCTTTCTATGGTATTTGTGTTATGTGCATTATTTATCTTATGACCACATCTCATCTGAATTTCTTAGCCACATGGCCTGTGTCTTATCTATTTTATCATCCACGGGATCTAGCCTAACACATAGAAGGTTTTCGAAAAGTTTACTTCGTGGATGAGTGAAGTACCCGGTTTCCTAAGAATATATATGCTCGTGTTCCTTTGCCAAAGCAGGAAAAGCAGTCTGATCCAAAGAAATGGCATGGGAGAATCGTTGGCGGGTGGAGGGCCCTGGTCACTCACGCTTCTCTCCTCTTTCAGGAGCGGCTCTGCCCTGGCCCAACTGTATGGAACTTCTGCTACCCTGGAGCATCACCATTTTAACCATGCTGTGATGATCCTTCAAAGTGAGGTACAGGCCTAATACTCTGCTCCCCTTCTCAGAAAACCAATACAACAATGTTTGCTCCTTCTTTCTTTGTAGTGCCACACATAGATACAGAGAAAAGAGACAAGTTTTTTTAGGCGAAACTATTGCTTTTCTTGGTGGCTTTTTAAAATCCTTTCAGATGCCTGACCAAGAACCTTATTCAGTTCTTCCTGAGCTGATTCATTTGGGTTTCATGATTGGTAAGGAGACTTTTCAGATTCACTTAGCAGAAAAGACAGCTTATAGCTTGTCACCAGAGCATGGGCTTATTTTCTTTAAGGAGCACAGAAGCCACTGGCAGAGTGACTTGACCCAAGTAGTGAGTGGCCCACATTCCCATTTTGCAAAAGTCGAAGCCATTTTACAAGATGGTAGAAATAGAAACAAGGTGAGAAAATTATACTTTATTAGCACAATTGAGAAAGCTATGAAAGATAAAAAGAACCCAAAATTGCTGGTCGGAGCAGTCTGAAAGTGAGAATTGCAGCTAAACTTGAGACCCAAGGCTAAAGCCATATGCCTTATTTTGCTTCATGTCGCAATGCAGGAGTTAGACATAGTTGGACTTGTGTACTTTTAGCTCTCCACAGAGAAAAAGAAAAACCACTAACTGACTCCGGCTGAGGCATCTGAGTTTTAAATTGCCAGGAAAGGATCTGTTTAATTTTCTGCAGGCGTACAGACTTTTTTTTTTTTTTTTGAGGCCAAGAAGGGATCATCTGTTCCCCATTATTTGTCAGTTCTCTAGCTGTGCCATTAATTATTATTATTATCATCATTAAGGCTCTGCTTCGCTGGAATAGCATCATTAAATATGGAGGGTTTTTTTCCCTCCAGCCTATCTTGAGAAAGCATGTCTTTTGCAATATCACAAAAGCCTTCTTCGACCCCATAAAGGAGAGTCAGCACTCTGGAACCCGAATGCAACTGGGGAAGGGCAAACCCGCTGAGGGAGATGTATTTTCAGTTGGGAATGAAACATCAAGGGTTAGCCTCTCAGTAACTCTGACAGAAACCATCATCCCAGCCTCTGCAGCTCTGGAATTTTCCTGTGGAAGCCATGTTTGAGCTGAGCGCTATGGAAGAGGGAGGGAGGGTTAGGAGGAGCTTGGAGCTTGGGTGCAGACTGTCTTTTCTGTACTGGCAATATGATGAGTTTACACCTCAGACCCCAGAAACTCCCACCTTTGTAATAACGGGGATTATAAACAGGATGTTAGGGTTTTCTTGGAAGGTCATATGTTTGTCTCATTGGGAAAAACAAACCCCACTAACTCAGAATTTGTCTTCATACAAATAAAACACATTGGCTGTCCTTCACTCCGGGGTTCTCTGTAAAGAACACAGAATAATGACAATGGAAATTCATCCTGAGCAACTGTTGTGTGGGTTCTGGTCTGGCTATTATCCCACACACACCCCTGCCCTGCGCATCAGAAAGGCAAAAATGCACCCTGCTTTTTAAATGAGGCAGAGGCCTGAGGCAAGCTACTCCAGACCTTTCTCCCTCCACACTTGGTTTTCTTTTCATCAGTACCACTCCTCCATAAATGTAAATGACAGTAGAAGCAGTATTTCAGGGACACAAATCTGGTTCAGGGACCAAACCCTTGAGGCACTGTAGAAGGCCAATTTGCATGTAAACAATACACTGACTGCAAATTAACTGTTTTGTTTTATCAAAGCCTATCTGGCTAGCTTTATCACTCTGTTAGCTGTAAATTGTGTCAGTTACTATATGTTCTTTAAAACTGTTAAAACGCACTCTCTCACAAAAAGATCAAGATCCTCAAATTCAGACCAGCTTTCTCCTGAACTCCACATAGTTTTGACTGTAACTTACTCATAAAGCTATTTTCTTTCACTGGGAGATGCTAGCCATTGTCTGGATCCAGGTGATGACTTTTCCACAGCTTCCAACCACTTTCTTCCAGGCCCCAGAGCACCAACCTATGATTGATCCATGGGGGAAGGCTCAGGCGAAGAAACCTGGGCAGAATTATGGCTTGGTCTACCTTTACTTACTTGTCTTCTTCTTAATGGCTGAATTAAGGGTCTGGAAGAGTTCATTTGAAAATTATTATTAATATTGGACCTGGTCCCAGGTGGAACCAATATACTCTAGTCTTAAAGGAGTGGAGGGTTCACCCAATGAGATAAATTAACTCAGGGAAGGAGATTATCATCTGGTAGCTGGTAAGAAGTAATTTGCTAATTGATATTCTGGTTCCCTGAAAGAATTAATTTACCTCTTAGTGGAAAATAGTTTATTCTCAGGCAGTCATCTGCCCCTTCCTTCCATACTATCTTCTGGCTCTCAGCACCAACTTTAAAACCCCTCCGGTTCCCAGGCCACATGTTTTTGAGTTCATAACTCATGCTAAGAAAACTTGATAAATGAAAAGCCCCTGACTTTCAAAGCAAGTTAAGTGAATTTACAGGATTGTTTCACTTTACTAAAAATATCGCAGAACTGTCTAATGTAGCTAAAACAAATTTTGATGAAAAGAAGTGTGCTTTCCAAAGGTATGGAGATACAGGTACAAATTTTCCTAGGTAAAAGTCATCTTAGCAGTCCCAAGAACTATGCCAATAACACTATCTTATACATTCTAGCGACTCAGTAATTACATACTGAATTTAATCTACCACACACTTCATTAGGATGTATCTTCACAATTTAACTCGGGGTTTCTCAAACTCGGCAGTGTTGACACACTGGGCCGGTATACCTTCATTGTGGGGGCTATCCTATGCATTGTCAGAGATTCAGCGGCATCCCAGGCCTCTACCCACCAGATGCTGATAGCATGCCCAACCAGAGTGATGATAAAAAAGTCTCTAAATATTGCCAAAATCACTCTCAGTTAAAAACCACTGGTCTAAGGTTTCTTTCTCCTCCGTGAAGTAATTTGTTGTCATAGCAAGTGCTTCCAAAATGCCAACTTAAGTCTTTATTAGTGAAACTAGTATTCATTTTAGGGTCAGAAAGATTCTCGGGGCGCCTGGGTGGCGCAGTCGGTTAAGCGTCCGACTTCAGCCAGGTCACAATCTCCTGGTCCGTGAGTTCGAGCCCCGCGTCAGGCTCTGGGCTGATGGCTCAGAGCCTGGAGCCTGTTTCCGATTCTGTGTCTCCCTCTCTCTCTGCCCCTCCCCCGTTCATGCTCTGTCTCTCTCTGTCCCAAAAATAAATTTTAAAAAAATGTTGAAAAAAAAAAAATTTAGGGTCAGAAAGATTCTCAAATATTTTGTCAATTTCTACGCTCAACAATTCCACAGGAAATGGCAGCCAAATGGAGTTACTGGCACAAACATATCCATAGTAACACAAGTTTAAACATTTTCAGAGTCTTCTATTTAGGACTAATGAAGAATAATAAAGTGCCTCTTGGTGGTTGTCCTCAAAAATGGTTGCACTCTCTGGCTTTGCTGTTTTCCAGAGGGTCTGTTTGTATTTGCACAAAATTTCATTAATTTTTTAAAAAAATGTTTTTATCATGTTCCCATACTTTTTTTTTTTTAAATATAGGAGGCATGTAATTGACAACCTCAGATTTAATGTTGTCTTTTGTGACTTTTTACTTTCTCATTACAGGGTCACAACATCTTTGCTAATTTGTCCTCCAAGGAATATAGTGACCTTATGCAGCTTTTGAAGCAGTCAATATTAGCAACAGACCTCACGCTGTACTTTGAGTAGGTATTGGCATTTGATCTATTTGACAAATGGATATCTAAAATTTCATCTTGTAATTAATTTTCAAGTCCATATTGGGGGTCGCCTGTTATTCTACCACTGGTATCAATGTGTCAATGAGCTAAACTTTTTGTTGTTTTCCTTATCTAAATGAAATTCATTAAGGTGGTATCTGTTAAGACAAGAAAATCAGGGCTACCATCACGTGATTTATAGCTTTCTTCTGTTTAATGAACTTTGTCTGAAACTTTTGACTCTGAAACTAGGTGATGGCCATTTTTATTTTAGACACTTGCTAAGATTGCTATTTTTGGTTATTTTATTTCTGGTGAAATCCAAAATGGTGTTGATGATGCTAATGAAAGATTTGTTGCGGAAAGGTTAACTTGAAATCCAAGTCTTCATTTCTTGCCTCTACTCTATCTCTCTTTCTCAGAAGAGCTGTCCTCCTTTTTCCCAAAGTTCAAGCCTCCATCTGAGCTAGAAATTCCATCCCTCTTATTTCCCCTGATACCTGCTCCACCAAAGCAAAACCACCTCTTTTGGCAGCCTGAAAGTCTTTTCCTTCACCAATATGCATAGTTTCCTCTTAAAGACCAGTTTCCCTTCCTTAAAAAATTCTTCCACTTGATCTGATGGAGATCTTTAATTGCTTTTCAACTTACCTTTCTTTTACTGCCTACCTTTCAAAATAAATGGAACACAAAAAAATAAAAAATAAAAATAAATAAATAAATGGAACACATTTTCCTAACACCTGCTTACGCTTTGAAGACCAATGTGCACCTTCATATTCTACAGAAATTGTTCTTTCACAGGTCACCAGAAATATCCTTGTCCTCAGATTCAGTGTCCTCCTTTACCCATTTCTGATATTGTCTAGCTTCTTTGAGACCTCTGAAGGTTTACAGTCTTCTTATTGTCAATTTCTACCCTCTTCTCTTCCCCAACATCCAGCTGCTTTTCTCCCTCTTTTTCTGGATTCTTTGTAGGTTTCTTTTCTCCTTGTTCCTACATATGAGTTCTTGAACACATATTCTTTCTCAAATCAGATTTATTCCCTTAGCCTCATCTCCGTATAACCTGTATAGGTATGTAGAAGGTCCTGGAATTCTTCAGTCTAACCATCACATTCTAATCACATATCTCCAACTTCCATCTCAAAAACCTTCAGTGATTTCATTGCTTTCAAAGCAACCTGGAAACTTAGTTCAAGTTTCAAGGCCCTCCATAATCTGCCCCTAACCTTTTTCCCTTCTTATCTTCCACTTCTCTCCTACATGATTTGTCTTCTCTAACCAGACTGGTCTACATATTACACTTTGAAAACATCTCACACAGTGCCCTGATGCCCGAATCATACTGTTTCTGCATGAAATCCTGTCCCTGCCCTTCCTCATCAGCTGAATTTTCCTTTAAGGTCCATTTCCTCCATCACCTTTTCTAGGAAGCTTGTTTCACTCCCTTTGAAATCTTAACTGCCCTTTGTTATTGTGTCAGTTAGAATTAGAATCAATTGTAAGGGGCACAAAACCCAAAACAATAGTGGACTACATCTCTGTCACGTAGAAGAAATCTGGAGATCCACAATCTGGAGCTGTGTAGAGTAGCTATATGAAGTCATCAGGGACTCAGTGCTCTTTTTATCTTTCCGAGCTGCCACCTTCAGCACATGGTTTCGACCTTAGTCCAAGATAGCTGCTTAAGCTCCAACCAGAATGTCCACATTTCAACAAGCAGAAAGAAAGAAGGGACAAGGAAGAAAGGGGCCAAAAGGTGATGCAAGCTATCTTTTAGGAGAGTTTTTTGGAAACTCCACATAATTGTTGCACTTACATTTCAATGGTCAGAATTTAGTCATTTGGCCAAACCTAGGTTGAAGGAAGGTTGGGAAAGGAAGTCTTTACTTTGGGTAGCTGTGTGCCCTGCTGAAAAGTAGGGGCTCTATTATTAATAAAGGAAGGAGGGATATTGGAGTAGACAACTAACAATCTGTGCCCTAGGTATTTATTGTTGGATTCTGCTGAATGAGTTAGTGCATGGTAAAGGCTTTGGAAGTATACTGGTCTGGATTTAAATCACATTCTAGCATTCTGCTTAAACCTGGTAGACTGAGCCCAAGTGTCTGTGTCCTTTCCCTCCTGAAACTCCACTGAAATGACACCAAATAAATTTAAAGAAAAATAAAAGCATAAATCTACAAGAGAGAGGGCACGCAACAACTGAAAAGAGATGTCAATACATAAGTGGAAAATGGAAGACTGACCAACAAATGGTAACTGATTTAGCAGAGCAGAAGTGAAAAGTAGGACCCACAGAGTAAAACATCTCTGAGAAGCAAGATAGTTTGCCCTGTAAGACCTTAGTTAGGAGCCCAGGGACAAAAAAAAATGCCATGAAAAGGGGATATGACTCTCAAAGCTTAAGACAAGAAGATTGATAGAAAGTCAGTTTATGTAACACTCAGAACCCACAAAGTCCTTCCCCAACATAGTCAGTTAGCTTTTTTTCCTCTACCCCTGGAGATAGTCAGAGGTTTATTCCCTAGAGAAATAAAAGACCAAACTCTGGACTGAGGGAAATACAAGGTAGAAATGAGATACAGAGCCAGAACAGGGGATAAAAAGAAATGGAACAAGTCTCTGGATTGAAAACCCATAGCCCAGTCACCCAGAAGCTAGGAGTTCATAAGCCATAAATCCAGGGTTGTCAGATTTAGCAAATAGAAATACAAGAATCCTAGTTAAATTTGAATTTCATATAAACAAGGAACAATTCTTAGTATAGCTATGTCCCATGTAATGTGTGTGGAGGACACATACATACAACTGCTGCTCAGCCTTTTAATGCCTGACCATTACATACAAAGAGATACCAAGGCTCACAGAACACTTTGTGAAAGACTCCCATATGAAATACAGAAGCCAAAGGAAATGGGAAAAAATGAAATTCAGAGAAAGCAGGGAGAGAAAGAAAACAAAACCCCAAAGCGATTATTAATATCTTTAGACAGCTAATGTATTGCATCCATGAAACAAGAACAGAATGCTTTAAAAAATAATAGGAACAGGGGCGCCTGGGTGGCGCAGTCGGTTAAGCGTCCGACTTCAGCCAGGTCACGATCTCGCGGTCCGTGAGTTCGAGCCCCACGTCGGGCTCTGGGCTGATGGCTCAGAGCCTGGAGCCTGTTTCCGATTCTGTGTCTCCCTCTCTCTCTGCCCCTCCCCCGTTCATGCTCTCTCTCTGTCCCAAAAGTAAATAAAAAAAAAAAAAAAAAAAGTTGAAAAAAAAATAATAGGAACAACCACAGAAGAAAAAGCTCTTGATATTAAAAATAGGATAGCCAGGGGCACCTGGGTGGCGCAGTCGGTTAAGCATCCGACTTCAGCCAGGTCACGATCTCGCGGTCCGTGAGTTCGAGCCCCGCGTCGGGCTCTGGGCTGATGGCTCAGAGCCTGGAGCCTGTTTCCGATTCTGTGTCTCCCTCTCTCTCTGCCCCTCCCCCGTTCATGCTCTGTCTCTCTCTGTCCCAAAAATAAATAAACGTTGAAACAAAAATTAAAAAAAAAATAGGATAGCCAAAATAAATAAAATTAAGGCATTGGGGAATACAGTCAAAGGACAAACAGGCAGCAATATGGAAAATATTGTTTTGTTTCATTATGTGCTTTTTAGGATTGTTTGATTTGTTAACTATGTGCATGGAATACCTTGATAAATATAAATTTTAATTAATTTTAGTATATAGTTTCAAAACAAAAATCCCAGCTCTGCCACTACCTGGCTGTGTGTTATCAGACAAATTATTCACCTCTCCAAGCCTCTTTTCTCATACGTAAAATAGAGATAACAATACCTATGTTATCTGTCTTATAAACATCTTACATCTCATAAATGCCTTGTATGTCTTATAAATGGTGGTATACAATCTCATTGCTTTATAGCCCATTTATTTTGCATGTTTTCTGACCCTCATGATTGACTTAACTATGCTGATCTTTTTCTGAAATGATGCTCCTTGATTTGGGATTTATGGAGGCCTATACCCCTTTAATGTTTTTATTTCCTGTCTCTGGCACTTCAGGATTTTGTGTTATTTTTCTCAAAGTAGAAACATTTTCCCAAGCCAAGTTTCCAAGTAACTTCTAAGGGGGAAAAAAATCTCACAGTTGGAGTCCATTTATCAAGGCCTGTTAGGGACGTGTCGAATCACTGAGTGACCGCTGGGATGCGGCCAAGTAAGTTGGTTGCAACTCCTTTTCTCATTACTCTGTTCTTATCTTAACGCTGCAGCCCCTGCTGTTTGCTGACTCCCAAAGAAGTCGGCTTGTTCTCTTTTTGTCAGCATTATTGGCTTCTGAGGTTCCGAATAGCTGCTCATTCCCTAATCTAGACCTTCAGGAGGCTGATTCACTTGCCTGTTTAAAGTTGCATTAAAGCGTTGCCATATTTTTAGCCAAAACAATCCCTAGGGTTAATGAGGAGAACAGCAGCCACTATAGACTGTCACCCAGATGCATTTATTTCACAGATATAAAATGGTGGGACTAGAAGGGATGTTAGAAATGATGTAATCCAATTCATCTCCTTTATTTTGTAGATCAGGTACTGAGCTCCAAAAGGTTAAATAGTGTAGTTTGGGTCACATAACTAATTAATGGCTAAACTGAAAACCACTCCTCTTTCAGGGCTTTTTCCACAATCACTGTATTCCTCCTCTAATGGAAGAATCAAGAAATAGTCATCATTCGAGTTGGAGATACATTTTATGGAATATTGACCTTCTGGGGTGTATGTCAATCAGTTTAATTTGCAAACCAGCATGGGTTCCCTGTGCCCTCTCCCAAAGCAGAGCTAGAGTCAAGGGCTTGTGTGCAGGTAGCATAGTTTTGGAAGTGGCGTCAGGAATAGGAGCAGGGCTCTGGGACAGTGACTAGGGAGGTAGGAAAGCTATTGCCAGGACGCGTTTCCTTGTTGGTGGTTACAGTGGTCACCTGGGCTTGATCCTGCAGGGACTGTCTGAAAAGTCTCAGATGCAGCACCTCAAAATTATCCACCCACCTCCATTCTTTATCAGCAAAGGTTATTCCATGGGTGTTAACTCCTAGGACTTGGGACTTTCAGGATGTGCACGCCTGAGAGCTGGGGATTCTCCAGCAGTCCTCATCCCACACGTGGAGTGAGCAGCACCCCGGCAGAAAGTAAGCAATGCACCAGGGAGCCTGGGCAGGAACTTGGTGCAGCAATGGCTAGAGAAATGTGGGCCAAGAGGGTGTGGGGTGGCCTGGCACAACTTCTCTCCAAGACTCTGGGGCATCACTGGTTCTTCTGCCATAGCTACTCAAATTGAAAGTCATGATACTGTTGAGGTCAATCAAAAAAGAGACTCACTGCCTTCCTCCCCTAGGAAAGGGAAAGCACTCTGGAAAGAGCCAGTGCAGGCAGGGAGATGCTCTTCTGGACCTTTCGAAGAGAAGTTTATGATCCATTCCTACAGGCGAGATCTCCTGCCATGCACCAAAAAGAGGAAAAAAAGATTCCTAGAAATGTGGAACCCCTTTAAAAATGACCACAAAAACTTGTAAATTTAATTTCTAATGGTTTTAGGTATTCTTGGGATTCCATACTATAAGTGACAGATAAAAGCAGAATTCACAGATTTAAAAAACAAAAATAAAACAAACAAAAAAACCTTAGTGTGAATTTCTAGGCTTCACAACCCAAGCCTGGGGGTTAATTGTTCAGTCTGATTTTCCAACTCATTGAAACATTTTCCAGTTTCTGCTGAGTGATTTTCAGAAATTGATTTCTATGCCTATTTCTGAGTCCCTCCAGTAAATAAGGCTTTGATAATTAAATAGTAATTTCAGCATCTCAAGCAGGACCTAGATGTACCCTATCAGTAACCAGCCATGCGACTTTGAGGGAGTCACTTAATCTCTCTTTGCCTTGGTTTCTTGTTAGCAACATGGGGACAGGCATATCACCCATATCAAACCCCTAAGGTCCTTGTGGTGGTCAAAGGAGATTACCTATGTGAAAGATAATTTTGTAATTTAAATAATTAAGATTTCAATAATCTAAATAATGTAAATTTAAATAATTGAAATTTGATAACTTTGATGACTTAAAGTAACTGATAAAAGAATCACTCAGCCAGAACACTTAATAAAAGTTTCACCATAAAAGATGATGCTTTGGGGCAGGGGAGGGGAGGAGCAGAGGAAGAGGTCCAAAATTATAAGTGTTGAAACTTCAAAGAGAAGTCACAAATGCCCTTTCCTTTTGTCTGCATGTAAGTCAAAAGAGATGATTATTAATAAAAACAATGACTAATGTTTCCTGAGTGCTTCCTTAGGAGCTTTATGTACACATTATCCCATTTGATACTTAGAGCAGTCCTATTAGAATAGGCACTATTGTTGACCTCCTAATACACAGGAGGAAACTGATGTTTGGGGAGATTCAGTAAATTCCTCACAATGCCAAATGGAAAGCTGAGATCTGAACCAAGAAGTTGGACTCCAAACTGTTTGTAAGTACTGTGGCATTCTCTCTGCGGTTATAGAACCATTGGAACTGAGGCCAGTCCTGGGAACACGCAGACATTAGGGGCAGCAGTATCTTGAGTACGCCCATGCCTGAGGCCGGTTACAAGCACACCAGGAAGTGGAGTAGAGGCTTCAGGTTAGAGCCGCACAGGAGCCTGTCTGGTGGGGCTGAGACTTCATTGAGAGGCTCCTTGTTTGCACCTGAGCTAAGCTGGGGCATCAGAAGTTGGCAACTCTTTCTTTACCTTTAATACGGTTATGGAGGGCGTTGCTGTTGGGCGGCAATAGCAGTGTGGCAGCCGTGCCCAAAAGGCTGTGATCACATAACACTCTTATCTGTCATCCAGCAGGGCCTGCTCCATGCCCAGCACCTTCGCAGCCTTATAGTATCTCCCTGTATCGCCGCGAGAATGGGAGCCTCGTGAATGCAGACATCTCACTCTTAGAGCCCCCAAACCTGACACACTGCCTGACATAACGATGTCTCAAAATATGAACTTTTTGATACTGAATTCTCGTATCAACCTCCTAAGTGGATATTATTATCTGCATCTTATAGATAAGGGTGCGTGGGCTTAGAGAGGGTAAGTAATTTGCCCAAAGTCATCAAGTTGTCTGCGCTCATATCTCCGTGCCACATTGCCTCAACCACTATTTAAACCAAGAATTATCCAACAATTCAGATTTTATAAATCCATTTGGATGCTCAGTGCTTTTCCAGTTGGCTCTCTAAATTAATCAGACTGATCTTCAAATTGAAAAATCTCCCCATCCCTTTGTGCTCTACAAACATTCATCAGCAATTATGGAAAATGCCCAATCTAATGGTATCTCTGTCTTTGTCTTTCCAGAGGGAGGCAATAAGTAACATTTTTCAAAAGCATCTGATAATGACAGCAAAATGTACTAACTTATCTTAGATTGTTAGAGGAGTTCTAATTTGACCATCCTTTTAAAATTAGATTAATATCTACAACAATTCATTTTTTAAATACAATAGGAACTGAACAAATGTTTCTGCTACTATGCGGACAGGAATATTCACTCATTCATCATTCAACACATGTTTATTAAGAGCCCACTATGTTTGGTGTTTTCAACTTCCACAGTTGCCTGCACTCAACTTAGCCACCATGTTGGAAAGAAAAAGGTAAATGAACGCACAGTAAGGTGTAATGACTTATAAGGCTTAACCTATTCTTACACTTGAACAGAGCCTAGTGAACTGACCCACTGAAATTATTCTACTGTTAGAACAGGCACCACAGCAGGTTGATGAAAGAAATATTTTGGCATCTCTTGATGCATTTTGAAGCACTTTTACATAGGTTCATCCCCATGTCCCCATCCACAGATATTGCAACTAAATAAAACATGAGAAATTCATCTACTAGCACGTATTGTTGCCTTCTTTATGTACTTCTCCAGGCACTGTTCTGGTTTCTGGGGATGCACCTCAGAATTCTTACCCCAGGGGCTCTGCGCCCATAAGAAAGAGAGAAAAACAGTAATGCCGCAGCATGAGGAGTGCTATAGCCAAAGAAATACAGGAGCAATTAGGGCGGGTGCCATCCAGCAACACCTAAACCACCTCGTGGCCTGGCAATTCTGCTTGGACTCAACCGACTGTTAGGACCTATGTTATCTCATCTTCTGCACTTCTCAACATTCAGTCATTCTAGTCTATTTCCTGCATTTTGCCAGTTTTATTCATGGCAACAGAAGCACAGCATCAGACAAACAATTTCATTCAGGTTCTTAGCTGGCCTGTGTGTTATCAGTGCTAGTCTAAAGCCGGGAGACAATGCAGCTTCAAAATTGAATATATGACTTTTGTCCATCAGTCATAATTACTAGAGTTAACATCTGAATATTAATGTTCTATTCCTCTCTGGTGCTTTAATGCCCAAATTCCAGAAATCTCTCCAGAGTCTACATTTAGCAATCAACTGTAGACATATGATTTGCCTGTTGAGTGAATATTAAGAACACTGAAGGAGGGGTGCCTGGGTGGCTCAGTCAGTTCAGCAACCAACATCAGCTCAGGTCATGATCTCCCGGTTCACAATTTCGAGCCCCACATTGGGCTCTGTGCTGAGAGCTCAGAGCCTGAAGCCTGTTTCAGATTCTGTGTCTCTGTCTGTCTCTGTCCTTTCCTCGCTCATGCTCTGTGTCTCAAAAATAAATACACATTAAAAAAAGTTTTTAAAGAACACTGAAGGAACAAATCTCTTCCCCCCTGCACCCCCCCCCCACCAGGCCCCCACACTCTTGCCACCCCTGCCTGATAATTCTGGGGCTGGAATTACAGAAGATCACAATGACGATTTGCCATTTTGGGAGTAAAACCTTCCTAACTTTCATGCACTTTTAGTAGATTCAGAACAGTGAGATGAATAGATAGATGAAGAATATGTGTACATATATACATGTACAGATATATAAACTTACCCCAAAGTTATTTGATTAGCATATACACAGAAATGGTGATTTCTCACTTTATAAATAAAAGGTGTCTTGCAGATAAATTACAAACCGGAAAGATTTTCAGTGTAGTGATGGGTGACCGGTAACCGATCTTTAGAATTATTTTTGAGGGTAATTTTAGCAGTTCTGTTCAAATGATGCTTTTTTAAAGACCGCTATTTTTCTAAGTGGAGCATATGTCAGGAGAGCAGGATAAAAGCCTAATAAAAACATATCTGATTATAAATGAGATTTTCCAGTAAGTTGCTTTTCACTAGCTGAGGTATTTGCCATTGTCCTTGAAAACCAAGGTTTCCAATGATCTGCTTGAGAAGTTAATGATATCGCTCCTCATGACAGAAGAGTCTGGATCCAGGGAGTATTATATAACTTTGTAGATTTTCAAATGCTCGTTTTAGGAGTCCTATGTTTTTAAAAGTGCTCATATTTCTAACAGTTTCACATATGCTCATGCTGCTGAGTCTGTATAATCTATATACTCACACACATATAGATGCTGAAAGGAGCAGCTGTGTGGGCAAATTCATTTCTCAAAAGCACAGTGGATTTCACATTGTTGCTTTGTAATGATCATCGCTAAGGAGAAGGTCAGAAATACACCCCACCTGGAGTGTGAACCACCAACTTGGCCTGGGCCATTTGCAGCTTTTCTGTGGAGCATCCCCTTGTTGATGATGGAAGGATCTCTGTCTGGTGCCTGGCTTGGTGCTTGGTATTTGGCACTTCCTTGGCACAGCAGGCTGCAAGGCCATTACATCTCATGAGGGCTGTCTCAGCATGCAAGACTATCTGGTCCACAGGGTCATGCGTCACCCAGTTTACAAAGATGATCTCAGAGGCCAGAACTGGGAGGCTGGGGGCCTAGAATCTACCTAGACCTGCCCATAACTGCCATGGGACCCTGGAAAAATCACCTTCCTTCACCAGAATCACCTTCCTTCACCTTATAGTTTGCTCACGTAAAACATGAGAGAAACAGCACGTTTCTCAAAGGTACCTGTATACCTCTAACAGTCTATAATTATAGTGAAAACTCACATATAGAAAACAAAGTCACTCTATGACCCTGAAAGTGTATATATGCATGCTTGTGTATGTGTGCACACACATAGAGAGAGGCAGAGAGAGAGAAAATGCACACAAGTTCACAAGGAGACATGTATAAGGATGTTCATAGCAGCAGTATATGGACTATGTAATAGCAAAAAAAAAAAAAAGGAAACAATCTAAACCTTCATCATCAGGAAATACATAAATAAATAGTGGTTTAATAATACATGGAATAACCACATAGGATTAAAAAGGAATGGCCTAAAACTCTACATAACAACATGGGTGAATGTCACAAACATTGATCAAGAAAAGCAAGTTGCTGAAGAATACATAGACTACAATGATACCATTTATACAGTTTTAAAATACACAGAGCAATACTTTGGATAGTTTACCTAGTAAAATTATAAGGATGTATGTGAAGATGATTCATACAAAATTTAGAAAATAGCCATCTTGTGGCGGGAGGGAGGGAGGCAAAAGCAAGAGTACAGAGATGCTCAGGGGCCTCGACGGGACGGGGAAATCTTTATTTTGGGGCCGGATGGTGGAGAGGTGGATACATTTTCTATCTCTGGTGTGAAATTTTTCATACCTCTTAAAACATTTTAAGCATGAATAATAAACTTGTCATGTCATCTTTGCATATCATGACTTCAAAATCCTTTTTGCAGCCTTAGGAAAATGATTTAACCGATCTCCTGATCTTTCAAACTAGTTAATTTTCAGAAACTTAAAAATTTTCTAAATGTATTTTGTTTTCAACTTTAAAGCATATGATTATTTGTGTAACCAAACATATTACCAGATGTATGATATACATGGTTCCACCAGTGACTAAACTTGACAAAACTATGGTGTGCAGAAAGTCCTATTACCTTCTGAGGTCATAGTCAAACCTTGGGAGGCCAGAATAAATAATCAAGAAATAGCCATACTTTAGGCAGTGGAGGAAAAATAAAATTAGTATGCCACATTTTTCCTTGCCCTACAGATTCTTCCCACCTCTCCTCTACCCACCATCCCCCAGGGATCATGGATAATCCCTTTTGTCCTGATGCAATGGAATCTAATTTTGTTATAATGTGATGTGAAGCCTATAACCTATTTTGGGTTCAGTTGATTTAAGGCTTTCACACCAGCAACTCTGGCTATTATGGTTTCCATAGCTGGGAAATTTACCCTTACAGTTTTGTTCAGTTGCCCTGTCACAGATTTGCATTTTTAAAAAATTCTTTTCTGCATTGAGTTAGCCGCCTAGGTAATATGTCTCCATTTTGCATCAGAGATGTTATATATCATATACTGAGCATACTCTCAGCAGATAAAACAGTATCAGTGGCAGGAGGGTCAGACATCAGATTGGAATGATGTTCTTAAATTTCCCACAACGTGTTTTGTTGGCGTCTTGGTCTGGTAGGAATCTAGTCCTCAAGAATCTAACAGAGCTTTCCTTGGATCGATTTTATGTTGCTCTCTTATCTCAATCTCTCCAAATAGCAACTGTGAATAGTCCTATACCATTAGAATCGAGGTGAAACCAGTGGCTGGAGAGTTATTTTATAAAATGAATAGGTTTCTGAGGGAATCATTTTCATTCATTCATCATTTCAACAAATATTTATTGAGCTACTTACTCCTACACATCGGGCATTGTTGTAGACACCGGGGATCCAGGAGTGAAGAAAAGAGGCCAGGCCCTTGTCCTCACAGAGTCTGCCTTCTAGTGATTTCTTAGAATAACTCAGAGGATTGAAGTGACATCAGGTACACATGACTACAGGGATGATGATAGGCAAGCTCTTTCAGAAAGACTTTCATGATTTTCCACAACCCTCCAAGCAAAGCTCAGTGCCTTCCTCTGTGCCCCAGGACACCCTTGTCACTCAGGGAAACTGATATTTCAACAGATTGCTTTTGTATCCCAGCAGTGCCACTCACCAGTTGTGCAACCTTGGACCAGTTAACTCAACCCTTTCGAGCTTAATAACTAGCTAATCCTTATTGGGTATCTACTATGTGCCAGGCTCTCTGCTAAGTGTTTTACATAAATCATGTTATCTAATCCTTATACCAACCCTACAAGACAGATCCCGTTACTATTCCTCCTACTAATAAGAAAACTGAAACCCAGAGAGGCTAAGTAACCTACTTGAGGTCAGTCATGTGGGTAGTAAGTGACCATAGTAGTAAGGGCCCAATAAATGTTAACCTCACGCTGTGGGGGTGGGGGGGGGGTACCAGGAGTGGGAGCAGGTCATGCACATGCAGTGTCAGAGCCTATTTAAAATCCTGATACTTTAGGGGCGCCTGGGTGGTTCCGTCGTTAAGTGTCCGACTTCAGCTCAGGTCATGATTTCGCGGTTTGTGAGTTCGAGCCCCGCGTTGGGCTCTGTGCTGACAGCTCAGAGCCTGGAGCCTGCCTCGGATTCTGTGTCTCCCCGTCTCTCGGCCCCTTCCCTGCTCATGCTCTGTCTCTCTCTGTATCTCAATAATAAATAAATGTTAAAAAATTTAAAATCCTAATACTTTATTCATCATGGATTTTTCCTGCATTTATGTTGTTTTAAATATTGCATTAAAATATTGTTTAGCTTGATAACAGCTTTTGGGCACCCACTTAAATTTTGCGCCCAAAGTGAGTGCCTCTCTTACCTCACTCTAGTCCCAGCATCATTAGTAGTATTGGTATCACATTAGAAGGGGAGTTCCTATTTATTTGTTGATTGCCCCTGCTGAATTCAGAGATGTCTAAAGATTCCATCTATGTCTTGTGTCTCTAAAGCCTTAAGAGTTGGTACAGAGCAGGTGTTCAAGAAATAGTGGCTGAACCAAACTTTCTGCTCCACAATAATTCAAAGGAAGACTAGTCTTCATTCAGTGAGAAAAGAGAACTAGCTGACCTCTTCAGTTTCATGTAGTACAATTAGTCCATTGTATTTTATTATTGTCAGTAATACTATTAATATTATTTACATATTAACCACAGCCATCAGATATTGGGTATCTACTAGAGTCAAACGCTTAACACACCTCATCTCAAATTCTCACCACAAAGCTGGAAACAGGCTCAGCAATGTGGAATCACTTGCCCTGGGCCACACAGCTAGTGACAGTCAGCATTAGACCCAGGTCAGTGTGAGTCCAGACTTGGGTTCTTTGCATTCTACCACCTCCCTTTCTCTTTCAGTGTATAGTCTGTCACTGAACAGACTGTGGCATGACTGTGGCCATAGAGAAGGGAGCAGGCAAATGAAGAAGATGGTGAAGTTATACAAAGAAAAGATAGATACACACTGAACACCCAAAGGGGAGGGGAGTGGCCGGGCCCTTCCATATCACTGTGCAATGCCATCTCTGACCATTGCTATGAGGTTGTTTTGGAGATTATCCTACACTGTGGTGTGGCCCTGACCTGTATCCACTTGAAGGGGTAAATTGAAGACCTGTCTGTGTGTCTCAAATAAGAGAGCCACATGTTTGTCTTCCTGACCTGCCTCCTTTCGGGTAAATTGAGTAGTTAAGTCTGACCAGATGACAAGAAGTCTATACGGTTAGGCAGCTGGTGATAGGCATCCCCACATCAGAAACAAGGAACCAACTGCACCCAGCATTATGTTCTTTGTCCCCAGAATATAATGGGTCAGTGCTAAATGTCTAAGATCCTACTCGGATTTCTACCGTGAAAGACATGGTTGTATTTTCCAAAGTGTACTTCTTGAAACGTCAGTACGATAGAATTCTGTGGTCAAGGAAGCTTAAACAGGATTTTCTTTTTTTATTATTATTATTTTTTTAATGTTTATTTTTAATTTCAAGAGAGAGAGAGAGAGAGAGAGCGTGCGAATGGAAGAGAGGCAGAGAAAGAGGGAGACACAGAATCTGAAGCAGGCTCCAGGCTCTGAGCTACCAGCACAGAGCCTGATGCAGGGCTCAAACTCACAAACGGTGAGATCATGACGTGAGCCGAAGTCTGATGCTTAATCAACTGAGCCAACAGTCGGTTGGGGGTGCCCCAACAGGATTTTCTGTCAGTATTTCTCAGAGCTTTCAAAAGTTCTGGGTGGTGAATCTCCAAGGGAAGTAGATTATAGGCAGCATTTCTCCAACCCAGTTGGCCAGGGAATCCCTTTATGTGGAGTACCTCCACATGGGATGGACTCTGGGAAGCTGTGTGTCAGGATCTTTTAGACAGTATTTCAGGAGAAAGTGCCAAGAAGGTGAAACCTTGGGAAATTATTCTTAAGGAATCAAAATGTTAATGTCTTCCTTTTTTTCCTTTTTCACTATAAAAAAGAAAAGTTCTAAAACTAGATTAAAGGAAAGTTGTGAAAATAAAAATAAATCACCCTTATTTTCACAACTTGAGAATATCCTGTTCTTGTCTTTTCTGTATCTATATAACTCCAAATGTGTATCCATATGTGTGTGTGTGTGTGTGTGTGTGTGTGTGCATCCAGACTTAGCACGTGCAGACACTATGCTAACTGCTTTGCATTTAACCCTCACAATAACCCTGTGAGTTAACAAATATGATTCCCATGTTAGAGATTTGGAAATTGAGGCTCAGAGGGTTTAAGTAACTTACCAATTTGCACAGCAAGTAGGTGACTGAGCCACTGTTTAAACACAGGTATTTCTGACTCCACAGACTATGTATTTAAGCACTGAAATGCTGAAATAGTTATTTTCTACCCTAGAAAAAAAGTATTTGCCCTGAATTTACTACCAGGGAGTTTATCTTATCTGAGATCCTCATACAGCTCAGTTTCATGTTGAATGATAAAAGGGTATTCCAAAATTGTTCCCACTTTTTATTTGTCCTTGCCTCCCTCCTCTGACTTCGGGTAAGTGTCACAAGGACTTCACAGCGAGTAATCCTAAATGCCGGGCCACATTGTTTTCTGTTTTATGGCTCAATGATTTCCTGTGTTGTAAATGCATTCAGAAATGATTGTGGCTTTTTCTTGAAGCCTCAACATTTTTTAAAAAGTGATTTATTTTGATAGTGCTTTAGCCTCATGATTTCAAATATTAAGTTACTTGGTTCAGGTGATCTTATATTTTCCCATAAATGTGTTTATGTCACCCCGCAGACTGAGAAATTTCATTCCAGATTTTTTTCTTTCTTCCTTCATTTGATTTTGTGCAGGAGGAGAACTGAATTCTTTGAACTTGTCAGTAAAGGAGAATATGATTGGAACATCAAAAACCATCGTGATATATTTCGGTAAGAAGCAGCTCTTGTTTATGTGTTTTTTCATTATCTGAAGATTTAGTCATGCTTTTCTGACAGCGCTAAGGGCACACAGTGATTTTTGAAGTAACAAATCTTAGCTTACATTCAAAATATTCAGAGAGTAGTTGAATAATTAGAGAAAAGGTAGGGTGTCTTTCCATCTTCTAATTCATTATATTTTTGCCCCCTCACCATAAATTTGCCTTCAGAATTAGAAAATGGTGTTCAAATTGATTCAGTTTCAGCAAGCTGTGACTTCCTGTTTTTCCTGGGGAAGCAGAGTATGTAAGTTGAGGAGAGAGAGGATTTCTTAGAAATCCTTAGAAAACATCATTACCTTAGAAAACCTTAGAAAACATCATTACCAAAAACAAAATGGCAAAGGAACTTTTGTTTTTCTTTAGAGACAACAGATGTTATACACAGAAAACCAGTTGGAACCATGTTGGTGGCAGAAATAAGGAGTCTGTTCTACACTTTTCACTGGACTTCTTCCTAATTGTTTAGAAAAGACAGCAGCAAACCACTATCCTTACGTGGCACATTTGAACCCCCTGACTGTAGCCATCCAGACAGCTAGGCACTACTCTTTTTCTCATATCCTGTCCCTCCACTGTCCCTACCTCACTCACCCCGAGACTTCTGCTGTCTTATTCCTGTGCCAAGCTGGTATTTCTGGAAAATTTTGTGAGGCCAGGACTGTGGGCTCGCTGTATCTGCTCCACAACTGCTAGAATCACCCAGAGCACCACCCCTATCGTGGCTGCCCCATACCTGCCATGCAAGCCCTGCCCCCAGCCCCCTCCAGCTTCAGAACACAGGGCTGCCTGCCCCTCCCTCTGCCCAGGACCACTCTTCATACTTTCCAGAGGCCTTCTCCCCTCCCACAGTGATATTTCTTTCTGCTATCTTTACAAACCTTTTTCTTCTTCCTGTACAGAGAAGGAGGGGGACCCTTCCTTGTGTCCTAAACTAGCTCTTCCCTTGTGTCCTAACTCTGTTCCCTCTGCCTCCTCCTGCCTGCCCCCCCCCTCCTGAACTTGCTATATCGATTATACTCATTTACATTGCATTTAATTGCTTGCATTTTCAGCATCTGTTTTTCCGTCATGATCATTCTAGGCCTAAAGATATTCTTCTAACTCCTCAGGGGGAAAAAAATTCATCCCTGAAATCTGCCTTCTTCTCAAAGTCCAATCAATGCCCCCTTCTTCCCTTCAATTGCACACTTGATTCACACTCCTCCTAACTTCTCAGAAGGCAGTGTTTTTCTTTTTAAATAATTTTTAGTTCCACAAGTAATTACAGGGATATATTTTTCTGTAACAAAATATGACAGGCCCCCAGACCCCCCTGGGCTTCACTCCCATGTCCCATACTGACATATAGCTACACAATTTGTTGTATCCTTTCCAACATTTCCAAAGCATTTATATATGTGTATATTCTAAGGAAAAATACTGTGTAGTGTGGATTTGTTTGTTTTAACGTAAGTTATATATTTATATCTCAGTCTGAACTTGCTTGTTCACTCAACTATATGCCTTGGAGTTTCTTCCATGTCCAAACGTCATTATCTTTTACTGTTGCATAGTTCTCCAAAGTATGGATTTACCACAGAGTAGTTAGCCATTCTTCTACTGAGGAATTGGGTCTATGAAATGTGATTTTTGCTCCTTTTGAAAGTCACCAGTCACCTCCCAAGGATCAAATCGTAGGGTCTTTGTTCTCTTCCTTGATCTCGTCACACCCCTAATTGCCCTGGCCTTTCCTTTCTTAAATCTCTCTCCTGCCTTGGATTCTGCAAAGCCAAGCTCTTCCAGGTTTTCTGCTTTCTTCTGACTCCTGCTTCTCCTCTTTGTTCTTCTTCAGCCCTTCCTCCTCCCCCGTCCCCCTAAAATGTAAGGACCTCCAAGGACCTGTTTTTACTTTCCTCAGCATGCACACTTGTGGCTTTAAGTACCATCTCTGCTCAAATGACTTCCACCCCATGTCTCAAGCCTGGCCTCTCTTTTGAGCACAACTCCTAAAATGCCAGTGCCCATTCCACATCTCCACCTGGGTGTTATCCTGCAGAGGTTTTCAAACTTTTTTTGGTTGGGAATCCCAAATGTAAGAAAAATCTTATTTGGAAGCTCAGTATGTGGAACAGCTGCTCCAGGAGCTCTCCACTGGCCCCCATCTTTGCCTCCCCCCCCCACCCCATTTCATGGTTAGACTCTGTGTGCAGAAAGGGCCGGGGGGCTCTAGGGGAACACTGTCTTAGAGAATTTCAAAATAGTAATAAAACCAACTAAAAGTTGGCCTGCTTTTTATCACCACCATGTGCCTGCAGTCTAAACAATGTCAATGATAAGCTACTTCTCCCTGAGAAAAATCTTTTGTTGGCATAGGTTCTAAACAGTTGCTGAGACTACTGCTGAGTATCAGAATAATTGCTATGAAAGCTCCCAATTAGCACATTATTACTTACCTATAGTCGTACATATCTCGTACATGTAAGCTAAGTGTAAAAGTGCCCCATTATCTAACCAGCCCCTGGCACAGGTGGACGCAGTCCACACCTTAGTGCAAGTTCCTGATGCTTCAGAGCCTTTTGCCCTTGCTCTGGAGATAGTTCATATTTCTGACCCTGCAGAGTTTCACAGTCTTGCTTTTAAACAGCATATCCGACAAGGGTAGCACAGTAATGGCAAGGATAAAAAACAACTGGAGTTACTTCACTTCTGTTATTTTACGTTGACTATTTGGACTTTTTATTTGTGTTTCAAATTTAAAATAGTGAAACAGAGGGCGAAGTGCGAAGTGTGATTTTTGTTTGGTAAATTCGAAATTCAGTTCATATGTGAACTATTTTACTGAATATGAATATTTTTAAATTAAAATTTATTCGTTGTCTTCTTTTTTCTTTTTTTAAAGTTTATTTATTTTCAGAAAGAAAGCATGAGTGGGGGAGAGGCAGAGAGAGAGAGAGAGGGAGAGAGAGAATCCCAAGCAAGCTCCACACTGTCAGTGCAGAGCCCGACGTGGGGCTCAAACTCACAACCCGTGAGATCATGACCTGAGCTGAAATCAATAGTCAGACGCTTAACCAACTGAGCCACCCAGGCGCCCCTGCTAATTGTTTTAAAATTAGAAAACAAATTGAGAAAATAATGATTAACACAAGATTATTGTTGAAATAATTTGGCATATGGAGGAGAAGTATGAATAAAAAATGGTGCAAGTATCAGATACTCTGGAGAGAGATTGAAAAGTCCAATGCCTTGTCTCACTCTGGTACCAGCAGAATGTAAAGTGAGAAGCATCAGGGTGTAATAAGAGGGGGTCTGGTGTCTTTTTTTTATTATTATTATTTATTTTGATTTTTTTTAAGGTTTATTTATTTTTGACAGAGAGAGACACAGAGCATGAGCAAGGGAGAGGCAGAGAGAGAGGGAGACACAGAATCCGAAGCAGGCTCCAGGCTCTGAGCTGTCAGCACAGAGCCCGACAGGGGGCTTGAACTCACCAACTGCAAGATCATGACCTGAGCCAAAGTCAGAAGCTCAACCGACTGAGCCACCCAGGCACCCCATGGTATCTTTTTGATAATCACAGAATCCTGAATACTTACTCACTTTGGGAAAGTTACTTAATCTTTAATCATTTACTTCTCCATGAAATAGGAATGATGGCCCCTACTTGGGGCACCTGGGTGGCTCAGTCAGTTAAGCATCCAACTCTTGATTTGGGCTCAGGTCATGATCTCACAGTTTGTGGGTTCGAGCCCCATATCAGGTCTGTGCTGACAGTGTGGAGCCTGCTTGGGATTCTCTCTTTCCCTCTCTCTCTGCCCCTTCCCCGTCCCTGCCTCACTCTCTTGCACACTCTTTCTCTCTCTCAAAATAAATAAATATTACATAAATAAGAAAACACATTTAAAAATAGGAATAATGACCCCTACCAGTGGGTTCAGAAGATTCATTGAGTTAGTAGTTAGTTGGTAAAGCACTTTGTACAGAGGGAGGAAAACACTAGACTGCTTGTTACAAAAGATCAAATATGAAGAATGCTCTAATTTGTTGTTCCGCATAGTGCTTAACACAGGGATGCTTGGGATTAGATGTTACCTGACTCCTGGAGGGGGGTTCTGACACCATTGTGCCTGGTGGCTCTGAATGACCTATTGTTACCGGCTACTCTGCCCTGTTCCCTGGAGGAGTTGCCCGGGGAAGTGACACAAACCCCACTAGCATCTAGGCATGCTCTGCCATCTGGGAAGCAGACATGTTTCCAAGGCATTCGAGTATGAAATGTTGACACCCGACATCAGGACAGCCCTCTGACCTCTAACAGCACACCCCTTTCTTCCAAAAGGAGCCAATCAAGATGTGGTCTCCCAATTCCAATCCTTCATTGCTTTTCATCACATACTGCTGGCTTTAGCACAAAGAAAGCAAATTTTGGACAAGGAGTGTGCCTTGTTTTTCCCGCTTCCCACCACATCAAATTATAAGCACCAGAGTTATCCACAATTTCAATTGTTCCCTGTGTTCTTATATCCATGGTTGGATGGATTCTAGTTAAACCCAGTAGAAATCTGTCCCCCAAAAATCTGGTTCAGATGTTCCTGTGCTTTCTTATGTGCTCAAATTAATGAAAGCTTAGCTGAATATGTTTCTTCTTCATAATGCTGACGAAACAGGGCTGCAGCCAGGTAATAAACTGGAGTGAAACACTGTGGCTCTCCCAGTAAATCTGAGCTCTGTAAGGCAGGTGACAATGAAGGAGCTCCTATGGTGGCAAGCGCCTTGCCTTCTGCTATAGGTTTCCGTCCATTCCCATCAATCAGTGATAAGTTGGTAAAGAGATTTATCAGCTGTGTATGTGGCATTATATACTGATTCCCTTGCTGATAGTTAAGAATAAAAAGCATTGTCCATCCGTCCATTAGAGATTAGTTTACGCAGAACTTGCTTAGCTCAGGTACAGAGAAAGTAGTGCTTTGCCTTCCTTGATCTGCTGCAGACATAACAAAAGGGCACCGGAGGGTGTGTGTGAGCTTTGTCTTCCTAAGCAGTGTGGCCACAAGACGGAGATGCTAAACATGGGGACGGTAAACAGTGCTTCTCTTGTTGAGGGAAAGACATGTGAGTTGGCCTTAGTCCCATTTTATTTATTTATGTATCCAGGACGGGATTGTTTTGGAATGCAACAAAAGATTATTCAGGCTGTTTTGTTTGGTTCTGTTTTTCAGATCAATGTTAATGACAGCCTGTGACCTTGGAGCCGTGACCAAACCATGGGAGATCTCGAGACAGGCAAGTGGTGATTAATGGCAGGGCTCAGCAGAGGAGGAACTGCGGGAGGGGGGCGGGGGGGACAATATTCCCAGAGCCCAGACTCCCAGGCACTGAAACCCTAGTCAATTTGCATCAGTATTAACATGGTGTAAAAAATAGCGGGAGGCTTGGGCACGACATAGTTTATTGCACAGCCTTTCTTTAACGTGCTTCCACTGAATAATAGTATTTCTGACTCTGTAAGATTTTGTTAACACTCTAAATCCAAATAACGCATTGACCATTTCCTAAGGTAAGAGTTTCAAAAATAGTGTTTTTAAATAGGTAATCGTGTTTTAGCACAAGGTCCACTTTTTTCTCATCTGGAAAAAAAAAAGAAAAAAAAGAAAAAAACAAACCAAGGAGGTCAAAAGGAAATTTTCTTTTATTTAAAGACTATTTGGAGATGAAATCACGGTGGCCAAAGTGTGTAATATCCAAATTTAATTTGTACCCCCCAAAAATGGTGCCTTTACCATCTATCTGGTCTTACTGCTAAAAGTGTTAGTTTAGAGCAAGAACAGGTTTCAAGCCAGTAACCACACAATTTAAGATCCTTGATTACTGATAGTATTTGGAGGTTAAACTCTTTTTTAATTTTCATGTGGCACACCTACTGTGTGGGGTCTAAAATAGTAACTTGGTATCTTAAGTCTCACCATTTTAAGGAAAATAAAGTAGACTCATATAACAATAAATAACTAATATTTATTGACTAAATATCTAATTTTAAATTACTCCTTTATATGTATTATATCATTTAATCCTCCAACTTTGATTTAGGTATAGTTAGTCTAGTAGGCTGAATAATGGCAACTGAAAGATATTGGATGCTAATTTCTGGAACCTGTAAACATTGCCTTAGAAGGAAAAAGGGTATTTGCTGATGTGATTAAGTTAAGGGCCATCATTATCCTGGATTATCCAGGTGAGACCTAAATTCAATGACAGGTGTCCTCCTAAGAGAGAGAGAGAGAGAGAGAGAGACACTGGGAGATTACACATTCAGAATAGGGAAAGACGATGTGAAGAGAAGGCAGAGAGTAGAGTGATGTGGCCACAAACAAAGGAAAGCTGGTAACTGCCAGAAAGTAGAAGAGGCAAAGGACAGATTCTCCCTTAGAGGCTCCAGAGCAAGCTCAGCCTTGGCAAAACCTTGATTGCTGTCCAGTGAACTGATGTTGACCTGCCAACCTCCAGAACTATGAGAGAACAGATTCCTTATTGCTTTAAGCCACCAAGTTGTGGTCATTTCTGGCAACGCTGGGAAACTTATACAGTTATTACCCCTATTTCACAAATGGGGAAAATGAAGCCTAGAAAAGATAAGTAGCTTGAGGTGATACGCCTAGTAAGTTGACAGAGCTAGGTATTCAAATCCCAACAGAGTAGGCTCCAAAGCCTTCATTCTTTACAGCACTTCTACTCTTTCTTATACCAGATATACCAGTTGGCATTTTTAAATGATGCCAGTGTGTCAGCAGAATGGGCTGTTATCCCTCAGCCTCAGTGGCTTAACACAACACACTGCTTATGAACATGTGCATCCAGGACCAGCTTGGTACCATTCCTCATTTTGGACTGCGACTGAGGGAGCAGCTACCATTTGGATCATTCCGACAGAGGCCCTAGCATGTCTTGCACTGGCAAATAAATGCAAATAAATCCCCAGAAATTCACTGGCCAGAACTTGTCACAAGACCCCACCCAACCAGGAAGTAAAATCCTTTCCTGTGCCCAGAACGTAGAAAGCCAGAAATAGTTGATGAAAACGTGACTACCACAGTTTGCCCTTCTAATCACCAAAAATGTGATTCACTCTCCTTCCTCAGGCAAAATATACTCATCCTGTCCCCAAGGGAGATGACCCAAATGTCCCAAGAGTCATGGTATCAATCTCAAGTCCAGGATCTCTGGGTGATCTATGCCAGTCTCCACATCAGGTCTGGATGCAAATTAAAGACCTACACACACCCCAAACACAGCATTTGACTTACACTCAAACCACAAAACACTCATTACAACACTCCCATTCAGAAGGGGAAGAGATGACCAATATTTGGCAGTTAGGAGGCCACGGCAATTCCAAAATCCCACTGGGCATTCACTGGAAGGCCATCCACTCTGTGGTAGACCCTGATTCTCTGGGAGATGCTCCCCAGTCATCATTGTCCATGGCCCTTAGATCTACCCTGGGACATTATTCCTTTTCCATTGCCTTCCTTGGCTGTATCCAATGGCCAGGCAGTTTTCTCAGCCTGTTTCCCACCTAAAGAAAATTGAGGACCCAAGGCTTGTTTTAAGTTTTAAGTAGTCGCAGTCTTAGTGGGGTTTTGGCACCAAACTCTCTTGAACATTTAGTCAGCTTCTTATGTCTTTGATCCTAGTCACTTCCATTTGCCAATAACCACATCCACAGTTCCATTCTAGACACACTTCTTAGATCTGCTCTATCTCTTTGCTTCCTTGTATTAAAGAACAAAGAAAACCAGCATATGTACTTCTTTCTTCCTCTTTCATGATCCAGTTCCTAGTATTCGGGGCCTAATGATTTCTCTGGGCCATTTGTCCAATTGAAGGGATATCCTATGTACCGCCTAATTCATTCAGTTTTTAACTGTGGATGCACTGGCCATACCTTTGATTCTAGTTGTAAGGCTGGGTCTTGATCAGCCTTTGTCATTCAAAACATATCTCAATTTTTATTTTTACACTTTGGGGTTAAAAAGCAGCTCTGTCTTCCATCCCTGAAGATGAAGACTCTGAATTTGTGACTCTCTCCTTTCCCTTTCATTCCTGGTTGTAAACCTGCCAATCCTTTTCGGAGCTCACTTCTTACAATACTTAGCAAAACACAGTCAATAGCAATTCTCACATGCTACCAACATTTTGTTTTCCAATATCTTCCCCTAAGGCTGTAAATTCATTAGATATATTATTTGCTTTATTTCAAAGAGAATTGTACAAAATATTTTGCCACTGTGTACCATGGGTGTCATCCTTACAGCCTCCAACAGCTGTTTCCTCACTGTTTTATACCTGCCCCCCAAGCTGATGCTACATATTTTAGGGTCTTTTTATTTTTCTTCCTTCTTTTTCTTTCTTTCTAAAAAGAACGCACCTCATTTCCATACCATTTTTTTGTGTGAGTCAAAACTAGGCTAGGCTTTGATGCAATAACAGATATATTCTCAAATTTCAGTTGCTTTACTCAAAGAAAAGTTTATTTCTTGTTCCTATCACAGTCCAATGCAGATTTCCTATAAAGTTCTCCAATAAATAGCTCTCCTCCAATTGAACTTTGGTTTTCATTTTGGTTTTCAACTTCACACTTGAAGTTACATAAAACAGGGAGGAATTTGCTTGGTTGAGTAGCGTATTTCTATATCTCTGCCCACCCTTCACTTCCCCTGTGTGGGAAGCCTCCCCTATAGTAAAGTCTGGACCAGAGAAGAGATAGGTATCTTCCAGGTATCAGGAAAAACTGTAGTAGTGGGGTGGCCTCTTGAATTGGGATGGAAAGAAGTGGAGGGGTAGAGAGCAGAAGAAAATTCAGGGGACCAGGGGGAAAATAGAGAAGATTGGAAAGAGAGTGGGATGAGGTATGATATGCCGGGACTTTCAGAAACCCCAGTGAAATGCATGTCAACAACTAAAGGAGCAGTAGCCCACTTGGGAGTGGGAAAGGGACAGGACAAAGTACTTAACAAGAAAAAAAGGTTCTGCATTGATGTTGTAGACCAACTTGGGAGGCCTATTGGCCGGTCTCTTGGTCATTGATGTAAATAGTATTTTATTTTTAGGATGTGAAGTTCTGCTGATCAGTGCAGAAAAAACTCAAGAGTTTGGGGAAATAAAGCACAAAACCATGTTTTTCCAAACACTTGCATCAGAAATCATGCCACAGCTCTAAACTGGAGATCTCATTTGTGTTTGTCTCCAAATTGAATAGGTTAAAACATTTTCAAAAACATACTTCTATGATTTTAGGAAACATTTGGACAAAAACAATAGAACCTTCTTTTAAAAATATAAATATATTTCTAATTTCCTAGAGGTTGATATTTTTAAATTTCCTTGCAAAATGGGTTTTTTTACTGGTGTCTATTCCAGTTTTACTTCCTCACAAACATGACTCTAAGCATGTGGGTTTCCCCAGTGACCCCCCCCCCCCAGGCCTGATTAGCATCTCAATTTCCTTCTTTAATAAAAAATTCAATTAGGAGCCACTTAATGTTCCTGATTGGGTTTTTAAGTACAAATGAAACAGTGATACAAGTTGAACTGTGAAAGAAGCACAGGGGAGATACCCAGGACCACTTTAGAAAGATCAAGGACAGGATTGTGTTTTAATTTCTTTGCTTTCCAGGGGTGATAGACCTGTGTAGGACTCCTACCTGGGGGTGACCTGATGTGCACATTTGTATTCTTTAGTGCAAAAGACCCACCTCAGAGCAATCTGAGGGAGTGTTCTGGGGACTGAATAAATGAGGCCAGGCCCTTAGGGGACCATTTCTTTTTTAAAGGAAGGCCAGAGACAGAAAGAGAGGCCTGGAGTGCTAATGTGGCAGAGACTAGAGAGAGAAGTGAATCAGGCCCTAGAAAAATTGAGCCAGCTCCAACTAATTTTATGCTATTGAATTTTTTAAAGGTACCCATATTCCTTATAAGAAATGTTTACAATCTGGACTGACTAGATATTCTATTTCTTTACATATGAGCTACATACTTGCTATTCTCAGGGTGTGTGTGTGTGTGTGTGTGTGTGTGTGTGTGTGTAAGAGATAGAGATGTTTTTATGTTTTATCAATGGTTATGACTTATGGTGGACAAAATCTCTTGAGAGATACACTTAGGTAAATTATGTTGATTCTATCCACTTGACCAAAAATTAAACCATTCTAGCCTTTTCCAGACCATGAATCTCATCTTCATAAGATCCTGGAATAGAGGAAAAACTGGTCGGGGGATCTAGACCTTCTTGCCTTCAACTTTTCTGAAATTTTGTTTTCTGCTTGTCCAAATTCTGTAAATCCAGCCAGTTTATCTGAGAGATTTCCTAGATCTTGTTCCTTAGTATTGTTGAAAATACCTGTTTAACACTTACCTGTTATATCATTATGCTTCCCGTAAGCTATCATTAGAAGCACAGGGCTTGGAGAAGCTTCTCTGTAGCTTAACAATGATCAATCATCAACTTCTGATCATCCATGCTAATAGATGAAAAGTGAAAAAAAATAGAAGTCCTTACTCTGGAAAAATCTCTACCATTTGCTTGTACCAACTAGAACCTACCATAAATTAATACTTTTAGTACATAGATTAAGACAGCTGAAGACCAAATCAACATTCTTCAAACTGTATCATGACACACTGTAAAAAACAAAACAAAACAAAACAAAACAAAAAAACTGGTATGAACAGTGAATCTAGCATTAGTCCTGCCCCTTAACTAATTGCTACAGTAAGAAGCAGAGGTGTGCCCTGGGGTTATCCTCTCCAGAGTCCACACAATTATTGATAGGGTGAGGCAGTTAAGGAGTTTGGGGGATGGCCAATGAAACCAAGCTAAGATAAAAGTGTGCAACAAAGTAAAGAATCTGGGTTGAAACAACCAAAGGTTAGCAAAAATATTAAAAGTATATTATAATATGGAAACAGAAATTATGATTAGGGATTATTTGCCTCATTTTTCTATAATAAGAACATTTCCTACTTTGAAGCTGGCAACCCCATGCCTCATTGTGAATATGGAATCTGCACGGTCAGAGATCATCTACTGGCAGGCATCTGAAGATACCCTGCACAAGTTCTTCTGATTAAAAGGAAATCAGTTTCATTGATTAAGTTCTATAATATGTTGAAACAGGAAAGGTTAATGTACTCCTTCAAAAGCTTTTTAAATTATTATCTATGTTGAAGATAATCACCATACATGTAAGGCAGAAATAACTTCTGAGTCTTATGATAAATTACACATAACCATAAATTACATATTTATATGTTCCAGGTGGCTGAACTTGTAACCAGTGAGTTCTTTGAACAAGGAGATCGGGAGAGATCAGAACTCAAACTCACTCCTTCAGTAAGCCCATCCTTTTATTATGACACATTTAGCCTTTGGAATGACATTTTGAGAAGCAACTCCAAATCACACCCTGAAAGTGGGAAAGATTGAGAGTGGATTTAAGAAAGCACTCCTGAAAGTTTAAAACTTTAATTACTTAGACGCTAAACACTCCTATTCCCAGGTTTCTGATTAAGAGTGGTGAGCTACTTAACAAGCACTTCCTGAGCTCACATGGTAAGACAAGTAGGCACAAGGGAGGATGTACCAAGTGGCACTGGAGTAGCTCAAAGCCCAGTGCTGGCATTACATAAGTGAGTGGTCTGTACCTACCTTGGAAGAGAAATACAGACAAAAGTCAAAGGCAGGCTGTCCAGCCTTGAGGAGCTTAGAACAGACAACTGCAGTAAATAATGGTCGTTCTGGGTTTTATTTTCCTGTTTGGGGCTTTCTAAAATCCCAAACCCAGATCATTTCAAGTCTCTGTTTCTTTCCTTTGTTTGCAAAATGAAAAGTCTCACTTGGGGAACTAGGTTCTGTTGACTGAAATGCTATTTTTGTTGGATTCACCCATTCAATTATTATTTGAGAATGCTTACTGTAGGCTCAGGATGATGCTGTTTTTACTCAAACAAGACAAAAGACATAAATGCCTCATCCACAAGGAGGGGGTGGCCTCTATTCTTAAGGAATGGTTAGCTACAAATCGTCACCTGACAACTCAAAGAATGGTACAAAGTACTGTGAAGCTGGTACAGCACAGTAGATTCAGTTAGGCTCATTAATAGATTCATTAGGCTTAAGGAATGTTTGAATTGTCAGGAATGTCTGTTTATGAGGATTCAAGTCAACCGAGTTCTGAACACTTGGAGGTTACTTGTAAGATCTTCAAGTTTTAGGACGCCTTTCTTTGCGAGCATTTAAAAGTAAGGAAAAGCCAGAGAGCTAGCTCTTAGTCAAACAGCTTCACCTGTCTGAAGTCAGACCTCACAGCCTTAACTAATTTTAACTATTCTTAATTTGTTGCCTACCTATAAAAGGTCAGAAGACTCCATAGGCTAAAACACTCACCCTGTATTTTAGTTTCCAAAGCAGTATCTACTTATACTGTTTCCAGAACATCCCTTTATTCTTTTTTGGTGGTATCAGCAGATTTGGTTGTGATACCAGTTTGGGGTACATAGTTAATGTGTAAAACCCTAGTGACAACCCAAATTCCTCTCAGCTACATGTTTATTTTCAAATGAAAGCTTTCTTCCACTTAAAAATTGTTTCAGGGGCTTTGTCTGAAGGTTTTATAATGTAGCAATACCACAGGTCATTTAATTAAGTGGAAAAAAAAATGAGTCGGTTGCCAGCATTGGCGACTTGGCAAGTGCAGTGACGCAGCACTAAGGAGGCTTTGTACACTCAGGTAAGGCGTTCGCTGAACACATAAATGAAATTAATTTTGCGGTGGAAACATAGCACTAAATGCTACTCTCTCCTCGCAAAAGGCTACTCAACATGGCCAATGACAGTCTCCTGGCTGCTGTGGCAGGGGTATTTCTCATTAGTCCTTTCCCAAAGATGTCTGGAAATGCATGCACGCAGAGGTGACACCAGTTGTGTGTCTTTTATTCTTTGATGTTTAGGGAGAAAATTGTCTGGGAATCCCTCCATCTGGTGTCACGGTCCTAGAGGTCATCAGGGTAACTTTCTGAAGACAACGGCTAATCTAGACCACAGCCAAGGGTTAATAGTAGCAGCAGTGAGTCAGTTAGTAAAACATGCTCGAGCACCTCTGGGTAGCGAGCGTGAAGCTGGGCACTGTGCATCCAGCCATGAGCAAAGCTGTCAACTGATGGGAAAGATAGACATTATATAAATAATCACTCATAATCAACTACAAGATGCAAAAGGCTGTAAAAGGAAAGCACAGGACAATCAATGTGCTATCTCACACTTGCACTCAAAAACATTTATTGAGAAGTGACTAGTCTAGAAAGAAACTTTTACAGTATGGCCAACTGTCAACAGAATGCTAAGACAATTCAATGGGGTCAGTCTTCTGTCTTCTCAAATAGTGCAGGGACAGCAGGATATCCACATGCAAATGAATGACGCTAGATCCCTGTCACCAAACCTCAAAATAATCTCAAAGTGGATCATGGACCTAAATGTGAGGGCTAAAACTATATGAGACTCTTAGAAGAAAACAAGGTATAAATCTTCTGAAAAATAAAATAGATAAATTGGGCTTCATTAAAATTTAAAACTTTGCATCTTTTTTTTTTTTTTTTTTTTACTTCAGCTGTTGTTTATTGACACAGGTAGGCTCTATAGCAACAGGCCAGGAGGTGGCTGCAGTAGTGGGGAAAATGGAGGGTGAGGGGAGTGTTTGCCTGCCACAATGGCTGTGTAGAGTGTAGGAAGACAAGCGCACAATGCATGACAAGGTGGGAGTGGGGGGAGCTTGAGGGGGGTGGGGGAGCAAGGAAGGGCCCCGGCCAGTCTCCTTAAACCGGAACCACTGCCCTATGCCACAACTCTTGTTGGCGGTCTCTTGATGCCAGGCCAGGGGTGGGAGTTGTCTGGGTGTCCATTTTCTGTAGGAACTGAGTGGAGTACACAAAAAGGAGGAGATGCAGGAGCCATTGCCCTCTGTGAAACTTTGCATCTTAAAGGACACTATCAAGAAAATGAAAAGACAGCCTACAGTATAGAGAAATTATTTGCAGATCATCTATCTGATATGGGCCTGGTATCTAGAATATATAGAGAACTATTACAATTCATAGAAAGACAACCCAATTTTTTAAAAGGGAAAATGATCTGAATACATATTTCTCCAATGAATATCTATATATGTATATATAGATACATACATGGCCAATAAGCACATGAAAAGATGCTCAAAATCATTAGTCATCAGGGAAATGCAAATCAGAACCACAATGAGACACCACTTTCACAGGGACTAGCTACAATTAAAAAGATAGACAAAAACAAGTGTTGGTGAGGATGTGGAGAAACTGGAACTTCCCACACTGCTGATGGGAACATAAAGTCATGCAGCTGCTTTGGAAAACAGTTTGACAATTAACGAAAACATTAAACATTGGCTTCAGCACATGGCCCAGCAATTCTGCCTCTAGGTATATCCCCAAGAGAAATGAAAACATACACTTGCATAGAAACTTGTACGTGAATGTTCACATTATTCATAATAGCCGATAAGTGGGAACAACCCAAATGCCCATCACCTGATGAATGGATAAATAAAATATGGTGATCTATACCATACATACCAAATGTACATACCAAATGTAGTATCATTTGGCCATAAAAGGGATGAAGTGCTGATGCATGTTACAGGAATGAACCTTGAGAACATCATGCGTGGTGAAAGAAGCCTGTCACAAAAGACCACGTGTCATACGATTCCATTTATGTGAATGTGCAGAATAACCAAATCTATACAAACAGAAAACAGATCACTGGTTGCCTAAGGGTAGAGCCTTGGGGGAGTTGAGGAGTGACTGCTAACTGATACGAGATTTCTTTTTGGGGTGATAAAAATGTGCTAAAATTGACTATAGTAATGGTTGCACAACTAATTGTGAATATACTAAAAACCACTGACACTGAATTTAAAAAAAAAAAAACAACAACACAATTCTATACACCAGAAACAGTAATTAAGTAAATAAGGAAATGTCAGATAGCAATGAGCACTGAAGAGTAGATAACAGAATATTATTTTTTAATATTTATTTATTTATTTTTGAAATTGAGAGACAGCATGAGCAGGGGTAGGGGCAGAGAGAGAGAGAGAGGGAGACACAGAATCCAAAGCAGGCTCCAGGCTCCGAGTTGTCAGCACAGAGCCCAATGCAGAGCTTGAACCCATGAACTGTGAGCTCATGACCTGACCGACTGAGCCACCCAGGCGTCCCTAGAATAATATTTTTAAAGGAACATTTTGGACAAAGACTCATGCAGTTCACAAGAACCACTCCTTCCCCCAGCAGACCCTAGTCCTCTTTCCTGGTATTTCACATTTCATGTTGCAAGACAAGGATGAGAAGAGCCTGCGGGAGTCAGTGACCTTCTCTGACTGGAGATTTTTTTGGAGATATTTCCCTCAGCAGCACTCTTATGTCTTCTTGTGAGCCCTGGCAGCTGGTGATTTCTGTCCTGCCCACTTCCACCCTCATTGATAAGTCTGAAGGGTGCTGGATTGTGCAACATCTCCAGACCAAGGGAAAGTCCTGGATCTTCCTTCATGACCTGTGTGAATGCCGAGATGATGTGGATGTCACCCACTATCTCTGTAAAGACCAAACCTACTCTAAGACAGGAATGCAGGGAAAGGTCACTTCTCAGACCCTGGCCTTATTCTTTGATAGCAAAGACAGGGACATTCTTAAGGGAGTAGAACTGGCAGTGTTTGTTCAAGAATCCCCCTTAGCCCCCAATTCCAACTGATTGTTTCCCTTTTTATGTCTGCCCAACAGATATATGTCCCTTCTTTTTCTCAAAAAAGTATACCTAAAATTTCTAAACATTGTAATATCATGAAGTTTAAAGCCTGGGAGTGAGGAGAGAATGGGTACCTGCCACCATCATCCATCCAATGATAGATAAAAATTTAGGAATCTATTAATGAGAGAAGCTTATTGAAAAACACAGTTGTCAAACCCACACCCCACCCTGAAAAATGAATACAAATAGTTTCTGTTTAAAATGAAACTGCTTTTAAGGATCTTTTCTCATCTATCCCACCTTCTTTCACTATAAAAATAAAAGCCTGCATTATTTTTGTGGCAATGAAACATATCCCCTTCCCCTTGACTCATACCCAATTCCCAGTGAACTGATGACTTGATTTAGTGGCCATTACCTGTATCTGAAGACAGATTTTGGCCCCAAGGAGTTGCGTGCTATAAAGTTCAAATAAATTCGCTTACAAATCTCATAAAAAGAGGTGAAAATACTTTCTTTCTCATCACAGATAAAGGGAAAGAAAGTACATGTAAAGATTGATTGTGATTTGTGAAGTGTTCGGTTGGTAAAAATTGGATCACTGTGGCAAAGTGTTGACAAAGCACCTGTAAAATACTCCAGAGTAATAAAGACAAGCTTCTCCTCCCCCATTCTAGGCTATCTTTGACCGGAACCGGAAAGATGAACTGCCTCGGTTACAATTGGAGTGGATTGATAGCATCTGTATGCCTTTGTATCAGGTACTCAGGATTTGGGAGGTGGGGGGAAGGAGTTGGCGGTGCATGTCCTGACTGAGCCAGGAAAGAAGAGTGTATGTACTCTCAGAAACGTTAGTTTTAGGAGACCTTTCCAGGGTAAGTGTATTGCTAAGAACTTTGGCTGTGGTCAATCTTTTCTCAGATTTCTGACTGTCTCCTAGGAAAAGTTAGTGCTAGGAGGCCAGAGACCTGAGTTCTCCTTCTAGGATATAATCTCCATGGGCCTTGATGCCCCCATCTATAAACCAGGATTAAAAATATTTTGGGGCGCCTGGGTGGTGCAGTCGGTTAAGCGTCCGACTTCAGGCAGGTCACGATTTCGCGGTCGGTGAGTTCGAGCCCCGCGTCAGGCTCTGGGCTGATGGCTCGGAGCCTGGAGCCTGTTCCCGATTCTGTGTCTCCCTCTCTCTCTGCCCCTCCCCCGTTCATGCTCTGTCTCTCTCTGTCCCAAAAAAAATAAATAAAAATGTTAAAAAAAAAAAAAATTTTACCTCAGTATTTCCCAAACTGTGCCCTGTGGAACACAAGTATCCAGCCATAGCCTAATAGATATCTCTTCAAAAAGAGCTCTCAGGCCCAACAACTAGGGAACCTGAAGGCTCAGAGGAGTCCCTCAGGAAAGAAACATGTTCAACTTTGATCAATGCCAAATTTCTCAAACATTTGACTGTGGAAATCTTCTTCATTTTTGTTTTACAAGTTTTCTTTCACTTTTACTAATATCCTACGAACACAAGAGTTCCATGAAACCATGACACCTGGCCTTCTGTCCTGATCGCATGGTCTGGGCCACAGAGTTTTTGAAAGAATCTTCCATGGGAAAGCTCTGCCTCTCTCTGAGACGCATGTGACAAATGCCGCTGCCTGGTGGTCGGGACCCTGCTTCTGGCAAGGAGACAAGTGTCATGGGCTTTGAATGTTCACACTCCACTTTTTGAGTACAGATTAGGATCGGCACCAGTTAACACTAAGGGTTTAGTGTTCATTGGCTTTTAATTCTGCTACTAAGCATTTGCTTTCATGTGTAAAACCTGGCGAGTTCTTTACCCCCTACCTCGCTCAATCAGACTGAGCTGCTTTTCCAACTTCAAAGTGAGAAACACATGCAGGGAAAGCAAAACCGCGTTAGTTTCTCACTCTGTGTAACTCCATTAAAAACACAGTATTGGTTTTTAAGGACCTCACAACCATTAAGTTTCAGGCTTATCTACCACTTCGTTTTCAACACTTTTAGGAGCTGCTGAGCCCTGTCACATTACACTAAAAAAAAAAAAAAAAAAAAATCCTAGAATACTATCTTGAAGATAGAAATGAAACTTTTTAATGACTATCAACAGCAAAAAACACCAAAATTCATATCTTTGTTTTACATGAACCATTCAATACATGATAGCATAAAATCAAAGTTTTAAAATAATCTTAAGTACATTATTTTAGCTATAAATGGCACATAATGCTCTTGTTTAATAATGAAAACTTGGGTGAAAAAATCAAGAGTAACGTACACTTTATTATAAGAGGCTTCTTGACTTTCTTTTCTTTCTGTCTGCTCCTCCCACCCTTGCTTCTCTGGTATCTCTGCATAAGCTGGGTGCCCAGGTACAAAGCCCACAGCTGTTGGGTCAGATATATCTTGTTTTGCTAAATTCGCCTTGACTACCCATGTTGAATTATTTATAATTTATTCAGTTTCCTGTGCCCACTGAGGCAATAAATGGGATGAATTTTTGCAATTAGTAAATTCCTTTTACGGTGGGTAAAGCTTAGGAGGACGAAGACTTGTAATTGTGGGACTGATAAATTTTCGGTATTAGTTTGCAAAGCTTCTTTGGAATGGACCCAAAGTCCACATATCCTTCCTATGTGATTGGTTATAATAAATGCTGGCAAGGATTCTCATGGGCTTTTCCATGCTAATTTCATTGTTTTGCATCTGATTCTCAATTCTTTGGGCTTATCTTATACTTTCTATTAAGTACTTTGAAATCTTCAGGTTAAAAAGGAAACTACTTGAAATTGAAATCGAAACTAGCACTTTCCAGAATTTAGGGAGTAATACCACATCACATTATCTATCATTCTTGATTTTCCACATCTGTTTTACTTTACTCCCTGTCTGTGAGATTAGATACACCTGCTATTTTTATCCACAGAAAATTAACATAGAGCAGTTTTAAGTGACATTCCCACCAAGTTAGAGTTGTGTCCCACATATCCGTGGCCTTGGTTTTGGTATAGTGGTCTTTCTACCACCCATTCCACCTCTGCTGGGTATTTCTTCCACAATCTTTTCTTATTAAACTAACGAGAGAATCATGGCATTGTAAAGAGGAGTGTAGAAGGAGTTGTTTATAAAAGTTCATGTTCAGAGGCACCTGGGTGGCTCAGTTGGTTAAGCGTCCGACTCTTGGTTTCAACTCATGTCATGATCTCGTGGTTTCATGGGTTTGAGCCCTACATCAGGCTCTGTGCTGACAGTGCAGAGCCTGCTTGGGATTCTGTTTCTCCCTCTCTCTGCCTCTCCCCCTTCATGCTGTCTCTGTCTCTCTCAAAATTAATTAATTAAAAAGATTTTTTTAAAATATGTTCATTTCTGCTGCTATGTCTTCTCAGCTAGCAAAGTATGAAAATCATGTTCATTTTAAATGTCTTATCATCACTTATTTTTAAAAATAACACAGATTTTATTTGTAAATTCTTTATAAGTCTTTGAAACCAGTATTTCAAAAAGCCCTCAAACTGAAACTTTGCTGAATGATTTTAAGTGTCCTCTCTGAGAGTCCCTATTTTGTGCCATCTCACACAGTTGGGGGAGAAGGGGATTGTCCGTTATTTAAATGGGCAATCTGACATTCACTGTTGCGCCCTGGAGCTGAAATGGAATCAGTCAGTGGGCAGGAATCACCATTAGTGCAAAGATACAAAACGTTGAGGAAGTAACTCACCAAGCAAGAGCAGTCACTGGTATGACACTAGTTCCTGCAAAAGTCTGCAGGAACTCAGGTTGTTGCCAAAAGGGAAGATTGAGGTTTCAAACATGCAAGTGCAGTCATAAAGAGCCTGAGAAAATAGAAAGCAGATGGGAAAGTATGCAGGTGGCCAGAATCTCAAAAAGGGATTATCTGAAATGCCATGGTCTGAATTATGTAGAGTGTAGAAATCCAGGGTGGCCTTGCTAGGTCAGTCTGGGCGCAGGGGAAGAGGATACAGAATAGTACAGATGAGACAAAGAATGTTCCTTTTCATGGCCAGGACCCTGCCCCCAAGGTGGAGCGGTTTGGGTGGCTGGAAACCTCATGTAGAACCTGAGGCAGATAGATACTCGTGGAGAGAGCTGGGATCTCCTGCAGGGGAGCAGTGTGGAGAGCGCCCTCTAGCGAGGGTGGAAGCTCACCGAAGCACTGGGCTGATGGCCTGAAGGTGGAATGCAGAAGGAGTTTAGTAGCAGGGTAGAGAGGGAGCTGAGTGGTGGATACAAATTTGGTTTTAGTACAGCTTTTTGACTTCATTGACTTTCACTGGGTGAAGTGGTTTCCCTTCATGGTGTTGAAAAGCTTGTGCATACGTCAAACTTCAAAATAGATCAAGCACTTTCCTCTTTCACTCCAGTTTGCGGAGTTTTGTCCTTCCTCCAAGCCAAGGATAGATTATCTATAGTCTCGGGTGCCTCAAGGGCTACTTACTAGTGTGCTAGGTGGGAACTCACACAAACTACATTTTGGATGCCCACTGCATGTAAAACTGAAACTCTTATCTCTGAGACAACTTCAACTTCCAGGTAGGGCCAATGTTGAAGGAGAAGCAGGCCAACTCCTCCAATCCTCCTAAAATCTATTCGTTAGGAAGTTACCTAAGTAATCTAGTGATTGACTGGAAGTGACTGCCAGAAAATACATAAAAATATATAAACAAAGTGGTGCGTGGAGAAGGAGCATGCCCAGAACACTCCCAGATTGACAGATAGTTATATTGTAGAGAGATGCGACACTAATATTTACATGTGAGTATATAATTCTCCAGAACTTGCTTGTCTTTTTAATCTGATGGCTCCAAACTTTTCTTTGAAAAAAATAGAAAATGGTCCTAACAGGCAGAAGTCATGATTTATCTGTGACAGCATTTCAATCCGGAAGCATATAGGAAGTCAAGAGTGGGCAGGGACCCATCAGAGCGTGTGCCCCAAGAGAAGACGAGAGCCCAGTTAGTTAGCTCCGTCCTAGCAGGGTATCTTGGAGGAACACATTGACATCTGATTCCCATGCTTTCTGCTGTCTTTGCACCCTGCTGGGATCCATTAGCCTGCTGCTCAACATCTTTGGAGGGAGAAAAAAATATAAAGAAAGAAAGAAGAAAAAGAAAAAAAGACACCATCAAACTTTGAAGCCACTGCTGTACCAGCCTTAGGGATAAACAGAAAGCCTGATGTGACAGCATCACACTGAGCTTCTCTTTGCAATAGCGAGCTCAGTTTTTGCCCTTTGTTTTCATTCTTGACTTAATCAAACCTCAGTGTACCTAGAATTTCAATGATGCATAGAGGCATTATAAATCTTCTGTTGTTAAGGATTGAGGGATTTAATTGTTATTATGAACATAATCGCATTTGCAGCCCATCCCAAACAGGTTCTTGACTTGGAGGTGGATTTTTTCCACAGATATTTCAAAAGGGCTTGACCTGGACAGGATCTAGCTGGAACAATTCCCTGTCTAGTTCTGCAAGCGTATTGCCTCTTTATTAAAATGCCAAGGAGTTTCAACAGGCAGGGCTTCTGATGTTTTGATTACAGTAACTTTTGACCTTTTTTCTGCCTTCAGTTGTAATAGTCGTTTTGAAAAATACCTTCACCTGATGCAATTAATAAGCTCTCTGAAGGGAGAGAGAAAAGAATCTTTATAATTGAGATTGTGAAGACTGGGAATTAGAATTGGTAAATTGGAAAAGAGGATGTAAAGTGCTAAGACAATTTTTCTGGACACCAGTAGAAGTTCTTTAAACACAACTTAATATTCCCCAAATGGCTCATGCTTTGTGTCCAGTTTTTTAAAAAAGAATAAGTAATGAGCTACTGAGTCACTAGTTAGAATATAATATCATCTTCTCTTAAAAACCTACAAGGGATAGAATGTGGATCCAGAGAAGAACAATTGCATCAGATACTTTTTTTTAAAAAAGGATACCACCCAAATAGGTTTTCTATCAATGCTTTGTCTATAATATTTAGCATTCTTATGGATGAGAGGAAGAAATAGTTGGGGCTAGTTTCTTGTCTTTACAAGGAATGACATCATGTATAACTCAAGAAGCCTCAAGGAAAGCGAGGGAAATAAGTTCCTATTTTCTTTATAATTTATCTATCTGGCTCCACCTTTTCCTGGTGATGTGGGCAGGATAGGCGTGCAGGGACTGCGCTTAAACTTGACAATTAAGGTATCACAATTTTTTCTTGTTGGAACAGACCTTTGGGAGGACTGAAATATGAACAGTTCCAAATCAGAGCTATGTCTTCTCCCCAGCTGCCATCCAGGCATCGGGCGGGGGGGGGGGGGGGGGGGGGGGGGGGGCTCCCTCCCCTATCCTTGTGAACACTCTGTAAGCGTTGGGGAGAAAGGCCCAAACACACATACTGCCTGTTAGGTCTCACCGGGTTCATGGAGAGCTGGTAGTCAGGGCTCGGTGTGATGCCATGCTGGCCTCTAGGTGACCATGGGTGTGATATGCACTCCGCCCAGGGCCTGGCCACTCGCTCTGGCTGCTGAAGTCTGTGGTCCTGGTAGGAACCTCTCGTGGCAAGCCCCTAGCAGCTTTCTGGTCAGATCTAGTCACCTGCTTTTCTCGCCTGAGTGCTCAGCTCCTGTGGGCCACCGGTGAACTCCCAGCTACTTTCTCCTCACTGTGCTGTCCACACAATTTCCTTGGCACTTTCTAATAAGCCGCCTGGGTAGTGCCAACTTGTTCTAGTAAATTCTATCACTTTCCTGAATTAGACTCTGAGATTCAAGAGACAAGCCCTCCCCTGACCCCCTGCCAGGCTTCATCTCCCAAGGAACAGGGAAGGAACAAGGAACTCACTTCTCATTTTCCCTTTCTCCCCACCCTCCCTTTCTGTCTCTGTCCATTATCTCTCTCTCTTTTCTCTCTTCCCCCGTCCCCATCCCTCACCCCCACAGTGGAAGTGTTTTAATTTCCTTTTCCTTGTCTAATGGGAACTATCCTTATATGGTGTCCCCTGTGCTGTCCACACTAGAGCTTTGTGGCCAGATGTGATGATCTGACTTGGCCAGATTTGGTTCCTAATAGGTAAAGGAGAATTCTGGAATTTAGAAACCCCCTTTCTCACCATACGAAGTTGGCATTCAGGGTTATTCTCTCTCAACGCTGAATGATGACAGCTTGCTGTTTCTAACGGGATCCACCATTTGCCTGCAGGAGGGAAGCCTACTGAGTTGATGGGCGGGGAACCATAGGCGTGACGATTCAAGCAGAACAAATATACATTGGTTTAATATGTTCAAAATATTGTCCTTGTCACATACACCATTCCCAAATCTGAGTGCTGATAGTAAAACCTGTTTACTTCAACGTTTTCCATGTACTATTAGCCAGATATGAATGGAAGAGAAATGTAAACATTTGAAAGTGTCAGTTTTATGTAGTTTCTAAGCCCCTTCACTATGGTCTGTCCTCCAAACTTTTGGCAAAGTGAACTTCCTTTTAAAAAAAATTGGATCATGGGGGTGCCTGGGTGGCTCAGCCGGTTAAGCATCTGGCTCCTGATCTCAGCTCAGATCACGATCTCACAGTTTGTGAGTTTGAGCCGCACAATGGGCTCTGCGCCAACTGCACGGAGACTGCTTGGGATTCTCTCTCTCCCTCTCTCTGCGCCTCCCCTGCTCGCTTTCACACACACTCTCAAAATAAATAAAATAGATTTTATTATTTTAAAAATTTTTTATAACATTTATTCATTTTTGAGAGAGAGAGAGAGCGAGAACGAGCAGGGGAGGGGCAGAGAGAGAGGGAGACACAGAATCCAAAGCAGGCTCCGGGCTCTGAGTTGTCAGCACAGGGCCCAACATGGGGCTCAAACCCACAGACTGCAAGATCCTGAACTGAGCTGAAGTCAGATGCTTAACCCACTGAGCCACCCAGGCGCCCCTAAAATAAATTTTAAAATAAATAAATAAATATTGGACCATGGCACCCCTGATTATAAACCTCAGGTACTACCAGCATCTATAAGATCCCTTCCGGATTTCTCACTTTGGTATTTCAGGGCCACCTTCGCTGAGGCCCCCTGCCTCTTGGCTTCATCTGCTGTCACCCTACCCTCTTCCTCACGCAGGCTCCCTTTGCCCCAAAGCACAGGACTCACAGCCCTTTTGTCTCTCTTCCCTTGCCTTTGGCTACCCTTCTGCTCCTTTCTGCCTGGAAAACCTAATCCCTCCCCCACCTGGACATTTCTGCGGAGCTCTGTCTTCTCATAATCACACGTAACACTCGTATTGTGATTGGCTGGCTGGCTGGCTCCCTCCCCCCGTTACACGAGTTTCTTGGGACACCCTATTCCTGGTACCCAGCGCAGTGCCTAGCACAGAGTTTACCAGAACTGTTCCGTAAACGTTTGCGGAACAAGTGAATGAAGAAACCGAGTGAATGATGAGCGCAGCACCACAGAATCAATTATAAGCAGTGGAATGTGCGAAGGAGAGTTACAACGTCATGTTACATTATCATCCATAAATATATAAAACCTCTCATCCGAGTCTGCACCGTTCTATCCCTGCCCATAACCTGAAGTATATGGCCTATGATATCTTTTTAGAAAGTCGTTAGTTCTCATCATGGTTGAATTGGCCCTTAATTCTAACATAAAAAGGCTAGTTTATAGCCATGAATTTTTCAGGGCTTCGACTTTTTCAACTAGGAAATACGTGAAAGTTTCTCTTACCCTGCATTGGCAGAAAATATAGTCCTCTAGTTATTTTATTTTTTTGAAATGTTTATTTTGAGAGAGCGTGCACGCATGAGTCGGGGGAAGAGTCAGAGAGAGAGGAGAGAGAGAGGAAAGAGAGAGAGAATCCCAAGCAGGCTCTGTGTTGACAGCACAGATCGATGTGGAGCTCGATCCCACAAACCATGAGATCATGACCTGAGCTGAAACCAAGAGTACGATGTTTAATCAACTGAGCCACCCAGATGCCCCTAGTTATTTTAATATTCACCCTTAATAGAGCTAGCACATGTACATGGATTTCAAGAACTTATAGTGTACTTTAATGTGATTTCATGAAATTATAATAAAACATGGTAACTTTATTATGATTAAAATGTAATCTTTCTTTGACTTAGAAGAGTTTTTAGATCCTACATCTCCAAACAGTTACCACTACAAGCATCACATCATCGTGTGCTGAACAGCAGAGAGGGCTTACTGGTAGAAGAGCATTCAAGTTCATGTCACTGCTTGCATTGAGCATGACAGGTGTCAGGTAAACTCAAAACTGCCATCATGAATCCATATTAAAATGCTGGAATCTGGCAAAAAAAAAATAGATAATATATTACCTAGTAAGGCTTTTGAAGGTAGAATTTAAGATAAGATCTACTTCTCCTTATCTGGCTGGCCAGCATAAATAACTCTTTTTAAAAGTGTTTCTGTTCTGGAATCATGAAGCTGAAAATGACTTAGCCACAAGTCCACACAAGGCCTGGAATGCTGTCTTACCTTGCTTCTTAGCTCCTCTACAAAACATATTTTAAAAGCTGATTTACCTCCTTTTCATGGCTCTTTCTTCTTTGAATCTCTTCAGAAAAAGAGGAAGAGAGACAGGGAGAGAGGGAAGGAGGAAGAGAAAGAGAGAGAGAGAGAGAGAGAGAGAAAGAAAATTGCATTCTTCTACCAGGAGATGAATCAAGGCCTCTTTTAAAGATTGTTTTTTGCACTGTAAGTGCCTCTCCGAAATTTCTGCAATTTAATGTGCATTTGGAAGGTCAGCATTGCCTGAGCTCTTGGGAAGTGAGGCATGAGATAAACATAAAGCATTCTTATTATGCTATTGCCAAACAGAATCTTCTGTACTACTCTAAATGTTTCCTAAGAGAATTCAAGGAGGACTATCTGGATGCTCAGCCATCACCACTCCTATATTTAATTATCTGAGCTGCAGCCATAAAAATATTAAGTCACTCAGAGCACATTGCCTTATCTAGCAAGCAGATGGTCTATGGCAATGTGACCAGAGAGGGCCAGGCTCTCAACCTCATGTACCAACCAATATGGCGTCCCAACAGTTGACTCTGTTAGCCACGATCTAAAATGAAGTTAAAGACTTCTACCAGACTGAGCACTTGGAAAAGAAGTTCAGTATTAGAGTCCTGACAGACATGGATGGGGGTATCCTTATGCACATTTTTTCAGAAGGCAGACATTTATTGGATACTGACTGTGTTTACAAGGTGCTTTTACATACACAGTTGAATTTGATCCTAACTGTGAAAGAAGAAAAAACTTCATTCTGGATCCTATAATATCTAATGGTCTAGGTTAACATGTGAGGAAAGTGAAAGCTAGAGAAGCTAATGGACTTAATCCGAATGAAGCAGTTTTTTACAGGGTAGAGCCAGAAATTTGAGTCCAAGTCCTCTCTGCCTTCATCTATGGCTTTTTCTCACTGCACTGCTCTGAGGAGGTAAAAGGCAATTCCATTCTGCCCAGGAGTGCTCTACCTTTGTAAACTTCCCATTTACGAAATAAAACCCTGAATCCTTCATAAGGAAGGATATAGGGGCCAGAGTAGAGATTCCAGGGAGAGCAATTCCTAGAAGACCAAATGGGCTAATGGATTCTGTTTCACTGGTTACTGCAGAAAACTCTCTCAGAAGTATGTTATGTCAAGCTGTCCTTGATCTGACACTTTCACTGGCAAAGTGGGTTGACATTGCCAATAAAATGTGGCAGACTGGCCTCATTAGTTTATCTCCTCATCCTTCAGAGAATTCTATTAATATAATAATAGAGGAAATTTTTAAAGATATAAACATTCTTGGGTAATGAGAAGAGGGTGAAAAACTTTTGAGGAACATGATAGAAAAAAAACCTAGATTTCCTTGAACAGACTGTTCATGTAAGTAGGTATGTTAAGGACTCTGCTAGTGAAGACTCAGGAGGAAATAAGGAACACAGGAGAGAAAACATATTGCCTTACAGAATACTTGAATCGTCAAGAGCAGGTTGTTAGTAGAAATAAGGACCTCACACTCTCTTCTTCCTGTGATGCCCCTCTACACTATTATCCACACATAAACACAAATTTACCCAGAGATTCTAGAGTATTGTGATGTGGTCACTTAATGTGAGGTTCATTCCAACCGTAATTTTCATGCCATCCTTTGAAACAGCAGCCTAGAATTCCAATCAATTGACTTGTCATAATTTATTCAGTCATTACCTAATTTTTTTCTTTTTTCTAAAAGAGATAATTCTGAAATGAGCACCTTTGTTCAATATTTTATTTGATACTACTAAGTGGGATTAGAAATAATGAAGTTGTACTTCTTTAAAAAAAAAAATTCCCAAGGACAACAGAATGTGAGAGGAAATAAGATCTCTTCAAATATCGAAAGCTGGAAAGGCAGTAACATCCCAGAATGTCTGCAGACAGAAGTGAGCTGATCTGTCTTTCAGAAGAAGCTCCTGAGAGGCTCAGGACTCAAAGGGGCCAAGTAAAGTCAAGAGAAGATACATTAGTTTCCTAGTGTTGTCTAACAAAGTATAACGAATTGGGGGGCGTCCAACAACAGTAAATCTCACAGTTCTGAAAGTGAGAAGTCCGAAATCAAGGTGTGGCAGGGTTGATTCCTTCTGGAGGCTCTGAGAGAAAATCTGTTCCATGCCTCTCTCCTAGCTTCTGGTGGTTGCCAGAAATCCTTGGCATTCCTTAGCTTCTGAATACATCACTCCAGTTTCTGCCTCTGTCTTCACGTGACATTCTCCTGTGTCTCCGTGTCCCTGTGTCTTCACGTGACATTCTCCTGTGTCTCCGTGTCCCTGTGTCTTCACGTGACCTTCTGAAAGGACACCAGCCATTGGATTTAGAGCTCATCCAATCCAATATAACTTCATCTTAACTTGATTCCATCTGTGAAGACTTTATTTCCAAAAAAGGTCACATCTCCAGGTACCAGAGTGTCTTTTAGGGGGATACAATCTGATCCACAGCAGTGAGGTTGAGGCATGAGCCTAGAAATAAGCAGAAAGGTTAAAAGTTGGCAAATGGAGTCTCAGGAACCTCTCACTACCTTCACAGCCAGGTAAACCACCCATGCAACCGCTGTCAAGTCAGGAGGCCAGAGAGCTCTTCCCACAGAGCCCTCATTTGGAGAATTCGTGGCTCAAATTAAAAGCCTATTGAATGACTGGCTGGACCCCATCCCCCTGTACCCAGGACACCAGCGGCCAGACATGTCCAGAAGCAGCAAAGTAGGATTCCTTTTTAGGGAAACGGTGGCCTCAGAGAAAAGATCCTCATGTACTTGCACCTAGGATGCTCTCAGTGAAAGAGTCAACTCCCCCCATACGATGCCCTTCAAATGAAGCCCACCGGTCAGCGACAGCCTCTCCTGCCTCTCCTCCCCACTGGGCACAATGCCGTGGATGGTCTCAGTGCCTTGCTCTGAAGTATGCAAACAGGTAAGGGCCACAGTACGTTTCAGGAAAGCCTCCACTGTGATGGAATGGAAGCAAATCAAGAAACACAAAGGCAAAAAGGAATTCAGAATAAACAGTAAATACAAAAAAAAAAAAAAGCCAACTTCAAAAAACCCTAATATCTCAATAAGACAAGAAATATGTTCTAAAACGAGACCAAATGTGGGGTTATTATTTTCCAGTTGCCACATCATGATTTTTCTCCCTCCCCTGGACCCTCTACTAAGAAGGGTTCTCCTAACTGTCCCCACTGCCAGCTGCCACCACTCAGACCTTGTCAGGCTCAGCAGCCGCTCTCCCGCTTCACCCCCTCGGTCCGATGTTCCAAATAAACACTGGAGTTACCTTCCTAAAGCAGCTTTGGCTGTGGGTCCTTCAGACCCTCTCTCCCCATCACTGGAGGAAAAACTCTAAGCTGGTACCTTTGACCTCCCTGTGCTCTGGATGTAACTGGCCACCAGCCATTTCCCAAAGTGCTTCTCCACTGACGTTACACATGCGCGCGCGCACGTGCATGCACGCTCGCACCCTGTGCCTTTGCTCACACAGCTATCACTGCCACATGTACCTACCTTTCCGTCTTCTCCCCCAGAAAACCCTACTGTTACTTTAGGAAGCTGCTTGGATGACAGGCTCCCGGTAAACCCCTCTTTACTCCCAGGAGGTAGATACCGCAGCTCCGGAGGACCCTTTGCATTTTCCTTTATTGGCACATTAGACTTACTTGCGTTCATTGTCTCTGTTACTCAGCAGTCGTGCCCAGCGCATGTTCAGTGCCACCCACCTCCGCTCTGGTGCAAGCTGTTACTCAGCTGCTTGGAGCCCCCACGGGTCGGCCTGAGCAACACATCCAGGGTACGGGGAAATGGGAAAGAGTGGGTTCCGCTAGGAAGATCTTGCGTTCCCTCCGCATCTGGTGCTTTCGGCGTGCCCTGAAATAACCCGCCATTCCGGAGTTGCCCTGTGGCGGGTGTTAGCATTTCTGTCTTTATTTCACGCCTGAGAAACTAGGGAGGTTATACTTGCTGTTCGCAATCGCCCCAGTGAATTAGGGGGAGTTTCAGCGTATGAGCGGCTGCCTCCTACAAGCAAAGGGAGGGATAAACTATAGAACCATAAAATAATGGAAAAGGAAGAGTAATTCTCCACGTCCTTGACTTAATACGTCGTCTGTAATCTTAGTGCTACAGATGCCCTGACCAGCCAAAAACTAAACAGGAAAGGAGAAAGAGCCACAGAGACCTACAGAGAAGTAAGAGACGGAGGGAAACAGAAATGAGACCTAAGACCAGGCAGGAGATGCTGAGTGTTTTTATAACCATCCTCTTTCAAATCTGCCCTCTACACTCATAAAACCTAAAGCTTGCTATCCTCAGACTTCTTTTTATGGTGATCTCCACAGGTTTGTAGGTTTGACTGAGAGTAACTCCACTCTCTACTTTTTAAACGTCTTTGGCCTTGCAAAGTAACTCTCTTCTTGGAGCAAAGGGAATTGGTGATAGTTAACATCACCCTTTCCAAGAGTCCGAACCAAAGGAGCTGAGGCATGTGGAAATGCTTTGGGAAGAGTAAACATCAAACGTTAAAGCACTCCATACATTGTTACTGCCATTAATATCACCTCTAAGCTTCAGTGGCCTGTGTTGTAAATTTGGATGATAACAGCCAAACTGCCTAGCTCACTAACAACATTCCTGAGCACTTACTGTGTGCCAGGCACCAGACTTTCCCAGCATCACCTGATTTAATCCTCTTAGCGATATCAAGCCAGATATTACTATTGTCCTCTTTTCAGATGTGAAAGCTGAGGCTGGAGAAAAGACACAGATATTAAGTGACAGAGCTTAGATTCTTTCTGCTTCCAAATCTGGGTTCCCGCTCGCTGCCCCTGAGGAGTGTGTGTGCGAGCCTTAACATTACACAAACCTCACGTCCTTAGTGGGTCTACCTTACCTACACAGAAAGGAGATGCTGTTGTGATCCGAAGACACTTGACTAGAAGTGAGCTTGCAGATCATCTACAGGTCGGGAAGGTGAAACCCTGAAAGGTCCCTTGTGACCCAACTTAACAGTGGCAAAGCTGGTTTAGACTTTTCCCTTCGGTTATGGTTTGTCCAATACACCCTGCCATCTATGGGGAAAACTGGAAACATATTATCTCAAAGTTCTCAAAGCTATCCTGAGTAGTGATGCAGATTGCAAACAAGCAGAAAGCAGATCAAACCAGGGAGTTTGTTTGGAAGGACAGCATGGTGAAGCAAGATGCCTGGGAGAACGGGGGAAATGGAATGAAAAGTCAGCAAACAAGGTAGAAAAGACAGCCCTGAGAGGGCCTGAGAAACTGAACAGAAAATCTGAAGGAAGATAAATGGATAATTTAACAGCCATTCAGTTTTTAAGAAAGACAAAGAACAAGCTACATTGCATCAGAAAAGGCCTAGAAATGATGATGGATGGGGCCCTTCAAATGAGTGGCGAACACAACAGAATCACAGTTGCCTGGACAATTCCCAGCTGAGGGCAAATTTGAGCAACTAAATAAGGATATGAGACTGATACGGATTGAAGAGTTTTTCAAAATCTATTTAATGGCCTGGCAGGGGACATTGATCGCTTCTCAGAGGAAATGTTTGGGATCAATGAGGTAGTCGGCCCTTATCTGTGATGTGGACTGGTGAGTGGGGTGGGGGAGGGGTTATCACACTGTCAAATAATAGACACATGACACTAGGGTGACGTATAATTAAGGTACTGAAATAATTTCTGAAGTGTGGTGGTGAAACACTGAATTATTTTGATCTTCATGTAAGCATTTCTCTTTTTTATCTTTGTACTTATAGGCCTTCTTTCACCATTAACCATCAGGTGGATGACCTGTTATTTAATAATTCTAACACATGATCAAAGGTTGCTGCTCCCTTTATCGGTTCATGATAAAATTTTTGAATAAAATATTTTACTGCTGAAGAGTTTATACACATCCAGTGAACAGAATTCAAAAGGCACAGACGTATTAGAGAAAAGTGATCCTTCCTCACACTTCTGTCTCCCAGTCACCTCCCTCAGGGCCACCACCTTTAACCAACTTTCCCGTATATGCATCTAAAGACAATCTGTAGGAAAGCATAAGTACAGTGGGCTTTACACTGATTTTATACGTAATGCTCATACACTGTGCTTTCTAATACAGTATGTATGCACACACACTCTGCTCATATATATGTATATACATGTGTGTGTACATGTGTATATATGCATGTGTACATATATGAGCATAAGTATGTCTTGCTCCATATCTCGTTTTTCACACTTAATATATTTTTGAGATTTTCCTTTTCAGTGCCCACACAGCAGCTGCCTCCATCTTTTTGATGGTCACAGAGTATTAGGTTTTAAAGATGGAGAATAAAATATTTGGCCAATAATTACTTAATTATTTAAGGACACTGATGTCATTCCTAATAGTTTCTAATAGTTCATTGTGCAATAAATATCCTTGTGAATGCAACATCTTCACACTTTATTTGTAGGATACATACTCAGAAGTAGAATTACTGGCCATTTGGTATACAGGCATTTGAAATTTTGATAGATGCTGCCAACTTTTCCTCTGGAGAGTGTAAACAAACCAATTTATATTCCCACCACCAATATGTGAGATGCCTCTCTCTCCACACCCTTACCAATACACTGTGTTTTCAAACTTCTGGAATTTTGCCAATTTGATACTGTAAATCCTATCTTATTGTAGTTTTTATTTGCATTTTCTGCCTCATAAATGAGTCTCATCATATCTTTAGTATAGACTTACTTAGGAGCCATTTGTATTTTTTTCTGTAATCTCTTCATATTTTTCTGTTTTCTTGTAAGCTGATGGTCATTTCTTTTTCATTTGTAAGGGTTCACTATGTATTAGAGAAATATACCTTTATCTGTAGCCAAAGTGGCAAATATTTTCCCCAGGTTGTCATTTACGTTTTCACTTTATTTATGCGATAAAGAAATACATTGATTTTGTGCAGCCACATTCATGAATCTTTTCTTTTATGGCTTCTGGATTTTATGTCTTATGTAGCATTATTTTCTCACTGTAAAATGAGAAAATTTAAAAACTTTTCTCAGGCCGTCTTTTAGTATTTTATGTATGTTTTATGTGTGTCTGTGTGTGTGTGTGTGTGTGTGTGTACTTGTGTGTGTGTGTCTATATATATATATATTTGTATCCCTGATTCATCTGGTTGTATTTTATTTTGTTGGATGTAAAGTTTGAGCTCAGGATCCAACTTTAGGTTTTCAGATGGCCCCCCAGTTTTCCCATCAGCTTTGACTAGACTTTTTCCTTAGGATTTGAAAGGTCACCTACGGGTACCTGGGTGGCTCAGTCAGCTAAGCCTCTGACTTTGGCTTAGGTCATGATCTCACTGCCTGTGAGTTCGAGTCCCACATCGGGTTCTCTGCTCTCAGCCTGGAGCCTGCTTCAGTTCCTGTCTCCCTCTCTCTCTGCCCCTCCCCAGCTCGTGCTTTCTCTTTGTCTCAAAGATAAAGAAAAACATCAATAAAAATAATAATAAAAGGTCACCTCTATCATATACTAAATTCCTTTGAATTTAATTCTATTCTTAGTCTTTCCATTCTGTTCTATCAATCTGTCACCTAGTCATACTACTTTAATTAAATGTTTTAATGATAAGCCGAGTGTCACCTTCAGCATTAATCTTTCAGTATTTTCTAAGCATTTTTATTTATCTTTCCATAGAAGCTTCAGAATTTAGTTCAAAAACAAATTTAGTTTGTCTTTTTATTTGGGATGCTTATTTAATTCTATTTATTTTTAATTTATTTTTAATGTTTATTTATTTTGAGAGAGAGACAGAGAACAAGCAGGGGAAGGGCAGAGAGAGAGGGAGACACAGAATCTGAAGCAGGCTCTAGGCTCTGAGCTGTCAGCACAGAGCCCGATGTGGGGCTCGAACTCACGAGCTATGAGATCATGACCTAAGCCGAATCGGACGTGTTAATCAACTGAGCCACCCAGATGCCCCTGGGATGCTTATTTAATTTTAAATGCTCAATGTTTGAAAGGTAGATTACTATAAAACTCACTAACATTGAAAAGATAAAAAATTGTTGCTCATTAGAAAGTTTCTATTTATAAAATTCTAATGTTCCCATCCTTAAACTGTACCTTAATAATGTAATAAAAAATATTCAGGGTTTTGGTCCTGCCATCCCCACACATACAGACTTTTTCCATATGTTAGCTTTTTGGAAACTTAGCAATGTAATTAAAGAAGAGCCACAATAACATACCCTCAACCAGGCCTTTAAGTGGACAGATTGGCCTCTTTCTTTGGACAAGGAGAAGGCCAGCTAGTGAAACACCATCCTCCTCCTACACTCAGTGGTGTGTGTAAAATACTCCTTTCCTTGTCTTCCTATTCTTTTTCTCCAAAAATCTCACTTTCTTTATTATCTTACAAAATTAAGAAAAAGAAGATTCTCTTACTATATGGAGAGAGACCACCAAAGTAATAGAGGATTTTTGTTCCAAAGATCTTGCATTTCTCACGGATGCTGTGGATCCGGTCCTCTGTAGATCTAGGACACTGGGGTGCACAGGCTTTGAGAGCTCCTGCCTGTCTCAAACCTGAGTTTATGTGGTACTGGGCATGAGAACCACCTTTAAAGCCTCACAAGAAATGTTCCATATTCATCTGCATGATGCTCACTAAGCAGTTCATCAGTACTGATAATTAGTGTTTTGAATCTTTTAAGACTCCTAAATATAAGCTAAAAAATAGAAGAGCAAATATTACTAGAGTATTCTAGAATCCATTCTTGAAGGCCCCATAGTACCTTTCTCAGAACACCATTCACACCAAGGGCATGGAACTGCAATTCTGTATTTGTACAACCCTCTCCCACGCAGGCACCCCATCCATTCTGTTTGGAGAACTCTGGGACTCAAGGTACATGAGAAGCCTACACAAAATGTGTAGTAAACAAATGCTTGTAGCTCAAGAAACTAAAAATGTTTAAATGATCTTTCTTACACATTGAACTTGGCAAAAAAAAAAATTAATAGACTTTATATATTTCTGTAAAATCTCAGGTGGCATGGTTTTACCAGAAAATATTCTGGTGCCTGGAGAGGTGGATTGTTACCATGTGGCTGTGTTTTAGTTACACGTTCCAACCACCTCTTATATGAAGCCCCATTCATCAAAGGCTGTGGCTTCTGGGTCAGCAGCTGTTCCTTCCAAGTCAGATGTTGCCTACATAGTGAACATGATTGATTAGCTACCAATGTGCTCTGAAAACTCAACCAACAGGATAACCTAGGACAGTATCCTAGAGGGGCTCATTATAACAGAAGAGACGGGTTCTCCTTGTCCCATTTACGCAAGCTGTCTTTGAGCCTGCCTGTTATTTACTACTTAAAACCCTTGTTTTATTTTCCCAGGGCAGGGCAGAGTAGATGAGTCACAGATAAAAGATTCACTGTCTACACTTAATGTTTGGGAGGTGGTGTTTCTTCATTCCCCAGTGAAGCTGTCTCCCTCCTGTGGATTGGTCCTGAGACAGTGTCCCGAACACCAGAACAAGAGTCACTCCACTCTCCTGACACTGCAGTTAGGTGAAAGAGACACTTGTCAATACCAGCGTCCCAGTGAGGTCCCTCATGGGAAGATACCGTGGACTTTGTCCTCAGGCAGGCCACCACTGACATCCCAGCTCTGCTGTATTTTCACCATGTACACTTTGGCTCCTTTAATTTAATTTCCCCAGTCAAAGGTTCCTCATCTGTCAAAACAGGATCCACAACACCAATCTCACAGTGCTGTTGTGACATTTAATCAGCCCACGTATGGGGAAGTCCTCGTGTGGAGCCTGGAGCATGGGACACATTCAGTACCCAGGGGTTTGTTCATTTTGGCAAGATGGTCTTACTGTCTGTCCCAGCAGGCAGATGGACAGCACACAGAATAGATTCATCCCGCAGACATGTTTCATTGAGTTGAACACTGTTTTTAAAACTATAAAATATTGGGGTGCCTGGGTGGCTCAGTCGGTTAAGCATCCGACTTAGACTCAGGTCATGATCTTGTGGTTCGTGGGTTTGAGCCCTGCGTTGGGCTCTGTGCTGACAGCTCAGGGCCTGGAGCCTGCTTCTGGTTCTGTGTCTCCCTCTCTCTCTGCCCCTCCCCCACTTGCACTCTGTCTGTCTGTCTCTCTCTCTCTCTCAAAAATAAACAAATGTAAAAAAATTTTAAAAAAACTGTAAAACATCCCATTTGCCATTGGCCTCACCCTCCAAACTGTCTCGTGAAGCCCATTTCTCTCATTAACGGTCCTGGCCTGGCCCTGTAGATGTTTAAGACTCTTGCCCTATATAATGGAAATAACAATGCTGTTAGTCCAAGGAGACTAAAATTCCTGCCTCATTAATTCAGAATGTTAATGTCATTTGTAAATATCATTTTCCACAAAGGAATCCCTTGAGCATATAAGTAAAATAAGCAAAACAAGTAACCTAAGAGGTCAGGAAGGAAACGACAGAAAAGGGAAGAAAAGAGAGAGAGAAAATTGCATCACGCATTTTTGCATTGTCATTTTTACAGGTACCTGCCTCACACCTTGGAAAGAAAAGGATCTCTTTCTAAGTTATTACTAGTACTGTAATTAGCTCTCAGGATATTAGACGTCAATGCTACAAACATCAGTGTTATCACTTGGCCAGACTGTGCCCTTAGGATTCTGATTACAGATCTGAATCATTCTTACATTGGATTCTAATGAGCTCGCATGCCCTCATACTAAGCATTACCTCTGTGGGTCTATCATCTTTACTGCTGTTCGGGTAACTGCCTCACATTATTTAGGTTTTAAGATCTCAAATATCACTAAAAATTTTTCAGAAAGATCTGACAATATTTTTTGGCATTTGCAAAATTTGGACACAGCCAATCTGTTACTGCTGAATAATAACAGATCTACAGAGTAGGTATCACATATATAGAAAAAATTTTTCCAAATGGAAAAAACATCTCACCGAACATGACAAACATGGAGTAATATTGAACTTCCATTAAGGAGGGAGTAACAGCTAGTTGCTGTTTGTCCTTTCTGTCAGAGCTTACCTGGTCCACAGGGAAAATGCAGGCTGTCTGAATGCCGCCTCCCAATTCCTTTGAGTATTCCTTCCTTGGAAGCTGAAATTCCATAGGCCTGCTGACTTTGCCACCAGAGAGAGTTGGCATCTACTGTTAGCATTTTCTGAGTCTCCATAACATGGGAGGCTAAGAATGACCAACCTTTTAAAGAGTCTCTTTGGCAGGCTCTGGGCGTTCAAAGAGAATGGAGATGACTGCTAGCTGATCTCTGGCCCTCATTAATTTGGGTAAAGAGTACTGCCCAGTGAGTGTCAGCAGCAACTTTGTGTGCCGAGGAAGCTGAGACTTCCTTATGCCAGCCACCAGTTCAAAGTCTGATAGGGGGTTTCAATCTCAGGTTATTTCTGGGGGCAAAAGTCATAAGGCTAGAGCCCTTTGAAGACCATTGCATTCTAGCCTGGAAGAACCCAGTAGGACACAGTGCCTGGCATAGGTATGTGTATAACATATGTACATGGTTATTATTAACTTTCTGACTTGAGCAAATTACACACTAAAGATTTATTTTAAAGCTGGTATCATTTTTTTTAATGTTTATTTATTTTTGAGAGAAAGAGAGAGACAGAGCATGAGAGGGTGGGGGGAGCCAGAGAGAGAGGGAGGCACAGAATCTGAAACAGGCTCCAGGCTCTGAGCTGTCAGCACAGAGCCCAATGCGGGGCTCGAACTCACAAACCGTGAGATCATGACCTGAGCCGAAGTCGGTCGATTAACCTACTGAGCCACCCAGGCGCCCCTAAAGCTGGTGTCTTTAATGTGAAGGTTTAAAAACATTTATTCAAAGTATTCCTGGCTTGCTTCTGTGTTCACCATCATTGTTTGATTATTTGTTTTTCAAAGCAAGTTTTAAAAACTGCTGGAAGCCTCCTTTGGCAGTTAATACATTATCTTAAGCAATTTAATGCAAATTAATTTTTACACAACCTTGAGTTTCAGAGGCCATTGAACTGGGGAGGGAAGGAGTGGGGTTTAGGAGGAATCTGTTTGCTGCCTCCCATCTGGACCCCACAGCCAGCTCCATCTGCTCTCACATGTAGTAACTAACACTTCGGCGACTCCCCTGCCAAACATACCATGCGGAGTTCGGCTTATGATTTTCTACTCAGGAAAACGTTAAAATGCATAGAAAGATGTGAACTGCAGGTTTCCTAGAAAACTTGATGGGCTTACTTTGGCATTTCAAAACTCTGCTTTCGTAGTATAACCCAAGCTTTTCCTTGGGTTTTCTGAGGTGTTTTTTTTTTTCTCTCTCTCTCTCTCTCTTCTGTTTTGTTCCTAGATTTTATTCTCTTCTAATACCATAATTCTCTTTTTAGGTAGGGTCCTTCCAGCACAGTCAAATCAAATGGAAGCCACTGAAAGGCTCAGGGTAGAGAGTGATGAGCTGGGATCTGTGGCTACAATGTGGGCAGTTAATTGGACAGGAGGAAGGGAAGGGCAGGCAGCCAGGTTAGAGCCGTTGAGAAGATGATGGTGATCTAAACCAGGGTTGTAGACATGGCAAGAGACTGACACACGACGCTTTGGGCACAGGGTTGACAGGACTCGGTGACCATTTGGATGTGGGGGGGAAGAGGGAGATGTCATGGATGACCCATAGATTTCCATCTTGAGCAGTTAGGTGGAGGTGACGATGCTCAGCTCTCTGACACAGTAAACCGAACAGCAAAGGAAGGTTTGGAGGAAGGCGATGAGTTCAGTTCTGGACAAAGAGTTCACTGCCTCTGACCCTTGCAACATGATAGAAGAGTAGGAGGCTGGCAAAGCCAAACACGATTCTTAGCCAACTGCCGCAGTACAGCCTGACATGTAAAATTCAGGAATGTGTCAGGTTAAATCATGAATAATCTTAACCTTTGGGGGCCCAGAAAGGTAGTGGCTGAACAATTGAAGAGTGTGGATTTGCTCCCACAATTGGCCACTTCTTTCCGAAGTCACATACCTTAAGGAGAAGCCTCCTTTGTTCCTCCTGAGACGCTCTTTGCACGTGTGACCATCCAGGCACATGAATTCAAGGGAATCTCAGGGCCTGCCACCACTTGCGTGCTCTCTTGCCCTTCCTGTTGAGAAGGTCTGAGCATGATGACACCAGCTGGTCATATCACCAGTGGTTTTCCATTTCAAAACACCAGCCCCAAATGGGCTTTTGGACATTTTCACTCAGAAAGTAAATAATCATGGTAGTAAAGTGATCATATCTTCATGACAGGGATATCACCTCAGAGAGTCAAGATGGGCTCCAAGTCTAATTTTATATTTTATGAAAAATTGATATTAAAAAAATCCTTTGAACTCATTGTTTTCTACCATGTATTGTACTCCTTAGTTTCTGAATATTTCTCTTGGGTAAGGTGGAGATGGGGGAAGGCAGAAAATACTAACTCTTGGTGCCAGCACTCTGAATATATACAATTCGACCACAGGACGTGAAAACATCTCTCTTTGGCCTTTCAAAAAAAAAAAAATGAAGCGTCAGCTCAGGTAACTCCCTCAAAGTTTTGAAAAGGTACTAATGACATAGTTGGACATTTTCAAATTCAAAGACAAATGTGGTTTTAATTTGCTGGTGTTCCTTTATGTTCCCCGCCCCCTTCCAGCAACAGAGTATAGGAGTAGTGACCTGTTCTAAGAATGTGGCTTTCTCTTTGTTTATTCCCTTGTCCCCCATGTGCCCCATCTATCCAGCAGTTGGGTTCTAAGAAGGGATTGTGGTCAAGAATAAGCACACACTGGGCCAGATGATAGCGGACATGGATCATGATGGCTGAGGGAAAACAGGGCCAGAATCTGACTCCCAGCAGCTTGGCAAGCTGATAAAAACATGGTCCCAGGAATAATGGTAATAAGAGAAAATACTATATTCATTTCCCAAGAGGGTCATTCTGGGTTTGTTTTTACAGCAGGATTCTGTAGCAGGTCAGAATGTCCTGACCCTGCTCTCAGCCACTGGCCGCTCTCCTAGACTCACCCCTTCTTCCTGCCACTGCTCTGTGGGCAGAGAGGGAAGACTCTTGTTCCCTGGAGTCACTGTGGTAGGAACTAGAGTTACAAAGATAAAAGGCCTTATTTCCACTCTCCATGGGAGGTCATGGGAGAGTACTCAAAACAGCTATTTAAAACCAGTGATAAGGGACTTCCACTGCTGGCCATGATAGAGTGACAGGGGGGAAACCATGGAGCAGATTAAGTTCTACAGACAGTGGAAACAGGCAGCATGCAGCACAATATGGAGATTCCTGAGAGAGGGGAACGAATGGAGTGAGCCCTACGATGATCTTAGCTTACTCCTTACTACTGGAGACAGCTTCCAGGCGACAGCACAGGGAGAGAATCCCAGCCAGGGCCCAGTGGGCTCACGGAGTTGAGGAGGCAGAGCCAGGGGCCTGTGGAGCCCCAGGGGCTGGAGTTCCCAGGGAAGAGGACAAGAGAAGAGATAGTCACATGAGAGAGAGTTCCAGAGATCTGCAGAGCACCCCTATGAGTCTTCAGCGCTGTTCACTACATGCATGCGGGGAAACTGCTGAGGCTGAGGAAAGAACAGCAAAAGGGAGCAAGTGGAATAATCCTCAGAGCTCCCACAGGCTGGGGAATCGTCCATGCTCCCCCGGGCAGAATATTAAAGAAAAACGTTGAAATATATGAGGTACTGGGTCCGATTCTCAGAAGGTTATTGTCTCAGTAGTGGACCCAAATTAACCCGACTAAAGGCTGCTCTGGACCTACCTAGCAAAGCTTAAAAGCAAACCTCAGAGGACCAAATAATTTCCAAGTAACCTAACTGCATTCCAGAACAAAACTGAAAAATGTTTAAAGAAATGCAAACATAAATAAATAGATAAGCAAATAAAAATCCATCACCCAACAACATAAAATTCACCATGCCTAATATCCAATCAAGATTACCAGGCATGCAAAGAAGCAAGAAAACTTGGCCTGTAATAATGAGAAAAACCAATCCATACAGACTCAGAAATGATACAGATCATAGAATTGATAGAGAAGGACATTAAGACACTTATTATGTTTTATATGTTCAAAGGGTAGAGGAAAGACCAAGCATGATAATCACAGTCATGGAAGATATAAAAAATGCCCAACTCAAACTTCTGGAAATGAAAACTACAGTTTTTCAGAGGAAAACTGCAAGAAATGGGATTCACAGCAGATTAAGTTCTGCAGAAGAAACACTCAGTGTCATAACAATAGAAAATTAGAATTTGGTCCCTCTCCTCTCTATACTCCAGGTACTAATTTCTACACAGTACCCTTGTGCTCACTCAAGCATCATAATAATGTTCCACAAAATTTTGACTTCACTCTGTCTCTGAAAGAAACATCTGAAATGATAGGAAAATCAACTTAATTATACACATACACACATATACATTATACATATGTATAAAGTATCATATGTATACATATATACATATGCATATGTATATATTTTTTATATGTGCTTACATATACATAAAGTGTTTCGCTTTTAATGTTTATTTATTTTGAGAGAGAGAGTGCCTGTGCACACATTGGGAAGGGGCAGAGAGAGAAAGAGAGAGAGAGAATCCCAAGCAGGCTCCACACTGTTGGCACAGAGCCCAACGTGGGGCTCAAACTCAGAGAGTGCAAGATCTTGACCTGAGCCGAAATCAAGAGTTGGATGCAACTGACCCACTCAGGCAACCACATAAAACATTTCTTTTCCTTTTTTTTTTCTTTTTTTTTTTTTTTGTTCAAGTTAGTTAACATACAGTGTAGTCTTAGCTTCAGGAGTAGAACCCAGTGATTCATCTCTTATATATGACACCCAGTGCTCATCCTGAAAAGTGTCCTCCTTAATGCCCCATCCCACCACCCACCTCTCCTCCAGCAACTCTCAGTTTGTTCTCTGTATTTAAGAATCTCTTATGTTTTGCCTCCCTCTCTGTTTGTAACTTATTCTTCCCTTCCCCTATGTTCATCTGTTGAGTTTCTCAAATTTGACATGAGTATTGTCTTTCTCTGCCTGACTTATTTCCCATAGCATAATACCCTCCAGTACCTCCACATTATTACAAATGGCAAGATTTCATTTTTTCATCACAGAGTAGTATTCCTGTGTGTGTGTGTGTGTGTGTGTGTGTGTACCACATCTTCTTAATCCATTCATCAGTTGATGGATATTTGGGCTCTTTCCACAATTTGGCTATTGTTGATAGTGCTGCTACAAACATTGGGGTGGGGTGTGTATGCCCCTCCAAGTCAGCATTCAAATCAGCATTGTTATATCCTTTGGATAAATTCCTCATAATGTAATTGCTGGGTCATAGGATAGTTCTATTTTTAATTTTTTGAGGAACCTCCATACAGTTTTCCAGAGTGGCTGCACCAGCTTGCATTCCCACCAACACTGCAAAAAGGTTCCCCTTTCTCCACATCCTCGCCAACATCTGTTGTGGCCTGAGTTGTTAATGTTAGCCATTCTGACAGGTGTGAGGTGGTATCTCATTGTGGTTTTGATTTGTATTTCCCTGATGATGAGTGATGTTGAGCATCTTTTCATGTGTCTGTTTGCCATCTGGATATTTTCTTTAAAAAATGTCATGTCTTCTGCCCATTTCTTCACTGGATTATTTGGTTTTTTGGGTGTTGAGTTTGATAAGTTCTTTATAGATTTTGGATACTAACCCTTTATCTGATATGCCGTTTGCAAATATCTTCTTCCATTCTGTCAGTTGCATTTTAGTTTTGTTGATTGTTTCCTATGCTGTGCAGAAGCTTTTTATCTTGATGAGGTCCCAATAGTTCAGTTTTGCTTTTGTTTCCCTTGCCTCCGGAGACATGTCAAGTAAGAAGTTGCTGCAGCTGAGGTCAAAAGTTGCTGCCTGTTTTCTCCTGTAGGATTTTGATGGTTTCCTGTCTCACATTTACATCTTTCATCCATCTTTAATTTCTTTTTGTGTATGGTGTAAGAAAGTGGTCCAGTTTCATTCTTCTGCATGTTGCTGTCCAGTTCTCCCAGCACCATTTGCTAAAGTGACTGTCTTTTTTTCCATTGGATACTCTTTCCTGCTTTGTCAAAGATAAGTCGGCCATATATTTATGGGTCCATTTCTGGGTTCTCTATTCTATTCCATTGATCTATGTGCCTTTTTTTGTGCCAATACCATACTGTCTTGATGATTACAGCTTTGTAGTACAGGCTAAAGTCTGGGATTGTGATGCCTCCAGCTTTGGTTTTTTCTTTTTTAATGTTTATTTTTGAGAGAGAGAGACAGAGCATGAGTGGGGGAGGAGCTGAGAGAGAGGGAGACACAGAATCTGAAGCAGTCTCCAGGCTCTGAGCTGTCAGCACAGAACCCAACATGGGGCTCAAACTCATGGAGTGCGCGAGATCATGACCTAAGCCGAAGTCGGACGCTTAACCAACTGAGCTACCCAGATGCCCCATTGGTTTTCTTTTTCAACATTACTTTGGTTACCCAGGGGCTTTTGTAGTTTCATACAAATTTTAGGATTGTTTATTCTAGCTCTGAGAAGAATGCTGGTGTTAGTTTGATAGTGTTTGCATTGAATGTGTAGATTGCTTTGGGTATTATCAACATTTTGACAATATTTGTTCTTCCAATCCATGAGCATAGAATGTTTTCCCATTTCTTTGTGGCTTCTTCAATTTCTTTCATAAACTCTCTATAGTTTTCAGCATACAGATCTTTTATGTCTTTGGTTAGGTTTATTCCTAGGTATTTTATGGGTTTGGGTGCAATTATAAATAGGATTGATCCCTTGCTTTCTTTTTCTGCTGACTCATTATCAGTGTATAGAAATACACCCAATGCCTGTATATTGATTTTATATCCTGTGACTTTGCTGAATTCGTTTATCAGCTCGAGCGGTTTTTTGGTGGAGTCTGTTGGGTTTTCCATGTAGAGTATCATGTCATCTGTGAGGAGTGAAAGTTTGACTATTTCTTTGCTAATTTGGATGCCTTTCATTTCATTTGCTTGTCTGCTGAGGCTAAGACTTCCAACACTATGTAGACAACTGTGGTGAGAGTGGACATCTCTGTCGTGTTCCTGACCTTACGGGAAAATTCTTCATTTTTCCCCATTGAGGATGATACTAGCTGTGGGCCTTTCATATATGGCTTCCACATAAAATGGTTCTTGAAGGATACACTAAGTTTGGTTGTCTCTAGGGAAAGAAACTAAATGTCTGGGGACAGGGGATGAAGGGATATTTTACACTGTACCTTTTGTACCGTTTGTATCCATTGGACTATGTGAACATATCACTTACTCAAAACATAAATAAAATGTGGAATAAACCCTACATGCTGGGCACCCTACGTGAGTGTGAATGGAATCATGAAGAAAGTGGGGTCCCTCAGCCACTTAGGTGACTAGATGCCCAGGGCTGTCCCAGAGCAGGTAAGTAAGTACCCAAGGTGTCTGTGGTGGGCCAGGCAGATTGGACGTGAGTTTGGGAGCCCCCGTGATAGCCATATAGTTGCCCCAAGGATAATAAGCAGCACATCCCAAGTTGGGTTTTTAGGGCAGTCTCAACGCTGACCTACACTTGGAGCAGCACATGAGTCATCAGTCCTACCCTGCTCAAGTACATTCTGGCTTCAAGGACCATTAGGTAGAAGTTACAGGGATATAGATTTCACTTCAATATAAGAACAACATTCCAAAATCAGAACAACCTGGGAGGTAGTTCACTGCCTGTGGGCATGTTTAAACACTGCAATGGTCACACTGCAGGGATGCCACAGGAGAGATTCAGCATCCGCGGCTGATGGCACCATGTACATCTACATAACTAACGTACATAACCTTTCTAGTTGCTCTGCATGTATATGGAGACTGAGCAGACAGGTGATAAGTGTCCCCTTTCTCTTTTGCTAAGTGATGAGGAAGTCAAACAAGACAGATGTTAGCATTTGCACAGAACTCATCAGGTGTCACTTGCTGATGAGAAGTTTGTAGGAATATCCATATCTTTCTAAATAGTGGGAGCAATTATCTTACTGATGGCACAGGATGGGATTTTTGCTACTTTTGCCTAGACCCAGCACCTGCCAGAGGAAAATGATATTCTAGTATAGCAATTCTGTATTTAATTAAAGAGAATATGAAATAAAGGGAAGGAAGAATTCTGAGAAATATGTACCTCCCCAAAAGTTTGGAGTTTTTTGTTTTGTTTTGTTTTGTTTTGTTTTGTTTTTATTCACCACAAAGGAAGCAAGAGGGAGAACAAAGAGCTAGATAAAGGAAAGAAATGTCTGTTTGGGGCTAAGCCAAATAAACTTAAATGGTTTAAGGAATAAATTGGTGGAGTAATTCGAATCATGGGCAGGTGCTATGAATGTAATTTAGTAAATGCTCGGGAACCTGCCAAGGAAGAGAAAAATGTGTTGCTTTTGAGATCATTTCCCAGCAGCTTCATAAAAGAAAACTGATTACAGGAATTTAATAAGTAAAACAGAGCCAGAAATATAGTAATCAAATGAGTTTTTAATTACATTTCAGGCAGAAAAAAATTCCAATTTGTGCTCCTGGGATTAAAAAAAAAAAATAAGTTGTAGAGAAAAGCTTTTGTAGCAGGAAAATAATATAAACACTAATTTCCATAGGAATTATAGTAGTCAGTTTAATTAAAAGGCTCGATCAGAGTGACGAGGAGCCAGTGCCAAACTATACTAAATAAAACCATGGCATTCGTTGCTACCCTACACTATCATCCAAATAAAAACACTGTGCAATGAATAGAAAACAGTCACCTGCATTTTTCTCAATAAAGAGGATTTTGATCACTACCTGAATTTTATTTTCATATATGAAATATTTTCATATTTCACTAATACATCTGATTTGAAATTAAATGTTGGTTGGTGAGATAAATGTCACTCTTGAGGAATATGCTCTAAGAGACATCAGTGTGAAGGGTCACCACTTCGGCCAGGTTGGAGGGCTCACAGCTCAGTAGCATCCCTGGTCACCTCTAGTGATGCCCTCAACATGAAGGGCTATTCTTTGTTGGGAGGCTTTGCTATCAACCACCCCCTAACCACAGGCCCTGCTTGGAGAAGGTTGTTCAGGAGGTGTGCTGACATTGCAGTGGATTTGTTCCCCCTTGGGATAAATGCGCCACACCTGCAAGTGTCTACAAGGACCAAGGGTATGATCTGTGGCCACAGAACACAGACCCAAGGCACAAAGTGGGAGCATTCCCTTTCCATGGGCTAATACCGGCACAACTCCATGACCCTTGCTTTATTCATTGCTCTGTTCCACGACAGCGGTTGGAAAATTATACTATTAGGGAGTAGGGAACTCTTTTTCAAAGACAACAAAATTAAGTAAAAAAACATTTAGGAGAGTCTCCTGCAAATAAGCCCCTGGAACCTTGGCCTCTGGCCTCTGCCTGTGTGTCCCCTTCCATCCCCTCCCTGCAGCCCAACCCCTCTCTTCCCCACTCCTTTTTCTCTTGTCTCGCGTCCATCTTCATACATGTTCACATGCCAGTCTGTTCATTTAGCACAGCTCCCGGATCCTTAGCTTGAAAAATGAGCACCTTCTCTTCTCTTGGGATGTTATCTGGCCTTTCTTATTCAGATGAGTCCACCCAGAACCCTCCCCTCCTCCGTGGTGGAGCCAATGGTAGGTGTATCTTAGTAAAGCTTTAAGTTCATGGTCTGTTGAGATCTGGAGTGTCCAGAGCAGGCAACGATATACATAAGTAGGCATGTGTGAGCCGAGTATTTTGTGTCCTGTCTTGTCTGGATATAGATTTAGAACAGGATCATAATCTAATGGGCTAGCACCCTGGGAGTAGTACACAGCCACCCTGTCTTATTTTTTTCATTTTCTGCACAGGCTCTATTAATGCAGCACGATGGTGTTACATGCATGTTTACTTCTTGCCAATAGCTCGGGTTTACCAAAATAATCATCACATTCATTTCTTGCAGCCAGTGTCCGTTCTCCTCACAAGGGAAAGCTAGAAAACCATGTCAGTGACTCGGGTTCCTCTCTCCTCCACCTTTTTTTTGTTTTATTTCAGGCGTTGGTGAAGGTCAACGTGAAACTGAAGCCCATGCTGGACTCGGTGGCAGCGAACAGAAGTAAGTGGGAAGAGCTGCACCAGAAAAGGCTGCTGGTGCCGGCCACCTCACCCTCGTCTGCCAGCCTCGTGGCTGCTGGGGAAGACAGAAACTAACCCTCCAGCTTAGCTGCCGCTGCAAAATGACTGCATCCTGAAGGGCCAGCTTCGGGCCAGCCCACGTCATCCTTTTGTTCCTTTAAGCTCTGGCAGAGTCTCTTGGTTTGCACCGGGAAGCACGCCTGGGCTTCCACCTTTAAGTGTGGTCCGCGGAGGAGAGTGCGACAGGAAGGACAGAGGAGGTGGGGAGGGAGCCCGGCCCCGGGGCGCTCAGCTTCCCCTGACGAGCACACGAGCACACGTGGGAGAGGTGCTGGGCAGAGGACCCCGCACCAGAGGACAGCCGGCCCTGCTCATGCCGAGCCCAGTGGCCGACGGAGCCCAGAGCAGGGAACGCGCCATTAGCGCTGCTTCACTTTGTATCCAGCTCTTCTATTTGTTACAAGCCAAGCAATGCCTGCCTTTGCATCCTCTCCTGAGTGCCCTTTTGTGCCACACTGTTCCAAGAAGCCCAGTTTGTATCCTGTAGAGGTATTTTATTTTTATCCTAAAGCTTCTTAATGATGGATTAGAGCCTTTAGAATTGCCTACCTAAAAAATAAACCATAGCATCCTTACCAATACTGGTCAGTCCTAGTTTTCCCCTAAAAAGGCCCATAGTAGGAAGATAACAAATGCGTTTGTTTGTGTGACTGGTATTTATACAAAATTCGTAACACTGCATTGGGATTGCGGCCCCCTTTTCCACTTTTTTAAAATTCACCCTTTGTTGTAGACCAAGTCTTCTCCCAGAAAGAATGGATTAATAGGCTTTAATTAAAGGAGGGATGAAAGGAAGTCCACAGCTGGATTCACCACAAGTGACCCATGAACACTTAGGAACTATTTCCAACCTCGAAGACATTTTACAGGCCACAGCAGAGCCGCAGAGAATAATCACAGACTACCTTGAGTTCTCTTAGGGATTGGTTTTTATACACCATTGAAAGTTCCTACTGATACCAACCTAAAGCCAAATGTGGTGGTTGCCAATTTTTTTATTTTTCCTTAAGTATAAGAAAGAAATAACAGTCTGGCCAGGGGACAAATATGCTCTAGGAGGCTAGGTTTATAATAATAAACTATATTAAATCGATGCAATGACTAGAAAACTGCTTTGCCCCCCATTTGACCTGAGAGATTGAGGACATGGTTTGACTTGTCCAAAGAATGCTGGACTAGAAGCTAGACCTACGACTCTGGCTTTGGCACCAGTTATTGGGTGGCTTTGGACAAAACACCTAACTTGTCCCAGCCTGTTTCCTCATTTGCTGAATGAGATTACGTTAAGAAGTGATTTGCAAACATGTTTAACCTTAGAACTCTTTGTTCAAAAAAATCTTACAAGGAATCTCCGAGATATAAAACATCTAAGAGCTGAAATTCTCTGTTTGAAGCCAGGTTGGGAGACCCAGAACCTGCAAATTCTCCTCTTTGGTTACAGACATGGTGGTCCGTAAAGGAGCTCCGAGGAGTTGGACATCCCCGGACTAGATGAACGGTGAAGTCCATTCCAGCTCTGAAAAATCTAAAGTTCACAAATCATTTTTGTTCTTATGGTTACTAGTCAGTATCAGTTATTAACTTGACTACTCAAATATTAAGGAAATAGGGGCCAAGTTACACAAGGAGTATTGTTTCCCTGGCACATAGTAGACATTCCAAAAATGTTTTAAGAATGGGTAAATGAAAGGGGCGCCTGGGTGGCTCAGTTGGTTGAGCATCCGACTTCGGCTCAGGACACAATCTCATGGTTTGTGGGTTCGAGCCTCGCGTTGGGCTCTGTGCTGACAGCTCAGAGCCTGGAGCCCGCTTCGGATTCTGTGTCTCCCCTCTCTCTGTGCCCCTCTCTCTGTCTCTCAAAAGTGAATAAAGGTTTTTAAAAAATTAAAAAAAAAAAAAAGAATGGGCAAAGGAAGGTTCCAAAACCAAAGAGAGGGAAGAACAGGTATCTATCTGTAGGCAAGACATAAGATTTCATGCAACAAGAAACAAAGTCAAAGAAAATTATAAACCAGGCAAAGGGGGGGGGGGGGGGAGAGGAAGATGAGGATGAGAAGCAAAAGACACCCAAAAAAGAAAAGACAGAGACTGAGGCAGATGGTAAGAGAACTGCCAAAGGCCAGGTAAACATCAATCCAAACAAAGAAAAATGGTGCTTCTAACCCCAAAAAGGAGGATACAGAATCCTGTCATCAATTGCTTAGAAAAGAGAGTTATTTGAGCAGGGAGGGGTTTGACAAAAGAGAGGAGGGAGTGGGAACCTAAAAATTCATGTTCCTGGCCACCATTTACAGCTGTCTCTGCAGCGAAGACTGGAGAATCTAGAGAAAAAAAACGAGTGTAGGAAAAAGTGCCTTCACAGAGCAGGTAAGAGGAGGCTGCTCAGATTTATGGATTTTATTAAGCCAGTTTTCTGAATCGCTCTGCTCTAAAGGAAAATAGCTTCTGCCCGGCTGTCTCCCCTCCTTCAGGTGAGGAACAAAGAGGGGGTGGAGTTGGGGACAGACCTGGGTCATGTGTCTGCAGCTCAGAAGCACTGCAGGTGTTTCCAGCTATTATGGCACACCATGTTTATATCACAAACGGGAATTGAAAATCAGCCCATGTGAGGCAGAGATGAACCCACATCTGTTATCCTCCCCAACAATAAATAAATAAATAAATAGCCCAGACAGACGGATGCCAGTCTATCTAGAGCAAAATTTTAAAGCATGTGCTTTATGATAAAACTAGACCCAGGGTCCGATGGAGACTGCAGGCAGCTATGAGCACCCGAGCCGCCCTGAACGTTGATGCTACACATTGCTAAGGGGAACATAATTTATAGCACAAACCCTACGGCTTCCACTAAGGTTGAGCTTTCGTCTCATTCTCTTGCCTTTTTATTGGCTTCACTGCACGGTTGCCAATAGCAACATCCACTGGTAGCAAGGGGAGTTCAACACCATTGCAATCTGCCATACACTGGAGCCCTGACAATGTCAACCATCAATCAAGTAGCTGTTTGTAATTGCCTCCATCTATTTTTCCTGTCTTAAGGTATCTTTCCTATTGTGGGTCAAAATTCAGAAACTGCTGACTAATGCCATGGGTCCATTCCTCGGAGACCATGAAGCAGTGGAAAAGGACAGCAGCACCCTCCCTGTGCAACCCCAGGGGTGAGAGGCTGAACACTTGGGTGTTTGAGATATTTTCAAGCCCTTTTCTAAATAAGGCATGATTTTCCAAGACTGAGAGGTATGTGTGATTATCTATATATTTTGCTTCCCTACAATAAAGAGACATTTTCTCAGTCTTTATCATTAATGGTTGTTTCCTACTGGAGGAAGGCATTTGAAATGTGAGCCTTCTTATAAAACCTTCAGCTGACCAGACTATGTTTGCTTCCTTGGGGCTCCTGGCATTAATGGCTGAAAGGACTTCATCCTACCTTCTCCACATGATATGTTTTTTCAGACATGTTATTTATTTTCTTAGTAGTCGATATGTAGACAACACATGCACAACCCACAATGTAGCTTATGATACTGGCCAGGAGAGATCACGTGCAAACTACAAAGGTCACCACAGGATGCACAGTAGACGGGCCCTGGCCCCCGACTTGGCCACCAGTTTGACCTGTTCTTTTGGGACCCTCCAGGTCTTGGGTTTTGCACCTGTAAAATAAAAGCACTGGCTTTATTCGGTTCATTTCTACAACAGAGGACCAACCTGTATTTAATTTTTAAAATATTTTCCACATAATTGTCGTACTTACTCTTCTCAAACACAATAGGAACAAACCTAAAGAGGTCATCTTCTCTCCAAAGACAAAATAAAAAGTTACATATATGGGGTATATATAAAACACCCCTACCACATATATGTCTGAGACTGCCTCTAGTGATCAAGAAAGATATGGTTGTCAGTACAGCTTTTTTAAAATGTACCCTTTTACTTCATAAGGGACAACTTTAGATTATCTCATAGCTAGATATCCCATAAATGGCAGTTGGTTTAATTTAGAAGTCAATTTATAAAGTGAATCAAGTGAAATTAAAATTGCATGTGTTTTTTATTTCTAAAATCTGAGATGTCTATACATTTCCAGGTATTTTATATTTGCATACACGTTGGGTTGGGTTAGAAATAATCTTTAAATTTTTGTTAGTGTAATAGCAATATCATCTAATATTAATGCTACAGGAATTCAGTTGCTTTTTTCATGTATCAAAATTTATCATACTTTATCCACTTACCTTAGGTCATTAAACAGAATCTACTCAATTTACTTTGCAGTACAATTATTTTAAAATCCATTTCTCCTGCTGACTCTTAATGAATTGCAGAAAGGTAAAATATATCTCACCCCCAGTAATAGTGGGAAAAACTCCCTTCAAGCAAGACAGAAATCTAAACATGTTAGGGAAGATTTAAATCTAAAGAAAAATGTCTGGCCTAGAAAAAATAAAAAACTCCAAGAGAATTCATTAAACAACAGAACAAAACCTAATTTAGGACCCTAAAAACTCCGGCAATGCCAGTGCCGTGAAGTCTCATTGTCTGCTTCAGAATAACAGTCTCTGAAACAGCTGTTCTGCCACTTGCTGTAAAGAACTCCCAAAACTCAAATGTAGCAGGAAATTTAAAAGTTGGGTCTGGCTACAAGAAAGCCAGAATTTTGTAAGTTTCATAAGTGAGCAGTAATAGAATAAAACACAGGGAGGACAGAAACAAGATGAAGCGTGTCCAGGGAATGTCACGATGAGCACAGGTTCAGCAATGCCCGGTGTCCTGCTTACATTGTTTGCGTTACTACCTTTTCCTCAGCTATCAATTTTGGGTTACATCTTCCCTAATTTAATTTTGAATGTTCTTGCATATTTGGCACATCTCTCAACAGGGCTAAAGATTAATTGTTTCTGTGCAGCGTATCTATACCAATGTTGTTCAATGTATACACTGGTACAGAAATATGTTTATTAGGTAAATGAAGTATTTTCTGTGATAAAAATGTGCTATTTGAGGCCATGATTTATCTTTGTGTTCACTTTCTATATGTATATATGTATTAGAACCTCAATTTGTTTTCTTTAGATTTATATTAAATCATGTTTACATGAATTACAGGAAGGAAGGAAGGAAGGAAGGGAGGAAGGGAGGAAGGGAGGAAGGGAGGAAGGGAGGAAGGAAAAAAGGGAGAGAGGAAAGAAGGGAGGGAGCGAGGAAGGAAGGGCATAGTACAGAAATAAGAGATGAGGTTTTGTTAAGTCTCATTCCCATGAGAGAAAATTGCTTTTGCCATTTTATTTTGATATACAATAATCTAAAAAGGATCCCCTCTGGATGTGCTTCCTAATTACTATTGTTTTACACAAAAGGAGGGAAATATGTCTTCAGCTGAATTGTTTGGAAGTCACTGGCTTTGTACGATTTGTCAGGCTGATGTTTCATTGTAAGAATACTACATTACAGATTGCAAGCAATTTCACAGGCAACTAATTCATGAGTTTGAAACAGTCTGCTTTAAGAGACCTAACTATCTTGGTTTTTAATAAAATGCTTAAAGTTTAACTAAACCTCTGGAATAATCTTTATTTCTCTTGTGAAGGGTGATTTAAAGTCTTGATCTGTGATGTCTGCCCCTATGAGAGGGATACTGAGACATCCCTGTCCATGGTGCATTTTAAAGATGACAAAAGGTTCTTCGAGTTATTAGATTTTCGGGGGGAGAAGAATCTGTAGCCAAATGCGGGTTTCTGCGTCCCTTACAGACCGCTCGAATTTGCATGGGCAATTACACAGGGGGATCGCATCAATGCAGGGCTGCCGGCCACACTGACGCCATACAATTACACAACGGCTTCGGTGCTTAAACTTTAAAATTCTTACACCATTGTGCCTGTTCTATTAGAACAAACTGCAGCAAATGATCCAAAGCCAATTCAAAGGACTGGAGAGGAGGTGCCCAGGGGGAGAGAGGGAAGAGGTGCAGTGTGGCCCCTACTGGCCAGCTTAAGCAATCGCCAGCCCCCGCGGGCGGGCTGCTGCAACCACAGGCTTCCTTTTGTGTTTTGCAGTCCATGGTTTTCCAGTGGGGCCAAAAATAAGAGTCACCTAATTCACAGAAGGGCTGTGAGGATTAATGAGGGAAGTTAGGCAAAGCAGGACCTGGTCCTGGTACAGAAAGTACTGTATAAACACAAGGCTTAGAGTAGCTCTTTGTTTGGATGGCTGATCGCTTTCTTCAAATACCAGTATCCACAGTTGTGCCTTCCCTACTAACTCCATTTATAAACTATAATGCTATTGTGTTCTCCCTGATAAGTTTAGGTAACAGTGCTAACACTGTAAGCACCTAAATATAAGCTACTTGATAAAAAAAAAAATAAGGTATATCCAAGAAAGAAATCTAATGTAAATAATAGAGCTGAAACCACCAGCAAAAAGAGAGTTCATAATGAGGTTAAATGTCTGAGCATACATGTCCCCAAGTATTGATTTGGTATACAACCTTTCCAAAAGTATTAAAAGATGGAAGGGATGCTTCTAAAAGTCAATTACATTACCAATTTGGTACTAATTTATTATTTTTCCCTGTTTACTGTTGAGAGGAAGCAAGGTAACTGAGCCCCTGAAACTGGCCATCCTGAAGAAAATGGCCTGAAATGAGAAGGGAAAAAAAATAACAACTGAAAAGTGGTTTTTTCAGAAGGTCTTCCTTTATCAAGAAAGATGTCTGACCACAGCTGTGGTAGTTGGGATGTTCAGAAATGACCGGTTTACCAACAGGACATGATCACATGTAAAGGATAAATAAGAAATCATACCTTCCAACTGTTTTACAAGAGAATGCCAGACAGATTATATGTACAAATAGAACAGGATTTGATCATCTCATGCTTTGGCAGGCAGAAACATAAGCATATGAAGAACCAAACATCATGCTTTTAGCTCCTACACATTTTGCCTGAATGGAATTCTTCTACATGGTGAACATGCCTTCCTTTTTGCAGCAAAATCCACCGAGTCCAACTCCATTTTCTCAAAGCCTAGTTTCTTTCAATAAGGCACTAAATCACTTTATTGCAACCACCAAATGCTTTCTTATTGCTAGCAATGGTACGATACATTTACTTTTTGATACATGCTCCAGTTTTCAAGATTCTGTTGGAAACAAAATGGTCTTTTATGACATTTTATAATATTCCACCCCATTTATTGCTTTCCAGAATTTCTCTCATTAATTAAAGGGCCTTCTTTCACTGCGGCCCCTCCCCCCTCCAAAAACCTAATCTATTCCCCAACTGCCCATCATAACTAAATAAAAGTCAGTCTATCACAGCAGCAGTGATGGTCATGCCAATTTCACAGTGTGATTTGTGCACTCATTTCATTTTGAAAATGACCCTGCCCTCCATCTGTCTAAGCCGAATGTCCTGCTTTTTTCAAGCCAGGCCTCGGGAACAGCAGCACATGAAATAAGGGGGAAGACACAGAGCGGCCTCCCTCCTGCCCTCGTCAGCTGCCACACTCACAGACAGGTACTAACACAAACAGGGGACCCCAACTGATGCCTGAAGGGATCCAAGAAATTTGGAGGAGAGCAGACAGTCCTTCTATTTTTCATACATTTTTCCAAGAAACCATTTGCAGGTGAACGCTTTCATGATACAAATACAACTCTGAAAGAAAGACTGACAGACGAAAGATAAAAAGGTAACTTCCCATTTCTAAGTTCTGTTGTCTTACCTTGATTTAACAGTAACTTACCCAAAGTAACGGTTCATACATAAGGATCTTTAAATACTGAGCCTGAGTTTCCAAGGGACAAATGTAGTCAGGCAGCCATAAGGGTGAAAATCCTCCCACACCCAACCCTCAATTACTGAGCAGCACTAACCAACCTCTTACCTGCTGAGCTGAAGGCCCTAAAAGGGTGCACCAAGACATTGGGTTGAAGAAGTGTTAGAGGAGAATTAGAGTGATCCTCATTGGCTATGTTCTCAGCGTATCTTAGGTGGACCAGAGGCCCACTCAACACTCTGAAACGTGCGCAGTTTGTTCCTTTCTTGGTATTCATGTAGTGGCAAGTTCCTTTTCTGGTCCCACTCGGAAGTTCACAGCGCTGCCAATTTTTCAGCAAGAGAGAAGACTGAATGAGTACATAAAGTCAGTTGTTTTCTGCTATGAACAATCACACACCTACAGAAGTCTCCGCCTAGATCTATCAGACGACTAGATGCTATACCACCCCCACTAATTACTTCCTAACATCTGCTCACAGCTGCAATTCAGATCTGGAAGTTCAAATATCTACTGACCACACCAAGTTGTTTGGTTGGTTGGTTGGTTGGTTGGTTGAATGGAGAAAGGAAACTAATCTTCCATTATACAACCTGGCCCCAAACACTAGGCTCTTAGAAACTCATCTACAAGGGATATATGGAATGAGTTATTTATCAGTCGCTATTTCCTACTGAAAATAGATGTTGGATATCCTGGCACAGCTGCTAACTACTTAGCTCTGTGGTCTTAGGCAAATAACATAAAACTTTCCAGTATGTAAAACTTACCTTACATGTAATACGTAGAATATAGGGGTGGTTATTAAGATTAGAAAAAATGTACATAAATGGTCTAATATGGCATACAATATGGCTGGTGTTGGGTCTAAAATTTATATATAGAAAAGATGCATGGCCAGCAAAAGTATAAAGGAGGGTGATAAAGGACTTGCATGGAAGTCTTTAAGTATATAGCAAAGATATGCTTTTGACAGTTTATCTTAAGGACTAGGCAGGCCAATGCAAATGGTAGAGGGGAGTGGAAGGGCGTCTGAGTGGCTCAGTCAGTTAAGTGTCCGACTTGAGCTCAGGGTGTGTTTGAGACCCACATCTGCTCTGTGCTGACATCTCAGAGCCTGGAGGCTGCTTCGGATTCTGTGTCTCCCTCCCTATCTGCTCCTCCCCCACTCATGCTCTCTCGCTCTAAAAAAAATACATAAACATTAAAAAATGAAGAAGACCAATGGAGATCTAGGCAGATCAAGAAAGAATGGTCTCTTCTTTGTACTGAAAGTTAGAGGACCAGGGCAGGAGTCCCAGTTTAAATGCCACCATCTATTCAGTAATAATTGTTCATGAAAAGAGAGGATTGGAGATACTTGGATCTAAAACTGAGGATCTCAAAAAAAACCCAAAAATTAAATTAAATCTAGCAAATCAAAAATAAATAAATAATAAAATTGAGGATCTCACAGTACCATTTCTGATTCACAAAACCTATGCTACACCACCTGTGGAAACGACAAAAATAGACTTTTGGTTTCTTCATATTACTTCCTAGAAATATGCCCTCAGGGCGGCTTTAAAAAAGAACCTACTCTAATTTCAGGGCACTACCAAGGATTCAGTCCACCTTTTCCTTCCTACTAATTTACAAGCACAAAACAGGAACCGACACCGTTTGTATATACTGCACCGTAAACAGCTAAGACAAGCATGGGATTTCAGACGATAAACTTTCCTCTCCCGAGTCAGACACCTAAACGACGCAAACGACACCAAGCAAACCCCACTAACATACAAACAACGGGGCGGTGAAACCCCCTCTCCCAATGCTTGTGAATCGGTCCCGCGAGACTAAACTCCCAGCAGGCAGCGCGGGCACGTTCCCGACTGCGGCGCGACTGCAGTGGTGCATGTCGGGAAGTGGAGTTTTCTTATCTCAACTGCATCGAAGCGTTTGTTTGGTCTTGCAGGACTCCCGGTCTTAGAAGCCTAAAGTCTTCAAGAACGAAATTAGTAACGGGAATTTCAGTGATGACTTTTTATTCCCATTGAGCTTATTCCATTACAAAGTAATCTCAGAACGAGCAGCTTTCCGTTTCCGGTGGGCTTGTTGCCGTGGTAACCAGCACGCACCACCAGCTTGGCGGTTATGGCCGGGCTGAGCGGCGCGCAGATCCCCGATGGGGAGTTCACTGCCGTCGTGTACCGGCTCATCCGGGATTCGCGCTACGCCGAGGCCGTGCAGCTGCTGGGCGGCGAGCTCCAGCGGAGCCCGAGGAGCCGCGCCGGCCTGTCGCTGCTGGGCTACTGCTACTACCGCCTGCAGGAGTTCACGCTGGCGGCCGAGTGCTATGAGCAGCTGGGCCAGCTGCACCCGGAACTGGAGCAGTACCGCCTGTACCAGGCCCAGGCCCTGTACAAGGCCTGCCTTTATCCAGAGGCCACCCGGGTCGCCTTCCTCCTCCTGGACAACCCCGCCTACCACAACCGCGTCCTCCGTCTGCAAGCCGCGATCAAGTACAGCGAGGGCGACCTGCCCGGGGCCAAGAGCCTGGTGGAGCAGCTACTGGGCGGGGAAGGGGGAGAGGACAGTGGGGGCGAGAACGAGCCCGATGGTCAGGTCAACCTGGGGTGTTTGCTCTACAAGGAGGGACAGTATGAGGCCGCGTGTTCCAAGTTCTTTGCGGCCCTCCAGGCTTCGGGCTACCGGCCTGACCTTTCCTACAACCTGGCTTTGGCCTATTACAGTAGCCGGCACTATGCCTCGGCTCTAAAGCATATCGCCGACATTATTGAGCGTGGCATCCGCCAGCACCCGGAGCTAGGTGTGGGCATGACCACTGAGGGCATCGATGTTCGAAGTGTTGGCAACACCTTAGTCCTTCACCAGACTGCCCTGGTGGAAGCCTTCAACCTCAAAGCAGCCATAGAATACCAACTGAGAAACTATGAAGTGGCCCAGGAAACCCTCACTGACATGCCACCTAGGGCAGAAGAAGAGTTAGACCCCGTGACCCTGCACAACCAGGCTCTAATGAACATGGATGCCAGGCCTACAGAAGGGTTTGAAAAGCTACAGTTTTTGCTCCAACAGAACCCCTTTCCCCCGGAGACCTTTGGCAACCTGCTGCTGCTCTACTGTAAGTATGAGTATTTCGACCTGGCAGCAGATGTCCTGGCCGAGAATGCCCATTTGACTTACAAGTTCCTCACACCCTATCTCTATGACTTCTTGGATGCCTTGATCACCTGCCAGACAGCCCCTGAAGAGGCTTTCATTAAGCTTGATGGGCTAGCAGGGATGCTGACTGAACAGCTCCGGAGACTCACCAAACAAGTACAGGAAGCAAGACACCATAGAGATGACGAAGCTGTCAAAAAGGCAGTGAATGAATATGATGACACTCTGGAGAAGTATATTCCTGTGTTGATGGCCCAGGCCAAAATCTACTGGAACCTTGAGAATTATCCAATGGTGGAAAAGATCTTCCGCAAATCTGTGGAATTCTGTAATGACCATGATGTGTGGAAGTTGAACGTGGCTCATGTCCTGTTCATGCAGGAAGACAAATACAAAGAAGCTATAGGTTTCTATGAACCCATAGTCAAGAAGCATTATGACCACATCCTGAATGTCAGTGCTGTTGTGCTGGCTAACCTGTGTGTTTCATATATTATGACAAGTCAGAATGAAGAAGCTGAGGAGTTGATGAGGAAGATTGAAAAGGAGGAAGAGCAGCTGTCCTATGATGACCCCGATAAGAAAATCTACCACCTCTGCATTGTGAATTTGGTGATAGGCACACTTTATTGTGCCAAAGGAAATTATGACTTTGGTATTTCTCGGGTGATCAAAAGCCTGGAGCCTTATCATAAGAAACTGGGAACTGATACCTGGTATTATGCCAAAAGATGCTTCCTGTCCTTATTAGAAAACATGTCAAAACACATGATCGTGCTTCGTGACAGTGTTATTCAAGAATGTGTCCAGTTTCTAGAACAATGTGAACTTTATGGCAGGAACATACCTGCCATTATTGAACAACCTCTGGAAGAAGAAAGAATGCATACTGGAAAGAATACAGTCACATATGAATCCAGACAGCTAAAAGCTTTGATTTATGAGATTATTGGGTGGAATATATAGTGATGTCTGATAATGTCTTTTATCAAAAAATGGCCTTTATTTAGATTTGGTTTCCAGTTTATCAGTATTTATCTTTGGCATCTTCACATGTTACACACTGAGCCTTGAACACTTAAAATTATAATAACAAATATTCTGCTGGAGGGACTTTTCCAGTTAATTAAGAAAAGTATGGAGCCCATGTATAAGCTAGCTCACTTTTGTATTCCCTCTGCCAGTAGTCACCAGGTTTGCCCTCAAGCAACAATTGCTAGAGTAACATCTTTGTATAAGCAAGTAACCCTCAATAGCAGTTTATATCGTAATTTTAGGCTGTAGAAAAGGTGGCAAGAGCCAATGAATTGTTAGAGTGGGTATGTTTGCTTTCCTCTGGTGACTGCTATATAAATGATTGCTAGGCCATGGCTGGACTTTTTTTCAATCAGCAAATAAAGACAGGTCCATTGTGCCATCCCAGGATAGATTGTGCTATCCAATAAAACCAAATCTGACCTTAACTGTATACTTCCACTCCATTTTTTTAGTCCTATAACCTCTGGGTCTCAACAGAGTCAAACTGGACCTTGGCCTAAGGTCTTGTAAAAGAACAGGTACTAAATGGGTGAGAATTATTTTCTTGGTTCTTTTCAGGTTACAAGGTTTGGTCTGTGGCTTAAATTTTCTTCCATAATTTGGTTGATTGGTTGGTCTTAAATTTTATACACTATTTCCCCTTGCTTTCTATTATTTATTTTCCAGGACTGATTGTGCCTCCTTGTGAATAGTGACAAATAATCAAATGTAAATCTTTCTAATGTGTTCAGCATAGGAAAAAGTAAGCAGTGAACTGACAACGAAAAGACTAAGGTATGAGTTCCAGACTTTCCACAGTCAAGTTTTACCTTCAGAAATTCATTTACCCCTTGAGGCCCCACAATCATTTGAACTACTAGATGCTTTTTCACAATTACTTCTGGGTGTAACATCTGATTCTGTACAGCCATACAGAAGAAAGTTGACTGCTATAGATACTTACGTCAGTTGGGAAAAAAAATACTTATTTTAAGTGAATGTTTTCTGGTATTTTGGCTTACAATAATTTTAACCCATAAGGTAAATGTTTGTTGTTACTTTTTGTTGGATGCTATAAAATATTGATTACTGCTAAGAAATTTGGATTTTTGCCTTTTTTCTACTTGGAGCTTTTTCTTACAACGCTTAACTATGAATGTATAAAAGGCAGTCCTTGTTCTCTGCTATGGTTGTGCATAAATTAAGAATTTTGTAAATATTTAGGCATTACTTAATTCCCTACCCTTTTAGTTTTACCCACTAATTTATATATTTGGCAGGAAAGGGGAGATTTGCTTTTCATTCTTCCCAAAACTGCTATACCAAAAATGATGTATAAATGATATGTATTCCGGGAGTTTTATTATCAGGCTATTATGTATTTTTTAATCAATTATTCTTGAAATAATTAGAGCTTCTCCAGCCCGAGGTGAATGCCTCCAGCTGCCAGTCTGCCAGACCTCTGGAGCCAGAGGGCCAGGTGAGGTAAAGAGGAAACAGAGATGCAGCTATGTGACTTACTTCACAACCCACCTTGGATCCCCTTCGTGTCCAAATCTCAGTAGTTAATCAAATGTCTGCTGCCATTAAGAAAACAGAAGTAATGGATAACAGAGTGGAAGTAACAGATGCCAGAGCTACTTCTGTAACTAACTCACCAAATCGAATCATCAGTCCTCACACCCGTGTTTTATTTAATACTAGGAGGAGAGGTCATGCAGACTTTCCAAAAGGACAAAGCCACAATGAAAAGGAAGACAACCTCCAGTTTTTAATCCTTTCTCTTGGAGTATTTTCTTTTTTCTTCCTTCAAAAGGTCTATTTAAGAGATAGTTGTGTTTACTGCCACAGAATGTATCACAAGATAAGAAATGAAAAATCTACCTTCCTGCCCTCCTTTTCTTTCCCTATTTTATCTTTTATTTTCTCCCTTTTGTCAATTACAGGAACACTTCTCTGATAGCTGGCAGCTGAAGCCACAAGCAGGTCTACCAACCTTTTAGCAGCAAGTGTCAGGTAGGTAGCACTGTGATTATCCAAGTGACTTTGGAAACCATAACCACGCCTTTTTGCAAACTGAGACAACACTGATCTATAAAGAGTGACTCTCAAATTGATAAAGCCAGAGAAAATTTTAAGAGGACTCACCAAAAACACTGGATCTGTATAATTTGCAGAACGCAATGACCTTTATTTGTACACTTGCAGTAATTGTTACCTTTTTCTCTTTGACAGCAATAGAAACACAGTGACAGAAATTTTAAAGAGTGCAGTATTTTCTAAAAAAATGTTCTATGACAATTGGGAATTAAATAGGTTCTTAACTCTAAAGGAAACTTACTTTTCTGTAGCCATACTCATTTTATATTGAAAAACAGAGCCAGGCATTAGCCAGAAGGTAATTAATTGGTCATAGGCATAGTGTGGTCTTGTTTTAATATTCTCCTTGCAAGGGGGAGGGGAGGGCATGAGTCTTTACAAGGTGATTGCTTTACACTTGAATCCAAAAGAAATTGAGGTTCTTTTGGTTATTTAATAAAATCAGCTCCCTTGGATATTGGCCAAGATTGACTTATCACATATTGAAATCCTGTCTACAACTTCCTAATGTGTATATATTAGAAAAGGAATTGCCTTCATAGGGAAAAACTTTTAGAAAATAGAGTTCTGTATACATTTCTAGAATGAAAGATATGCATTTATTAGTTTAAATAGGACCTGCCAATAACTTGATTGTAAATATCATTAGGTGGACATATAAACTGAATCCAAGTCCTTGTTAAAAGTGAATTTGCACATTTGTGAAATTAAACACATCATTGCCAATGACTGGATCCCTCAGTTCAAAATAACAAATGACTAAAATTGTACTGTTCAAACAGGACCTTAATAAGGTGCATGAAAAAACATTTATTGCTATTATGTTTCCAGTTATTTTAGTGCAAGAGGCAAATGCTTAAGATAAAAGACACATCACTAAAAGTTTTCCCAGCACTCGTGGCAACTGCTGTAAAATGTATGTCCACAAAGTGTCCACAGACTCTTGAAGAGATTGTCAAGACTCACCAGGAAATTACTGGCTGGTTGGTGTTTCTGTCTGTGCTGCATAAGGTCAGAGGCTATTATTCTGTGAAGACTCAACCTCTTGGTCTTAGTTACTCCAAATTTGACAAAGCCATGTCCTAGGGTTTATGCGCTTCATATATGGAAAGGAGAATATATACTCTGAGGAAGATAAGATGTTTAGTTCATCTTTAAGTCAGGAAATACTATACTTACAGCAAGAGATTATCACACCCTAACACTGTAAAGCAAAAGAAAACTTCAGGAATTAAATCATAACAAACACTTTTCCAAAAAAGATTCTATAATCTAAAACCACATGCCCACATATGTTAAGGAGTGCCTTTCTTTGTGTGTTTATTAGAAAGGCAAAACTTTTTCTATATTTAATACAGCATTTTTGTTTCCTGGCCTTTTGTTTTTGTACTTCTTCATTACATTTAAACTGTTTTGACAACCTGCCGGAAAACAAAGGTGAGATATCCATAATCTGACGAAGACACTGAAAGTAGTTACTAACCCTTTTCAGAAACTAAGGAGAACTATTTTTCTGACAATGTAAGATTTATAATGAGATGATTGGCAAAATTGTAAAATTATTCTAGAAATAATCATGTGAATCGCTTCTCGGCCTTTTGGCTAAGATCAAGTGTAGAAATAATCATGTGAAATATAAAATGGAAAATCATAAATGGACTCTTCTATGATATTGTAGATATGACTTAATAGATTTTTTAAATTACAAATTGGGTATTATGATAAAAATTTGGAATGCATCCGCAACAATGAGCCCAGGGCTCGCAGACCATAATAGGTCTTGCCCAAGGTCACAGCCAAATAGTGGAAAATCAGGATCCGAATCCACAGCTACTGGCTCAATTCCAGTGCTCTTTCTACTTTACCACATTCCACCTCTTAGGGTTTATTTTCCAAATTATTCTGACACTATCAATGAGAAGCATTTCTTTTTCCAGAGCTATGACTTTCACTACTTATGTTGCTGATTATTTAATGGGTGGTAGAATAAGCTTTTCCCAAAGAACTCTCATGAGCACATTCCAGCGTCAGCCTAAATTATGGTTTCCAAATGTGTGCCACAGGGGACATGGGTGGGCACCACATATTGTTTGCAGCAGGCACAGATTTAGCTGTGGTACAATCTGGGTTGGGCACAAAGATTATTGACCCACCTGTTGTTTCATCAGCTCTTTAAAAAGTCACTTTTTATGATCCTTCTCCAAGGTAGTGATTTTCTTCTCTCCATTATGGTCTCTAGCCACCAACCACAGTAAAAACAGCTGTCAGAAGGCTTCCCTGCACCTCAAGTGCAAAGGGCTACGTATGAGGTACTTATTCAGAAATCACAGTAAAGGGCCAGCTGCTTCCACAGGTATTTACAGAGTGTTACCAGAGACTTTCGAGGCTCCATAAAGCTTTACCTTTACTTGCAAAATCCATTTGAGCCAAGACCTTAAAGGCTTACACTCTCCCACAAGATTGCTTACTCGGGTTAGCTTAGTTTTGGGGGAGGAAAAATTAAAAGCAAGCTAAGAACAAGAGAACTGTTATCTACCTCCTTTTCCCCTTTACACTAATACCTCTTAGTCCTCACTCCGTATCAGAATTAGCTGGTAAACTTTTCAAAAATAGAGATGCCTAGGCCCTCTAACCCCTAAAGGTTTGGTTTCAACTTATGGGGATGGGAATGGAAGGGAGGGGTCAGTTTTTTAAAAGTCTTCCCATATGATTCTAATATGTAGCCAAGGTGGAGGACCACTGTTCCACATGTACAAACATAACAGTGACCACGTGGATGCCACATGCTGGACATATGGGGGTGGGGGGAGTGGGGTACAGTCTGTATGAGAATAAAGTGATCTGGATATGCAACCTAAAGAGATTATATAAAGTGGATAACTGGAAAAAGAGCATCTGAATTTTTTTAAGGCGTTCAGTCTGGGATATTCTGGTTTATTTGCATGCAGCTTTTAAACTAATGAAAACTTTTTTAGTTTTATTTTTTTAATCCCTATATAAGTAATGTACAGTGTTATATTAGTTTCAGGTGTACAGTATAGTGATTCAACAATTCTTTACATTACTCGGTGCTCATCATGATAGGTGTACTCTTAATCCCCACCACCTGTCCTACCCATCGTCCATCCTCCCTTCTTCGGGCAACCACCAGTTTGTTCTCTGTATTTAAAAGTCTGGGGCTTTTTGTCTTTTTTTTTCTTTGTTCATTGGTTTTGCTTCTTAAATTCCACATATGAGTGAAATTATATGATATTTGTCTTTCTCTGTTATTTCACCTTGCATTATACCCTCTAGATCCCTCCATATTGTAGTGAAACTTAAAAAAAAAAATTAGGGGGCACCTGGGTGGCTCAGCTGGTTGAGCATCTGACTTCAGCTCAGATTATGATCTCGCTGCTTGTGAGTTCAAGCCTCACATCTCTGCTGTTAGCACAGAGCCCACTTCACATCCTCTGTCTCCCTCTCTTTCTGCCTCTCTCCCACTTATATGCTCTCTCTCAAAAAATAAAGAAAAGAAAAGAATTTTAGTATCATGCATTCAAGAATTCTTAAGAAATATTTGGCTTTCAAAGAGGGAATGTGAAAAATACTGAAGTTTCTAGAAACTATTTGGTAATGGACATTTTTTTAAGTGGGTGACCAGAATTTAAGAGTATTCTCATACTTTTTTTCTTGAAAGATTCATATCATTTTACTGTCATTACTTCTTAGTTTACTATACTTTACAGAAGCCAAAAATCACTCTTTAAGTGCATTATCAAAACCATGCTCTGAAGTGGTTTTGATTGGCTTTGGATGCATCCAAATTTGCCCTTCTAATATAGACCACATTCATTTGGTCTCCCTATAAATATGGATTCCTCCAAACCTGACTCCAATCCCATGTGTGCAAAATTTACACTAAAAATACAACAATATGTAGTGGCTATAGTAATTTATAATCCACTATCCATTCCTACCCCTACTCTGTCTCCACTCCCCAGACATTTGGTCTAAATTTATGGTTCTCAAATGCTTTGCTGCACATTAGAGTCACCCGGAAGTTTTTAGACCTCTCAGTGCCCCCGGCTGCATCCCAGGATCTCTAGAGGTAAGACCCAGGTATCCGTTTTTTCTCAACTTTCAAAATGCATCCAAGGTTGAAAATCCCTGGTCTAAGCCCATTGTTATAACTCCCCATTTCCATGATTAATTTAAGGGTAAGCATGTGGTCCAGTCTTTACCAAGGCAACACAAGTCTCTTGAAGGGCTGCTGAGAAAGCTTCCTTCACCTTAAAAAAAATGATACAAGAAGGATTCTCTCTTCCTCTGGGCGTTGTTAATCTGAATCTGCTGCCACTATCTTATGACCATGACAGAAACTAACTTAAGGATGAAGGGGACTTTGAAGATATCAAAGAAAAAGAAAAGAACTGCAGTCCTCGATTATATCTTTGAGCCACTATGTTACCTCCCCTAGAACCTGAACTACCTCTGGGTCTCATATAGAATGGAAAAAATAGATTATCTTCTCGTTTAAACTTGTTTGAGTCCGATTTTTGTTGTTGTTGTTACTGTTGCCTAAGGGCACCCAGCCCATACTCCCTATACTTAGGTCATACAAATTTGAGTGTTATTCAGGGGGTGATGAATTTTTATGCTTATTGCCAACACTTTAGTCATCCAGTCTTCCTTGAGACCCAACATCCCTCCTTAGATTCAAGTGAATGGGACAAAGTTAGTCAACATTTGTAAAGAATTGCCTGAAAACTTGCCTTCATTAGTATTAAATGCTCATGCAGTCTTTTGAAAATTGTGGCAGCTACTCATGAGATTGGGTGTGCTATTCTTGGGAGAGCATTCACTTAGGTAGAAGTAAATGGAGAATTACATTGCTCTACCCAAATGAGCTGCCCTAAGTCCAAGGCTTGCTCACTGTTTCTTGGCAGAACCACAAGATAAACACCAATGCATATCGTGACTCATACAGAAAATATATTCCTCAATTTTAGAATTTCCTCCACATCCATGTAAGTTGTTTCAGGAGAAGGTCAATAATAATAGAATAAAAATTAAAATGAAAACAATGGCAGCATTTATTCATATATAGTAAACCTAAGTGTTAAAGTGAGGCAACCTAATCTTTTTTCCAGTGAGAAATGCTAATCCAGGTACTGCACTATTTCAGCTTTGGCCCTTTCGAGTCATAAACCTCGTTATAGGAAAAGCTTCATAAAAAATAAATACTTTAGTTTTTTATAATCTCCACAGCACAGCATTCCACCCATCAGGCCCAACTTATCCTGAGTTGTTGCCTTACATCAGTTCTCTAGAAGGAAGACGGAGAAAATTCAAATTCAAATCGGATGGTCCATATCACATTGGGGGATTGGGACAGTTGATTTACTCATATAATCTCTTTAAACATCTACCAGGAGAGGTTCTCAGACAGAATTTATTGCCTCCTCCTGCTATCTTTGGGCCTACACAGAGCAAGGCAAAATCCTTCTATGAAATCTGAAACTCTAGTCACTGTTTTCCTGGCTGATGTCATTTCAAAGGCATGGTGTAGCCCTGTGATAGTTGCAGTGGAAATCTGACTCTCTATGGGGTTCCCATCTGTTTGCCATCAGAAAGAACCTTTTTGGGGAGCCACAGTAAATGCAGAGCACCCATTCCTCCCTATGGGTTCTGGAGTCTTAATGTTTTTAGTTGTTAGGATTGAATAGTGCTTAAATTTTCCCAGAATAAGAAGGTATATAGAATTACATTGCTGTAACTTTAGTTTTCATTTTTGTGTGTTCTCACAGGCTATTTTTTATAAATTTTCTATATGATTCTGAAACTACTTTGCAAATGTTACCAAAAGGAGAATTCAGTCACTGAAATCCATTCCTTTGGAAGAAGACTTTTTTTTATATCTTTATGTAGTGAAATTCTTATAAAACAGCTTACATTTGAGGCAACTCGTTCTGAGATCTTTAGGGATAAAGTTGCCCAAAAATGTAAATTATGTGTCAAAAGGCTATTTATTCACTTTTCAATAAGGGCCAACAGAAACGATATAGTAAGTTAAAGCAAAGAAAATAGATTACAATGACAAGAGGTTTCAATCAAGATCTTATACGGATCACCTTCAATACAAATAATCCACTGTAAATAACGGGGGGTTCACAATGGTACCAAGCTATAACTAGCTGGGAATTGAGTGTATTCACTCAGCAATAAATGTATAATGGTCGCCTTTATTACTGAAGAAACAAAGCCTGAATTAATAACACAGGAATGTTTAATAAGGGAAAAGATTTCATGAAGATCAGCCTTTTTCTCATCTTCCTTCTCCCCTACAGGTATTACAGCTTTCACAGTGCCCGAAACAAAAACAGACTCTCCATTATATTCCTCAAGGAATAATTTATTAAATGTGTTTTTATAAATTGGACTTTCTGTGTTTATGTGCCATTTCCTCAGAGAAGACTGACTCTAAGGATGAAATAGAAATAACATCACTTTTCAATATTCCTCAAGTCCCAATTCCTAGAAAAAGACAAGAATACAAAGGTCTTTTTATTCCTTCTGTCAATTACCAGTTTGTTTCAATACGGTTTCCTGGAGTTCGTATCAAATGAAGCAGGGTCCCCAGTGGGCAATACAGAGGGAAAGTTTTCCTCACCTCACTGGGGAAGAGGAAATAGGAATATTGAACCAAAGGACTTTGAGAGAATGGAAATGGGAATGAAGGAAGATTCATGACAGAGGGTAAAGCATGAAGGAAAGACCTGGCGAAGAAAGACAATAAAAAAGTTGCCTTTAATGAAAACATGAAATTATGACTACTGTATTTACATGACTTAAACATGAAGTAAATTTATCTCAGTATTTTGTAAAGCGTGGTAAACACAATAATTAAATGAGGAGGTGAATTTAGTTGGCACACAGAAGAATATTTTTAATAGCCATATATTTTATTGTATTCGTGTACACACACACAAACATCAAAATTTCATGAATTCTGCATGAGATGAGGCTAAAATAAAAAACAACTTAATTGAAAGAAAAATATTAAGACACAGCACGGAGTTGGCTGTGGCGAGAAGATGTCAGTAGTACTTGAATGACGAGAGTTTTAAGATACCTAGTTTAGACAAATGGAGCACAGAACTCCATGTGAGGGTGTGGAAGAACTCCCCTCTTCCCTCTAAAAAGTGGTATTTTTACCTATAATTGATTCAGTAGTATTTGTCAAGGGCTTCTATTTTCAGAAACCTAACTTCACACTTGAATACAGAGATTTTTGCTACCTACTGTGAAAATTTCCTCAGTAGAATGTTGCCTAACACATTTATGAGAAGTTTAAACGTTCTAGATCTCTGTTTCCTTGGTTGAAAAGTTGAGAATTTAGACTAGGTATTCACATTTCCTTACAACTCTAATCTGTTCTGATCCTCTGATTTGTCCCGCCACCATCTCTCATAAACTTAACAAATTCCGACTTTCTAGTGGATGATGAATCTCACCAGTAGAGGGGGCCTCTCTCCGCTTGAAAAGTGCTCTGAATAGTTACAAACAGAGGGAGTCAAACCATAAGAGAACAAACAAGATTGATGAGGAGGGGGCGGGGAATGGGAGATGGGCATCGAGGAGGGCACTTGTTGGGATGAGCACTGCGTGTTGTATCTAAGTGCACACTGTATACTCTGTGTGTTAGCTAACTTGACAGTAAGTTATATTAAAACAAAAGTGCTCTGCAAGGCCAAAGGGGATGATTGCTCCACTCAGAACAGGATCATCCCTCCATTTGTTTGCTTAAGACTCTGTGGCTTTTCTCTGAGTAAATAATTTTAAAACGACGCCACTGGCTCATGGAGCAGTCTGGCAGCAGACGTGCTGGCACGTTTGTCTCAGATCCAGTCTTAAGTTCTCCTAAGGATCTGGTGAGCCACTGTACAACACATCTAGCTAAAATAGTGACTGTTATAATTGGTACCACATTTTTCATGATGTGTGTAATAGCAGTTCTGGGCTGACTAGGCAGGGGTCCAATTGTGTTCATTTCGAGCTGAATTCAAAGTTTTGAGTTGGAAGAATTTTTAAGAGCATCTCTTGCAACTCCCTCATATCACAAATGAAGGACAGACACTCAGAGAACTTACGTCCCACACTAGTGCAGAAATAGGACTCTTCAGCGTATGTAAAAAAACAAAACAAGACAAACAAACGAAAAGACAGTCATTTGCAGACTGTTTAGTCCTGACTGTCCCTAGGAGCTGTGTGGCAGGTCATTTAACCTTTGTGTCTCAGTTTCCTTTTCTGTAAAATAAAGGCACAGAACCAGGTAACAGCTAAGATCACTTCAGCTCTATTTTATTAGGCTCTCTGCCTCTAAATGATTATTGCTTTGGTTTCCATTTGCAGGCAATTCTAAGGCTTCTTGTGTGCTTTATTGTTCATTCATCTTCATTAAGTTTATAAATGTGTTTTACCTTTATGAGTGTAAAAGGAATTAAAACTCAACTACAGAACAAAAAGTTAAAACTCCACTGTGAATGTAACAATCAAAAATATAATCCCAGACAATATGAGAACACAGAAAAGTGAAAACAGTTGGAGTATTAAGGTTGTAGAGCTATGAATAATTTGTCTTTTTAGAAAAATGTTTACAACCATTGTATAATAAACATAAACTCAAGAGGATGAAAAAGTCCATCTAAAAGGCAAAGTTGAGGTTAACAAGTATCAAACCACAGCCAGCTAGTGATTTTAGGAGGTGAACTGAAAGCAATCAGCAGACCCTCAAGCACTCACCCCCGGGTCCCCCACTCCTGGTATACCTCAGCCTTGCAATAAAGCTTCCCATTTTTCAGGATATTAAATTTGAGTTCAGGGAAAGCCAGACATCATGTAATCACAGTTTGGAATTACAGTGTATATCTAATAAAAGCCCACAGAACTTGCCAAAAGAAAAAAAAATCAGAATCTTTTAAAGAGCTATGTGTTTGCTAGGAAGAAGGGAGGCGGGAAAGAAATCATGTGTAAAGGAAACCTTTTCACAGAACCAAGGCAGCTCCAGACCAAGCATAGATACTGGCAGATAGCTTAAAATACGGACTCCACCCCTGAAGGAGAGGAAGGAAGAGGAACAGGAAAATAGTCTCCACCACAGAGTGAAGACATCTTTGTTCAGAGTGGACCCAAGGGAAGTCCAGCCCACCTTTTTCTCCTGCTGCCATGCTGCTCTGTGGAGAAGGCAAAATCCTCTGTCTGACTGCTACGTAAAATGAATGAGCAGAGTTCTGATGATTCAGCACCCGATACATTTGGATTAACTCTACTGGAGACACAGGGCCAACTTCATAGGCAGCCATGTGGTCACACAAGGCTCTGCACCCAGAAGGGTCCCGGTGCTTGGTTTAATCCTCTGCTGTCACTGTTTTCAAATTCTTAATAATTTATGAACAAAGGACCCCCACATTTTCATTGTGCACTGGGCTTCAAAACGGATGTAGGTGGTTTTTGGCTGGGCATCTTTATGAGGCTGTTCATACTACTACATTCTTTTCTTGGGTTGCTGCTCCAGGATCAAAATGTTTGACATGCTTAATCATGACCTAATGGACTTTGAGAGCCTATGTCTTCCTGCATGTTCCATATACAGCCTGTGGGCCTTTTCCATGGGGATTCATCCTCTCGTCCTCAAAATATCCAGGTCAGAGCCTGTTCCTTGTCATACCATCCAGCATGCCTTTTGTCTCTTCCCCAAACTTCCAGAGTCTAATGCTCTTTATATGTGGGTGCTCTATGAATACACTACCTAGAACCAACATTAAAAACGGTTGGGTGCTTTTTAAGATTTTGCACAGGGGCAAAGATTAGTGTAAACTGCTGCTCTGAATGCTTCATGTTGTCCTTAATCAGGCCTGTATGTGGCAAACAACGAAAAGGCCCAGTGTGCTACTGAATCTTGCTCAAACTTCTGTTGATCCTTAACACTTGGTCTTCTGCACGTCAGAATCTGCTTTAAGTGGTTCCTTCAAGTGGCTAAAATACAATGATTTAATGATAACTCTGGACTATTCTGCAGCCAAAAATCTATGGGCTACCGCAGGAACTGGCAACCTCCCCACCCCATCCACATACAAAAGGCCTGAGGGGGATGGGAATAGCCCTGGGGTAATATAGCTCCTTTACTATTCCGGCAGTCTTCCCCTCCTACAACGAGGGCAGAGCCGGAAAGAAACAAAACACCACTGTGCACAGAAATGGGGCTTACTGCCTCAAGGGGAAGGGGAGAAGTGGGAGAAAGTGGAAGACAGGAAGAAACACATCTTGCAAATTTGGGAAACACTTCTCAACATCAATTTACATCGTGTCATCCCAGAAATTAATGTGGCTATTGGGTAACACTGGCAAACACAATGTAAGAGGTGAAGGAATGAGCATTCTTGTAGCTCACCATGGTAGAAATAATGGAAAATGAATCTGACCAGTTGACTTCAGGTCTACTACCCTTCTCCACACAACAAGGAGCCCTCCTTTCTGGCTGTTTTGTGAGGCTTAAACAGCAACCGGAGTCGCTAACCATTTTGTGAAGACCCAGATGGTTTCTGTAGACCAAATGGGAGGGTGTGGATGGGAATGGAGTTTTCCCAAAGGAAATGGGTGTGCACCTGAGGGCCAGTGAGCTACTTGTGACCCAGGTTGGGAGTACGAATCTATAAGGGGTTTTCTTCCTGTGAGAAGGCCTTCATCTTTGACGTGCATCCCCTTTGAGATTCAGGGCAAAGTCCAAATTAGGTAAAGTCCTGCCATTTCTTCTGCTGTTGAAAGGCTGGAAAAGTTTTCCCTTTATCTCTCCTGGGTTCTTTGACTGGTCTAATAATTAAATTGACAATAGATAAACAGGAAAAAAAATTAATTGTGTGTATGGGGAAGCCCCATAAAAATATGAGACTCAAAGGCAGGTCAGCCAATTGAGGCTTATATGCCATCCTGAGTTAAGGAGTTGGACAGGGGCCTGGGGCTTGAGAGAGGATGAGGGCAATTCTCAGGAAGATAAAAAGAGCAGATGTGTGGTAATTAGATGTTTGCCATGACCGTACAGATAGGCCAGATAAAGTTATCTCCAGTAAAGCTCTCTTTCTGGGCCAGCCAGCCCCCCTATCTTAACTCTTTTAGGCAGTTAAGGGAGAGGCAACAATTCTTCCTGAGTCTGTTGGGTCTTCATTGCTTTTGGCTCAAAATAATCCACATGCCAAAGTGACACATTTTGGGGTGGCATATTCAGCTCCCCTTCAACATGTGGTTCTTTTCAAAACCATAGAACCTTGGATGGATTCAAGGACAGAGTGTCAATATCTGGCCCAAGGGAGGGACATCACCCTATCAAGTAGACCAAGACGCAGAGGGCTAAAAATAGCAGGTAAAATGAGGCTCTCTCCTTCCCCCATCAGTGCCCTCTGAAAGAGAGAAGTGCTGAGATTGGACACTCAGGTAACCCAAAGAAACTGGCCCACTGTCCAGGCCTAACAGGGAAACTGCACTGCTTCTGTTCACTTTCAAAATGAATTCTGTGGGAGGAGCATTCTGCATCAAATCGCCATCCAATTTCTAAAACACACATGATAAAGATGACCTTAGCATTTCCCTCAGCTTGAGCAACCTTTGGAAATGTAATCATCAAAGGAGATAGCACCCCTGTCTCCTAGTTCCTGTGGGAGAGTGAAAGCCCAACTGCTGTGGAAACCATGCTCCAAGTCGTAAAACTACAACTTGTTGTAAAGATATGAAAATTTACTTTTCCTTAGGGCAAGCCAGTTAGCAAACACGGATGGCCCATTGTCTCTTTTCAGTGCTTGAAAAGTCTACCACCCTTTGTTTCAGTGAAGTTGAGCTCAGACTGAGTTCTGGCCTCTCTCTCCTATTGTAACAGCCTTGAATAAAGTCTTCCTCAGGTGTTTAACTTGGGCCCACATGATGTTTGCTTTGACACCAACTGTGTAAATACTGTCAACCAAAATGTGTTGTGTTCCTGCAAACCCTGACTGCTTTGCAGATGAAAGATCAATGAGGCAAAGTGTCTCTTGGTTTGTGTATCTCTGTGGAGGATCCCGGGAAGGCACATCTGGGTCAAAGCCAACACAGGAAGGAAGGACATCACCAACCACTCTTCGTAACCAGGACATCTTCAGGGAGCAAAAGGGGGTCAGCTGGAACTGGTCTGCTGCCCAAAGCACAGCCTTCCTAGATTCAACAAGGCCTGATGGAACACTCACCTCACCTCACACCAGGTACAGCTCCAGGCACTACAAATAATAATCATTTAATTTTTACAATAACCCCACGAAGCAGATTTTATTAATAGCCCCATGTTTTCAAGTAAGGCACATCTCTGCCACCACAAGGAAACCCATTCAAGCTCACACAGTTGGCAAGCCGATAAGCCTGGCATTTGGTTCCAGCAGCTATGTTTTAATGCCAAATTCTGCAGCTAGAACCAAGGAGCACAAAATCCCAAGGCATGGTAGTAGGTCCTGTGAGACCTGACCGGGAAACCAGGTCTATTTTAAAGAAGTTTCCAAGTTTCTACCAGAAAGCAGTCCTCTATTTCGGAAGGAAAGTAGCCTGTGACGACCCATACAGCATCCACCCACCATGTCCCCTATCCTATAGGACATGCTATTCTGCACCAGTATAAGGTTAGAGGGCATTCCTATATAAAAAGCTCTGCAAATCCTTTCTGTAAATCTGCTTTCACACTGAGCATATGCCAGGCAGTTCCAGGAGAAAAGCCTGTTTTTCTGCAAAGGGTTGTACAGAGGTGGGAGTGTCTGAGAACAATTGAACAGTACCTGAGTTTTTTCCTCCCTGCAGTTCTGAAGCTCAGAATGACCTTGGGTGATCTCTGCAGTATATGTTTAAAATGAAATAGTGGCTTTGACGGCCAGTAAGGGCAGACCACATTCACATTCAGCAAGCAGAGTAGCTTTTCCCTTCTCCCCTTTGTTCCCTTGCAACCTACTTGCCTCCCTTGCTGCTTCAAAAAGTGCAAGAGAAGACTACCTCGGGAAGAGTGAATGGATGCTTGCTTGCACAAAGGAAATAAAGCCAAGTGAAGTTGTAGCTTCACTTCAACTGCACAAAAACTTTGCCTTGCTGACTCCCTGAGGACCTCTGTGGAGCCCCAGGAGGTCTCTGCATGGCCCACCCGCGGCCAGGCGGGAAGAGACCTTGGCAAGGCACCCAGCTCACCTCATCATCACACGCAGAACCTTCCTTTTTCCATCTGTGAAAAGTGAATCACAATATCTGTGCTTTGTACTCTCCAGGGCTATTACGAAGCTCAAATGAGATAATGTATGTAAAGCGCTTTGTAAACTGTAAAATGCTCTACAAATGTAAGGGATTATTATAAACCACAATACAGCGATGTTTTATGTTTTTATAAAACTACTGGCTGGAACTGCAGGAAGGGGAATCCCTCTGGTGATTTTTATTTTGGAAACAGGAGGACTTGGGTTTGCTTCCTTGCCAGGAATTGGATTCCTGGCAGCAGCTGTTTATTCCATTTCGCTGGGCGACGCACATATGGCCGCCACGCGCCTCCTGCGGAGCTGACAATATGTACTGCTTTGTTTGGGCACATCAAGGAAAAGCGTCTTTTCGCCTCCCTCGCTATTTCCAACTTGCCAAGTCTAACACCTAGGAAATAGAGACTTTCAAGTCGCACTTCACCACAGCAGCATTTGGTTTTTTTAGATGAGATTTTTTTTTTTCCTCCTTAGCAACCAGAAATTTACAGGCGACTCTCACCATAAAAATAGCGTTCCCCTGAGCTGTTTGATGCTGCTTTTATAAAGCTTTTGCCTTGGTTAAAATGAACATGATATTAATATTTGTCCTGGGACTGGGTTTGGACCAGCTGAAAAGGATTAAGCTACGAACAGGGTCCTTTTTCCGAGTCTCTCCAGCGACTGATAGGCGGGGGGCGGGGGGGCGGGGGGTGGGGTGGGGAGGGGAGGGCGGTGGTAGGCAGGGAGCAGAGGTAGCGGCGTGCCCAGCTGCTCTGCACAAATACCTGCCCTGGTGCTTTGTTGCAGGTAGCCACTCGCTGCAACCTGAGGTCTAAGAACTAGTACTTGCTTGTAAATGTCAAGAGGAATTATGAACCTTTGTAGAAAAGTAACTGTTTGACTAATTTCCGGTTCCATGGAGCAAATGCACTACCCTATGCATTTAGAATCTGGTGCTGACAGCCAGGCTGTGGCAAGCTTCAAGGTTATAGGATCATAAATGGGATTAGATAACCCAGACAGTGTGGCTCACGCTCTAGCACTTTTAAAATATTATTAAAACCCCAGAACAAGGGCAAACAATTTTGAAGGGAAAATAAGACATAACAGACCCTCAACAGGGAGACAAAAGGATCCTGGAGATGGTACTAAGGACTTGTTAACCCCCTGGAGCATTTCTAGAGTACATTTTAGTATAAATAAATATTTTAGAACATAAGACATAAAGAAGCAGGTCATGATTTATAGCTTATAAAGATTTTTCTGTTAGATTTGAGCCATGGTAAAAAAAGAAAAAGGACAAGGAAAGTCTACAGAGAAAGCCAAAACTGACAGTAAGAATTTGCAACTCCAGATAGCAGAATTCAATGCACCACCTTGAAGGCTTTGCATTTTAAATTATCTGTTTCTTTTTAATTGACCAGATTAATTATTTCCACCTTGCCACTTGGCAGATAGGTCACTGTTCCTTTTCACAGCATTAATGAACCCATTCACTTTTGCTCCATGTAATTAAGACTGTGAGTTACAGATCACATTCTTAAATTGGCTTAGTGTACAACCAGCTCCGTTTTTATTAAACAAAATATATGACATCAGGTATTTCTCATTTAAAAAAGTGTTGAGTTTCTATGGAGTTTTCTTCCAGTTGTTGTGAGAGTGGTGACTTTGTTCTTTCTATTTTTTTGGAAAAGAAATACAGGCCTATAAAGGTTGTAGCATCCAGGGTGGTGTATCATTCTTAATGTACTCACAGTCTGGTGATCTAGAAGACAGCTGATGGATTAATGTTCCAGTATTTCTATTGCCACCAAAATTCTGACCAAGGCCTTTCATGAGCTATTTGAAAAGAAATAACTTTGGTTATATTGTTAAAGTTAGTTAAGTGAAATATATTGCCCTCTTCTGTTAGCTTTATTTCTAGGCCATTTAGGAAACCCTAGGAACATTAATACAGTAGCGGAACACAGTAGAGAAAGCTTTGTTTGTGGTGTCTACAGCCCTCAAGAGAGCAAGCTTTAATTTAAGCCAACTCAAGCTGTCTCCCAAAGCATTTGGCTTCCTTCAGGACTTCTGGATCTCAACCTGCTTCTCAGAGGAGCTAAATTTAGAACTAAAGTTTAAGGTGCTTTAATCTTTCCAGGACCTGAATGAGATTTTCTCCATGAAAATGAGTCTGGTGGAGCACCTAATCAAGAGGAAGACTTTGGACACAACTCTTAATGGTGGTCATCTTTGCTGCTGGCAAAAGACTAGCAACACAAATTCAAAATATTAGTAATAATGGGGCATCTGGGTGACTCAGTCAGTCGGTCAAGCATCTGACTCTTGACTTCGACTCAGGTCATGAGCTCACCATTCATGAATTAGATCCCAAGTCCAGCTCTACACCGATAGTGCAGAGCCTGCTTGGGATTCTCTGTCTCCTCTCTCTCTCCCCCTCCCCAACTTTTGCTCTCTCTCTCAAAAATAAATCAACTTATGGGGTGCCTGGGTGGCTCAGTCGGTTGAGCTGTTGAGCGTTCGCCTTTGGCTCAGGTCATGATCTCACGGTTCGTGAGTTCAAGCTCCGTGTCAGGCTCTGTGCTGACAGCTCAGAGCCTGGAGCCTGCTTTGGATACTGTGTATCCCTCTCTCTCTCTCTGCCCCTCCCCTGCTCATATTCTGTCTCTCTCTCTAAAAAAATAAACATTAAAAAAATTTACATACATAAATAAACTAAAAAATTGGGATCAAAGATATACCAACTGGTATTTTTCTAATTCTTCATTGCTTTGTGGAAATGGAATCTTCTAGTCACACATAATAAGCTCTAATTACTGTGGCAAAAGTGCTCAAGTTTGTAACATAACTTACTTCCTAATTTTTTTAATGAAACCTCCATTTTGCAATCTTTTGTCCCACAGTTGCAGGACTTTATGGTGTTCTTTTACTATTGAGATTTCAGGTAGTTAACTGCTGTATTTCCTTACAACCCAAAATGCAAGTGCAGTAATGATCTCCATGTGCTTCAATAAAGGCACGTTGGCCTGTGGTTATGTTTTAAATAAGTGCCTACACACACATACTCACAGACAGTCACAAAGTCAGCAGGAATGGCGTTTCATCTTGGTCTCACTGTGGGCAGACTGTGGTTGTGACAAGAAACATACAAAGCTAATTACAGCGTGGCTTAGCAAGGCTCTGTCTTTTGCACTAAAAGGGACAGCTTAAATGCGTTTCACCCATTGTTGGGATGGCTTGAAACAGTGTGCAGTCTTTATATGAATAGGACATTTCAAATTCATGTCATATGAATGTGTGGGTATAGAGGTGCTAGGAAGAGAAACATACCAATTTCAGGAACTGGAGTCCTTATACACACTGTTGGGAGTCCTCTTTGGGGCTGGTACCCAAATTGTTCTGTGCTGGATAAAACCGAAGACTGGGGCACTGGAAAAGCACAATAATAAAAGAGAAACATTCTCAGACAAATGAAGCTTTCAACTTCCAGGAACCTAACCAAACTAGGAAGCCCCCTCAATACATTACCAGTCCTGGCTGGCCAACTTCACCACAGGGACAGAGTCATTCCAAATGACAGCAAGTCCATCTCTCTGCTTTCCCCTCCAGGAATAGGCTGCCAAAAGCAGAAACATCTGCCTTGGGGAAATCTTTGGGCATCATAAAAGTTCCCTGCTCCCCCTTTAACCAGATTTTACTTCTGTGCTGGCACAAGAGGGCTGCCAGACACAGCACTTGGGAAACCTACATGCTGTAATGTAATCAGCTGCTCTCACTTCCGGTCCTCTGGAGCCACATCTTTACTAAGACCTCCCCTACTTGCTTCCCTCTCCCCTCTTCCCACAATTAGCTTATCTCATTTCAGGATGGCATCTGGATTAGGAGCCTTTGGGACAAAGCGGGAGAAAAACAGGAACCAGAACTAGATTAGGTTTTGAGAGCTTATCCCACTATATAAAATCCTGGATATGCCATTTAAAAATAATCATCATAAGGGATCTATTCAGTGATTACAATACTAGTTTTCAGTTTTTCCCTGAAAAAGAAGAAAGAGAACATGGCGAAGCCACGCAAATGTCCTTGTGACCTTCTGCTCAGAAGTAGCATGTGTCACGCCGGTCATATTTCATTAGCCAAAGAAAGTTATATGACCAGGTCTGATATCAATAGGGTGAAGAAGTATAATTCTGCCCCAAAGAGAAGCAGTGAGGTATTTTGAACAATATTACAATATTGCAGTCACACTCCAATTATCAAACACATTTAAAAAAGATTTTTTTAATGTTTATTTTTGAAAGAGAGAGAGCGAGAGAGCACGAGCAGGGGAGGCACAGAAAGAGAGGGAGACACAGAATCTGAAGCAGGCTCCAGGCTCCTCAGCTGTTAGCACAGAACCCGACACAAGGCTCAAACTCACAAGCCGTGAGATCATGACCTGAGCTGAAGTCGGACGCTTAACCGCCTGAGCCACCCAGACACTCTTCAAACAAATATTTGAAGCTTAAAGTTTAGAAATTAATGAAAGTGAAAAAGGAAAGTTATAGGGAATAAAAATACGATCTTGGTCAAACGAGTAGCTAAAGAGAATTGAATGTCTGATTATAACAAAGGCTGAGCAAAGGTCCACATCTGATGAATTGCTTAGAGTGTTTTACAAATGACCTGTACAGAATCTGGCAGAACTGACCATCTAGAACTTAGAACTAAGGTGCTCTAAAGAAGTGAGATTCAGGTAAAGTACTCACCGCCGTATGGGTGCAGAATAAGAAAAACTACAATCCTTTGCTAATATTGGAAGAAAAGCTCTGCATTTTCTGACAAACACAGTTCATCAATATGGCTCCCTCTATAACAAAAGACATCCGGACCCAAATGGTGGTTCCCAGCAGTTTGGTGGTAGATGTGGCCCTGAAATAAGTGTGTGGCCTGGAAAGAAGAAACATAATTTTAATGGGGCCAGTCCCAAAGCACAGGCAGCTCTGAGAGCTAGGATGTCTTGGACGATCACTTCTACTCAGCCAGTAGCCTGGTAATGGAATCTTCTTTCAAGATCAATGAAGAGCTGAAAGGTTCCTACCCATTTGCTTAAGCCTCACTCAGCTAGCTAACAGCTCTGAGCAGGCTGCATCTCCTCTGTCCACCATCACCAGTGCCTCTCAGCTAGTTGATAAGAGAGAACTCTGGCTCAAAAGGCAAATGTTTCCACACCTGCTTCCACATTTGCCTGGATTGCAGTGAGTGCAGTCAGCTCAGAAGCCAGCCTAAATTGTTTGCCTCTGCGTCTAAGTTTTCGGCTTTGCCTAAACACAAATCTGTACTCCAGTAAAATCCTACTGAGGCCCAGCTTCAGGCTGTCACACAGATCCACTGATCCCTGGATGGCAGCCTGAGTGAATGGCAGTTCATGACCCTATGAGCTCTCACACCCAGAAACACTCAACTCAGTTGCACACTCACTGACAAGCAGGTGGAATCCTGGTTGCAGGCTATTCACATAACAGCACCTGCCATTAACTGGAAGCCATGTAGCAAGCCTGTGCTGACATGCTCTCAGTGGCTCTTTGCCCTCTCCCCATCTGAGACATGAGGATGATTAATTAGAAACATTCCTGTTAGAAACCTACCATCTTGCAGCGCCTGACTATTCCTTTGCATGCATTAATTCCACATCCATGGATTAATGTTAGATTCTTTATGGGGGGAACTGATTTTGAGGATAAGGTCTAAAGCTGCCTTGAGGAAAGACGAAGCTCATGAGATATACGGGTATGAAAGAACTGGATCATATACCAGACCAGGAGAATGGTTTCAATCTGAAATGTTTCTAAGGTTAACTGAAGGACTGTGTCGCCTCAGGATGAGGGGATACACAGTGGTGGATATGCAGTCATGCCAGCTACCCTATGCTGTGGAAAGCCATAGGGGTCCACTGTTTTTATCTTTTAAATACTTATCTACTCAGTACTTTTCTCCCCAAATATACCCTGCCTTCTGGAAAGAGTTAAACTCCAATGGCCACAAGAGTGGGAACGTGTTTGGCCTAATCATAGTAACATATACACTTACTTTCAAGATGTGGACAGATAATCCAACTGGGACTAACTGGAATCCTTCCATGAGATTTTTAAATGATAACTTGCCTCTTGGATCAATGAAACTGATGGTACCACATTTGGGCACGTTGACAGGAGGACTGTGATCATGGTATTTCCTTGGGGGATGATGGTGGGGATCAGTGAAGTAGGCACAGGACTAATATGTCCAGTACAGGTCTGAAGATAGAAAGAAAGAAGAAGCAAGGACCATATCTTACTCTTACTTGCATTCCCAATGCTTATATGGTGCTACATATATGTTTGATGAATGGATAAATTGCATGAATGAACATGTGAGGCAATAAATGAAATTAATGAAGCAGAAGCAAGTGCTATTCAGAAGACAATTAGTCTAACACCAGGACAAGAAGGAATTGGGACACCACTCAGCAGCCCTCTAGGACCAGAGCTGTTCCTGGCACAATCTTGTGTTCCTGGCCTCCAGACCCTCCCCTTGCAGCCTGCCTTCTTGGAAAGTGAGCAAGGAAAACCCCGTGTGCCAGGTGTTTCACCCAGAACCTTCCTCTGGCAATGAAAACTACCCCCATGTCAATGACAGGGGTTTGACCCAAAAGGCCTCTGGAATAGGAGAGGACTTTAATTGTACTCTCTAATTAATCTTGGGTTTGACAAGAGTAGCTGAGAGCATCAAAAGTCTGTCATCAACCAGATGCTTCTCCTGAGCTCTAACAACTAACAAAGTGGTCAACTATGTTAAGGAACAAGAAGCCATAAAATTATTTAACAGTCCAGTGCCCTTGTCAGAGAGATGTGGATTGCAAGGTACTGGATGTGCACCCAGAAGGTGAGTTTGAGTTTGAGTTTGACCTGGAACAAGTCACTTGACCTGTAAGGCCCTCCTTTTGCTTTAAGATAAAGATAATCCCTTCTGTCCTCCCTATACCTCATTTGTAGGGAAGACCACTTTAGTCGACATTTATGAAAAGAGTTTGTAAATGGGTGAAACACGGGTATGAGAGATTATTAACTAGCATCACCAAGCAATTAATAAAAAATCGACTGGTGGTAGGAAAATCTGGAGGTATAAAGGTCAGTTAGGAGGCTGCAGGTCGCCACCTCTAAGCAACGCTAACTTGAGCCAAGGCAGAAGTAATGGGAATCTGAAAGGGGGCAGGATCTCTCCCTTAATTTCTTGCCCATAAGGAGCATCTAAGTTGTTTAATAAATCAATAAATAAATGAAGCATAATCAGCAATCCTTTGTAATGAAACCATTTTACTGGGGCGCCTGGGTGACTCCGTCAGTTAAGCATCCAACTCTTGATTTCAGCTCAGGTCATGATCTCATGGTTTGTGAGTTCAAGCCGCTCATCGGGCTCCAAGCTGGCAGTGTGGAGCCTGCTTGGGATTCCCTCTTTGTCCCTCCCCTGCTCATTCTCACTCTCTCTTTAAAATAAATAAATAAACTTTAAAAAAAAAGAAAAAGAAAGAAACCATCTTACTTATCAAAACACTACCTGTTACAGTAATTTCTAAATTCTGAATTTCACTCCTATTGTAACACCAATGAGTTTGGAATGTGTTTTATTATTGCATTTATCACCCTGATTTAATGTATTTGTTAAATTTTACATCTCCTCTTCTAGACTTGAATCCCTACAGGGCAAGGGCCATGTTTTATTAACAGTTGAAATCTCTCTTGGTGCCTAGTACCCTGCTTAATGCAGTGTTTGAAGGATGAATGATTAATCAGATCACTGTGGATTAATTATTGCAAATCATCACAATAATCTTGCAAGGCAGGTATTTTCACTCCCATTTTGCAGAGGAAGAAACTAAGACTTAGAGGTTAAGTAGATAAGTTACCCTAAGTCCCACAGCTGGTACAGTCTGGATTCCAATGGCCTGCTCTCGAGCCCACACCACTGCTGCCTGTTTCCTCAGTGCCCAGCTAATAATAACAGCTCTGGAGGAGGTGTGTCCTTGTGATTTTGCATTCATTTTCTAGCTGCTGAACTCCTATCCAGCCCTGTACTTGCCTTGGTTGGACATACATTTTCTTTGGGGAGAAGTGAAAGGTCCGCTGGGAGTGAGGCACTATCGTGAAGACCATGGGAAGGACTGAGTTTATAAGTTGTCTTCTGAGAATGAGCAGCTTCTTCTGGGCCACGATTCTCAAGGATAAAGCCTGATACAAACTTTTAAACAAAACTAAGGGAAGTGTGCACTGTACTGAACTTGAGGAAACCTGGAACGCCCCACCTTGTCCTGTGGGGTCTTCCCTGTTTGGGGACAAGAAAAACATGGAGAGAATGGCAAGGAACAGGACTCTACAGCTGTCAGCTAGGAAGGTGGCTAGCAAAGATTGTCTGCATAGGAAAGGAGGTTTCTGGTACCACTACTAGTCTAGAATGTACAGTTTTTAAAGGATGCTTGTTATTGGTAAGGAAACCAAACTAGTCTTATCTGTCATGTCCCTGTTTTGTTTTGTTCACATATCAGAAGCACATCTGAGCTGCCTGGTCCCGCTAATACACTGATGCTCAAATATGTTCTTCTAATAGGGTACCCAGAATTCATAGTGCTACTTATAGAACACCATTAAAAATTGCTCCCTCTCATCGTAAATTTCATCATACAAACCAGTGACAATTTTACTGAATCAAGTGGTACCAGGCACTAGAGATTAAAGGGTATTTAACTAAGAGAGTACAGAAGAGTATAGAATGTCAATGTAAAAAAGGGTATAAAATGTAAAATGTATAAAATGCAAATGTGTCCTTCCTGAATGGATATCCATTTGGCCACCCATCCCACTCCCCCCCACAGAGGGGCACTTTGACAGTTTCTTATGTATCCTTCCAGAAATGTTTCCATGTCCATATAAGCTTGTTTAGAATATGTATATCCTTTAAAAAAAAAAAATAAAGAGTTCATATTATAGATGCACTTTTGTACTTTGATATATCCACAAAATACATGCTATAAACAATATAAACTATTCATTATTAAACAGTTTTGAATGAAATAATAAATGAATTATGAATGAATAAATGAATGACATACTGTATGCTTTGATATGGTGCTAAAATGATCATCTAGCTATAAACTATACACAGACCTTGCTCTTATTTCCCAATCAGTCCCACTTTCTGGTTTTTGAAAGGTGCCTGCCCTGTCAGTCAAGTAGGAGCATGTGAGCATTGACTTCCACCCCACTTTTTCATCCAGAAATCCCAAACAAATGGGTCTAGGAAAGAGAAGAAGCAGGTTTGGTTTTACATTGACAACCTAAGCATATATCTCTAAAATCTCACTAATTTACTTGAAACGAGTCTGAGTTACAGGCTAATTTTTTTTTTAATGTTTATTTATTTTGAGAGAGAGAGAGTGCATGCACTCATGAGCAAGCAGAGGAGGGGCAGAGAGGGAGGGAAACATACAATCCCAAGCAGGCTCCCTGCTGTGAGTGCAGAGCCCAACACTGGACTCAAACTCATGAACCAAAAGATAATGATCTGAGCTGAAATCAAGAGTCAAGAGTCTGACGCTTAACGGACTGAACCACTCAGGCACTCCTACAGGATAATTCTATACCTAGACTGTCACTGATACTAAAAACATTTTTTTCTGAATAAAGTTCAGGCCAGGTTCTTAATTAAGGAAAAAGCAAGATTCCTATGCCACTTATTCAGTCCTGTGCATATCAACCTATAGATATTCTGAAGACTTTACATCAGATTCCTATTAATTACCTTAGCAAACACCTGGGCTGCCAAAACAAAGACTACCTTCATTCCAAGCCTGTTAGTGTAAAGGAATGAAATCTGACCACATTCCTGAGCTATAGCTCTCAGGGTCTGGAGCCTCTGTACTTCTCTGCTTTAGTCTCTTCACCAAATTCCACACTGGGGGGAGGGTGGTGCATTTGGAGGAACTGCAGGAAGTGCTAATCTAGGGAGGGTGCTGACCTGCAACCAGTGCTTCCAGGTTGCAATGAGCCATGGAAATCCCTAGAATCTCAACATGCCTCTGGGACCTCAGAGTGGGAAGCCCAACCAAGGCTGACTTCATGGTCTCCTCATCTTCACCCTTCCCACAGGCAAGCTCCTGACTCCTGCCTGACCCCCTCCTCAGTCCCTACCATGACATCCTGCTGGCCAAGCAGCTAGGGTTCCCATCAGGGGTGGCCCTCTGTACCTCCCATTCCAGAGAGTACCCCAGGATGCCAATCTCTACCACCCCATACCACAAAGGGACAAAGATCTTAACCAACTCAAAGGTCCGGGGGTGGGGGGAAGGAAACTGGTATGTGGAAGGTTCTTCCCTACCCAACTGAGATCTGTGGGAGTGTGAATGTAGGAGAGCTCACCTTTTCTCCACAAAGGAATCAGACACATAAGCATTAATATCCTGATTCTTTCACTCAATAGACTTACAGCTGATGAGGCCCCTTGACTTCTCTCAGCCTCAGTTTCACAAACAACAGAATGGGAAGGACATCACCTATTTTACGGGACTGTTGTAAGAACTAAGCTACATATAGCCTGGTGGTTCCCAGTGATAGACCATAATGCTAATATCCATTTTTTCAGCTTGGCCTTCATCTTTATAATAGGACCCCTAACCTTGGTTAACCAAGTCTCTCCCCACTGATAAGAATCACTCTTATAATGTATGTGTATCAAGTAAGGAGAAGATATACTGTTTGTACTCCAACTGGGGGCATGTTTGGTTCTTCTTTGTATAAAATACAAGACAAGACTTGTTGGAGTTTCATATGGTTTTTGTCTTGTGCAAACATGCTTAAGCACTATGGATTAAAACAGCAGGGTTTGGGTAACCCCACATGTTAAATGATGTGACAGTTGACCAAGCCATTGCCTTGAACTTTGAAACAGATAAAGAGCCCTAAAGTGACTCCTGGTGATGCCTGAGTTTGCCTCAGCTAACTACTCCATCAATCATGATGCACTTTTCAAGGCATGAGATTAAAGGTTAGTCTCCCTGTTCTCTCCCTTATAAACAGAAAGATACCCACATACCTACAAAGGGAACTGACCATCCAAGGAGGTGTGTGATAAGTGCCAAAGAGTGGCACAGGCAATACTCTGATAGTATGAGCTGAACATCTTACTACCAAGCACAGAGATTTTAAAATTGTCCCTTCCCCACCACAACTTCTGTTTTGAGCTGAACTTGAGCTGAGTTTTAGACCTTGAGGTCACTTATTTATAACCTTGTCTATTTATAACCTTGTCCCTCACTAGAAAGACAACCAAGTTCCTCAAAGGCTTTCCTCATGGCACCTAGCATAATATTTGGAACATAGTACATGCTCAATTAATGATAAAACAAATTCACACTTCAGGTTATAAATTGTCTGATTTTTAGACCAGGCATGCATATTGGGATAGGTAGCAGGTGCCTGCTCTGGGCAATCCTTTTTTTTTTTTTTTTTAAGTTTATTTATTTATTGAGAGGGGAGGGGGAGGGGCAGAGAGACAGAGATTGAGAGAGAGAGAGAGAGAGAGAGAGAGAGAGAGAGAGAGGGAATGAGAAAATCCCAAGCAGGCTCTGTACTGTCAGTGCAGAGCTGCTCTGGGCAATTCTAAGGCTATTGTTATTGCTCCCTTTGATATTTCTTTGTAGAAATACAACACAAACATCTGGCAGGGTGTGGATGGGAACAGAAGTGGGGGAGGCCTCTTTGTTTAAAGGAAACTCAAAGGCTTATAGAGATAGAAGTGAGTCCTGATCCAACTACCGACAGATGTTCTGCAATCGCTCTTGGCTGCTGAAGACTCTGAGAGCTGAAGTTCCCAGGTGGGTGCAAACCTGCCTGAATGTGACCAGGAAGGCCATTCATTAGATCCCCCAAACCATTGCCAGAAGCCAGTTTCAGGGTTCCGGGCTGGGGCTGCCTTTCTGGGTACACCACCTGGGCCATGAGGCCTGGAAGATTACCTTGATGGCCACATCAATTTGGCAGAAACAAAAAGGCACTGAGATATCAGGCAAGCTGCTATTAGTGTCTGTGTTTGTGATCTTCTGGCACTTGTAGCCCATGCTGGCTGGCTTTCTAGCTTGCCCTGGCACTCAGGCCTGGCATTTCAGAAAGTTCTGGCAGCAGAACCTGCGAAATAGTAACTTTAAAAATTGTGGAGAAAGCTAATGTCGCATTGGCAAAGCTCACCTGGGGCCACCTCCATCTGTCGGCCCCTCTCTTTATGGCTCTCCATTTTACTTTCTCTTTAGTGGTCCAAGCCTCTGTTGTCCGTTCCATGCCCTCACTGGGGAGAGGTCTGTGGATGGTCTTCTACTGTCTCCTGGTTTATGACTCCCTCCTCCTTACAGTTTGACAGCTGGGCAAGACAGCTGAAGTAATTCCCATAAGGGTTGTCAGCTAAGACTGAAGTGGAGAGGAAATGGTTTAGAATGCAGTGCACATACCAAACTCCCTACCACAGATGGGTAGAGGGGCCTGGGCAGAACATGAGATGTTCATAACGGGGCAGCAGGAGTGATCTCAGGTCTCTTCTGTAGTCCAAGGCAGACTCAACAGAGATAGTTGTGCCATATAGGGCCTCTCTTGTTACCCTCTGGGCTTCAGCTGCAGTTCCGTAGTTGCAAGCAACAGAAACAAAGTATGTTAAGTTTTAAAAAAGGGATTTGCTGAAAGGGTACAGGGTAGCTCACAAAGCAGAAGAGGTTGATTAGCTTAGTCTTAGAAAGGGCAGAAAAAGGGAAGGTCTTGGGATCAAGGTAACAAGGCATAAGCACATATTAATCCCTTCAGAACATTTTTGTACCAGCTGCAAGTTGTTCAACTTTCCTGGTGAATCTTATTGGCTTTCCTTGGATCAAGTGACCTAAACAAAGCCAATCAGGTTGGCCTACTTTGATTGACAAGGAGCTCACTTGTGAGAGACACAGTAATGAAGAGACCTACCAAGACCTCACAGAGCACAGGGGAGGGCTTGTCCTCAAAGGGAAATAAGAGCTTTTCCAGGAGAAAGTTGGTCAACTACTGGGTGGCCCAAAGCAACAGGTGTCCATCACTCAAACCCAAAGAATCCCTTTCTCTTCACTCCCACATTTGCTCTAACTTGCCACCAAATGGATTTTACTGTGAGAAATATGGTGGAGGAGGTAAGGGAGTCAAGGACAGGAAAGCACCCATTACTGTTGGCAAGTCCAATAAACTTTGACAGGGGAGTCTTGGAACTGTTTCTACTTCCTTGAAAACCTGAATCAAAGTTCATTCATCTAAGCCAGAAACTTGGGGGAAACCCAGATGCTTCCATCTTCTTTCCTCTTCCCTCCAAATCAAATTGGGTACCAAGTTCTTTCACTTTATGCCCTGAACATTTCTCATCTCTACACAACTCTTCAGGCCTCCAGCCTCTCATCTGCCCAGGGCCAGAGCCTCCTAATCCATCACCTTGCCTCCAGGACGCTTCCTCTAATACTCTCTCATGGTGCAGCCAGAGAGATCTCTTGGGAACCCAAATCTGATCATGTCTCTCCTTCTCAGGGGCTTCCATTGCATTCAGGAAAGACTTGGCACACACACAGGGCCCCTTGATTAGTCTCCAGCTTACTTCTTCAGCCTTCTTGTAAGTTTCTCCTTTCTTCACAACTTTCACATGAAGTTTCTTGAAGCACTATTAGTGCTGGCTAATTGTTTGCATTGAAGAGGTGGATAAAAGAGTTATCTTCTCACATTGCCGAGATTTTAAGGGACTGAATTGTGTCCCCCGAAGTTCATATGCTGAAGACCCAATCCCCTGTGTGACTGTATTTGAAGAAAGGGCCTATAAGGAGGTAATAAAGATTAAGTGAGATCATAAGGGTAAGACCCTAAAATAATAGGATGTGTGTCCTTATAAGATGAGGGGGGCCAGAACTCTCTCTGTCACGTGAGAACACAGTAAGAAGGAGGCAGTCTGCAAGCCAGGAAGAAAGCTCTCATCACAAATTGACCCTGCCAGACTTTGATCTGGGACTTCTAGCCTCCAGAATTGTGAGAAAGAAATTTGTTATTTAAGCCACCCAGTCTGTGAGATTTTGTCATGGCAGCCAGAGCTAAGGGGCAAATTGTGAAAAAATCCATGTAAACCTTGACATCTCTTTAAAGTCTTTTTTTTTTTTTTAGAATAAGTTTTGGTATTCTTGCATTCTGTCTCATAATAGTCGTATTTGTTTTGAGATATATATATATATATACACATACATATACATATACACATTATATATTATATATATAGTTTTTTTTTGTTTTTTTTGTTTTTTTTTAAAATTTTTTTTTTCCAACGTTTATTTATTTTTGGGACAGAGAGAGACAGAGCATGAACGGGGGAGGGGCAGAGAGAGAGGGAGACACAGAATCGGAAACAGGCTCCAGGCTCTGAGCCATCAGCCCAGAGCCCGACGCGGGGCTCGAACTCCCGGACCGCGAGATCGTGACCTGGCTGAAGTCGGACGCTTAACCGACTGCGCCACCCAGGCGCCCCAATAGTTTTAAGACATATGCAGTGAATCAGGCCATAGTGATCTGCTGACTTCTAGTATCCGCAGCCACCACACCCCATTCCACCAGCAGTTTCAAAGCCCACATCAGCTGTTCTCCTCAAAGCTTTTGCACATTTTGTTTTCTGCTAGAACATGCTCTCCCCACTCTCTTTTGCCCAACTGGTGAACTCTTTAAAGCAAAACTTAGTTGTTGCTTCTGCTTTTAAAATGCTCCTGGCATCACACCTCAACGTGGACATCTTCCTTTGTGCGTTCACTATGCCTTCTGCAGATGTACAGCCCTTTATTACTCGCACGCATATTTATGTTTGACCCTACATAATTGTAAGGTCCTTGATGTCAGGGAGGAGGTATGATTTATTGGCATGTCCCCAGGGCCTAGAAGATGGAGAAGCACAAAGTACATGCTTGGTAAATGTGGAAGAATGAATGAGTGAATGAATGAATGAACTCACAAATGAGTTTATAAAGCAGCAGTTATTTCTGTGGGATATTCTTAGGGATAGTGACAAAATGTGAAATGTCTCACAAAGATGAAACGTGAAGTCTCTGTGGCTAAAGGTGACAGCAGCAACTGAGCTGCTTCACAGAAGTGGGGGGATGGGTCAGAGGGTCTCCTGAGATTTCTCTAACTTGCATTGGTGAGCCTGCTCCCTAAACCCTCATTGCCTCTCCCACTAAACCCCCTTTCTGAGCTCTCTCTAACGTAGAAGAGCCCCTTAGTTTCTCATGCTTGAATTATCATTTATTTAATTAGGACAGTGGCCTAAAAGCAAGCCCCTCTTTAATCACTCTGCATAGCAATGCCAGGGGTATTCACTCCACCCACAATGCTACCCCAATCCTCCACATATGTGGAGAACTGGGTCGGAGGAATTTAAGCTTTTCTGGTTTCCAGCCTCAATTTATTTCTCCGTAATAGTCAACAAAGTGAACTGGTTCTAGGTATTCCCAGGAGTGAATTCAAGGGATGAAATTCCCAGTCCTCAGGGACTTTCTATCCTTGTAGCCTTATCTACCCCACCTCCCTTCACCTTCCTTCCTCACCTGCTCCCCATTACCTGAACATACCTCTTCATTCCCATTTCCTTGCCTTTGCATAGGAGTGTATCTTTTCCACTACTAGAATGTACTACCTGAAGGCCAAAATGGGTTTCTGTCTCCTACTGGGTCTTGCTCAGTGCTCTGCACAGGGAACTCAAGGAATACTGACCAAAGCAAGGGAGTTAGTTGGCAGGGAACAGCTTTGTGGGGCTCTCCATGACCTTGTTGGCTTCATTTCCCACTTCCCAAGATCCCCACTTCTTTCTGTGCCTCTGTCTGGGTCCTGTAGGCTGAGGCACTTGTGCTGATCTGTCAGTTTAGGATGATGCCCTGCACCAGGGTGATGGGGGAAGGACCCAAGTCTTGAAGGTGTCAGAAGGCAGCCATTTTCTTTGAAGTTTGATAGAACTGGCTAGGTCTTTCTTTCTTTCTTGATTTCTCCAGAATAGAGAAACTACATATACATATTTATATATATACATATATATGTATATATATTACATATATATGTATATATGCATATGTATATATTATACACATATAATATATAAACTACATATATATGTATATGTATACATGTATATATAATACATATATATGTATATATAATACATATATATGCACATATACATATATATGCACATATACATATATATGTATATGTATATATATAGTTTATCATATACATATGTATGTATATTCAGTGTACATAGTATATACAGTTTCTACACACACACAACATACACATACTCTGAAACATATTCTAACTAGTGGGGATTCTTTTTATTTTTGTGAGTGACAAGGATGTTAGAGCAGAGAGGAAAATAAAACAGCAAGAGGACCTCCAAAGAGCTGGGTGTCCTCTCAGGAACTGCATTACATATACATGTGTGCACATGTATGCACACACATGCACAGAGGCACACAGGCCAGGAAGCCCACAGTATGCACCGCCACTAGAGTGGAGTCACAACATAGGTCTCATGAACATCATGTCCAGATGGCCTCCCTGGCAGAGCAGAGTCAGACAAAACCTGCTCAGAACACACAGACTGTGCAGGTTGTGTCTCTCCTTCACAGCAGAAGTCACGACCAGCACCATTTCTCACTATCTGTAGCCATTCATACCGCAATCTGCCAGAGGGGAAGAAAGGGAAGCAGTTCACTGACATCATTATCACTTGCTCAGCAATGTGGACTCCTCCTCTAAACTGGCTTTCTTGTCTGCCAAACATGGCAGCCAAGATAGCTCCTGCACTGAGACCAAACCAAAGAAGAGAGGAATTTAAGAAAAAAAGTTAAAATCCTCCTAAACAGCAAAGCCCACAGTGCTCTGGGGCCACATCCAATTAACTTAGAGCCTCTGATGTCAACAGCTTCCAAGGCTGGCATGGTGCATTCACAAACACATTCCAGGAGAGTCAACATGATCTGGTGTTGACACAGGCCCATAACTGTCAGAGGCAGTAATTTTCAATTTATGGATGCCATAAAGCTTTGGCAATATGATTGCTACAATGTGTGGTGTGTTTTTGACAATAAGCAGGAGGTGGGGAGTTGGGAGTACTGGCTCCACATTTGGCCAAGGACATGGGCACATGAGGGCAAATGTGTAGTGACTTCTGCTATTGCAAAGGAACTGCAATAGTAGTTCCAACAATGAATTTAACAACATTATGTGGTTCTGTACTAGCAAACTCTAGACTTCTGCATCAGACCAAAGGTCATTACTTATTCAAGAAACATTGATCACTGCCTATCATGTGCCAGGCAAGTAGTGAAGAATCAGCACAATGGAAGCACAAGAAATGGAGGTAAGTTTACCTCCAGGGGACTCAATAAATGTTAGGTCTCCTTGCTTCCAAGAACCCTCATGGAGGAACAATGAAGGAAGGAAAAAAAGGAAGGATAATGAACACAGTTGTCATCAGCCTTTGCTCCTATCACCTCAGGATTGGAGTGTTCACAGATGCAGGTTTGGGACTGATTCATGTGGGCTGCAATAGCAAGAGTAATTCGTTCACTGTCTGAGACCCAAAGACAATAATGGGCCTGATTATTGACCAAAATAAAACATAACCAAAAATATTCGTCATTTATTATCACTTATAGACCAAGGCCAACACTTGGAGGTCCTCAGAGTCTAGGATTTGAAAGCCCAGGCAATGTGGTCCCAAGCTGGTATAGAAGAGTACCTGGGGTTTTTGTGTGTGTGTATGCATGTGCACATGTGTGCATATGCCCACATGCTGGTCTGAATCTCTCCAAATAGACCCCTATGGTTCTACAAAGCAGAGGTAGCCAGGTCATTGAGAGCTATGCAATCAGCAAACACTTTCTAAACACATAAAGGGTGCCAAGCTGAAACAGAGGGGCTAAAGGGCAAACTGTGTGGCTCTCAGAAGTTAGTGTACATGTGCTTAAAAATAGAGAGGAGAGAACTTAGATTCATATTCACACACTCATTTTTAGGCTATTCCAAGCAGGAAAGGCTTTTATCTTTAACAAAAAAAGAAAAAGAATAAAGGTTACCACTACCTATCAGAATGGCTAAAATCTAAAATACTGACAACACCAAGGAAATGGAGCAGCAGGAATTCTCATACACTGTTGGGGATGCAAAATGGTACAGCCACTCTGAGAGACGGTTTCTTATAAAACTAACCATACTCTTACTATACATTCCAGTATTTGGAATATATATTCCAGTATTCTTGGTATTTACCCAGAGGAGTTGAAAACAAAAACCTGAACACAGATGTTTTTAAGGCAGCTTTATTAATAATTGCCAAAACTTAGAAGCAACCAAGATGTCCTTCAGTAGGTGAATGGATAAATAAACTGTGGTACATCCAGGCAAGAGAAATATTATTCAGCAGTAAAAAGAAATGAGCTATCAAGCCATAAAAAAGACATGGAAGAAACTTAAATTCATATTACTAAGTGAAAGAAGCCAATCTGAAAAGGCTACATGTTATATGATTCCAACTATATGACATTCTGTAAAAGGTAAAATTATGGGGGCAGTAAAAAGATCAGTGGCTGTCAAGGGCTTAGGGGAAGGGAGGGATGAATATGTGTAACAAAAGATTTTTAGGGCAGTGAAATTATTCTGTACAATATCATAATGGTGGATACATGTCTTCATACATTTGTCAAAAGCCATAGAAGGTACAACACCAAGAGTGAATTCTAATATAAACTACGAGCTTTGATTGATAACGATATGCCAATGTTGGTTCACTGACTGTAACAAATGTACCATTCTGCTGAGAGATGTTTGTGGTGGGGGAGGCTGGTGGTCGGCAGGGAAGGGAGTAAATGAGAAGTCTCTATACTTTCTATTCAATTTTGCTCAATTTTTGTGAACCTAAAACTCTAAAGAATAAAGCCACAAACAAATGAATAAATAAGAGAAAATGGCATTCCAACCTGTGAACACTTGAAGAAAGGAGTGGATCTGATAGGTAAGTTTCTCAGCTAAGGCCCTGATCAGACTTCTTAGGTTCTTTTTGACATGGAAATATTGTGCATTTTTTAAAGTTTATTTATTTATTCTGAAAGAGAGAGAGAGCAAGTGAGAATGAACAGAGGGAGGGATAAAGAGAGAGGGAGACAGAGAATCTCAAACAGACTCTGCGCTGTCAGCACAGACCCTGATTTGGGCCTCAAACCCACAAACCATGAGGTCATGACCCGAGCTGAAATCACAAGCTGAACACTTAACTAACTGAGCCACCCAGGTGCCCCAGAAATATTTTACATTTTTATGCTATTATTTATTCTGTATGTGAGTATATAGCCATATGTAGAACTGGGACAGTGGCTCCAATGAACTTGTATCCAGCCCTAGGAGTTGGGCCATTACTTCCAACCCAGGAGCCAGAGGAAGTCTACACAGGGGAGCTGGTGCAGACAAGAGCTCCCAGTGTTCCACTGCCATGAAGAATTATGTCTAAGAGTGAGAATGCTTGAGGCACCTGGGTAGCTCAGTCGGTTAAGCATTGGACTCTTGATTTCAGTTCAGGTCATGATCTCACAGTCCTGAGATTGAGCCCTGTGTCGGGCTCTGTGCTGAGTGTGGAGCCTGCTTGGGATTCTCTTTCTCCTTCTCTCTCTCCCCTTCATTTCCCCTGCTTACGCTCACACTCATGCTCTGTCTCAAAATAAATAAATAAACATTTTTAAAAATCTTTAAAAAAGAGAGTAATGATGCTTGATCAGGCACAGGAACAGTAACATGGCTGTGATATATTAAGTGAAAAAAAAGTATTTTGCAAAAGAGCATAAGTGTGATGGTCCCAATTCTATTCAATCTTAGACAAAAGACATACCAGCTGTTGTCTTAGACAAAAGACATGCCAGTAGTTGTCTCAGATGATGAGCTAATGTGTGATTTTTATGTTCTGCCTTATGTATCTCTATATTCTAAATTTTCTATAATAGAGATGTATTATTTTTAAATCAAAGACATAAGAGAGAATGATCTTCCATCAACAGAGTTGCCATCGAAGGTCTGGGTTTATCAAGATGAAAAATGACCAGCTGGTAAACCTCCCTAACATCTGACCCAGAGTGAGCTTCTGAAGAAGGGTTGGGGGACATCTGGGTTAAAATTAAAACTGTGCACATGAGAACATAAAACCATGTGCTGTTTTTAAGTTGTTTTTAAGTCAATCACTTGGGCCATAGCACTAAGGATCTGCTCAGTTCTTGTCCACTCCCAGGAGAAAAGAATCAAAAGAGCACAAGTATTTGAACATGGCAGGTTTTCCCATCAAGGCTCAACCTCTTCATGCATGGGAAGAAAAGGCTCTTTCCAAACCTGTAAAGGGCAAGCATGGTAGTGTCTGCAGCCCTAAAACAGATATAAATAAGACAACTGGAGTCATGGGCCTGAGGGTTCAAATCTTAATAAGTTGAGAGTAGGGAGGTGGGGAAAGGAGACAGAAATTAAATAAACCTGAACCACAGCCAGAAATCAAACCCAACACCTTCTACTTGATGTGATGGCTCTTCCAGGAGCCTGTTAACACCTCATAACTTAACTGACACCCACAAAAGAGACCCTTCCACAGCGGGAACATATGACAATCCACACACCCAGAAGTGATCGCAGTCTCTGGAGCAGAACAGACAATTCTTCCCAGAAAGGCTCAGCAGTGAAGAAGTAAAAGAATATAGGGACATTTTTTTAATGTCCCTCAACATTTCTGGGTGTGATTTGTCCATTCAAATCCTGGGAATGCACATTTTTGTATTTCAGTGAAGAGCTCCTCTTTGATATGTGAGATAGTGGGTTTCTAAATCCTACCTGGGAGGCTAGATGAGAACTTGAGGATGGGCTGTGAGTTCCTACCAAGAGCTGCTGGGCCACTGAGGTGCTGTCACCTTGGGTACCTTTAACATAATAAGAAACATCCTGAATCAAGGTCACAGCGGAGGTCAGGGGCTCAGCTGAAGGTCAGATCTGCAAAGTCAAGCAGGTGTCATTCCGAACATCCTGGGCCTTAAAAAAAAATTAGAGTTGAAAAATTCTCAGAAGTATTATGAATTGATAGATGCCTCATTAGGGATTAGAGAAGTAGGGTTAGGATTAAGTATGTGTTATAAAACATTAAGTGGCCTTTCTAGATTTTTATGATGTATGAATAACATTGATATTCACATCTCCATTATCCTTCACAACAAAGCTATATGGTAAGTAATATTGTCATTACCATTTTATATGAAGAAACCAAACCTCAGAGAAAATGCCTTGCCCAAGATGGTAAGCTAGTAAATGACAGATCTAGATTTGAACCCAGATCTGCTCTCTCAGCACTGTCCACTCTGCCTACCCTACAGCAGCTAGCAGAGGACTACAAAAGAACTTCCAAGCAGGACTTGGAATAGGAGCCTGGACAATCTGAGAGCCCTTCCAGAACAGGGATCATGCCCTATTTACTTTTGTCTCAGGGGTTGGTATATGGAACACTGTCATATATGGTGAATGACGGAGGAAGAGCAGTCAGGAAGATTTGAGGCACCCAGAGGGACTCAGGGCCAGTTCAGAGACTGATGGCTTTGGGCAATTCAGTGTCTCATGATGGGCTTCACCAGAAGGGAAAGCAATGAAACTTCTTAGAGCACCTCTAAGAGTAGACATGGTATAGTGACTGCAGCTCTGGGCATCTGTGAACCTCCCTCCCTGACCTCTGCAGACTTTCAGAAACAATTTTTGGGCCACTTCTAAGGTCCAATCTTTCAGCTACTGAAGACTGAAGCAGGTGACATTTAAATTATTTTGTGTTTAAAGATAAGATCATACCTGTTTTTGAACTTATCAATCTAGAGTAGATATTTCTGTAAATCAATAAGTATATAGATCTTTATCACCATGGTTAACAGTTGTATTGTTCTCCACAATGTACAAGAAAGAACACAATACCTTATTTAACTGACACTCCATTGATGGTCATTTATGTTACTTCCATTTTTTGCTACTATAACCATGTTGCCATGAACATCCTTGCAAAGATAGTTTCTGAACTTAATAAAGAGGATTGGATGGTCAAAAGAGAAAAGGTGACTTTCAGCCCGGGGAGGAAGATTATGTTCCAGGCTTCCGGGCACATATGGAATTTGAGCTGGACTTGGTGGTCAGATAAAACCTATGAGGTGAGGATGGGGAAAAAGGCAATCCAAGTAGACGACTGACCTAGGGCAAAGGCAGAGAGCTGGAAAAGCATGGATTGTGCGTGGGGAAAGAGAACATTGTACAATGAGCTTAGAGCACAGAAGAGATGAAATGGAGGGGCTGGAAATAAGATTCCCAGGTAGGTTTGGACAAGACTGAGGAAGGCTTTGACTGAAAGAGAAAGGGATCTACTATTGTAGATCAACAAGATGGTTTCATGTTGACCCATTCATGTTAGATATCATCTTTCCGGGCCTTAGTGCTAAATGGGTAACTCAAAGTCAATTCTCCTGTTAATGGTAATAAAGGAAAAAGAATGCCTTTGATACCAGATTGGAAGATTGGAAAAGAAACTTCACAGAATCAGAAGTTCTGTGAGATATGCATGGAATCACTTAACATGCAGTAAGTGTTCAACTAAAGGTTAATTATTAGTATGCATAACCACAAGAAGAGGTCATTTTGAAATTCTGGGATTATGCAGTTAGAAACTTAGCTTTTTTCATGTTGACTTTGTACTCCCTGCATTTGTGTTTTTAGTTTCCAATAAAGTTGCAGGGGGAGAAGGCAAGCTTGCTTCAAGGAGAGAAAAGGAGAAACCCCACACATTCAAGAGGCTACTGGAACTAGTTTTCAGATTGCTTTATGTCTTTAGTATTCAAATCCCCACTATCTGATCATCAAATTCATTGCAGTGTAAACGGGTCTATGATTTTTTTCTGTGTTTGGAGTTTATATTAGAAATTAAGATTTACTGCATCTGCAGACCATTTTTAGCTTTTTTATGAAAAAAGTGGAGGCAATAGAGACCCACTTGTCCAATGTGTCATTTTAAACACGGTGGGCAAAGCGGAGGGTGGCAGCTTTATTTATCACCACATGCTCACTGGAGTGCTGGTAAATGGAATTGCTTGCTCTGCCAAGCACACAGGGAATAAGCACAGCAGTGAGGCTGGGTTTTTACAGCAGCTCTGTGATCTTGAATTATGAAAGGATTAGACAAGGTTTGAGAGAAGGGAGGCTCTGTTGTTTTTCTTCCCTCTTTTGTGAAGATTTGAGGGTGAGGAAAAGCCTAGAATAAAGATAATAAAAAAAGCCCGCCAGATGATGCTCATTGGAAAATGGGTTGGGAGATTTCAGATTTATTCCCTCTGGTGATTTGCCAAGTCAGAAATCATGATGCAAATGATGACTTCTCTCTCTGGAGTGAGGAATTCATTAGTGTTAGACCTAAAGTCCTGCTGGGGCCCTGAAGCACTTGCTTTCACAGCCAACCTTACAGGCCACACAGTATTCCATTCCATGAATTTGAGAGTTGAAGCCCGTGTCTGTTTAATGACATTACTGATAAGTGAACTGTATTTTTTGGAGATGCTTATCTTTTCTCTTTGCTGCCAAACTGTGTCAAATCCAACTGACCTGCAAGCCAATAGCATTTGGATGTTTTCTTCATGAAAGATGTTATAGATGCCACTAGTACCATTTCTAGGCCAATCCTTTTCTTCTCTCTGCCTGCTTAACCTTTAGAGCATGCTCCCAGGTTCCTCTCTGATCTTCCCATCATCCTTGGGTGCTACCGCAAGGCATGTGCCTGACAGAAGCCATCTTCCCAGAAACCTTATTCAAAGGCTTCAGTGTAATGGGAGGCTCTCTCCTTGCAGATCCAACTGTAGCTTATCTCTCAATCCTCATTGGCAGCCACCAAACTCCTTGAACAAGTCATGCTCTACCTTATTTCCCTTTGCAAAGACTGGTCACTTGGGAAGAAATACCCATATGTTAAGGTCAGCAAGGGCTGTCATAACCAAATACCATAGACTGGGCAGCTTAAACAGACATTTATATCTCACAGTTCTGGAGGCTGGAAGTTCATGATCAGGGTGCCAGCATGGTCAAGTTCTGATAAGGACTCTTTTCTTGGCTTGCAGATGGCTGCCTTCTCACTATGTCCTTACAAAGTGTAGAGAAATCGCTTTCTCCTCCTCTTATAAGGAAACTAATCCCACCCAGAGGGCCCTCCCCTCATTACCTCATCCAACTCTACCTCCCAAAGGCTCTGTCTCCAAATACCTTCACGTTGGGTCTTAGGGCTTCAACTTATGAGTGTTGCAGGGACACAAACATTCAGTTCCTAACACCATTCCACTATCAAATAGGCTTTGCTTCAGGACTTCACTTAAATGCTACCTCTGCTGGGAGTATTTCCCAAAATGCCCAAGGCTATGTTCTCGTACATCATCCTGTGTTTATCATGGTACTTCTCACACTGTAATGCAACTGTTGGTATACCTATAGGTCTTCTCCTGCCAGGCTGAACTCCTTGAGGGCAGAAACTGAGTATTATTCACTGATGGATCCCTACTACTCAACATAATAACATGCATACAGTAAGCATTTTAACACCTGTTGCCTGACTGCATTAGTCAGGATCATACTAGTTGTTTCAAACAACAATAAAATGTAGGACAAAGAAGTGTATTCCTCGTACATATAACAGCCCAGTGCAGTTGTTTGGCAAGAAGCATTCCATGGGGTGATTCAGGAACTCAGGCTCCTTCCACCTGTGGCTCCACCAACCCCTAACTAAGGCGTTAGAGTGCTATTCTAGTCAGCAGATGGGAAAGAAAGGATGGAAACAACATACCTCTTGCCTAATCACTTCTGCCTGGAAGTGACATGCTTCTCTTCCAATCACATCCCATTGGTAACAAGTGGCTCCAGCCATATACAAGAGGGGAGAGGGCAAGGGGAGCAGACTGATAAATATGGTCTCTGATGGGCAGTTGCTTCCAAACAATCACTCCTTATTACGGAATGAATGAATAAATGAACAAACAAATGAATGACATCAAAGACACAGTACAATGGAAAGAACACATGAATGTTGGGACCAAGAGGCAATATATTAAATCATCCAACAACCTGATTTTATAGGAGAAGCAAGAGATTCAGAGCAAATGACCGGCCCCAAACTGTTTAGTGGAAGACCTGGGGTTTGAATTCAGGTAACCTTGGTTCTTGCCCTAGTTTATTGAATGGAAAAGCCACCCTCCCTCACCCCCCACCTCTCTGAACTTCAGCTTTGTCATCTGTAAAATAGTATTGTGCTAAATGCTTCCTAAGATCCAGTCCAGAAAAGGGGCCACAACCAAGATCTTGAAGGTTTGTTCTGAGAATGGTATAGTTCAGGTCCCTGGGATCACACTTGACAGCCAAGAAGTAAAAATGTGATCTGTTGATTGGTTGTTTGACTGAATATCCTCTGTTGATCAGAAATAATCCTTCAATGAAATGAACCACATTGTGAAGGTATTTAGAACAGGGTGACAGAACACTATCCTCATACCTTTATTCATCCATAATTAGCCTGGATTTGCACCTGAGGTCAGTTGAGCATGGCCTGAAGGTCTGTGCCACTCCTCAGGCAGACCTTAGACCATCACACAGTGAGAATGAGAGTGAGACTGTTTCTCAGTTATTTGAGATGAGAATTTGACATCTGATGGTATTCTGATTCTTAACAGCAATCGTGTTCTTTCTTTGTAAACATTTCTAACCATGCATTTCATGCTTTTCAGATGTGCTCTAAATCTCAAATTTTAAAACAACTGGGTAGAAAAGATAAAAGAGGACTGAAAAGCATGCTAACTTCATTAGGAGCCTATTTTAGGAAATAAAAATAATAAACTTGAATGACAGTTTTCAAAATGAAGTTCAAATGGGGATAAACTCAACTAATCATTTCTGAGAAGTTACTGTGAAACTTCAAATGTTTCTTAGCCCCAAGACTTTCTTTTAGCTATAATGACTTCCTAGACTCTCATTTAGCTAAATGACTTAGGCTTAAATTCTCAAAGTGCAAATCAGTAAGAAAGTGTCCTAAAACTCTTACAAGTTTTTATTTTCGTTTAGACCATTACATTGCCTCCGGGGAAAATAAAAGGCATCCCCAAAGTTCTGAAACTTTGTATTCCCATGCATATGACTCAATAAACATGATCACAGCCTCCTTTATACCTCCCAAACTCCAGGTCCTCTCACTGTGAAATCCTGTTCTGACTTATATGCCTTACCTCCTGTCTTATTACCCTCCATATATCCCTTGGGAAGAATATCCCCTTCCTGAGGTTGGCAAAAGGGTAGCATAGCAATGATGCTGCTTTGAGGGTTACCGGCAAAGCACTTCCTAGGCTCAACTTCACGAGGGAGGCCTCCCCACCCTCCCCCAGCCCCACCACTGCCATTTCACACAATGTACCTTCCACCCCAAATCTGGAGCACTGATCTATAAAGAAGAAAGGGAAAAGAAAGCTGTCTAAAGAGTCTTAATTCTTCTTCATGGAATAAAGCAACATGTTACTGTGGCTTTTGACCTCCAGGGGTTGGATTAGATGATTTTCCACATGGTTTATTGTGAAGGGTTTTATTGCACATTCACCTCACAGATCCCCCCAACAATTTAATTGCCATAAAAATAGCTAACATATGTGGCAGGTTTTAAAAATGTCCACCCGCCAAATGGATTTGCTTTCCGTGTGGCCACCCAGCGCTGGCAGCTTTTCCTCCACACACCTCACTAAGGTTCTAAGCAACAGGGTTAGAGTCACCCTGAGGAGCTGTAATGAATGTGGCTCTCAAAAGAGAGGAGACAGACTCCCTGCTCCTATGACCCTCAGAGACATGTCTTGGTTGTCATTTGTCTTTTTCTATGCTGGTGGGAGTTTTGTTTGCTTGTGTTTCTTCTTTGGGAGGTGACTTTTTAAAGAACATTCTGGGAAGGTGCGTAGGGGGATGGGCTAAATAGGTGATGGGTATTAAGGAGGGCACTTGTTGGGATGAGCACTGGGTATTGTATGTAAGTGATGAATCACTGGGTTCTACTCTGGAAACCAATACTATACTGTATGTTAACTAACTTGAATTTAAATAAATAAATTGAAAACAAAAAGAATATTCTCTGTGGAACATCAAAAGTTTGTATAGTCCTTGATTCCATGAACATGGAATAATCTAAAAGGCCCATGGTCACTGTCTTAGTGGGCTAGTCCATCATATTCTCCCAAGTGTTTTCATTTGTATGCCAGCAACATTACTAACCTATCTGTTAAAAACAGAGAAAGAAATCTATCATAATCTACTAAAAGTAATGCAATCATTTTCTTAGTCGGAAGTCACATCCCATTAGCTAGTAACAACAATACTAAAAAAAAAAAAAAAAACATGGATGCGGGGCAGCTAGGTGGCTCAGTCAGTTGAGCATCCGACTCTTGATTTCAGCTCAGGTCATGATCTCAAGGTTCCTGAGATCCATGCTGCCAGCACAAAGCCTGCTTGGGATTGTCTCTCTCCCTCTCCCTCTGCCTCTCCACCGCTCATGTGCATGTATGCATGTGCTTGAGTATGCTCTCTCTCAAAATAAATAAATAAACTTAAAAAAAAAAAAACCATGGATGCACTTCTCTTTACATAACAGATGCTACTTCTTAGAGTAAGGCTGCCTTCTGAGAATTCCTTCCAGTTAATTCATGTTCCTCTACAGACCCAATAACCAGGTATGATTTCTCCCTTGACCTGTCTTGTCACTTGCCATAGTGTCTCCTAGTTATTACTGGGCAATCCAAAAGGCATCTTCATAGAAGTCCTAGAACAAGCCTGTTAACAGCAGTCCCCGATCCTTCTTCAGTCATGGTACCCCCTTCAGCTGCCTATGACCCAGGCTGAAGAGGACACTGCCCATCAGAGGAATGCCATTGTATGTCCCTGGGTGCCAACAAGATTTCTTAAGCTCCAGGTATGAGAAGAAAGTTGGGGAAGATCAAGCAAGACCTCCTCCTGTCCTATCCCCTCAGACCCTCACCTTATCACCTGTTTCAGGCCCAGTGAAGTCTCTCTTGGGTGACTCCATCAGCTTCTGATCTCAAAATTAATCCAAAGGACCACAGAGGATCTTTCCTTTCTTTATCCTCCTGGCCCAACAGACATTTTTTTAAATCCCCTCCTCTTTCCCCTTTAGTAACAGCATCAGAGAGAGGAATATTGTTTTAGGAGCTAGTAGCAGAATTCATCTGGTGGAGACTTATTTTTTGTATACCAAAACATCTGGATAAGCCACTTTGGCTGTAGCAGATGGGCTACAGAAGATGGTCCATAGGAGATGAGCTGAATGAGACAAGAAGGTGTATAAAGTGAGAAGAAGTTTTGAGTTTCTAGGAGCAGTGCTGGAAGAAGATGGGGCCTGAGAAAGGGGAGAAACTAGGAGAAATGAGAAGAGGTGATGTGAAGAGATGACCCAGGAAGAGAGCAGGGAGTCTGTGACTCAAGAGAAGCCAAAGTGAGTGAGAAACCCCCAGTGCAGAATATGACAGATGGACTTTTTAGAATAGGAATAGCTAATCTTTTCAATATAAAGTTGTTTATTCTGTCATGGACACCAGTCTTATATTAAAAGGAGCTGAATTAAATCCATTCAATGAAACAAGCAGTAGGTTTAAAAATAATGAAGATCATTACTAATTAATGAAGACCATTTTAATTAGCTCAATATATCAAAACATGTCATATATATAGGCACCCAAATAAACTGAAATTCTTTTTTATACACAGCTATATATTGTACCTGGGGTAAGAAATAGGGTTTAACTGCTTCTCTTTAACACAATCATTCTCACATACATCGCCTTAGCCAATGTTACTCCTACTCAGTACCTAGTGGGAATGGTACAGGGGAGAGGGGAAAGAAAATGAGTGTCTTCCATATTTGTATAGCTATTAGATTTAAAGAGAGGATATGCAATGAAAAGCAATAATTCAAAAAGTCAGTGGAAGTGAAAAATCTGAGTATGAAACATTGGGGGTGGGTTAGTCAGTTGAAATCCAGAATGCCCAGTTAAATTTGAACTTCAAATAAACAGGTGACTTTTCAATATATATCCCAAATATACTTCTCCTTATACTAGATGTCTTGCAGTTTTATTTGCAAAAGCTGGCAAACCTAGAGTAGGGGGATGCTGAATATGTTAGCAGGAAAAACCATTTTAAATGGCACAGAAGAGTATGATTTGGGTACAGTGAACATCTGGGTTAAATAATATTGTATAGTTTCAAAGGTACTGTATTTAGAATCAGGTTCAAAGCCCTTTCACTATGAAACACATAATCTGAATATATCCTTGCAACATCAACACCAGCTATGAGACCATCAAGGAGGTCCTAACATGACTGTCTTACTGATATGTCTAAAAAACAGCTATTTTATCTTTCAAGGGAATTGCTACTTAGACCCTTAAGCTTAAAGAAAAACTAATTCCTAGAGAGGCAAGTCAATAGCCTCTCCTTTGACTTCCTACCTTTAGGATCAACAGAATGAAATGCAGCCTGGGGACCCTACCTACTGAAGACTGCAATTCTCAACTAGCTTAGTCACCAAATAACCAAGTTGGAGGCCCTCTCCCCACTCTCCTACTACCTAGCCTTATCAGGCAACAATCATCACACTATTAAAATGTACAAATTTTGTTTTAAAAAAGATCTAAGCCATCCACAGAGGCAAAGTGAAACAATAGGAAATATTTTCCAATTAAAAAAAGGTTATTACAAAGGTGCTTAATAAAATACAAGGTAAATGCACTTAAAGTCATAGCTTAAAGTGAAATGTGGGGAACCTATTTCATTTTTATTAAAGCTGGATTTATTGCTTTGGTTTATTGGTTTATGTTCCCAGAATTTAATTTAGTCTCTAGATGATTTGCCCAAAGGTAAAGCAGATGGGTCAGCTGGGCGTTAGACTATACTAGCCAAGGGGTTGTGATATAGGTACTACCTCTGGCCCGCGCCAGCCACTCCCAAACAAAACGCATTCCAAAAAATCTTTCCAACTCACTCCCAACTTCATCAGGATGAGCTTTTTATAAACATACCTGTGCTTTTTACCTTTGCATTGGAACCCTACCTTTCTCTCTCTCATATTTGCAAACTTAAATCCTACCCATCCTTGAAGGCTCCTTGATGGCATCACCCCACTTCCCTAGCCTGTCAGCCCTCAGTGGGGGCTGCACTACTCTAAGGGGAAATTTTGAATATCTGTGGGGATGTTTTTCTAGTGTCATCATGGCCTAGCATTTATATGTATATTAAACTACATACCGTTTTATAGAAATAATTTTCCTTTTATGTCTTCTTCATATTACAGCAGGAACATTATGTTGGTAGTGTTGATTTAAAAATTAGACATATATGAAAAAAGTAAAGGACCAAGAGTAGCCATGACACTTCACTTCTGAAAATGGAAAGTACAGAAGGGGTATTTACCCAGCCATATTTGGATTTATGATGGAACTGTAGACAATGATGCATCAGTCCAAAACTTGATAAACTAACAATGGAATAGAATAGAGAGCCCCAAAATGGGCCTGTATACATATGGAACTTTGTATACTACAGAGAAGGCATGTCAAATTGAGGTAAACGGAGAGAGTGTTCAATAAATGGAGCTGAGACAAAAAAGGTTTCCATTTGGAAAAAAATCCGAGTCTCTACCTCACATAATATACAAAAATCAATTCCAGATGCATTAAGATTTTAAATAAAGAAACAAAACTTTAAAACATATATATGAATAGGGGCAGTTATGTGTCTGACTTTGGCTCAGGTCATGATCTCACAGTTCATGGGTTTGAGCCCCGCATTAGTCTCTGTGCTGACAGTGTGGAACCTGCTTTGGATTCTCTCTCCCTCACTCTCTGCCCCTACCATACTTGTGCTTTTTCTCTCTCTTTCAAAATAAATAAACTTAAAAAAAAAATACACGTGAATATAACGTAGCCATGAAATAAAGAAGTTTTAAAAAGAAGTCATAAAAAGCATTGACTATAAAAGATTAATAAATCTGACTACATTAAACTTAAGTACTATATCTTTTTTAAATTTTTTTTGATGTTTAGTTTTGAGAGAGAGAGAGACAGAGTGTGAGCAGGGGAGGAGAAGAAAGAGAAAGACACACACACAGAATGCAGAGCAGGCTCCAGGCTCTGAGCTGTTAGCACAGTGCCTGATGGGAGGCTCGAACTCACTGACTGTGAGATTATGATTTAAACTGAAGTCAGATGCTTAACCGACTGAGCCACCCAGTCACCCCTAAGTACTTTATCTTAAAGAAAGTGAAAAGTTACAAACTGGGAGAATAGGCTTGCAACTCATATAACTGATAAAGGATTACTATCATAGGTATACAAAATCATAAGAAGAACACTAATAAGCTAATTTAAAAAATGAGCAAAATGTAAGACTGGGCTTTCCATAAGAGAAACTATAAATGGCCAATAAATATGAATTCTGACAATATGAAGTATTAGAAATAATGTGGATTTCTAGAATCTCCTATATGCTGTTGTGGGAATATAAATAAGACCAACTATTGTAGAAAACAGTTTGGCTTATATACTAACATTAAATATCCAAATACTCTAACAACACAACAATTCCACTTCTAGGCATATATACAGAAGAAGTCTTGGACACGTACACCAAGGAGTATGCATCAAAATGTCACAGCAGCACTTTTCAAAACAGCAAATAACGAGAAACAACCCAAATGCCCATCAATAGGACAGTAAATGAGTACGCCATGGAATGTTCACACAATGGCATACAACAATGTAGTTGAAACCAGTGAACCACAGTGACATGTGCAACAATATGGATGAATCTTAGAATTATAACATTACAAAAGAGATACATGTGAATCTTTTTCATAAAGCTAAAATAAAAATGTGTTCAAGAAACTCATATAGATTCAATGAAACTGTATAAAAATGGAAGCAAGACAACACCAAACATGGGATTCAAGTTTTGGTTAATCAGGATGAGAGACAGGAGGATGGTTTGGAAAACCTCTCCAGAGTCAGATGTAGATTATGGTAAAGGTCCTACCTTTTATTTTGAGTGGTGGCACCACTGGTGGTTTTTACTTTATTAAAAATAGCTAAATAAGCATAAGACTAGAAGAGGACCATGCATGGACCAATAACGGAGATTGTGTGGGTGATCAAGGATTATGACTGATCAGTTCATGAACCTAAGGGTTTTTTTTCCTTAAAAGAAGAAAAAACACAGGGCGCTTGGGTGGCTCAGTCGAGCGTCCGACTCTTGATTCCAGCTCGGAACATGATCTCATAGTTCCTGAGATTGAGCCCCGCATTGGGCTCTGTGCTGACAGCATGGAGATTGCTCGGGATTCTCTCTCCTTCTCTCTCTACACGCCCCCCCTTGACCCTCCCATGCATGTGCTTTCTCTCTCTCAAAATAAATAAACATTAAAAAAATAAAAAGAAGAAAAAAGGGAAGGAAAGAAGGAAGAGAAATTATGTGCATAGGATGCTATATATAGTATATAAATTTCATTTCAAAACAATAAAGAGGGCCTTGGAAAATATTTGCTATAAAAGGGAGAAGCAAAGTACCTAATACAGTTATAAACCGCTGCCCTAGCCAAATGCTGGTTTGTTTTTACTATAAACTCTGAACCTCTATGTCATGTTTTACCACTCATGAGGCACTGCATATATTGTCTGGGTTGCAAATTTTTAATGTACTTATAGTATCTCCCCTAGACTGTAAGTTTCTTGAAGGTTCTGGATTCTCCACAATGCACAGCGCCTTGGGTAAACACTCACTAATTTGATGAATGAACAAATTGTACTATTAACTTTGATGCTTTAATTTCTTAGAGAAGCAGGTTTAGTGAAGAACAACAGGTAATAGCTCCTCCACTTTCTGGAGTTTATCAGGCACTCTTAGGAATATAGCATCTGAAATGTCAGGAGAATGTCCACTCCTGGATGCAAACGTTCAACTTAATAGTTTTGACCTATAGTTATTTAAGCTTAAGATACTCTAATAAGAATCCCAAGGAATATCAATATCTCCATTTATGTAACAAAAACTGTTAAAATGTATTAAGTACCTACTATGAGCCAGATGCTTTGTATTATCTTGAACAAAGAAATTATTTTGGTCCCTGTATTGCCAATAAGGGAACTGCAACTTAGTGAGGTTAAGAATCTTTTCCATGGCTATACTGTTGACCATGGAAGGACAGGTATTTGACTTCAGATGGTTTTATGCTGAACTAGTAGCCTCTTTCAACTGTGTTATGCCACCTGGGGACCTATTTATGTCTTCATTCAGTTTTTTATTTCCTTGTTGCTGTTTTTGTTGCTGTTGTTGTTTTTAAGGGTACTTTACAGATAAAAGGCAAGGTCTGCAGGGTTCCATTTGCTGAGGCTAGAGAAGAATAAAATCATTTCTATAGTCACAGAAAAGGCAAAGAACCCCTCTATGCACAGAAGTCCAGAGGTAAGAAAAGGATTTGATGTGCTTATAAAACAAAATAATGTTATTAAATTATTCAGTAGGAGAAGGTGATTAAATCAATTGAAGTTCTACATCATTCTCAACTTCTACTACCACATATAGCAACCATCCCTTCAAAACCATTTGGAGTCTCAGTCCCAAGACATTCCCCTACATTCAGGCAGCAAGAATCATTAAAATGAATGACAACACTTACACACCTGAGACAGAAACTCTGACTGAGGAAGCAAAGCCAGTGGGAATTCTGTTTTGCACAAGGAGATCCCCAGAGTAAAACCCTTAATAAAGAAGGGAGATAAAGTGCCTTGAAATCTTTGTAAGGGCCCTAGGAAGAGATGAGGGGAAGTCATTTAGGAGACTTGTTGCAGATCTGGAAGAGAGATGGTGGTGGCAGAAAGCAGGGCAACAGTAATGGAATTTGGAGAGAAATATACAGAGTTAATATATTTCACAGGCAGACTGTCAGATGTGTACTTATTGGATATAGGGAGTTTGGGAGCAGGAGGCTTGAAGGAGAGGCTGCGTTTCTGAGTTGGGTCTCCTAGTCCACCAGCACAGGCCCTAGGAGTACATTCCACAACTTTCTGCAGAGAAAGCCTTAAAAAAGAGTACTGTACTTTTGAGACAATTGGATGGCTGGTTGTGAAAACCATCATGGATGGCTCCTGGTAGAAAAACAGTTTAGAGGCTTTGTAAGTCAGAAAATGTGTTCTGAGGCTGATAACAACTTTAAGAATATCATCCTTTGAGGGGCACCTGGGTGGCTCAGTTGGTTAAGCGTCCAACTTTAGCTCAGGTCATAATCTCGCGGTTCGTGGGTTCGAGCCCCGCGCGGGGCTCTGTGCTGACAGCTCAGAGCCTGGAGCCTGTCTTTGGATTCTGTGTCTCCCTCTCTCTCTCTGTCCCTCCCATGCTTCCTCTCTCTCTCTCTCTCTCTCTCTCTCTCTCTCTCTCTCTCTCTCAAAAATAAATAAAACATTTTAAAAATTGAAAAAAAAAAGAATATCCTCCTCTGACCATTGACTTCACAGACCTTTCCCATTCAGTTTAAATGCTTAAATGAAGTGATGTGGGCACCAGCCCCAGCAGTGCATTCCACATCACACTCCAGCTGTGGGGAATACATTTTTCAATGGCAGTACCACAACTGTGTCTACTCCACTAATTCCTTTTTATAAACCGTGTTATTGCGTTCTGCCTAATAAATTAGTTTGGATAATAACACCATAAACCTCAAAATAGAAACTATTCGATGAAAAGCAAGATATATGAAGAAGAAAACATATTAATTACTATATAAAATATTAATAGAGCTGGAGCTACCAGAGAAAAAAGATTAAGTCTCATTGAGGTTAAATTTCTCACCATCTGAGCGTGTATGTTCCCCGGTGTGGATTCAGCATACAATCTTTTCCAAACGTCTTAAAAGATTGAACAGATGCCCCTAAAGGTCAGTGAACTACATTGCAAATTTGGCAGTAATTTATTCTTTTCTTCCCTATTTACAGATAAGAGGTGAGAGGTGGTAGAAAGAGGGTCAGTTCTATCATCATCAATAGACAGGGAGGAACAAAAAAATCAAGCTGGACTCTAGAGGAAGCAAGGAATCTGAGCCTCTCAATCTGGCCATCCTGCAGAAAATGGCCTGGAATGGACGGGAAACAGAAATAATAACTTGGCAAATGGTTTTGCAGACGGTTTTCCTTTATTAAGGAAAATGTTTAATCAGAGCTAAGGTTGAAACACTTATAAATAAAGTGTTTACTAAGAGGAAGTGGCTATTTTTACAGGATAAATAAGAAACAATCATTTCCAATTAGCTTTACAAGAGAATGCCAATAGAGATGGGATCTGATCACCTCTTGTTTTGGCAGGGAGAAACATTAGCATATGAAGAACCAAACATCATGCTTGTAGCTCCTACACATTTTGCCTGAATGGAATTCTTCTATATGGTGAACATGCTGCCCTTTATGTAGCAAAATCCACCCTGAGTCAAAGCCTAAATCCTTTCAATAAGGCACTAAATCATTTCATTGCAACCACCAAATGCTTTCTTATTGCTAGGAATGGTATGATACACTTACTTTTTGATACATGCTCCAATTTTTCAAGATTTTGTTGGAAACAAAATGGTCCTTTATGACATTTTATAATATTCCACCCCATTTATTCCTTTCCAGAATTTCTTTCATTAATTAAAGGGCCTTCTTTCACTGCTGCCCCTCCCCCCAAACTAATCTATTCCCCAACTGCCCATCATAGACAAAATAAAAGTCAGTCTATCACAGCAGCAGTGATGGTCATGCCAATTTCACAGTGTGATTTGTGCATTCATTTCATTTTGAAAATGACCCTGCCCTCCATCTGTCTAAGCCGAATGTCCTGCTTTTTTCAAGCCAGACCTCAGGAACAGCAGCACATGAAATAAGGGGGAAAACATAGGATGGCATCCCTCTTGCCCCCACTAGCTGCCACACTCACAGATAGATACTGACACAAAGAGGGGACCCCAACTGATGCCTGAAGGGATCAGAGAAATTTGGGGAAGACAGTTCTTCAGTTTTTCATACATTTCCAAGAAACCATTTGAAGGTGAATGCTTTCATGATACAACTCTGAAACAGACTAAAGAGATAAAAGGCAATTTCCAATTTCCATGTTCTGTCATTTTACCTTGATTTAATAGCAAATTACCAAAGGTAACAGCTTAATACATAAGAATTTAAACTACATTAGGATTTTTAAATATTGAGTCTTGTGGATGTTAATTTTTTTTCCCAAGAGGTGTCAATCAGGCAGTCATAAAAGAGAAGGCACCCTATTTCTTGATTACTCAGGCACACTAGCTAGCATCCCTCAAATCATGTACCTCCTTTAGCTGAAGACCAGAAAAGACTGCAGCCAGAGATTGGGTTGGAAGAAGTCTTTGAGTAGGGTTATACTGGTCTTCCTCAGCTGCTTTCTCTGGAAATCTTGAGTGGCCCAGAGTCCCCCTCAATTCCTCTGAAATGGGTGGAGTTTGTCCTTTTGTCAGTACTCATGCAGTAGAAGGCTCCTCATCTGGTCCTATCTAGAAGAACACAAGTTTGACAAACTTCTCAGCAAGGGAGAATAATGTATAAATAGATGAAATCAGTTTCTTGATAGTATAGCATCCAGATGCCTTATTGAAATCTCTTTTTAGCTATAATAGGTGACTAGAAACTATGCTGCCATCCACCAATCACTTCTTAACATCTACTTACAGATGCATCTCAGGCCAGGAAGTTCACACTTTACTGCTCTAACCAAGGTGGCTTGTTTTTTGGTTTTTTTTTTTAAATGTTTATTTATTTTTGAGAGAGAGAGAGAGAGAGAGAGAGAGAGAGAGAGAGAGAGAGTGTAAGTGGGGGGAGGGGCAAAGAGAGAGGGAGACACAGAATCTGAAGCAGGCTCCAGGCTCTGAGCTGTCAGCACAGAGCCTGATGCGGGGCTGGAAATCACAGACCATGACATCATAACTTGAGCCGAAGTCGGACGCTTAACCAACTGAGCCACTCAGGAACCCCAAGGTGGTTGTTCTAATGGGAAAATAACAACCAAAAAACCAACATACTAGTATTCCCTTAAAACTAAGCCCTTAAAGGGGAACCTGGGTGGCTCAGTTAGTTGGGTGTCCAACTTTGGCTCAGGTCACGATCTCACAGTCCGTGAGTATGAGCCTTGCATCAGGCTCTCTGCTGACAGCTCAGAGCCCAGAGCCTGCTTCAGATTCTGTGTCTCCTTCTCTCTCTGCCCCTCCTCCTACTCACACTCTGTCCCTCTCTCTCAAAAATAAAATAAAAACATTAACAAAATTAAAAATAGAAAAACTAAGACCTTAGCTAATAAACATATATTGAATTAATTCAACAGTCACTCTTTCCTAATAACTTAGCTTTTGGATATCATGGTCCAGTTGTTTCTTTTCTCTATCTACTAAGCAGAATACAGGGTGCTTATTAAGCTTAGAAAAAATATATGTAAATAGTCTAATAGAGTGCCCTATAATATGGTTGATACTGGCACCAAAATTTATTTATAGAGAAGACTTACGGGCTGCAACACTATTGAGGCAATAAGAGATTTGCATTGAATTCTTGAATTATATAGCAAAGACACGCTTTTACCTGGACTATGTTTATCTTGGATTGTACCAAGGCCAATGGAAATCTGAAAGACTGTGGAAGGCTATGAAAGAAAACCCCCTTACCTTAGGCCACCAGCAGAGGCACTGCCTATTACATTCATAAGTTATAGCTAATTTTATTATCTTAAGAACTGCCACTACCTCAATGGGATAAGCCAGTTTTGTCTTCTGCTATCTTGTCTACTTTTCTAATTCTTGACTGATAAAATTGTGTTCATCCCCCACAAATTTTACAGTCTCCACATCAATCTAAATTATGGGTATGTTTTTTATTAGTAATCCATTATAACTTTATAGAATAACTAAGTCCCTAGTTTTCCACTGTTCTTTGAGGGGCACTATTAAATTCAAAAGGATTTATACAAAATAGCTCTGAGGTTGTAACACGGAATCTAGAGCATCTATTCCAAATAAAGACAAAGTAACAAAAGGAAATTCAGAATTTGTGTGTGTGTGTGTGTGTGTGTGTGTGTGCAGTAGCAAATTTCCAGAGATCTTCAAACTAAGAATCTGAGGGGCAAAAATTAAAGTGTAGGAAATTTTCTTTTTCTTTTTACTAAAAGAAAATCCAATTTTTATCAGTTCAGTGATATCCCAAACATCATTAAAGCCTGACAAGTACAGGCTGGATGGATCTCTCTCTCTCTCTCTTTCTCTCTCTCCCCCCCCCCCCCCCCCCCCCATCACACATACACAAGCACACACAAACTAAGTAGGTTTGGAGAGTTAGAAGAGAATACTTTTGGTCGTGCTTTTATTCCCACTCCACCTTGGAAAAGACTAGGTCATGGATTTTTCCATTGTCTCCACCTGGTAGTGAAATTTGGAGTAAGGCAAGGTGTAGGGCCAGGTTTAAACGCCAATATGTGCTTAATAATGTTTGTCGTCGTGTAAAAGGGGGAGTAGCGTAAGAGGGAGACACCTGGAACTAAAGGCAATCCTCCCCAGTACCAGATAAGATCCACAGCACTCTTTCCTTCTGTGAACCTCTGGAAATAACAAAATAAGGACTCCTGGTCGCTGCACTATTTTGTTCTTATTATGTCCTCAATGAGGCCTGAAAACTGAACCTTCTCTAATTGGAGAATGCCAAGTTGACATTCCGCCTTTTCAGTTCCCGTTTCTTTCACTAAAACAACGTGCAACGAAACTACTGATATACACCACATAGTCTATAAAGGCTCAAAAACGCAAGGGACTTCAGCCCTTAAACCTTCCTCTCTGCGCCAGAGACCTAAGTGACAGAACAGGGAGCCAGTAATCCTGCTGTCTGTAGAAAGAAAAGGTCCCTGAACTCTCACCTTCTGACGACCGCAGATCCTTCCGGCAGAGACTACGCCTCCCAGCATGCAGCGCGGCAGCGTCCTGGGCAGCTGCGCGATTGGCCGGTGCATGCCGGGAAGTGGAGTTTCGGTCACTGAATAGCCGGAGGAATTTCCTCTTTCCTAACGCCGCTCACACTCTGGAGTCTTCGGGGACGAGTCCATATATGAGACCCTCACATTAGTGATTCCTTTCCAACCCTAGTCTGGTCTTCCCCCAGCAAAGTAACTTTGGGAGCACGCAAACCAACAACTATAAACCCGGAATAATCTTTGTGTCTTCCGTTTCCGGTGGGCTTGTTGCCATGGTAACCAGCACGCACCACCAGCTTGGCGGTTATGGCCGGGCTGAGCGGCGCGCAGATCCCCGATGGGGAGTTCACTGCCGTCGTGTACCGGCTCATCCGGGATTCGCGCTACGCCGAGGCCGTGCAGCTGCTGGGCGGCGAGCTCCAGCGGAGCCCGAGGAGCCGCGCCGGCCTGTCGCTGCTGGGCTACTGCTACTACCGCCTGCAGGAGTTCACGCTGGCGGCCGAGTGCTATGAGCAGCTGGGCCAGCTGCACCCGGAACTGGAGCAGTACCGCCTGTACCAGGCCCAGGCCCTGTACAAGGCCTGCCTTTATCCAGAGGCCACCCGGGTCGCCTTCCTCCTCCTGGACAACCCCGCCTACCACAACCGCGTCCTCCGTCTGCAAGCCGCGATCAAGTACAGCGAGGGCGACCTGCCCGGGGCCAAGAGCCTGGTGGAGCAGCTACTGGGCGGGGAAGGGGGAGAGGACAGTGGGGGCGAGAACGAGCCCGATGGTCAGGTCAACCTGGGGTGTTTGCTCTACAAGGAGGGACAGTATGAGGCCGCGTGTTCCAAGTTCTTTGCGGCCCTCCAGGCTTCGGGCTACCGGCCTGACCTTTCCTACAACCTGGCTTTGGCCTATTACAGTAGCCGGCACTATGCGCCGGCCCTGAAGCACATCGCAGACATTATTGAGCGTGGCATCCGCCAGCACCCGGAGCTAGGTGTGGGCATGACCACTGAGGGCATCGATGTTCGAAGTGTTGGCAACACCTTAGTCCTTCACCAGACTGCCCTGGTGGAAGCCTTCAACCTCAAAGCAGCCATAGAATACCAACTGAGAAACTATGAGGCGGCCCAGGAAGCCCTCACTGACATGCCACCTAGGGCAGAAGAAGAGTTAGACCCCGTGACCCTGCACAACCAGGCGCTAATGAACATGGATGCCAGGCCTACAGAAGGGTTTGAAAAGCTACAGTTTTTGCTCCAACAGAACCCCTTTCCCCCGGAGACCTTTGGCAACCTGCTGCTGCTCTACTGTAAGTATGAGTATTTCGACCTGGCAGCAGATGTCCTGGCCGAGAATGCCCATTTGACTTACAAGTTCCTCACACCCTATCTCTATGACTTCTTGGATGCCTTGATCACCTGCCAGACAGCCCCTGAAGAGGCTTTCATTAAGCTTGATGGGCTAGCAGGGATGCTGACTGAACAGCTCCGGAGACTCACCAAACAAGTACAGGAAGCAAGACACCATAGAGATGACGAAGCTGTCAAAAAGGCAGTGAATGAATATGATGACACTCTGGAGAAGTATATTCCTGTGTTGATGGCCCAGGCCAAAATCTACTGGAACCTTGAGAATTATCCAATGGTGGAAAAGATCTTCCGCAAATCTGTGGAATTCTGTAATGACCATGATGTGTGGAAGTTGAACGTGGCTCATGTCCTGTTCATGCAGGAAAACAAATACAAAGAAGCTATAGGTTTCTATGAACCCATAGTCAAGAAGCATTATGACAACATCCTGAATGTCAGTGCTGTTGTGCTGGCTAACCTGTGTGTTTCATATATTATGACAAGTCAGAATGAAGAAGCTGAGGAGTTGATGAGGAAGATTGAAAAGGAGGAAGAGCAGCTGTCCTATGATGACCCCGATAAGAAAATCTACCACCTTTGCATTGTGAATTTGGTGATAGGCACACTTTATTGTGCCAAAGGAAATTATGACTTTGGTATTTCTCGGGTGATCAAAAGCCTGGAGCCTTATCATAAGAAACTGGGAACTGATACCTGGTATTATGCCAAAAGATGCTTCCTGTCCTTATTAGAAAACATGTCAAAACACACGATCGTGCTTCGTGACAGTGTTATTCAAGAATGTGTCCAGTTTCTAGAACAATGTGAACTTTATGGCAGGAACATACCTGCCGTGATTGAACAACCTCTGGAAGAAGAAAGAATGCATACTGGAAAGAATACAGTCACATATGAATCCAGACAGCTAAAAGCTTTGATTTATGAGATTATTGGGTGGAATATATAGTGATGCCTGATAATGTCTTTTATCATAATAGCTTTATATATCTATATTTGGTATTATTTTATTTATATTTAGCCATTGGCGGGGCACCTGGGTGGCTCAGTTGGTTAAGTGTCCGGCTTCAGCTCAGGTCATGATCTCGAGGTTCCAGAGTTCAAGCCCTGCATTGGGCTCTGTGCTGACACCTTGGAGCCTGGAGCCTGCTTTGGATTCTGTGTCTCCCTCTCTCTCTGCCCCTCCCCTGCTCATGCTCTGTTTCTCTCTCAAAAATAAAAAACAGTAATAAAAAAAAAATAAATACATGTAGCCATTGGCATTTTTACATTTGTCATATGTTAAACTTTGTACATTTGCAAATCATAAACCTTATTTTTAAAATCGTCACAAATACTGAAAATTTGAAACCTAGAAAGATACGAAAAATTCAAAGCTGAATTGGGACTCTCTGTTTATTAGAACTTGTAGTGCCTATGTTCCCTCTCCTTTGTTATCACTTGTGCTTGGTTGTATTTGGAGAGTCCCTTGCACACGGATTACAATTTACAGGGACTTGGCACTATCAAGTCCAGAACAGAGTAGTTAACATATAGGATTTCTAGGCATTTAAGAGGTTTAGAGATTGTGCTCTATTCTCACTATTTATTTGGAATGCACACATTTTGCATAGAGTGTAAGATGTTTTAGCAGGGTTTTTCTACATAGAGGTAACACTTAATGTAACCCCAAATTCCTTAGGTGGTAAATGTTTGGGTTCCTTGTTTTGTTTTTTTAAAATGCAAGATTCAGTGGGCAGTCTTGTGCCCTTAACAAAATTATGGTGCTATGGTATAAAGACAATAAACAATTGTTTAAGAAACAACTTTATGTAGTTTTCTTTTGTTCCATTTGTTAATAATTTGTACATATGAACAAGATGTACTGTTACTATTTTTCGTAACTCTGCTCTCATTTATCTCCAAATAGCAACTAATAGCAGAGGTAACCTGAGAACTTAGTTCTTAATTCCTACTTTTGTGTTTGCCACTTAGGATAGGTTAATGCTGGAGTTATTTCTGTGTTGTCACCGCTCTGTTATGGAAAAATCTACCTTATTCCCATGACGCCACCAAACTTCTACCTCTATTACAGACGAAAAGTTCTGAAACCTTCTCTGGTAGATTCAGAATGCTGGTTTCACACCTGCAACATTCCCAATTAGAACTCCGCTCATTCTGCTTAGGCATTTTATTTTCTGAACTATATAAAAACTATTTGCTCACCTACCCCCTTTCTCTCCATAAATGTAACTGTGAACCCCAACTTGACATGGCTTAGAAAAAAACAAAAGTTTTAGGTTGAAGTATATGAAATTGCTGATCTTGAAAGTTACCGACCTACAAAACTAGCAATTTCTTATGGTTCAATCTAATAGCTTTCTACTGATAGTGAACCCCTCCCATAAGGAGATGATGATTTTTTCCTTCAAGGAGAAATCACTTAGGCATGTAGGTTCCCAGACAAGTTATGCTCAACATAAATCCTCTAGCATGAACTCCTGGGTGCTCAAATTCTGTCATACCAGAAAATCTGACTTATCATGAAGTCCAATGGTTTTGAATTTCTAACCATTTTTAGTCTTTATTATGTACACTGATACCATTCACTATTTACTATTTACTGCTATTTACTATTGACGTTTGATCCCATGTTTGGAGGACAGTGTTTAATGACCTCTTCAGTGTATCCCATAGCACAATTCTATCTCTGGGAAATGGTCTTTGTTCAACAACTTTTGTACTAAAAGTGTTGCTACTTCTTTGTGCAGTAGTAGCTCTATGCCCCTCTCAATCTCCATCACTCCTTAGGATTTGGAAAGTAATGAACTGAAATCTCATTTTCAACAGCCATGTTAAAATTCTGTGTTTTTTTTTTTTTTGCACATTTCCTCTATTTTTTTTTTCTTAAAAAAAATGCATAAAGTGTAAGTAATGTTAACCACCCAAAAGCAAATGTTTTCCAGATTCCCTTTTGCAAATAGCCTGGCCTTTATTCAGCCACATTTTATTTACCCAGGTGCTATGTGTTTGTGGTTTGCATGTATGTGTAATTTTGCTCTCCAGAACATAAAAAGCTTTTCAGAACTGTTTTTTAACCCCTTGCCGCTGGGCAGCTGGGATTTCCTGGTTAGTAATGAATCAGGAAATCCTGACTGCTCCTAACACTGAGTACAGGAATAAAGGTCAATCAAGGCATTTGTCCCCTTCCTTACCCATGCTCTCTGGAGAGGCACCCCCTCAGATTGACAGACTGACTGTTGCCTAGCAACAGCAAAGACTCCTGAACCACACCTACGAAGCTGCCTAGCCTTCTGAGTCCTTGAGGAGACTGAAGGGTGAGGACATTCTTAACTCTCCAGAAACTTATTGTCCTTTATTTTTAGGATATATTTCTTTTAAACTCACCTTCGGAAGTACTTAGCTCTGCTTTTTGATACTATGATACTAACAGACTCTATATTTTGCCATTTAACCAAAGGCTTTCATCCCTAAAGTTCTGATGAAAAACTTTTTTCTATGCTCCTAGAACATTATGTGTTCAGTGCTAAGGCACTGTTCTTGACAAAAAAAAAAAAAAAAAAGATTTCTGTGTATTTCTAAAGCTTTTACTCCTTTTTCATTCTATCTGCATGGCGTCTTTTATTTTTATTTAATGTTTATTTTTTAGAGAGAGAGAGCGAGAGAGCACACACAAGTGGGGGAGGGACGGAAAGAGACACAGAATCTGAAGCAGGCTCCAGGCTCTGAGCTGTCAGCACAGAGCCTGACGCAGGGCTCAAACCCATGAACCACGGGATCATGACCTGAGCTGAAGTGGGACGCTTAACCAACTGAGCCATCCAGGCACCCCTGCACGGTGTATTTCAAAGGGATCAAATATTAAATCTAGTATCTCGTGATCTTAGTCAAACCCCCATCTTCACACATGTCCAGAATATAAGCATGTGTTTGTAAACAAGTAGTTATTTCCATTTTCTCAGACATGAGTAACAATTTGATCTTCCCAGGACAACGAGCAGAGACTCCTGTGATCAGTAACAAGACTGTCAAAGGATTCCTATTCCTCCAGCCAGCCCTTCTTTGAATTTGGCCTCAGCTGTGGCACGAACGTTCACCCTAACTCCATCTGTGAGGTCAGGTGTACAGTGGCCATCTCTGATCCATTCATAAGAAGCAGACAACTGGGAACTGGGAGTGTGGGGACTGAAGGGGTGGGGTCATTGGGCAATGAAATCCTAGATGATACTCCCTTCCTGCAGGGTGAAATAGGAATATATAGGTATGGCCTCTCAGACCTCAGAAGAGCACCTCAGATGGAATCCATGTAGAACTGCCAGTGATAGGCGTGGCCCAAGATTATAACAATTTGTTTGTTTGTGTATGTAGGGCTATGGGGGTGTGGGGTGATGCCCAAATAAATCAGCTTACTAGGAAATGTGAGATAAGAAAAGGTAAATGGCTTGGAGGGGAAGCTTTAAAGGAATAACTTTCTGAAAGTGAAATCTTTCACTTCAGGTGAACACCAGCATTTTTGAATGTAAGTTTTTGTCTTAGGTTCCCTCGTCCTTTTCTTAATGGCTATGGATGATCTGGAAACATGTGGGAGACTGTGGTTTCTTGATGGTATTCTCTGACACACGGAGTAGCTTCCTAGAAATGGTGTGACTTACAGTTATCTACCATTCCCTAACTGCCTTTAGCTTTTGTTGACCTATCACTGGGACTAAAGCGACATCTGGGCTTTTTTGTATTCACTTATTGGGCTGTACTCATAGTATTAGTCAAACAGCACATTTTGTGACATGACCTCCTGTCTAGGGTTAAATGCTCAGCACGGTGTCTAGCTAATAAAGAATGAATTAAAAAGATTATTAATGCAATAGTCATTTTAGGGTAGTATTCAGCAAAAATATCTAAACTTAATCAGAATCACTGAGACCAAATTAGAAGGAACCTTAGAGACTTTCATTATAAAAAAGAAATCAGGTCCAAAAGAGAAAAATGGAATACACCCAAAATTCTAGAACTCTTTCCATTGTGTTCTTAGACTTTAGAACTCCATCTTCTCTTATTTTACAGCTTTATTGTGACAAAATTTGTTTTTAAGAAGTACCTTCCCAGGTGTAATATAGACGCAGTGAGATACCAAAGATGTGACAGAATTGTGTAAGAATGAATTAAAGAGCTTGTCCATCAGCCAACACTAGACCCAATCAATGAGTCACATCAGAAAATGGGTTTATGAGTACTATTGCAAAGAAAGAGACATATCCCTGAGGCCAAACATAGGCAAAAGTAAATGTGATTGGCAGTAAGACATCATTTGCTTTCCCGATAGGGTAAGAAGCTGGACCAGCAAGCTTTACCAAAGGATTTCACTCTGGCAGCTGACAGTGTTAAGTGAAACTGCATGTTTAATGTTATCTTAATAGTTGATTCATCATTGAGAAAAAAGGGCTTATTTGTGGACAAAATGTAAACATGTAAGTAAGGTAGACAATAGCATGTCAAGTGGAAGAGTAGCTGCCTGAGCCCTGAATGCTCTCTCACGGATGTGTTGTTGGGCAGGCCCTTGTGTACCATAGCTATCTGCCATTACTGGCAAGGGAATCCAGACATAACATGTCTCACTTCCATGGACCTAAAACTGGATCGAACAAAAAATATTCTGGAGAAGAGTCAAGATTCTAAAGTTTTGAAAATCTGGAAATAAATCCAGTAAGATACAAATTTTAGTAAGGATGTAGCTAAGGGGGCTTTGAAAAATCAGCTTCCAGGGAGGCGTGGCCAAAATGGCATATGCAGAAAAGACAAGCTTTGTGAAATTCAAGTTCAGTGTGAGGTGATAGTGTAATGTGTCCATCAAAAATGTGTTTATTCGTGACAGAAAAAGGGAATCATTGGCTCTACTCTGGCACATTGAGGCCTAGATACCTCACTTTAAGGACATCAAAGAGGCACATACAAAGAGCGATTGGGATGGTGAAGGATCTAGAACTCATAGGAGCAAAGGTTGGAAATGTGGGGGAACATGAGCTGCCTTTAAACACTGGAAGAGCTGCCTTTCATTAGAGCAACTGGACAGTAACTTATGACTACAGAAGACAAAAGTTACATCAATGGATAGAGACAGATTTCAATCCAATAAACAAAAACCTCTTAACACCTCTTTAACACCTTAAAACCTCTTAAGATTTCAAGTTGGAAAAGGCTTCCCAGATAAGCAATACACTTCCATTTGGTCACAACAAATGTTCAGGAAGACTAGTTATCTGTGGCCTGGGGGATAGGAGAAAATAGTCAATTATGTTTGGGAAAAGATAAGATGATTTCTAAGGGTTTCTCAGTCCAAGTTTATATGAGCCAGGAAGAAAATTTAATTAATTACTGTAAGAGCCAAAATCTTAGTGACACAAGTGATTATTTCAATGTACCAAAGAAGACTAGGTTCAACACAAAGTTCAGTCATTTCAGAGCCCAGAAAACTACAACCCGCCCTCTAGCGTAGGAGCCACAGGCAGGGACAAAACCAGTATCTGTGCACATGTCCTTCACTAACAGAGAGGCTACTCATGGGTACAGGTTATAGTCTATCCATTCTCTGTGAGTATAGCATGATGCTGCCAACAAAGGTTACATGGAATTAACATGAAATAAGCAACAATTTCTGTAACAATGAGTGGTTTTGGTATTGTTTTATTTCTTCCCAGCACGTCTTAAAAATCACATGGGCATTTGCTTATAGAACAGTACAGTCTAGGAAAAGCAATAAAAGGAGAATCCAAACATACACCAAAAGCACAGTATATAGACCATGTGTTGAGCCCTTGTGGAAAACAACATGGCTCAGTCTGAACTGACAAAACTATGTTGAGATCTCTCAGGAATTTCCCTTTCCACTACATACCAATGTTTAAACCATAAATGTAAAGAGAAGAACTGTTTGTATGCATTAGTTACAGCAGTATAATGGCTTACATACAAGAGCTTACCCACATGTAGTTCCCAAAAGATTACTACAGTACTGGCAGGAATATGTACTGCCTTGGAGGAAGACTCAGGATAAGATATTATTCAAGTCAAGTTGTATCAGAGCCAAAGTATTCCACAGGCTTAGCTAAAAAGGACAAAAATTAAGAAATATAATCTACACATATTTCTCATAAGATTTATCATTGTCCAGGAACAGAGATACTCATTTTTCTGAAGGCACCATCACAGAAAAAAGGACTGACACGCAACGTAAGGAATAGAACCCCCCCCCTCCCCCCACAGGCTCTGCTCCACAGGAGCTGTGTGAGCAAACATCCAGAAGCATATAGTGGGTGTCTCAGGGACTGAGTGAGTATGCCACATCCACTAAGCCACATCTTAGGGCTACGAAGTTGGGACAGTAGGAATGAAAATCTAAGAATGAAAGTACATATAAATCCCATTGACTGAACAGATATATGAGAGTACAGGTCCACCATATAACTAGTGAAACATACTAGAATAGGTGATCCAAACCCACACTGTGGAAAGGATTTTCAGTGTTTCTACATATAACTACTTAATTCCTGACATATTCTTGAAGAGGAACAGCCCTGAACTACTAAACAATCTCAGTCTTTAAACACTTACCCTCTCCCACCCATTTTAAATAATGGCTATTTCATGGAAAAAAAAAAAATCCCAACAAGGCACTGTGGACTTTTGGGGATATTCTTTAAGTAGCCCAAAAAATAATTATAGAAACCGTATACCAGTAGAAGAATTTCATGTCCTTCACGGATATGTGAACAAGGTTACTTTAAGGATTAAACAACACGTTTTCAAGGGTGCTCATGTTCATGAAAAACACTGCTAACAATAAGATGCCTGAAAAACAGGTATGCATGCTGCTTAGAAATCCACACTAAAGCATTTTCTTCCCTTCTCTTTCCTCTTTCCCTCTTAAATTTGGAAGTTCAGTCTCTGAAAAATGTTCTTAAGGATGCTTAAGATATTATTTTCTTCCTTGTGAGAAAAAAACGTGTAAGACAATCTCCTTTGGGAACCAAAGAAGAAATCTTTTTATGTTCACTGAACTAAAGTTACTTTCATTCTGTGATGGTTCTTTGGCTTGAGTGTTCCATCTGTCAGTGGTCCTCATTGACATTTGTTAAGGAATTATTGTGGTCAGAAGAGCACAGTGCTCATTCTCTGAGGAGCTTTCTAGGTTCAAACTGGAATGCTTCAGGTTCACAGGAGACTAAACACCTCCAAGAAATAGAACACTGATTTAAAAAATAATTAGAGTGATAAAACCTAGCTAACAATATACTCTAAAGGGACTTGATTATGCTTCATCAATAAAATTATAAAAATTTTGTTTTCAAATCAGAAATATGAAGATGAAAAATGAAAATTGAAAGAAAAACCCATATGCAAACAGAACAGTGAGCTTCCCACTCCCTTTGAAGAAAACAAAATCTCTTAGACCCGGGTGCATTTTATTAATAATATACGTTAATATAACCTGTTGACGTTACAAGTAGTTTTTACAAATTCCAAGCTAAAGACAAACACTGTGGCTTAGGAAGCAGAAAGCCGAGTAACTTACATCCTTCATAGTAGACACCCTATTCAATAGTTAAGAAAAAGACTTACATTTTCTGAATTTTAGCATCAATGTATACATTAATTCAGGACACTGAAATTAATAAGAATTCAATGAATATATTGACATATGGCTCATTTGGAGCCTTGAGCAAAGCCTCGCTTCCCTAACTTGTAAAGCCAAAGGTGATTCTGTATTCTTCAATCTGAAACTGGCACTTGTTTTCAGCTTTTCTCCCACCATGAGCTAAGCCGTAATTAAAATCAAAGTTACCAAAGATGAAGTGGTAAATGAAAAGCTATTAAAGCTGTCCTTAATGCCCATCTCAGTATTTCTTAAAATGTAGAGAACACTTTCCACAGCATTCCATTTTGGCTGCTTCACGTACCAAGCACATGCAGTTTGTGAATCAATCCATAATAAATAACTATTTGTGTTTCTACATTTATAATAGATGTTCAACCAAACCCAGTCCCATTTTTAACAGCTGAGGTTACACACTTCAGCTTGAGACTACAGGACTTCTTTGATTAGCTATGGTTAAGAAGTTGTAGCTATGAAAGAAAATGACGAAGAAATATCTCTGGAGCCAACATGCAGAAAGGCATTTTCAAAAATGCAAGCTAGGACTTAGCAGTTACTAAGGAAATACTCTGAAACACAGGTTTCCTTGCAACCATCTGTATCTGACACAGTACACATACTGATGGAAGCTCATCCTTTATTGCACTTTTGTTTTCCAAAATACGTCAACACAACTATGTGCACTAGAAAGCTTCCAGCTTCATAAATAACTCTTAAGTAATAGTGTAATCTGTAAGCAGTTAGGAAGCAAACGCCCAATTCCTCCGAAGAGGAAAGAATTCAATCCTCTTTCTCTGTGGTAAAATGCTGGGCACAATAAACATGTGGCTTCTACAATTCTTATGAAACTAAAAAAGCTCAAGTTACTCATTATAAGACAAAATTCACTTATGCCTGTACTTGTGCACCAAACATTAAGGCAACAGTTTCTCTAAGGGTCAATAAAGCCTGTTCATACTGAGTCTTTAGTATTCAATGCCACTTCTCACTAGCAGCAAGTTCCTAGTCCCACTAAAACCTCAACCCAAATGTGACATCAACGAATTATTAGAAATATGACTGATTTAAGAAAGACAAGTCAACGTTTATGCAGTACTAAAAACCAGATAGGATATGAGCTTTTAAAATTTTAAACAAACTTATTCAAAATGAGTTTAAAAGCCTCACATAAACAATGTTCTCCAGGCTTTAACTTTTATGAAGCCATTTTCAGATATTTCAGAAATACGAGGCAAGGTTTAAGTGCTTCTGTGCATATTCAAGAACTCAGTTCTCCACGGAAACTAAGTACATGCCGAGGTACCTCTCAGAAGCAGATGTGAGAAGTGGGGAAAAGGCTTTCTGGTTTACTAAATCAGAGGGAAACAGCACTGGTGAGTGTTTGTGTGTTTCAAAATGATCCCTGTAGAAATGATTCCAACAACAGAATGTAGTCATCACTATAAAATCAAGATTGGGGAGTTCTGCATACATGGAAGAAGAAAAACAAAGACATAAATCACTAATTTCCGTAAGGTTCATGTAGAACAGTGAACACAACTTTCAGCTGTGACATTTATAGTTTCCTAATACCAAATACAGATTTCTGAGGTTGTTGAAATCTGAACTCCCTGGGAAAGAATGTTATAACAATCACTTGCAAAGGAATGGATCTGCTTATGAATCTGTAAATTTTATTAAAAAAAAATTACTCAGAAACAAGTATACACTCCAGTGAGATATTAGTACTGTATTAAATTTTACATTTTGATCACCAGTTAGAGAAATTACCTTCATGAATAGATCCATTTTATAAAGCTGATATTTTTTTTTTATAATTCTAGAGGCAAGTGTAATTTCCTCATCAAGCATCCAACTATTTCAAATATCAAGGGCTTTTAATGCTAAGATTTGCTGGAATTTTTATAACTAAAAATAAATCACCAGTGAAGAGAGGCAGCTTCTAACAAATATTTAGTTTTTGTTGTTAAACTAGTATTTAATTTTGATTTGCTTACAGATTTTAAGTTTATTAGTTTGAGGCCAATTTTATTAAAAATTGCTTATCATTTTGAAGTCTTAAAAATACTATTTTGTCAATTTAAATTTTTACTTTTCTGGTTAAGTATACTTCAGATATAAAAGGTATCAAACTGCCCCAAAATACTTTGGAGCTGTTGCTACATAGACAGACAGTGTGTCCTTTTAAAGGATCGTCTGCATCTTGACGTACATTATCTGATCAAATATTAATTTAAAAAAATTATCAAAAGTTAGGTATTGCATTAAGAAAAGAATCCATCCAGAAATGTGAATCATGAACCTTGACAGACAGTGATTCAAAGTAATCATTTCACTTCTTGTAACATCCAGGCTTGAATGTAAAAATGTTTGTGAAATGTGATTAATGTTCTCCCTATTACTTAAGAAATATAATATTTCAAACTTTTGATTATGGTTTGTGTATTAATACATTACATATTTTCAAAATTTAGGTTAAACCAGTAATTCAAAAAAGGCATTAAACCACTATTAAAAACTAAATTGAAACTTTACTTTTATATGACAATTTATCAGGTTGTTTGGGTTAATTAAAAAAAAAATTGTCATTGAAACTCTTGAGGTTTTCAAATTCAACAGCTAAATGGTAAGTGTGTTTCATTAGTCAAACAATTCTTCAAACTGGAGACATTAAGTGTAAGGAGTCTTCCTTCTTCTGCTCCGGTTGCAGTTTCTTCTGCATCTCAGCAACAAGAATGTGAAATCAGAAACATTAGGATTCTAAGCTGAATAAAGGCATTCGTTTCATGATAAACCTGCTGTTCACATACAATGAGTGATACGTCAGCTTTCTTACAAAACATACTATGAAGGAACTAGGATATAACAAGAAGTTATCTCGGTGATACACATTCAACTCATACCCCAGTAGAAACAGAAACATGGAGAATAGAAACATGTCCCCTAACAATAACTTTTTGCTAATCTCAGGTTTTATAAACGTATACTAATTTCAAAGAAAAATGTAGGCCAAGCATCTCACCGAACTGAAGGCATCCTAAATAACAGGTTGCCTATATTCTTTCATTAGTATTCTTCTTAATGACCTACTCACACTAGAATGCACTCTTAAAAAACATACATGTGTTATCACTCCTCAGTGGCATCCTTCCCCAGATAACTGCTTTCCAGAAACGTCCTTAAAAGGGAGGCTAGATAAGCAGTGGATGACACCAAAATCTCCCTTTGTTCCCAAGGGGAAGCATCAACACGAAACAGCTGGCAGCATCTTCCTCTGAAATAACAACTAGCAGCCCTGTGCCACCTGACTAAAATTTGAAATGACAACCAGTTGGCTGTAAACTGATGCACCTACAATGAGAGAGATTTAGGAATACCATCTGTCAATCCATAGGTGTAGAAACAAAACAAATACAGAAAACAACTTATTTAAAACCAACAAAAAAATTTTGCTGAAATACAATCCATGATATATTTGATTACTGGTATAACCATAGTTGAAGACTTAAAAAAAAAAAAAAAGTGACATTTTTTTTTGTAACAACAGTAATGGATTTATAAAAGGTTTTTGTTTCCAAAGATGTTATTGGGGTCCACATATTCCTTGACAGACTTCAGCATCCCAAAGCCGACATCAGAGATACTTTCCTTTAGCCACTGCTTCCGTAACTTGCCCACTGGAAAAACAAAATAAAAAATGCTTCAATATACACTATGATGCTGGGAACCAATCAATCTTGTGACCATGAATGAACAAACACTGTGTGATAAATGCTTTTATTCAAAAATGAGAAATGTTTTGCTTTATTTGATTTATTGAGCCCACCAGACTATCAAGCTCATTAAGCCCAATGTATTCCCAGGGGAAGCCTGTGCTCCAGTGTCTCCCTTCTCTAGAAACTATGAAATGGAGATGAAGGAAGCTTGGGTTGAGATTGCAGCCCATTTTACAAATAACAAAATGAGAAAAACATGCATTTCAAAAGAACCCACCCCCTGTCTGAACTACCAAAACATGCCAAAGTTTCAGAGAAAATGAAGTTAACTAAAGAAAAACATATCCAGATGAATTTGTTGGGTATACTATAGCAAAAATGGCAGGATATACATCCACAAAATATTTTAAAGCTTAAAATAATTAAGAAAATCTGAACCTTTAATGGGTTTAAGAAAAAAATCTGGTTATAAAACTTTTATTTGCATTTTACTTTCATATTACTTTTAAATAAATTTGCATGTTCCCAAACAATTCTTCCTATTATTTTTCCAGAATTAGAGATTCTTCCTAGGCACTAAATAAATCAAACACCTAATCCATCTTAAACTTAATCTTATACTTTTATACACTGTCTAATGTTCTTCTTCGTTTTTCCTAGCTCTTGCTAATTTATTGAGAATAAATTAATATTTTATTGAGAATATAATGGTCCGTAGCATAAATTATATTTTAAAAGGCACCCAATAAAAAACAAACTTTTCTAAGTAGAACTTTCATAAGAAAGGATATGTACTTAACCTGTTAAAAAAAAAAAAAAAAAAAAAAAGTGAAATGTTAACCTGCTTTGGCATTATGCAAAGCAATGTGCTAATTTATCTGTGGCAAAATGGATAAATCTTTTAATTTACAGATAGGATTCTTTGTGGCTACTACTTTTCAAACATATTGTAATAATTGAATTCAAGTGGTCATTTTCCACAAATGTTCATTAATGATCCAAAGTCATCAACAGTGATTTAATTGGACAACCGAAATGGGAAACCTTCTTTCATTAAAGTATTCTGCCTGTCATTCTAAAACGCACTGCCATTTATCAGGCTGCAGTGATACACTGTAGCACCTGCCATCTGGAACGTTAAATACCATTTCAGGCTCAACTCAAATCATCTTTTGTGTCCAGTTCTCCAGGAAGCCATCAAATTGTCATTAAAATTATAGCATGAAATCCTTAGAAAGCAAGATATTTCTGCTTGGCTTCTAGAAATAAAAGAGTTTGCTGTGTTAATATTGGGGGGGGGGGAATGATGTACAGAAGAAAAAAAATCTTAAATTCAAAAAGAAAGTAACGTTTAAAAGAGCGCTCAAACTGGAAGCCAACCAGAACAAATTCTTACTCATGCAATCTCTACCACCTACAAGATGTTCTACCTGGTCGTCCTCCTCCCTCTCAAAAGGACAACTCACCACAATGCTCTAGCCTTGGTTTTCTCATCTTCAAAGGGACTGGAGTCTATGAAGTCTTTCACCTCAAATAGCCTATGATTTTAAGCACTCAAAAAAGCTGCAAATCAGTTATTTCCAGATTTGCTCCAAGGGATTAAAAAAAAAAAAAAAGCAACTACTCTCTGAGTGACCGAAGTGGCATTATTACTAGCTACCCACAATGAGGTAGCTCAAGAGACAGGGGTGAAGAGCAGTCAATGCTAGTCTCCACTGTTATCTGTAATATAGTTTCACTGAATGTGTCCTGTTGTTATGGATGTAATTGTCCTGAAAAGACTGCAAACAACTGCTCCAACAAGATGGAGCACATTAGAACCTCAGCAGGATGCCCAACAGCTAGCTTGTCTGCCTGGTTTTACACCTCTAGTAATAATGCAATTCCACAAGGAACTGAACCATCGGCTGAGAAGCCACCCAACAGCCATTGCATATTTAATGAAGTTGCTCACCAAGCGCTGGAAAACAGAAGGTGCTTGGAGTGCATCATTAGTTCTGTCAGAAGGATAATTTACACATCTATCTTGTCAAATTTTCTATGGTTTATACTTTTACAATAATCAATCTAACATACATTTGATTAGTGAACTAGAAAGTAAAAAAAAAAAAAAAAGACAAGACAGTATAGGAGGCATGGCTGTGGCCCCTCATAAACATATTTAATGGAAGAATTTAACCCCTTGATGGCAGAGGTTTGTGAGCTTCCATCAGTGATAACTGAGGTCAGAAATCATGGCCTATGTAATAAAGCAACTAGGAATCTTTTCGGTTTTGCTTGACAATTTAAGTCAACTACAGAAGTGCAGACAGAAAACACAATTTAAGTAAAAATGCTTCAATGAGGCTTTTAAGCCTTTAAGATGATTATCAGAAATAGCCTTCACAAGGGTGCCTGGGTGGCTCAGTCAGTTAAGCATCTCTTGATCTCAGCTCAGGTCATGATTTCATAGTTTGTGAGTTTGAGCCCCATGTTGAGCTCTGCACTAATAGTGCAGAGTCTGCTTGGGATTCTGCCTGTCCTTCTCTCTCTCCCTCCTCACTTGTGCTCTAAGTGGGTAAATAAACTTGAAAGAAAGAAAGAAAGAAAGAAAGAGAGAGAGAGAGAGAGAGAGAAAGCAAGCAAGCAAGCAAGCAAGTCTTCATAAAATGCTAAAGAACCTTCGGTGGCTGTCTCTGACGAATCAATAAACTGTAACAACAGCAACAAAATACCAAAGACCCTAATCTCAAAGAGAGAATCCCACTTCAAAGTAGAAGACCTTTATTCTAGAGCTAAATAACAATAATAATGCCCTTTGTACAATCCTTATTTGCACTTATAGGCATTTAGACATTAGCTGACTATACTGATCTAGATACGTGTAACACACATGTGTGTACAACTATATTGTAGCTCCAGAGCTACAAAAAGTTAAGACAGGGATCTTGTATTCCACAATTCACAATTATTCTAAATATATGATGCCCAAAGTACGTAAGCCAGATATTTAAGAGCGTCAGATATATTTTTAGAGATACAAAAAATATAGACCAAATACTGAACATTACAGAAACTAACGGGGAAAAGTTCTTTCTCTGCTTAAATTAAAAGTAGAATTCACCTTTTTACAATTTAATATCTAACTATATACATATTAGACAAATATTTTGTGTTCCTCCACAACATACAGTACATTAAAAAAAATTACTTTTCGAACAGAGGAAATGGATGCTTCAGGGATAGTCTTTGAAATCACAGGTTCAACAGTCCCCTGTGGATGCTAACGGCTTCAAGAAAGAACACCTGGCTTAAGTACTTTGGGCATCATATATTTAGAATAATTGTGAATTGTGGAATACAAGATCCCTATCTTAACTTTTTGTAGCTCTGGAGCTACAATATAGTTGTGCACATGTGTGTTACATGTATGCATTTTGTGGTACGAATGAACAGATGTGTACGGGCAGTGATGGGAGTGTTGGGTGTGAGATATGTGGACATGGTAGCCAACCTAGTCACCAAGAATTATCTGGAGCTACTCTTTGTGGTCTAAGGGACTGAAAACTTAGCAGAAGCTACCAAAGAGTCCTGTTTTAAAAGGGAAAAATCTGGGGTCTGCTAGCCAGAGTTCTTTTTAGCTAGATAAATTAAAAATCTTTGAATTTGAATTATGAATTTAATTATAAGGTTGAAAAGATTATATGCTTATTTAAAAAACAAACTATGAAACAGATTATATATTTTGATTACCAAAGCTGGAGCTCAAAAGCAGAATTTAGCCAAAGCAAAAAGCACCTAACCAATATTATAACAACTACAGTTTGAAAGTTCTAGTTTGAGTATCCTGGATATCACTTTAGCACTATTTTATCGGTCAGATTTTATTTTTTTTTAATTTTTTTAAATGTTTATTTATTTCGGGGGGAGGGGAGGGAGGGAGAGGGAGGGAGACACAGAATCCGAAGCAGGCTCCAGGCTCTGAGCTGTCAGCACAGAGCCTGACGAAGGGGTCGAATCCACAAATCATGAGATCATGACCGGAATCGAAGTTGGACGCTTAACCAACTGAGCCACCTTCTCAGGTGCACCTCTATTGGTCAGATTTTAAAAGACAATCTAGACTTAGCTGCTTGTATGAGTGATCTGAGCATTAACTTTGTATTTCAAGATTTAATTGATCCAACCAACTAAAGTTGGAAGGACACCCAACAACCTCTTGCCAGATGAGGTTCTGGCTCCATGATACTTGTTAGGTAGTGGTAAGAACAGAGAGCATGGGTAGTTTCCACTCTCTGAGGTGATCTGACTGCAATGATGCTTCTTCAGAGGGAGGTTTCAAGCTGGAAAGAGGATGTAGCTGTCCATGTGTTTGTGCTCTACAGTACATTTTTGTATGTTTGGTTCTGGTAGGGGTACATGCTGAATGTTGGCCAACAGATCACCAACTCAGGAATGCTAACATCCAGGCTTTAAAGGCATATGAGTTGGGACTATACCTACCTAAGAGTTTAATTTAGTGATTCGTGGATGCTTAAAGTCATGTTTCCATTTCTTTACTAAGTCATTTGACTTATTTTCTACAAATGAAATTTCTGATATTGAGATGACAAATTCATGGCTACAACAGACTTCAACAAAACAATTAAAATCTAATGGGATTTTTATCTTATTAAATAATTTAAAATGTCAATTTTCTTCATGCTAAAATTTCACCTGTGCAGCTCACATAATAGCTCTAAGATCTTATAGATCCTTGAATAGGTCTTTAATGATTATGAAACAGAATAAAAATTTGAATTACTAGGGCAATCACAGGAGATCTGTCATCAGAACACAATGAAGTGCTAATTCTGCTACACGCCCCAAAAGATGGCTTGACACACTTGATATTTAAACCCAAGTGGCAATTACTGCATATACAACAGAGTAAAGTAAAAAGCAAGTAAACAGGTGAAATAACATGCGATAGATAAGGACAGAAAAGGATAGACAATATCATATGTTCCCTGAAGCCTAGAGCCATGTTTCACTCATTCTTGCATTTCAATTTCAAGACAGTATGCCACACAGTAAGAATTCAATAAATGTTAGTTGAACTAAAAAATATTGAGCCATGGTTATGTAGAAGTCATGTTAGATAAGGAGCAAAATTCAAATATCTAGGAAAAGCAATGTGGGTTTCCTTAATTTCCTTTGCTTCTATTTGCCTTGTACTCCCTGTATTCTGACATTATCTGTTGGATATAATCAGAGCTATTTTACAGTAGCTAAAACAGAAGGTATGGCACAGAACCTAAAACTCTTTCCTTCAAATCTCTAGGACTCTTTGGGCTATATCAGTCGTTCTCAATGGGGGCAATTTTGCCCTCCAGAGGACATTTAGTAATGTCTAGAGACGATTTTGGTTGTTTATAACTGGGATGATGTTACCAGCATTTAATGGGTAGAAGAAGCCAGGGATGCTGTAAACATCCACAACAAAGAATTACCTGACCCAAAATGTCAACAGTGCTAAGATGAAGGAATCCTGGACTATGTGCTTCCAAAGGGCTATCTCTTAGAAGCCCAAACAATTTCCATAAAGGCAACATACCTTCACTTCACTGCTACAACCAACTAAATTAGCAGCAAATGGCTGACTGCCATTTGCAAGGTGAACTTGCTCTAAATCGAGGCTACTGACCAAAGAGGGGAATTCTGGAGAAAGTGGTAGAGTAGAGAGGAGTTACATCTGAGAACATCAACCATTCCATTAATGACAAATGCTACTTTATTTTTTTCAAATGCTACTTTATTTTAAAAGTTAACTCCTGGGAGCCTGGGTGGCTCAGGCAGTTGAGCGTCCAACTCTTGATTTTTGGCTTGGGTCATGATCTCATGGTTTGTGAGCTCAAGCCCTATGTTGCTATGTCAAGCTTGGGATTCTCTCTTTTCCTTTCTCTCTGCTCCTCCCCTGCTTGCTTGCAAATGTGCTCTCTCTCTCAAAACAAATAAAATAAAAGTTAATTCCTAAAAACTTGAATTTAGTATCTACTGAAAAAAACTTATAGGTCATTTTTTGGGCCATTTTTCTAGACAATGGGTGAATATGAATATGAATATGAATATGAATATATATGTTCACATAAATATATGTGAAATAAAGCTTCACAGCACTATCCAATATAAATCTCTATGATGACAGAAATGTTCTTTATCTGCACTATTCAACACAGTAGCCTCTAGCTGCATGAGGATATGAGCACTTGAAATGTGGCTAGTGCAAGTGAGAAAATAAATTTTTAATTTTAATTAATTTTAACTGACTTAAATTTAAATAGCCACAGGTAGCCTAGTGGCTTTTGTATTAGGTAACACAGAACAACATTAAAAATAAATTTTGAAATAAATAAATTGTAACTAAAGTCACTTTTTATAGATTCACACCTGAAAATATCTATTAGCATTATCTGTTTGCTAATTAGCATTATCTGTTTACTAATTATTCTATAACAATATAATAATGTAGTACAGACATTCTTAGAGTAAACAAACATCTTATTGAAAAGAGTCTTGGACATAAAATTGCTGGGAAGAAAAGTTCTCTTTAGAGGTCCAAGATGCTCAACATCACTCCTCATCAGGGAAATACAAATCAAAACCACACTCAGATTCACCTCACGCCAGTGAGAGTGGCTAAAATGAACAAATCAGGAGACTATAGATGCTGGCGAGGATGTGGAGAAATGGGAACCCTCTTGCACTGTTGGTGGGAATGCAAACTGGTGCAGCTGCTCTGGAAAACAGTGTGGAGGTTCCTCAAAAAATTAAAAATAGATCTATCCTATGACCCAGCAATAGCACTGCTAGGAATTTACCCAAGGGATGCAGGAGTGCTGATGCATAGGGGCACTTGTACTCCAATTTTATAGCAGTACTCTCAACAATAGTCAAATTATGGAAAGAGCCTAAGTGTCCATCAACTGATGAATGGATAAAAAAAATTGTGGTTTATATACATAATGGAATACCATGTGGCAATGAGAAAGAATGAAATATGGCCCTTTGTAGCAACGTGGATGGAACTGGAGAGTGTTAAGTGAGGTAAGTCATACAGAGAAAGACAGATACCATATGTTTTCACTCTTATGTGGATCCTGAGAAACTTAACATAAGTCTATGGGGAAGGGGAAGAAAAAAAAAAAAGAGGTTAGAGAGGGAGAGAGCCAAAGCATAAGAGACTCTTAAAAACTGAGAACAAACTGAGGGTTGATGGGGGGGTGGGAGATGGGTATTGAGGAGGGCACCTTTTGGGATGAGCACTGGGTGTTGTATGGAAACCAATTTGACAATAAATTTCATATTTAAAAAACAAAAAACAAAAAAACCAAAGAGAAGTATTAGTATCTAAGCCACTTCTACTCCAGTGACACACCTGAGGCTGGAGGCTACTACAAATATAGCACATGGACAACTGTAATTGCATACGTGGAAAGGTGCAGGGATTAATACATTTTTAACAACAGATTTTCTGTCAGTTTTCAAATCTGTTTATCCGAGGATATAGCTTTAATAGTTAAATGTTAGGCTAAATTATGGGTTAAATTGGCTTTTACAGTCTGGTCTTGGAATCTATTTACAACACTGCTTCAGTGGAAAAATATAATCAACTAATACGTTTCGTGAGAAAAAGCCAGCCACAAAGAAGAAACCAAAGGAAAAAAAAATAATTTAAAGGACAAAACAAACTTTCTGCTATAATATGGTAATCTGATATTCAATATTGGAAAGGCTATACTCATCTGGTAGGCATCAAAAGATCAAAATCACAACCAGGATACCGATATTGATATAGTCAAATACAGAACAATTCCATCACCACAAGGGTTCCTGTGTTGCCTGTTTTACAGTCACCTCTTCTCCACAAGGGACTCCTGGAAACATTGTGTTCTCTATTTCTGTAATTCTGTAAATCATTTCAAAAATGTCACAGAAATAGAATCACACGGTATGTGCTTTTTTGGGATTGGCTTTCTTTTACTCATCACAATTACCTGAAGAGTCATCCAAGTTGTTTCATGCACTGATTGCTGGTTCTTTCTTATTGCTGAGGAGTTGTCCATGGTATAGATGTACCACGGTTTGTTTAGCCACTTACTAGTTGAAGGATATCTGGGCCGTTTCCAGTTTGGGGATATTACAGGTAAAGCTGCTCTGATTATTCATGCACAGGTTTTTGTGTGAGCACAAGCTTTCAATTCTCTGGTATTCAATTCTCTGGTATACACGGGAGTACAATTGTTGGGTTGAATGGTAGCTGCATGTTTGATTTTATAAAATACTGCCAAAGTCTCCACAGAGTGGCTGTACCACTTTACATTCCCACCAGTAATGTATCACTAATCTAGTTTCTTCATATCCTCAATCAGCATTTGATATTGTCATTTTTTAATTTTAGTTTTCTGATAGATGTGTAGTGATTTTCCTTGTGGTTTTAATTTGCATTTTCTTAATAGCTAATGATGTTGAACCTCTTTTCAAGTGATTATTTACCATCTGTATATCCTCTTCAGTGAAATGACTCTTCATATCTTTTGCCCACTTTCTAATTGGACTGTTTTGCAAAACTTACTCTTGAGTTTTGAGAATTCTTTATATATATATAATATATCGGCCTTTTGTTGGATATGTGGCCTGCACATATTTTCTACAACTCTGTAGTTTACCTTTTCATCCACTTAACAGAATCCTTCACAGAATAAACGTCTTTAATTTTGATGAGATCCAACTTATCAATTTTTCCTTTAATGGGCTGTACTTTTGGTGACCAGTCTAAGAACTCTTTGCCTAGCCTAGCTCTAGACCCTGAAGATTTTTTCCTGTTTTCTTCTAAAAGTTTAATTATTTTATGTTTTACATTTAAGCCCATTATCTACTTTAATTTTGATAGAAGATTTGAGATTTAGGTCAAGGATTTTTTTGTTTGTTTGTTTTTGGTTTTTTGAGCCTATGGATGTCTGTTTACTCCAGCACTGCTTGTTAAACACACACACACTGGAGCGCCTGGGTGGCGCAGTCGGTTAAGCGTCCGACTTCAGCCAGGTCACGATCTCGCGGTCCGTGAGTTCGAGCCCCGCATCAGGCTCTGGGCTGATGGCTCAGAGCCTGGAGCCTGTTTCCGATTCTGTGTCTCCCTCTCTCTCTGCCCCTCCCCCGTTCATGCTCTGTCTCTCTCTGTCCCAAAATAAATAAACGTTGAAAAAAAAAAAATTTAAACACACACACACACACACACACACACACACACACACACACACACACTTCCTCCATTGGATTGCTTCTGTATTGTTGTCAAAATCAGTTGGACTTCTTTGTGGGGGTTTTCTATGCTGTTCCATTGACTGATGTCTCTCTCTTCCAATAGCACAGTAATGATTATTGGAGCTATATAATGTCTTAAAATCAGGTAGATACATTCCTATGACTTTAGCCTTTTTTTTTTCATAATTATTTTGGCTATCAAGTTCCTTTGTCTCATCATATAAATTTTAGAATCATCTTTTCTATGCCTACTAACATTATTGCTGACATTTTGATAGGAATTGTATTAAATAAATAAATCAATCTGGAGAGAAATGACCATCTTCACTATGTCTAGTTTTTTATCAGTCCATGAACACAGTACCATCTCTTCATTTATTCAGGTCTCTTTTTTGACTTTTTTCATCAGCATTCTATAATTTTCAGAGCACAGATCCTGTATATATTTTGTTATATTTATGCCTAAGTATGTGCACACTTTGCTAGATATATGCTCATTTCATTTTCTTTGGAGCAACTGGTAATGGTATTGTATTTTAAATTTCAGTTTCTATAGGTTTGTTCTTAATAATAGAAATGTGACTGATTTTTGTGTGTGCTCTTAAACTCTGCAATCTTGCTAATTTTGTTTTTGTAGATTCTTTGGGATTTCTACATAGACAATCATGTCATCTATAAGTAGCAACAATTTTATTTCTTCTTTTCCAATATATATCTTTTATTTCACACTACAGGTTTTAACAAATGGCTTCAAAGCCGATATTTTCCTCATTCTTTTGAGAAGTCTCTTTTTACTTTTAAAGTTTCTGATACTACTGGATTTCTGTTAATATTACAAAAAAAAGTTTGGAGAGGTAGCCTATAATTATTCTCTGAACAATAAAAAATAATTTTGGTTAGGCAAAGACACCAATATTTAAACTAGGGCTGGTTATATCCAATCAAAGAATTTTACTTTCTGACAAGGACTTAGGTATAAATTTAGCCAATGAACAACTTAAAAAAGTCATAAATTGAAATTAAATACGTGGCTGATATAAATTCTGCTCTTTAAACTGACCAGCTCGTCAGTTACATAAACAAGCACTACGAAGATTAAGTTAAGCAGGCTTTATATTTCCTATAGCCTCCAGTTCCAGACTACATCTGTTTTCTTTGATACACAAAACCAGAGTTAAAATAGCTCCATTTATCACAGCATGATTGTAGGCAGACAAACCAGCCTGTCTGTTTCCAGATAGTGAAAGCAACTGTTATTAATCACAATTACAGGCCAAACCCTCTAAGAGAAATTGCATCAATATTCTCCCAACCCCCAGCCCTTCTACTCTCAAACTCAAAAATGGTACAGAGAATGTCATGACACTGCCTGAAGGTCAGTAAATAAAGATGACACTAAGAGGTCAACTTGAGTTTTCAGTTCCGGATGCAAATCAAGGAAAATCTTTTCTTCACATAAAAAGAAGTGATCTCTCAAAAGCTCTATCATTAGTTAAGTTTAGCAGGACAATTAAACCCATTCTATTTCAAATTTATATAGAAAGGTTTCTGCTTTATGAAACTATACTGAATAGCACAGGGTATTTGACATTTACAAATTAGATGATTAACTTTAAGCAGAGAGGCATTTATGAAAATAGACATTTTTCTATAGTATATTTTGTAGCCAAGAGTGTGAAGGAAATTTATTTCTCTTTCATATATATAATAATAGAACTTCCTATAGAACGAGACCAACTGCAGGTTACAGTTGAAAACCTGTTAAGACAATTGTATCATATCCCTTGAATGTATGAATCTTTTTCATATAAACAGTAACCTTTTCTTCAATGGTTAAGAATACAAGCCAGAGTTTCCACCTGGAGTTGTCTATTGTTATTTTTTTTAAGCTACTGTGTTTTTTGTTTTGTTTTGTTTTGTTTTGTTTGAGTACCTACAACATGCAAGGCACTTTAGATGCTCTACGTACACTATTACATTTAATTCTTATAATAATATACAAGGTAGGTACTATTATTCCTATTTTGCAGAAGAGAACACCAGCTCAGAGAAGTTATTTCCTTAAGGTCACAGAGCTAGTTAAGTGAAGACACAGGAGTCAAATACAGATATGATTCCACAGCCTATGTTCTTTCCCCTTTGTGTATAAGCCTCTTGACCTTTTATTTGCTTTAAGACAAAGTCTGAACGGGATCTTACATACATAATGCATCTATGGAAGAACACTGAAATGGCTGCTGTTGTGCAGTTGTAGAGAAATGCACATTATTTTACCCTACTTTTCTACTGAATAACTGGCTCTAATATGCTTTCTCTGAAATATTATGGGACAAACTGAGCCTTTCCACGATTAAACATGACCCTATATTCAAACAAGGCCTGATTATTAAATGTTTGAAGCTAAATTAGTAATGAGACTACAGCCATTCCAATATGAAAGACTCAGAGCTGCTTAAGAATTTGCAAAACTGCCCCAAATTCTGTGAACACCTGGGCCCTTACCCACTCACTTAACATATCCATTGAACATTTCCTATATAGAAAGAGACAGTCACTGTTCTAGGGACTGGGAAACACAGTGACAAATAAGATAAAGTCAGTAACCTCATCGAACTTATTCAAATGAGAAACACAGAAACTAAACAAGAGAACAGGGAAGACATCTCAAAGAAGGTGACATTTTTATCAGGGAACTAAATCATGGTGAAAGTGAGCCATACAAATATCTGGGGGGCGGGGCGGGGGGACAAGAGAACGAACATCAGAAAAAGAGGGAACAAACACCAAAGGCCTTACAGAGGAAAGGTGGTTGGTATGTCTGAGGAATAGCAAGGCGGCCAATGCCGCTAGAGTAAAAAAGTAGTAAGAGATACAGACGGATAGACACATGTATATCCTTGAAGGTCCTGATAAGGAGTTTGGATTTTATTCTGCCTTGTGAGGAGAAAACACGGAGTTTTATAAAAAAGATTACTCTAGCAGTAACAGAAATGGCCTGAGGGGAGCAAGAACGAAAGCAGACAGACCAGTTAAGATGCTACTGCAGAAGACTCAGCAGGAAGAAATAGTGATTTGACCTAGAATGTCGTGGTGGTGATGCTTTCTGGTATTTGAAAGTCATCAGGATATACTTGGTGTTTTAAATCCTGGGAATGAGGTAATCACTGAGGGAGTGAACACAGAAGAACAGACTGGCTCAGCGCCAAGCCCTGGAGCCCACCAATATTTACCAGTTTAGAAGAGGACAAGCTGGCAAAGGGAAAGCATCTTCATTTTACCAGCACACATGAAATATATTTTGTATTTAGGCTTACCTAGTTTCTTTTTCTAGGCAATGGAGGAAACCAGGTAGTTTAGAGTTCGTTTCTATGCAGTTATATTTCTGACCACATAGAAAATAAAAATATGAGAAATACAACAGAAGTAAAAGATTTCTATTTAAATGAGGCAGAATTTCTTAATAAATTAATATGCAATCAAACCTAGACACATTCAAGTTCAAGCCAATAATTTCTAAAAATATATCATTTCATCAAACTTGGAGTCTTCAACAAATAAAGACCAATAGGCCTAGAACCTGAAAATGCACATAAGTTTTAGAAGTCTTATCATAATATGATCTGACCTATATTTGTTTTATTACCTGATACTGCCAACATGTTAGAAACTTACAACCAGGGAGTATAAAAACCACCAGAAAGTCAAACTGATTTACATGCAAGACAGAAAAAAAGGAAAGGTCTATGATGCAAAAATTAAAATGTTGACTCATTTCTGTTTTAACATCTAAAGCAGGGCAAATAATTAACTTCGTTTCTAAATTAAAGAAACAGAGGTTTTATACTTGAAAATAAAAATGGTAATGTTTAGTATTTCTTCTGTTGGTTACCACCACAACTTAGGCTACCTCAGTAACAGACATAAAAACTCTCAAGAAATATCAAGTGCCTTCAAATTATGTACTATGGCTCTCCCCAACATTTTATCAAACCAATTATTTTTTAATAGTAGGTACAGTAGAAATTCTACCCCCAAAAAGAATACCTCCGTGGTGATGTGAGAGGCTCCCTCCATTAGCAAGGATTTCTTCTCTAGCAGCTGCCTGTATTTGGAAACAACACAACAAATAGTTGCTACTTAGGTTTCACTCTGAAGTGAAAGTTAAGACCAAGCCCCCAAGGAGGCATGTCCTTCCTAGGTTGAATTACAAACTGGATTTCTAATTTTCCTTTACCTTCCTTTGGTTAAATACATTTAAAACGCAATTAAAATATGCAGCCTAGTTTTATACATTTTTTCTAGTGAATGGTCACAATGTCTACAACAGTCACTTCAAGATTCTAGAAAAGAAAAAGAAGATAAAATGATCAATTCAGCAGCACAGAATCGTTAATAGTAAGTTTTGTGAAGACAGTCAAGTCTTACTCTGAAGTAAACACCTCTCTACACCAACAAATGTTAGTAACTAACATGTACTGACTGCTTATTTTATATGCAGAAAAGTACTAAGCAATTTACCTGTAGTAATTTATTTATTTTATACTATAGCCTTGTGTAATAATTGCAATTATCCTTATTTCACAGACAAAGAAAATGAGGCTTAGATGTTTAAATTACTCCCTAAATATCATAAAGTGGGTATTGGACCCAAAATTCCTTGTAAAGCTATCAGAGATCAACCATAAAAACCCTTATGGAGACCATTTCTTAGGTCAATGTCTTGGAACAAGTTACTTGTCAGACCGATGGATATCTAAGTGTAAAAAAACAAACAAACCTTAATTTTCTCCTCCTAACATGTTAGGTCCTAAGCTCCTTATAGAGCAACTAAGGTTAGAAAAAATAAACACTTACAGCAAAACAGAGAATGACTAAAGTGCAGAGTGGAAAAAAAAAGGGGAACAGAAGTAGAATTACATTCAGTTCATGAGTATATATCAGCCATGAGGTGAAGTATCTAGAGTGCCTAGAACCTCTCAATTACTCAGGTGTGTATACAGGAGTTAGACCAGGGTAACAGGGCTCAGGCAGGACAGATGGACCACATCTCACAGCAAAGTAACTTATATGAACATTCATCACTTAGGATTTAGGGTTTTTCAAATGAATCAAACATATGCCAGCGTTGTACCTTCTAACAAATTATTTTAAATAACATTATTTTAAATTTAATAAATTACTGAATTAAACAAATGATTTTAAACAAAGCAACAATTACTTGAAATTAGTAGTACTTAGAGAATGGCAGTTTGGATTGGGGAAAAAGGAATAATCTCACTCTTATAGTAGTACAGGGCCTTTGAATACAGCCCTTTGAGTAGCCAGAGGTCAACCAAAACACTGAAAGGCTAAGCTGATGGGGAAGTAAGTACTCCAACTTTTGAGGGTGACAGATATGTTCATTATTTCAATTGGAGTGATATTTGATTTGGGTGTATACATATGCAAAACTCATTAAATTGTACACTTTAAATATGTGCAGTTACTTGTATTGCAAATATACCTCAAAAAAGCTGTAAAAAAAGGGGGGGGATGAGGCATAGGAGGGAGCCAACCAAACCCTGTCTGTGCTTTGAGTCTAAAAGTGTGCCATTGAAATCACCACATGGTGCTGCCTTTGGCAGGCATGCAATAACATTAAGACACTAGGTTTTAAACACTAGTTTAAACACTAGGACACCTGAGGTTTTAACAAACTTCAGTCTCCTCCCAGTTCCTCCAGTCCAGTCTGTCTCTTCAACTTTAGGCATACTTACAAGAAATACCAGCAAACAGAAGGCTTTATAAAAACTGGAATCTTAAGGCCAGTTAAGGAATGTAATGAAACTAGTAGCAAATGAACCTCTATAGTCTATGTATAGCTATAACAATCAAACAATTATAAATCCAGAATGAGGATATTACAGCAACACAGACCAAGAACATTAGGGCTGCTGACCTCAACTGCAGCAAGCATCTGGAAATGGGTGAACTGCCAAAGTGATACCAAGAATTCCTATAGTCCTTTGTTATTTAATATGGTCTTACAAATTGTAAGTAACAACCAAAGAATCACAGGTTACAGAATACTAATTTTAGAATATTAAATCTAATATCTATAGATAATATTAATTTTAGACTCACAAGTCAATATACGACTCAATGCAACAAATATGTTTCTAATTTCTGTTGACTATCAACCAGGTAAGTCATGGAGTGATTAAACAGAGTTGAACTAAAATTCATAAATTGATAGGAAAGTTTATTTAAATTAATAAAAGAATGTAAGAATATATTCATGTATGCAAAATTACCTCGGTTTGTTCAAACACAGTCAGTGGGTCACTTATTCCCCTGTAGTTAAAGGCAAAGTAGAAATAGATACATGCACCTGCATCATAAGTCTGCGTCACCCTAAAAAACAAACAGACAATCCCCAGAAGGCTTTAAGTTAAGTGAAATCAGATTTAACATCTAGAACTTTAAAGGCAAAATCATCTGTTTTGCTTAAACCATAATCTCATTCTCTACCCACCTTCTTAATTCCATGGAAGGAATGTAGATTGGCTGGCTGAAAGAAATACAGGAACTATTTGTACTGTTTTTAACAACTTTTTTGAGGTAAGTCTGGATTATTACCCAAAGAGTTTAAAGTTTTAAAAACAATGTAAATGTTTCTCTAATTGTCCTGAAACAACCAACCTCTTCAGAGGATTTTTTTTTTTTTAAATGAAATAGATAGCAAAGTTAAAGAAGCCCCAAACAGACTAGATGGGACATTATAAGTCTTCTAAACTTCGTTGAGTCAACAGAAATAGGCATGAGAACTTCAAACTCAGAAACAAGAGAAATGTTCAAATATCAAAAATGATCAGGCTGGGTAAAATAAATAAAGCATCTTCTCCAACTTCACACTAATAATTACTAAGGACTTTGGAAACAAATTTAATGATCATATTAAATGCAGCAATATGGCTTTAAAGTACTGTCTCTGAAGGTTTTACACGCTGGGCCCCATACGTGTGCATGTTGTATGTGTGTTTACAAAAGACATCAAGAACATTAGATTATTAAATCATATATATGATATATACTTGGGCTTTCCAAATGCAATTAGGTGAAGCATTTAAGAGAGCCTCAGGGGCATCTGGGTGGCTCAGTCGGTTAAGTGTCTGACTTTTGATATTGGCCGAGGTCATGATCTCACAGTTCATGAGATCAAGCCCCATGTAGGGCTCTGCACTGTCAGCACAGAGCCTGTTTGGGATTCTCTCTCCCCCTTTCTCTGTCCCTCCCCAGCTTGTGCACATGCTCTCTCTGTCAAAATAAATAAATAAACATTCGAGAAAAAATGTAGAAGAGTGCCAAAATAATCATAGTCAAATCTGTGAATGCAATTTACAGAGGTTCCTACGAAGAATTTAATTTAACAGAAGGAGAGAATACAGAGGAAATACTCTTTTTACTACAACAATACAAATAGAATCTAATCTAAAATTTTAATGGCCTTTTAGGCCAAATGTTAGGTGCCTCAGAACAGAAGAAATGAACTGTTTAACAATGCTACTGTCAATTTGCCAGCTGTGTTTTTCTTCTAGTGTTAATTCACACTCATAAAAAAGATCCCTTGAATGTTTACATTTTAAGTACCAGATTTACAAAGTATAAGAAAAACTGGAGGACCATCCTAACTATGAGGGCACTATCATTTAGGAAAAACCAAATATAAATAAATTGAAAGGATACCTGAATGAAACAAATTTATAGCAAGTAGTAAAATATATATCACTTATATTTGAATATCAATAAACAGAAAATGCAGTCAATATTAAGAAAGCATTGCTACCTTCCAACAAATCCAGGATGTATACCAAAGAGTTCAGTTTTCAATAGATAAGCAGGCTTTTTTTTTTTTTTTAACGTTTTATTTATTTTTGAGACAGGGAGAGACAGAGCGTGAAGAGGGGAGGGTCAGAGAGAGGGAGACACAGAATCGGAAACAGGCTCCAGGCTCTGAGCTGTCAGCACACAGCCCGACGCGGGGCTCGAACTCACGGACTGCAAGATCATGACCTGAGCTGAAGTTGGCCGCTTAACCGACTGAGCCACCCAGGTGCCCCGATAAGCAGGCTTTTATTATTTTTAAAAAAAAAAATTTTTTTTTTCAACGTTTATTTATTTTTGGGACAGAGAGAGGCAGAGCATGAACGGGGGAGGGGCAGAGAGAGAGGGAGACACAGAATCGGAAACTGGCTCCAGGCTCTGAGCCATCAGCCCAGAGCCTGACGCGGGGCTCGAACTCATGGACCGTGAGATCGTGACCTGGCTGAAGTCGGACGCTTAACCGACTGCGCCACCCAGGCGCCCCATGCAGGCTTTTAAAAGTCACAACAAAGCTCCAGTGATCAGTATCTCAAGAAAAGATAAAGTAAAAATAATACAAAAACATTTTTGGGAAAACCTCAATTTGGGTGTACTTCAGAAAGTGACTCAAATCCAACACCTTTTAATAGATCAGTTTTATCATTTAAGACCCTTAACACCAACCTCTTCCAAAAATCATCTGGACAAGTGATAGCATGGCTACCAAAGTCATAGTATTATTCTTTAATTTCTAACAGGTTTTTGGAGTACTTTACTTATGTTAGACACACTAGCTAGGAATTCCTTCCCATAAAACTTCTTCGGAAAATTTGGGTTAGAATTTATCTTCCAATATACAAAATACATTTTAATAAATGAAAATGAAATAAATGAACTCAATAAATGCACCCTACAGCTAGTTATTTTCCTTGGGATCTTCAATTTCAATGAGAGTTAGAATTATTTCAAGTCAGTTTTGGAATAACTTTTTAAAAACTAGTTTACAAAATGGATTTCACACATTCAACATTTATACTCAACACACAATAACCTCCTTGGCCACACTATTAAGCAGCTCAAATCAAACTAAACTAAAATCAAACTCTGGTGAAATGTTAGTTTTTATCAAGTATGAGATGTAAGAACTATATTTAAAGCTCCCATTTATTAAAACCATTCAAATAACTAGACTGTGTACATTCAAAATTTTGGTTTTATAAAATGATCATAAAAGCTGAGTATATAAGTTTTTATCAGAAAATCATTCTTAAAAAATAGCTACTGAATAAAAGACATATCTCAAATTTACTCTAAGTCCATCTACCTATAATACATAATGAAGATCCTTATTTAGACTTTATGAGCTCCTTCTGAAAAACCAAGACTTGTGTTGTTATAGAAGGTGTCCTGAGGCAGAATATTTTACTTCCCAATAATGTTCAATAAGTACTGGTTTGGGGCGCCTGGGTGGCTCAGTCGGTTAAGCGTCCGACTTCAGCCAGGTCACGATCTCACGGTCCGTGAGTTCGAGCCCTGTGTCGGGCTCTGGGCTGATGGCTCAGAGCCTGGAGCCTGCTTCCCATTCTATGTCTCCGTCTCTCTCTGCCCCTTCCCCGTTCATGCTCTGTCTCTCTCTGTCTCAAAAGTAAATAAACGTTAAAAAAAAAATTTAAAAAAAAAGTACTGGTTTATCACAATGATATTCTGATAATGGAAGGGGGGGAGTCTGGAGAGATAAATAGGGAGATAGGGCAGAAAGAGAAAGTGGGGATAAAATCTGTTAAATTACTATTTAATAAAAAATAAAAAAATCCTCAGCTACACAAAAATAGATTCTACTACTTAAAACGTTTCAAATTTTACTTGTAACAAATGACTTGGATTATTAGGCCTGATCTGTTTTCTGAACTATAGTAAAGAGGCCTGACAGACTAGACTGTCAAAAGAAGAATTAAGTATCAATTTGGGTTCATAATAAACAAACACAAAATTTTTTCTTAGACTTTAAAATAAAAGGTTTATTTTTAAATATATCTCCAAATTAAAAAAGAAAGAAACAAAGAAACAAAGAATATGTACATTCTTACACCTTTATTTGGAAAGGTTCTCTCCAAGATTAGTGCTAAGCCACCAGTAGGTTTACCAAGTTATAAGCTTTTTGTTGCACAGAACAAGACCCCTATTTTCTTTTCTTTTTTTTTCTTTTTAACTGGCTTTATTTTTTATTTTTTTTAAATTTACATCCAAATTAGCATATAGTGCAACAATGATTTCAAGAGTAGATTCCTTAGTGCCCCTTACCCATTTAGCCCATTCCCCCTCCCACAACCCCTCCAGTAACCCTCAGTTTGTTCTCCATATTTATAAGTCTCTTTATGTTTTTGTCCCACTCCCTGTTTTTATGTTATTTTTGTTTCCCTTCCTTATATTCATCTGTTTTGTCTCTTAAAGTCCTCATATGAGTGAAGTCATATGATTTTTGTCTTTCTCTGACTAATTTCACTTAGCATAAAAAAAGACCCCTATTTTCTCATCCTTCAGATATATCAAACGACCAGTCAATAAACTCTAAGTCCACATTTTTAGCTTACATATTCTCAGATTCAACCTCAAATATACTTCTTTAAACCCTGACTGTCTCTCCCACACAGAAGCAAAAAACACAATTTCAAAGAGATCCTTCTGGTTGACATGAACAGTTAATGTATACGAAAGATGATTTCCTCACATTTGTTAGAGTTTTGCTCTCTTACTCCAATGGAAGCACAAAAATTTAGCAAATTCTAAAAGGTATCTGTCCCAATGGGGGCAATAAGGAGAACTAAGAAACACAATATGGTACCAGGGAAGTACAAGATGAGGGTGTAAAAGATAGAAGAAAAAAAAAATCAGAAGAGACAGCAGTTTGAAGAATATAGAAACATTTCTGGTCTTGCAAAGCAAATACATGCAAATTATCATGCTATATGAAAATATCAAAGACTTAAGAATTGGATACCTTCATGAGGATTTGTCATTGGAGAAGAAAAATATTCAGATTTCCTTTACTAGCTCTAGTATAGGTTGTCTACCTCAAGTTTAATGTAATGACCTCACAATAATAAAATGACATTCATACAGCCCTTCATATGCTTTCTCAATTCATTCTCACAAGAGTCTCATCAAGTAGATGGTATTACCACTGCTTTACTAATAACCAACTTAGAGCGCAAAGGGATTAAATTCTTAATAAACAGCAAAACAGTGCTTTCACTTTTCAGACACATATAGTATTACAAAACAAAGAAATTAAAAAACTAGCAGGCAGTTGCCACAGTAATACAGTAGGCCAGCAAGGCCTGGTTCTTGGGCTGGAAGAGGCCCAAGTCTGCCCTCTTAGGCTGAGATTAAGTGATCCCAGGCAAATCAGAACAAGCATCATGAATAGAAATACACAGAAATGCCATTTTGGTGAGGCATATCTGCTGTTTCAGAGTCAGCATCTGGTGCACTTAACAATAAAAATATTATATTATTTCCCAAATTACTTAATTTGCATTTGTGCTTATATTGAAAATTTTGTTTCTACAAATTAATTGAGTTATATTCTTGAAACCCCCTTCCCTGACACATGGGAAAAAAAAAAAAAAAAAGCAGTTATACAACACAGAATGTTTAATAAATTTTAAAGTGCTAGATTATGACTGAACCATCTACTTTAAAGATCCCCTTCACATAATCTGTCCTGATTTCCCTTTATTCTCCATTCCAATTAATTCTATAACTTTATAGATAAGTCATATGTTTGATTTAATCTTGATACATTTAATCTTCTTGTGTTTATACAGGTCTTTTAATTATCAGGTGATTGAATACAAAGTGCTCCTTCGCAAGAAAACCTCCTTTTGGACTGCTGCCATTTAACAAAGAGGACAAGATTTGCAGTTAACTGTCCACTATGGAAGATACCAGCTACATGCAGTGTTTTAAATTTAAATTATTAGAAATTAAATAAAATTTACAATTCAGTGCCACGGTCACACTAGCCACATTTCGACAGCCCCACAGCCACATGTGGCTTGTGGCACCAATACCAGACAGGACAAATAAAGAGTATTTCCATTACTGCAGAAAGATCTACTGAAAGCAAAGAGTTAATCTTCATTTGCATAGTTTGCTCTACTCATTCCTTTACTCCATGCCCATTCATTGAATCAGTAACTAATAAAGTGGTTAAAGTGCTTTTTGTCTATTGAAGAAAAGGCTATGTTGACTATGTATTAAATTACAGTTTCCTGAATATATACATGATTTATAATTTCAGTGAATTAAAAGGCACTCCTTTACTTATTCCTGGGGCTCCAAGGTTTGGCTTTTCACTGTCCTGCTGTCCTGAAGGGGTAGAAGGCTCACTTATGGAAGGGTATTCTACTCCTAAAGGGCTTAGGACTGCTCTAAAACCCTAGTGGCACAACCCTAAGAAGGTGGCAAAAGTGAAGTTTAGGAAAGGAAAGCTTGCTAAATGGAACAGACTGAAGCTATTCTTCTGGTGGCGTGAATTACATTTCTCCATTAATTAAAATGTGTTTTCCCCCCAGAATAAGCAGTAAAAGAGCAACAACAAAAAACCTCACCTGCATGTAGAAAGAGGAGCAAACTGAACACCCTTCTCTTTGCATTCCCTTGTTATTCGTTCTTTTACATTTCTACAGAGATCCACAACCCTAGGAAACAAAATTGAATACAATATTAAGTTTTCAAATAAATTACAAAATTCTAACAAATGCTAGTTTATCTGGCATCCTTCAAGTCAGAAATTCTAAGAAACTTTCACACTTATTCCATCAAGAATGAACAAGAGCGTTGATCATTCAAATTGAGTCTTCCATTCATAGCTTCAAAGGGGCAAAGTTCTCCCTTTTTTTGCCATAGAAAAGACAGAAGTCAGAAGAGCACACTCAAGCTTCCTGAAGGCAGTTTCCTACACTTAGGTAAACCCAATTTCACAATTAATTTAATCACAAGATTTTAAAAGCTTTTTTAAAAAGCTATAATGAACATGTTAATGAAAATTCAATTCTGGGTTGACAGGAATACCAATCTGTGTCCATGTCTAAGATATTTCCCTTAATATAAAAATAATTTAGTCAATAATCGTGAGGTTATACCAAATGTTCAATAGCCTTTTGTCAAGCTCTGAGCTAAAATCTACTTTAACAAAGACTTACTGGATGTCAACTGGATGTCAGCAATGTATCAAGCTGTGCTAGACTGGTATTAAGAGTCAGTGAAAACAGATAAGTAAGAAATAGTTCATAAAGGGAATGGGGGATTGATAATATTTAATAATATTAATCCTTTTTCTATCTTTTAAATAAATTTTTATTTGAAATAATTTTATTATTTTTTAAATTTTTTAACGTTTATTTATTTTTTTGAGAAAGAGCATGAGTGGGGGAGGGGCAAAGACAGAGGAAGACACAGAATCTGAACCAGGCTCCAGGTTCTGAGCTGTCAGCACAGAGCCTGACGCAGGGCTCCAACTCACAGACTGCAAGATTATGACCTGAGCCAAAGTCAGACGCTCAACCGACTGAGCCACCCAGGCTCCCCTTGAAATAATTTTAGATATAGAAAGTCACAAAGACAGACAGTGTTCCTCTTTCCCTGGTTTCCTCTAATGTTAATATATAACCATGACAGATTTGTCAAAACTAAGAAACTGACTTCAGGACATCACTATTAACTAGAACACTTTATTTATATTTCACCATTTAATTTTGACTCCAAGATACCACTGTTTTAAAATATAAAGGCATCTGATTTCTTTTGTTGTTTAGTTTTTGATATAATTTTTAAGGCCCTATTTCGGAGTGCAAGAGATCTAATAGTGATGCATTCATAATTTGGGAACATGCTCAGGAAAAAGTTCTAAAATGGAAAACAGCTTCTAGGTTGGAGATGCAGAGACAAAAGATTTGGCTGACAAAAGATTAATCTATTTTTTAATGTGAGCTGTAATATTTTGTTATTACTATATATTGTTTCATTTGGAAAATAAAACTCCTAAGGTACATATAAGCCATCTAATTCTTCAATAAACATCCTGACAACATACTGACACTGATTCTGTGTTTCAAATCTTAGTCTGTTTAGAATCAGGAGAATGGAAAAGGTAACAAAGAAGCACAAAAGACTGGGCCATCTCTAGTCTAAAGACTGATTTGACTGTGTGAGAGCCAATTTGATAAAAACCATAACATTTACATGGATTATGCTTTATAAGACACATTACAGTTATCCATATTTCCAATAAGAACAAATAATATATTGTTAAAATATAAATATGGAAAGGGGTTTAATGGTTTGTTAGCTATTTTATTAGCATGTCAAATTTTATTTTTTTAATATATGTGTCTGAAAGTTTTATAAATTCTAATTTTACAAAACAATTCTCTTCAGTTAAATTGTGCTCAATTCTATGAGAGTGTAGACAAATACAATTTATCAGTGTTATTTATGCCTCACCTATGGAATGGTAAGGATGCATGTTTTTAAAATATCTCCTACTAAAGTATTTAGATTATTGGAATTTATTGTGTCTTTATTTTGAAAATCCAACTTGTAAAACAAATACTTCAAACACAAATAAAACCTACTAAGTAAGCTTTAATAGCTACAGGGATTAATGAATATTATAAATTTATAAACAAGTTCTTTATCATGACTCTAGAAAGTGGAATTTAAGTGCTACATAATAATATATGATAATTTACAATAATAATGAGGAGGAGATGGGACAAATAACATGACCAAATGGTTAAAACCCTTAATAGGATACTTTCTAGAAATGATTTGTACAGAGGATGTTCTTTTTTTCTTAATTTTTTTTTACTTCAGAGAGAGAGAGAGAGAGAGAGAGAGAGAGAGACAGAGACAGAGAGAGACAGAGAGACAGAGAGACTGGGGGAGAGGGGCAGAAGGAGAGAGAATCTTAAGTAGTCTCTATGCTCAGCACAGAGCCCAATGCAGGGCTCTGGTCATGGTCATGGGATCATGACTTGAGCCAAAATCAAGAGCTGAATGCTTAACTGACTTCAGACACCCAGGTGTCCCCAGAGGGGAGTTCTTGAAGTATTCTGGCATAGAACTTGTACAAAAGCCAACACAGTCCACTTGGACCAATCATTCTATGTAAGATAAACATAACTGTGTATACATTTAACTTTTCACCTGACCTATTGGCAAATTTAACCCTGTTGACAATTTCCTACTTGAAAAAATATTCCTGGGCTTCTTTCACATCACTGGTTTTCCTCCAAATCCTCTAGATATTATTCTCTTTTGCTAGCTCTTGTTTGTATATCCAAACAAAATAAATTTTGGGGTTCCCTGGACTTCCTTCTTAGGTCCTCTTTTTTTTTTTTCATCCATACTAGCTATAAGGGTTTGTATCTACTCCCTTGGTTTTAATCACAAGCCTCATGCTAATGTCTCCAAAATCTTTAAATCTCCAACTCAGACTGTTTAGACAGCTAATTTTATAGGCTATATTCTTACATTATTCCCAAGTTCATTCATAGGAGTCTATTCAGAATATTCATTGTGCACTCAATAGATACAGTTATTTTGGTAGGACTACTGAGAAATACACAAAAACTAGTAGGGCAAAAAACCCCTTAAGAGACTTATACATGAAAAGGCTAAGCAACCTAATAACATGTGAGACTTGAAGACTCTGACTCCATGGGTTTCTGCTAAACATGGTCTCTACCTAGGTAAATGTTAGAGAGAAAAAACAATTTGTTAAATGGGTAACAAGTAAAGTTTCTATCAGGAATGTAGCTGCTTTCCATTCATTTTATTTATGAAAACTTTAGCTGATGAAGTTGTTTTAATTGAAAAGAAACCAAATATATAACCTGTATAAAACAGTCAGATGTCAGTAAGTTGATCATTTTTTTCTTTACAAGATTTATCCCCTTGTTAAAATTTAGTTATCAAAAATTGTGAATAACAGATTGATACTATAAACTGTTGTTTTACAATGCATGGAATATGAACATCAATGCACCAAAAGTCATAACCCATAGTAGACAAAAAATGAATGCAGAAAGTAAAAAGTCCTCTGGGGAAGGGAAAAAAAGAGTTAGGGTAGAACAAAAATGTTAAGATATGTAATATCTAAAAGGTAGATTCATGGGAATTTGTCATGTACTTTATTACTGATTTAATTTGTAAATTTTATTTTTTTTTAATTTTTTTTTTCAACGTTTATTTATTTTTGGGACAGAGAGAGATAGAGCATGAACGGGGGAGGGGCAGAAAGAGAGGGAGACACAGAATCAGAAACAGGCTCCAGGCTCCGAGCCATCAGCCCAGAGCCTGACGCAGGGCTCGAACTCATGGACCGTGAGATCGTGACCTGGCTGAAGTCGGAAGCTTAACCGACTGCGCCACCCAGGCGCCCCTAATTTGTAAATTTTATAAAGAAAACATAAAATGTAAGGCATACCAGAATAAAAATGTACTAACAATCTTAACAGCTTTTATTACTGAGTTAACTCATGAGTCCATTTAAAAAAAAAATTTTTTTTAACGTTTATTTATTTTTGAGACAGAGAGAGACAGAGCACGAATGGGGGAGGGTCAGAGAGAGGCAGACACAGAATCTGAAACAGGCTCCAGGCTCTGAGCTGTCAGCACAGAGCCCAACGCGGGGCTCGAACTCAGGGACCGCAAGATCACGCCCTGAGCTAAAGTCGGATGCGTTACCGACTGAGCCACCCAGGCGCCCCTCATGAGTCCATTTTTAATAAAACCACTTCACATTTCCTCATCGGTTTTTATTATTAATTCCCTAACCAATATTTGTATACCAATATTTGTGTATATGTGTATGTGCATAACATAAAAATAGAAATTATACATAATATCTTAAGTTGGATTTCTTTTAGAAATCACTTAAATACAAGTTAAGATCTTGCTTAATAGTAACCATCCAAAATCAAAAGCTAAATCATATATTACAAAAGAAGTTTAACACTGGGTTTATAATTTTGGGGGATGTTCTAGAGAACCTTCAAGCATATTAAGCACTTAAGAATTTAAATCAAAGCTAGTAAAACTATAGACTGACACTTAAGTGCTCACTAAGATTCTTTAAAATATAGACTTCAATAACGCCTTCCTTCTATGGGACATGGACAAATCTGTCTAAATAAAAAAAAAAGCTGGCAAATATGACATTCTGATGAAGGTGTTAATATAAATAAAAGTGATCACCTTGTTTCAATGTTTCTTTATAAAAATTTTAAAATTTGTGTATTTGTGCACAAAGGTATATTATTTCAACAACTCCTATAGCATAATGAGACATTTTATTATATTTTACCTGTCCCAAGGAGCAGAAGTCTCAAAAGACTCTCCTAATATATAGTATTCCAAACCCAAGTCCTATTAAAAAAAAGACACAAAAATCAAGAAATTACAACAGATGCAGAAGAATCAAGAATACTGTCATATTGTTAGTATTTCACGTAATTGTTAATATCACATGTTTCTAATTTAACCTCCACTGTTCTTTACTCTCCACCCCATAAAAGCAATGGAAAGTGGCCTTGAGTGTGAGCTACAACCTCCAGGAGGACAGGAACTTTGTCTTGTTCTCTTTTGTATCTCTGGCACCAGGCAGTGTGCCTGATACATGGCAGGAACTCAAATATTTCTCCAAGGAATGGAGCCTCTGAGAACTGTCTATGTACATGTAGAGGATACTAGCAGAACAGATTTTTTTGGGGGCCTAAATAGTAAATTAAACAACACTAAAAAGTGGTCATCAGGATGGAAGGACCAGGGCAGCAGGAAAGTAGGAGCAGGGGGGACTAAAGGAAGAAGGTAGATCTCCCTTTCCTGAAATCAACTTTTCTTTAAAAAACAAATTAGAAAATATAGTGCCTCTCTTTGTAGTAACTAAACAAGACAGGATATCTGGAAGCACTTCTGCTAGAAAAATATATTTTATAACACATAAGATATAATGCTTATATGATTACAATTCTGTTTTAATATCAAAACTGGAAAGAGCAATTCATAAGCCACCAGCGATGCAAAGATAGAACGAATATTTTATAAGCAGAAAAATCAATAAATGTTAAGTTTTCACTTCTAGTAAAATGATTCACTTCAACTCTACCACTGGTTGGCAGGAAAAATCCCCAAATTACTGATCTAAAATGTGTCACTTTTTTCTTGTGCATTCATTTATGCAGTAAACACATATGTGGTGACAAAGGTATTAAGCACTGGGAAAATAAAAAATAAAACAATCCCTCCCATCTCAGTACTGCTTCTGATTCAGTTTTAACAGTGTGTAAGCTGTATTTGTTACAGTTACACATCATTTTCTAGAATTCTGAATTTAGTAATATGGGAAAATGGTCAATATACTTAGAAAATGCTCAACAAACAAAAACTTGTGGATAACCAAAATGCTTACTATGGGAGACCCTGAGGTAGTAACAGTCTATGGAGGTAAACATTATTATAAGACCTAAAATCATCTATTATTTTTCATGATCTGTAAATCTCTTAATTACAATTTTTAACATAGCAAACAAGCAATAAATGTAATTTCCCTTATCAGCGTGGGGGAATGGAGTGCCCAGAAAAATGCATATGCTTCAAATTCACTGCAACCTAAAATTTAGATCTTACCTAAGATTAGTTTTGAAATAAGAATACAATTCAAGCTTTCTAGAGAAGTAAAAACAAGTTTTATATAAGTTTATGTAAGTATTTCCTTCAGAACAATTTCCAAGTGAAAAATTAGAAAATGCAGTATTTGGGAAAGTCAAATTCTCAATAGGATGTCTGAGAAATGATGTTTTAAAATAAGACCTTTCAAATTACATAAACAAGCAATATTTAAAAAATATAACCCTAACAATAGCAGAAAACAACTAAGAAACTTGAGTTTATTACAGCCAAAGTAGAAAAACAAAAGAAGTAAATAAACTTTTGAAAGAATACTTTCATATCAACAAGTATAGTAGACTCTTGGACTAATAAAGTTTCTCACAAGTAGAAAATGTGGAATTAGAAAAATTTTAGAGCCCAAATACAGACAAATTATTTCTTTAATTCTACATAGTAATCATCACCAGTGAACCAACTACTACCTAGAATCAAGTTAAATACCAATTTTTAATGAGTTAAAGAAAGATTATACATATTTAAAACTTGATTATGAATCAAGTGAGAAATGGTGCTAAATAAGACAGCTCGATTCTAACCAAGCAATGTTAGGAATGGCATGTTCAACTTCCAGACAGAGAAAGTCACCATTCTTTTAAAGAGGAGAATGATCTATATAATCTTCAAATTCCTCAAAAGCAATATATGGAAGATTTAACTGGGATTCTGAAGGTTTGTAGCTAGTCCTACATTCATGTCAAATGATGTGCTACATCATACTAGGTTAAAACTTAAGAAAATAATTTTATTCATTCAAAGTAAGAAAAAGGATTATTTGCAATATAAACTGACAAGGAAATATGAGATAACTTACTCGAATATACGCAATGACATAGGTCAGCAAATAACCTCTCTGTCCATTATCTTCTCCAATTGCCAACCCACTGTAATTAAAGAACAAACTGTTAATATATTTCATATGTATTTATGAAAAATATACAAAAATAACCAGACTAATATAACACCTCAAGGCAACTGTTTAACAGATTAACATATATTACACTGCATCTCATTTTTATTGTAATCTAATTTATCAGAAATATATCAAAGAGTTGTCAAAAGAATAAGCTTGGAGAACAAAAACCTAAACATACTTTTAATATTTCAGTTTGGTCATTAATTTCAAACTTGCATCCATCAAACTAATAAAACTGACTCGTGAACTCAACTACTTCTACCAACATTGACAAAAGTACAGAGAACTAGCCATGAGAAACAAGCTTAAGTAAACTTTAATAATCTTTACAAGCATACCAAGATACTTAAAATACTTATTTTATTCATATATTTTATCCATATATTCATGTGTTACTATAGCCCTATTCATATTTAAAGATGTATAATGATTGACTATATCTTCCAAATACCAAGAAGTTTTCTGAATACCTGGGTACATAGTATATGAAGTATTAGACACACTGTTTATTTTATGAAAATATGAAAAGTATGACAAAACATACTTACACAGAAATATTAAAGTTTATGAAGCAGCATACAGATAAGTACCAGACAAACAGGTAAGGTTTTATTACTATGAACACATCAACTATCCATTTCAATTTGAAAGTAGTTTTATCCACAGAAATTATATTTGGTGATCTAATTAGAACTAATCCCATATAACATATAATTCAGTCCAAGCACTTTGCTTTGTGAAAGTCATTCTTATGTTAAAAGACTAAAAATGATTATTGATTTTACTACCTTCAGTAAAGAGCTTTTAATTTTGCTTGTTTTCATCATCAGGCAGAAATTAAATTTTAACTATTCTTAGTCAACTAAAGAAAACTTACCACAAACTCCCAAAGTATCTACCAAAAAAAAAATCCCTCAATAAAACCAGATAGAAAACTGTGACTTTCTTGGGTCATAATGGATGGTTAACTTCCATGCCTCTCCCCTCAGTACCCTAATTGCTCCTCCTTCGTCTCAGTATGCTGAACCCTTAACCATGGTGTTGCCCAAGACTCGGGTCTTGAGCCTCTGTTAGTTACACCTCTTCCGGAAAAATCATTTTTCTTATTACTTCAGTTAACACCTATGGTGAAGTTCTTCCTTCCCCTGAAGTTTTGCTTGGATTTGGCAGTAAGTAAACACAGTAAGTGAACAACATAGATGTGCCCTTGTGCTATACAAATAATGTAAGGCAACTGTAGGCTAGGATGTATAGGCCAAATCAGATATCCTTATAGCTGCATACACACGAATCAGTATCACCCAGAGAAGTGGCAAACACTTGATGGAAGCGACTCTAGTCTAGAACCACTTGGAGATGGGGTGCAAAGAGATGAAACAAGAGGGGTTGTTCGTATTACTAGAATGTTAATGAGCAAAGAAGACAGAACCTAGGTCAAGCAGTTGCGAGTGAAAAGTAAAAAGCAACAATATAATTCTGGGTTGGATACAAATGGATTTGAGGTGAGAGGTAGGAAGTCAAAGTTCCAAAACAAAAAGGCAACTAGTCAGAAAATTGCTGTGGCAAGCACGGGGAGGAAAATATCTGAGCCTATACCTCACATAGATATGAAGCAGTCAGATACTGAGTCCAAGAAAGAAAAAGCACTACTGAGCTGGGAAATAGGAACAATTCATTCTGGGCCTAGTGGTAGAAAGAGAGTGAAGACTAGCAAATGGTCCAAGAGACCTGCGCTGGGAATCCTTGAGAAGGTGCATTCTAAGCGGATATTTGGTGAGAAATAACAGATATGAACCTTTAGTAGGCTTCTTTTATATCGGATAAGAAAAAGTCCTTCTTGCAGTTCCAGGTCAAGCCATTTTTCTTTAGATACTCTTCTAGAATCTCTTGGAGCAGGGAGGGGTGGAGCAGTTCCACTTTGGAATTCAGTTCCACTTTGGAATTCAGTGTGACAAACCACACAGAAACATGCATTTTCTTATCCCAAACAGGAAGAAATTGATGTCCATAAACCCCAGGGGCGCCTGGTGGCTCAGTCAGTTGAACGACCGACTTCGGCTCAGGTCATGATCTCACGGTTTGTGAGTTCAAGCCCCACGTCAGGCTCTGTGCTGACAGCTCAGAGCCTGGAGCCTACTTCGGATTCTGTGTCTCGCTCTCTCTCTGCCCCTCCCCCACTCATGCTCTGTCTCTCTCGGTCTCAGAAATAAATAAACATTAAAATAATAATAATAATAATAATAATAATAATAATAATAAATAAATGAACCCCAAAGGAGAAGGAAAGTCATTCTGGGCTTGTTTTTCTGAATCACAGGTTTCCCTGCAAATTTAGCTTTTTGTAACTTCTTTCTCACTTATTCTCTATCTTACATTTTTAACTTTCAGAACTCCATCTTCTAGACAGGATTGCCTTAAAATACAACATGTAAACAATAGTAGGGTATTGAAATTAAATGCTTCTAAGTTGCCAATTACATAGCAGCCACTCCAAAAAGGTATACGAAGATTCAAACTGCTTTATGTTAAAGTAGCAACATCAATTCCCTACGTTCTGCTCCCCGTCGCAAATTTCAAACATCAATTAACAAGGTTCTTAAATTTAAACCTGTTTCATGAGAAAGGGCTGGGAAGACTAATGAAAGAGGAATGAGAGACAATCTTTTTATATAAAAGAGCCATCTGGTGAACCTAATCACTCTCATGTTGAATTACATTAAACAACTTAAGCACACACTTTAAAAATAACAATAACACATTACCTTAAGTTCTATGGTAAATGTCAGTACATCTGTCATGACTGCTGACAGGCAATGTTTATTCTGTTTAGCTCTTAGAGAAGTTAAAGTATATTACTAGCAAGCATAGATAAACAACCGAAGTATGATTACTCAACATTTGCCTATTATTTTCCACTGGATCATATGTATTCAAAGGTATTTAACAGTGTTAGGGTAGGGGTGGAAGACAAGGAGGAAAATGGCTGAAATGACACATAAAAATGTCCTAAACTGTTGGGAGTAGTTAATTTAAAAACAATCAATTCAGAGTTAATGAGGGGGGGTAGAACAAAGGATAAAACTAAAGAACAGAAAATAAAGGATAGATTAATAATGCCCTAATTCAAAATAAAATACATGAGCTAAACTAACTTATGAAACTTTAGCAGAAAGGAATTCAGTGGTACTTTCCTCCTTCTAGTTATGTAGAAGAAATCATTGGGGAGCAAGGGTTGGCCCAGTGGCATCGTAAGTAAGAAAAATATGTCTGACGGACTTCCAAGCTGTATTACAAAACTGTAATAATCAAGACCGTATAGTACTGGCACAAAAACAGACACTCAGATCAATGGAACAGAATAGAGAACCCAGAAATGGACACACAAACGTATGGCCAACTAATCTCTGACAAAGCAGGAAAGAATATCCAATGGAATAAACACAGTCTCTTCAGCAAGTGGTGCTGGGAAAACTGGACAGTGACATGCAGAAAAATGAACCTGGACCACTTTCTTACACCATACACAAAAATAAACTCAAAATGGATTAAAGACCTAAATGTCAGACAGGAAGCCACCAAAATCCTCAAGGAGATCCTCTTTGACCTTGGCCACAGCAACTTCTTACTCAGCATGTCTCCAGAGGCAGGGGAAACAAAAGCAAAAATGAACTACTGGGACCTCATCAAAATAAAAAGTTTCTGCATGGTGAAGGAAGCAATTAGCAAAACTAAAAGGCAACCAACGGAATGGGAGAAGATATCTGCAAATGACATACCAGATAAAGGGTTAGTATCCAAAATGTATAAAGAACTTATCCAACTCAACACCCAAAAACAAAACATCTAGTGCAGAAATGGGCAAAAGACATGAATAGACACTTCTCCCAAGAAGACATCCAGATGGCCAACTGACACATGAAAAAATGCTCAATTTCACTCATCATCAGGGAAATACAAATCAAAACCACAATGAGATATCACCTCACACCTGTCAGAATGGCTAACCTTAACGACTTGGGCAACAACAGATATTGGCGAGGATGTGGAGAAAGAGGATCTCTCTTGCACTGCTGGCGGGAATGCAAACTGGTGCGGCCACTCTGGAAAACTGTATGGAGGCTCCTCAAAAAATTAAAAATAGAACTATCCCATGGCCCAGCAATTGCACAACTAGGTATTTATCCAAAGGATACAAGGATGCTGTTTTGAAGGGGCACATGCACCCCAATGTCTAGAGCAGCACTATCAACAATAGCCAAAATATGGAAAGAGCCCAAATGTCCATCGATGGATGAATGAATAAAGAAGATGTGGTATAGCTATACAATGGAGTTTTACTCGGCAATCAAAAAGAATGAAATCCTGCCATATGCAACTATGTGGATGGAACTAGAGAGTATTATGCTAAGTGAAATTAGTCACAAAAAGACAAATATTGTATGACTACACTCATATGAGAACTTTAAGATACAAAACAGATGAACACAAGGGAAGGGAAGCAAGAATAATATAAAAACAGGGAGGGGGACAAAAACATAAGAGACTCTTAAATATGGAGAACAGAGGGTTACTGGAGGGGTTGTGGGAGGGGGATGGGCTAAATAGGTAAGGGGCATTAAGGAATCTACTCCTGAAATCATTGTTGCACTATACGCTAACTAACTTGGATGCAAATTTAAAAAATAAATTAAATAGGGGTGTCTGGGTGGCTCAGCGGGTTGAGTGTCCAACTTTAGTTCAGGTCATGGACTCGCGGTTCATGAGTTCGAGCCCCACGTTGGGCTCTGTGCTGACAGCTCAGAGCCTGGGGCCTGCTTCAGATTCTGTGTCTCCCTGTCTCTCTGTTCTTCCCATGCTCGTGCTCTCTCTCTCTCTCTCAAAAATAAAGATTAAAAAAAAAAGTTAAAAAAAAAGAAAAGAAAAATATTTCTGAATATTTCAGTGATTAGAACCAAGAACTAGTGTGTACAAAGAAACATGAGGAAAACCAAGAGTGCTAGAAAACTACATGGAGATATTTCCAAGTATCAAATCAAAATCAAAATAGCCCTAAGCCATCTAATTACAGCCTGGATTATCAATACAGAAGATTTCTGCAATCTACATGAAGGAAGACAGGATGAAAGCATATTAAGAAATTATAATTATAACATAACTAGTAAGTAGCAAATAACAATAGCAAAAAAAATGAGACCTCAGAGTCTGAGTTTTAATGCTTTGCCCCTGCTTTAAATAGGTATCTCATTTACTCTAACCTATTTTTAATGGATGAATTTGATATAAGTTTTGTTTGGTATAAACAAATTGCTGGAATTAAATCAAGAGTTCTGGGGCTTCACTATCCGTATCCAGAAAGACCTGGATTCACCTTAAAGAAGTTCATTCTTACTTTTAAGTTGTAAATGTCTGGAATCACTTGAGAAAAACAAGACTTACATTACATGACAAGGGAGTTCATGACAGTTGGTGGCTCAACTTAAAACTGACAAAATGGCTCTAATAAATACCTAAAGATTAAAATATGCTCTTTTAAGGGTGGCACAGCAGTTAGACATAAATGAAATAGAATTTAAAATGTCAGGGAATGACATTCAGTTTCATTAATTCTTTCAACAAATGCTCAATTAAGTGTCTAGTATATACCAGGCATCAACAGTGATGTTCAAGAAGAGACAGTTGAAGAATTACGTCTTACCTCACACAAAAAGGCATTTTGTCATCATCCTACCCCAGTCCAAGAGGAAACGTAGCACATTACTAACTAGTAATGATTTTGTTGGCTACTCTGAATTTTAATTACAATTAGAGGTACTACAAAGTGGAATTTCTCTGCATCTGTATGCATGTGTTGGTGTGTATGCTGGAGGCAGGAAGGGTCACTGGGGGGACCGAGGTGAAACTAAGCAAATTTAACCTCATATAAAGTAATTCAAATATTATAGCATCCATTTCCCTACAAGTGCTCCTGAATAATTTTGACGTCCCAATTAAATATTTCAATATATAAAAAACAATTTTTAAAAGTTTCAGCCTCTAATATTTAAGGCTATAACAGAAACTAAAAGATTTAATTTATATATTAAAGATTTTAATTTAAATCCCCTTAATTATTTCTAATACCATGGATTTTAAGAAAAATGTTTTAAAAATCAAATTATATATATACTTCACATAACTTAGAAACTAAAAAATAGGTACATGTATATTTCAAAAATAAATTCAGAGATTAACCTGAAATCTAAGTCTTCTGGCTATTAAATGAATTTTTATGGCACAATTACTCTTAATTAATTTAGTTAAAAAAATCAGTTAATTCCCAAAAAAGGTACTCTGAGAGAGGAAAAGTAAAAGATTAGTGCATTTCATCTTTTACTAATTCGACTTGCCAATTTCAGAATAAGGTAAGAATAAAACTGAGAGGCTGATTTGCAATACTCAAACACAGTACCAAAGTAAATCAAAACTTAAGCCAAAGATTAGATCTTTTTCTAAGAATTCTGCACTTTAAACACAAAGTTCAGAAAATCCTAAAAATAAAGAGCTGAATACCATAGTGAGAAAAATATATAAAAGTGAGGCATTCTAAAACACAAGGCTACAAATTAAGTGCTCATTTGTTCTCATAAATAGCAAAAAAGGGAAACTAAAGTAAATATTTACAAAGAACTCAGATTAAGCATACATACATATTTTAAACTCTGAAATTATAATAAAAGAAAAAGAAGAAGAAGAAGAAGACGACGACGACAACGACTTGTATCCAGGAAACTTAGTTTACGTATTTAAAAAGGGAAGGGAAAAATGTAGTCCTGATAAATGGCATTTTCACTACAGTTCTCATCGATCAATCTCATAATCCATCAAGCAGACAGACAGAAACCACCCAGTCATTATTCAGTTGGTTATATATGTGAAATGTTTTCTGTTTCTTTATACCAGCAGAAAACAGTAAGTGACAAGGGGCGGAGTATAGATAATTTATCAAATTCTTTTGTTTAAAAAATTTCCTTTCACAAACATACTAATAACATGTTTTTATATATATATATATATACTATTACCATTAAATAGTAAGATGACTATGAATTTTTTCATATTTTACTCTAGCATAACAAAAGCAAATATTATAAAATTAATGGAAAAATGTAATAAAATATTTAATATATCCTAATATATATGCTTACACAAGTAAGAGCAACATACCAATCAAATTTTCTGCAAATTTTGGAAGTAACCAACACAACATTTTAAGTTGACTATCATATATTGCTACAAATTTAATCCTTTAGGGGTGCATTAACAACTGCTTACAGATACCAGAATTTTCGATTAACATACTCTTGGCATTATGAACTTAGAGCCATACCCAAATTTTGCAGCAATATCATACACTTGTTTTTCATGTTGAAGAACCTTCTCACGGTCCCCCTCAAATAGTAATGTAGCAACAGTTAACTGATTTGGATCAAATCCTTTAAACTACAAAATAAAAAAAAAAAAAGACATATACTTAGATAGACAGATAGATAAATCTTTACCTGCGAAACAGTAAATCAAAAACATTTTGCTCTTTTTGTCCTTCTGACCTGGGCTCAAACATACCAACTCTAAAAATCGAGCTTTGGAACTTCACATGTCAATCAAAAAGAATGTTTAATATACCTGTTCAGGTTGTTATAAACAAAACTACAGAAAATACCTAATTTCAAAGTATGCCATGGTGTCAGTAGAAATGACATATTGATATGTAATATAGCAAATAACTTGTAAGAATCATAACTGCAATAAAGAATCAAATAAAAATACCAAAATAATAGAACATAATGAATTAGCAAGATATAGGATGTAGATAAAAGTAAAAGCTAACAGGGACCATTTCTTCTCTTACATACCAACTATAACTTCTTAATAACATTTTCAAAGGAGATCTTACATATAAAATTAAAATGAAAAATATCTGAGAATAATCATAAAAGAAAATATATAACCTCATTAGGAAAATGTGTCTAAAATGTTCTAGAATGCCTGAACTAAGTAAATAAATCTGTGAATTCTTGCTCAAACTAATATAACAGATTTATTCCAATTCTGATAGAAACCTTAACGGATTCCCTAAAATGGTGAAGAGTTTTTAAAAGTTTTCTATGTTGATAAGCAGGTAGGTAATGATGTGTAACAAGAAAAATTCTAAAAACCAAGTAGATTTATAGTAATTAAATCCACTTAATTTTTCAAGAATAAAAACTCATTTTAAAAAAGTGATACCTTTTTTAAAATTCAATTTATTTAAACTAAAAACAAAAACAAAAACAGTTCACCCGCTCCTTCTACCCCTCCACCCCTGAAAACAAAAAGTTTGCCTTTTTCTCTTACCCTTCACCCCGTCTCTGGCAATCACCAGTCTGTTCTCTGTATCTATGAACTTAGTTTTTTAATATTTTTTTTCTAGATTTTATGTATAAGAGATCATACAGTATTTGACACATTAAAATGGGGTCCACTTCTTGAGTAAGTATATAAGAAGATGTCTTAGACATGACAAATCAATTGTAAGCAAAGTAAGGAAGTTAATGGTGCTGTTACAACTGGTTAGCAACTGGAGCGGAAAGTGAAGTTTCATTCAGATCTTCATCTCACACCATAAAATTGAAATAAATTCAAATAGTAACAAAGATTAAAAATTTTAAATTCATACTTAAGAAAAACCCAAGAGAGAGAAGAAATGGTCCCAATTATAGCTCTGGAGAAAGGGAGACTTTTCTAAGCTTACAAGTAATTAAATAGGGGCGCCTGGGTGGCTCAGTCAGGTAAGCATCTAAACTCTTGATTTCGGCTCCGGTGATGATCTTGCGGTTCATGGGATGAGATCTGCATCCAGCTCTGCACTGACCACCCAGACAACAGGGAGCCTGCTTGGGATTCTGTCTCTCCCTCTCTCTGCAAACCGCCCTCCACTCCGCATGTGTGAGTTCACTCTCTCTCCCTCTCTCTCTCTCAAAATAAACAAACATTAAAAAAAAGAAGTGATTAAATAATCATAGAAAAATATATAAAAACTTGAAACTTTTGAACCAAAAAGAAAAACTCTTACTAAAAACAGAGTCACTTGGGGGCACCTGGGTGGCTCAGTAGGTTAAGTGTCCGACTTCAGCTCAGGTCATGATTGCACAGTTCATGAGTTTGAGCCCTACAATGGGCTCGGTCCAGATAGCTCAGAGCCTGGAGCCTGCTTTGGATTCTGTGTCTCTATCTCTCTCTTGTCCCTCCCCCGATTGTGCCTGCACTTGCTCACTCTCTTTCTCTCTCTTTCTCTCTCTCTCTCAAAATAAATAAATAAATATTAAACGAAATTTTTAAAAAAGGGAGTCACTTGACTCAATTATTTACAACATTTGTAACAAAGGCATCTAGTCATTCCATTATTCAAAGGGCACACAGCAAAGCACCAAGAAAAAAATACCATGAAGCTGCCACCCCTGGCAAAATAATCACATTCAACTACTTCACACAAAAACTACATCCAGGAAATACAAGGAAATGATTAAGTCTCATTGGAGTTTCAATGAGAAACATTAAAAATACCACTTTTCCCCCTGGATTCAGTAAATCTGAAACAACAAAAACAAAACTCCTACATGAATAGCAAGGATGCAACAAAGAAACAGCACCTGTGTATCATGAGAGTGTAAGCTGGTATAACCCTTTAGAAAAGGAATTCGGTGAAAATTAAAAAAAAAAAAATCCATACTCTTAGTACACTAGATATCGACATCTACTATAAAAAAATCAAACTATAAAAAATTGTACATGCATAAAACTGTTTAAGGTACTGTTATTTTTAGAAACTTCAAATCTGGGGAAAAAATGAAAACTTCTGAAATTAAATGAATAACTGATTTACTCAATAAAATATTTATTCCAACATGAAAAATAATTATTATGAAATTTACATTCATGAAAAAACATAATAATAGGTACATGTAAAGGGTGAGAAGGCAGGAGACAAAATTAGTATCATAAGCATTTAAAATTTTGGCATTTAATAAAAATTCTTACCTTTGTAATATAAAACTTTTTTAAGCCATCCAAAAATGATGTAAAAATAGAGGAAACCTGAGGTTTAAGAGCATGACCTAAGAAGAGAAAAGTTCATATTTTAAATTAATAGCAAATTCTGTTTTTCAGAAGATTAAGAGGTTAGTTTAATTTAGTATCCTAAAAAAAGTGAATGTTTCATGACTCCAAATTTTTAAAATCTTCCTATGTTTTATGTATAACATACTGATATTAAGATTTACATCTTTCATCTTTATCTTCTTTCAAAAGTCACAACTATTTGTTTATTAAACCTCTCATTTCTTTTTGAATTCAAATTACCACATGTAATTAATACTACATATAGTTTAGGTTATCTTTCAGTGGTAGAGTTTATACATAGTAAAATCACTTCATTAATTTTTATTTCATTAAGAACACCCAATGGTGGCTGGTTTTACTTTTATTTTTTTTAATTATGCAGAAACCATTCAGAACTATAACCAAATATGGAGTCAATGCCAAGTTTAAGGTTGTTTCTTAATTAATTCCTAATTCTTCCAGAATTCTTGGCATAAAACTAGTAATTGCTTCCTTAATCACACCCAGAGAGTTAAAATTGCCAGAATAACATAAACGGTGTCTCAGAGTCTGTTAAATTAACATCTTTGCCTGCGGATTGAGTTTAATTGAGTGAAAGTCTTTTACTGTTTTCTCATTGTTTTCAGAGCAACTTCTTAACTCCCGTGACTGTTAGATTTAAGAGTCAGATACATCTGGCTTTAGTGCTATAAGGCCAATTCAGAAAAATGGGGCATACCATTTATATAGAATTTTTATAAAGAATTTTAAAGTCTCTAGTAAATCTGAAATTATCTCCAAGTAAAAAGTTTATTTTTTTAACAAGCTTTAAGATTTGGGGATTTTGTTTGTTTTTAAAGTATAGATCTGTCCTTTAAGATTGGTGCAAATAGCAAACTAGTTTCTTTGGGGGTGAGAGGGTAGATTTCTAGGGGGAAAAGACTATGATTTGTATGTAGTCTTCCCCCCCCATTCTTTTTTTTTTAAGTTAGATTCTGAATCTGTAATACTTATTGCATTTTTACTGACTACAACAGGAAACTGTGTGATATAAAAGACCAAGTAACGTAAGTCTTAACCAGAGATTAAGAGTTAGATATCCATGCTATAACTGAACAAAACAAAAAACAAAAGACAAATGAAGGCCAGATTAGATAGAGATCAACCCAGAAATCTTTTTGAGTACCTGGATCACAAGCAAGATGTTTGGAAATTTTTTTTCTTTTACTGTAACCTGTCAAAAAATGCTTTCCCAACATAATCAGTGCCTTAAGAGATCCATTTCTAACAAGTATAAAGTTAGAAATAACATATCAAAATATTCACTTCTTGTCCTAAAGAGAATTCATCCTACTTAAACAACTGGAAATACATAAACATAAATGTATGAGTGTGTGAGTTGTGTTCTTGCAAGAAATTGATCCACAATTGATCCTTCTGATCCACACATCTTTACACCATGTATGAGGACTCCAAATGTTACTACACTGATGTGGAATAGTCCTTAAGGGTAAATGTTCGTAACACATGGAAATTCATTTGCACAATTTCCATTAACACTAGTGGGACTTAGTCACCTGTATCCCAAATATGGAGTTGACACATTAGCTCTGAAGAATAATATTATAAAAGTGATACTAACTTTAAGTGGGTCAGCATTAGTATTAACCTAAGGGAACATTATTATCTTTTACTTATTAAATTAACATTGTCTTTGGGGCGCCTGGGTGGCGCAGTTGGTTAAGCGTCCGACTTCAGCCAGGTCACGATCTCGCGGTCCGCGGGTTCGAGCCCCGCGTCGGGCTCTGGGCTGATGGCTCAGAGCCTGGAGCCTGTTTCCGATTCTGTGTCTCCCTCTCTCTCTGCCCCTCCCCCGTTCATGCTCTGTCTCTCTCTGTCCCAAAAATAAATAAACGTTGAAAAAAAAAAACAAAAAAACAAAACATTGTCTTTCAAATTAATTACGTTCTAAATATATTCTGACTACTGTGTTTTATTTTTTATAGTAAATGAAGGAACTAAGTTTTCAGATTTACTAAACAGTATGATTAGTAAATGCTGTGTTGTTACAGTGTTACTTTTAAAATTTTAAATTATTGGGGTGCCTGGGTGGCTCAGTCCGTTGAGCGGCCGTTCAGCTCAGGTCATGATCTCACAGTTTGTGAGTTTGAGCCCCGCGTTGGGCTCTCTGCTGACAGCTCAGAGCCTGGAGCTTGTTTTGGATTCTGTGTCTCCCTCTCTGACCAATCCCCCGCTCAACACTCTGTGTCTCTCTCTCTCAAAAATAAACATTAAAATTTTTTTTTAAATTTAAATTATTTAATAAATATCTACATTTCAAAGAAGTGATCTCAAACAGTGGCAAAAGTTTTGGGCCTTGGAGTCCGACAGATTTGGGTTCAACTCCTGCTCTATGACATATGACCTGTGGGCTGAAATATCTAGCCTTTGAGTCATCTCTAAACTGAGAATATTACTTTTAGGGACAGCTGTAAGGAGTATTTGATAAATTGTGCTATTGACATTGTGCTTAGGACTACACTATGTGCTCTCCAAGATTTATTCATCCTCTTTGGCTAAGTAGATGATTAAGTCAATCAACATGTCAGCACCTGTCATATGACAGGTGCAGGGGATATAAAAATGAATAAAAAACATCCCTAAATTTGACAAAATTTAGTGTTTCAGAGGAAATTCTACAGATCATTTCAATATACTCAATGATACCTATCACTTCAATACACTGAAAACAAATCATTTCATATAATGAACTAAGGGTTGTGTCAAGAGGTAGGAATGAAATTAAAAATATTAACATCTAATAATAAGACTTGTGATTTGTTAAGGAGTATGGTACAAAACTGCCAATAAGCCATATGGCTGGTACAAAGTCCTGGACATCCCTTGCTGTGTTTAGCTGTGTGATCATGGAGCCATGGCAAGATATGTAGATGGCAAGGCTTCAACAGGTAGTGAGAAATCAAAAAGGTTATAGATAGCTGAGAAGCAGGAACAGATCTGCCTTTCCAAAGAATGACTTTGGCGGCCAAGTAAAGGGTGGAAGGAGACAAAAGATATAGTCAAGATGGAGAGGGTAGAGCCTACCTTAGAGCATGTTCCTAGATACAGCAATGAGAATGTGAAACAGGGATGAGAGATAGCCAGAAGGACATTTTCTTTAAACCTTCATCTTAAATTGCTATATATCCCAATTATAAATAAAATCTAGTCAAATTATAGTTAATTTTACAAAGGTGTTTATGACTATAACTCACTATAATAATAGCATATAAATGGGTAAAAGCATTATTAATCAGATACATGGCTCTCTTAAGACCTAGATCTCTAAATGCAGGCCAAAACACAGAAGGCTTGATTTCCATTTGATTTAACTATTTAATTATTTAAAGGATGTACTTATCTTAAACTTTTACCAGTAGTATAGTATTTTGAAAATAATTTACTTAAAGAAATAACAGCTATGACTTAAAAGAATCAAATTTTAAAACTAACTCTTGATATATTATGAACATGACTTCCATAAGCTTCTTTAAAAAAAATTATTTTTTAATGTTTATTTATTTTTGAGAGAGACAGTGTGAGAGGGGGAGGGGCAGAGAGAGAGGCAGACACAGAATCCGAAGCAGGCTCCAGGCTCTGAGCTGTCAGCACAGAGGCCAATCTGGAGTTTGAACTCACAAGGCGTGAGATCACAACCTGAGCCGAAGTTGGAACGCTTAATCAACTGAGTCAGCCAAGCACCCCTGACTTCTTTCAGCTTCTATACTATATAATCACTCTTCCCTAAATTAAAACCTAAACTACTCTTAAATAGAACAAACAAAAGTCTGCCTATCTTAGCCATTAGTGTTTACTATTGAACAATCATTCCTATAATTTCAGGGACTGTTCTGAAGATACTTAAATTCTATGAATGTAAGTTCCAAACTCAATTTCAGCATATGGAAAAAAATATAAAAGCAATAAAATGAGAATTGAAAAGATGATAAACAGAGTCAGAAAGTTTAATACTTTAACGCAAAAAGGGGGAAAAAGAAACATGGTTACCTGCTACTCAATTCTCTACCTGAATATTCCAACAGTACCTTAAAAACAACCCATTGTAATGTCTTTTCCCCCAAATCATCATCTCTCTCTCTCTGTTCATCAGTCCACCCAGTCAGTCAAATCAGCAATCTTGGAGTTGCCCTCAACCCTTCCGTTTATGGAACCTTCCACATCTAGTTGGCAAACTGAGCTCTAGGAAATCTATGCCTTACTCTCCATCTCCATCACTGCTTCCTTGATCAAGGGCCCCAAAATTGGCCTCTTGAACCATTTCCACTCCTCTTCCCCACCTGCACCATTCTACTCCACCCTGCATAATGCTAGCAGAATGGAGCATTCTCAGATGTAAATCCCTTTGCTGACATGGTAAAATCCAAATCAATCCTGCAAAGCCCTACTCCACCCATCCAGCTTCATCTCTTGTAACAACTCTCACCCACCCTCTATTTGAGCCACATCGAACTACTTGAAGTACAAAGATGCCACTGAGGTCTCACAATTTCATATTTTTTTCCTGATGAGTGAACAAATTTGGTAGGAGGGGAGAGGAAAACATCCCAATCAAACTTCTATTCCCCTTAAGATTTAATGTAAGCATTACCCTCCTTTAAGAAGCCTTTCTTAGGGGAGCCTGAGTGGCTCAGTCGGTTAAGCATCCAACTACAGCCCAGGTCATGATCTCGTGGTTTATGAGTTCGAGCCCTGCATCAGGCTCTGTGCTAACAGTTCAGAGGCTGGAGCCTGCTTCACATTCTGTGTCTCCCTCTCTCTCTGCCCCTCTCCCACTTGCACTCTGTCTCTATCTTAAAAAATAAACATTAAAAAAAAAAAAAAGCACCTTTCCTGAATCCCCATATTGACATCCAGCAAAATCCAGCAGGTTCAACCATTCCTTCATTTGCACCCAGGGTATCCAGTGCACTCTTCTTTCATAGCATCTCTAACAATCCTGCACTCATTCATTTCTTAATTGTCTGTCACCATTAGACTAAGGGCTTCCTGAAGGACAGGAACTATGACATTCATCTTCCTAGCTCTGTATTCAGTACTCTTCCTGGCATGTAACAACTGTTTCACAAATTTTGAGGCTTCATGAGCAGATTTTAAAATGATCATTCCTTACTTACCAAACTGAAACTGTTGGTTGTCCATGAGGCGAATAGATGCAGGAGCACATCTCTATTTTAAAAAGAAAAAATGTGATACAAATTTAATACTGTAAAGAAGCTACACAGGTAGAATGTAAATGCCATCTTTCTGTATGTGACATCAAGAGCTTAGTTCCTAAGAATATATACAGTAAAAAAAATCTTAACTTTTTATACAATTTTAAGATGATAAAACATCACTGACTTCTATAAAATATTTGGAAGAGAAATTTATATATATAATACACACACATGTATGCTGCCAGATCTTTGTCAGCAACAAGATCTTCTCAATGCCTAGCAAAGATCTATGGAAATACCTAAAAGAAATACTGGGCCTTGAAGTAGATTATTTTAGAACAAAGTAGAAATTTCAAAGACTACAATCAACATTATACCATTTGTGAATTATAATGTATCTTCAGATTCTTATATACTTTTAAAATGAAGAAGATGATGGTAGAATTTTTCTGAGCAAAAACACCTCAAAAAATTATCTGTGATGTCTTCATACATAACTCTAAGAACTGTTGTTTTCCTTTTATCCCTTTCAATAATCCATTTTAAAAAGAAAAACTATCAGTGACCAGAATTCTAAAATCTTGCAAGGCATGAAAATAGCAACAAAATTCTGAAGGGTAACATTATGTATCTAGAACTCCACCAGTGTTAAATTTATTCTAGTCACCACACTAAAAGCTGCAAGGAAAGAAAAATGAGAACAGATAGTCATATAAATTTTGTATGCTGAAATACTACAATACAAACACTAGCAAGATTTAAGTTAGCTACAGCTTTTCCATAGTATTAAAGTGAGCTGCACCCTAACAACAATTTTATTTTCTATGCAAATTTTTAACATGGTTAAACTTCTACCAAGAGGTTGCTTTCACATGACAAAATTTTGACTGTCATAAACTTTTTAAACATTTATCTTCTGCTAATAACATTTATAAATAAAATTGTATCCACACAACATTAAGATATATGCAGATCATTCAAAAGAACAAAACTTAACACATAACTGCGCATTACAACATTTTTGCTATCATTTACTTTTAATTGAATACTTAATTTTATAAAACCACTCACAATACACATTTTATTTCATCCAACAAAATAACCGAGTAGATTCTTATTTTGAGCACTACACAATTTACTCACCTTTGGTACTAAAGGTGATATTATTCAATCTATATTTTAAAAAGTCACTGCCAAATCTAAAGAAAACAGTATTAGGTAATTTTACATATATACCATAACAATAACCTATTGCCTTACTTTTATAGACTCTTCTGATGTCCAGGTTGTTTTCACATCTCTAATATAAGAAATAACCCCATCAGGGTAGCAGAACTGGTGTTATCCCCATTTTTCAGATGAGGACATAAGAACCAGAGAGATTAAAAGACTTGTCTGAGGTCATATGACTGTTAAGTAGACAAACTAGGACCAAGATATCTTGACTGCTGGATGAGGAATATTTCAAATAGACCACAAAGCCTCCCAAAAAATCACCTAACACACACATACATACATCACACACACAACACAAAGAGCTTTAAAGTCATACCTGAAACAAAAATTACATGAAAACTATGTGTTATACAATTACACACACACACACACACACACACACACACACACACACACACAACCTGAGTAATTTCAAATCTTGGTATAAGGTTATCTTTGTAATTAGGCTGTGCTTCTAAAAGCCAAACCAGTTTCCAAAATACTACAGAAAAATCAATTTTCGTAAAATGCTCTTATTCAAACAGGCGTATCAACTTCTAATAACACATATGATGCCTAATTAGACCAAGTTTCTTTTCTGCATGAAATAAACAATATCATATTACATATATATTTATATGTTTTGGCTTAAGCACACCAGTAACATATGCGAAAGAATTCAGAGCCCTTCTGTCATTCTTAGAAAAAAACAAAAAACAAAAAATGAAACTTTTTTTTTAAGATTGTATTTTTAAGTTCTCTATACCTAATGTCGAGCTTGAACTCACAATCCTCACTCTACTGACTGAGCCAGCCAAGCACCTACCCTCCCCAAAAACAACTTTTAAATTTGTACCAACAACTTGTAAATTCCATCTCCTACCGTCACCTAGTTTCTACTACCCCTGTACCTATATCAAGTGTTATTAGGGAAAACATTCAGCACAGAGACACATATATCAGAAAATGGGGGAAAGTATGTTTAGTACAATAAATCTGTAGTGGAAATCAATCTCTGAAACAACTAAAATACAATAAATATGCAGGCCTTGATAAAAACTTGGTTTGAAAAGACTATCCATAAAATACATCTTGGGTAACTGAAATAATCTGTTTATAGAATGAACACTGGATGTCATTAAAGAAATTACTGTTGATTTTCTTTGACATGATAATAGTATTGTGGCTGTGAAGAAAAACACCTTTATTTTTAGGAGATGTATGTTTAAATACTTAGAGATCAAGTGCCATGATGTCTGCAACTTAATTTTAAACGGCCCAGAAAACACATACAGAAACATTTAAAACAAACATAAGAAAAAGTCAATTGTTGAATATACAAGATAAACATACAAGTGATCGCCATCCTCTTCTTTCAAAGTTTCTGTATGCTTAAAACTTTCAAATTAAAAAGTTGGAAAAATAAGTAAGGAAGCTTCAGGAACTTGGTACACATAACAACCAATATTCAATAATATTGAATATGATTTTAACTTGACAGCTGAGTCATATAAAGCTGAGTCAGTCATGGACTATTCCTATTTGTACTGAGGCAGAGTAGATGGTTACAGACACTTATCAAGTGAGAATAACTACTAACACTTATCAAAAAAGAATAAAAAGCTAAAGAGAATTTGGTGTATGTAGATAATAAATATTAGTTTTCAATACTGGCTTTTTAAAAATGATCAAAATGAAACCACAGCTTTATTAAGTCTCATGTTTTAATAGTGTCATTTTTTTAAAAAGTCAGTAAATGAGTATTTTAGTTATCAACACAAGTAAATTCTCATAAGTAAAGCACCCAAATTAAAAAACAGCATCTAGATTGTTTTATGATCCTCTGGCCATTTATTATTTGCAAATCACTGTGCATGATTCTAAAAAAAAAAAAAGCAGAAAAGTCTCTTAGAATTTTATATGAAAACCTGCCAGTATCACTAATTGTAAGTTCCTATAATCGAAAGACCAAAATAATGTTTCTATTCTTAAAAAATAACATTCAATCTGGGTAACACTACCTATGGTTAAGACTACATTATGTTTCAATTGCTATGAAACTAATTTGAAAACCTAAAAATATTTCCTTTAAAAGTTAGAGACATCACAAATTCGGAGAATTTGAGCTCTAAATTCACTCCCATGCTTTTCAATTATACTGAGTATTCCATAGATGAAGAAAGGGGGAAAAGGGTTCTTGAGTTAAAGTGACCCCTAGTGGTATGGGACCAGAAATAACCTGAGAGAGAATAGTTTTACCAAGTAATTTTTTTGGTGGGTTAATAATACATTCAGGGAATTTAAGGAACATCAAACAAAAACTGTTTACTCAAAATGGAGTTAATAAAATAACTGATTTATTTCCTACTATGATAAATTTATTTTTACTAGAATATCTGATGTCATCTGACTTGTACCCAAGTATACTTTATATGTAATAAGTAGTCTGAAAAGAGATGAGAAACTCATTATTGACCTTAAGGAAATATCAATTATCTTTGTTTTACCCAAGCAAAGAAGAAATAAATAATCACATTGACCTCAAAGCACTAGTACGAGACTAAGTCAAACTGCTGACAATTTCTTCCCTTTAATGATGTTACAACCAGGAATTTAATATATAAACCTGAAAAATAAATAACCACTCTCATTAGTCTTATTTAATTCTGACTACAATTCTCTTTACTAACAACTTAAAAAAAGCAACAGATTTCTCAATCTAACCATTTTCTCCAAAAAAAAGTCCCTATAAGAAACACATCAAAAGATTTCTGCAAAATCTGTTTTTATGGAACTAATTCGTATCTCTTTCTTATCACAGAGAAAACCAGAACTTGCACTGCAGATGTGACACATTATTTGTGAGGGTTTCCCTTAGTTTACTAAATACTAGCAAAAGAAATTCAATATTAACATATCTCAAAAGGCATCAGGATTTCTACTATTCCAACTTCATAAACATAAAATATAAGCAGTGAATGGTAGTCCTATATCTTTGGTGCCTTGTTTAACACCTTTGAATTGAAAAGGCTTGTTTCTTCAAGAAGTAAATCACACATTCAGTGTAGACTCTAGAATGGCCCAAACTCCTAAACCTTGAGTTTATTTTGGAGATAGTCTAGTAACCTCACACTATATCAGAAGCCAAAGCTCCAATACCAAACTCCTTGTACCTAGCCATACAAAAGTTTAAACATATAAAATTTATCATGATATGCAACATCTGTAGTGATTACTAGAAGACAGGAATCATGTCTATTTAACTTACACAATATCCAATATACTTTGTTGAATATAAAGTTAACAGCACACTATCTTACATACAGATAAACAAAAAAATGTTTAAAAAAGGATATGTGAAAAGAATTCTGCTAACTGCAAATTTCTATATATAAAAACTTAAAATGTAGACAGATAATTGGTTCTTCCTCAGAGCTGGTACCACAGATAAAATCAGACAGTATTTAAGGCTATTCGTATAAATGGTTAGTCCTACTGGAAGTCACATACTGGCTTACAGCTACATATTATACAGTAGATATTTCCCTCCATTTATATAAGGGAAGAGCCAATAATACCAAACAGTCTCTGGTTCATCATTTTCATTTTTCACTTTGTACATGTATAATGACTTGTTCTGAGTAGCTCCTGCTTAAAAGCATGTCTTGTAACTGTCCTCAAGTTTAACACATTCTGCTGGATCACATAGTAAAGAATCCAATTAATCAAACTTTTGGCTAGGGGCTAGGTTATTTTCTCTGCCTCAGAGGGAGAAAAGCATCACACACACACACACACACACACACACACACACGCATGCACACACATAATGATTTAAAATAACAATGCCTTTTTCTACACATAACAAATTATTATTTCCAAGAATTACCACTGAATATAAAGCAGTTTTAATTATTTTATAATGTAATTGCTAAACCTAACTCCTTTCAATTTATTTCAACCCCTCCAAGATAAGTCAAGTTTAAGACAGAACAATTCAGAATTGAGACATAATAGTCTGAGGTGTCAAATATGAACTATGTATTTCTTTCCAAATTATGGTCTAAGCTCTCTAGAAAAAACAACAACACCCTATCAGTTTAAAACTGTTTAAAATAAAAGTGATGGTAGGTAGAATGGGCCACACCTTGCCAAAAGACAGGGAGAGAAAAACCTCCCTTTTCAATCTGTAATTCTACAAACCTAGTTCTGATACTGAGAAAGACAGTTTTCAGAGGAATGCATAAGGAAATGTGCCACACATACAGTGTTTCCTCTTAATGGAACATATGGTCCTCCCTCAATACTACAGGGCATAACTCTTAAGTTTTTACTGGGAAGGGAAAATCCCAGACTTCAAAAACTGCTCAATTTGAGCTTATTTCAACCCTTTTTCCCTTAAAACTTTATAAAAATATCATTGTTATTTCTAAACAAACAATAAGAGAATAATAAAATATACCTGAAACTGATATTCTGATTAAAAAACACTATTTCCTCTCACCTGAGAGGCTACAGTAAGAAATCTATTTTCTCAAAGTCTTAAAAATCACTTACTTACCCATCTACTGAGTTAAGTTGGAGATAATACTGGACTGCCATTTATTAGATAGAATCACATTAATCTTCTACTAAATCTTCCTTTCTAGCTCCTCACAAGGCAGTGAAGTATTGAAAGAGGACAATCCTCACGTGGACAAAGATTAGATGAGAGACCTTAGTAGAATCCTTCTGCTGTCAGTATAAAGTTGCTTAATTTATTTCCTTCAGTAAGAATAGTGATGAAAATATACAAAGAGCCCACTTTGCTATTTGTAAACAATCATGTACACTCCTTTCCAAAAGATACATATCCAAAATAGTTTCCCATTTCAAAGGCAACTTGAGTCTGAAAATACCGTAAAAATGGAAGTGCTATGAAGTGACAGTGAGGAATTACAACCAGCCAACTCATTATTCAATCAAGAATTTGGCACAATCATAAACCATGTATCATCGATTTTAATGGATCTTAATTCTCTTCCTATCAGCTGAAATTCCAAATTGCAAATTGAACAACTAGTGCCAAAATCTGATCATTTTCTCAATTTTTCTGCCTGAGAATACTGTTACAAAGCAGGGCAGCACACGTCATTCCATTCTTGACATATGAGATTTGTACATTCTGTAAACTAATATGTAAATGTCTCTAAGCCATAATACAAGCATTTGCCCATTTCCAGGGCAGGTAAACATTCATACTTAATATATATGTTCCTCAAACAGTGGAATATCTCCAAATCACAGTAACTATTCTTAGCAATTGTTTCATTCATACAAGTAATATTTGAAAATAAAATAGTATCTATCTAGGCTTTTTAATCAGTTTCAAGAAAGACAAACTTTCTAGTCATGTGGTATGTATGCCTTTAAAAACTGTCTATTACCAGGTACACAGAACCAATTTATTAAAACTATAGATTAGAGGGGAGCTTTCCTTTAAGGTCTTTAACCACAGGGTAGCACTTTCTATCAGCTATCACCTTTGTTTATTCCTAACTACATACCCAATACAGTTTTGTGTAGTCAATTTAGATTACAGTCACTGGTGAATATCCAAAGAATTTTTTAAAAAGAGTAAAAGCGCAATTTTTACTGACTTATGCAAGGATGAAGGAAAATTTCACCCCCTGCTTTTCATTAGCACAAGTAGTTCTCTATTACTTTCTATCAGGGGCATGTATTAAATTGTAACAAAAACTGCATCAGATTATAGCAACTATGTTTAAATCCAATATTTCCATTTTAATAAAATTATAAATTTAGGATTCTGATACATTTGTACATCATTTCTCATTAATGAAACCTAAGATATATTTACATATTTACAATGCAGAAAAGAGGAAAGCATAAATATGTCTACCTTTACTTCCAAGATCACCTAGCAACATTTTTTCACAAGTCTACTAAATCTGTGTTCTACAGAGTGGAGAGCTTGTGAAGGGGCAGATTTGACCAACATAGACTGAATGTGACCTCATCAAAGATCTTTTGTTGAAAATACATATAAATCAGATAGTTTTATCGATTCTGTAATTATTTTTAAAATTCCAATGTGGCATTCTTGCTTATTTTGCCATAAAAAATGGAGACAACAATAGCCAATTAAAAAGATGTCATATTCAAAACCTGAAAAAGAGAGATACTACGAACTATAAATTTTATGATAAAGCTTTTTTGGGGAGGGGAAATAATAAAGCTTAACAAAGACAGAAACAAATAAAAGTACTTAACACCAAGAATAAATTATAATACAAGGTGAAAACACTTAAAAAAAATCATTAAGGGAGATTGAAGTTGATAAGAAAATACAATCTAATAATGGGAAATGTTTGGCTTGTTTTGATTTTTAATAGGTGAACTTACTTACAGTAATTTTCTAAACAAAGCAAAACAAACAAACAAAAAACAACATGAAAACTTAGCTTTCCATTCTTCTAGGTTTTAACTCACAGGCAAAACCATAACACTTTGCAATTAGTTCTTTTATTCCTTAACATCTAGGCTATCTTAAATTTGAAATTGTCTTCCTTTGCCTTTAAATGTGGAAGGTTTTAGTGACAAGTATCAGAACACGCTTGAACTTTACTACTCAGTGCTCAGATATCATGTCAGAATAACAAATAATATTTACCCCTGAAACTTATTTCCACTTCTCCTTTATTCAGTAGTCCTGCTTTTAAATATAATATTTAATATTACATTAAATATATGATGTATATTGATATTTAATATGTAATGTATATTACATATTTATATATTAAAATAATATTTAAATATTATATCATCTCATTATTTTAGCAAATAGCATAATACTTAACTATATATTCTAGCACCCTAACCATAACATAATATCCCCAAGGTTCTAGGAATTAGGAGCTCTTCTTGTAAAAGTTTCAACTATTAACATTTGTTTTTGCTTTACCACCACCAAAGTAACCTGCCAGTAGTTTAAGAATGTTCATTCTTGGGGCGCCTGGGTGGCGCAGTCGGTTAAGCGTCCGACTTCAGCCAGGTCACGATCTCGCGGTCCGTGAGTTCGAGCCCCGTGTCGGGCTCTGGGCTGATGGCTCAGACCCTGGAGCCTGTTTCCGATTCTGTGTCTCCCTCTCTCTCTGCCCTTCCCCCGTTCATGCTCTGTCTCTCTCTGTCCCAAAAATAAATAAACGTTGAAAAAAAAATTTTTTAAAAGAATGTTCATTCTAGGACTATACTTCTTTTTTAAATTATTCTCCCACCCAGCAGGAAGACAATCAAGACTAAGGGGCCTATGGTTAAATCTTAATGCAGGAAGCAATTTAACTGGTAAGTAACTGAAGCTACCTGGAAATTATAGAAATTATCCTTGTCAACTGTTAGATTAAGTGACCATATAGCTGAACCTCCTCAAGCAGAAAACTAACGGAAAAAATGAATGTCTCAGAAAGCAAAACTGAATATATGAAAGAAAGAACCCTAAAAATGGTAAATATGTGAGTAACTGTGAAATATTTTTGCTTATTTTAAATTTCTTTAAGACATTTATGTCGTAGAATGGTGGGAAGATAAGACTCTTGACCACTTTCCATTTCCGTACTTGAAAGAGTCCACAATGAATATGGAGTATTTGCTGGATATCATTCCTTTGCCTCAGCAGATCCTTGCTTCACTCTGCTCATGATATACCTGGAGGCTGACCTATATGGGTCAGGTTGGAAAGGTCCCTTGCCTCAAGATTCTAGTTGCATACAGCTGATGGGAAGTACTAAAGAACTCCAGGAGTTTGGAGAAAGCAAGAAGAAACAGGCTGCAGTATACTCCCTTGATTTCCTCCCCACTGTGAAATGCTGAAATGAGAATTTTTCACAAACCATCGTAGTTCAAATAATGAACCAAATACCTAAAGAAATGCAAGAATTTCTACACTGATACACAGAATACAGAAATAAAATTACTTGATACGACCTAGTCTTTTAAAAATCCTTAATATTATATCTTTTTTTTTTAAATAAGGGAACAGAAAATGGGAATTCTTCTTAACTTATAGCTAAATATATTATGTTATATTATGTTATTTAACTTAAGCTATAGCCTAGGTACTATTATAAAACAAAGTAGGGTCTAGTAGTAGCATATTCTAAGTATTGATAAAGTTTGATTACCTATATTTAATTTCTATATTTTTGATCACTGACAATCAGCCATTTATTTTAATTTCAATAAATGTCTTAGTTTAAGAAAAATTATATATTACTTCAAATTAATCACAAAATATCTTACCTAAAAATAATTTAAGAAAACATAACATTCATTAAAGGCAGAGTCATTCAAAGCCATCAACCCAAGTATATACCTTACCTTGGCTTAAAATCACACAGCACTCTTTAAACCAAGAAATAAAGAAATAGCAACTGCACTTACAGGGATGATTTTACATTACCTTTTCATACAGAACTGGGGAAAAACCACATATATAACACAACTAAATATGAAGATTATATGTGACATACAAAATCAGTTACGCAGAATTTTTAAACTATAAATATATATGGGTGGGTTTTTGTTCTTTTTTGTTTGTTTGTTTTTACCTGTTTTGCAATTTCTCTTAAACAGGCTACTCCTTGTTCAAAATTAGGGAAAGCTACTGAGCCATACTTTTGGTATTCAGGGATTGGTCTGATTTTTATTGTAGCTTCTGTTATCACACCAAGAGTTCCTGAAAAAGAAGGGGGAATAATCCAATATATCACATGCCAATTTTCTAAGTCATATTTAAATCTATTTTATCTATTTATTCTATTAATTTATTCTATTCATATTTAAATCTATTTAATCTATTCTATGTGGGGAATAATGGCTACTCAAGTCTTTTTAGAAAAACAAACATTTTATAATTTCTGAAAAAAGTTTTTGGAATACATTTTTCTTATGTTATATATAAATACTTTAAGACATTTTTAAGGTAACCCTTCTCCAAGGTTACTTTTAAATCATTTGAAAAGCATTACAACCTACTAAAAGAAAACAAATTTAAAAACAACAGGTTTTTATATCTCATATACATTCAGACAAAAGTATATTTTGATATTTGTGCCTACTTTTACTGTGAGAACAATTTACTGGGGCAAAAAGAAACCTCTATGAGAATTTAAAATGATAGAAGAAATTAGAGGGACTATTATTATCTCGCCTTTTTTCCTAAGAATTCATACAATGACAAAGGCAACACTGGGATGCCCTTGTAAAACAGAAAACAAAAAACAAAACAAAAAGAAAAAAAAACAGATATTTCAGAGACAAAATAGTAACTATAAATATCTAGCACAAGAGAACCACTAGTGAAACAAATGCTCTTTTCTTTATTACACAGAGGAGAGAAAAATCAAAGAGGAAAATAGCAAGTTAAATATAAACTATATTCTACATGATTTAAATAACTATACTAAAATATTTGAAGAGACATGGTTAAATATTATATTCACAATGTCACACTTTTCAAATCAGTGATTTCTGATGTACAAATGTTAGAAATTATTAACACTAGCAGTAAATTTTCTGAGAATCACAAAAAAAGAATAAAGACGGAAATCTTTCAATTGGAGAACTTAATGACAACACTAGAAATAAATAAATAAATAGTATCACAAAAAAAGCGTTCAATAAATTTATAGTATACTCAAAATGTCAGTATAGAATACAAGATAGAAAACTATGAAACTTTTTACTATGTAAAAAGTAAATTACATTAGATCACAATATGTTCCTCACATATACAAATGACTGCCTATGGAGATAGCAAATATGACCCCATTATGACTTGTAAAATTACAGAAACTCTGCAAGTTTGGCTTGATTAGTATTTGAATAAAAAGTAGATATATCTTGTAAATTTTAAAAGATAACAAGTGACTAGACTTTATCTTTTATTTTAGCATCTTTATTGAGATATAATTCATAGACCATAAAATTCACCCATTTAAAGTGTAAAACTCAATGTTTTTCAGTATATGCATAGATATATGCAACTATCATTAAATCTAAGTTTAGAACATCTTCCTCACCCCAAAAAAGAAACCCCATATCCATGAAACAGTCATTCTCCATCACCCCCCCATCCCCACATACATACTCAGCCCTAGACAACCACTAACTTCTATAAATTTGTCTATTCTGAATATTTCATATAAATGGAATTTTACAATATGTGTTTTTTTGTGACTGGCTTCACTTAGATAATGTTTTCAAGGTTTATCCCTGTTATAATATGTATTAGTACTTCATTTTTTTAAAATTATGAACTATTACTCCAATGTATACAGAACTCATTTTGTTTACCCATTCGTTAGTTGATGGGCATTTGGGTTTCCACATTTTTTTTTTACTAGCTTGTCAATGTAATATAAAATGATACTACTCAGGAAGAGTTAAGATGAAAAAAAAAAAAAAAGAGAGATGCAGAGGGCAAAGTATGGTGAAAGGGGCTGAGTTTCCATGCCCTTTCCAGATGCACCACCCTCCCAGCACTTCCATGTATTAACCAACATGGAAGCTCTCCAAAACCTGCATTTTAGTAATTTTTATGAAAGCTGCATCACAGAGGCATGACTGATTGAACCACTAATTCAATGTTCAGTCCCTCTCCCCTCGCAGAGCTGAAAGTTCCATAGGTTTCCACATTTTGGCTGCTATAAATAATGCTACTGTGAATATATATACAAATCTACACACATATTTTTGTGTGGATGTATGTTTTCTTTTCTCTGAAATATATACGTGAAGACTTTTTTCATTTCAGAAAAACCTGTGATCCTTTTCCATATAACAACACTGCCCTCATCTACCTTTTCCTAAAGTTACATTCAAGGCACATACCACCAAGATGTGGGAGAAGTGGGGAAGAGATTGGGTCACTTCTAGTACCCAACCTTAGCTGGTGGGGCAGAGGCTCTACTTGGAGTGTTACACTAATACTGGGATCCCAATCACCCTTGGCCTGGCTTGCAAAGAGTTGGTATCTTGCCAGGAGAAGCAAACCAAGAAGATATGTTTTCCTCCTCTCTTCTCCCTAGCACTGAGCTACTAAAGCAGGGATGTCCTCAGAGAAAAGCATGCCATTGCTCTGCTGCTCCTCTCTCCTCCCTTTGCCTCCAGGATCAAGGCTCAGAGATTTTACAGGGGTGGAGGAGGGAGGGGGTAAGGGAACACACACCAAAAAATAGCTCCTAATCTCTTTCCAAAGAAAATTACTTTGTTTGCAACACAGCATGAAGAAGTTCAAGCCTAAAACACTCTCAAAACAGTGGAGGATTTGGTAAAAGGCAACTGGGAGGACATAGGTTAATTTATTGAAAATAAAGGCAATACTGTAGGCCAGTTAATTTGCCTGTATAGAAACAGTGGGAAGGACCCCAACCATGCTCAGAAAAGACTCTCAAACACTAATCTCAGGAACTATCCCTACTAAGGGATACACTTTAAAATGGGTGAATTTTATGGTTTGTGAACTGTATTTCAATAAAGCTATTTTAAAATAACCATTATAACTTAATTCTCCAAATGAATTACAAATGAAACTTCAGAGTTATTTCCTTAAATAAGGAACTAACCATCATGCATTTTACAAATAGAAAAATTTTAAGAACTAGATATCTTAGACTATAGAAAGAGTCTAAGAGAACTTCTAAACCTTTGCCAAAGAGGCAAAAGGCTGACAGGTAAACTATTAATACTTTGCTGTCTCCTCATCCACCAGCACAGAATTTTCTATCACACCTGTTCTTTCTTACCAATACAAGTAGTACTACTTTAATTTTTAATGTTGCTAATCTTCCTACTACTACAGTGACACCATCACTAAACTTATTTGTAATTCTTTCAACTCTTTTCAACATTTTTAGAAGCTTCTATAGCCTTGGAACTAACATCTGATGTTAAAAGTTCTTTCTACAAATAAATTGAAATTTGACAGGCATGTACTCCTAAACACAGGAATCATCTCCTCTATTTAATCTGACCACAGATTACAGAAAAATTTAATAAATACTTGCTGAAACTCAACAGTCACCAGATTGAAATTCATTAAGGAAAAGGTCAATATAAGCCTTGACTGTAGACAGGAAAACATCTATTTAAAACTAAACTCCAAGTTCCCAGGTTTTTGTGAAATATTTCCTTAACATCTGACAAGTGAAGCCATTTGAAAATATTTCTTTGAATTATAGAATATAATCTAAATATAACCCAGGAAAAAAAGCCAGAAACCATTTAAATGCCAATCAATGAGGGTCTGGTTAAATACATCGGTATACATTCAAGTAGCTGTCAAAAAGAATGAAGTGGCTCTAAATGTAATGATACTTACATGGACTCAGCTTTATAAAATGAAGTGTAAAGCAAAGAGTAGTAAACTCCTGTTTGTGTTTTTAAAACTGCACACATATATACTGATACACAGCAGTTAAGTGTTTACTCTGAACAAGGGAGATGCTTGGAAGATAGGGATAGAAGGCAGATTTTCCCTTGTACATCCTTCAGTACCTTTTGAATTTTGTACATTTGTCCATATTTTAATTTTGTACATGTAATTATTCAAAAAGTTGATTTTAAAATATATATACCTTTACATTAGCAACCTTCCTTTAAAATTCTAATTCTACATCAAAATTCTAAGGTACCAGTGAAAAGTGACTATGCCTTAAACCCCTATATACCTGTACTGCCTCGTATGTAGTAGAGCAGGCACTCTGAAGTAGTAAAATCCACCATAACATTATAAGTTAGGTTAAAAAAGATGAAAATCAGTAAAGTGAGACTTTGCATTATTGTAAGGTTAGTGAAATGCCTAAGGTGAGTCTCTGCAACTATCTAGCTATTAGCTCTACAGGGGGTCCCACTGTGAAAGCAAAATCATCTAGGTCTCAAACACAGTTTGAAGGAGGGCAGCTTCCATTCAGATTTACATTCAAATTAGCCCATCACAAATGGATATATCTAAATTCACTTAATCAAAAGGCTCATTTCTGTTCTGTTTTATTGTATTTATTGATTCTTTTGTTTTGGGAGTATTGTCAATGGAGTGATATGAAAGACTTGGACTACTTATCACTTGATTATATGTACATTATACCACTTTATACACTTCATATTTTATATCTACTTAGTATTATTACTTATAGATAACTCCATGGCAAGATGACATCATAGAGGTTTATATATCATTCACTTTTCTTTCTCTTTTATCCAAAATATGTTGCAATAAATTTAAATATCTTCTGTTTTATAATTTTCAAATGTAATGTTTGTTCTCAAGAAAACTAAAAGCTTCAATTGCCACTTGATATAAAATGCAAGTATTTGCTTAAAGTAAATAAAATCTTTTGTAATTTGAAAATATACTTTCAGGTAACTTCAGGACTAAGAAAATGGCAGTCATTTGATTCTGAAACTTCTCCCCTCTCTACTCCCCCCCCAAAAAAAATCCCCATAAAAATCAACAAGTAAAACAAAACCACAAATAATGCTGAAATAAAACCTTCATTTTTTTTTTTTTGGCTATCATTTTTTTTAAATATATGAAATTTATTGTCAAATTGGTTTCCATACAACACCCAGTGCTCATCCCAAAAGATGCCCTCTTCAATACCCATCACCCACCCTCCCCTCCCTCCCACCCCCCATCAGCCCTCAGTTTGTTCTCAGTTGTTTTTTTTTTTTAACGTTTATTTATTTTTGAGACAGAGAGAGAGAGAGAGAGAGAGCATGAACAGGGGAGGGTCTGAGAGAGGGAGACACAGAATCTGAAACAGGCTCCAGGCTCTGAGCTGTCAGCACAGAGCCCGACGCGGGGCTCGAACTCATGGACCGCGAAATCATGACCTGAGCCGAAGTTGGCCGCTTAACCGACTGAGCCACCCAGGCGCCCCTGTTCTCAGTTTTTAAGAGTTTCTTATACTTTGGCTCTCTCCCACTCTAACCTCTCTCTCTCTCTCTTTTTTTTTCCCCTTGCCCTCCCCCATGGGTTCCTGTTAAGTTTCTTAGGATCCACATAAGAGTGAAAACATATGGTATCTGTCTTTCTCTGTATGGCTTGAAATAAAACCTTCAATACTACTAGGAGACAAAAAACACTCTGACCTTCACATTACCTGTGAAGTAGAAATAAAGCGAAAAAATTCCAAAAGACCTTTTACGGCCTTCTACTTGCTGCAAGTTTGTAAGGGTAGAAAATAATGGGAGGCTTAAAAGATTTCATAAGAAAGGGAAGAGGGTATCAGAGGACCTGAAGAAAGCATAGACAGAATCACAGAAAGCAAAAATGCAACAATAACGCCAAAATGCTATACGGGCCCTGGCTATGGAGAGGGGATTGAAAATGGGAGGAACCAGAAATGGCAGCCTTAGAGAAGCAAGGGGAGCATGATATTCGGAGAAGTGTGGTATTCCTTGGAGAAAAGGTAATGAAGGGAAAGTATAATAGAAAAAATTAAAGATCCTAAAGAAATAAGAGAGAAAGAAGATGTGCCATCATGCCTTCTCCCACCAACAATACCACCATCCAAAAACAAGTAGCACAAAAGAGAGGAGGAGTGACAGAAAAGGACATTTCCAAACTAGGAACCCTTTCTTAAGTAATAAATAGCAACAGAAAAAAAGCACACCAAATCCACAAAAACTACTGCAGTAAGTCAGAAAATATAAATAAAAGCTTTTCTGCTAATAAAAAGTCCCTCCCCTAAACCAACCACGATCCTGAAGAAAAAAAAAAAACGTAAAACAACATTTCAAACTGAATTAAGTATTGTCAAGCAAGCATTTGGGGATATTAAAAACAATACTTGAATCAGAAATACAACATTAAAGGGGCGCCTACATGGCTCAGTCAGTTAAGTATCCAACTCTTGATTTCGGCTCAGGACTTGATCTAAAGTTCATGAGATCAAGCCCCATGTTGGGCTCTGCATTGAGGACGCAGAGCCTGTTTGAGATTCTCTCTCTCCCTGTCTCTGTCCCTCCCCTGCTCGTGCACGTGCATGCTCTCTCTCTCAAAATAATATACTTAAAAAAAACACAAACACTAAAAACATAAATGGACAAAAAGCAAGAAGCAATGAAACAAGAGATGACCAATCTCAGGGAAGAAATAGAACAGCAGCAACAACAGCAACAAAACATATAAAAAATGAAGGCTAAGTTATAAGATATTCAAAGGAGAACAGAGAATAGATTCAAATGAAAACTTAATAAAGGGCATTGAAGAAAAGCAAGAAAATAACCAAGAGAAAGAAAATGAAATAAAAAGTTGAAAAAAGGTCAGAGAAATAGGGGCTGAAATAGAACTTATATCCCTAAAGAAGAAAAATCAAAACACTGGGAGAAAACCCCTAATCACTGACACTACAATATAAAAAAACCTTTCCAAAATAGAAGAAGACCTAAATATAAACACAGAAAGGGTCCAATGGGTACCACACGAAACAACCTAGGACAATCAACTCTGATCTATAAAAGTAGTAAACTTCAATAATAAAGAAAAAAATCCTCAGGACACCCAGGCAAAAAAAAAAAAAAAAAAAAAAGGAAAGAAGCTACAAGGCAAAAGAGCTAGCATTAGATTTCTTTAAAACAACATATAAAACCAGGCAGCACTGGAGCAGCATTTTTAAGAAACAAGGAAAGAAAGTGCAACCCATGGATGTTATATCCACCCAAGCTGTCCTGCTGGTATCCAGGTCAGAGGAAAACAGTTTAAAACATTCTAGAACTCACGAGATACACAATGTGCCCTTCTGGAGGAATCTAGTAAAGGGTTAGCTTTATTTAACCAAAAGGTGACTAGTAAAATTACATAAAAGGACTGATAGTAAGCATTTTACTTATTTCAACACAGAGCAAAGGCTAAAACAAGGGTGTGTCATGGGTTAAAAAATACAAATGTACTTTTAACCATTTTCCAAATAAAAGAGCAAGCTATTTGAAGTTACTAGTAAATTCCATACACCAGAAAAAAAATGCAAAGCACTTCAGATGCTTTGACTATTTATTATAACTTTCATTATATTGATCACATTCTAGCATCTAAAATGGGAAGAAGCTGCTTGTTGAAAAAAATCATTATGAAAAATTCGTAACTCAAAACAAGACAAAAACGTTAAATTTAACATGGTTAGTCACATGTACAACTTAGTAGGATCAGGAAAATACATTTTTGAACGATAATACTTTCAAGGCTGTCATCACATGATTTAACTGTAGCAAGAAAAAATGTTTCTAAAGCTTGAGGAAAAGCTTATCACACGCTTAAGGCAGCAGGTTATTATTTAGATAGTTCAAAATAGTAGATGAAAATACATATTATAAAAGAATATGAACTTGTGATGAGCACGGGGTGATACAAAGAAGTGCTGAATCACTATATTGTACACCTGAAACTAATGTTATACTGTATGTTAACTAACTAGAATTTAAATAAAAAGATTAAAAAGATAAAATTCAAAAATAAATAAATAAATAAATAAATAAATAAATAAATAAAACTTAAAAAAAATGATTTCGCATAAATTTACTTTCCCAATCATGCTGTCTCCTGGCCTATATTAAGATGACTCTATATCCACATACAAACAGAGATGGAGATTAGGGACTATAAATACATTGGAAAGATCACTGATGCCAAAGTAATACACAGCAACAACAATAGTAATAAATTTAACTTACTAAATGCTTAGAGACTGCTTATCATAATCTCATTTAACCCTCACAAAAAGCTTATGAAGATGGATTCTTTTATTATCCCCATTTTATAGCTGAGGACACTAGCATAAAGAATTACCTAACTGACACAAAGTCACAGAAATGTAAGTGGTAGAACCAGGACTGAAATCCAGATCTGAAAGATTTCATGTTATGCTTTTAGATCAGTATGGCATTTTACATGTATATTTATAATAAGAGCTCATTTAAATACAGTAATTTACCCTAGCATATTTCTTATCTTACTTTATTATTAGTTTACCTTCCTTAAATTCATATGATAATTTACTATTGAGAGAGGTAGTCCAGTCTTTTAGATCCAGTTTAAACTATTTTAAAAGGCATGAAAGACCAAATTATCTCTCCAGCCACCCTATAATCTTTACCACTTTACCCCTAGACCTGCTGCCTACTCCACCCTACAGCTGGATCTTATGTTCCAGTTATATTGAAAAATTCACAGCTTCACAAGGCAGACATAGCTTGTTCTCACTTTTAAGTCTGCCATGCAGTTCTCTCTGTAGGCAACTCCCTCCCCACCTTATTCCCTCAACTCCTTATCAACCTTCAAGGACCGCTTTAGGTAAGGCCCCTCTGGAGAGGTCTTCTTAAGCATCCATCAATGCAAACTTTGTCTATATTTCGCCTATATTTACTTCTATCACACAATTTATCATACTGTATTATAAAGGTCAATTATTACCTGTGTCCTTTAGTGTGCCAGCATAATACCCAGCAACCAAAATTTTTAAAATACTAAGTGATGGAAGAAAAACAAAATGTTTGATATGGTTACCTGAAAAGATAATATATATGTATAAAGTTGACTCCAATTGCATCAACAGTATAATTAATAACAATCACTTTTGGTGCCTGGATGGCTCAGTCGGTTAATAACCATGATCTCATGGTTCGTGGGATGGAGTCCTGCATCGGGCTCTGTGCTGTCAGCGCTTGGGATTCTCTCTCTCCCTCTTTCTCTGTCCCTCCCTGCTCACTCTAGCTCACTCTCTCTCAAAAATAAACAGTAAGGGGCGCCTGGGTGGCGCAGTCGGTTAAGCGTCCGACTTCAGCCAGGTCACGATCTCGCGGTCCGGGAGTTCGAGCCCCGCGTCAGGCTCTGGGCTGATGGCTCAGAGCCTGGAGCCTGTTTCCGATTCTGTGTCTCCCTCTCTCTCTGCCCCTCCCCCGTTCATGCTCTGTCTCTCTCTGTCCCAAAAATAAATAAATGTTGAAAAAAAAAATTAAAAAATAAATAAATAAACATTAAAAAAAATTATACAAAATATATTTTTAAAAATACCTATCAGTTTTAATACCTATTTGTTATTCAATTTGACACCTGATAGCAAAAAGTTACATATTTTAGTTAACTTTTAGATGTGTTAGTATGAAAAGTTGTAGAATATTTATCAAAGAATTGTATTATTTTAAGAGAATTTAACATTTTTTATTAAAAATGTAGTTCTATTGTTTCATAGAAGAGTATACTTATCAGAAAAGGAATGAGAGTAAACTGTTGAAACATCTTGACAAAGGTTTATCATTGATTATTATGAAAAAATATCTAAGCTGTACCACTGGTCATCAAATCTTGGTGACCTCTACCATGTCACTGAGACACAGTTTAATTTTTTCCCTCCTTGATATTACTATCAAAAGATGAAATTTATGCCCTTTCACCTTAGTTTATTATAATTGCTCTCGTATCCATGAATAAGCTAAATGTTTTGAAAGTCTATCTCTTTTTTAGCTTGTACCACCTTCTAAATTAGTAATGAGTTCTTCCATTAATTTAGAAATACTAGTTTTATCTTATTTCTACGAATTTAAGGGATATCCCTCTCTACCATTCTACAAATTGAAAAATAGAGACTATGTTCATCTTATCCATAAAATTCACCACATAACAGTTAGTTTGCAATATAGAAGGAAGGTTAGTTTCTTCCTGATCAGTACAGGAATGAAATGTTTTGTATAAGATAAAGAACTACATTCTAGTTCACCCAGCATTAAGTAACCAAGCAAAGAATACTAGTTAAGTAGTAAAAAAACAAAAAAACCAAGTTTTAAAAGATATGTAAATCAACAGAATTTTAAATTCCACTTCTTCAAAGAATCAAATAGCAAGTAACAAAAGATACAACTACAGAAAGACAAGACACTAACACAATACTTTCTCAGTCCCTTCCCCCCTGATAATTCAGACAAGAATAGAGAATAATATAAAATTTTAAAGCAAACATTTTAAATCTTAACAGCTACTCTTCCTAAAATCATGGACTGAAACGTCTAAAATAAAAATAAAATACCAAAAAGACTAAGTTATCTCTAAAACTATATAAAACCAAAATGTAAAAGGATGTTTAATAAGATGTTCTCATAATAAAAACTACTATGAAGTACTAAATTAAAGTAATAAAACTAAAAAAAAAAATCACCTTTAAATACATAAAACATGCCTTTCTTTCAAAGATCTTATATCACAATATCACAGATTTTCACAAAACTAGTCACTAACCTCTATTTTTTCATAATAAATTTAGTTATATTTACCTTCAGATCCCATGATGAAGTGATGGATATCAGGGCCTGTTGACATACGAGGTCCTTGACAGCTTTTTTCTATTATACCTCTAGGTGTTACCATTTTTATATGAACCACCTGTTTAATACAATGCACGATATAAATTCTACATATTTGTCAGTGAATGGTGTGTGTGTGTATACACACGTCCATATATATTTAAAAAAAACTCTACTTTTAAAAACATTGGATTAAGTGATAAATGATGACACCCTTCAGAATTCTAGTACCTTCTAATAATTCTTAGACTAAAAATAAGTTTTATATAACTTTAAAAGGGGGGGAAATCATTCTAATAATATTAATGGTTTGGGTATATTCATCATCTTAAAAAATGAAAAGCACTTTTTTTTTTTAATTAAAAAAAATTTTTTTTTTAACGTTTATTTATTTTTGAGACAGAGAGAGACAGAGCATGCATGAACAGGGGAGGGGCAGAGAGAGAGGGAGACATAGAATCGGAAACAGGCTCCAGGCTCTAAGCCGTCAGCACAGAGCCTGACGCGGGGCTCGAACTCCCGGACCGTGAGATCATGACCTGAGCCGAAGTCGGACGCTTAACCGACCAAGCCACCCAGGCGCCCCGAAAAGCACTTTTCTTTAAACCAAATTTAGTTTGGTTTAAAGAACTAAAGGATGAAAAAAATAAGCAATGGTCATATTTTAACAGGTTCATTCCTCCACTCGTTTAACAATATTTATGAAGCACTATTATTCACATCAAGCACTGATCCAGATGCTTAGAATTCTAAGAAAAAATTTATTCTTGCCTTATTCCCACCCACAACTTATTTGCTTTGCCCACTTAGTAGAAAAGAGTGAAAAAAATGAAATATTAATTATGATCAGGTCAAAAATGGGATGAAGAGGGAGATGATGTGATTGAATTAAAGAGAAGAAAAGAGGGGTGCTTGGGTGGCACAGTCAGATAACCATCTGACTTCGGCTCAGGTCATGATCTCACAGTTCATGAGTTCAAGCCCTGCATGGGGCTCTGTGAGGACAGCTCAGAGTCTGGAGCCTGCTTCAGAATCTGTGTCTCACCCTTCTCTGCCCCTCCCCCACTCATGCTCTGTCTCTCTCTCCCCCTCTCAAAAATAAACATTTAAAAAAAAAAAAAGAGTAGAAAAGAGATATGTGTGTAGTATAGGTCTCACACCACTAAAGAAGTAAGCATATTGAAGGGTCACTCAAAAATAGTTCCTGAGATCCAAATCAGGAAATGGTTAAGTGAAAATCCAACACATTTTTGCAATGCCTTTTTGACAGATAAACAAAAATAGTCTATTTATTATTTAAGGAACTGAGCAGAGGACATCAATAATTCACAAAACAAAAACTAAAAATCACCAATAAGCACACTTTAAAAGTTTACGTTCAGAAGCAATTAAATAAATAAATAATTAAAAGACAAAAATATAAATAAAAGGTCCAGTAAAATAAAGATTCTCATAATGCTAGTGGGAATGTTGATTAACAATTTCTATGAAGCAACTTGGCTATAAAGACCCAAAGACACAAAAACATAAACATCTTGATGCAACAAATCAAGCTCTAGGAACCTGCCCAAAGAAAGTGATTAAAAAGATGTATACTAAAGAAATTACTAAAAAGGATACTTTCCCCTTTATTTTCTACAATTTTAAAATCAAGAATAATTTAAACATTCATTAATAGGGAGTTACTTTAATAAACTCTGAATTATTGGTAAAAGAATTATATGCATTCTAAAAACGATGTGCACATCTATGTTCATTTATAAGTTAATATATTGATAACAGTTTAAAGACTAGATCAAACACAGCATCATTCTTTTTTATATTAAAAGCTAGGTATACACATGTAAATAAGCACATTAGGATATGTGCTTATAATTTGTGATCTTAAGGATTTTCAAAAAAAGGATTAAAATAAATTACATGCTTTAGCAGTACTAAATGTTTGCTTAACTATGATAAAGTTTTTAACAATCCAATAGCAAAAGGATTAAATTCTCTCCTCTGAAATTGAATTTGCAAAAAAAAAAAAAAAAATAGTGATTTCTAAAATATCCTCAATTAAAAAAAAACAAGGTAGTGCAAACATTTTAAGTGTTTATAATACACACTTAAAATAAGTCTGCGCAGTGAATGTCATTCTACTTTACAGAAAAGGAAACTGAAATTTAGAAAGGTGATCTAATTTGTACAAGATCATACAACTACTCACTGGGAAAGCTACAGATGGAACAAATGATACCTAATCCCTAGCCAGGATGTCCATAGTTAAATTATTATCGCACTAATTCCAAGACCACTGGTACCAGATGAGTTTAAATAAAATGGGGTGCACATAAACCATTATTGGTGATACTGCCACCTACTAGGACATTTTCAATCAGGCTCTTTAATTGTATACAGAAAACAATTTTTAAGAAAATTAAGTATAAACTCTCCTAAGGCACAAAAAGAGTAGCAGTGATGAGATCACCTAAATAGACTAAAACCTTGGTAGCTGAAGACTGAGACTCCATGAGGCTTATAAAATAATATTTATACATTTTACAACTGATACTATGAAGCATCTACAAAGCTTAAATATCAGTCACTTGAAAAGGAGCACTCATAAATAATGATCACATTTATCTTTTAACTGCTTCCATTATACATAGTCAACTTTACTATAATCAAAAAGGGTATACTTTTGGTAGGGCTCTACCATCCAACTCTAAAAAAAAGCCTTTAATCACTTTATAATAATAGACTAATCAATTATTACATAATAACCAGAAAAAAATTTACCAGGTCCTCAATATTGCCATAGATATTCTTTTTCATGCCCGATGCCCGAGTAGATACCCATCCTCCCACAGTGCTGAATTCCAGGGAATCCGGTTCATGACCTGTACAATAACCACTTTCTTTAAGCTGAAAAACAAAAAAAATGTAATATTTTACTAGTGAAAATGATCCCATTTAACACAGCACTCAACACATTAACTCTTCACACTTTAAAATGTCTACCTGTCACTGGTATTTGGACTCATTAAAACCTATATAGAAAAAGAAATACTTTTGTCATGCTCATCCAAAACAATTTTTAAGCTTTTGCCTAGTGGAAAACCTTACAAAACTGAAAAATGTGGACCAAAAGACAATTCCACAGGTTTGCTAGCCAATCTTCTTCATTAGATCCTTTTATTTTAAAATACCAACTACTCTCCCTACTTTGTTTTTAACCACAAAGACACAACTTAAGTACTTATGGAGATCAGATTATGCTTAAATAACTGCCAACTTCACCTAAACACTTTCAATAAATAAAGCACTTAATCTTCTGATCTCCCTACCCTAATATAATATGCAGCAGGCCTGCACAAAATCTAAGCAAATTGCCTGTACTTAATTCTCTCAAGGAGTCATGTGTTTTAATGTACAGCCATCTGGCTAGGTTTCCTGTATGTAATACCATCATTTATTTGTGATGCAGATCATGCATTCCTGTACATTAAATAGTCACTTGTTTCTCATTTTTCTATATTAGCTTGGCTTTGCCATCTGCACAGCACCTGAAGTTGAATGGATGCCCTTTACTGCAACACCACCAAAGCCATTCCACTGAAATCATTTTAAAGACTCAGCCATCTCATGTCAAATGGTACAGACACCACCATCTGCACATCCACTGTCTACTGCACTCAAGCCCATCAATCTGTATTGACCGTTTTGATAGTCATCCAGTTAAGCAACTGCTTCTATTTTTCAAGTAAGCCATGCAGAGATGTAGAATATGTCAGCTATGTTTGTATCTGTTAAGTATGGTGTAAAAGTTGTGATCCAAAGTGAGAGAACCTGGTAAGTTACAAATTATTTACTTTTCTAATTGTTTTGCTAGGAAAAAAAGATTTAGAAAGACATCAACTGTTAATAGATTATTTTCACTAAATATTCAAAATGTTTATTTAATTTTAAGAGGTTATTAACTACTCACAAATAAGGAGCTTAAATACATGAATGAACAATTTTAAAATGAAGATCATCAGACTGTTATTTTATATTTCTTTCTAGTTCCCAATCTATATTTGTACTATTTACTCTCAAAAAAAAAAAAAAAAAAGACCATTAGTACTCAATTTTTCTGAAATTAGAAGAAAAAGAAAAAACATTTATAGAGTGCCAGAAGCCGAGCTATCCAACCAGCCTGACGGCAGGGCCCGGGTGTGGACGGATCGGGACTGCAGGGCGGCCCACCGACAGTGAAGCTTCTTGTACTCCTGCTTTTGTGTAATTTGGCCTTAATAAAAGTACCTGGGGAATTGTCTGTTGGGGAACTGCCCTCAACAGGCCCCCTGGGAAAAGAACCATTGGGGAAGGAAATAAGGTTCCGCAAGGAAACTGTGCGGCCCTACATCTAGCCCTTGCCACCCCCTATAAAGACTCCTCTACCTAAAGGAAGGATAGCCCCATACATTTCCCAGCCAAGGAAGGAATAAATGGATTTAAAAGCCCCACTCCAGCAACTAAGGAGTGAATCTGTGGGCACAAGATACTCCAACCCCTAGGCCCACTTGGCCCCCAGGAGGCATTCCAGATGATGACTGAACCTAGTCGGTTAAAGTACAGAACGGTTCATTAGTTCCTAGGTGCATTGTCTCTCTGAGAATGCATAAGGCATGGGTTCCTAACGCCCTCTTGGCCTCCTCCTCACACTTGGACCGAGGCGAACACTTGTTCCTCAAACCACAAGTGGTTCAGGAAAATAACTAAGAGGTCATGTCCTGTAACTGTTCCACTTGAGGTGTTGAGAGATAGATGACCTTTCATGAAAACAGCAAAGCAAATGCTCTATAGATTATAGATAAACATAGATACATAATGAAAATAAAGTAAGAAATTAATCAATAAGCAAAGGGCAGGAGGGAATGTTATGAGAAAATAACCATGTTATTCCTTAAAGGGTGATTATACATAGGAACATTTTTAGAATTAGATAATGCTAGAAAACATAGATGGCGCATGCTACAAAGAAATTGCTAACAAATATAATGCCACGTTTGCCACAACAAAGTGGCCTGCTTTCATAAACAACACACTGCTGTTGTCTGTGTCCACTTTTATTTTTGTTTTGTTTTATTTTCACTTTTTTGCCAACGCCGTTCATCCTTCGGGAACCTGCTGGAGCTGGACTCCGGCAATAGAGCCCTTAGATGCCCTAAGCACTAAACAGAGAGCTTTCACATATTCTCATGACAAAAATCTCCATGTTACCTACACCAAAGCAAATTAAATCTATACTGCTTCTGTAAGTACATCAATATTAGATGTAATAATATGCCTCTTATGTCTGGTAGGCTAGTTCATTACCTTCTCCAATTATAAAGTCATGTAAAGCTATGAAATGAGGATTAAAGAAAGAAAGAAAGAAAGAAAGAAAGAAAGGAAGGGAGGGAGGGAGGGAGGGAGGGAGAAAAAAGACTGTCTCTATGCTCAGGGAGCTCTACCCAGCACACCATTTTAAATCTACTTCTTTAAAACCTAACAACCTGCCTACTAGGTAAGTGAATAAGTGAATGGTTAAGAAGCTGAATTTGAAACTTGTCATTTATTATTATGCTTCCCAGAAAATTTGCATGCTACAGTACACTAATAAGAAACAATTTTTGGCATATAGTTAAGTGCTTAATTAATGGTATCTCTGATCATATACATTCAGCCACTTCTTTTAAAAGTCTGTGCCTTTGCTATGTCTTTGTTAATGCCATTAGCTGCTAAGAAAAATCTGAAGAAAGATTTACAGATTTAACTCATACAGTTAACCAAATATCCCTTTTAAACAAAATCACCTCTCCTCTCCATCTGTATGCCATAAAAAGGAATAAGAATATTATCTTACTTCTGTACCCCATTCAATATTAAGACAACAAATATTTACTGACTCCTTATGCTCTAAGCCTCAGAAATATTACTAAGAGCAAATCCTAGATTGTAGAGCTTGTTATTATACAAAGAAGGGACTGAAGTTAACAAGAAACATAATTAAATTAAGACAGAACAATTAGAAGTGTAATGAAAAAACTAAAAGTACAGCAGGGACATCTGCCTCTACCCAAGTTGAAGCAAAAAGGAACTAGATTTACCCTCTCACATGAAAAAAACAAAAAACCCCAAACAAAAGTCTTTAAACACTGGACATGAGGTAACAAAGGACTGCTTATGAGAAAGCAAATAAAGGAAATGAACACTATGACTGTCCCTGGCTTAACTCCTGGCTGCAATGCAGAGAAAGGGAATCCAGGCACAACTCTGGAAAACACTGTGAGGTGAGGAGATGGGAGTTTGGAGTTGTGGAAAACCAAAGCATTAGAATTCACAAGACAAAGTACCAAAGAGAAGAGAGCAGCACAGAGAGAGAACCCTGGAGACTGGCAGATGGTCCCCCTCAAGTAGTCAGCAGAGCAATGAAAAGCACATATAAGTGAGGAAACTACCCAGGACCCGAGGAAAAAATAATCCAAACTGATTACAGAAAAGTACCAGGACTCATACAGGGCCAGAAACCTGTTCCCACCAGCCTGACTTGGAATACTTTTCCTTCACAGAACATGAGGTAGAACACCCAGGATGGTCATTCCTCACTAATGAGGAATGATTAGTCTCAGATTGAGCACTTCTCTGAATCCACCTAAAAGATCATAGAAGCAATAACTAAAGGATCAAACGATTTCCAAATAACTACATCCCAGAAAAAAGCTAAAAAATACTTTTTATAGAATTGAAAAATATCTAAGACCTAGTAAGATAATATTCATGATGTCTGGTACTTAATAAAAAAATTACTAAGCATACAAAGAAGCAGGAAAACACAACCTATAATGAGGGAAATAATCATTATGAGGTGAATAATCAAAACCAACCTAGAACTAACAGAGACGTTATAATTAGCTGACCAGGACATCAGAAGAGTTATTTAACTGTATTCCATATGTTCAAAGAGTCGACACAGAAAACACAGAAAGACCCAAATTAAACATCTAAAAAAAGTAAAAAATACAATGTTGGAGATAAAAGAAAAAAAAATACACTTGATGGGGTTAAGAGTAAAATATACTCAGCAAATAAAAGATTAGTGAACTCTAAGACATAGCAAAAGAAACTAAAGAAAAAACTGAAAAGAGCAGCAGTGAGCTGTGGAACTTCAAACAGCCTAATGCATGAGTAAACAGTCCCTAAAGGTCAGGTTAGGGAGGGAGGGACAGATATTTGAAGAAATAAATAATAGCCAAAAATTTTCCAAATGTGATGAAAACTATAAACCAAAAAATAAAGGAAGCTCAACAAATCTTCAATATAAGAAACACACAAAAAACTACACCAAGTCCATCACAATCAAAATATTCAAACCAGAAATAAGAAAATCTTAAAAGCAACCAGAGGAAAAAAACACAGAATGTACATATGAACAAAGATAAGGGTAACATCTAATTTCTTGTCAGAAACAGTAAAGTGAGACAAGAGCAAAGCAACATCTTTATATTACTGAAGGAAAAACACTGTCAACTTACAATTCTACACTCAGTTAAAATATCTTTGAAAACACAGGTGGTGACCTCGAACTAATAAGCAATTAAAGCAAGATTACAGGATACATGATTTATACACAAAATTCAATTGCTTTCCTATATACCAACAAGGAACAAGTGGAATTTAAAATTTAAAACATAATACCATTTATATTAGAGCCCCCAAAATGAAATACTTAGGTATAAATCTAACAGATGTGTACAAGATCTATGATGAAAACTCTGATGAATAAAATCAAAGGTTTAAATAAATGAAGAGATATTTCATATTCATGGAAGATTCAACATTATCAAGATGTAAGTTCTTCCCAAATTGATCTATAGATTCAGTGTAACAATCCCAACCAAAATCCCAAGTTATTTATAGATATTGACAAACTAACCCTAAAGTCTATATAGAAAGGCAAAAAAGCCCAGAATAGCCAACACAATTTGAAGGAGAACTAAGAGCCAGGAAGTAGACTGACACTGCCCAACTTCAAGAGTTACTACAAAACTAAGGAATCAAAACAATGTGGTTTTGGGAAAGAACCAAAAAATAGATCAATGGAACAGAACAGAGAGCCCAGAGATATACTTAACTGATCTTAGATAAAAGAGCAAAGACAAGGGGTGTCTGGGTGGCTCAATCAGTTGAGCGTCTGACTTCGGCTCAGGTCATGATCTCACGGTTCATGAGTTTGAGCCCCGCATTGGGCTCTGTGCTGACAGCTCAGAGCCTGGAGCCTGCTTCAGATTCTGTGTGTCTCTCTCTCTGCCCCTCCTCTGCTTCATGCTCTCTCCCTCTCTCAAAAATAAATAAAAACATTAAAAAAAATTTTTTTAATAAAAAAAAGAGCAAAGGAATACAATGGAACAAAATAGCCTTTCAATAAATATTGCTAAAACAACTAAACATCCACATGCAAAAAAAGAAATGAATCTAAAAACATCCATTACAAAAATGAATTCAAGTGGATTATGGATCTAAATGTAAAATGCAAAATTATAAAACTCCCAAAAGATAACAAAGAAGAAAAGTGCAATGAACTTGGATACGATGTTTAGATACAACACCAAAGACACAATCCGTGAAAGAAATAACTGATAAGCTAGACTTCATTAAAATTAATTTTTTTTTTCAACGTTTATTTATTTTTTGGGGGACAGAGAGAGACACAGCATGAACGGGGGAGGGGCAGAGAGAGAGGGAGACACAGAATCGGAAACAGGCTCCCGGCTCTGAGCCATCAGCCCAGAGCCTGACGCGGGGCTCGAACTCACGGACCGCGACATCGTGACCTGGCTGAAGTCGGACGCTTAACCGACTGCGCCACCCAGGCGCCCCGAGACTTCATTAAAATTAAAAATGTCTGCTCTGCAAAAATAATATAAGGAAATTATAAAACAAACCACAAGCTTGGAAAAAAAAATGGCCAAAGATAAAAATAATAAACCCACCTGATAGAAGATGGTTATCTCAAATAATACAAAGAACTCTTAAAACTCAACAATAAGAAAACAATCCAATTTAAAAATGGGCCAAAGATCTTAACGGACCTCACCAAAGATAGCAAATAAGCCATAAGAAAAGATGCTTCACATCATATATCATCAGGGAAACAAAAATTAAAACAACAAGATATCACCTATATGAACGGCCAAAATCCAGAACACTGACAACACTAAATGCTGATGAGGACATGGAGCAACAGGAACTCTCATATAATGGTGGTGGGAATGCAAAATGGCACAGAGCCTCTATGGAAGACTATCTGGTGGTTTCTTACAAAACTAAACATACTCTTACCATCCAGAAATTCTCCACTTTGGTATTTACTCAAAGGAGTTGAAAACTTATGTCCACATAAAAACCTGCACACAAATGTTTATAGCAGCTTATTCACAAATTGCCAAAACTTGGAAGCAACCAAGATGTCCTTCAGTAGGTAAACAGATAAATAAGCTATGGTAAATCCAGACAACGGAAATTATTCAGTGCTAAAAAGAAATGAGCTATCAAGCCATGAAAAGACATGAAGGAACCTTAAATGAATTATTACTAAATTAAGGCAGCCAATCTAAAAAGGCTACATACTCTATGATTCCACCTATAAGACATTCTGGAAAAAGCAAAACTATGAAGATAATAGAAAGGTCAGAAGTTGCCAGGAGTAGGAGGGAGAGAGATGAGTTGAGGATTTTTAGGGTAGTGAAAATATTCTATATAATATTATAATGTTGGATACTTATGTCATTATATATTTGTCCAAACCTATAGAATATACAACACAAAAGTGAACCCTAAGATAAACTATGAGCTTTAGGTAATTATGATGTGCCAACATAGGTTCATCCTTGGTAAAACAAACAAACAAAAAACCCCACCATTCTGGTGAATGATGTTGATAATGGGGAAGGCTATGTTACGTGTGGGGACAGGGTACATATGGAAACCTCTGTACTTTCTTCTCAATTTTGTTGTAAACCTAAAACTTCTCTAAAAAACCATAAAGTGTTAAAAAATGAAATGAAGATTTTTAGCAAACAAAAGTAGAAAGAATTCATGAACAGCAGACTCACACTAAAAATATTTAAAAGAAATCCTTCAAATTTAAGAAAGAAAACAAAGGAACAAAGAAAAACAGAAATGAACCAAAAAACAGATTCTTAACTATAGAGAACAAACTAATGGTTACCAGAGGAGAGGTTGGTGAGGGAATGGGTGAAAACAGGTAAAGAGTATTGAGAGTACTCTTATCATGATGAGCACTGATTAATGTACAGAACTGCTGAATCACTGTACTGCATCTCTGAAACTAATATAACACTGCATATTAACTATACTGGAATTAAAACAAACTTAAAACAATAAAAATAGAGGGGCGCCTGGGTGGCTCAATCAGTTTATGTCCGACTTTGGCTCAGGTCATGATCTCGTGGTCTGTGGCTTCAAGCCCCGCGTTGGGCTCTGTGCTGACAGTTCAGAGCCTGGAGACTGCTTCAGATCCTGTGTTTCCCTCTCTCTCTACTCCTCCTCCCCCCCCCCCAAATAAATAAACATTAAAAAAATAAAAATAATAAATAATAAAAGAAAGGAGCGCTTGGCTGGCTTAGTCAGTAGAGCATGCAACTCTTGATCTCAGGGTCACAATCTTAAGACCCATATTGCATGTAGAGCTTACTTAAAGATAAATACAATGCTGTCACAAAAAATAATAAAAGAAGTCCTTCAAGCAGAAGGAAAATAACATCAAATGGAATTAAAAACATTGGAAAGGGTAACTAGATGGATAAATATATAAGATATTTTCTTTTGTTATTTAAATATCTTTAAAAGAAGATAATTGATTATTTCAACAAAAGTAGTAATAATATATTGTAGGCTTTATACCATATGTAAAAGCAGAATATATGACAACAATAGCACAAAGTAGATGAAGGGAAAATGAATATAATACTGTAAGGTTCTTCTACTAAACTCTGAAGTGGGATGTTATATTATCACTTGAAGATAGACTGTTTTAAATTAAAGACATATACTATAAACCCTAAAACAACCTTTACAATAAAACAAAACAAAACGTTATAGCTAATAAAGAAACAAAACAGATAAAATGGTATCAAAAAACATGTTTAATCCAAAAAGTTAGTAAAAGTGGAAAAGAAAAAAAAACAGATGGAAAATACAGAAAACAAATACCAAAATGACAATTTAAACTGAACCACGTCAATAAATTACATTGAAGGTAAATAGTCTAAATATCCCAATTAAAGGTAGAGACTGTCAGGTTAGATAAAAAGGAAAAGACCCAATTTTATGGTGTCTACAAGAAAATTTTTAAGTATAAAAATAAAAATCAGTTAAAAGAATGGAAAAAGGAAAAGATATCCCAAGTTAACAACCATCAAAAGAAAACTGGAATGGCTATTTTAATATTAGATGAAGCAGATTTCAGAGGAAAGAAAATGGTTCATTAATCAAGATGAAAAGAAGAAAACTGACAGAACTGCAAGGAAAAAAAAAAGACAGGTCTACAATGATAGGTGATAGGTTAATTCTCCTCTCTCAATAAATGATAGAACAAGTAGACAGAAAATAAGAAAAAATATAGAAGACCTAAACAACACTGTAAATCAATTTGACCTAATCAACAATTGTAGACTACTCTCAACCAATAGCATCAGAAGACAAATTCTTTTCAAGTATAGATAGAACATTCTTAAGACAGACCTTACTGTGGGCCATAAAAGAAATATCAATTAAGTTGAAAAGATTCGTATCATATAAATGTTTTCTGAACACAATGATATTAACATGGAAATCAGTAACAGAAAGATGCCTGGAAAAATCCCCCCAATAATTAGAAATTAAACAACTTGTAAGTATCCAATGGTCAAAGAAAAAAATCAAAAAGGAAGTAGAAAAATACAGTACTTTGAAATGAATGAAAATGAATAGACATATCAAAATTTGTAGAATACCACTACAGCAGTAGTTGGGGGAAATTTAAAGTAATGAAAATCAGCTTTATTTAAAAAGAGGAATGGCCTCAAATTACCTTATCTTCCCCCCTAACACACAAAAAAGAATTCGACAAAATACAAAATCCATTCCTAATAAAAACTCTGAAAACTAAAACAGAAAAAACTTCCTCAACTTGATAAAGGGTATCTACAAAACCAAAGCAACAACAACAACCTATAGTTAACATCACACTTAATGGTAAAGGACTAAATGCATTTCTCCTAAATCAGGAATAATGCAAGGATGTCCACTTTCACTTCTTTTCAACATTGTATTAAGCACAAACCACCACAATCAGGTGAGAAAAGGGAATAAAGGCATACAGATTGGAAGGAAAGAAGTAAAACTGTCTTTATTAAGAAAGGACATGATCATATATATAGAAAATCCAATAGGAGCTATAAGAAAACTTTTAGAATTCATGAATTTAGCAAGGTTGTTAGATATAAGATCTGTACACAAAAATCAATTGTATTTCTACACTTTTTTCTTGTGTACTTTTTTAGTAATCTCTAGACTCTCAAATGTATTTACACATATTAATAAAGAACATTCAGAAACTGAAAAAAAATTTTTTTAGGTTTATTCATTTATTTTGAGAGAGACAGAGAGCACGAGTGGGAAAGGGGCAGAGAGAGCAACGGGAGGTGGGGGGGAGAAGAGAGAGAGAGAGAGAGAGAGACAGAATATCCCAAGCAGGCTCCACACTGCCAGCACAGAGCCTAATGTAGGATTTGAACCCATTAAGCCGCAAGATAGTGACCTGAGCGAAAACCGAGAGTCAAACGCTTAACCAACAGAGCCACCCAAGTGTCCCCCCCACGCCAAATTTTTTAAATACCATTTACTATAGCATCAAAAATATATATAATACTTAGGGATGAAGCTTATTTTAAAAAACATGAAGGATTTTACAAAAAAAACACAAGATACTACTAAGAGAAATTATAGACATAAAAAAAACTAGGGACATACCATGTTCCTGGGTCAAAAGAATCGATATTATTAAGAGGTCAGTTCTCCCCAAATTGACAAAGAGTCAATGCAATCTCAATCAAATCTCAACAGGCTTTTTTTGTTTAAAAAAAAAAGTTCACAGGTGATTATAAATTTCATAGGGAAATACAAATAACCTAAAATAGCCAAAACAACTTTGAAAAAGATTTATGATACAGCTGCAGTGATCCAAACTATCTGGTACTGGCATAAAGATATACAAAAGATCAATGAAACAAAATAGAGCCCAGGATGCACACATATATGGACAACAAACTTTTTATGATGGTGCTAAGTCAAATGAAAAAAGGGTAATCTTGGGGCGCCTGGGTGGCGCAGTCGGTTAGGCGTCCGACTTCAGCCAGGTCACGATCTCGCGGTCCGTGAGTTCGAGCCCCGCGTCGGGCTCTGGGCTGATGGCTCAGAGCCTGGAGCCTGTTTCCAATTCTGTGTCTCCCTCTCTCTCTGCCCCTCCCCCGTTCATGCTCTGTCTCTCTCTGTCCCAAAAATAAATAAACGTTGAAAAAAAAATTAAAAAAAAAAAAAAAAAAAAAAAAAAAAAAAAAAAAGAAAAAAGGGTAATCTTTTCAACAAATGGTGCTGAAAATACTGGATAGCCATATGCAAAAAAAAAAAAAAAAAAAAAGAACTTCAATCCATCCTTTGCACCATACATAAACATTAACTCAAAAACCTTCAAAACTCATCAGAAACTTGAATGTAAAATAAAAACTATGAAACTTAAATGGGAGAAAATCTTTGTATCCTAAGCTAAAGCAAAGCATGACAGCAACAGCATGATATATAAAGTAAAAACTTAAATATGTTTTGAAACTCATCAAAATAAAAAACATCTTTTCTTCAAAAGACTCTGTCAAGAGAATGAAAAGACAAGCCACAGACTGGGAGAAAATATTTCTGAAGTATATACCTGCAAAAGGACGTATATCCAGAATATGTAAAGAATTCTCAAAACTCAACAATAAGAAAATAAACAACCCAATTTAAAAATTGGGCAAATAACTTGAACAGACACCTCACCAGAGAAGATATATGGATGGCAAATAGCACTTGAAAAGATGTTCAACATCACTACTAACTAGAAAAATACAAATTAAAACCACAATGAGATACTGTAACACATCTACTAGAATGCCTAAAACATTAACAAATATTGGAGAAGATGTAGAGAAACTGGAACTCTTACACAGTGCTAGTAGGAATATAAAATGATGCACTCTGGGAACATGTTTGGTAGTTTTTCAAAAATGTAAATATGTACCTACCATTTGATTTAGCCATTTCATTTTTTGATTTTTTACCCAAGAGAAATGAAAGTATATGTCAATACAAGGATTTGCACATGAATGTTCATAGCAGCTTTATTTGTAACAGCCTCAAACTGGAAATAATCCAAATATTCAACAATAAGTGAATGGATAAATAGTCGTATATCTATATGATGGAATACTACTGAGCAATAAAAAGGAATAAACTAATTGATACATGCAACAATATTCATTAATCTCAATTATGCCTAGCGAAAGAAGTCATACCCTCAATCTACCCTCAAAAAGAGTGCATGATTAGATTTAGTACAACTGTAGCACATATGAACAAATCTACAGTGATAGAAAGCAGATCAATGACTGCCAGGGGTGGGGTTAAGACTGGGATAGAGAGGATTATAAAGAAGCAAGAGTAAATCTTTAGGTTTGGTACATGTGTTCATTATCTTGATTGTGGTGATGGTTTCATGGTTATACTTGTGTACCAAAACATATCAAGTTGTAAATTTTATTTATTTTTATTTTTATTAAAAAAAATTTTTTTTCAACGTTTATTTATTTTTGGGACAGAGAGAGACAGAGCATGAACGGGGGAGGGGCAGAGAGAGAGGGAGACACAGAATCGGAAACAGGCTCCAGGCTCTGAGCCATCAGCCCAGAGCCCGACGCGGGGCTCGAACTCATGGACCGCGAGATCGTGACCTGGCTGAAGTCGGACGCTTAACCGACTGCACCACCCAGGCGCCCCTCAAGTTGTAAATTTTAAATAAGTGAAATTTATTGTATGCCAATTATACCTCAGTGAAATTATTATAAAGTGAAACAAGAACAAATGACTCCAAGGATATTGCCCCAAGCTGCACAAGAACTGAATTCCCATCAACTGAGAATGAGAAGGATAAAGAATAAGCAAATTGTGAAGGGAAAACGGAAATTCAATTTTTAAAATATTGAGTTTAAAATGTCTATTATATATGCAAAGTGGAGACATCAACAGGGCAACTGAAAATGTAAGTCTCTATAGAGTTCAAGAAAGAATTCTAAGATGATGTTATAAATATAGAAGTCTTTGGCACATAAAAGGAATATTTAAAGTCAGCTGTGCTTCAATGAAGTACAGATAGTGCTCAATAAAAATTAGTGAAATGAATAAAAGTTCTAAGCACTTTACATGATTAACTTATTTCTTCCTAAAATATATATAAAGTAGGAATTATTACCTCTATTTCATAGATAAAGAAACTAAGGCACAGGGAAACGAGTCCTTGGGAGTAAAAACGTAAGTCACACATCCCCAGACTATTAACTAATAAAATACAGTAGCCAAAACTTTAATAAGCCTAGAAACAAATTCCCAAATCCACAATTGAAATAATAATGACCTCTCTTAAATCTTATATATATTAAAATCAGTGTAAATCTATAAGCTGAAGAGATTAAAACCTGTGCTACCCAGCTAATACATTTGTGTCATTTAAGAATTTCTAGAAGGAAAAAGCAGGATGTTTTAAGCTGGTTACCTCAGCTGATTAAGAAACTGAAGGGTACAGAAGTTTAATGAGGAAAAACTTGAACTGGGATTGAAACAGCTATAGAAACTACATTACAGTCTACTGGAGGCAAAAAAGAAAGTTCTATATTGGCATTTAGGGAAATGAACTAGTAGGTAAAATATCAGAAGTTCCTAGTCTAGGAAAATGTCATTTAAATTTCAAGGAAATATGTTCGTTGAATTTTAATTCTAACCTTTAAAAAAAAAACTTGGAAAGGTTAAAATACTACATCAAATGCTATAATCAAAGACATAAAATTAGAGACATGAAAGGCCACTTTTTGTTATAAAAAAATTGCTGTGTTGCTAGGGCCTCATTCAGACATAATGGAAGACTAATACAGGACTTTTTACAGGTTTTTTTTCATTAAATACTATTATTCTGCCCCACTTAAGTTCATTGTGTGTGTGTGTGTGTGTATTAAGTTCATTATATTATAAACTATAGTAATTAACAAAGGTAATTACTTTGACTTCTATAAAACCTTGACTTATTGAAGATCTTTAACACTGCCTCAACCAATATGTTCAATTTCATCCAGTTCTTAGTTCATTAAATCAAAAATAAAGATAATAATCTAATATTTTTTTCAAAGCCTTTCATCCAGGAATGGTCAGTGGCATACCAATTTCATTCAACTTTTTACCAAGAAATAAGGAAAAAGACAATTAAAAAAAGATCGACAACCATCTCATCTCCATGTCCCATTAAAATGTAGAAGGGAGGAGTCTCTGTAACTCAAGTAGAACAAAGTGGTCAGTATTATTAACAACAAATTAAACTTTCTGATTTTTATTTACAACAGCTGAGTTATAGTCATCCTGACCATGTTTGTGGAGGTTGAAAATCAATACATTTTAATAATTACATGCTTAGAATCCATGAAAGGAACCTCAAGCTTTCCAAAAATTCATCAGGATACCAAAAAGTGTTACAAGGTCTCCAAGAGTTTGACTAATTCATGAGATGGGCAGTTTTCAATGAAATTAGGCACTGAAAAGTTCAATTAATAGCAAATACCAACATCTACCCAGTTGATCCAATTTATCATCAACTTCTGAGAATTCTATGTCCAATATGTTTCACTTTGCTCCATTTCTACTCTTTTATTGTCACTATCAGTTCTTGCCTGAATTATGCCAGAGCCTCTTACCCACCTTCATGTGCCCCTCCATCTATCCTCCACACAGGAGCTAGCCAGAACTACCTGAATACAGAGGTAAAGTTCACACTTCTAGAAGGGGCTTTATAAGGCTCCTTTATAGTCTGATCTCTTCATGTTTTCCTGGCTTCATCCTCTACCACTGCTATACATACACCCACCCAACATATAGAATGTGTGTCCTCCCACACACACACTAGACCTCAGCCACACTCAGCTGTCTGCAGGTCCCCAAGAGCAACAGCTGCCCTTCACTCCCATTAACTTTTTTGCTTTCACTTATCCTGAAGTCTCATTTTAAAAGCTGCATTCTCTGCAATACCTTCTTTGTCCAGTTCCTTCCCTCCTAACCCCATTTGATGAGCCACAATACCCTGCATTCAGCCTTCACCTTGCAATTCTCATTCTGAATCATAAGTGTCTATCTAATTTTCTATTGTAATGTAAGCTTTCCAAAGGTAAGGGATGGTGTCTTATTCACTACCGTATCCTCAGTATCTAGCTCAATGCCTGACCCACAATAAAAGCTGAACAAATTTGCTCAGTGAATGTACTATGAAAGGTACTCCATTCATAGAGAGGACATACAGCAATTTTGAAAATGTTAATTAAAGAAAGTAACATACCTGTCTTTCCAAATCCTGTCCTGTTATACCAGCCTCTACATGAGCTGTCAGATTGTTCTCATCAACCCAGAGGATTCGATTCTGTTGCAAATGAAGAAAAAGTTCTCATCTCTATGAACTATTGACATTTTCTCAGGAAATATAGCTTCCTAATTCAAGGTAGCAAGTTACAAGACAGAAAATAAGCAAGTAGGGTTACCCTCACTACAAAATTCCATTTATCCCAGACTATAAAACATGACAGACATAGCAACTTAGGCAGTATATTGCACAACAGTTGGTTTAAAAGATAGACTCTGTCTTTATTCATTATCAATTTGAATTAAACTGTACTTACCTTACGCAAATTATTTAACTGTCTATTTTTAGTGCTTCCTCATTGTACAGTGTGAATAGTAATACTACTCATAAGGTTGGTGTAAGGATTAAATGAGATGCTGCGCATAAAAGCTTAGCATATGGGGGCACCTGGCTGGAATAGTTTGTGAAGTGTACAGCTCTTGATCTTGGGGTTGTGGGTTTGAGCACTCCACACTGGGTGTAGAGATTACTTAAAATAAAATCTCAAAAAAAAAAAAAAGTCTTAGCATACAAAGTTCCTGGCATTCTGTAAATACCATCTGCACTACTATTAATAGTTATAAATCATATCTAATTTAAGAATATCAGAAGATGGCCATTGTGAGATTAAAAAAAGACATGTGCATATAGTAAATGGCATTCCTACTATATTTTTAATCCAAAATAGGGCCAGAGGCTCTGGGTAGGAAACAAAGCACACCCCTGCCTCCTACTTGAAAAGAAGAAACTGAATATCATCTGGCTCAACTTACAAAATGTTTACAGAATGTTTTTGACATTCTTATTTGACCTAATTTTTTATATGTATGAATTACTTTGTACTATTAAAGTCAGACTTCTTTTCCCTTCTATTTGGCTGAGCAAACAGATTAACATACAGACCTTCTTCTGGATCCCACAGAAGCTTTCTTTGCACTTTGATATTTTCAATTTCATGGCAATAACTAATGCAGGTAAGTCTAGCTAATAACAAAAAGGAAAGAATGCAATAGACAATATGAAAATTGTCTGCTTATAGTCCAAATTTGAACACATACAAATAACTGCACTGTTTAATTCACAGGATTATGATAAACATTAAATAAGATGACATATGTGAATGTAATTTTTGTTTTATGTTATGTAAAGCTATCATTTTAATTATACTCTCACAATAAGACATAGTAATTTCAATATAACTATGGCAAATGAGTCTTTTGGTCTGTACTAAACTATAAGGTAAAAAGACAGAATCCAGTAATCTGAATAACTTATACACTTCTCCCCTAGTAGACTGGTTGTTAAAGTGATTACATGCTTGTGGTAATTATACACTTTGTATCTACCAGTGGTCCCAACATATTTTTGGTAGATCAAAGAAACTGAAAGGAGGCAAAGAAAAACAAACAAACACCTTTATGGGCACTCATAGAGAAACCTATAGAAAATATATAGGATACCCTATTATATCTAGTATACACTACCCAATACAAGTTAATAATAAAATAAAAACTTCGAGATCAATAGGTCTTAGTATTATTGTAGATATTTAAGTAGAAAACTGGCATTACTAATTATCATATTTTGTACATATTGTACCAGAAGTACTCGTGCAAAATCTTGCACACATACCTTATCAACTTCAAATCAAATCACAATTATAAGTACCACCCATCCACTACAATATTTAGGAGAGTTTAACATTAAAGGCAGTGAATACACAAGGTTTTTCTACAAAATAAATGGTTAAAATTCTGCCATTTAAAATTCTGCTACAGAATTTTCAGCATCTATCTACTCAATGTAAAGACTTTTATCTCATTTAATCTTCACAATTACTTTCTGTATTATTACTATTTTACAAATTCAGTAACAGATTTAGTGGTAAATTTGTACACAGTACACAGAAATTCAAAAACATTCCAAAGTCTATTCCAGAACAGGCTACTCTTAGGTAATCTTCTAAGGAAGATTCTTCTCTTAAACTCAGAGATAAGGACAAAGGTTAATGGGAAACTTTACAGAATAATCAGCCTATCACCATCTGAACCTGCTGATTAATTTTAGCAATACTTTAAGTGGACAAACAGATATTATGTGTGATGTGACATGACATAAAAAAATATGTCATCATCTACAAGATATCCTTGCTGAAAAAAACTTTTAAAGCTATGCCTGAATCTAACTAGACTTTATATCTAACTTCCAGGTCAGAGGACATACAAAACCTAGAGGAAGAGTTAAATGATACCAAGATGAAGTGACAGGCAAATTCAAAATATGATATAATTTATACTACAAATCACCTAGTTCCTCCAAAAGTCAGCAATATTCAAAAAAGAAGAAAGATAAAATGGGACTTAAGGAAACAACCAAAAGCTAACGTGGGTCTTGTCTCAATCCCCATATGAACAGATGAAGTATAAAATAAAAACAATTTTGAAACCACTGTAAAATCTGAATGTGAAACTCTATGTTAAATGACACAAGGAACTGTTTTTAAGTTTGACAGGAGCAACAATAATATAGTGAGAAAATGTTCTTTTAAAAACAGATACACAGAATAACTAAAACTATCATTGTTTGTGGGGGTGTAAAATGGTGCAACTACTCTGAACAAAGACCTGGAAATTGCTTGTAAAACTGACATGTACCTACTATGATTTAATTCCACTCTTACATATTGACCTAATAGAAATGAAAGCCTATGTTTACAAAAACACCTATTCAAGAATATTCATAATAACTTCATTTATAAAAGCCAAACCTGGAAAGAGCATAGGTGTCCATCCATAGAAAAATGGATAAACAAACTATGGTATAGTTTTATAATACAGTATCACTCAACAGGAAATAGAAATGCACTAGTGATAAACTCAGGAACAGAGTAATCTCAAAAACATTATACTGTGTGAAAAAAACCTGACACCAAAGAGTATGTAGTATATGATTCTGTTTATATGAAGTTCTAGAACTAAAAGTGATTTACTCTGGGTGATCGAAGAGGGCTGGGGATTTGTTCGGAATTTTCTGAAGTCATAGAGATTTGACTAGCACAGGTGTAGACATTTGTCAGAACTCACGGAAATGTACACTTAAGACGTGTGTATTTTATGTAAACATGTCTTTTACCTAAAAAAAAGAATTATAAAAAATCATAAACTTTCGATCCTAGTAATGATATACAAGCCAAAGTATTTGGGGGGAATGGTAGTGATGTCTACTACTTTAAAAAATATCCAACAATAAGATCGGTTCATGGATGGACAGAGGGAAAGAATGATGGTGGTGGGTATATGAGTGTTCATTGTAAATTTTTTTCAACTTTTCTGTGTGGTTAAACATTTTCATAATAAAATGTTACAAAAGGAAAAAAACAGATACACAGAAATATTTACTTGTAAGTAGCATAATATCAGGATTTGCTTTTAAAATAGTAGAAAAACGGGGGCACCTAGGTGGCTCAGTCAGTTGAGCGTCCACCTTTGGCTCTGGTCATGATCTCACGGCTCTTGGGTTCAAGCCCAGTGTCAGGCTCTGTGCTAACAGCTCAGAGCCTGGGGCCTGCTCCAGATTCTGTCTCCTTCTCCCTCTGCCCCTCCCCCACTCACACTCTGTTTCTGTCTCTCAAAAACAAATAAACATTGGGAAAAAATAATAAAATAAAATAGTAGAGAAACAAAGGAAGATAAAGCCAATATTACAAAATGTTAATAATTCCTTAATCTAGAAAATGGATATACTATTTTACTTTGCCATTTGAAAAAAATTTCTAATTAATTAAATTTTAAAAACCTGTTTATACTAATGAAGGAATATGCAACCATGAATATTGTTGTTCATATAAAGATTAAATTCATACCCAAATTAAAGCTTTAATATGGCACAATGTCCAACTCTTGGACCACCATCAGCCAACATGTCACAAAATAATCCTATCATTCAAATTAGCTCTTTATTTTTCCACAAGCAAAAATGCAACAGCATTAAAATTTGGGGGGACAGGAGGCACCTGGGTGGCTCAGTCAGTTAAGCATCCGACTTCAGCTCAGGTCATGATCTCACAGCTCGTGAGTTCGAGTCCCGCATCGGACTCTTCTGTGCTGACAGCTCAGAGACTGGAGCCTGTTTCATTCTGTGTTTCCCCTCTCTCTCTGCCCCTCCCTGCTCATGCTCTGTCAAAAATAAACAAACATCTAAAAATATTTTTAAAAAACTGGGGGGACAGGGGTGCCTGGTTGGCTCAGTCAAAATCCAACTCTTGATTTTGGCTCAAGTCATGAACTCATGGTTTGTGAGGTCGAGCCCTGTGCCTAGCCTCGGGCTCTGTGCTGAGAGAGTAGAGAGCCTGCTTGGTATTCTGATTCTCTCTTCCTCTCTCTCTCTGCCCTTACCCCCTTTCTCTCACAAAATAAATAAAGAAAATAAACTTTAAAAACAAATTGGGGAGACAAGTTTTGGTGTTCCAAATTAACTTTAACCAATATTATGTGTTTTGCTTTTAACAATACAAATCAGGTCATTTACTATATCAATAGTCCAATCCATGACTCTCAAATTATCAATTTCTCAGGCTAATTTGGTAGAAACCACCAATATCTGTGCCTAAAAGTGAGTGAACTAAGCTTTCTGGGACCTGAAGACAAGGGTGAAATATAATGATGAAATAAATTTAAAACAAAATGAAAAATATACCTTTATAATGACAACTAAGACTGAGTCATAAGGAGTTTTTTAAACCAAACATTATCTTCAAGTAAGTCTAAAATTTTCATATACCATTTGTGAAGTGTCCAAAGAAATAATTGTTCTTGTCTCATCTGCAGGACACATTAAGCCGTATGATACACTTGTTCCTCCTGCCAAAATAGGAAACAACAATGCTATGTTTAATATTCTATTTTTTAAGCTAAGTTTCTAGGGCAAATTCCTAATACAAAGTATACAAATAGGCCCACTAGAAAAGTAATACCTATTTCTACTTTGCAAAATGTAATTTGCAAATGCTAACACACTAAAAGCAAACTCACCTTTATTTTATGCTGCATGCCAAAATGAAGAAATATTATGGAGCTGAAAGCAATGGGATATGGCTCCATCCCCTGGGCACACTCAAGTGAAGCCCCTAGCAATTTGTGAAACTCCAAAAACATGATTAGAAAAGTTCTAAGCTAAAGATTACTGTGGAGATATCGCTTAAAAGAAAAAATACCCTTCCTAATTCAACTAAAGACACCTTACCTTAATTATGAGATTCATTTATCATTTGAAATAATATATTCTCATACAAAAAGACTTTAATAAACTAGAATATAAACAAGTTAAAGTTGCCTGGATTACACAATATTCAAACAAATTTATATGTCAATAGTGAAAAGATGATTTTAATATAGAATAAATAATATATAGAAGTATGTAAACAAAGTACTCCTGTTTTATATTAACATTTGTTATCAAACGAAAAATGCTTTCTTAATACCAGTACAAAATAATACCGTGTTCTCAGTAAACACTATTTGCTTATCACAGTCCTTTGATGTCAGAAAAATATTTCCCTGAAAGTGACACTGTAGGGCCTTTTCTCCATGAATTTAATTCAACCCAAATTATAAGCGGAAGAAGGAATCTGGAGCTCCTGATTTGTTGGGGTCCCACTTCCATTCCATCAATGCTAACTGAGTCAGTGAAGGCAATTTCCTTTGGCTTGTGTAAGTTATTAAAAAAATGTGGTTCATAAAAGATCAAGAGAGATCAAATTTGTCTTTAAATGCAAAGCAATGCTGTTTTTCAACATTAAAAGGTATTGTGATCTCATCATCATTGCCTTAGTTGATCTTTCACACTGCATAGCATTCCTCCCCAAAAGTATACACTGGGTATATTTAGCCTTTGAAAAACAACATTCTCTCCATAAAGACAAAGGTTATAAAGTAATTGCTAAAGTGGGAACATTTTCTTGTTTAAGCATTAAGTCACAGCGTCAACTAGCATCCACATGGGAAAGAAGCCATGAGCAACATGTCTCAAACAGTTCAGGTAAACAGACCTACTATAAAATGAGCAACATAAACCAATTTTTCAGAAAAAACATATCATAATTACAAGAATGTTTGCTTTCAAAGGGATTGCACAAATATTTAGAATATAAATATCTTAAATTTAAAACAACACGTTTACATAATATTAAAATTCAAAAGGCATAATACCTACCACCAATTGGTATGATACAAAGGTTATATTTGCACGCTAGATTCACAATCTTAACTACATCATCATGACATGCTGTTGAGAAAAGGGAAATAAATTAATAAAAGGGACATGAGTAAACGCTAGGTAACCCTGCAAAATGAGGGTCTATTAAGTTCTTTAGTGTCTTTTTCATCATTTATGTACTCTTTAACACATTAAGTGGCTACATTAAAACAAAATGTTTATTATTTACCTTTTTAACTTCTTGTTTTGAAATGATTTCATACTTACAAAAAAGTTGCAAATAAGGTACAAAAAATTTCCTTCACCCAGCAGCCACAAATATTAATATCTTACATAACTATAGTTCAATTAACAAAACCAAGCAATTTACACTTACACGATACTATTAACTAATTTACAGACCTTATTCAAATTTTGCCAATTGTTTCACTAATGCCCCCTTTTCTGGAACTGCCAATCACACGCTGCATTTAGCTGCCACGTCTCCTTACTCTTCTTTAATCTAAGACAGTTCCTTGGTCTATTTTTGATTCTCATGACCTTGACACTTTTGAAAAGCACGGGTCAGTTATTTCATAGAATCTCTCTCAATTTGGGTTTCTACGTCTCCTCATGGTTAAATTCAGGTACACAGTTAGGCAGGAATTCCACAGAAGTGATGCTGTGCCTTTCTTAAGAGCTACATCTAGAGGCACATGATACAGACAGGTCTCATTTCTGGTAATGTTAACTTTCATCATTTGGTTATAAAGAAATCTGCCAGGTTTCTCTACTGTAAGAATGCTTTAATTAGTAAGTATCTTGTAGGGAGACACTTAATCTATATAAATATTTCTCATCATACTTTCACCCACTTATTTTTGCATTCACTGATGGTGTTTCATTCTATTTTTAAACAAATTTTAAAATACTATACATAATATACCACATATATTCCTTTCTATTGTACACAACTAGCAGAGTACTCTTTATCAGAGTGTAAGCTATACAAGTAACAAATACCTGACAGCAGGCGACTTTAAATACAAAGCATAAGATGCTAAACCTCAATTTGGCTAGCAAGAGGGCATTAAGCCAGGGAGCTGGCATGGCAAAGAAACTATCTGAGAAAGATTAATCTCCTGATAACATGGAATGGCAAGGAAGAGAAAAAGACTTGAGGCAAGGAAATTATGCAAAAATCAGGTATTATTTGCTAAGGGATTGAAAGGGAAATTTAAGGATGTAAAATATACAAATGAATATCCATTTATGAAAGTAAAAATACTGGTCTATAAAAGTTATCATTTCTCAGGTTTGTTTAAAGCTAGGAATATGTCATTTGTATCATTCCAATTTTTAATGAAGATTCACTTTCAAGCTTTCAGATTAAATTTATAAAACTTACTATTTGTGGTAAAAAAATGTATTCAATGGAATCCTAGTTTATTAATAACTAATAAAATACCCAAACATGACTATAAAAAACCTTTAACAAGGCAAAACTACTTCTAGGATTGTCAACTAATCAAAAGGTTTCTTTGACCACGTTATCTGACATGGCACTCCTTCATCCCACTGCTCACCTAGATTCTTGAGGTATGAAACATGATGATAAAGGGAATATTTTAGAAAAACTAACCTCTCATGAATATATATAGGGTGACCTGGAAGAACAAGAAACTCAAGGTATGAGAGAGAACATTATAGACTGCTGCGAAAATTCAGCTATGTATTGGTAAGGGCCTGGTTTGAAAACTAACATGGAAAAAAAAAAATAGAAGGACAAGGTTGGTAGGGACTGCCATACAGAACGGATTTTATAGAACAAAGAAACTTTTGTACAGCAACTAACTCTGCATGTTTCCTAAATCTGGACTTTTAGAAATATCTGTATTTTCTAAAGTAAGACATACATTTTCATTATGGTAAATCCTCAGTACTTTAATATTCAGACACATGAAGAACATACCTAGAAAGCACACTCCAAGTTCTACTTAAGATTTATCAAAAGATTGTCTATTAAGGTTTCCTATGATAAACAAAAATTGATAAATTTTGCTTTCATTTTTTTCCAGTAAAAAAATGGAATAAATCTTGCCCAAATCTTGGTAATGAAGTAGCCTAAAGCTACTAAAAGAACACTAGAAGAACATACCCCACAGGTATCAACAAAGTAATTTAATCTCAGCTACACAGGCTCTTGCATTTTCCCCCTACATATGTCACCTCCCTCCTACCTCCATATTAAAGTATGCTTTTTTTCCCCTCAGATATTCCCTGTGAAGTAGAGGGATCACAACTAAAAACAGATGAGACAATATTTTGAAAAATAAAATACTCCCTATACTCCTTTATGGAGTTTGAAGAGGAAAAAGGATCAGATCACTGGAACTTTTGTAAAAGGTAATTATGGACAGTAAGGTACAAATATGCCAATTCTACCTTAAATTTTCTACTAAAAGAGATGGGTACAAAAATCATATATATAAATATACTGCCTAATCATCAGCAAGAGCAAAATAACAACACAAAGCTCATCCTTCTTCTATCTCAAGCCAAAATCAGGAATGAAATTAATGTTTCAGAATTTAACTGTTTATATCAAAGACAATGGGTATCTTAAACAACTTGTTTCACCATTTGAAGACAATGCTTGTTAGCCCATGAAGTGATATCAACAAATTACTTACTAGTTTATAGTAATCAATAATTGAGAGTTTCTTTATATCTGAATATTTATCATTGATCAATATTAATTTCATTAAGCTTTCAAACTAACCAAAAATACATTTTTCTACCCACCTTCCAATATGATATTTATGTTTAAAATGAAGACTTAATCAGCAACAAAAGAATCAATCATTAAAACCAATAGTTCAGGATGATCAGATCAAGAATTATACAACTTTTGGTACACTAAAAATACAGTTACCTATACTTTTTACAACTCCTATGTTTACAAGTATGTATTTCCAAAACTAAATTTATTTAAGATTTCACAATACTAAATTAATGATGCAAAGGAAAAAAAAAAACTTACTTGGCCATAAAACTATATCAGGAATTCGCTGAAACATTCCTTCCCTGAGCAAAAATATCTCATGAAGACAATGACCTGTTTTGTATTTAAAAAAGAACATGTTAAAAACATCTTAATTTATAAGAAATTTTAAAATTAAAAACACTGCTTATATAAAGTTGCTTACCATGAGCTCTAAATACTCGATCATCTGCTTCTTGTGAATATGAAATATTAGTTTCTTTAAGGTCATGAAGAAAATCTTCATTTACAATAGAAGGAGGTGTATCACTAGGATTTAAGGATGCCTAGAAAATAAAATTGGTTTCTTTGACTTATTTCTAGAAAAATAACTTTTGAATACCTGATTAGAGACAGTGACCATAAAATGTAACTGAGACAAAAGCATGGAAAAGTAACAACCCATACAGATACGAACTCTGTGACAATAACAAATTACAAATGGTCTGGTTAATTATACTCTGTATAAGTAATAGATGCCTTATGTTTCCTCTTTCACATCTTTGGCCCACCTTCTCATTATTTTTGAAGATTGCAATCAAGAACAAAGAAGATGGCAAAGTCTCAAATCTTCCATTTTAGATCAAGGAAACTGGGGAAAAGCTACTTAACTTTTGCATCATCTACGTTTTCACCTGCAGATAAAATTTACCATTTCTTAGATTTCAATTACCATTTTAAAATGATCAACAAGAAACCTCATCTATTTTTATAGAACTGCTTTAAAACTCACAACATAATTATAATTTGATACTTAGTTTCAACTAACAGGTAACCTGAAAAATAAATCTTCAACTTTAAAGCTATGTGACACTGGGCAAATCACCCAACTTCTCTGAGCCTTGGCTTCTTCATCTGTTAAGTGAGATTATCACCACTAAACTTATACAGCTACCATAAGGAATTAGAAAGGTCAAAAGATGGTAATTTTTGTGAAAAGCACCAAATACCATGCCTACCACAGAGAAAAGGCTGGCCAAGTAAAATCTGCTATTAAAAAAAGCTATGATACAGTATCTGGAAAAAAGAAAATATAAGAATATGTAAAAGAGGCACCTGGGTGGCTCAGATGGTTAAGCAGCTGATTCCTGATTTCGGCTCAGGTCATGGTCTCGCAGTTCCTGAGATCAACCCCCACCTTGATCTGTGCTGTCAGTGCAGAGCCTGCTTGGGATTCTCTCTCTCCCTCTCTCTCTGCCCCTCTCCTGCTATCTCTCTCTCTCTCTCTCTCTCTCTCCCTCCCTCTCAAAATAAACATTTGATAATAATATTTTATAATAACATTTAAAAGATGTGTAAAAAATACATATTTATGTAGTGTTAGTATCTTATTAAAGAGTCTGTATTTAATATCCAATTATATAAGAAATATTTATTGAGTGTGTGCTATATACTAGGCACTATTCTAGGCCTTGGGGATATAGCAGTGAGATAATCAGGGAAAAAAATCCTTGGCCTCATGGAATTTACATTACAGTGAGAGGAAATGACCAGAGAACCCCAACAAAAGATACACTGTTATGATTTTATTAAGTTATTAAAAATTGAAAAGGGCTCAAAATCAGAAAAAAGTACATGGAAAACTGGTAAAATTTCTGAAAATGGTATACATATTACATCAATGTAAAAAAAGATAATTATAAACAGCCAAAAGAAAGAACTGAGGAAATAAAAAAGAAATCTTGTAAGAAAAGTTGAAAGAATTTGGTTTTGGAGGGATAGGAATTAACTGTTCACATAATTTCTTTAGTAGAATGACATGTAACGGTGGATTTATAAATAAAGCAAACAAGTACTCACTAAATACCTATAGCCCTCAATAGCGTGTTGGATACAGCAGAGAATATAGCATAGAGGCACCTGGGTGGCTCAGTTGGTTAAGTGTCTGACTCTTGATTTCGGCTCAGGTCACAATCTCACAGCTGTGAGATTGAGCCCAACATTAGGCTCTGTGCTGACAGCACAGAGCCTGCTTGGGATTCTCTTTCCCTCTCTCCCCTCCCCATTCACACACATGCACACTCTCTCTCAAAATAAATAAAACAAACTTAAAAAAAAAAAAAGAATACAGTGTAAGCCATAGTCCCTGCACTTATAGAACTTAAACCTAATTTAGAGGGACATGCAGAATACCATGCCATAGAAATAATAACAACAATAAATAATGAAAATCATAATAATATAGAGAAATGTTACTTCATTAGTTTGATATGAATACAGTTTAAAGTTTTTTAACCTCAACTACAGAAAAATGAAACTACATGAACAAACCAAAGTTCTCTATCACTCATACCTTAATCAAATTTTTACTTTTTTGTAAGTCTTCTAAAATTCTGAATGTTTTGATATTAAAAGTAACATTACATTTTTATTTCAAATTATCCTATATTAATCCTGGATTACTGTCAGTTCATTAAATATCCTAAAAATGATAGCAACTTATCCTTTTGTAGCAGTCCTCTCACAGAATGCATTCATTTGCACTTCACTACCACCCTGAGACATAGAACAGACAGTTATTATTCTCACTTCTCAAATTAAGGTAACTGAGCCTCAGAGAACAAAAAAAGTTTGCCAGGCAACTCTCAGATAAATTCTGAGATTAGGATCTATATCTGTGATGCTGAAAAGCCATCTCTAGAAAACCTAGCAAGGCCAATTAAACCAGTAAACTTCTTAACAAAAAAATTACAACAAATGCATTAAAGCAATTATAACAAATTACAAAGATAACTCTAACTGATTTAGGATTAAACACATGCACGTGCACACACACAGAGACACAACACAGAGTTAAGTATGCTAGTAATCATTCTTATTTCTTACTTTAGAGGTAGTTTTATGCTCCAGGCTTACTCCAAGGGTATTTTGGATCCAGTCTCTAAAAGTTGGTAAAGTCATGCCACTAAGAGGGTACCTAAGATTACAAAGAAAATAAAACATTGGAATAAGGTATCTTCATTTAAATTTAAATCTTAAAATTGGCTTCTAGTAATGGTCAAGTAGTTCCTACCAAAATGACCCTCCCACATACAACTATAAACTCTGGACAAAAAAAACAAAAACAAAACCCAACTCTGAAGGCAGTACAGACAGACAAAAACAGGCAATAGGGGATAAAGGGGTGTGATACATTTAGAAAAGTATACCTTCCAGATCTTTTTTATTTTTAAAACAAGTTTTAGCCTGAGGGACAGCCCCCGCTGGCGCCATAACAGGAAACAAAAATACAGAAAACCTCTAGTCTTCCTGCCTTGAAGAACCAGAAGGCAGTGTTTGCAGTGAACACAACAGCTGGGAAGAGTATAGAGAAATCACAGGGAAGGAGAGAGTCAGAGACTGATGTATGCATAAACTTTCTCCAGATGTCTGACTGACGTATGGAGCAGACTCGAGGCAGTCCAACTAAGTTTAAAAGAACCCAGCTGCTCACCACCACAAAAGGAAAGCAATGGGAATCTGAGGAACAGTCAAGTTAATTACTTGATGTTAAAAAAATAAAGCCTCTTCGGAAGAATATAATGGAATACAGAGTTTCTACAACATACCATTAACAATGTCCAAGATGTATTCCAAAGTTACTAGACAAAAGACAAACAAGAAAGTATGATCCATAATCAAGAAAAAGGGCAATTAATAGGGACTGACTCTAAGACGATTTAAGATACTGGAACTAGCACACACGCATTTTAAAACAGCTATAACTATGTTAAAGGGCAAAAGGGAAACGATGTTCCCAGTGAGTAAAAGAAAAAATCTCAGCAGAGAAACAGAAACTATAAAAAGAACAAAATAGAAATTCTATAATTAAAACTCTTAAAAATTCATTGGAGGAACACAAGAGCAGATTGGAGATGTCAGTGAACTTACAGACAGAGCAATAAAACATATACAATCTGGAGAGCAAAGAAAAAGATTGAAAAAATAAACAGAGCTTCGAGGACCTATGGAACAACAGCAAAAGACTAACATACATAAAACATAACATATACATAACATACATATAGAGTCCTAAGCAAAAGAAAAAAAAAGGGAAAGGAAATAAACAGTATTTGAAGAAATTAATGGCAGAAAGTTTCCAAATTTGATGAAAGACATAAATTTACAAATTCAAGAAGGCCAGAGAACACTGAGAAGATAAATGCCAAGAAACACACTACACATATCATGGTCAAATTCCAATATAAAGAGAGAGAAAGAGAAGGAGGATAAAAATGTTAAAAGCATCTAGAGAAAAATGACACATTACCTACAGTGTAATAACAATAAAAATTATGACCGGCTTCTCATCAAAAACAGTGAAATCCTGGAAATAATAAACAGCTGTAAGGAGGGGTTCCTGGGTGGCTCAGTAGGTTAAGCATCCGACTTTAGCTCAGGTCATGATTTCACGGTCTGTGAGTTCAAGCCCCGCGTCAGGCTCTGTGCTGACAGCTCGGAGCCTGGAGCCTGCTTTGGATTCTGTGTCTCCCTCTCTGACCCTCCCCCATTCATGCTCTGTCTCTCTCTGTCTCAAAAATAAACATTAAAAAAATTTTTTTTTGAAGAAAGAATAAAATAAAATAAAATAAAATAAAATAAAATAAAATAAAATAAAATTCTCAAATCAGTCTTTCTTTTTATATTATTACTTTTTGTTTCTTTCCAAGATTTCATTTGAATTCAAGCTAGTTAACATATTGCATAATATTGGTTTCAGGAGTAGAATTTAGTGATTCATCACTTACATATAACACCCAGTGCTCATCACAGGCACCCTCCTTAATGCCCATTACCCATTTAGCCCACCCCCTACCCACCTCCCCTCCAGCAACCCTCAGTTTGTTCTCTATAGTTAATAGTCTCATGGTTTGCCCCCTCTATGATGTTTTTATTATTTCTTTTTTAAGAGAGAGAGCACACAAGCAGGGGTAGGGGCAGAGGAAGAGAGAGAATCCCAAGCAGCCTCCATGGTCAGCATCAAGCCTGACATGGAGCTCCATCCCACAACCCAAGGATCATGACCTAAGACGAATGAAAAGTTGGACACTCAACCTACTGACCCTCCAGGTACTCCCTTCTCTGTTTTTATCTCATTTTATTTTTCCTTCCCTTCCTCTATATTCATCTGTTTTTTAAAATATCAAATAGGAGTGAAATCATATGATATTTATCTTTCTCTGACTTATTTTGCTTAGTATAATACACTCTAGTTCCATCCACATTGTCGCAAACAGCAAGACTTCATTCTTTTTGATGGCTGAGTAATATTCCATCATATGTATGTATATGTGTATATACATATATACACACACCACATCTTTATCCATTCATCAATCAATAGATATTTGGGCTGTTTCCATAATTGGGCTGTTGTTGATAGTGCTGTTATAGACATTGGGGTGCATGTGCCCCCTTCCAATCAGTATTTTTGTATACTTTGGATAAATACCTAGTAGTACAATTGCTGGGTCGTAGGGCAGTTCAATCTTTAACGTTCTGAGGAATCTCCACACTGTTTTCCAGAGTAGCTGTACAAGTTTGCATTCCCACCAACAGTGTAAGAGGGGTTCAAATAGTCTTTACATAAACATTAACAAAACAAAAATGACAGTGGAAAGGAGAAAAAATACATAAGGAACACATATGCTTTAACTAGTTAAGTTTCTTTTCATGCTAAAAAAAATCACAAGTGCTAAAAATCAAACTGAACGGGTATGTTTAAAGTACTATAATATGTTTTCATAAATCTAAAGAAATTGGAATGGAAGAAAGTATAAGACTCATAGCTAAAACAACTAAAGATAGCCATTCAGCATATAAAATTTTCTTCATTTCAGCTGAGGTAACAGTACAAATTCTGGAAAGCTGGTTATAACAGATACGCCACTGCTATGTGTTAGTTATGTTCCCCAAAAAGACCAGTTTGGAACTATTAGGTTTTAATGCTGGATCTTTATATGTTAAATGTACAATTAATTTGAGTCCCTGTAAAAGTTATTAGAACCTTGATTTTCATGACAGAATCAGACCTTTGTGAATCCCTTAATTAACAAATAACATTACCCATAAAATAAAAAGGTGACCACCTTCAAGATACTTGAATTAACAGATAGAGTTGGTGTTACTGTTTCGTGTAAAATTTAAAACTACATTCTACCACTAAGATAAACACAATATACTTCTACATCTGAATGCACAGTATTTCAGACTTTGAAGAAGTATCTTGCACAGAATATTCTATTTAAGATTTTGCTCCATTAACTACAAGTCCAGCACAAAACATACAAGAGATCCGTGTCAGAATGTAAATTTTTCAATTGTACTTTTTCTTGCATCTAATGCCCCAGGATTTGAAAAACAGTAAAAGAAACCTGACTTCATAATCATAAACCTAGCATACTGCCAAGGGTTCCAAAAATCTCACAAAAGATCATGAAGTAAAAATTAAAACTTTGAAATCAAAGAAGTAAATTGACTGAAAAGAAACATTATAAGAAAAGTTAAAGGAATCAGCAGTATTTAACTGAAGAAACAGCTATGGAACAACTTGATTATTACAGTAAAATAGTTTAGATATATATCCAGAATTATAAAAAGCATATAACACTCATAGAAGACTGTACTGAGCACTGTAGGACACACAGAATTAATATTATAACTTCAGTTCTTAAGAAACTTACAATCTAGTTTAGTTAAAGCTACAAAGACACTTAATTGATAGGATGAATATACAGGCACAAAATAGGAAAATTTTGCCAGAAATGTGATAAGAGGAAAGCCAGGTGCCTGTACCAATTATTGAAACAGGTGACTCTTAAATGGATCTTTACTCATGGTTGAAGATTAGTTTGAAAACTTTACGAAATGGTTCTTGTTGGGGCACGTGGGTGGCTCAGTTGGTTAAACACCCAACTTCGACTCAGGTCATGATCTCACGGCTTGTGAGTTCAAACCCTGCGTTGGGCTCCGTGCTGACAGCTCAGAGCCTGAAAGCTGCTTCAGATTCTGTCTCCCTCTCTCTCTGCCCCTCCTCCGCTCATGCTCTCTCTCTCTCTCTCTCTCTCTCTCTCTCTCTCTCTGTTTCAAAAATAAACATTAAAAATAAAATTAAAAAAAAAAAGAAATAGTTCTTGTTGTAAAATATAAGGTGAGATCAACTCACCACCTTTCCTCAGGACAGAACTGACCTATATTGTAGAAGATATAGAACCAGGGGAAGCTTTTAAGACCAAAGAAATCACTGTGTGGAAAGAAAATTCTGTGAACATAAATATCCAAGAATGAAGTGCACATCAAGATTTACTGTGACTAAAGACAAAGTCCTCTCACTCTGCGGCAGTGGACAGAGGCAGCAAAATATTAGTACACACAACTATCTATCCCAGAGTAAGTTCCACAATTGCTAAGCAATTTAAAAGTCTTTTATAATCAGATAAAACTTTAATACCACTGAAAATATAAAGTACAACAAACCCAAACAAAGTCTCTCCATCTAAACACTAACTTGTGCTTTGTAAGCACCAATTAATGTATAATACCTTTAAAGTCCAAGAAAAATGACACTTTTCAAAAATTTTAGTTTGTAGAAAGCTACAGCATTAGCTCTGAAGTATTGCCTTCTGCTGATTAAACCCATGAGGACTTTTTTTTTTTAATATATGAAATTTATTGTCAAATTGGTTTCCATACAACACCCAGTGCTCATCCCAAAAGGTGCCCTCCTCAATACCCATCACCCACCCTCCCCTCCCTCCCACCCCCCATCAACCCTCAGTTTGTTCTCAGTTTTTAAGAGTCTCTTATGCTTTGGCTCTCTCCCACTCTAACCTCTTTTTTTTTTTTTTTTCCCTTCCCCTCCCCCATGGGTTTCTGTTAAGTTTCTCAGGATCCACATAAGAGTGAAACCATATGGTATCTGTCTTTCTCTGTATGGCTTATTTCACTTAGCATCACACTCTCCAGTTCCATCCACGTTGCTACAAAAGGCCATATTTCATTTTTTCTCATTGCCACGTAGTATTCCATTGTGTATATAAACCACAATTTCTTTATCCATTCATCAGTTGATGGACATTTAGGCTCTTTCCATAATTTGGCTATTGTTGAGAGTGCTGCTATAAACATTGGGGTACAAGTGCCCCTATGCATCAGTACTCCTGTATCCCTTGGATAAATTCCTAGCAGTGCTATTGCTGGGTCATAGGGTAGGTCTATTTTTAATTTTCTGAGGAACCTCCACACTGTTTTCCAGAGCGGCTGCACCAATTTGCATTCCCACACTCAATTCATCTATATCTAGAAGGAGTAAGTATAGCAAGATTATAAATCTAAGGATTTAGGGGTGCCTGGGTGGCTCAGTCAGTTAAGCCTCAGACTCTTGATTTTGGCTCAGGTCATGACCTTATGGTTAGTGAGTTCGAGCCCCGCATGGGGTTCTGTGCTAACAGCGCAAAGCCTGCTTGGGATTTCCTCTCTCTCCCTCTCTCTCTGACCCCCCTGCCACATAAATAAATAAACTTAAAAAAAAAAAACAACTAAGGATTTATAAACTGACAAATTACAAATATGTTCAAAAGATAAGACTGTGTTCAGGAAAAAACTTCTGATATTTCCCAAAGATCTAGAACAGCTTATAATAATTGCTTCTTTGGCTGGGTTTGAAATGTCAATGTTGCCCTCCCCAAACTACATACAATCAACCACATTTGCTTATAAAAATTTATTTGGATCAGAAATAATGGAAATGGAATCCCCATAAATTTTCATTAAAACTCACTCTTGGTTTCTGGCACCTAAGAATTCTTTTTCCCCAGCTCTGTTTTATTTCATTCTTGGGTATTTTATTCGTGTTTTCTATGCAGTTATAGAGAGCAAAGATTTGTTCAGTTCAAATCAGTATTTTCTTATAACTCATCCTTTCTAGTCACAAATTCCATTTTCTGTTTGAAGAATATCACAACCTTCTTTTGCTTATGCCCTGTGCCTTCCACTAGAACAACAGCAATTTTTGTCACAGGGTAATTTTTTACAAGATGACTAGCTTTACTGTGCTACTGTATAGGGGTAGAGAAGGCTACCATAAAGTGCTCCCAGAGTTTGGAGAGAAAACAAGATCAATACAATGAATGAGTATGGTTATCTGCAGAAGCACAATACAACAGAAACGGCACAAGAATGAAGCTTAAAAACATTTGGGTATCACTCACAACTTTCCACTGAGCAGGTGACCTCACGTAAGCTATTTACCCTCTCTCACCCTCAATCCCCTAATTATTTTTAAGAAAATATGACTACCCATCTTAGGGTTATTTTAAGATAATTCAGTAGCCATTCAATTAAGAAATAGCTATTATTATCTTTAAGAATGTAAATGTTTTCTGATACAAATCAGAGAAATCTACTAATTCAACCATTATCCCCAGGAAACTAGACTAGGTTAACAGAAAGCTATGATCCAATTCAATCCAGTTTATTATCCTCTGTGGTAATGGTACTTCTGGCAGCACTAAAATGGGAACTGAATATTATTTAGTTATTGGCTTTAGTTATTAAATAGTTTATGTAGTATGTATTTAATCCTAGAGCATTTAAATTCCATTTCTGTATTTGGAGAGCTACCCTCCGGATGAGTCGTAGTGAGGAGCAAAGGCTACCTTCCACTAAAGCAAATGTACCTAATATCTACTTTACTGGTCTCCCTTCTAGGCTCTGCCAGTTGGATGCACCCCATTCGATTCCCCTTTCTCCCACTGGACCCAACTCAGGAGTTAATACAAAGAAATGAGGCCTTTAAGGAACTCATTCTGGTTAGAATGGCAGCAGCAGCAATCTTCCAAAGTCTCAAGCCAAACATATAAAATTCTCCGGTTCTATTACAACCTGGATAAAAATCTCTCTTAAGACCACTGAATCTCCTTTGCTCTTAATCTATGCTCTTTGAACAACATCTGAATTACAAATTTTGTATTCTATATATCTTAAAATCAGAAAGGGAATTAACAAGTGCTCTATACACTGAAAAAGGAATAATCTAACCATGAATAAATACACTGGGGTTCTAATGTTTTCAATGAGTGTACCATGAGTGTGGCACATGTCAGACCTCTAAAACCTGATCCTCTCTGTGAAAACTGACAAATCAAGTGTCAGAACACCAGAAATAAGAACCAGATTCTGAACCCATGGCACTACTAAAATGTAATTACTTGAGATATTTTCTGTGACGAATCATTCATTTCAAACACATACGCTTCCAACACAAACCACTAAATAGCCTACAGTACCCTACAGAAGTAAGTGTCTAATGCTTTCAACAGCACTGTGCATAAGGGACTATTTGCCCTCTCCCATAAAATAAAGATGCTATTCTCTCAAGATCCAAAGAAAGGAAGAAATGAGGACAGTATCTGAAAGGAGAGGAAGTTGATTTTCTAAGTTCAGAAGATTTCTTTTCTCCTCAGAAGATTTGGCAAAACCAGCTTCTACACTGATAAGTTTCTGTATTAGACATTATTCTATTTAAAACGTGGGACGTTCAACATTTAGAACACTCGTAAATTTAATTTTAACCAGAAATTCCTCCTACCCGAATTATACAATTTCTTAACTAAGCCTCCACCAATATGCTTCCCAGTCAAACTTAAAGATGGGAATGAGAATACGTATAATATTTATTTTTCCTATTAAAAAGCAAGTGTCAAATGTACATTTCACACCTTCATTACAATTAGTTCCTAATTACTACTCCCGAGGTTTTGTTCAGTTACAAAGTATGTTCAAGTCAGAAAACTGGAATGATTATGTTGCAAAGAAAAAGAATTTCTCCAAAGGAATAAAACATTTCTCACTAGTATTTCAATATATTGACATACCATGTAAGTTTTAAGAATATTAACCTAATCATATTAATCCCCAATAGATTTTAAGTCAAAACACAATCCTGGAACAGATTAAAAAAAAATCTGATCCTATTTTTTTACCTACTCTCAATTTTTAATTTATAGAGCCAGCATTCAAATCTTCCGTGTTTATACTCACTGTCCTTCCAAAACGATTTCAACAGACAAACCCAAAATACCAGCTTTGGCAGGATTGGTTCTTAAAATCAACTAAGAACTTACTTTACAATTCTGTCTGCATCTGGAACAGTAACAATACAAATATTCTTTAGAATTCTTATCAACACATTCCCAAAAACATTTCAGAAATGTGAAAGTTATCACACAAATGATTGTTCTTTCTTCACCACTTCTTCCCTAATGTGTCTCAGAAAATTAATTTTAAAAATACTATTTATACTCACAAAGACCTAAAATTGTTCACCATCCATAATAACCCACACCCAAAAGTAAATTCCCAGTCTTTTTAAAAAAATTTTTTAAGTTTACTTATTTTGAGAGAGACAGAGACAGTGCAAGCGGGGGAGGGGCAGAGAGAGAGGGAGAGAGAGAATCCCAACCAGAGCTTGACATAAGGCTTGAACTCACAAAACCACGAGATCATGACCTGAGCTGAAACCAAGAGTCAGACACTTAACTGACTGAGCCATCCAGGTGCCCCTAAATTCCCAGTCTTAAACTGGGAGTTACTTAGAACAAGTCAGTGGCATGGAAATTGGGTGGTAGGATGATTATAGTCATTTTTGGGATCCTGATTCAAACTACCTACCTATAAAATGGCATTTTTTTAGATACCAGGGGAAATGTGGACTGGATAATCAGATATTATAAAACTGTCTTATTTTGGGAAATATGATAATGATATTATTATGATTAGCTAATATTAGATCCTTACACTTTCAAAGGAGACATATGTAAATATTTAGAAGTGACACAACGGAATGTACTACCAAAAAAAGAAGGAGCAATTATGTCAAAATGTTGATAGCTTTATTTACTTTTTATTTTTTTAATGTTTATTTATTTTTGAGAAAGAGACAGAGTGCAAGCAAGGGAGGGACAGAGAGAGGGAGACACAGAATCTGAAGCAGGCTTCAGGCTCTCAGCCATCAGCACAGAGCCCAATGTGCGGCTCAAACCCACAAATCATGAGATCATGACCTGAGCCGAAATCGGATGGTGTACCAACCGAGCCACCCAGGCACCCCAAAATGTTGATAACTTTAAATCGAGGGAGGAGTCATTATATTATCCTATGTATGTTATTTAACATGACATACATTTGTTATTTATGTTTAAAAATTTTTATAGAAAGAAAGAGGAAAAAAAGGAAAAGAATAAACCAACCAGTTACCTTTTCCCAGTCAACTCAACTTGGCCTTTCTTATTGAAGAAGAACTTGGAATCATTATATCCCCATCCATTCCATTTCATAACTTCTTGCCTAATAATAAAAAAAAAAATACATAAATTAGACTACATTAAATATCTCAAAACTGAATAGTATATCATTGATATTAACTTTCACAATCATTTAAAAGACCTGATCCCACTAACAGTGTATCAGTTTAAATAGAATGAATATGCATCAAAATGTCCATGTATTAATTAATATTTCAAATACAGAATCATTCTGATGAGCAGCACCTGCTTCACAAAGGGCAACAACTAAATTTAATGAATTCAAAGGAAAAAGAAGGAACAAGGGAGAAAAATATAATTAGAGTACAAATATGCTTCATCTTGTACATGTTATTAGTTTACATAATAGAACAGTCTAAAAAATTCTGCAATTAAAATAAAACTCACTTGAATAGGAAACAAATTTTTGCACATATTAGAAAAATCACAATTATTAATCTTCTATGATGAAAAGATCAATTTACAGAATAAGTTCACTAGTAATGGCACTACTAGTAGACACTTAATAAAGTATATAAAAAAATCTGAGATGTGTTTACAAACATTCTAAATCCTTCAATTTCCATGTATCCACCAATCTCTACCTTGACCTACATATTAATGTAACAGTTAATGACTATACCAGTTTTTAGTATTCCAAAACAATATGGTATTTTGAATTTCATTGTCTTAAAAAGCATTTTCATCCAAATCAATAATTGATTCAATTCTGAACATTACATAAGATCTGGACCTGTGCAGAACACAACAAGCAACCACACTGAAGTACTGAAGTACTCTGTCAGCATTTATTATTAATGCTGTGTTTTAGCATGGTGCCCTAGTATATCTGGGCAGTTATTTCAAAACTGATAACAAATCTTATTGCAAATTCAATTATGCAGTCTATGATGAAGAAAAGAAAACTCTTCTCTACACAGAAATTATTTGCTGCATTAAAATTTCAAAATAGGGGTGCCTGGGTGGTGGCTCAGTCAGTTAAGCGTCTGACTTCAGCTCAGGCCATGATCTCACGGTTCGTGGGTTTGAGTCCCACGTCGGGCTCTGTGCTGACAGCTCAGAGCCTGGAGCTCAGATTTTGCTTCAGATTTTGTGTCTCCCTCTCTCTCTGCCCTTCCCTCACTCGCACTGTCTTTTTCTCTCTCTCAAAAATAAACATAAAATAAATAAATAAACAAACATTAAAAATTTTTTTAATTAAAAAAAATAAAATTTCAAACTACATCACAAGAAAAAACCTGTAAATATGCGTGGTGATGGATGTTAACCAGACTTACTGTGGTGATAATTTCACAATATATACAGATTTTGAGTCATTATGTGGTATACCTGAAATTAATTACATGTCAATTATATCTCAGTTTTTTTTAATGTCAAAATAACAAAGATTTACTCATTAGAAAGCATTTTAATTCTCTATAATTCCCAAGGAAGAAGAAAATGACAACTGACAAGCAAATTTTTTATTACAATCATAATTCTTCATCCAATTCAAAGGCTTTTCAAACAAGTAGAACACCAACATAACAAAACTGAACCAAGTAAAGGTCATACATAAGATTAAGAAAATTAGAGACCAGGCATAATCTCGTTAAAACTAAAGTTGCTATCAATAAAACTATAGTCCCTATATAAAAACAAACTATTCAAAAATATCTCAAGAGTATCTATCCAGAGACTGGATTTGTAGATGAGCCTGTTATGAACTGTTGCCCAATATTTTCTTCTAATATCACATTCCTCATTGTAGAGGGAGGTTATGGAAGAAAGCTTTGGAAAAATCTCTACAGGAAAACCTCATGCTAATATCACCACTAACATACCCATTTTCTTAAGATTACATTTTCTTTTTTTTTTTAATTTTTTTTTCAACGTTTATTTATTTTTGGGACAGAGAGAGACAGAGCATGAACGGGGGAGGGGCAGAGAGAGAGGGAGACACAGAATCGGAAACAGGTTCCAGGCTCTGAGCCATCAGCCCAGAGCCCGACGCGGGGCTCGAACTCACAGACCGCGAGATCGTGACCTGGCTGATGTCGGACGCTTAACCGACTGCGCCACCCAGGCGCCCCAAGATTACATTTTCTAAAAACTGAATAAGATATCATCTGCTTTACTTTTTTCGTAATTCTCTTCACTTTTATGAAATATAATTCACTTAATATTTTATTATATTTCCATAATAATTTACATGAAGATGATATATATGTACATTTTAATTAACATCTTTAATGTTTTTTTGTAATTTTTGTAAACATTTATTTATTATTGAGAGACAGAGAGACACAGAGCGTGAGCAAGGGAGGGGTAGAGAGAGGGGGAGAACAGAATCTGAAGTAGGCTCCAGGCTCTGAGCTGTCAGCACAGAGCCCAACGCGGGGCTTGAACTCACAAACTGCAAGATCATGACCTGAGCGGAAGTCAGCGGCCTAACCAACTGAGCCACCCAGGCACCCAAGTAATATCTTTAATGTTTTATAATATGTGCATAAATTTTCATTTCTGAAATGCATTTTAATACTGAATTTAAACATTTGTCATGAAGGCTGTATTCTATAAAACAACAGTTTGGTGTTATACAAAATAAATGCAAAAATACCAATATAGTTCTTTTGCTTTGGTATTACAATCAGTAGGCACTGGGAAATTATTCCAGTACAGATGTTAAATTTGGCATGTTTACATAACTTAACAATGAGAATCCTTTGCCTTAAAATTATGTGTAGAATTTTAAACAATTATTCCCATATGGCCTCAAAGTAAAAAGCAAAACCTGACTACATGTGTTCACTCTTGGCACTGCACAAGAAAAATGAATCAAGGGAAGCAGGAAATATCTGCTGCTGTGCACTCAAAAATGAAAAGATTTACATTCTGAAGAATCACTGGCCTTAAATTTTCAGTTGGGTAATATCCTAAGGAATTCCCAAGTTTTCAACTATAGGCTAAAGCTACTTTTTTCTCTCTTTTCGTCTCAATTAGAAAATTCTGCCCATGATATGGGCTTACCATATTTATAACAACTTTTAGAGCCATCCCAGAAGTTGAAATGTAAGCATTTGGAATCCATTTGTACCCCCCCACACTCCCAAAACAGTGTTATGTTGCTTAAAATAGTATATATTTAAAATCTAGGTTACCCCAAAATCGATCTTCTGATATCTTCAAGTACCCCATGTGTTAAATAAAAAAGTAGGTGAATTTCCCGGGCTTCTGGTTTTAAACTTTTGTACACAGGTATCCCTTCAAATTACTAATATATTCTATGACCATTAAACACAACTATGTGATTACATTAAACTTTCAAAATAACTTCTTATACAGAAAATATAATGAGTAACTTGAAGGGCATTATAGCATTAACATTTTTAAAAAGTTAAAAGTAAAACCTCACACAATCACAGAATTCTAAAACTAAAAAAAAAGATCCTGAGAAATCACCTAGTTCAATTGCTCATTTTTCAAATGAAGAAACTTGTGCCCAGAGAAGCTCTCATGATTACACAGCTAAGCTAGTTGTAAGCATCAGAAAGTGAACCCCCAGTCTTGTGACTCTTCCTCTTTAGAAAGGTAATGTCTTAAACCCACCAAATCATGCCCTCAAGTAACCAAAATGATTTAAAGGAACCCTTTTTCATTGACATCAATATTTTTCAAAGCACTATTACATGTTATTATTATAGCCATTCTTCTGCACTTGATCTTAAGGGAAACATTTGAAAATCAAGGACTATGGTGATGTCAGGAACCCCAGTGCCCTCACTTCCTTTATGTATAGTATATGAATTCTGGCATTCAGAATAATGATCCCAAAACCATGGCAAGCACTAAAATGAGGAATGATCAAAGAAATATCAACATTCCGTAAGATTCAAATAAAAAGATTCAATTTTCTACTGACCCCAAAGATCAATTAACCAGACTGATCCCTCAGACTTTCCAATTCTTAGAGCTAACTTTACACTAAATTTAAGGTCTTCAAAATATAAGACCCTTCCTCCTGCCAAGAAAAAAGATAAGTCCGTTTGATTTTGTTACACGAAAAAAATAAAACAAATGTTTTACCATTTACATATCTGACCACAGTACCAAATGGTGAAGAAGCACTTTGTTTTAGCTGGCATAACAAAAGAAAATGGAGACATAATGTAGCATCATGTATACACAAGGTGGCAGTATTCTCCCATGATATATATATTATTTCCCAGTGCTGTGGTTTGCACAATTTTTAACTGAAGTATTTAGATTTAGCACTATTATTATGAAAACCAGAGATCTTTTCTTAAATTGGGAGATGTCCACTTTTAAGTCTCTATATACACATAGATTACTACTCCTCTAATACTAATAAATTTCAAGCATCCTGATATAAATGCATGGTTTCTACCACTGCTATTTCTAATTATACTTTTCACTAGAAAAAAAGGAAAAGGAAAACATGCTTTAACCTAATTTTATTTTGGCTCAGCAGTAAAAAACTCAGTTAAGTGATAACTAAAAAAAAAGAATTTTTTCCATATAATTCCAATAATCAAAATTCTAATAAAAGATACTTCATTACTTAGTTCTGATGAAAATCAAATTTTTATCTATCATTTCTAATTCAAACAATGAGAAAAAGGTACTATGATCTCAGAGCTTTTAGAAAATAAAAACTGAAGTATGAAACTTAAGCCTCAATGCTGGATTTCTAACAAACCATGCTCAGCATCAGATAAATTCAAATTAATCCCATATGTAGTACAAAATGTAGAAGTTAAAAATTAAAAAAACTTTCAGGATTTTTTTGTACTAATTAAAAATCCTTACTATCAGGTTGTGTGCTTAATTACCTTAGGACCAAGATAACCTAAAGGAAATCATGAAAGTGAAGTAAATAAAGAGTTGAGATACCAAGAACTGATCAACAAATATATCCCTAAAAAGATATTTTACAAAAATATCCCTATAAATGAAATAGTAATCCTAACTTCTTTTATTAAAAAAAAATGAAGCTAAGTTACCATTAGAAATATAAAGGCCTAATGAGGGAGAAAAACTATGGAACACTAATTCTAAATTTAATTTAAAATGTACATGTTTTAAAATAAATTTAAATATCATGTCTATTCTATAATTCCTACAAAATTATTTCTAAAAATTCAATACCAAAACTATGTAAAACCATTTACAATACTTACTGCCTCAATCTAACAGTGCAACTAATTCTCTTTTGTTAATCTAAGTAACTTAGTTATAAGTATAATAATTTATGTATACTATAAGAGAAAGCCCCTTTACAAAAAAGAATAAAAAAAAAATTTTTTTTTTAAAGACATAGAAGGGCCACCTGGGTGGCTCAGATGATTAACCTTTGATTTTGTCTCAGATCATGCTCTCAAGGGTTCGTGAGTTCAAGCCCCACATTGGGCTCTGGACTTAGAGTGTGGGGCCTGCTTGGGCTTCTCTCTCTCTCTCTCTCTCTCTCTCTCTTTCTCCCCTGCCCCCCGTCTCTCACAGAATAAACTTAAAAATTTTTTTAAAAGGTATGGATAAATTATTGTCACTTAACACTGCTACAAATCTCATGACTCCAAGACTATTAAAACATTTGACTTAGAAAATAGATGTCATCAGGTTTCGATAGCTTGATACAAACATCTGAATCACAGAATACTTCCTTTTGCCCTGATATAAAACTCACCAACCAACTCTTCTGATTATATTTTATTTTCTACCAAGAAAAAGTGGCCAACTGAACCAAATAAACCAAATAAATTACCAGGTTTGATAATTTTGCTTTTTCACCATGAATTAGTCTATTGGCATTCTAATTAACTTTGGTCACTAATGAAGATAGTTTACACAAGATAGACCACCTGAATATGATTGACTCTAGTATCCTGACAAGATTAGGCTTCTGGACAGTTCAACAAGATAATATCCCTTACCTCTAGACAGTATACCTTCTCCTTGCAAAACATGGACATGATTCTGTGACACTTTAAACTTCAACATGAATTTCAATCTTCCTTCCACATCCTCATTATAAGTTTTAAATCTCTAGTGGCCATAATAAAAATTTGGTCCTTGCACGTGATAAATTATTAATCAACTTTCTAATTTCTTCCAATGTGATAGTGTAAAATGGACTAAATATAAGATTTATGACAGAGAACATTGTTAGCAAGAACATGGAGAAGGAAACCCAAATGCATTACTGATAAACTACTCCATGGATCAATCGTGTGCTAAGTTTTCATAGGTAATGCCATTTCTATGACCCAGCTATACAACTCCTGGGTTTATACTCAGGAGGAATTCACAGACAGTTCCATAAGGGAATAGCTTTGATATATTCTCTGGAGCATTATTTGTAAGAGTAGCTAGAGGCATCACTAAAGGAATGGATAAGTGTTAAGTAAATTCTGTGAAAGAATATGCAGCAACCAAAAGCAATAAGGAAGATAGATACATACACAGAAACATAGAAAGGTTAAACAGCAGAGAACACAAAAGGAGAAAACAGGTAAAAGATCTACAACATACTATTTTTTTTAGTTCATGGCATTTGTCTATGAACAAAAGAGGCCTCTCTTTTCTTTTCCTCCATCTCTGATTTCTAATCCTATCTGCCCCCTTCCAAGGGCATCCATAAATGTTCTCGAGTATATGTGTATGTGTTTTGTAAAATATGCAGTGTTACTTTGTGTATTTTTAATTTGATTAAATAGTGTTATGCTACTTTATTAGCATTTTATTAATAGTATTATACTATTTGCAAATACCATGGACTAAAAAGGTATGATTACCACAACTCTGTATCTGAAGCAAATATGTTGCTCAGCCCTTGAATCTCAGTGCAGTTTCTCTTCAAGAAAACAATTCTTTCTTTCACATATACATAGATATTCCATGATGGTTTATTATAAAACCCACTGTTGGATTTCTCAGCAATCCTCACATTTTTTTTTTTTAAATAATAGAATTCCATTCAGAATGAATCAGCTTCAAATATTCAGCAAACCAAATATGTATTTAACTTGCTACAGTCAACTCTTTAGAGTTCACAAAAAAGTGGTACTTCTCAGAAGAAACTTTTCAAAACCTGAATTCAAGGGTCAAAAATTGTGTCCCCAAGGTTGAAATCCTATTACATTTGCTATGAATCAATGAATGGAAGAAAAAGGAATGTATAAGTATGGGGGAGAGGGGCAGGAACCTTATAGACAGAGGCACAAAGAAGCAGGGAAAGAAGGGAGGTCTGGGGCAAATAAGGCAAAGCCAGTCTTACACCTTGACAGAATAATCTGGCACTCACTACTCACTGAGGCTCCTGGGATGACTTCCCTTACGCCCCAATCTTTCTTCACACACACCAAATTCTAACTGGAAATTCATTATTGTTTGAAAAATCTCTTTAAAAAAATTCCAAGTATTTCATGCTAGGGCAGGCATGTTATATAAGCACATACTCCCAAAAGCCTGGTACCTGCCATTCCGAAGGCCTAGAAAGACACAACTGTCCTGTCTTTTACCTTCATGTCTTAGTCTATGTAACAAGTACAAAAGTACTAATTAGTATCAGGGAGTTGTCTTGGCAAAAGACAAAGAACAAGGATGTACACTTCTCTTGACCACGTGAGCTCCATGATCTATACTTTAAATTATTCCCTCTACTGTCCGCTTGTAATCTAATCAATATGGCGATTTAGGCAGAGAATTCCAGACTGTCTACCACCAGCTGGAAAATGCCAATTCACTTTTATTGTTTTCCTCCCTGTTTGCTAGTAATTGAAATAGGAATTGTATCACAAGCATGTTGAATTGACCAATCTGTAAGTGACCAAAGACCATTTCTGGTACAGTCTTACATTTCTGCAAACAACAAAGAAACATGAATGTCTCCAAAAGTCTGTATGCCATTTTTCAACAGAAACCAAGCTTCTGAGTTCCCTTTTCCAGCTGTCTTCCAGGGTACAACCCAATAATCTTGACAAGACTCTAAAAAAGCCAAGACTAAAATCCATATCTGCTTGATATAGAGTATTCTTTTTTTTTTTTTAACGTTTTTTATTTATTTTGGGGACAGAGAGAGACAGAGCATGAACGGGGGAGGGGCAGAGAGAGAGAGGGAGACACAGAATCGGAAACAGGCTCCAGGCTCCGAGCCATCAGCCCAGAGCCCGACGCGGGGCTCGAACTCACGGACCGCGAGATCGTGACCCGGCTGAAGTCGGACGCTTAACCGACTGCGCCACCCAGGTGCCCCGATATAGAGTATTCTTGTAACAAATGTTTTCTGTTTGTTTTTTGACTTAATACAATAGTAAGCAGCAGCCCCTTCTACTTTAAATGAACAGGTTGTTGGAGTTTTCACCTTTGCTTCTGAAAAAGCCACAGGAAAAAAATGAACCCCACAAAGTTCGGAGGGGAAAAAAATATATATATTAAAACCAAGGCCCAATCACAATTACAATTGAAATTCCCAATCGTCTTGGGAGTATAAACATCACCTTGGGAATTCATGTTAAAAGCAGAGTCCTGGATGTCACTCTAGACCTAGCCAATGATTAGAATCTTTGAGAGTGAGGCCTTAGAATCTAAACCTTTTAAACAAGCCCAGCCAGAAAATTGTGGGGCAGGTCATCCACAGACTCTAATTGTGTAAGCACTGCCTTGAGGCACGAGGTAAAGTTGACAGCAGAAGCCTCATCTGTTGAATAGCCACAAAGAGATACAAAGCATTAATGTAAATGGTTTATAAAGTTGCTCTCACCCAAACTCTATGAAAATCAGAAGGGACTGGAACTGCAGGGAAAGGGCGATAACTTTAAATTCACTGCACTATAGGACAGGATGGACCAGTGTGGAGTTCTGTGACAAAACAAGGCAGCAAGAGGGCAAAGTGAGAAATGTGGAAGACGGGAAAGAGGGTAGCAGGAAATGGAGATTCGTTTTCCATGAGAGCAGAGGCAGACAAGTGCGTACCCAATTTTACAAAGGATTATCCAATAAGGGCGAATGAAGGCTATATAGAAATAATACTTTCTGATCCAAAATGTAGAAAGTCAATCTGCTATGGAAATGTTCCTAGTTTATACATGTTAAAAGGGTAACAAAACTAAAAAGGCGATGGTTTATCGAATAATTTATCTCTAGCACAATTATGTTTATTCAAATTTCAATACATGTGTTCACCAACGCCACACACCAAGTAGAACTGAAGAAGGCGTGCAAATGCCAAGTGGCACAATGCTGACTATTGTGTACAAGATACTGACAATCAGCGCACCCTGCAGTACAAGCAATTGCTAATTCTCTTCATTCTTTGCATTCTTCCTTTTCTCCCTAACACATAAGGTGGTATTAATTAGAAACCTGTTCTCAATATTAAAATGTCATGGCTGTCATTGAGGACCTCCAACTTCTTATGCTTTCACCTTCAGACACTATTTCAGCACTGGATTTTCCTTATGCTTTCTATACGGTATACTGCAATAGAATATACTGTATAATACTATAAAGCTAAAGATTTTACAATCATTACTTCATTTCCTTTTCACATCAATGTTTGTGAGATTGATGATGAAGGTGTTATTATTCCTATTTAAACATACAAAAGCTCAGAAAAACAGTAGCTTGTCCAAACAGTACATGACACAACTAGGATTTAAATCTTGTTCTTCTGGCTCCAACACTCCTTAACTACTAAGCTATGATTTTAATACACTTGCTGATTGCCACACGTGGAGTAAGAAGTATTACAAGAACTCAGAGAATATAGTGTTCATCTCTAGCTGAGAGAAGAAGGCTTCATTCTAGTTGCTTTGGAAGATGACAGAAATTCAATAATCAAGCAGAGGCAGAAAAGCACAAGGACTTTCCCATGCTAATAGCCCAAATTGGCTGAAGCATAGAACATATGCAAGAAAGTCATGGAGAACAGCAGAGATGTCAAATTATAGGGATTAAGCCTTATTTCATCAAAACAGTATTTTCTATGTACCATGCCGTCACCAAAAGTAAAAAATCTAACAGTATCTGCTTTAGAGTTGTGCTGCTCTCCAGTGTGAATGAAATTCTAATTCTTTAACATAGCATACAATGTCCTTTACAATCTGGCTCCAAACTACATTTTCACCTTCCTTAACAACTACTCTTCCAGCCACACTAAAAGTTATCACAATTCCTTATACACACCATGACCTTTTATGTCTGCCTGTCTTTGCATATATACATATATCCCTTGTCTGAAATGCCTTTCTCTCTCTAGAAAACTCCTATTTATCCATCAAGAACCACTCCAAAAGTTACTCTTCCTATAAAGCCTTCCTATCTTCCTCAGAAAGAATTTATGGTTCCTTCTGCACACACTGACTGTAGCATTTACTATGTCATACCTTCTATATATCTATCTATGTATCTCTACTGAACTGTCAATCACTTTTGCAGTGTCAGAATGTAGCACAGCACTAGCAGGCAGCATGCACTCACACTTTCTCTGAACAAAGATTGGTCTGGTAATGGAATGGAGAATCATTTGAAGGGGAAAAAATAAAGGAAGACCAGAACAGATGTGAGACAATTTGAAGATTTCATCTAGGGGCGCCTGGGTGGCTCAGTCTGCTAAGTGTCCAACTCTTGATTTTGGCTCAGGGCATGATCTCTCGGTCCGTGAGCTCTGCATTGATAGTGTGGAGCCTGCCTGAGATTCTCTCTCTCCCTGCCCCTCCCCCCTGACTTGCACACATGCACACATGCTCTCTCTCTCTCAAAATAAATAAACATTAAAATATATATATTTCATCTACATTGGCATCTATGGGAGAAAAACAAAAGTGTCTTGACAATCACAAGTAATAGAATCTACCTGATCTGGGGGCGCCGGGGTGGCTCAGTTGGTTGGGCATCCAAGTTCAGCTCAGGTCATGATCTCGCGGTTCGTGAGTTTGAGCCCCGCGTCGGGCTCTGTGCTGACGGCTCAGAGCCTGGAGCATGCTTCGGATTCTGTGTCTCCCTCTCTCTCTGCCCCTCCCCTGCTCATTCTCTCCCTCTGTCTCTCAAAAATAAATAAACATTAAAAAAAAATTTTTTAGAATCTATCTGCTCTGTCAACAGCGTGGATGAGGGAGAGGGAATGGAGTTCAGCAAGGCCTTATGACTGAGACACTGGGCTTGTGTATTTCAATAACAGTAGAAGTAAACAGAAATAATGGAGTAGTAGGATTGAGGGCTAAAATAACAGCCTTATACATGCATACTAGATTGGAGAATTTAGCAAGATAGTCAGATAGAAATGTGCAATAATTTAAAATGTGAAAATGGAAGTTGACAGAGTTAGAAATATTAACTTAGAAGTTCCCCCAACAGTGGTAAAAGCTAATACAGTCTGAGTGGATGAAGTTATTAAGGAAGAAAATGCTTAAAAAAAAAGGACTAAAAATTAACCTTAAGAATTTGTAAATTTAGGAAGCAGAAGGAAGAAAAGTCAGCAAAATCATGGCCAGTAGGGTGGGAAGAAAACCAAGATAGTATGACATGGGAGCTAAGGAAAGAAATATTAGGTACCAGGTATTGGGAACTGGTCAAGAAAATGACTTAAGGATTTTATACCTAGATCATTGATGGCTTTTAAAACAACTGTTTCACAAGAGTGTTATAGGCTGAAAACAATTTCAGTAAGTTATTTGAGTGTGTTTTTAAGAAGCAGGCAAAGTCAACAAAGATAAAAAACTGATGAGGTTCTGGAAAAAATGGCTAAGTAGGAGGATCCTGAGTTCACCTAGTCCCATGGACACACTGAGATAACAGCTACCAAAAGTGCAACTAACTCTGAAAATCACCCAAAGACTGGCAGAAAAGACTTTCCACTGTTAATTGTAAAGAGAAGGCCACATCAAAAAGGGCAGGATAGGCAGAGATGTAATTGGGAACCAAACTCTGCTCCCCATCCCCACTCCTTCTCCTCGACCCTTCATCCTCTCCACCATCCCCACCATCCCCACCAACCCATGTCTCCACAGGACTAACCACAAACAGGAGGGACATCACAAGCACAGAGAAGTGGAAGGATCAGACCACACCTGGCCCTAAAGAGACAAATCCTGTAACATTTGGCTTTGAAAACCAGTGGGGCTTAATTTAGGAAGTTTTTGCAATCAGCAGGGCTTAACTCCAGGTACTTTAAAAATAACTGGGTTTAGCTATAGGAGACACCCAGAGAGAGATTAAAAAATAGTCCCCACCGTTAAAGAGACAGCATAACAAATAACCCAGCAAGATACAACAATAGAAGCAGCAGCCTGAAAAGCACCTGGCATATACTGAAGGAGGTTTATTCGCTAATCTCCAAAGTGCACTGGAAAGACAGGGATACTTAGGAGAATTCTCTAAGAACAAAAATGCTGGCAGGCACCATTTCTCTCCCCCTGCGCAAACCTAGATAGCCAGACACTTGTAGGAACCAGCATGAACACTCTCCATCTATCCTGCTAGCACTGGGCACCGTGTAAATGTTCTCCTTCAGATCCACCCTACCCAACCGGACCCAGTTGGCAGGTGTCACTTCAAAGCACTCCTCCCCTAAGTCTTCGTACGAGCAACCCCAACAGGGACCAGTGTTACTCCAAAGAGACTCCTACCCTGGGAAGAGGGGAAGATAATCACATAACTGTGTGCCTGCAGTCCTAGCAGCAAACCTTATAGCTGGCAGTGCAGAGAATGTGCCCTCCCAATCAGTCCTGGACTAGGAGCAGGCATTTGGTCTGACAGCCCACCCTGTGCACAAATGAAAGCTTCTCAAGAGAGAATACAGGGAAAACACCCTGCAGGTCAGTATGACTGCAGCCCCAGCAGATGGGCTGAGGACAGGCATCTGGTTTGACTGTAGACATTACCCACCACAAGCCTACAGTGGCCCCAGACTGGCCCCTGAGCAGCACAGGGGCCGAACGCTGCCCAGTGCATCCACAACAGGCAAGGTGGACCACTGCAGCCAACTGAACTGAAGGCAAATCTGGATCAGTCACAAAAGGGCACACACAACCCACACAGGAGACACCTGAAGTGTCTGGTTCTGATGAACAAGGGGCATTCAGCTGCAGGGCACCACAGGACCTCTTCTTCATAAGGCCACTACTTTCAATATCAGGAGACATAGCTGACTTGCCTAATACACAGAAACAAACACAGAGAATTAGATAAAATGAGGGGACAGAAGAATATGTCCCAAATGAAAGAACAGGACAAAACTGCAACAAAAGAGCTAAATGAAATGTAGATAAATTATATGCCTGAAAAAAAAAATTCAAAGTAACAGTCATAAAGATACTCACTGGATTCAAGAAAAGAGTCAGTGAGACCTTCAACAAAGATAGATAGATAGATAGATAGATAGATAAAAAGAGATTAAGAACTGAGTAACTGAAATTAAAAATATACCAAGAGAGGGTATTCTGGCTGGTTCAGTCAGTGGAACTGTGACTTCTGATCTCAGGATTGGGAGTTTGAGCCCCAAATTGGGTATAGGGATTACTTAAAAATTAAAAAAAAAAATCTTAGGGGCACCTGGGTGGCTCAGTCAATTAAGTATCCAACTCTTGGTTTTAGTTCAGGTCATGATCTCGTGGTTTTGCAAGTTTGAGCCCCGCAGTGGGCTCTGACTGACAGTGCAGAGCCTGCTTGGGATTCTCTCTCTCCCTCTCTCTCTGCCCCTCCCCCACTCATGCTGCCTATCTCTCTCAAAATAAACATAAAAAATGATAATAATAAATAAATAAATTGATTTTAAAAATACACTAAAGGGAATCAACAGCAGATTAGAGCAGGCAGAAGAACAAATCAGCATTCTGGGAGACTGGGTAATGGAAAGCCACTAAGTGGAATAACAAAGGAATAGCAAAAACTGAGAATAAGTTAAGGGAACTCAGCAACATCATCACATGTAATAACCTTTCCCGTATAGGGACCCCAGAAGGAGAAGAGAGAAAGAGAAAGGGGAAAAAAATGTATTTGAGAAAATAATAGCTGAAAACTTCCCTAATCTATGGAAGGAAACAAACATCCAGATCCAGGAAGCACAGAGGATGCTTAACAAGATGAACCCAAGGAGGTCCACACATAATTAAATTGGCAAAAAAGTAATGATAAAGAGGGAATCTTAAAAGCAGCAAAAGAAAAGTTACATATAAGGGAAACCCCTAAGGCTATGAGCTGATTTTTCAGCAGCAACTTAGTAGGCCAGAAGGGAAGGGTATGATGTATTCAAAGTACTGAAACGAAAAAACCTGCAACCAAGAATACCCTACCCAACAAGATTATCATTCAGAATAGGAGAGATAAAGAACTTCCCAGACAGACAAAAGTTAAAGGAGCTCATCACCATTAAACCAGCCTTACAAGAAATGTTAAAGGCAATTCTTTGAGTGGAAAAAAAAATGGCCATAATGAGTAGTAAGAATTATAAACGGAAAAAAATTCACAGGCAAATGATAACATACAATAAAAGTAGATTAGTAATTTATAAAATCACTATGGAGGTTAAAGCACAAAAGCAGTTAAGTCAATTATAGCTACATAAATCCACCAAGGACTTCACAAAATAGAAGGATGCATAGCATCATATACGTAAAATGTGCGGGGGGGGGGGGTAGTAAAATTTACTGCTTTTAGAATGGGTTCAAACTTAAACGACCATCAACTTAACACAGACTGCTACACACATAAGATGTTATATGTAAACCTAAATAGTAACCACAAATCAAAAACCTTTAATACATACACAAAAAGTAAAGAAAAAGGAATTCAAACATAACTAAAAGAAAGCTATCAAAACACAAGAGAAGAGAGTAAAAGAAGAAAGGAACAGATGGACTTCAAGCTGTATTACAAAGCTGTAATCATCAAGACAGTATGATACTGGCACAAAAACAGACACTCAGATTAATGGAACAGAATAGAGAACCCAGAAATGGACACACAAACATATGGCCAAATAATCTTTGACAAAGCAGGAAAGACTATCCAATGGAATAAAGACAGTCTCTTCAGCAAGTGGTGCTGGGAAAACAGGACAGCAACATGCAGAAGAATGAACCTGGACCACTTTCTTACACCATACACAATACTAAACTCAAAGTGGATGAAAGACCTAAATGTAAGTCAGAAAAGCAAAATCCTCGAGGAGAAAGCAAGCAAAAACCTCTATGACCTTGGCTACAGCAACTTCTTACTCAACACGTCTCCAGAGGCAAGGGAAACCAAAGCAAAAATGAACTATTGGGACCTCATCAAAATAAAAAGCTTCTGCACAGCGAAGGAAACAATCAGCAAAACTAAAAGGCAACCAACAGAATGGGAGAAGATACTTGCAAACGACGTATCAGATAAAGGGCTAGTATCCAAAATCTATAAAGAACTTATCAAACTCAACACTCAAAAAACAAATCATCCAGTGAAAAAATGGGCAAAAGACACGAATAGACACTTCTCCAAAGAAGACATCCAGATGGCCAACCGACACATGGAAAAAATGCTCAATATCACTCATCAACAGGGAAATACAAATCAAAACGACAATGAGATACTACCTCACACCTGTCAGAATGGCTAACATTAACAACTCAGGCAACAACAGATGTTGGTGAGGATACACACAAAGAGGATCTCTTTTGCACTGCTGGTGGAAATGCAAACTGGTGCAGCCACTCTGGAAAACAGTATGAAGTTTCCTCAAAAAATTAAAAATAGAACTACCCTACGACCTGGCAATTGCACTACTAGGTATTTATCCAAGGGATACAGGAATGCTGTTTTGAAGGGGCACATGCACCCCAATGTTTAGAGCAGCACTATCAACAATAGCTAAAGCATGGAAAAGAGCCCAAATGTCCATCGATGGATGAATGGATAAAGAAAACATGGTATATATATGCAATGGAGTATTACTCAGCAATCAAAAAGCATAAAATCTTGCCATTTGCAACTACACAGATGGAACTAGAGGGTATTATGCTAAGCGAAATTAGTCAGTCAAAGAAAGACAAATATCATATGACTTCACTCATATGAGGACTTTAAGACACGGAACAGATAAACACAAGAGAAGGGAAGCAAAAATAATATAAAAATAGGGAGGAGGACAAAACATAAAAGACTCTTAAATATGGAGAACAAAAAGAGGGTTACTGGAGGGGTTGTGGGAGGCGGGATGGGTTAAATGGGTAAGGGGCATTAAGGAATCTACTCCTGAAATCACTGTTGCACTATATGCTAACTAACTTGGATATAAATTTTTAAAAAAAGAAGGAAAGAAGGAAAGAAAGAAAGAAAGAAAGAAAGAAAGAAAGAGAAAAACTACCAAAACAACCATAAAACAAGTAATAAAATGGCAATAAGTACATACTTATCAATAATTACTTTAAATGTAGGGGCACCTGAATGGCTCAGTCAGTTAAATGTCTGACTCTTGATTTCAGCTCAGGTCATGATCTCCTAGTCATGAGATTGAGCCCCACTTTGGGCTCTGCACTGCCTGCTTGAGATTCTCTCTCTTCCTCTTCCTCTGCCCTTCCCCAACTTGCGCATGTGCATGATCTCTCTCTCTCTCTCTCAAAAAAAAAAAAAAAAAATTACTTTAAATGTAAATGGACTAAATGCTCCAATCAAAAGACACAGGGTTAAGTATGCTGTAGTTTTTTTTTTTTTTTAATTTTTTTTTTTTAACGTTTTTTATTTTTGAGACAGAGAGAGACAGAGCATGAACGGGGGAGGGGCAGAGAGAGAGGGAGACACAGAATCGGAAGCAGGCTCCAGGCTCTGAGCCATCAGCCCAGAGCCTGACGCGGGGCTCAAACTCACGGACCGTGAGATTGTGACCTGGCTGAAGTCGGACGCTTAACCGACTGCGCCACCCAGGCGCCCCTGTAGTTTTTTAAATTATAAAAAAGCAAGACATAGGGTGTTAAATGGATAAAAAAGCAAGATCCATCTATATGCTACCTACAGGAGACTTATTTCAGACCTAAACGCACATGCAGATCAAAAGTGAAGGGATGGAAAAAACATTCAGCATACAAATGGAAGCAAATGAAAGCTGGGTAGCAATATTTATATCAGACAAAATAGACTTTAAAATAAAGCCTGTAATTGAGGTGTCTGGGTGGTTCAGTTGGTTAAGTGTCTGACTCTATCTCAGCTCAGGTCTTGATCTCAGGATTGTGAGTTCAAGCCCTGTGTTCATCCCAGTGTGGAGACTACTTAAAAATTTAAAAAAAGTAAAATAAATAAATAGATAAATAAATAAACAAAGACTGTAAAAAGAGACAAAGGATACTACATAACAAGAGAACAATCCAACAAAGGGATATAACAATTACATATATCTATGCACCTAATATGCTAGCACCTAAGTACATAAAGCAACTATCAACAGACACAGATACAAAGGAAGAAATTGACAGTAATAAGATAATAGTAGAGGACTTTAACACCCACTTACATTAAGGGATAGATCATCCAAACAGAAAACCAAGGAAATGCTTTAAATGACATCTTAGACCTAACAGATATATTCAGAACAGTCCATTCAAAAATAGCGGAAGTACATGAAACATTCTTCAGAACATATCACATTAGGCCACAAAACAAGTCTCAATTTTTTTAATGTTTATTTTTTTTATTTTGAGAGAGAGCGAGTGAGCAAGCAGGTGGGGAAGGGGCAGAGAGACAGGGAGAGAGAGAATCCCAAGCAGGTTCTGTGCTGTCAGCGCAGAGCCTGATGCAGGGCTTGAATTTATGAAACATGAGATCATGACCTGAGCCAAAATCAAAAGTCAGATGCTTAACTGAATGAGCCGCCCAAGTGCCACTCAATAAATTTTAAAAGACTGAAAGCATATAATGCATTTTCATACCACAATGGTATGAAACTAGAAATCAATCACAAGAAAAATATGGAAAGAACACAAATACATGGAGGCTAAATTCACATGCTACTAAACAATGAATGGGTCAACCAAGAAATCAAAGAGGAAATTAAAAAATACGTAGAGACAAATGAAAATGAAAACAGAACAGTCCCAAGTATTTGGGATACAGCAAAAGCTGTTTTTAAGAGGGAATATTAGAGGAGCACCTGGATGGCTCAGTTGGTTAAGCATCCAACTTCAGCTAAGGTCATGTTCTTGCAGTTCACAAGATCAAGCCCCATGTTGGGTTCTATGCTGACAGCTCTGAGCCTGGAGCCTGCTTCAGATTCTGTGCCTCCTCTCTCTGGCCCTCACCTGCTCATGCTCATGCTCTGTCTCTGTCTCTCTCTCTCTCAAAAATAAATAAAAAACATTAACAAAAATTAAAAAAAAAAAAAGAGGGAAGATTACAGCATTACAGGTCTACCTCAAGAAAGAAACAAGAAAAACCTTGGGGTACCTGGATAGTTCAGAGTTCAAGCCCTGCATCATGCTCTGTGCTGACAGCTCAGAGCCTGGAGCCTGCTTCAGATTCTGTGTCTCCCTCTCTCTCTGCCCCTCCCCCACTCATTCATATTCATTTTCTCTCTCTCTCAAAAATAAACATTAAAAAATGTTTTAAAAAAACAACAAGAAAAATCTCAAATAAACAGGCTACACTTACACCTAAAGGAGCTAGAAAAAAGAACAAAGCCCAAAGCCAGTAGAAAAAAAGAAATAATAGTGATAAAGGCAGAAATAAATGAAACATAGATTTTAAACGCAATAAAATAGATGAAACCAGGAGCTGTTTCTCTGAAAAAAGAAACAAAATTGATAAATCTTTAGCCGGACTCATTGACAGAGAGAGAGAGAGAGAGAATGCACATGTGCTCAAATAAAACCAGAACTGAAGAAGAAATAACAACCAACACTACAGAAATACAAGGGATTATAAAAGAATATTATCAAAAATTATATGTCAACAAATTGAACAACCTAGAAGATATGAATAAAATCCCAGAAATACATAACCTTCCAATATTGCATTAGAAAGAAGAAAATTTGAACAGAATGATCACCAGCAATGAAATGGAATCAGTTATCAAAAAACTTCCAACAAACAAAAGTCTAAAACCAGGTGGCTTCACAGGTGAATTCTACCAAAAATTTAAAGAAAAGGTAATATGTATTCTTCTCAAACTATTCCAAAAAACAGAAGAAAAAAAAAAGAAAGAAACATTCCAAATGACACATTACCCTAAAACCAGATAAAGACACTACAAAAAACAAACAAAAAAACAAAAAACAAAAAAACCAGCCAATATCTCTGATGAATACAGATGCAAAAATACTCAACAAAAATATTATCAAATCAAATCCAACAATACATTAAAAAAATCATTCACCCTGATCAAGTGGGATTTATTCCAGGGATACAGGGGTGGTCCAATATTTGCAAATCAATCAACATGACATAATCACATTAATAAGAGAAAGAATAAAAATCATATGATCATCTCAATAGATGCAAATAAAAGTATCTGACAAATTACAACATCCAGTCATGATAAAAGCTCTCAATAAAGTAGGTTTAGAGGAAACATACCTCAACATTATAAAGGCCATATATGAAAAACCCACAACTAACATCATCCTCATGGGGAAAAATTGAGAGCTTTTCCTTTAAGATCAAGAAAAAGACAAGGATATCCATGTCCACTCTTACCATTTTTTTTTATTCTACATAGTACTAGAAGCCCTAGCCACAGCAATCAGACAACAAAGAGAAATAAAAGGCATCCACATTGGTAAGGAAGAAGTAAAACTTCCACTGTTTGCAGATGACCTGATAATATATATAGAAAACACTCAAGGAGCACCTGGGTGGCTCATTTGGTTAAGTGGCCAACTCTTGATTTCAGCTCAGCTCATGATCTCTGGTTCATGGGTTTGAGCTCTGCATGCAGCTCTGCACTGACAGTGCAGAGCCTGCTTGGGATTCTCTGGCTCCCTTTCTCTCTGCCTCTCCCCTATTCATTCGTTCTCTCTCTTATTCTCTCTCTCTCTGTCAAAAATAAAAAAATAATAACATTAAAAAAAAACACTCAAGATTCCACCAAAATAAATGAATTCAGTCAAGTCACAGAATACAAAAACAAAACAACAACAACAAAAAACTTGCAATTCTACACTATAGACTAATAACAAAGTAACAAAAAGAAAAATTAAGAAAACAATCCTGTTTATAATTGCACTAAAAACAATAAAATACCTAGGAATAAACTTAACTAAGGAAGTGAAAGACCTGTACTCCTAAAACTATAAAACACTGATGGAAAAAAAATTAAAGATGACACAAACAAATGGAAAGATATTCCGTGTTCATGGATTGGAAGACCCAATATTTATTTATTTTTTTTACATTTATTCATTACTGAGAGATAGAGAGAGACAGAGCATGAGCATGGGAGGGGCAGAGGGAGGGGGAGACACAGAATCTGAAGCCGGCTCCAGGCTCTGAGCAGTCAGCACAGAGCCTGACGTGGGGCTCAAACCCATGAGCAGTGAGATCATGACCTGAGCCGAAGTTGGACGCCTAACTGACTGAGCCACCCAGGTGCCCCAAAAGACCCAATATTTTTTAAATGTCCATACTACCCAAAGCAACCTACAGATTCAATACAATCTCTATCAAAATACCAACATTTTCCTCTTTTTTAAAAAAATTTTAATGTTTATTTATTTTTGAGAGAAAGAGAGACAGAGCACAAGTTGGGGAGGGGCAAAAAGAGAGGGAGACACAGAATCTGAAGCAGGTTCCAGGCTCAGGGCTCGAACTCACAAACTGTGAGATCATGACCAGAGCCGAGGTCGGATGCTTAACCAGCTGAACCACTTGCCCCAAAATACCAACATTTTTCAAAGAACTAGAACAAATAATACTAAAACTTGTATGGAACCACAAAGACCCTGAATAGCCAAAGCAATATGAAGAAAGAAGAACAAAGCTGGAGGTATAACAATCCCAGATTACAAGATATACTACAAAGCTGTAGTAATGAAAACACTATGGTACTGGCACAAAAAGAGACACACAAATCAACAGAATAGAGAGCCCAGAAATAAATCCATGCATATATGGTTAGTTAATCTATGACAAAAGGGCAAGAATATACAGTGAATAAAAGACAGTCTCTTCAACAAATGGTGCTAGGAAAACTGAACAGCTACATGTGAAAGAATGAATCTGGACCACTTTCTTACACCATACACAAAAATAAACTCAAAATGGATTAAAGACCTAAAATTCTGACCTGAAACCATAAAACTTCTAGAAGAAAACATAGGCAGTAATCTCTTTGTCATTGGCTATAGAATCATTTTTGTAGATACGTATCCTCAGGCAAAGGAAAAAAAAGAAAAATTAAACTATTGTGACTACATCAAAGTAAAAATCTTTTGCACAGCAAAGGAAACTATCAACAAAACAAAATGGCATCTACTGAAGATATTTGCAAATAATATATCCAATAATAATATCCAAAATATATAAAGAACTTATACAATTCAACATCAACCCACCGCCCCAAATAATCCAATTCAAAAATGGCCAGTGTACCTGAATAAGTATTTTTTCAAAGACATACAGATGGCAAACAGACATGAAAACATGCTCATCATCACTAATCATCAGGGAAATGCAAATCAAAACCACAATGAGATATCACCTTACACCTGTCAGAATAACTAAAATCAAAATACCAAGAATTAATCAATTAATACCAAAAATAATCAGTGTTGGCAAGGATGTGGCAGAAAAGGAACCTTCGAGCACTGTTGGTGGGAATGCAAATTGGTGCAGCACACACTTTGAAAAACAGCATGGAGAGTCTTCAAAAATTTTTAAATAGAATTTCCATATGATCCAGTAATTCTACTACTGTGTATTAACCTAAAGAAACAAAAACACTAATTCTAAAAGATATATGCACCCCTGTTTACTTAAGTATTATTTACAATAGCCAAGATATGGAAGTAACCCAAGTGTCCATCGACAGATAAATGGATAAAGAAGATGTGGTATATTATTACAATGGAATATTACTCAGCCATAAAAAAGAATGAGATCTTGCTATTTGCAACAACATGGATGGACCTAGAAAGTAAAATGCTAAGTGAAATAAACCAGAGAAAGACAAATACCATATGATTTCACTCATGTGTGGAATTTAAGAAATAAAATGAACAAACAAAAGAAAAAGGAGACAAACAAACAAAAACAGACTCTTAAATACAAAGGACAAACTGGTAGTTGCCAGAGGGGAGGTGGGCAGAGGCATGGATAAAATAAAGGGGCTTAAGCTTATATTTATCTTGATGAGCACTGAATAACGTACAGAATTGAATCATTATATTGTACACCTGAAACTAATATAACACTGCATTAATTATACTTTAATTTTAAAAATATTCATCAACTAGGAAAAGGAAAAAAAACTGATGACACAAGGGGAAAGCAAAAGGATAACTCATGGAGTAAGATTCGGGGGAAGGAAGCATCAAAAAAGATGAGCAGATGATCTGGCTGTGACATTTTTCAAAGCATGATAACCAGAGTTAGTTCAGCTCATTTAACTGCCTGGGCAGCTATTTTTGTACTAAGATCACCACCACTCCTTTCCAAGCAACAGCTGATTAGAACAATGTAGGCATGTGCCCCAGTTGTTGGGAACAAGAGGGTTCAACTATTCATTGCTACTGGTTGAGTATCCTGGAGGAGTGGGGTTGCCATATTTTACCATTTGGACAGAAGAGCCAAAAAGGCTTGTCTGCTTAAAGAAACATGCAGCAGACACTAGCAAGAAGTGATGCTAGCAAGAAACCTGATGGCTTTCTGGTTTTTAGTTCTAATTTCATCCTGAGGCCAAGCTCCACTCCTGCCCTGGTGTTCTTTGGTGCCCCTGTACTCTTAAAATAAATCCCCCCTGTTTTCACCAAGCTCAAATTAATTAATACTTATAAACAAAAGTCCTAATTAACACACATTCTAACAAGAATTCATTCTTAAGAAACATTACCATTTGTATAAAATCTAAACATAGGCATAGCAAACTAGAATGTACTTTCTGAAAATAGTAGCAGATGGCAGGTAAGAACTTGGAAATAAAACCAAAATCAGACCAGCGGTCTAATAATTATGTTGTGAAGCTACAAATATTTTGTGAAGACACAGCAAACAAAATACTATCTGGAAAACAAGACCAATATATAAGAACAAAAGTAGAACCTTTTACTTCAAAAATATAGATTTTAAAATTTTTACTTCAAGAAGAGATTACCACCATGTCAAAACACCAAGACATTCCCAGATAAAAATGTCCAAATAATTGAAAATGTGAAAATGGAGACTGAAGAGTTAGAGGTATTAACTTAAAAGTTCCCCTAATAGTAGTGAAAGCTAATACAGGAGATTTTACTTCAAAAATGAAGCTATTAATTTTCTTTAAAATGCATGAAAAAGGCTCAGTCTGTTGGAACGCCCGACTCTCGATATCAGCTCAGGTCATGATCTCATGGTTGTGCACAGAGCCCCGTGTTAGGCTCTGCGTGGATCTGCTTGAGATTCTCTCCCTCAAAATAAATAAACACTTAAAAAATAAAAACATAAAATAAAATGCACCAAAAATAAGACAGAATAATATAGAATGGAGAAAAGGACGAATTAATGGACAGATAGGTGATAAGCAAGTATAGCAAGGCGTTAACAGTGGAATCTAGGTGGTGGGTATGGAATTGTTTATCATAAAATTGAACTTTGTAATGTTTAAATTTTTTTCAAAATAGTATGTTAGAAAAAGAAAACTACTCACATTATAATCATCAAGGTACATCACATCATGTAGAAAGATATGACTAAACAGCACGAAACATCTGAACAAGCACGCAGTGTACAGTATCTACTTTTAACAGCAAGTGGTTTGAACGGCACATCGAAGCCAGCTGCCTCAGCTCTCTCCCCTGATCACCTCCAAGGCCCAGGCAAAGTTAAGCAATATTTCCTAGGCTCTCTGTGGTCATGTTTTGGTTTCCACTTAACAGCTCAGGCCAAAACATCTCATTCCCTTTTATATGAATTTCTGAAAAGATGCGTTCCTAAATTGTAAGACATAAATCTGCTCAAACATGATAGCAGTCTTTCTCCTGGGATTCCAATAATTTCCATTTCTTTATTCTTGGTCAAAATTAAATACAAACAAGCAGCTGTCCTTTATTGCTGCCTCTGCCCACTGAGATGAATAAATAATGTATTCCAGTATGCTCTTTAATTCATTAAGCCCTTTTTAAACATATGCCTTAAGGAAATTTTTAGGCTTTTAACTGTAAAAAGTTTATCATAGTATTCTTTATAATAGGGAAAGACTGGAAACAATTAAAAGTGATACTGTACTGATTGAACTTGTAGTACCTACATATCATGCAGTCACTAAAGATGAGGTTGCCCATTAATATTTCTTGACATAGAAAGTTATTCACAAGATAGTGAAAAATGGTAGTTTCAACACATCATTACAGCATATCTAAAAGATGCCAAGATGCTGTAGTGGTTACCTCTTAATTACTTTTGATGTAAATCTTCATTTTTATTATTATTTTCTGTTTTTTCTTCAATAAAAATGTATAACATTTCAGCATCAATTATTTATCCTCCCATTTTTTTTAATGGTAAAATAACTGCCAGATATCCTGCTACCAGAGTAAGACTTTTAAAAGCTATCCAGGTAGCTGAAGGTCCCCATCATTACCACAGCCAAAACTTTATTGTCCACATTCTCTTATTATAATCATCTGATTCAGTTCTCATCCAAATGCTCTCATCGTTTTTACCTTGAGGTGTAAGAATTTTCACATAGCATCTTAACACAGAATAGTACTCCTCAACCTTTCTCATCTATGTTTCTTTGAAACGACAATGCCCTTCCACTGCTGTACCAGTCTTCATTCCCCTCCCATGCCTCTGGTATAGCACTTAGCACCCTGCAGTAACAGAAGACAAATCAGTCTTCCTTAGTAGACCTACAAGCCTCATAAGGCAAAAACTATGTGCTAATCCTCCCCAGTGCTTAGCACATAGAAAACATGGAATAAATTGCCAACAAACTTGGGTAGATGAAGTTTCAAACAGGAGAGAAGATGCCAAGAGGGTATCTAGCTGATTTAAATGAATTAAAGTCTCCAGGCCTAGATACTATATTGCATGAAACTTAATGATTTTAGAGTTACAATTCATAATATGAGAAATCGTGGGGAAGAGGCAACAGACAATAGCCCAATATCACCTCTTCTCAAAAATAAAAAGAGGGACTCCTTGGAGGTTCAATTGCTCACATGTCTGATTTGGGCTCGCGTCATGATCTCACAGTTCGTGAGTTCAAGCCCTGTGTCAGGCTCTGTGTTGACAGTACAGAACTTGCTTTGGATTCTCTGTCTCCCTCTCTTTCTGCCCCTCCCCTACTTGCACTCTCTCTCAAATAAATAAACATTAAGAAAAAACTATTTAAAAATAAAAATAAAAGATCCCCAAAACACACAGACCCTGAAGCCTGGTGTCAAACAAGCAAGGATCTTCCAGAGAGTGGCAAAAGAAAAGTTGTGTAAGCTAGAAAATGTAGCATGGATAAGAGACCTTAACTAAAACATGAGACAGGTGAATGAGAAGCTGAGATTTCAAAGGTACACAGTTTAAACTGTGGGGCTGGGAGGGATTATGAATTGACTCCAGCTACACTTGCCACTCTCCTAACACAACAAACATGTACCTCCCCTTCGGGTATTTGCACACACTATCCCTGTGCCTGGAATGCTCATCCACTAGATATCCATACAGCTCAACACTCATCTTCAAATATTTGTTTAAATGTCATGTTTTCTAGTAATATTCTACTTAAAATGTGAACCCTACCTCTTTACTGTTGTTTTTCTTTTTTCCATAGCATTTATCATTTTCTAATACTTAATAATTGACTTATTTATTATGGGTAGTTAATTATCCGTTTCACCCATTAGAATGTAAGCTCTATGAGAGAAGAGATCTTTGTTCATTTTGTTAACTGAAGTAGCCAAAGCACCTTGAATACAGCAACCAATAAAAATTTGTTTAATGCACAAAATGTATGTGAGAAAGATTGTGAAGAAAAAATGACCAAGATTGGTGATATCAGCACAGTATCAAGGAAAAAGCTCTAGACTTGAGATAAAAGATCTAGATTCAAATCTAGGTTCTGCCACTTACTAACTAGCTAGCTAGCAAGTGACTATTTTCTGGCAAACATCTACGAACTTCAGTTATAATCTGTAAAATGAGTGGTTGTGAAGATCAGATAAGTATAAACAGAAACAAAGTAACTACAGAATTAATTACTTGAACAAACTAATTCAAAAGGGAGTTCTATCTTCAAAGAAAAAAATGAAAAGAAGTTCAAGAGCAAGGGCTGAAGAATGTGACCATGGGACTAATACCAACACTAAGAGAAGTAAGAAAACTCAGAAAAGTAACTTCATTTGGAAATGAGAAAGGGCAGACAATGAGTTAGATTTCAATCTACAGCTGTGCTATTCAACATGGTATAACTAGTCACATGTGCCTATTTAAATTTAATTAAAATGTAATAAAATTTAAAATTCAGCTACTTGGTCAAAATGGCCGTATTTTAAGTGCTTAATGGCCACATGTGGTTGGTAGCTACCAATTTTGGACAGCAGTTTACAGAAGATTTCCATCATCACAGAAAGCTCTAGTGCAGTGCTGATTTATAAACTTTGAGTTGACACAATAGAATTCAAGCGAGTGTCATTTTAATATTCCTGATTCTGAATTCCTGGAAAGTTCAGGATGAAGAAATGCAAAACCAGCCACATAAATAATCTGAGTAGGGATTGTAAACTGTGAATATAACAAATGAAATTATTCATATTATTTGATTACAAGGTCCTGGAATACATGAACACTCCCCAGTTGATGGTATGAGGTCACTGATATGGCAACTAAAAATAGAGTTTGGAGAGGCCCAATGAAGTTGCCGACAAGAATTTGGTCAGCATCTTGGCTCAAATCTCTGGTTAGTAAATTCAGATATGCCACCAAGGGCAAATACTACATGCAATACAACAGTTTTCTTAGTGAGTGATAAGATACCCAGAGCTCCAAATCTCATCCAAGAAGCAAAACCCCTTGTCAAAAGTAACTGCAGTTAGCTAGAATGGTAGCAGACTTCCTTAATGAGTACACATATTTCAACTATAAAAAGATCTAGAATTAAATATACAAATTCTTAAGAAGGAAATCAAAGTCAGATGTTAATGTTTTTGTTTTAAGAAAGCTATGCAAAAATTGATCTTTTATATACTTACAAAATTTAAGAGGATCTGTCTTATGACTGGCTTGTAACAAATTTAAAACGTGTAACTAAGTTACAGATTTAGACTTGTGATTTTAAGCTGAAATCTTTTTTTTTTAAGTTTATTTATTTATTTTAAGAGAAAAAGAGAGAACACAAGCAGGGGAGGGGCAGAGAGAGAATCCCAAGAAGGCTCTGCACGATCAGCACAGGGCCTGACACAGGACTCAAACTCATGAACCATGAGATCATGACCTGAGCTGAAATCAAGAACTGGACGCTTTACCGACTGAGACACCCAGGTGCCCCTAAGCTGAAATCTTGTAAGTTCATAAATAATATTTGAACAATGCAAAGACTTACACGTCATGGTATTTAAAAAGTCAATTTAATGTTTACATGAATGATTTAGTACCTAGAAGCATTTTATTACCTCAGACAAGGGAAATACTTAAGAAAATTGAACATATTATATACTAAATGCTATTTTAATTATTTTAGCCTATTTATGTACAGCAATATCTATAAAAACACTAGTTAGATATGCACTCCATATTAAAATCAATAAATAACTGTTCAGACCTAAAACTAGCAACCACCTAAATGTTCATCCTTAACAGAATGGATAAATTGTGGTATATATCCACCCAATGAAATGCTATTCTGCAAGAAGGATGAAAAAAATACAACTACACGTAACATGGATGAGTATTATAAATATGATGATGAGGGAAAGAAGACATACACAAAAGAATACACACTGCATGATCCCATTATTATTAAGCTCAAAACAAGCAAATATAAACTTCAGTCAAGGGAGTGGTTATCCTGGTGGGAGGAGGCATTGGAAAGGCACGTGAAGAAGTATTTTGGGGACTGGTAATGCGGTTTCTTAATCCAAATACTGATAAGATGGATGTGTTCACTTTGTGGAAAGTAAGCTGAAAACTTATGATTTTCACATTTACTTTCTTAATAAATTATATAATAGTTCAATAAAGTTTTGAAAAAGTGAGTATGTATACAAACACTTATAACTATCCAAGTGAGATTGTAATCATGTACCACCCCAAATTATCCCAGGACTATCAGTGCCATGTACACTATACTTTCCAAACACTAACATATCAAAGAAAGAAGAGGGGAAAGGAAGGGCATGTCCCAGGAATAGCAATAATTCCGGGGTGTAGCTAGAGTACATAGTAGATATCAAGGAAATAAGGGGCCTAGAAAGCCTGATTTGCTCTCCTGGAGGACGTTAGACAATGGGGATGAGACATGCAAATGATAGAGGTAGAAGACTTTTTACCTACTACAAAGTTTTCAGCCCTTTCCCTTAATTTCTCCAAAAGTATACCAGCATTACCTCCATTCTCTGACATCCAGTTTCCAATCTGGAGGGACTTCAGAAGAGTAACTATCCTGGCCACCTCTCCCCAACCGTCACACAGTCATCCCTTCCCATGGGAGGAGTGATTTACCTCATTAGTAACTTCTGAGAACAGGCACCAAGTATCTGGAATCAGCCTTTTCTCTCTCCTTAGAATCCATCTATAGAGTGGTTATACTCCAGTCTCTATCAGGGTCATGCATAAGGCTTACTGGAGCTGGCTCTGCCCTCCCAGGGGAGGCCTTCTGTGGTTCAGCACTACCTGTCACTGAGTCTATCCAATTCAGGGTAATTATTAGGTACTTCAAATCTAAGCCACATTCTTCAGCCAGCTTTATTTGTAATAAAGCTGACATTTTTACCTCCATCTATCTATATTCTGTGTCTTCTCAACAGATTCTGAATTTGGATGTGAGAGACAGTGACATAATTAAATATGACTCCTAAAGCCCAACAAATAAAGAGTACTAATGAGGCGAGTGTGATTAGTACTTTATGTCAAAAGAATAAACTCTACTCAGGATACTTTGTTTTGGGTTAGAGTTGAATGAACACACTAATCTGTCCAACAACAGAAATTCTCTTCTTAATAATAAGAAAACAAAATTGACAGGAGTAATATTTGCTTAGCACTTGCTTTTAAAGTGTTCCATAAAATATCTCCTCTGACTACAAGAGCACTCCATTTCTCTGCAGCCTAAAAATAGATCACTTATTTTATTTCTAGATATTTTTATTAAGTGACTGGGGTAGGTGGCTTTATACTAAGTAACTTCCTGACATAAAGAAATCTATTTGCAGAAACTGTGGCCTATCCCAAAATTATACTTGCCACCTAAGAGAAGTTTCTCTTTTATTCTCAACATTGTTTTCTCCTACAAATCAAACAGCAAAATTCACTCACAGAAGGAAATAGGTTGGTCTATTTTTTAAACCATGCATTACATTTTCTTAAATTATGAATTGCATTTTGATAGGATCAATATTTTATAATTCATTAAGTACAATATAAACTAATGCCTTAACTATATGACACTGTATTTGATCATGATCTCTCTAATCACAAGAGGTTGAAACCTGGCATGACAAAATGTTCTTAGGAAACATTTAGAAGAGGTTAACTCAGCCTTTTTCCTTCTGGAAAGCACCTACCAAGGCTTCTGGTAGATGTTAAATAATACATTATTTTTTAAAGAACTGTGTTTATAAATGGCAGTATAAGTAAATTAAACAATTAGTAGCATTCTTAATCAGATCTTCTTTTGATCTGAACAGAAGAATTTATAACCTCTGTAAAAATTGCCAACAGTTCTGACTAACCCAAACCACAACTGGGAAAGCCGTTAACAGTGAGGACAAACGGATGTCACAAGGGATTTTTTCTTCTCTTTTTCGTAGCATTACAATAGTTTTAAAAACTGAAAAAATCCAAAACCAAGGCATAAAAATGTCACACACTTAATTGGTACTTACAATGATTTTTAAGAATCTAAAACTGCATCCAGTAACAAGACCAAAAAGAATTTGTTCATGGAGTAGCGTGCACTTAAAAAGAGAAGGTCCAAAAGTAAACCATCACTCTCAAAACTCTGCTCAGTAATTTCAAATAATAAGCATATATGTTCCCAGATAGAAACAATCAGAACCAACTCGCAGGAGACTAATGTGACAAGCACAACAGGTTGCGATCTTAAATATCCACATTTGTCAGGACTCTTATCATCCTTTTTCGATCTTCATGGTCTCCAAATTCCCCTGGCATATAGTCACATAATGTTAAGTATCCCCTGATGCACTAATTTCCAAAACTCAGATCCATCCTCCCTTCTCTATTCTCACGGCCACCATCTCAGTTTAATACTTCATTATTTCTCATCTGTACTGCTACAACGGCTCCCTAACTGGTCTTCCTATGTACATCCTTATCTTTCTTCAATCCATTCTTAATACTGCAGCTGGATGCAAACCCAAACCCAATCTAGTTGAATCTCTTCCCAGCTTAACTGCCTCAAGGGTTTGCCATTACCTAAACCCCCTTCGCTGCTTCATTTTTCTTCATTACATTTATCACCATCTGACATACCATATTACTTGTTTGTTTTGCTATCCCTGCTCCAACTAAAATATAAGTCCATACAGGCAGAGTTTTTGTTCACTGCTATGTTGCACAGTAAGCACTGAAATATTCACACATGAGTGAATACGTGAATGAATTAACTGACTGATGACCTACAGGCCAAAGGCTTCCATTACCTGCCAGCGCCTTCCTCTGTTTACTTCACTCCCACCTCTACAATATGAATTGTTTAGTTACCTAAATACAATACGCACTTTCATGCCCCTTGCTTTGCCATATGCTATTCCTTTTGCTTGGAATTCTCTTCACCATCCAATCAACCTGCTATACTCTCAACCGTATTTTAAAACCATCTCCAGAAAGCTTCCCCTGACCCCATGGATAGTTGCTCTTTCTTTCCTTTGTGCTATATCTGTACCTGTATTTATAGTAGCTCTATTCAAAATGTACTAGAATGTGTATCTCCCTTACTATTGTGAATTCTTTGAGGCCAAGGATTATTATTCATCTCTCTACTTTCAGTGTCTAGGACAATACTTGTCATAAAGCAAGTATTATATAAACATTAAATAAATTAACATATGCATGAGTATCCTGTAAAGGAAATGAAAACATGAAGTTTCAAGAAGTCACTCATCCAATTCCATGATGGCAACCAGTCATAAGATAGAAGAATTACAACCAAGGACATCATCTAAGGTAATCAGAGAGAAGGAGTTACACAAATAACATACATCACCAAATGCTTCCAAAATAAGTGACATACAGTCACACTCACACTTTATTAGATTTACATGCTGGCTCTTTGCTCCATTTATCTTCCCTTTTGACTCAGCTTTGCTGCTGGCAAACTGAGGCCCACCTAAGCAGGAGGGAGTAGAAGGGAGAGCTTGGTTCCCCATTAACAATACATTAAGTAGATCACTCTTCGAGGGAGCTTTTGATGTTCCATTTAATGAAAGTTTTTATGTTCCCTCATATATTGAGTCAAACTTCAAAACAGTTATACAGGACTAGATTTTACCACTAGCCACACCTAAGTCTGAACCAAACCTATGCCAACAAGAGGTTACAGGTGTGTCTTCTAAGGAGTAGTCACAGACCAGTCACCTTTAGCCATGGGAACCCTCATTTGTTAGGCCAGTGTGCCTTATAAACACTACTATTTTTCTCTGACTGCTGCAGACCAAGGCCCCTAAATCCAACTACGAGGAACACCTGACCTACCTACTTAGTTCTAAGAATGTGAACATCATATCAATGTACAGAAACATACAAAGGAAGCCATTGTTACATACATGAAGCCATTTAGGAAGAAAAAAGTTTTAAACCCAATGACGGCTAATACAACATCAAGTGAAGCCTGATGCCAAGATGGGATCCTTGATTCCTCCCTTCCCCCACTATTCAGTAACCAAGTTATAAAAAACTTACGTCCTAAAATTTTTTTAACAGGCTTGCCTACTTCCAATATTATGCCTTAGTTCAGAAATCACAGTAATTCTCATCAGAATAATAGTCTCCTAATTTGTCTCCTTGTCTTTGGACTCCATGAAAATTGCATCTACCATTTCATTTTGGTGAAGGGTTATATGACCGACAGTGCACTAAGCACTTGATCACTTAACTCTGTATTTTTGAATTCTCACAGCAATAGTGCAAAACAGGAACTACTGTCCTCATTTTCACAAAGGACTGATGCTCTAAGAAAGGTGAAGTGATTTGTCCAATGTCATGCAACTGGAATTATGTAGTGGAAATTCAAACTCAGGTCTTCCTTTCCAGATATTACATGCTAAACTGCTTAACCTTCTTCAATTCAGCCCCCAATGTGACCTTTCTAAAAGGTAAATGCATTCACGTTTTCCCCACATAAAATTCTGGAAACAAGACTGGCCACCAGCCCTCTTCCTCTATCATTCTCACCCTGTCCTACCATACTGAACTCCCAACAGTTTTCTAATCTGTCTTTCACTGCTTTACCTGTGAACACACTATTTTTCTCCCAAGAACACTTTTCTCCTTTGGCAGGTTACTTCTAACCCAAACTTCAAGATTTACTCAATTCTTACTCTGGGAAGCCCCCTCCCCTTTACAAATACATACCTAACACTGGGTTAACTGACCATTTGCTATGGTTATCAGCTAAATATCTTATCACAGGCTATTAGTTCCTTAAATAAATACTGTATTTTGCATGTAGCAGAGGAAGGGCTCATGAATGTGGAATTAGTGAATGAATTCACCATAGTGAAGGTTAAGAACTTAGCCCTAAAGTTAATATGATGTGCTTTGGAATTCTAACCTGTACATCTGCAGCAGGCTTCTAAATCTGTTTTATTTCTTCATCTGTAGATAATAACTGTACCTACCTCAGACTTTGGAAAGGAGTAAAAGAAATAACTGACTTAACATGGTTTCTGGCACATTGACAGAACACATTAAACATTAGCAACACTTTTTTTCACTCTCGAAGTTCATCCACCTGACAAAGCCACATCTCAGAAAAGTTTTTCCTAGTAGCTTCCATCAGCACTTAAGATTTCTCCAAAAAAACAGGAAGTCAAGATCTCCTAAAAACATCCTCATCCACAGGCAAGGGTCTTTCAGCTTCTGGTTACACCAGAGCTCAGTAGCTAGCACCACCGCCTAAATCAGTAACTAGTGTCAAGTTTTTTGTTTCTTACCCATCCCTTTCCCCCCTCAAAGTCAAAGACCATGCCCCTGAGCAAGCAGAATCATTAACTAGTGTCAAGTCTTTTGCTTCTTGCCCATCCCTTTCCTCCCTCAAACTCAAAGACCATGCCCCTGAGCAAGTGGAAACCTGCCCCTTGCAAACCGGTCAGCACCTTCTTCTAAAAACCATCATTTCTCCCCGCACCGCATCGAGACTTGCGTAAATTAGAAGAGATTCATCATCTAGTACAAACTCAAATCTTCTTGGAAGATCATAATAGAATCCTTTCTATCCAATGGAAGACCTTATCTCCCAAGTATTAATTCAAGATAATGAATTCCTAGCATTCAATAAGAATCCAAGAAAAATGGTCCCCTTAAAGCCTTCCCCAGTGAGAGTTCTTCATATTTGTTATTCTCAAATAGTGACCAAAACCCACCATTCCATCCCTCCCCCTTCCTGCCAGGGTCCAGGGTCTCGTCCACTCCTTCCAGAGATGGGTCTTCACTTTCAGCGAACAGGGTGCCTTCCTCCCACCCGTGTCACTTCCCTTTCCACCTTGCCCATGTCCTCCCGCAGCACAGGCCTGGCCTGGTCCCCCGCCGCCAACCAGCGCCACAGAGCCGCTACTCACCGTTTCTTGGGGATGGTGCCCGACTCCTGCGCGGCGGGAGTGGCAGTGGGAGCCGCCGTGGCCGCCGACGCGGCTCTCCGCGCTTTGCACTCATTGGTACTCACAGCCTCCTGGGGCCGGCCCAGCAGATGACCGGAGAGAACCCGGAGCCTCCGCCCGGCACGGTCTCGATCCGGGTCCGGGTCTCGGTCCCGGTCCGCTGCAGAACAGCAGCCTGTGCCCACGCCCGTCCCGCCCGCTGCAGCCGCCGCCTCCGCCATGGCTTCCGCCTTGTGCCGCCGCCCGGGACCGCTGGGCGCGGGTGAAAGGTCAGTTAGAGCGGCGGCCCGGCGCGACCATTCGCTGCGGCGCATCCCGGCAGCCACCGCGGCGACTGGGCGGCGGGTGCCATGCGCCGGGAGCTTCACATTCTCTGCTCCCGCCCACCACATCCGCCCGCCCTCCGCGGTCACGCCTCGGACGGCGAGCACCTGCCAAGCAGGTGAGTTTGAGCTGCACCCGGATTGGCTCAGACTTAGTTGGGCTGGACCAGAATCCCAACCACAAGTGTCCGCGAGGTGTCCAAATACCCCGGGTGGTGTCGTTGGGTGTCCCGTTGGCCTCTGGAGTAGGTTTCTGGGGCAGACGCCTAGGACCAGGGTGCTGCTGGACCTGACAACTTAAGTAGGGCCATCCTTTTCCTGAAGGAGCTCCTGCTGCTCCCCTATGTTCCCCTCCCAGCAGCGTCACTAAAGTAACTTGAAACTGACTCGTTGTCTGTAACCATTTGAGAAAATAGCTATCATTTTCTCATCGCCTACTTCGCGCCTGGAGATTCTCATGTAATTTCCATTTTACAGTTGAAAAAACTGAGGCTCAGAGACATGAACTTGCCTGAGGGCGTAAAGCTGAGTTGCAACGGAGATTCTCTTTCATTACTGAATGCTACTCCCTTATTTACCTTATTGGAGGCAAAGTTTTTTTATTGCTACAGATAGAATTACCTACCAGTTGTTCTTAGAACTTCTCGCTTGTCTACAAATTAACTTTATGGAGAATGGCACTTGGTGAAAATAGGAGGATCTTAAAAGGCAGTGCTCCACAACCATCTTCAGCCAGTGGATTAGGTAGACTCTTTATAAGGCACCTTAAAGACCTAACCATAGAAATAAAATACCTTATTACATAATGTGCAATTCAAAAATGAGTCTTGGGAACGGTAAGAAAAAGGGTTGTCATAAGCTTTCCACGCCCAATAAAGTCACCTTTCCAAATAATCACCTTTATAACACAGACTCTATGAAAGACATTCCAGGAGTTAATTGGACTAATACAAAAGAACTATTTAATAGTTCTGAAAAATTCAGGCAACAATGAGAAGGACTTGATTTGAATGCCAGCTTTCCAGATCTTAAGAGATAGTTCAGCATTAAATATCCAGTCTAGCTCTAGAATCACTGAGCCCCACTCTTGTGTAGCTGCTACTTTTCTCCATTGGCTATTTCAGATTGGATTAGGAGCTAAGAAAACAGAAAGGAGTAAATTGCTGAGTGCCTGAAAGAGAAAGCCTCCTGAAGTCTGAGAGTTTAGCCACTTTAATCCTCAAGCTTCTTACACCTTTTTTAGATGTTACTAGAACAGCATTGAAATACCAACTAGCACATTTGCTTGCAATCACAAAATTCATATTTTTCTTGCCAAAATGCTATTATAAGCAACAACTTTCTCAGAATTGTTTTAGAATGAGACTGGTCTATTAATTTTTGCTTGACTCCCAGAGAGCTTAGCCTAACACTAGTGAATAGTTAACTGACTTCTTCAGTGTTGTCCAAATTAAAATATGAATATGCTTCTCACCAACTCTCAGGAGGCAAAATTTATAAATTTTGCACATATCAACAGAATAACAAAAAGCCTTTTCTCCTGGGTGATGAAAAGGTTGATGTAAATCAAAATTATATACCAGTGGAAAAACTGATTTTTTTTTCAAATATGTATACAGTAATGAAATACAGGCAGTAACAGTGTTTGTTAAGAGCCTATTATGTACCTAATTCATTACTATGTGCTATGAGATGGAAAGTATGTAAGTCAATGCCTCATCTACATGGCATAACCAGGCTGATTAGGAGTTGGGATATATGTGTGGGGGGGGCACTATATTATACTGTTGGATGAAATAAGTGTGATGTGGGTGACCTTGGTGAAGTATTTCCTACCCCCACCCCCACCCCCTCTCCTTACAAGAGCAAAGGCCAAGCAGAGTGTCTTGAAATTTATTTTAAGGAAGGAATGCTTCACATGAAGTGTGGTCCATTGAGATGTTTGTGATTCCCACATAAAGCAAAACTTCAGTGAGTATAACATTCAGGAGGGCCATCTCAACACACCTGTTCCTTCTGAGTCCTGACTTAGTCCTTAATAACATAGATCCCAATGGAGAGCAGACCACATGAGCATGGTGAACCCAAGAACATGAGGAATTTTAAATGGAATGACTTATATTTGCATTTATGACATCTCTTCCAATATGAGGAAGAAAAAAAATCTAAATAGGACAGATTAGCATCTGAAACATGCACCGTATTTCTTTACTGCACTGATTCCCATTACTTCCCTACAGAGCTGCTAAGTTATCCCCAAATTAAGGAATTCTTGCATTTTTATACATTTTTATTATAAAATATAACAGACAAGTGAACCAAAGCATAAATTATCACAGATTGGTCACCCATGTAACTTCCATCTAGTTCAAGAAACAGAACTTTTCCAGTATCCTGGAAATCCCTGCTATGCCCTCTCTCAATCTCTTTACCCTCCCTACCTGCCAGAGGTAAGCACCATCCTGAATTTTATAATATACGTTTCCTTGTTTTTCTTATGGTTCTAACAATTAAGCATACATCCCTTACTTGTTTTTTGAATTTGTATAATCTTACAGTATGTTCTCTTCTGTCTGGTTTCTTTCACTCAACATTCTGTTTGTAATATTCATCCACATTGTGTGTAGTTGTAGTGCATTCGTTTTCTTTGCCACATAGTATTCCTTTAAATATATATACCAGAGTTTATAATTAATGGACATTCAAGATGTTTCCAGTTTGGGACTATTGTGAATAAGGTTGCTATGAACACTTTGGCATATGTCTCTAGGTGGACATGTAGATGAATTTCTGTTAAGTATCCATTTAAGAGTAGTATTACTAGGGGGCACCTGGGTGGCGCAGTCAGTTAAGCGTCCGACTTCAGCCAGGTCACGATCTCGCGGTCCGTGAGTTCGAGCCCCGCGTCAGGCTCTGGGCTGATGGCTCAGAGCCTGGAGCCTGTTTCCGATTCTGTGTCTCCCTCTCTCTCTGCCCCTCCCCCGTTCATGCTCTGTCTCTCTCTGTCCCAAAAATAAATAAACGTTGAAAAAAAAAAAAAAAGAGTAGTATTACTAGGTCACCAAGTATACATTTGTTTAATAGAAAATGAAATGACAACTGTATTCCAAAGAGATTGTACAAAATCTACCACAGCAGCATATGAGAATTGCCATTTTCTACTATATATTCTTGTCAGTATAGTTTTAGCTATTATATAGTATTATCTTAATTGTGGTTCTGATTTACATCTTCCTGATTACTAATGAGATCTAGGGTGTTTTCTATATGTTTGTTGACCATTTGGATATCATCGTTTGTGAATGTGTAATGAAGATACATCTCCTAAGTTGCCTTTTAGAAGCCTTATTATTTTTCCTTTCACATTTACGCCTATAGTTTACCTGGAATTGATTTTTATTTATGAGGTAGAGATCAGGTTTCATACTCCATGTGAGTAGCCAACTAGTTTAGCACCACTTGTTGAAAAGTGTTCTACATTAACCATCTTTGTCATAAGTCAGATGTCCATATAACATTAGTCTATTTCTGGGCTCTGTATTTTATTCCATTGATGTATTTATCTTATGCTAGTATCACACTGTCTTAACTATCATATATTCTTTTAGATCTTCTGCATAAGATTATATCATTTGTTAATGACAATAGTTGATTTATTTCCAATCCTCATACCTTATATTTCTTTGTCTTGCCTTACACCAGCTGATTAGGACCTCAAGTACAATGTGGAATAGAAGTTGTGAAAGTAGCATCCTTATCTTGTTCCTCATTTCAAAGGAAAATCTCTCAACATTTCACTATTGTTCAAAGTGGGTTGCTGGTTTTTCTTTTTTTTCTTTTTAACCTTTTAGCAGATTAAGGAATTCCTTTTCAAATCCTAGTTTGATGCGAGTTTTTATCATGGATGGATATTGAGTTTTGTCAGACGTTTTTTCTGCATCTGTTGAGATGATCAAATGATTTTTCTCTTTTATTCTGTTAGTATAGTAAATTACATGGATAGGTTTCCACTGTCAACCAACCGTGCAGTGCTAGCATAAGTCCAATCTCGTCATGAAGTATAGCTCTTCTTATATATTACTGAATACTGAATACAATTTTGTTCAAATTTTGTATATAGTAAGGTTGGTCTATTATTCTTCTAATAGGAACAGGTCAGCTTTTGCTGGCCTCGTGAAACCAGGCTCCTTTGTTTTATAAGTCTCAGGAAGAGTTTGTGTAAAATTGGTCATTATTTTTCTTAATGTTCATTAGAATTCACCAAAGAAATGGTCTGAACCTAGAGTTTTCTTTATGGGAAGGTTTTTATTTATAGATTAAATAGTTTAATGTTATTCATATTTTCTGGTTCTACTTGTTTCAGTTTTTGACAGTGTTTTTGTAGGAAATTATCTGCTTCATTTACTTTTTCAAAGGTATTGACATAAAGTTTTTATAGAATGTCCTATTACCATTTTAATGGCTGTAAGATCTTTAGTAATGTCCCACTTTTCATTCCCAACATTAGTTATTCTACTCTTCTTTTTTTATCAGTTTGCCAGACAGTTATCAGTTTTATTACCTTTTTAAAGGACCAACTTTACACGGTGGCAGCATTGTAGCCAATGAAGTTTATCCACGGTGTGATTATTGCTAATTGAAAATTTTTCCCAATACTTTTTTAAGGGGCCAACTTTTGACTTTGTTGATCCTATCATATGTATGCTTTCTCTTTCATTAATTTCTGCAAATATTCCTTCTTGTTTCCTATCCTCCACCTTTTATTTTTTAAATTTCTTGAAATGAATGCCCTACTCCTTGATTTTTCACCTTTTTTGTATGTTTTCTGATATATATGTGTTTAGGGCTATGAATTTTTCTCTAAGTAATTAATTTCATTCATGTTTTGATAACAGTATTTTCATTATTATTTTGTTTCAAGTAGTTTTTATTTGTCTTTGAAAAGAATGATTTGTATTTGCTCTTGTTTTGGGGTACTTGTTTCCCAAATACAAATTTGACCTAATCGTTTGTATTGTTCAAATCTTTGATATCCTAACTGGTATTTTGTCTACTTATTTTTATCAGTTATTGAAGTATGTTAAAATCTTCCACCATTATTATGGATTTATCTAATTATCCTTGTACTGCTGCTAATCTTTGCTTTCTGTACTTTAAAACTATATATTAGACATGTCAAAATTATGTTTTCCTGATGAATTGAACCTTTTATAATTATCAGATATCCCTTTTTGTTTCTAATAATGATTTTTGTCTTAACTTTAATTACATTAGCATGTGTTGTGGTCCTATCCTTTAACTTTTTTTAAAGTTTATTTATTCATTTTGAGAGAGAGAAAGAGAGAGAGAGACAGAGTGCATGAGAGAGAGAGAGAGAGAGAGAGAGAGAGAGAGCATGAATGGAGGAGGGGCAGAAAGACAGAAAGAGAGAATTCCAAGCAGGCCCCGCACTGTCAGCATGGAGCCCAATGCAGGGCTCAAACCCACAAACTGTGAGATCATGACCTGAGCCAAAACCAAAAGCCGGACACTTAAAGAACTGAGCTTGGGGCGCCTGGGTGGCGCAGTCGGTTAAGCGTCCGACTTCAGCCAGGTCATGATCTCGCACTCTGTGAGTTCGAGCCCCGCGCCAGGCTCTGGGCTGATGGCTCAGAGCCTGGAGCCTGTTTCTGATTCTGTGTCTCCCTCTCTCTCTGCCCCTCCCCCGTTCATGCTCTGTCTCTCTCTATCCCAAAAATAAATAAACGTTGAAAAAAAAATTAAAAAAAAAAAAAAACTGAGCCACCCAGGTGCCCCCCTATCCTTTAACTTTTAATCTTTCTGTATCTATTTATATTTAAATATGTCTTCTGTAAACAGCTTAGGTGATTTCTTTTAAGCAGTCTGAGTATAAAATATTGGGTCACTTAGCCTATTTAAGTTTAATTGACTTACTAATATATTTGGTATAATGGCTGACAGCACTAGCCTCACTGCCAGACAGACTTGAATTTGAATATTGGCTCTATCATTGAGCAGATATGTTGTCTTGAGCTTGTCATATTAAAATCTCTGGGCTTGGCTACTCATCTAATAAAACTGGAATGGTAATGACTACTTCCCAGGGGTATTAAAGGATTAATGAGCAAAAATATAGTGAATTTTAATTGTTATTATAGAAGTGAAAGATAGGCTGGTATAAGGATGACAGTCTTCCTAGAAAATACAATAGGTGTGAGAGGAAGAAAAAATAAGGTTGAATGGGTAATATAAGACCAAATCATCAGAGCATTGAAAAGTTAGTGGAAGAGGGGCACCTGGGTGGTTCAGTCAGTTGACCATCCGACTTCAGCTCAGGTTGTGATCTCATGGCTCACGAGTTTGAGCCCCATGTCGGGCTCTGTGCTGAAAGCTCAGAGCCTGTAGCCTGCTTCGGATTCTGTGTCTCCCTCTCTCTCTGCCCCTCCCCTGGCTCACACTCTGTCTCTCTCAAAAATAAATAAAACATAAAAAAAAAATTAAAAAAAAGAAAATAAAACTTAGTGGAAGATAAACACTTGATATGGTGAGAGCTATTATAAGTTCTTAAACAGGGGATTAGCATGGGAAAGTCTACTACTTTGGAATTCATTCTCAAGTGGAAGTCAGCCTACTGGGTATACCTGAAGACGTGTTGGCAGTTGTAAGAAATGTACCAGCAAATGATGAAGACCTAAAGAACTACAAAAGAGGTTAACAATGTTTCTGAATGACAGGAAAGCATTGGGCTATGGTTAGCTGTCTGCTCCATTAAAGGAGACTGACTTAGCTCAGGAAGTGACAATATTTAATGTGAAATAGGCTTCCAGTGGTTCCATGTATGTTGCAATACTTTTCAGGATGTCACAATCTCATTAAACAGGTTAAGGAGAAACTGACTTAACTAGCCAAATCATTAGGGTAGAGTTGAAAGTACTTTATATTCTCTTACTCCTCTGAATGAATGAAGTTATTTATCTTACTATGCAATCTAAAATTCTGTTTCTTGATTTCTTCATATTACAGGTAGGAGTAATTTTTAACCTGCCTACCTCTCAGATTTGTTGTAAAATAATAAGTGTGCAAACATTTTGGAAACCAAAGTCAAAATCACTTTAAAATAATTATTTTCTTTGGCTGAATGGGTGATAGGCAATAAGGAAGGCACTTGTTGGGATGAGCACTGGGTATTATATATAAGTGATTAATCACTAAATTCTACTCCTGAAACCATTATTATTATACTATATATTAACTACCTTGGACTTAATTTTTTTAATTGGCAAAACGTAAGTAAATGAATAAAATAATTATTTTCTTGGGTACATATAAAATTAAAATCTGATAGTTATCAATTAATGCTCTAAAGCGGTAAACTTTTAAAATTTTAAGTTTTTAAGTAAAGTATCTAGGATTTTTTTATGATCTTTAAAATTGATATCCCCCCAAGAGTTTTTGTTTATATGTATATTTTTAAATGTTTATTTATTTATTTTTTTTATTTTTTAAATTTTTTTTTTCAACGTTTTTATTTATTTTTGGGACAGAGAGAGACAGAGCATGAACGGGGGAGGGGCAGAGAGAGAGGGTGACACAGACTCGGAAACAGGCTCCAGGCTCCGAGCCATCAGCCCAGAGCCTGACGCGGGGCTCGAACTCACGGACCGTGAGATCGTGACCTGGCTGAAGTCGGACGCTTAACCGACTGCGCCACCCAGGCGCCCCAATGTTTATTTATTTTTGAGAGAGAGAGAGAGCAAGCAAGCACAAGCAGGGGAGGGGCAGACAGAGAGAGGGAGACACAGAATCCGAAGCAGGCTCCAGACTGTCAGCACAGAGCCTGATGTGAGGCTTGAACTCATGAACTGTAAGATCATGACCTGAGCCAAAGTCGGACTTAACCAACTGAGCTACCCAGGTGCCCCTTGTGTTTATATTTATATCTACCTACCTATCTACTTATACCATATTAGATATTACAATTGAAAAAATATTTAAAATATTGATTATTTTATGATAAACCAATATGTATGAGTCTAAATGAAATACTTTTATTAAAAATAACTGTATTTCCCAGAAAAAAAAATGAGAAGAATGGCATTCCTTTACATTTTTGCAAATTTCTTTAATACCTAGCTTAATAGAAGACAGCTGGATTTTCCTATCTGCTTCTGAATTCTATCCATTGAGATATCCTATGCCATGTAATTATTGGAAAACTCTACCGTTGTGAGACAGTGAGAGTGAAAAAGACAAATAACATCTTAGTCTTACTATGAAAATAGTTTTGGCCCTGCAAGTGTTTCAGGGACTCACAAGGGTTTCCAGACCACATCTTAAGAACTGCTGTTCTGAAGTACAGTATTTCTATAGATGTCTGCTAAAATCTTTGCTGGGTAAGCCCTAGACAACTGGATGTGAGAAGTAGTTCTATTGCCATAAAGTAATATGCAGTGCCACTGTTGGTAAAACAAAGTTGTCAAAAATATTTAAGTCATAATTTTATATTTTGATACATTCCATATGAAATATATATTTTTAAATTTCATACAATAACATTTTGAAAGTGATTCCTACATTTTAAAATCAAATTTTGACATCCAATTCATGTGTGAGCAGAAACTTATTTCTTATGGGGCACCTGGGTGGCTCAGTCAGTTAAGTGTCCAACTCTTGATTTGGGCTCAGGTCATGATCTCATGGTTCGTGAGTTTGAGCCTCACATCCAGCTCTGTGCTGATAGTGTGGAGCCTGCTTAGGATTCTGTCTCCTTCTCCCTTTGCCCCTCCCCCACTTGCTCTTTGTATCTTTCTCAAAAATAAATAAAAATAAAACTTAAAAGAAACCTAATTCTTATAACCGGGGTAAATTAATTTAATGTGACTTTGTGACTAATGTGATTTATTAGTTAATCATTAATTTGATTAATTAAATTATTGATTTACCTTGTAAATTCAGGCTCAATCCTAATTTTAGGCTTATGCAGTTATTTTGATCATTGCATTTAGATCAGTAGTAAGGGTGTCCTGAGCCTATTGTTCCCAAGGTATTTTTTTTCTAAAGCTGCAGAGATCATAGCTTGGAAATCGGAAATTGTTGATTTGCAAATTCTAGCATTTGACCTTTTCATACTTGCAGGTTTCTTAAGCCTTTCTCATTAGCCCATTTGTGTGTATGAACAATAGCAGTTAAGCACCCAGGAGCAAGAGACATTATCAAAGGAAAGTCTTTTCTGTTGTAATTCAGGTATGGTGGGAATTGTTTTTTTTTCCATTGCTCAAATATATTCTTTGGGGATAAAGAAATGAAGTAAGTCTTTGAGTGCACTAACACTCCTCCAGAACCCCAAAGAGAGCCAGGTTTGAGGCTATTGTGGCAAAAGTCAGTGGTTTCCAGGCACCTGTAACTCAGCCAAGTTACCTTTGGCTGCTTCAGGATTGTATACTTTTTTAGGAGTCCCTACTCCATATTCAGAAGAACTTATAGTGGAAATAATTTTCCTGGTTACCCCTCTATGTGTCCCTCAGCTCTCACTCTCTACTCAACCCTGTCCCATTATTTTCTTTCCTGAAAGGGGAAGCCATCTTTACCCCCCCACTGCCTTAGGTTATTCTGTAAGAAAGCTACTGTGAGTGTATTAGGGATGTACACACCTCTAATGGTCATCCTTTCCTTACCCTTTTACAGTTAAAGAAGTTTTCCCTCTAGTCTTACTGAACCATGGCACTACCTCCCAACACCAGCAATCACATCTCCTTGAAGCCTGAAGAGGTATGGAAGCTACTTTGAACCAAATACTTAAAATGATCTTCTAACTACCCATGCAGTGATTCCACTGCACCTCTAATATGCTTTTAAAAGAGCACTATCTGTTTTTGAAATCTGCTTTTTAAAATGTTGACGTATTAAATGACTGTATTTTCAAACAAATATATTTGGTAGCTTCTTCATGCTCTTATTTTTTGTTCCTAATTTTTTAACAACCCTCTTTGTATTTTTTTCTTTCTTTTAAAACCATCTTTTCTCTTTTTTCAACTTAAGTCAATATAATCAGAGTTAAAAAGAAGTTTGGACACAAAGTATTCAGGTCCAGTAAAATGAGAAAAAGTCATGGGAAGATAACCAAAGCTAATGTCAAGAGATCCCCCTAAGAGAAATGAAGTCAGGAAACACACCTCAAAATAGAGCCCTCAGTAGAACCACCAATAGACTGCAAGGCACAAATGTGAGGATGGTTGTTTGGAGGCCAACTAATTCTGTTAAAGGAGGGCTTTTTAAAATGTTTTCTTTATTTATTGTGAGAGAGAGCACACTCATGCAAGGGAGGGGCAGAAAGAGAGAGAGAGAATCCCAAGCAGGGTCTGCCTGCTATCAGCACAGGGCTCAAACTCAGCAACCATGAGATCATGACAATCGCCGAGCCTGAGATCAGAGTCAGACACTCAACCGACTGAGCCACCCAGGCGCCCCTAAAGGGCAACCTGTTTAAAATACACTCTTTAAGGACATTGTCTGACCCTCTGAATATAGTCCTCAAATGTATCCTCTGATCCAGCTTGTTTTAAGCTGGTGTGCAAAATAATGGTGCATTTGAAATGTTAGATAATTTCCCATTTTCCTTTTGAAGGGATTTAAATATCAGAAGATGGTGATTCATTTCTTATTTCTTAAAAAAAAAAGAAAAGCAAAAGGATAGGAAGAAAAAGAAAGAAAATGGCCAAAGCTACTGGATCAAAAGTAATTGCTTATGTGTGGTTGAGGATGGGGTAGAGTTGAAACTCACATGACTGAAATTTTATTGTAGTCAGTTCTGGCCCTTTATTTTTATGGCGAGCCATATGGTTTGTAAGCAGCTTTTAAGTCCATCTATTTAATCACAGTTGAGGTTAGAAGAGGTTGCCTATGTAGAATAGGGTCATAGGGTGAGCCTCCAGAGAGCAAGCAGGAGGCTGGTAGAGGAGTGAACATCAAGAACCCTCCTATAGGGAGACAGTGCACCAGCTGGAAAAACATAACACCAGATGTAATAATAATCATGAAGACATCTAGGCCCTGAATCAGCCTAAGGGAGGTGAAGATATTTCAGTGAATGAGCTACTTTGTATGCTAGTTTTGGATGGTGATTTTAACAGGTCAGGGAAATCAGCCTTCAGTATCTGAAGTGCCCACTGATTTGCCCTTTGGCTACTTAGCTACAAGTACATTTGTAGTCAGCATCCCAAGTTCTATCCGTGATTTTCTAAAGACTACTCCATCATTGAGGGAGTTTATTTATTATAACCAATCTATGATCTTAAAATGCAGGAAAAAATTTCAGAAACCCAGAATTACAGATATGAATACATAAAGCCACCATAAAATATGTGAAAATTTCATTTTGCCTTACAGGAATTCATAAAATATAGGTTACATAACTTGCTTTAAAAAAAAACATATTTCAGCTAAGGCACATTTTTCTTAGAACCAGTCCATAAGGACAACAGGTAAATTTCTGCTTCCAAGCTTTGAAATGGGATTATTAAAATTACCTTGTCTTGGGGCAAGACAAGAGTCTTGGGGCACCAAGAGTTGGTTGAGTGTCCCACTCTTGGTTTTGGCTCAGGTCATGATCTTGCTATTCGTGAGTTCAAGCCCCACATCAGGCTCTGCACTGACAGTGCAGAGCCTGATTTGGGATTCATTCTCTCTCTCTCTCTCTCTCTCTCTCTCTCTGTCTCTCTCTCTCTCTCTCCCTCTCAAAAATAAATAAACAAACATTAAAAAAATAAAAATCTTTAAAAACAAACAAACTAGGAGCTCCTGGGTGGCTCATTTGGTTGAGCATCCGACTTTGATTTTGGCTCAGGTCATGATCCCAGGACTGTGGGATCGAGCCCTGCCTTGGGCTCTGCACCGCGGGTGGAACCTGCTTGAGATTCTCTCTCCCTGTTTCTCTCTCTCTCTCCCTCTGCCCCTCTCCCTGCTCACACACTCTCTTTCTCTAAAAAAAATAAAAATAAAAACTAATACTCAAAAGTAACTCTAAAATTGATAAACTGTGCAAATCAAAGAACGATTATTTAACTGTAGTAGAAGAAAAATGGACAGATGAGTGACATCTTCTCACTTTCATAATAGTTATCATGAAAGAAATAGGTTTTATGATAATTTTATTCATTGGTAAAAGAGACTTAATCATTTTTACAATCATTTGAATAATTAACTCTTTTTAATGGAATGAGTTTGATGCATATGACTATTCATTCTGAATCTAATAGTCACTGTTAATCATTATCTCCTCCCAGTCCAATGGTTCTCGCAATATCCTACAATTCTGAGATACAGATTCCTTTTTGAGTCCTCTTGATGTTATCAGAACATGTGGAATTATATTGTTGTATATTGTTGTATATTGAAGATATTTTCTTCCCGTCAGGGTAATTCATTGGTATCTCTTTACAGGAGATTTGGGGTTTCTGTTGTTGTTTGTTTTGTTTTTTTGGTGTTTTTTGGTACCACTCTAAGAATAAGGTATTTACTACATCCCCCCCCCCCCATGAAATACTTTTTATTCTTTAACAGAGAATTAAATAGTTTAGGATGAAAAGACTCTCCTCTCTGATTTATACTGTATGCATAACTATGTTTATGCAGCCAAATTATTTGGGTTTTCCTCTTAGGTTCACTTTAGCAGACACTTTTTTCCCAGGGAAAAACAGTGTTGTTGATCATAGCAGTAGGTCCAATTACTTTCTCATGTGTTTATTTTTGAAGAACTCCCACAGACTGGCTTATCCTTAACCATAGGTAGAAGTTTATTCTATATGATTTGTGTGTGTGTGTGTGTGTGTGTGTGTGTGTGTGTGTGTGTGTGAAGTGACAATGAGGGTAGCGTAGGAAACAAATCTTGTTTTAAACAAACATGAAAGAGAACCCTCGAATAAGCTAGGTAACATCTCACCAGAGAATAAGTGGTTAATATCAGATTCTTCCTAACAGCAAATTTTGATAGGTCAGAAATAGAGATACCACAAGCACACAGACACCTAGGAGGGTGTTAAGAGGTCAGGTAGAACATACCTACATCTAAGATCAGTCCTGTTCTCTTATCCAGGTTCTGCCTAAGGACAGAGCTCCCCAAAGACTTCCAGAGGAATCGAAATGGATATATGCAAATTTTCCTTCATCTTATGACTTCAAAACTATTGTCAACCCATTAAAACTCTTTTCCTTGTTTTTTCATTTAATAAAACCTAATTGTAAAGTCAGTTATATTTTAGGTAATTTTCTCTGATACCTAGACAAGACTCCTTGAGGCTGAGCTGCCTGAGTAACATGAAGGATGGTTTTCATTTTATTAAAAAAAAAATGAGAGAAAGATAAGTAAGAAATGAGATGCAATTTAAAATGGATATAAAGAGGAAAAGCATTCTTCAATTGTATATGTTAGAGGAAGAGAGAGGAAAATCTCACACATACTCCCCAAAACAAAGAAGGAAAAGTGATTATAATTGACCATGTTGTTTTTCTTTTTTAACGGTTTCTAGGTGGTGGTTGCTTTATCTCTAAATCTTAAAATAATTTAGTTAGGTACAGCAGTTGGCTTTGGTGAAATAGAGTAGAAAGCAAACATTGGATCAGGGGTGGCAATGGCTGATGTCTATTTTTAACTGCTGATTATATTTAGCATGAGGGTCTGATGTTATACAGCTGGCAATACTAGAGAGGGAAAGAAACGTGTTTTTATAGAGATAACTCAAAACTCTGAGTCAGAAGACCTAGATTGAAGCTCCACGAGCACTGCTTGTGCTCTCTTCTTTTCCTTACCTTTATTCACAGTACTTACCTTTTGGGTAGAGATCTTAATCTTGTTTCCCTGTTGGGCTGTTGTTAAATTCGGTTGAAGTAGTGCAAATGAAAGTACTGTTCAAAGTTAATAGTCCTGTAAAAATATCAGTATTCCTAAGAACATGTTGTGTTCATTCTATTTTACCCCTTGGAAGATAAACAAGGCTTCCTAAAACTAGCAAAAGGCTATTAACGCTAAAAAGAAGAGAAAGGACAATCCCAGTTTATTTTAGTTTTGATATACATAAAAATACTAAAACTGGGTGCCTGGGTGGCTCAGTCCATTAAGCGTTTGACTTTGGCTCAGGTCACGATGTCACAGTTTGTGAGTTCAAGTCCCCCATCAGGTGAGTACAAGCTCCGCTTCAGTGAACACGAGCCCCACTTCTCGTGCTCTCTCTCTCTCTCTCTCTCTCTCCCTCTCCCCCACTTCCCCCCCCCGCCCTTTGTGAGATTCTCTCTCTCTCTCCCTCTCTCTGTCCCTTTCTCACTTGCTCCCTCTCTCTCTCAAAAAAAATAATAATACTAAAACAAATCAATAAAATAAAATAATATATTAACCCATCAGGAAAGTACCAATTCCTTGCTAAGATAATAATTAAAATGGCTTCTTCAAGAGAAATGACACCAAATAGGTTCATTTTATAACATAATAACAGGCTATCCAAATAAGAGAAAAATAAAGGTAAGTCTGCTTCAGCCACAGTTCAAATGCTCACAAATATTTAATATGATTGTAGAAAAACTAATAAAGCTTTATATTCTATTTCACATTCCCTTTCTCAGCCTATGACTAATAATTGCTAATTGGTTTAGGCAAAGCTTTTGGCTTTAGCCTTAAGCTAGAAAGCTAGTGTTGAAGTATCTAGAGTGCTAAATGGAAAAAAAAATTTTTTTTAACGTTTATTTATTTTTGAGAGACAGAGAGAGAGCGCAAGTGGGAGAGGGGCAGAGAGAGGGAGACAGAATCAGAAGCAGGCTCCAGGCTCTGTCAACACAGAGCCTGATGTGGGGCCTGAACTCATGAACCGTGAGATCATGACCTGAACCGAAGTCGGGACACTTAACTGAGTGAGTCACCCAGGCGCCCCTAAATGGGAAATTTAATATAAAATATTTTTTAAGTTGAAGATTCCATACAGTTTGTAAAGTACATACACACACACACACACACACACACACACACACACCCCAAGTGTATTGATAAAACTGTCTACATTGAGTCTGGATTCCTTCATTCTCCCCTAGAACTAATTAAATAGGTGACCATTCCAGTTTGGTAGTTACACATCTGGTTCTGGTGCCTGACTGAAAGTTGGCCCAACACCAAACAACCATTTGGCATTTTCCAGAGGCCTATGGAATGTTCTACATTTTTCCCTTGGGCAGAAGAGGGGGAAAGAATGTGGATTGCAGGGATCTGCCACTTTGGAAATTTAGATAGTTGGAGGTTTCCCAGTGTAAATTCTGTAGGATGCTAGTTCTTCTGGGGACAGAGCATGTTTATATAGTTCTCCTGTCATAAATTTGGGAAACACTTCCCACTATAATTCTGCTGCCTTGAAAAGTCACATTGCCCATTTACTTATTAAAGGTTCTGAAATTCTTTGCAACTTTGTATAATACAGTGTGTTCATCCATAGAATGATTTCCCCTGGCACCTACTTATATCCCTTTGGGATACATTGACTTAATTTTAAGGTCCTATAGAGTAAGTGCTCAAGATATGAATAACCAAGGCCAGCACCCAAAGAACAGTGATCATTAATGAATAATTTGGTGAATGAGGCCCAAAATGGTCAATCTGAAGTGTAATTATTAATGTCCTGGATGAAGGTCATGGGAGCATATTCTTAACATTTGAATATGAGACTAAAGCTTAATCTGTGTAATCAAACCTTTTTCTCTTAGCCATAAATTCAGTCAGTTGTGCATAACTGACCCTTATAAACAGACCTAGAAAACCTACTGCACACACTCAATGTACACATAAATTCAGTGTTTCTATACGTGGAACCCATAATCAAGATGGGTGACCAAGGTTTGTGAGCTCATTCCCTGCATGAAAGAACGAGAATTAAAGATGATATGCAAATGGTAGAATAGAAGAAGCAACGAGTCCATTACTTCTTGGTTAGGATGAAGGGAGGGTAGGGGTACAGATTTATAAGAATGTTGGAAAAACGAAAGGAAGGAACTCAGCACATGGAAAGAACCACGATGCTTCCAAAGGTACTCCTGTATTTCTCATTTGAGAAGATGATAGGAAAGTTGTATATGGTGGAGGATGAGATATTAACAGCTCTGCCCTTGATATTTTACTTGAATTGGCAACAACATTATAGACAGAATTGAACACAATGTCATATTTGTATAAATGGACAGATTTTATACGTAAATTTTATGAGTTTAGGTATAAATTTCCCACCCTAGATTTCATGAATAATCCTCACTATCCTCTTTCAGCTTTTTTTTTTAATCCAGGAAAGAACCATCTTTGTACATTTTTCCATTTTTTTTTTTAGAAAGTGACCTTCTAAGACTGCATCCTTGGCATGCTCTTAGTGGGTGTAAGCATGCTGGGGGTGTTCAACAAACGATGAAAAAGAAGCTTAGATGAAAAGCGCAAAGTCAGAGTTAATAAGGTTCAATTCAGGACTCTGAAAGTCTGAGTTTCCAGCAAAGCCAGACCTCACTTGCATTGCTTTCAACCTGTGTCTTGGGCTTTAAAACATACTGGGTTTTGTTTCATTAATTTACTCGAGTAGTTCTGTTAAGTTTTAACTTACAGTGCCAGCAGATTTCATTGTACTGAATTATCATGGAAATACCAAGTATTTTGAAGACATATCCGGTCAAGACATGTTTTGTTCTATTAATCTCTCTCCTGGCTGGGGAGACAGAGAACTTGCAGCAAACAGCAAGATTAGTGGATCACAAAATGGATTACTGCTTGCTTATGTGAAATCATGAACTGTTTTCTCATTACTGTTTTCAGGGTTTGTCACGCATAACATTTTTAGCAAGCCTGGTCTGAAATTTATGCCAGCTATTAGTCATTATTTTCTGCAGACCTTATCAAGTCAGTGATGTCAGCTCACTTCTTGGATATACTCGTTACATTTACAATCTCTGTATGGTCTATACCTTGCATAGTAATTAGTTTTACAGTCTTCTCACTATATTCTAGAGTTGCAACTTCCAAGTGCATGCATTGGCTGCACCCGCAATAAATAATTTCTTCAAATCTGCTGGTGCTGCCACTGTTCTTCTCAGGCTCAGATAGAAACCTGAAAACCATCTTTTACTTGTCTCCAGTCCTTCCACTTCCATTCTGACCATCACCAAGTTATAGCAGCAAAGGAATTGCCTTTTCTTCACTATTCCCACCACCACAGTTTATGCTGGGCCACATCTCCTCACTCCTGGTCATTATAACTTTCTCCAGGTGCCCACTTTTTAATTATTCTTACCTACATTACTGCCAGAAGAATCTTACTAAGGTGCCATATATAAAACCCTTTAGCAACTCTGACTTCTCCAGAAAGAAAAAACAAGTTTTCATGGTCAAATAAATGAGAAACCCTGGACACTGTCATTCCCTCTGCCAAAGAGCCACAAAGCGTATTAGCACACTGATGTCTTAGAGGAGTCGTGTGGTAAAGAAACCTGTAGAGAACCTCAGATGTGAAATAGAGATGTTCCAGTCATCAGGAGAAAAGTAGTGGCTGAGACCTCTAGATAGGTGAGGTCACTGAGGAATGGAGGGAGAACAGAGGACGGGGACCAAGAACAAGGAAGATACTCCATTTAAACATGGAGTAGAAAAAGAGTGGCCCACAGGGAGACTAAGGTGAACTGGCCAGGGATGTGCAAACCCCAAACAAAGCGGAAAAACAGAAGCAGAGGGAGAAGAGAGAATTTCAAAAATGGGTTGACCAGAAACATCAGAACTCCAGAGGAAGACATTAGAATGCCCCCAGATTTAGCAATCATGAGGTTATTAGGGACATTGGCAAGAGTGTTATCAAGGAAATGGAAGGAATTGGGATTGCAGTGAATTGAGACTGTCAGGAAGTAGAGACAGTAGGTGTAGACTGGCCTTTTGAGAAAATTGGCTGGAAAAGGTTGGGAGTAATACAGGGAGGGGAAAGAGTTGCAGCATTGAAGGAGGGTTATTTTATGATGAAGAAATTGGAACCTCTTTGTATGTGGAGGGAGAAGTCAATAGAGAGGAAAGATTAAGAAACAGGGAAGTGGGGTGAGAGGTGCTTCATAGCTGAGAAGACAGAGTAGGGAACAAATCACAGGTGAGGTGGAATTAGCCCCAGATAGAAAGAGAAAAAAAGAAGAAAAGATGGGCTAAGAGAAAAAGTTGTAGGTGGTAAGAAAGAAAGTTATTAGTAGCAACATTAATTAATATTCACTGTGCCGGGCACTGTGCTAAGTAGTTTAGATAGGTTGTCTCATTCAATCCTTAAAATAACCATTTAGAAAAGGCACTAATATTATCTCAATTTTACAGATGAAGAAATTACAGTACAGAGAGAGAGAAAAGGCATCTCATCATATAGTAAAGATGCACAGTTGGGTAAAAAAAAAAAAAAAAAAATCTCTGGCCCAACGAGTACTATCTAGGAAGGAAGTTTTTCCTCAGTGTTCTCAATTTTCAGAATGAAGGCAAGGCTATTTCCTGAGAGTAAGCCAGGGAGTGGCAGGTAGGGATGTCTAAAGAACAGCATACTCACAATCGGAATACCTGCAGAGAAGAATGGGGGAGAGTTCTTCCTAAGGACACATTTGAGAGCCTAGCTAAGTTGAGGAACAAGCTTTACTAGAGACTAATTCCTATAACCTGTGACACTCCAGCCCATCCCACCAGCTCCCCCACTTGCTATACTAGGACCTAGATAACAGGGCAGAGAAAAGATAGGTTATGTCTTGCAGGCTCTTTGAGAAGAGATGCACACATCCTCAGAAGTGACCACCAGTAGATACAATTCGGTTTGCTCTCCTATAGATCTGAGCAAAGGGCTCCAAGGTACAGAGGTAAGAGAGCGATTCATTCCAATTGAGGGAATTGGAGAAATCTAGGGATATGAGGGAAATTTTGGAAATATGGCTCTTGCTATATAAAATTGAGCAAATATCAAGCCTACTCTACTGAGAAATGAATTGACAGACCACAAAAGGAAGATCAAGTTTGGGTGAAAACCATAAGTCTAATTTCCAGACATGTTGATTTTGGACTTAAAAGTTACCACCTAAAGGCAATCGTTCAAGATTGTACACACCAAGTTACTGGCACACAGAGAAAGTAGAAAGAGAACACAAAGCTATCTCACAGTTTCCTACAAATACGGGCATAAAGATAACACAGCCACTTGAGGTATAATCAGAGTAACACAATGGTACCACTGGGCACTGGAGCACAGTTCTCTGGCAGTGAAACCACGATGGAAAAGGAGAAAAGGCCTAAAATACTTTCAGGGCATGGAGTGGGTAAAGGGTTACTGGTAGAGCCCTTAGGAGTGATTAGGAGATTGCATAAGGGGTCAAAAAGGATTTCTGGCTATATAGAGGGAGGTAGTACCTGGAAAAACCACAAATAACAAACGTTTCCTTCTTTCTCAAACTTGCCTGGAGCCAGCCTCACAGATTACAGCAAAATTATTCCAGGTTCAATATCTGTCGTAGACTCTGGGTCTGGAGTTCTCTCTTGTCCAGCAAGAGAGCAGACGCAGGATTGAAATGCAAGAGAGGCTAATATCCAGGAGGAGACAAGAGCCCTGAGTAAGGGTCCTTGCTCTGTTTTTATTAGGATCAGAAGGCTTATAAGCGTGATGGATGTGCACAAAGAGACAATGATATCGTGAACATTAACTCATGCGCGTGGGGGAAAGGGGATTTTGAACATATGCAATGTTAGGGGTTTGGGTCAATACAAAACAAAGTCCTGGTGCCAGGCAGCTGGTTGTTTACTGCAGGCATGAGGTGCCACATCATTTTATTTTAGCTAGCCTAGGGGACAAGACAGAGCATGCTACCTCAGGGTCAACAAAGCACCTTTCTTTTGCTAATTAGCTCTGGTCTGGGCAACTTTGCCCTTCTGTGGTCTATAGCCCTGTTTACCTGTTTGCCTATTTTGGTCCCTCCTTCCTGTGAAAGCAGCTTTCTGCTATTGTACTAAGTTGCTGGGGGGGGGGGGGGGGGAGGAGGGGGGGTGTACTTCCACCCTTAGTACCTAATCTTGGTTACCTAATTTTGGATGTTTCCATCCTGAGATTTCTTATTCCTATACCTTTGTCCTATACTGGGGACCTTTGCCCTATTCACCTAATCTGTTTTACCTAATCTGGGATGTGTACATCCTGTGGCTTTCTATTTCTTTATGCCTTGTTAACCCATTGGTGCAAGCTCAAGGAATTCCTAAGCTTTTTTCCCCACACAGTAGTAAGGCCAAGATGATTGGGCAAGGCCCTGAGGCACCAATGCTGTCTCATAACTTTTTCTAACCTCTGCCATCTTCATTGTCCTTCACTCACTGACATTGCCTCACTTATGCCTCTTTGCCCTAAAAGCCTATTTTTAACATAAAGAAACCCAAGAATAGCAAATTTGTAAAATATATATATATATATATATATATATATATATATATATACTTTATTGTTTTATAGTAAACTCCATTCCCTGTGTATGTTTTTGCCTGATTAAATCCCAGGCTTCCATCTTAAAACTCGAACACCTGTGGCACGCCTGGGTGGCTCAGTCCAGTGTCTGACCTCAGCTCAGGTCATGATCTCACAGTTCATGGGGTCAGGCTCTGTGCTGACCAAGCTCAGAGCCTGGAGCCTGCTTCAGATTCTATGTCTCCCCCTCTCTCTGCCCCTCCCCTGCCCATGCTGTGTCTCTCTTTAAAAATTAAAAAAAAAAAAAAAAAAAGCCTCAAACGTGTAGAGGCAACCAAAGACTACTTTAGGAATAGCCTATAGAGGTGAGATGAGACAAAAGCCACGTCAACCACATCTGCCAAGTGTATAAAGAATTGTTGGTTAGGCACCACTTCCTTTATCTACATTTGCACTTATTTTTAAACACAAACCTTTTTTCTTGGACACCGCTCACCATAACTTAAAATTACAGTAATCCAGTTTCAACTCCATCTAAAAGAAAACAGCTACCAGAATTCAGGTCCTAGTCCCAAACTTACTGTTAGCTACCTGTGCTATTGTAAGCAGGCCAACCGCTTGGAGTCTTATTTCTTCATCTGAAAAATAGAAATAATACCTGCTCCCCTTCTTCATAAGGTGGCCCTACATCAAATCAGATATATATCAGATGAAAACATTATCTTATGAGTATCATGATATGAAAATAAGGAATGGTTATAGTTACAATAATTTTATTGGTAGCAGTGGTAAAAATTGTTATTAACAGTAGTAAATGTGAGGAGTTTATTTTCCCACAGTCTCATGGTACAATCCCTAAGGGCTATATACTAAGATCTTAACATTAAAGGGCCCATCCATCTGTTACATCACTAAATTCAATAGCAGGCAGGGAGGGAGAAAGGGAGAAAAGGTGGTAAAAATAAAAGGAGCAGAGGGAGAGGAGAAGGAAGAGGGGGAGGAAGAGAGAAAGAAAAATGGAGACAACAGATGGAGAGACAGGGGCACAGGGAAGTGGGAGACATGAAGGAAAAGCCTTCCCTGACTGCTTTGGGCCTCCTGAAACCCCCTTTCTTAGAGTTACTAAGAAGTGGCTTTCAGAAGAGATTCTTCCAGAAGAGGTTGTTAAATTAATGTTCAGTATAGAAAAATTGGAATGTGCCAAAAAAGACAAGGGAGAAAATAAAAATAATTTATAATTTCACCATCCAGAAAGATATGCTGATAATATTTTGTTGTATTCCTTTCTAGTATTTGTTTTTTCTTTAATGTTACCCTGTTTGTTCAGTACAAGAAAAACAGTGTCATTTGATAATTTCAACACTGCTGAACAAGAAATGAATAAAACATGCAAAAATAGAAGAGAAACAATAATTGCACCCAGTTAAACTGTGGGGAGTTTTACCAGCCTCCAGAACTAAGTATTTGAAGAAAGAAAGCAGTCGTGAGCAATCAGCAGAGTGGAGTGGAAAGTACACACAGGAGATTTTGTCCTACTACTGTCTTACTGTTACTTAACTCTGTGACCTTAGGGGTAGCATTTAATTTCCCTAGCCTTCATTTTCTTTATCTTTAAAGTAGGGGACTGTAACTCAGCAGTTCCACAAACATTAGTAGGTGTTTTGCCATGTGGTGGAGACCAGAGATGACACGTAGGAAGTATCTAGTCTAGTCTTCTGGGTTTTACAACTTAGAAATGAAATTCAGGTAAAATTCTGTGATATCCCTGAAATGCCTCCTGAGATTTAAAAGAATAGAATTTGCAAATTCTTGGTTTAATGGAGTAGACCAGATGCTACCCAAAATTCCTCATTCTGAAATTCTGTAATATAATGTCATCAAGAGCCAACTGCATCTTTAAGATCCCACCCTAAACCAGTGTTGACCATTCTCATGCTGAGAACAATCAGTAAATTTCTTGAGGGTCCAAGAGGACCCCACTTTCAAAGCAAACAGAAACCAGAGCTGAATACTCTGTCAATTCAGTTGTCATTATATATTCCCTAAATGCCAAAGGCCAAGCTTTCACAAAATTGAGTAATAAAAACCTATCCTTACTCCATACCATTCTTCTGATCCTTCTCTTCTCAATCGTTCCACCTCAATCTAGGAATTTAGTAACTTTGAATTTTCTCTTCCATTTCCAATGGTAGATAGGAGTCATTACAGCTTAGAGTATTTCTCCCAAGGATATTTGTACTAAATCTTTATATGTAATTGTTTAATAAAAGCTTTTTCTCCCTGTTGAAGGAACATACATCAATAAGTAGGTAGAAAAGGCATATTTAAAGCAAGACAAAATGATCTTCTGCAGTTCCCTAAATTAATACGAGGTACAGAGAGCCTTTGTCCGGGAGTCTTTCAAATTCAGGAACAATGTGGATTATGTCTTTAATATGGGCATTCCCCAAGCTTCACTAATAAGGACTACTTCTCTCTCTACTTAGAGCTACATTTGAATATAGTTTTAACTTTTTAACAACTTACAGAAAGACCATTCCAATTACTACAAGCCTTAGAAGAGATATAATATTAATGAACCCTTTTAAGAGGTGGAGAGGTGCTTTTTTCAGTTTTTGTAGTGAGGCTAAAAGTGAGGCTAAATTTAAATGAATTACAGGTTGAATTAGTAATTGATATATTTATAAATAAAGGATTATTTTAGATCAGTGCTATCCAACAAAACTTCTATGATGTTGGAAATGTTCTATAACTACACTGCCCAGGAGTTAGCTACTAGCCCCATGTGGTTATTGGACACTTGAAATATGGCACTTGAAATTCAGAAACCAAATTTTTAATTTTTATTTAATTTTTATTTAATTTAAATAGCTATATTTGGCCAATGGATATGATATTAGCACAATTCTAGATGATTTTTTGTGGAAGCTGGTTTGGTGCCAAATACCCTATTCTGACCCTGACAAGAAAACTTCATCCAAGTAGGGTGAATATGTCTTTAGAATTTCAGGTCCATTGCAATTACATTAATTGTCAACCCAAAGGCAGTTGCTATTGACAAACCAGAAAATTTGCAGAATTGCCATGAAAACCCAATTGGAAAAACTTAGGGTAAACCAGTATATTGCTATTTAACTAGACTCCAATAGGCCTGATCCAAATAAAGCCAGTTTAATGCTTTCTGGTTTCTTAAATTTGTGTCTACTGGGAGTTTTTCATGTTTCTGTTGTCAACCCTCATTGCAGAAGATCTTGAAAGGATTTCTGATGACCAAAGATGCCCTGCAATCATAATTTTTTCTGACCAATAGAATGAGGAGACTATGGCTATTGTCTATTCTTTTTTTTAAAGTTCATATTTATTTATTTTGAGAGAGAGAGAGAGAGCTGGGAAGGGGCAGAAAGAGAGGGAGAGAGAGAATCCCAAACAGGCTCTGTGCTGTTAGCCTGGAGCCCATGGCAGGGCTGGATCTCAAAAACCCATGCGATCATAACCTGAGCCAAAACCTAGAGTTGGATACTTAACCGATTGAGCCACTGAAGCACCCCATGATAATTACATTTTTACCTAAAGGCTCTTTGTCAAAATCCCTTTTTGAGAATTATGCTTGCTGACTCCTCAGATAAGAGTTTCTATTTAAAAAAATCAGTTAAGTGTTGGACTTTGGCTCAGATCATGATCTCATGGCTTGTGAGTTTGAGCCCCGCATCAGCCTCTGTGCTGACAGCTCAGAGCCTGGATCCTGCTTCAGATTCTGTGTCTCCCTCTTTGCCCCTCCACCACTCACAGTCTGTCTCTCAAAAATAAATGAAAAACATTTAAAAAATTAAAGAAAGAAAGAAAAAAAAAGATAAGGGAAATGCTTGCCCGTTAGTGTTTCAAATAAAAAGGTTATAACATGTTACCACTAGCCATTAATTTCTACCTTGATGAAATATTAACTGTTCTTTTGGAATAGTTAAGCTTGCCAGGGCCTCAGTTATCTATTACTTGTAGCCTAAAGCCCAGTGAGCTCCCCTAGCTACAGAGGCCACTGTATGCATAGAGATCCCTGGCCAGTTTCACCATACCTGTGCTCATTGTCACATAGAATAGAATTCATTAGAAATTATAAAATCATGTTTATTGCTAAAGGTTAAAAGAAAATTTTCCCCCTTGGTCCTTAAAGACTGATGTGCCTGGAAAGGAGGCTGGAGGTTTGGCTGCCCTGGGTAAGGGCACGGGCTGTACAGAGCTGAAGAAACTGAGATGGACCCAGGTCCTTGGCAAGGAGGCTGGGTTTCCTGTGTTGTAAGGAAAGTTGTTGGGAAAAAGGACTTTAGTGAAGTGAAAATACTTGTTTTAGACAATAATAGCTGCTGGTATGAACAAAAACAGGTAACAGGAACCCCTTCCTAGTCAGGGGCCCAGAGAGAGGAATGAGCACTTGAGAATTTTGAAATGTTGGAATGTGCACTTGAGCATTTTGAAACGTAAGAATGCTCACTTGAGGGGCGCCTGGGTGGCTCAGTTGGTTGAGCATACAACTTCGGCTCAGGTCATGATCTCGCAGTTTGTGGGTTCGAGCCCCACATCAGGCTCTGTGCTGACAGCTCAGAGCCTGGAGCCTGCTTCAGATTCTGTGTCCCCCCCTCTCTCTGCCCCACCCCTGCTTATGCTCTGTCTCTCTCTGTCTTTCAAAAATGAATAAACATTAAAAAATTAAAAAAAAAAAAGAATGCTCACTTGAGCATTTTGAAATATAGGAGGGAAACCTCTCTAGTTGCCTCCAGTAACTGGTTTGCTTTCTTTTCTTTACCCTCCCCAATATAGTGAGTTTTGGGGCCTTCTTTTCTGTACTACATTAGACTAAACATTACATTTAGAGCCCATTTGATATAATCTCCTTACTTTAAGAAAGCAAAGACACAGAGTTGGTCAGCTAGTTATTACTAGAACTCCTGGCCCAAAACTTACTTCATATGCCACAAAGTTCCTGTTACCACAACAGCAACCAAGCTTCTATGTGTTCCCTATTTCCTTCTCCTTTCTACCATAAAATGATAGGAGTTGAGGACTGTAAATTGTGCTGAGAATATATAGCCTTCAGGATCTTAGGGCAGCCTTTACACTTTGTTGTAATCATGCTTCCATTCAGCAAATATTAACTAAGTGACTACAAGGTCCAAGCCTAGTACTAGGTGTTGCTCCAGCAGATAAGAGCCTCAACCGTGGTTGCAGCTAACATTCCCTCTAAAGGGTGATTTCATCTCCGCTCAAGACAGGGAGGCTGGGGAACTCATATTAATACATTTTTCCAACTCAGTGCATTCAGTTTACCCACATTTACTTAGCTTCTGTTTTCTTTCTAGCTGATCGCAGGTTTCCTTT